>NC_052152.1:186414753-187614753 GCF_902713615.1 Scyliorhinus canicula
TTGCCGTCCACTCTGTGTTCCCGCTCTCTAATTGCCGCCACTCTGTGTTCCTGCTCTCTAACTGCCGCTGCTCTGTGTTCCCGCTCCCTAACTGCCGCCGCTCTGTTTTCCCGCTCTCTAACTGCCGCTGCTCTGTGTTCCTGCTCTCTACCTGCCGCTCCTCTGTGTTCCCGCTCTCTAACTGCCGCCACTCTGTGTTCCCGCTCTCTAATTGCCGTCACTCTGTGTTCCCGCTCTCTAATTGCCGTCACTCTGTGTTCCCGCTCTCTAACTGCCGTCACTCTGTGTTCCTGCTCTCTAACTGCCGTCACTCTGTGTTCCCGCTCTCTAACTGCCGCTGCTCTGTGTTCCCCGCTCTCTAACTGCCGCCGCTCTGTTTTCCCGCTCTCGACTGACGGTATCTACTGTCTCGAGGTGCCTGCTCCGTGTTCCTGCCTCTCTAATTGCCGTCACTCTGTGTTCCCAGCTCTCTAAACCTGCCGGCCGCTCTGTGTTCCTTGCTCTTTAACTGCCGTCACTCTGTGTTCCCTGCTCTCTGGGACTGCCGTCACTCTGTGTTTCCCGCTCTCTAACTGTCGCCGCTTCTGGTTCCTGCTCTTCTAATGTCGCCTCGCTCTGTGTTCCCGCTCTCTCAAACTGGTCAACGCGTCTGTGTTCGCCGCTCTTTAACTGCCGTCACTCTGGTTGCCGCTCCTCTCAACTGCCGTCACTCTGTGTTCCCGCTCCCGAACTTGCCGCTGCTCTGTGTTCCCGCTCTCCTAACTGCCGCCACTCTGTGTTCCCGCTCTCTAACTGCCGCCGCTCTGTGTTACCGCTCTCTAACTGCCGCTGCCCTGCGTTCCCGCTCCCGAACTGCCGCTGCTCTGTTTCTGCTCTCTAACTGCTGCTGCTCTGCGTTCCCGCTCTCTAACTGCCGCCGCTCTGTGTTCCCACTCTTTAACTGCCGCCGCTCTGTGTTTCTGCTCTCTAACTGCTGCTGCTCTGTGTTCCCGCTCTCTAACTGCCGCTGCTCTGTTTCTGCTCTCTAACTGCCGCCGCTCTGTGTTCCCGCTCTCTAACTGCCGCCGCTCTGTGTTCCCGCTCTCTAACTGCCGCCGCTCTGTGTTCTGCTCTCTAACTGCTGCTGCTCTGTGTTCCCGCTCTCTAATGGCCGCTGCCTCTGTTTCTGCTCTCTAACTGCCGCTGCTCTGCGTTCCCGCTCTCTAACTGCCGCTGCTCTGTTTCTGCTCTCTAACTGCCGCTAGTCTGTGTTCCCGCTCTCTAACTGCCGCCGCTCTGTGTTCCCGCTCTCTAACTGCCGCTGCTCTGTTCCTGCTCTCTAACTGCCGCCACTCTGTGTTCCCGCTCTCTAACTGCCGTTGTTCTGTGTTCCCGCTCTCTAACTGCATCCACTCTGCGTTCCCGCTCTCTAACTGCTGCTGCTCTGTGTTTCTGCTCTGTAACTGCCGTCGCTCTGCGTTCCCGCTCTCTAACTGCCGCCGCTCTGCGTTCCCGCTCTCTAACTGCTGCTGCTCTGTGTTCCCGCTCTCTAACTGCCGCTGCTCTGTGTTCCCGCTCTCTAACTGCCGTCGCTCTGCGTTCCCGCTCTCTAACTGCCGCCGCTCTGCGTTCCCGCTCTCTAACTGCTGCTGCTCTGTGTTCCCGCTCTCTAATGGCCGCTGCCCTGTTTCTGCTCTCTAACTGCCGCTGCTCTGCGTTCCCGCTCTCTAACTGCCGCTGCTCTGTTTCTGCTCTCTAACTGCCGCCACTCTGTGTTCCCGCTCTCTAACTGCCGTTGTTCTGTGTTCCCGCTTTCTAACTGCATCCACTCTGCGTTCCCGCTCTCTAACTGCTGCTGCTCTGTGTTTCGGCTCTGTAACTGCCGTCGCTCTGCGTTCCCGCTCTCTAACTGCCGTCGCTCTGCGTTCCCGCTCTCTAACTGCCGCCGCTCTGTGTTCCCGCTCTCTAACTGCCGCCGCTCTGTGTTTCTGCTCTCTAACTGCTGCTGCTCTGTGTTCCCGCTCTCTAACTGCCGTTGTTCTGTGTTCCCGCTCTCTAACTGCCGTCGCTCTGTGTTCCCGCTCTCTAACTGCCGCTGCTCTGTGTTCCCGCTCTCTAACTGCCGCCGCTCTGTTTTCCCGCTCTCTAACTGCCGCTGCTCTGTGTTCCTGCTCTCTAATTGCCGTCACTCTGTGTTCCCGCTCTCTAACTGCCGCCGCTCTGTGTTCCCGCTCTCTAACTGCCGCTGCTCTGTGTTCCCGCTCTGTAACTGCCGTCGCTCTGTGTTCCCGCTCTGTAACTGCCGCCGCTCTGTGTTCCCGCTCTCTAACTGCCGCTGCTCTGTGTTCCCGCTCTCTAACGGCCGCCGCTCTGTGTTCCCGCTCTCTAACTGCCGCCGCTCTGTGTTCCTGCTCTCTAACTGCCGCCGCTCTGTGTTCCCGCTCTCTAACTGCCGCCGCTCTGTGTTCCCGCTCTTTAAACTGATGCTGCTCTGTGTTCCCGCTCTCTAACTGCCACCGCTCTGTGTTCCTGCTCTCTAACTGCCGCCGCTCTGTGTTCCTGCTCTCTAACTGCCGCTGCTCTGTATTCCCGCTCTCTAACTGTCGCCGCTCTGTGTTCCTGCTCTCTAACTGCTGCTGCTCTGTGTTCCCGCTCTTTAAACTGACGCTGCTCTGTGTTCCCGCTCTCTAACTGCTGCTGCTCTGTGTTCCTGCTCTCTAACTGCTGCTGCTCTGTGTTCCTGCTCTCTAACTGCCGCCACTCTGTGTTCCCGCTCTTTAAACTGACGCTGCTCTGTGTTTCCGCTCTCCAACTGCCGCTGCTCTGTGTTCCCGCTCTCTAACTGCTGCTGCTCTGTGTTCCTGCTCTCTAACTGCCGCTGCTCTGTGTTCCCGCTCTCTAACTGCCGCCGCTCTGTGTTCCCGCTCTCTAACTGCCGCTGCTCTGTGTTCCCGCTCTCTAACTGCCGCTGCTCTGTGTTCCCGCTCTCTAACTGCCGCTGCTCTAGTGTCCCGCTCTCTAACTGCCGCTGCTCTGTGTTCCCGCTCTCTAACTGCCGCTGCTCTTGTTCCCGCTCTCTAACTGCCGCGCTCTGCGTTCTCGCTTCTTAAACTGCCGCTGCTCTGTGTTCCTGCATCCTCTTAAACTGCCTGCTTGCTCTGTGTTTCCGCCTCTCTAACTGCCGCTGCTCTGTGTTCCTGCTCTCTAACTGCCGCTGCTCTGTGTTTCTGTTCTCTAACTGCCGCCGCTCTGTGTTTCCGCTCTCTAACTGCCGCTGCTCTGTGTTTCCGCTCTCTAAACTGCCGCCGCTCTGTGTTCCCGCTCTCTAACTGCCATCGCTCTGTGTTCCCGCTCTCTAACTGCCGCTGCTCTGTGTTTCTGTTCTCTAACTGCCGCCGCTCTGTGTTCCCGCTCTCTAACTGCCGCTGCTCTGTGTTTCTGTTCTCTAACTGCCGCTGCTCTGTGTTCCTGCTCTCTAACTGCCGCTGCTCTGTGTTTCTGTTCTCTAACTGCCGCCGCTCTGTGTTCCCGCTCTCTAACTGCCATCGCACTGTGTTCCCGCTCTCCAACTGCCGCCGCTCTGTGTTCCCACTCTCTAACTGCCATCGCACTGTGTTCCCGCTCTCCAACTGCCGCCGCTCTGTGTTCCCGCTCTCTAACTGCCGCCGCTCTGTGTTCCCGCTCTCTAACTGCCGCCGCTCTGTGTTCCCGCTCTCTAACTGCCGCCACTCTGTGTTCCCGCTCTCTAACTGCCGCCACTCTGTGTTCCCGCTCTTTAACTGCCGCTGCTCTGTGTTCCTGCTCTCTAACTGCCGCCGCTCTGTGTTCCTGCTCTCTAACTGCCGCCACTCTGTGTTCCTGCTCTCTAACTGCCGCTGCTCTGTGTTCCTGCTCTCTAACTGCCGCCGCTCTGCGTTCTCGCTTGTTAAACTGCCATTGCTCTGTGTTCTCACCCTTTAAACTGCTGTTGCTCTGTGTTCCTGCTCTTTAAACTGCCGCCACTCATTGTTGCTGCTCTTCAAACTACTGCCCCTCTGTCTTCTCGCTCCTTTTACCTAAGGGAGGTGGTTAACTAGCTGTGTGGCAGGTTTGTGATGCGGAGCGACACCAACATCATGGGCTTAATTCCCATATCAGCTGACATTACCCACAAAGGCCCTGAGGTGTGTGAACTCCGGGTTAAATCATTACTGCCTATGGGTCCTCAAAAGATTACGGTGACTTTTACTTCCATTTCATTTCAATGGATTTGAGCATTTCCCAGTGACTGGTATCAGGCTGTTTTCTTTCTCCCTCCTTTCTGGGAGGACCCTTTGTTTTGATATTACTAATGAAACCTGACTTGTCTAAAATAGCCTCATCTCTCGTTGGTGCCATTACACATCGTTGGAGGAAATATATTATATTATATATATTAAATATATTACAATGAACCTGTTGCCATGTGAGAGTGCCTTTAAGAATTGGATGTTTAAGACATGTACCTTTATGAAATGAAGCTGATCATATTACTGAAGAGATGTCACGGCGGGGGGGGGGGGGGGGAGCTGAGCTCACTTCGTCTTTTTGGGAGTTTTAGTTTCAGTTTGAAGAAAGCTTGGGTGTGGTTGTGAGCTGCATTGCTGGTGATCTCTGCTATGAAGGACTATCTCTTAATCCTTTGGTGAAATCGGAATTGTAAAAAGGTCTCAGTATTGAATATAAATCTAATGTGCTTCTGATTGAAGGATTTGTTAAGTCTTTTGGATGTGTAAAGGAACAGTTTGCAGGATTGGGTAGTGTATTAGTTTCGGGGTTATCTTTGAAGTAAGGGGTGTTAAGAGAGCCAATGTTTATTTAAAAGGTTAATTTGAGTTCATGGAATAAACACTGTTTTGTTTTAAAAACCATGTGTCCATAATTGTAATACTACAACTGGGTAACAAGCCGTGTGCTTCAAAATCAACAATCCGTTAAAGGTGGGGATTGTTTGAACTCCATGATACATTTTGGGGTTCTGAAAACACCCCCCCCCCCCATACCACCTGTGCTCTGAACTACCATTGCCAATTTGATTAGTTCTTTATGTATGTGCAAGTCCCCACAATTATTGCATCACCTTTTCTTACAAATTCCCACTTTTTCTTAATTAATGCCCTATCCATCAGTGTAGCTACTGTCATGGGGCCTATAAAAACTCCTCCTGCCCATGTTTTCTTGCTCTTCTTTTTATCTCTACCCATTTTGATTGTACTTCCTGATTTCCCAAGCCTTCCTCACGACTGTCCTTATATTATTGTTTAATATCAGAGCTACCCCTCCATCTTTTTCCATTTCCCCTGTCTTATCAAGATGTCAACCAGCCTGGAATATTTAGTTCCCAGCCTTGTTCACCATGCAACAATGTCTCTGTCCAGCTCATTAGAGAATACACAGATATCGGTGCCGGATCACAGGGATCGGTGCTGGGACCCCAGCTATTCACAATATATATTAATGATTTGGATGAGGGAACTAAATGTAACATCTCAAAGTTTGCAGATGATACCGAGTTGGGTGGGAGAGTGAACTGTGATGAAGAGGCAGGGATCGTACAGCATGATCTGGACAGGTTGCGAGGGCAAATCAATGGTAAGTGCAGTATAATTTGGAGAAGTCTGAGGTTATTCACTTTGGAAGCAAAAACAGGAAGGCAGATTACTACCTGAATGGTTCTAAATTGGGAGAGGGGAGTGTGCAGCAGGACCTGGGTGTCCTTGTGTGCCAGTCGCTGAAGGTAAGCATGCAGGTGCAGCAGGTGGTAAAGAAGACTAATGGTATGTTGGCCTTCATTGCAAGAGGTTTTGAGTATAGAAGCAGGGATGTGTTGCTGCAATTATACAGGAGCTTGGTGAGGCCACACTTGGAGTATTGTGTGCAGTTTTGGTCTCCTTTTCTGAGGAAGGATGTTCTTGCTGTCGAGGGAGTGCAGCGAAGGTTTACCTGACTGATTCCAAGGATGGTGGGACTGTCATATGAGGAGAGATTGACTAAGTTTGGATTGTTCTCCCTGGAGTTCAGAAGGAATAAGAGGGGGTCTCATAGAGACTTATAAAATTCTAACAGGTCTAGACAGGGTAGATGCAGGTAAGATGTTACCAATGATGGCTATGTCCAGAACCAGGGATCGCAGTCTGAGGATTCAGGGTAAACTATTTCGGGAGAGGTCAGGAGACATTTCTTCACCCAAAGAGTGGTGAGCCTGTGGAATTCATTACCACAGGAAGTAGTTGCTTTTAAAACATTGAATATATTCAAGATGCAGCTAGATATAGCACTTAGGGCGAATGGGTTCAAAGGCTCTGGGGAGGAAGCAGGATTAGGCTATTGAGTGGGATGATCAGCCATGATCGTGATAAATGGCGAAGCAGGCTCGGAGGGCCAAAAGGCCTCCTCCCACTCCTATCTTCTATGTATCTCTCTTTGTGCCATTCATTCAGCTATTTTGGTGTGAATGTTTGTGTCCTCAGATAAACTTTCACCTTAACTTTAATTTTATCGTTTTACCACTTTTCCCTGATTTGATCATTAATGCAATGTTATTGTTAGATTCTCTGCTCCAATGTTACATCTCAGTGTACGTTACATAAATTGCACCCATGGGACTTGGATGAAACCATTTCTTACATTTGATAAATTTGGTAATGGGTCTGATTTGCAGACAGCATGCAGCCTCATCAATAACATTTGTAAAAAGAGCCAAAGAAAGCAGCTGAAATAGGGAGTGAACGGTGAATTGTTTGCAGGTGCTAAGTGAAAATATATCGCTTCAAGCTCCTTTTTCATTCCTTGATTGGCTTTGCATAAGTGCACCCCACCTTAAAATCGGCACTGTTCTGCATGAGAATGCTATTTAAGCTTTTTTTTTAAATGAAGGGACCCAAGTTCAAGGTGAGGGGCAGGAGGTTGAAGGGGGATTTGTGGGGAAACTTTTTTACCCAGAGGGTGGTGACAGTCTGGGAGAGGGGGGATGAGACGGGTTTCCTCACATCCTTTAAAAAATACTTGGATGAGCACTTGGCACATCATAACATTCAAGGCTATGGGCCAAGTGCTGGCAAATGGGGTTAGGCAGGCAGGTCAGGTGTTTTTCATGCGTCAGTGCAGACCCGATGGGCCAAAGGGCCTCTTCTGCACTGTGTTATTCTGTGATTCTGAAGGTTTGCTCCTCGCCGCTACCGTTTGTGCACGAAGTTTAATTTTACAGGAGTGATTTCTGGCTTCTCGTTTTCTTTACAGCATGTCAGGCACTTTATAGTCATGCTCGCAGTAAACCTCTTCCTATCCTTACCCATGAGGATCTTGCTCTTCTTTTCCTGTTCAGCCCTTCAAAGGTTCTAATGAGCCCCTAATTCATCACACTTCATGTTCTCAAAACAAGTCACGACAGACTGACCCCATCACAATAATGGATTGGCATGGGAGCCGGCTGCAGTTGCATGGGCCATTTGTCACTCAAGCCTTCCATTACTTTATCATTGGTCTAAGAATGGTATTTGGCTCGCCGACAAACCATCATCCACATGAAAGACCGTGTTACAACGGCAAAAGGTTAAAGTTAACATGTTAGAACAGCTGTTTCTATTCTTATTCCTACATCTCAATGTAAGTTATAAAATCGGTTTCAGCAATAGGATTAAAGGATAAGATCATTTATTTCATAAATGCCGGAATTTCAGACACCAATTCCGTTGGATGCTATTTTCAGCGAACGAATATCAAGGTGAAAGACACACAGGCTCACTAAAATGCCTTGTGGATTTGTACTCTTCTCGTTACTATCTGCATGTCATTTATCATACTACAAAATAAAGCTTAATTCAGCACACTTGTAGGGAATGACACTGAAATTCCACACTGTTTTCAGCAGTTTTACAAACTTAAATGATTGCAGGTACATTTTCGAGCCAGAAGATGTTTTGTTGGTTTGCTACACCCAAAAATTAATTCCCTCTGAATTCCTTGAATGATATGGCAATTTACCCGCCAATTAGCATGCACTAAAGTGAGGGCAGTGGTGCTGAAGTTCCAGGCCTCCTGAGTTTATGCTCACAGTGCATGAGGGTGCATCAGAATAAGAAAACAAAAATGTACAACATCTGAGGAAATTACCAGAGTCTGGTAGTTTTATTGAGTATGAAAACTGCTGAAAGTTTGAGCAACGATTACTGTATAACAGATACGGACATCCTTTTGGAGTGGTTTTGTATCGATTTCAGCCTCTACTGCCTTGGCTTTGCTTTTAGCCTTTGGAGTTGAGACCACTTGGTACTCCAATAGAGTATACAGCATAACATTGGGTACAATGATAAGCTTAGCCATGTAGTTGAAGAGCACCCTTGACCAAGAAGCCATAGGGGACCAGTCTCAGCCATAGTCGTCCGCTCACATTACTCTGTCAGTAGTGTGTTGTTCCTCGTGTCTTAATAAAGCTCATAGTCTCAAATGTGGAGAAGATGCTTTATTGTGAATTCGTTCTCTCTTCAGAGCTTAACTTACGGCTACCTCAAATGCTGCCTGCTTGTGTGTCTGTGTGCTGCTACGAGTTCTGCCTTCCGTGAAGTGTGTGCTCACTTCCTGTCCCGGTGTATTTATAGCTCTCCCGTGCTCCCTCTAGTGTTTGCTCAGTTGTATTACATCTAGTCAGATCTACGATCACCACATCCCCCTTTTCTCTTTACATATTTTCTGTACATCGTTAAAGAAAATTGTACAAAACAGTTACTTATGATATGTGTATCTATACAAGTGATGGTGCTATTGCATATTGTACAAAGCCAATTTATATTTATGAGTCCAATCTTAATAAAAACATTTATGAGTCCAAACTTGATGAATTTGTTCAGAGTTGTTTTCTTTTTGTTGTTGTTGACGTGGTGATATTGATATAGCAACTCCGTTGTGAATGTTGTTGATGTTCCTTGTTATTTTAAGTAACCAATGCGTCATCCTGAGGTGTTTGCATGGTCGAACCACTGATGTTGACTGACATGGACTTTTTTCGGTGCTTGTGGTATCGATTTATTATCTCATCCACCTTGAATGCTGGTGTGCTTGCTTGTTCTGGAGCAGATGTGAGTTTGTGCGATCCGTTGTCATCTCATGGCATGTTTGTAGTCTTGTCATTGTTTTGCAGTGTGCTGTGGCATTGTCCTTCATGTGCAGAGTTGTACCATTGTGTACAAGTCGTTGTTTCATTGCCATTGTTTCTGTCGTTCCTGTCTTTGTTGTTTTCGTTGCCGTTCTTGTTGCTGTTTTTGTCGTTTCTGTCATTGTTGTTTTCGCTATCTTTGTTCCTGTCTTTGTTGTTTTTGTTGCCGTTCCTGTTGCTGTTTTTGTCGTTTCTGTCTTTGTTGTTGTCGTTATTTTTGTTCCTGTCTTTGTTGTTTTCGTTGCCGTTCTTGTTGCTGTTTTTGTTGCTGTTTTTGTCGTTTCTGTCTTTGTTGTTGTCGCTATCTTTGTTATGCTTCTTGTTGGTTTTGTTGTTCTTCTTGTAGTTTTTGTCGTTGTTGTTGTAGTTTTTGTTGGTGCTGTTGTTCTTGTTTCTGCAGTGCTTCTTGCGATTTTGGTTGTTCTTGTCGCGCTTCATGTTCCTTTTGTTCTTGCTGTTGTTGTTCTCATTTCTGCAGTGCTTCTTGCTATTGTTGTTGTTCTTGTCGCGCTTCATGTTGCTTTTGTTCTTGCTGTTGTTGTTCTCGTTTCTGCTGTGCTTCTTTTGGCTTTTGTTTTTCTTGTTATGCTCAATGAGTGTCCCGTGTGGATAATTTGAGTCATTAAACGTTTCGTCTCGAGAATGGTGAGAATGATCTGATGTTGCATCGATGCTGGTGACATCAGTCATTTGTGGAGGATTTGATTCCTCATCTTTGCTTTCTTGGTGTTCCTCTTCTGGAGTCAAATTCTTCTCGATTTCATTTAACGCGGTCTCTCTGGATTCTTGGCGCTCCCCTTCCGGAGTCAAAATCTTCATGATTACAATTGACGTGGTGTCTCTGGACTCTTGGTGCTCCTCTTCTGGAGTCAAAATCTTCATGGTTTCTGTTGATGTTGTCTCACTGGACTCTTGGTGCTCCTCTTCTGGAGTCAAAATCTGGATGGTTTCTTTTGGCGTTGTCTCTCTGGACTCTTGGGTGGCCCGACTCTGTGCTTCTGTACAGACAAGCTGAGAACTGTCAGTCTCGCTGTGATCCTGTACATCGAGTGTGATCACCTTGTCAATGTTTTCGCATGCAGCGGGTAGATGTACGTTGTCTTTTTCTTGTTCATGTGAGCTTGGTAGACTTTCATAGTCTGCTTGCGGTTGCTCAGATACAGCGGGTTTACCTTCATGGTCTTGTTCATGCATGGTGTTCGCCAGGGAGTGTTTGCTTGCTTCCCTTTTGGAGTCTTTCATCACTCGCACTGTGGAGCCTGTCATCGCTCGCTCTGTGGAATCTTTCTGTGCTCTCTGTGTGGCGTCGTCTTCGTCTTGGGTATTGCTGTCATCCAATGTATCAACGATCTGCCATGGCATAATGGTGTTGGATTCATCTACCACAAGTAGATTCGTGTTGAGCTTTGCGAATTTGTTCTCTCTTCAGAGCTTAACTTACGGCTACCTCAAATGCTGCCTGATTATGTGTCTGTGTCCTGCTATGAGTTCTGCCTTCCATGAAGTGTGTGCTCACTTCCTGTCCTGGTGTATTTATAGCTCTCCCGTGCTCCCTCTAATGTTTGCTCAGTTGTATTGCATCTAGTCAGATCTACGATCACCACAAGTAGTTGTGTCAAGATTGTTTTCAAATTCACTTTCTTGGAATGTAAATTTTTAGTCAGTATTACAAGTAAACATGGAATAAGGTAGATTTGTCGAGTCCAGTTTTCTATAACTAGTACGCAGATCAGTGGAGCATCGAGCGAAGCTTTGTTTCGATCACCTGAAAGAAATGTACAAAAGGTCAAACAATAATGGCACTTTTCTTCACTTTTCCTATCTCTCAGCCACCCATTGGGCGGCACGGTGGCACAGTGGTTAGAACTACTGCCTAACAGCGCCCGGGCCCCGGTTTAATTCTGGCCTTGGGTGACTGTCTGTGTGGAGGTTGCACTTTCTCCTCGAGTCTCCGTGGGTTTCCTTCGGGCACTCCGATGGGATTTGATGAGGTTCCTATCGAGTTCAGGTGGCAGGCACTGAGAAGGAGAATCCCGCTGCCATGTACAGAAGGAGAATCCCGCTGCTGTGTACAGACGGAGAATCCCGCTGCCGTGTACAGACAGAGAATCCCGCTGCCATGTACAGACGGAGAATCCCGCTGCCGTGTACAGACGGAGAATCCTGCTGCTGTGTACAGACGGAGAATCCCGCTGCCGTGTACAGACGGAGAATCCCGCTGCCGTGTACAGACGGAGAATCCTGCGGCCGTGTACAGACGGAGAATCCCGCTGCCGTGTACAGACAGAGAATCCCGCTGCCGTGTACAGACAGAGAATCCCGCTGCCGTGTACAGACGGAGAATCCCGCTGCCGTGTACAGACGGAGAATCCCGCTGCCGTGTACAGACGGAGAATCCCGCTGCCGTGTACAGACGGAGAATCCCGCTGCCGTGTACAGACGGAGAATCCCGCTGCCGTGTACAGACGGAGAATCCCGCTGCCGTGTACAGACGGAGAATCCCGCTGCCGTGTACAGACGGAGAATCCCGCTGCCGTGTACAGAGGGAGAATCCCGCTGACGTGTACAGACGGAGAATCCCGCTGCCGTGTACAGACAGAGAATCCCGCTGCCGTGTACAGACAGAGAATCCCGCTGCCGTGTACAGACAGAGAATCCTGCTGCCGTGTACAGACAGAGAATCCCGCTGCCATGTACAGACGGAGAATCCCGCTGCCGTGTACAGAAGGAGAATCCCGCTGCCGTGTACAGACGGAGAACTCCGCTGCCATGTACAGACGGAGAATCCCGCTGCCGTGTACAGACGGAGAATCCCGCTGCCGTGTACAGACGGAGAATCCCGCTGCCATGTACAGACGGAGAATCCCGCTGCCGTGTACAGGCGGAGAATCCCGCTGCCATGTACAGACGGAGAATCCCGCTGCCGTGTACAGACGGAGAATCCTGCTGCCGTGTACAGACGGAGAATCCCGCTGCCGTGTACAGGCGGAGAATCCCGCTGCCGTGTACAGACGGAGAATCCCGCTGCCGTGTACAGGCGGAGAATCCTGCTGCCGTGTACAGACGGAGAATCCCGCTGCCATGTACAGACGGAGAATCCCGCTGCCGTGTACAGACGGAGAATCCCGCTGCCGTGAACAGACGGAGAATCCCGCTGCCATGTACAGACAGAGAATCCCGCTGCCGTGTACAGACAGAGAATCCCGCTGCCGTGTACAGACAGAGAATCCTGCTGCCGTGTACAGACAGAGAATCCCGCTGCCATGTACAGACGGAGAATCCCGCTGCCGTGTACAGAAGGAGAATCCCGCTGCCGTGTACAGACGGAGAACTCCGCTGCCATGTACAGACGGAGAATCCCGCTGCCGTGTACAGACGGAGAATCCCGCTGCCGTGTACAGACGGAGAATCCCGCTGCCATGTACAGACGGAGAATCCCGCTGCCGTGTACAGGCGGAGAATCCCGCTGCCATGTACAGACGGAGAATCCCGCTGCCGTGTACAGACGGAGAATCCTGCTGCCGTGTACAGACGGAGAATCCCGCTGCCGTGTACAGGCGGAGAATCCCGCTGCCGTGTACAGACGGAGAATCCCGCTGCCGTGTACAGGCGGAGAATCCTGCTGCCGTGTACAGACGGAGAATCCCGCTGCCATGTACAGACGGAGAATCCCGCTGCCGTGTACAGACGGAGAATCCCGCTGCCGTGAACAGACGGAGAATCCCGCTGCCATGAACAGAACAACACTGGGGGCCGGACTTCAATGGGAATCGGCGGGGCGGACAACTCCGGCGCGAATGAGTGGCTTGAACCACTCCGGTGTTGGGCCGCCCCCAAATTTGCCGAATCCTCCGCACCTTCAGGAGCTAGGCCGGACCAGAGTGGTTTGCGCCGTGCCGGCCAGTGGGGAAGTGGCTTGGCGCCACACCAACCGGCGCCGAAGGGCCGTGTGATGACGTGTGCTGGCGTCATTCCAGTGCATGCGCTGGGGGGGGTTCATCTCCGCGTCAGCCATCACAGAGGACCACGGAGTCCGACGCGAAGAATAGAGTGCCCCCCGATCGCGGGCCAGGCCACCATTGGGTCACCTCCCGGGGCCAGGTCCTCCCACGTCCCCCCGAGGACCCCGGAGTCCGCCCGCGCAGCCAGGCACCGGCAAATACCTGGTGTAATATACGCTGGCGGGACTGGCTGAAAACGGGCAGCCACTCGGCCCATCACGGGCCGGAGAATCGCCGGGGGGCCCGCTGCGAGTGGCCGGCGACTAGCGCGGTTCCCACCCCCGCCAAAACCCCGGCGCTGGAGAATTCGGCAGCCGGTGAGGGCGGGATTCACGCCGCCACCCGGCCATTCTCCGACCCGGTTGGGGGGTCGGAGAATCACGCCCATGTTCTGGAATTAAGTTGGAAAATTTCCCTTTTCATCTCGACTTTTCTTTCTGCACTAGAAGACCAAGTGCATTTGCTCTTTTCTGGATAACATTTAGATCTACTTACAAAAAAGCAGTCTGATATATACAATATTATTTTGGTACAACCAGACACAAATGTCCCTACATAATTTTAACCTTGAAACTACCATCTATTCTTCACTATCTATATTCTGTCGATCTAGATTTCACTATTACACCGTTCTTCGTTTCTGAATTTATTTACTCACAATTTTAAGTTCAAAATATAAATCGAGTATATATAAAGGTATTACTCCTGTATTTTATGTGTCATTTTAAGGCAGTATCTCCATTGGAATTCTGAATAATGTTTATTTTGTCTCCCTCAGAATATACCTGAACGAGAGATTATGATAGATTGAGTGGGTTAATAATACCGAAAGGTTACAGAAATATTCAATACAATCTATTAGCACCAGTAACTCTGTGTAAGTTCATTTATTTGCTCTGTGCCTGTGACAGCTGTGTGACACATGGTTTAAATTCAATTGGGAATTATTGGATGTGCTATTTCTATAGCAACCTTCTAAACAATAATCAACAAAAGACTCAACCCTCCCCCCCAAAAAATGAAACCTTTGCTGGGCCATTTTCAAGAGGTGCAGCCTTTGGATTTAAATTTGTTTCCGTGGTTTTAGACAATCTGAACAGTTATTTCTTTCAAATTTGATTGACGATCAAAGTGTGATGCAGGGTCAGTGAGTTAGGATCTGTTGGACTTGCTGCTCTCATGTACCTTGGGGACTGTACAGCCACTAAAATTGGATCATTGCAACCACTCAGAACAACACAGACTTGGGTTGGCAGGCTACATAAGATGAGGTTGCCTTAATGAAGGAAAGCAACAGCACAATCCTCTGTAAAGCACAAAGAAAATTTAAACTAATTTTACACTAAACTCTCATTGAGACTATGCTAAGAATAAAGTTATGCATCAAAACAGGGGGAAGCGTCTCCACTTTGCTGAAATCTGCGATTCAGGTGAAATTGCACCCACAATTGCACACTCTCTGAAAAATGCTTTTATCCTCCAGAATTCCCACCTAAACTCAATTACATATTGCAAACACAAAGGCTGGAATTCTCTGACAGTTCTCCACTTTTCCTGCCGGCAGCACATCCTCGCCAGTGGGTTTCCCGGCGGTGTGGGTGACTTCAATGGGAAATCCCATTGACAGACAGCGGGAAGGTAGAATTCTGCCACCAGTGAACGGCTGAGAAACACACGGCTGAGGAACTGAAGAATCCAGCGCAAAATCTGCGATGACCCAAAACAGAATAGAACAGAATACAATCTAAAATAGAATCCCTACAGTGCAGAAGGAGGCCATTCAGCCCATCAAGTCTGCACTGACTCTCTGAAAGAGCACGCAACCTAGGCGCATTCCCCCGCCCTATCCCCCTAACCCTATAACCCCACCTAACCTTTAGACAGAAAGGGCAATTTAGCATGGACAATCCACCTAACGTGCACATCTTTGGACAGTGGGAGCAAGCCGGAGCACCCGGAGGAAACCCACAGACACGGGGAGAAGGTACTAATTCCACACAAACAGCCACCCAAGTTCGGAATCAAAGCCAGATCCCTGGCACTGAGTGGCAGCAGTGCTAACCACTGTATGGCAAGGTTTTGATTTTCCATCTGAAAATATTCTGCTTTAAAATAAATTGCTTGATACATTTAAGAGAGGTAACCTAGTGCAGTTTGACTAATACAGCTGACAATTGCTTCATTGCAAAACAAAAACAATTTAAATGTCCATACACCATGTGTGAGTAAACAATATTAAATTCCTGAAAATGACTTGAAAAAGTACGCAAAATCATTTCCTCATTAGATTTGCGGTACAGTGGTGAATCCCGCAGCAAATGAGAAAAAGAGCCAAACCCTTTCAAAACTTGGTCATAAGCATCCTTGCATCAAGAAGATCCAATTTAGATTTTGGAGCATTCTTGAAGATGGACAAATGAGCACAATAAGCAAAAGTTGCCAGTGGAGATTAATCGATCCTACCATGGCCAGTTTTGTGGACAGGCCTGCTTCTTAGTCTGGTGTCTTTAGAACAGCGCAAAATTGCAGAAACTCAAGTGACGTTGAATGTGATTGTGTCAAACATTTTTTTGCGTTGGTGATGCCAGTAACAGAGTGGTCGCCCAAAGAAGCAATACCGTTGAGTGTAAACTCCAGGCCCTAATGCTTTGGATTCTTTTCATGGATTCCATGAATACTTGATGGACTCATCCTTTCCATGGATTCCATGAAGACAACATTGCCATCCTACTTCTATCTACAGGAAGGTGAAATTGAAGTGGAAACCACCAGTCATGCCATTTTGTCCGTGCAGACAGGGATTATCATAGAATTTACCACAGAATTTACAATGCAGAAGGAGGCCATTCGGCCCATCGAGTCTGCACCGGCTCTTGGAAAGAGCACCCTACTCAAGGTCAACACCTCCACCCTATCCCCATAACCCAGTAACCCCACCCAACACTAAGAGCAATTTTGGACACTGAGGACAATTTAGCATGGACAATCCACCTAACCTGCACATCTTTGGACTGTGGGAGGAAACCGGAGCACCCGTAGGAAACCCATGCACACACGGGGAGGATGTGCAGACTCTGCACAGACAGTGACCCAAGCCGGAATCAAACCTGGGACCCTGGAGCTGTGAAGCAATTGTGCTATCCACAATGCTACCGTCAGATAGTCATTGCTGTGAAAATCTTCCGTGAAGTTTGCCACTTGTAAATGTCCTGCACATTCAGTCATGGCATTAAAACAGCAATACCTTACAGAAAGCATGTTGCTTTCACAGAGTGAGCTTTGAATTTGGGAGTTTGAAGCAGAGTGGGAATTTAGTGCAGAGCAGGAAGAGGTGCTTTTTGCTTTTTCTACTTGCTTTGTAAGCTTTAAGTCTTCAGAGAGGGCTCTGCTGCAGCTGAGGCTGCAAGGAAGAGAGCTGATTAGTAAGTAGTGAGCAACGTCGGTAAGTCTTTACAACTTACATCAATTATACTTTGAAAATAGGTTTTGTGGTTTATAATCTGTAAGAACTATAATTGGTAGGAACGAGGAGAAACAAGGAAGAGCCATAGAGAATTGGATTTAATCCAATATCAAGCATCTTCAAAAGCTTTAATTTAAAAGGGTATGTCAAGGCAGGAGAACTCAAAGTCTTGGTTTGCTCCTCTTGCTCCATGTGGGAGGGTGGGATAATTTCCAGTGTCCAGATCTAGCATGTGTGCAGGAAGTGTCTCCAGCTACAGCTCCTGGAAGCCTGGGTTTCGGAGCTGGAGCGGCGGCTGGGGACACTGTGGAGCATCCATGCAGCGAAGAGTGTCGTGGATAGCATGTAGAGTGAGGTGGTCACACCGCAGGCTCAGACATCACAGGCAGAAAGGGAGTGGGTGACCATCAGGTAGAACAAGAGAGCACAGCAGGCAGTGCAGGAATCACCTGTGACCATTCCTCTGCAAAACAGATATACTGATTTGGATACTGTTGAGGGGAATGATCTCTCAGGGGAAAGCAGAAACAGCCAAATTACACCACGGTTGGTTCTGCTGCAGAGCGGAGGAGTAAAAAGTGTGGAAATGCAATAGTTATAGAGGATTTGATTGTAAGAGGAATAGATAGGCGTTTCTACGGCCGCAACTCCAAAGTGGTATGTTGCCTCCCTAGTGCGAGGGTCAAGGATGTCTCAGAGAGATTACAGGACATTCTGGAGGGGGAGTGTGAGCAGCCAGCGATCGTGGTGCACATTGGTACTAACAACATAGGTAAAAAATAAGGATGAGCTCCTGAAAGCAGAATATCGGGAATTAGGAAGAAAGTTGAGAAGTCGGACCTCAAAAGGTAGGTAGCGATCTCAGGATTACAACCAGTGCCACGTGCTAGTCAGAGTAGAAATAATAGGATGTATCGGATGAATGCATGGCTGAAGAGGTGGGGCGAGATTCTCCGCAAATGCGGAGAATCGTAAAGGCTGCCGTGGGACAGGCCGTGACCCACGGCAGCCTTCACGCTCACTTCCGGGGCCGATTCTCCCCCCCGGGTGGGGCTAGGAGCGCGGCCCCGTGCGTCACGGTGGCACAGCCATGACGATGGTCGTCAAGGCCGCACGTCAAGTGTCACGCCAGCTGACGCAGCCGATGATGTCAGTCGCGCATGCGCAGTTTGGACAACGCCAACCCGCGTATGCGCAAGACGTGGCAGCTTGATCTTGCGGGGCGACGTAGGGAAAAGAGTGCGTCCGTTATGGACACACGGCCCGCGATCGGTGGGTACCGATCGTGGGCCTATGCCCCCCTTGGCACGGCCGTGGTACTGCCGTGCCAGTCGGGTCCCCAGATGCCCCAAACGGGCATCTGGCGCCCGTTTCACGACGGCAGCGAGCAGGTGTGTTTGCTGCCGTGTTGAAATGGGCGTGAAGGCCCGGCCGCTCGGCCCATCGGCCTCGGAGAATCGCCGCTCGCCGTAAAAAACGGCGAGCGCGATTCGTGGCGTAGGTCGGGCGTGGGGGGGAGAATAGCGGGAGGGCGTGAAAAATGTCGGGAGGCCCTCCCGCTATTCTCCCACCTGCCGTGGGGGGCGGAGAATCGCGCCCGTGGTGTGAGGGGGAGGTTTTCAGATTCCCAGGATATTGGGACTGGTTTTGGGGGAGGTGGGACCTCTACAAACTGGATGGGTTACTCTTGGGTAGGACCAGGTATGAAATCCTTGTGGGGGGTACTTGCTAGAACGGTTGGGGAGGGTTTAAACTAATATGGCAGGGAGATGGGAACCTATGTAAGGATTCGGAGCAGAGGGGGATCAAGAACAAGAGAAAAAGACAGAAAGGAGAATAAAAGTGATGGGCAGAGAAATCAAGGGCCTGTATCAGATAATGACACTGTAAAAAATAGTAAGGATAGGACAAGAAATAGGACTAGGCTTCAGGTTTTGTACCAGATTGCGCGGAGCATTTGAAATAAAATGGATGAATTAGTTGCGCAAATAGATGTAAAGGGATATGATCTGGTTGGCATTACGGAGACGTGACTCCCAAATGATCAACGATGGGAACTAAACATTGAGGGCTATTCAGTTTTTAGGAAGGACAGACAGAAAGTAAAAGGTGGTGGAGTTGCATTATTGATTAAAGAAGATATTCATACAATATGGAGGAAAGATATTAGTGCAGATGATGTGGAATGTGTCTCGTCGAGTTAAGAAACATCATGGGGCAATTAATGGGATTGAAGGCAGATAAATCCCCAAGACCTGATAATCTTCATCCGAGAGTACCTACAGAAGTGGCCCTACAAATAGCAGAGCCATCGGTGGTCATCTTTCAACATTCTTTGGATGCTGGAATGATTCCTACAGATTGGAGGGTAGCGAATGGAACCCCGCTATTCAAAAAGGAGGTAGAGAGAAAATGGGGAACTATAGATCAGTGAGCCTAACATCAGTGGTAGGAAGTTACTGGAGTCCATTATCAAGGATTTCATAGCACAGTATTTGGAAAGTAGTGGTGTAATCAGACTGTTAAACCTGCCTGCTTACCACTGGCTGGGGACTAGTGGCAATCCCACAATATTTAGGGAGTATGAGCTTCCTCAATTTGGGGGGGGGGGGGGGGGGGGGGGGGGAGGCGGAGAAATCATTAGCTGATTCCCTGCATAAATATAGCTTGCCAGTATGGAACCAGCTACAGAGGAGCGAGCAGCAGGGGTGTTACTGCTGTTGTTGTGTATATATATATATATGTTATTGTAAATAAATGTTATTTCTTTCTATTCTACAACTCGTGCTGGATTCTTCGTGGCCCTCACAAAACTGGCGACGAGGGTTAAAGTGGGTATCTGTCTGCGCTGCTGAAGCCACCTCCCTGGATTTTTGTTGGGCACAGGTTGGAAGTTGTTTTCTATTACACCATGCCTCTGTATGGATGTTTGGATGTCTTTGATGCTGCGCTGGAAAGTTGGAACCAGTACGCACAACGGATGCGTTACTATTTCCGGGGAAACAACATCACTGAAAACGAGCGGCAGGTGGTCATTTTGCTCACCGCCTGTGGCCCGCATACGTTTGGGGTGATTAGGAGCTTTATGTACCCAGCTGCGCCGGTCACCAAGACGCTTGATGAATTTGTGACCTTAGTGGGGCAACATTTTAACCCAATCCTGTCCACGATAGTCCAACGTTACCGGTTTAATACCACTGAGAGGACACCAAGAGAATCCCTTGCCGACTTTCTACCCAGGCTATGCAGGATTGTGGAGTACTGTGACTATGGTGAGACCTTGTCAGAAATGTTACGTGACTGTTTGGTTTGCGGCATTAACAATGCGGCCACTCAGAGAAAGTTGTTAGCTGAGCCAACATTGACTTTTGAACAGGCCATTCAAATAGTATTGTCCCGAGGGAGCGCAGAACAATGAGTCCAGGAGTTACAAGGAATGGAGGTGCATGCCTTGGGGCGCAACCCCTTCCATCCAAAAGAGTCTCCCCTTACCCCTGCTGTACCTTGGGCAGGGCGGCGTCCAGATCGACGTCAGTGGCTGCCGGACGTTCCTCCCCGAAGGGAGCCTTCTCCAGAACCGATGGATGATGAGCCAAGTCAGTGTCGGACTTGTGGGTGCTGACCCCGTCGAGGACGTTGGTCCTGGGGGCACCAGAGGTGCCGTCGCTCCGACAGAAACTGGGACCAGCCCAGGGTCGTACCTTCCATTTGGATGAACCTGCGGCAACTACTCAGGAGGATGTGGAGACTGAGGATGACTGCCTGCAGCTGCATTGTGTGGCAGCTCCCCATATTGCCCCCATTGAGGTGACAGTATGGGTCAATGGTCACCCGCTTGAGATGGAGTTGGACACTGGTGCAGCGGTCTCCGTGATCTCCCAGAGGACACTCGACCGCATCAAGAAGGGTATACAGACCCTTACATTAACCGACACACAGGTCAGGTTGGCCACCTACATGGGGAAACCATTAGACATTGCAGAAACTACGATGACCCCTGTTGTTTATGGATGCTAGGAAGGGCATTTCCCACTTATCGTGGTGCGTGGCCATGGGCCCAGCCTGTTGGGTGGCAACTGGTTGCGCCATTTGCGGCTGCAGTGGCAGCACATCCTCCAAACAGTTTCTGGAGGGTTGACGGAGGTACTAGGACAGTACCCAGATGTATTCCAGCTTGGTTTGGGGAAAATAAAAAGGGCCGTGGCCTGAATCCAAGTCGAACCAGGAGCCACGCCGCGCTATTTCCGGGCATGCCCGGTGCCTTACACCTTGCACGAGAAGGTAGATGGGGAGCTCACTCGTTTGAAGTCCTTGGGTATTATCAGGCCCATCTGTTTCGCTGACTGGGCAGCGCCAATTGTACCTGTAATGAAGCCAGATGCCACAGTTCGCTTGTGCAGCAACTATAAACTTACAGTGAATACGGCTTCCCGGCTCAAACAATATCCAATGTCTCGCATACATGATGCTTGCAGGAGGACACTTGTTCACAAAATTAGATATGAGTCATGCCTACCTACAGTTGGAGCTGGACCCTGCCTCCCGGCCATATGTAAGGATTAATACACACCCGGGCCTCTATCAATATACACGGTTGCCCTTTGAGGTATCCTCTGCCTGCGCTATCTTTCACCACATCATGGAGGCCATTTTGAGAGGTTTACCGTGTGTCGTTGTCTACTTAGTCGACGTTTTGATTACAGGGATGTCGGAGCAGGAACATTTGGAAAATTTGGAGGCTGTCCTTAGATGCTTTTCAGAGGCTGCAGTCCATTTACGTTGTACGAAGTGCGTCTTTCAGGCGAAGGAAGTCGTCTACCTGGGTTATCGGGTGGACCGCGAAGGTTTGCACCCAATTTCATAGAATTTCATAGAATTTACAGTGCAGAAGGAGGCCATTCGGCCCATCGAGTCTGCACCGGCTCTTGGAAAGAGCACCCTACCCAAGGTCAACACCTCCACCCTATCCCATAACCCAGCAACCCCACCCAACACTAAGGGCAATTTTGGACACTAAGGGCAATTTATCATGGCCAATCCACCTAACCTACACATCTTTGGACTGTGGGAGGAAACCGGAGCACCCGGAGGAAACCCATGCACACACGGGGAGGATGTGCAGACTCCGCACAGACAGTGACCCAAGCCGGAATCGAACCTGGGACCCTGGAGCTGTGAAGCGATTGTGCTATCCACAATGCTACCGTGCAGAGAAGGTGCGCGCAATTCAACAGGCCCCCGCCCCGACTGACACTTTGCATCTTTGTTCTTTTCTTGTCCTCGTAAACTATTACGGGAAGTTCCTCCCCAATCTGGCAACTACGCTGGCCCAGTTGCTAAAGAAGAATCACACCTGGGTTTGGGGTCAGCCGCAAGAAACCGTTTTCCGACGGGTAAAACAACAATTGTCGTCGCCTGTCTTACTAACCCACTATGATCCGGGAAAGCGTTTGCTCATCACGTGTGATGCATCCCCATATGGTACTGGGTCTGTCCTGTCCCACAAGATGGAGAACAGGGCCGAGCGGCCGATAGCTTTCGCCTCCCAGCACATTGACTGCAGCGGAAAGGAAGTACGCCCAGGTCGAAATGGAGGGCCTGGCGGTGGTCTTTACGATGAAACGCTTCCACCAGTGTATGGCCACCACTTTACTATCATGACTGATCATAAGCCACTGCTGGGACTTTTCCGAGAGGATAAGCCAATACCGCTCATTGCTTCTGCACAGATCCAGCACTGGGCTTTGTTGCTCGCTGCCTACGAATATTCTCTGGAGCACAAACCAGGGACCCAGATAGTGAATGCCGACGCACTGAGCCGATTGCCTTTGTCGACTGGCCCCATGTCAACCCCCACGACCGGTGAGGTGGTTGCAGCCCTACATTTTATGGACTCCTTGCGTGTCACGGCATCACAGATCCGTGAGTGGTCCCAGACGGAGCCAGCCTGTCAAAGGTTCGACACATAGTCCTGTATGGTGGGCAGCACAGACAGCTCCCAGGCGAGTTGCGGGCATTTCCCTCCAAGCTGTCAGAATTTAGCGTGGAAGACGGAATCCTCTTGTGGGGGACGCGTGTGATTGTCCTGGAATAAGGACAGGAGCTGATAGTAAGGGACTTGCATGGGTGTGACCAAAATTGAAATGTTGGCCCAGAGTTATGTCTGGTGGCCAGGCCTCGACACCGACATTGAGAAAGTGGCCCAAAACTGCTCCATTTGCCAGGAGCATCAGAAGCTTCCGTCGGCCACGCCCCTACATCACTGGGAATGGCCAGGGCGGCCTTGGCCGCGCTTGTATGCGGATTACGCCAGCCCTTTTCAAGGATCCATGTTCCTTCTATTAATTGACGCCCAGTCTAAATGGCTAGAGGTGCATAAGATGGGAGGCACAACATCCTGCGCAACAATCGAGAAGATGCGTTTGTCTTTCAGTACGCATGGCCTCCCCGAGGTGCTGGTCACGGACAACGGCACTCCATTCACAAGTGAGGAGTTTGCGAGGTTTATGAAGATGAACGGCATACGCCATATCCGCACTGCCCCTTACCACCTGGCTTCCAATGGGTTGGCGGGGCGCACAGTGCAGACATTCAACCGGGGCCTAAAGAAGCAGTCTTCCGGGTCTGTGGACACGAGACTGACTCGTTTTTTGTTTTCATACAGGACCACTCCACATGCGGTGACTGGGGTAGCTCCCGCAGAACTCCTAATGGGCCAAGAAACTTCGCACCCGCCTTGGTATGGTTTTCCCGGACATTGCCGCACTCAAGAACGGCAGGGACATGGCCTTTCTCGGCATCGGCTTGATGCAGTGTGGAGTAAAGGCGAGATTTAAACACATTCAAAAACCAACCACTTGCACTAGGTTAAAATCGGATCCTATCTGCACTGTGTTGTGAAGTTGCATTGTACATTCTATTGGACTTCATGGGTATGCTATAAACTTAGCACATTTTTTTTATTTACCAGCTGGGAATGAAGACCTACATGAGAGTGTGTAAAGATTCTTTGTATAAAGAAGCCAGAATGGAATTTTCAGTGCACAAGGTTATTTTCACACTTGCTTGGCTGAGACCCATAGTTCAGTGTGACCACAGCGCTGACAGAATGTGTTTCTCTCACTAATGACCTCAACGAGCTTTCACTTTCTGATTGTTCAGTGAATGACTGGGGTTTAAAGCAGGGAGCACAGCAATTTACAAAATTGTAACTTCCATCACAATCTATTCATCAGAAGCAGTGACCTCTATCACTAAAGAATGGAACTCAAGGCCGAGACTACAAGCAGCAGGTGTGAATACTTAGAAGTGTACATTAACAGTGTGACAGCTATACGACCACAAAACATTGCATGGGCTGGTGTTGCTATGACGACAAACATGCTTAATTTATAGCCTTTCACCTCCAACAGTTAGGAGTATTTTTTTTCAGGGCGTTTTATTCCTATTATCCTTTTTCCTCATTCCTTTCTTTCCTGGTTTTGCTTTCATTCCCTCACTTTCTATTCATTGTTCAAATTTGTAACCTTTCAAGATTCTGTTTGTCGTTATTTACTGTCTGAATCTATTTTTGTCATTGCTTTACCTTATTTGTGTTTTGATATCATCAACCCACCCCACACAATAGTTGTCTCTTCTTTGCAATGGTGAACAAGACACAAAAATATAATATTTTAAATTTGCAACAATTTCTAATCTATTTGGAATGTAGTAAAGAAGCTTCAGAATGGGGCATCATCAAATAAAGTTTGACACAGAGCTACGTAAGGAGATATTGGAGCAGATCGCAAAAAGCTCGGTCAAGGACCTAAGTTCTAAGAAACATCTTAAAGAAGGTAAGGGAGGTCGAGAGGCAGAAGGTTTTGAAAGGGAGTTCCAGAGCTGAGGGCTCAGCAACTGAAAGCCTAGCTGCCAATAGTGAAGCAATTAGAATCAGGAATGCTCAGAAAGGCAAGATTGCAGGAGCAGAGCTATCTCACAAGGTTGTGGGGCTGGTGGAGATTACAATGACTGGGAGAAGCGAGACCATGACTGGGGTTTAAAAACAAGAGTGAGAACTTAAAAATTAAGGCATTACAAAACTGGGAGCCGGTGGATAGGAGCAACCACATAAATGATGGGTGGACTGAGTGCATGTTAGGCAGCAAATGTTTTTCAACAATCCTTCTAAATGTGACCCATTATTATGCGCCGTGAGCAGCTTACCAACTTATCATGTTGGATAGTCAGGCTACACATTAACTTTTAATTGTGACTACATATACTTATATACGTTGGGTGGAATTTTCCCAAAAAAATGGCAAAGGGTGTGATTTTCACAAAAGAAAATCAAAATCGAAATCGCTTATTGTCACGAGTAGGCTTCAATGAGGTTACTCTAGTCACCACATTCTGGCGCCTGTTCGGGGAGGCTGGTATGGGAATTGAACCGTGCTGCTGGCCTGCCTTGGTCTGCTTTAAAAGCCAGCGATTTAGCCCAGTGTGCTAAACCAGCCTCCGAGCGTGCGTGTTTAGCCGTGTGTTTCTAGCACTCACAGTGCCGAGAAACACATGGCTATTCACCACGACTCACTTTGAGTAAAGGGGCCTGAACGGGGAAAGCGCGGCCGAGGCCACACATAGCCGCGTGTTTTTACAATGGGGAGCTCTGCTCGCCAGAACTCCCCATTGTAGCGAGAGAACGGGGTGCCATTTAAAACTGGCATCCTGATCTCCAAAAGGAATCCCCCGATCTCCCCCCCGCCCCAGCCCGAAAGCAACATGGGAGGGTCTCCCAGCCCCCCAACCCCCCAACCAAGCAACCCCAGTCCAATCGCGCTCATGCAATAAATGCCAGCTGGGCACCCTGACTGTGCCAACCTGGCACTCTGGCACTTCCCCTGCCAGTTGGCAGTGCCACCTGGTACCAGCAGTGCCAGGGCACCACCTTGCCCAGAGGGCATGCCGCTTGGGGCCTCCGATCCCCTTGCAGACCCCCACGACTGCTGTTCTGTCTGGTTCTGTGGGGACCAGTACCAAACAGCGCTTGACTGAGGTCCCCACGATGAAGGGATTGAATCCCAAAGTCTCAGGTAGCTCGGGAATCTGCACATTAGAGTGACGCTAGCTGTCTCGCTCTAATCTTTAGTAGATTTGCTAAAATGTGATCCCGCCCATTGTGGGCGGGATTCCTCTTGAAATGCCAACGTGAAATTGCGTTGAACCACGCAAGTCGTTGCGAGCTGGGTAGATCCTGATAGCGGGTTCCCCTGGCTTTCGCCAGCCACGCTGCACCGCGGCGAGTTGCTTTTCCGGCGCAGCATGGCTGGAGCATCACACCCAAAGCGCCAAGCTCTGACTGAAAACCGACGTATTTCTCTCCAGAAACACAGCCCGGTTTTCACCCCAAATCTTCTGACACTTTGGCAAAAAAAAAAGGCAGACTGTCACCTGATTCCTGAGCAAACTTTTACATGGAACAGGTTGCTAGCCTGTCACCAGAGACTTATAATGGGCGGGGGAGGGGGGAGGGGCATGCCACGCCCCACCACTCCACAAAAACATGGCTGACCAGCACTATTTCTTGCTCTCACCACCTACCATTGGTGTGCCGGGAGGGTTTTCAGGTTGGCACTCAACCCGTTTGGCACCCGTTATGAATGCACCTTCCTTGGTCATCAAGTCCTGGGGTGGTACTGCATTTATATACAAAATAGAGTCCCTACAGTGCAGAAGGAGCCTATTCGGCCCATCGAGCCTGCACCAACCCTCTGAAAGAGCACGCTGCCTACGACTACGAACCCATTCCCGTAACCCCACCTAACCTTTGGAGACTAAGGGTAATTTTGCGTGACCAATCCACCTAACCTGCATATCTTTGGACTGTGGGATGTAACGGAAGCACCCGGAGGAAACCCACGCAGACACGGGGAGAAAGTGCAAACTCCACACAGTCACCCAAGGTCAGAATCGAACCTGGGTCCCTGGCGCTGTGAGGCAGCGGTGCTAACCACTGTGACAACATGCTCTATAGCATGATTTTTCAGTTTAAGATGCAGGTTTTATGTGGTTCAACTTATCGTATGCAACATTCGTATTTCATTTTGAATCACTTGGTGAGCTTCTTTCCAATCCTGAGTGCATTAACAAAAAAATCACATCTTGAAATCATTTAAGAAAAGTTAAGGAGAGGTACAAATATAGAAACTGACCTGTAACAGTGAACACTTTCCTGGCTTTGGGTGAGGCCCCACCTGCCCTCACAAATGAAAGTAAAAGATCCCATGGTACCATTTGAGGAAGTGCAGTGGAGATCTCCTTCATGTCCTGGCCAATATTTAGCCTTCAAACAACACCACCAAAATAGATTGACTGGTTATTATTCCCGTAGCGATCTGTGGAACTGCTGCTACATTTTCCTATGTAACATCCATCAGTAACTAGATGTCAACGGTACTTAATTGGCTTTAAAGCAGTTTGGGACATCCCGAAGATATGGAAGCCATCATATAAATGCGTGTATTTATTTTATATGAAACACTGTTGGGTTACTCTCCAAAAACCATTTTCCAACAGAATTGGAGACTCATCAATTTTGTTCATCTTGATGAATCGCGGAATTACTACTGTGCAGAAGGAGGCCATTCTGCCCATGTCTGCAGCAGCTCTTTGTGGTGGTATGATTTGCAGAGCTGTCTGCCATTGGTGCAGAACACCGGCTTACCATTGGCCCTAGTCGGTCATGTGCCTCTCGACCGATTGGTTGAGACCAGTCATGTGACGGCTCTCCGATTGGTCGAGAAGCTGAGTTAACCACGCCTCCATACCGAGGTATAAATAGTCAGAACGCCCGGTGGTCGTCCATTTATTGTAGTCGACCGCAGGGCTAAATTCTAGCTTATTAAAGCCTAACTTTTTACACCAACTCGTCTCGCGTTCAATTGATGGCTCATCAATTTAATAAGCTAGATTTTTGAAGATGGAGCTCCGGATCAAGCCCGAATGCCTCCGCATCAGCCCGCAAACTCAGAACGCTGCAGAAATTTTTCAACATTGGCTGGCATGTCTCGAAGGATACCTGGAGTCTACAACCAGCCCCCCCACCATGGCACAGAAGCTTCACATCCTCCACTCCAGCGTGGGCACAGCAGCCTACGCAATAATCAAGGGGGAGAAAGATTACGATGCCGCCATGCTTAAGCTGAATGGACAATTTCTTAAACCAGTCAACAAAGTATTCGCACGACATCTGCTGGCCACCAGACAACAGCTCCCCGATGAGTCATTAGACCAATTTTACCAGGCCCTCGCTATCCTGGGGAGGAATTGCTCCTGCCTCCCAGTTTCAGCTATGGAGCACATGGAACTGCTGATCAGAGATGCTTACGTGGCTGGGTTGCAGTCCCCCGCTATCCGCCAGCGGATGCTGGAGAAAGACGACCTCAGCTTAACTGAGGCACGGACTCTCTCCACCTCCCTGGAGGTCGCCGATTTAAATGCCAGAGCCTATGTCCCCAGCCACGCTGCACCACCCTGGGCCTCCTGGCACGCTTCCCCACCGCCATCCGCCACTCCCGACCTCCCTCAGGCCTGCGCCGCGGGACGTCCCGACAAGTCCACGGGGCCCCGCTGCTATTTTTGTGGGTTCACGAAACACCCTATCCGCGCTGCCCAGCCCACTCCGCGGGAAGAAGGGCCACTTCTCCTCCGTCTGCCAGGCCAAGATCCCCCCCTCCGGGCCCTTGCTGGCCCCTCCAGTACGCCGCGCTGATCTCCTCCCCCCCCGCCCCCGGGCCCCTGCGCCCGGCCTGCGCGCCTCTCTCCTCCGGGCCCTCCCGGGCCCCTCCAGGACGCCGCGCAACTCTCTCACCCCCGCCCCCGGGGCCCTGCGCCCGGCCTGCGTGCCTCTCTCTCTCCTCCGGGCCCTCCTGGGCCCCTCCAGGATGCCGCGCCGATCTCTCCCCCCCGCCCCCGGGCCCCTGCGCCTGACCTGCGTGCTTCTCTCTCTCCTCCGGGCCCTTCCGGGCCCCTCCAGCGCACCGCGCAACTTTACACTCGCCGCCCCCGGGCCCCTGCACCTGGCCTGCGCGCCTCTCTGCCCCCGCTCCCAGTCGCTCTGGTCGTCCCGCCGGCACCGCTAACTCCTCCCCCCTCAACCACGAGGGCCCCACGGGTGCCACCATCTTGGGGCGCCGACTCTACGTGCGGGTCCTGGGCACCGCCATCTTGGGGCGCCGACCCCACGTGCGGATCCTGGGCGCCGCCATCTTGGGGCCCCGACTCCACGTTGAGACCAGTCATGTGACGGCTCTCTGATTGGTCGAGAGGCTGAGTTAACCACGCCTCCATACCGAGGTATAAATAGTCAGAACGCCCGGTGGTCGTCCATTTATTGCAGTCGACCGCAGAGCTAAGTTCTAGCTTATTAAAGCCTAACTTTTGTACAGCAACTCATCTTGCGATAATTTGATGGCTCATCACTCTTCAAATTAACCTTTGACCCGGTGCTGTTCCTCTGCCCTCTCCCCGCAACCTTACACGTTCTTCCTTTCCAGATAGCCATCTAATTCCTTTTTGAATGTCACGATTCACCTGCCTTCAGCACACTCTCAGGCAGTGTACTCCAAACCTCAGCCACTTGCTGCATGAAAAATATTTTTCTCATGTCAGCTTTGCCGCTTTTGCCAACGACTATAAATCAGTGCCCTCTCGTTCTTAAACCTTTCACCAGTGTGAATAGTTTTTCCCTGTCTAGTCTGCCCAGACCGAACATGATTTTGAACACCTCTCTGAAATCTCCTCTCGGTCTTCTCTTCTCCAAAATAAACAGTCTTAACTTCTCCAATCTGTCTTCATAATTGAAGTTTCTCAACGCCCCAGAACTGATTACAATACTCTAGCTGAGGATCAACAAGCGTTTTATACAAGTTGAACATAACCTCCTTGCTCTTGTGCTCGATGGCCCTGCACACCGTATCCACGGCCTCAGGCCATTGCCTGAAGCCCACCCCGCGATGCTCCATCCCCCGATGGTGCCGGCCCCGACCCAACATGGGGTCGCTGTTCAGGGGCCAGCCGCAATAGGTAGTCCCAGGGGGGAAGAGGCCGACACGCCGATCGGTTGATCCCGATCGCGAGCCAGACCCCATTGGAGGTCCCCCCCGGTAAAGGAGCCCCCCTCCCCCACAGGCCGCCCCCGAGTGTTCCCGCAGAGTTCCCATTGGCAGCGACCAGGAGTGAACGGCACCGGTGGGACTCTGTCGTGTCGGAGCGGCCGCTCGGCCCATCTGGGCCGGAGAATCGGCGGCCCGGCCGATTCCAACGGCCCGCGGCCGGCACCACGCCAAATGCACCGGCGCAAATGGCGCCGATTCTCCGTACCTCGGAGAATCGCAACGCCGGCGTCGGTGTGTCGTGGCACGGTTGCTCCAATTCTCCGGAGCGGGGCTCGGAGAACCGCCCCCAGGATCTGAGGGAGTGAACATCTCTCAACTCTGTCAGAAGAAAGACTGGACAGAGCAGGAACTGTAAAAAGGCAGGTTTCCCAAACCAGACGTTTCAGTCCAGATAACCGGGAATTGGGACAGAAAGACGTTTAATACAACCGATGTTCTAGGAACAGAGACCAAGGTATTGTTCAGAAGAATTCAAGAAAGAGTAAACAAAGCGTTCTGAGTTAAAGAGACAATTTCAATAACTAGATTTAAAGTGGGACAACAGACTTCAGAGGTAGATGAACCATTTGATGTCATTTTAATGCCGTCTGGGAGTCGGGCAATTTGCACAGCAAGACAAAGGAATCCTAAAATGGGTTGGTGTAAAATCCTGGACTGGATTCACCGTTAAAAGTGGAGAGGAAGCTTTCTTTAAAAGTGCAATTTGTAAAACCTGGACAGGATTTCAGAATGCAAACTGCTAAAGGAAAACTTTATTAAGAGAGAAGATTTTAAAGTGTGTTTTTTGGAGTGGAATTTAAAAACTCTCATGTGATCATCATCTGGGTGGATTCTGAGGAGACATCCACAAACATTCACTTGGGTTCCAGATGACTCGGAATCAGTGTGTCTTACCACAGTCACCTTGTGTGTTTAAAGGGGACTCTTTGTATTAATGAGACCATTTTAGATTAAGATGTACTTGTGTGTATTTGTTAAGATAAGGGGACAGTAAGTCAGTGTTGTACTATCATCCAATATTTTCAAGTTTATCAATTTTGTTCAAGTTGTTAAAACTAATTAGCGGTCCTGTGACTCTGTTCCTCCATGTTTTATTAAAAAATAAGTATAAGTTGCTGTCTTTTGAGCTAGGGTTCCATGTGGGATTTTCCTATCCAGTTATAGAGTCATAGGGTTTAAATGCATAGATGTTTACAGCATGGAAATAGGCCCATCGGCCCAGCTGGTCGATGCCACCCAGTTTCTGTCACTCAGCTAGTCCACTTGCCTGCATTTGGCCCATATCCCTCCATACCCACCCTGCCCCTGTAGCGGTCTAACTTCTTTTTAAAGGACAAAATTGTACCCGCCTCTACCACTGCCTCTGGCAGCCCATTCCAAATGCTCACCACCCTCTACGTGAAGAAATTTCCCCTCTGGTTTATTTTGTCTCTCCCCCCTCACCTTAAACCTATGCTCTCTAGTTCTAGACTCCTCTACCTTTGGGAAAAGATGTCGACCATCTACCTTATCGATGGTCCTCATTATTTTAAAGACCTCTATAAGATCTCCCCTTATAACGTCAACTGGGATTGCAACAATTGCTATATTAAACTTTGGCCGTAAGGATGTGTTACCAACTATGAACTGGCTTAATGGAAGCATGCTTTTGTGAAAATTGACAACCCACTTGCTGATGAAACTTTTTCCCAGTCGCATTCAAACTTTAAGTTCCTCCTGTGGATAGGGGTAAATCTTCACATGGTTTGCGCCACCCGGCTTGAGCACTGTTCATGAGGGCCTCGAGGTGCTCCACTGCCAACCACTTTGGGTCAGGATTGGTATGGATCAGGCAACCAAAGGATTGGCACCCTCAGAACAAGACAATGAGCTAAAGTCAAATTGTTTCTGCAGCATTTTAAACCTCTGTTATCCATTTGCTGTGTCGCGAACCAGGAAGAATGGGAGAGGGACCAGTCAGTAGTCTGGTGTCCTTTCAGCATTTTGGAGAGGCCCCTGGGGTGGGATGTTCATCTTCAGCGGAAGCTGGTAATCTGTTGGAGCCGATTTGCTGCATATTCATTAAAATCAGGCAGAGATAAAGATCTATCCATCATTAATGTTTTTTGCGTATTTTTTTCTGAACAATAATATGGGGATGAAACTCAATTTTTGGCAGAGGTAGGTGGTAGTGAGTTCAGAAATGTGAGAGTGCACGGTGACGTATGTGCTTAACGTTAATTAATGTGTTTGTCAAGTGACTTTGTCAAAATTGGATTCAGCTGCTTCTCGATCTTTCTGGTTGGGTATTATGCAACTGCCATAGAGCCCAACTAATATTTGCAACAATAGAAAATAGAACTGAAGTCCTTAATTATTTGCATATGATATCATACCAGTTCATACAAATATTGGGGGGAGAAAGAAACCTTTTGCTTAAAAGAAATGCTGAAGATAGCTATATTGATAAATAAAACAATTTTGTATCGGCAAATGACAGTAGTATACAGTTCAGAATCCATGAGGCCAAACTCATAATGGATAACATGAAAAACCTATTTATAAATATACAAGAGACAGATGTTGACAGATTGAATCTGCTTATAGTAATCTTTGTCCATCCTTTGGTAGATGTGTTATGCTTTTAATAGTGCTCACTTCCCCAATATCTTATGGGTCAAATATATTACCCTGGGATATGTCTGTAGGTCTCAACAAAAATATAGCTCTCGTATTATTGTGGAATCACAGTGTACCACCTGCCTACAGTTTTGCCATTCAGGGATTGTCATCTTATATTAGTTTCTGCATAGATGATTTGGTATGTAGAGGGTTGGGATCGTTCGACTTGGAGACGCATTCCGGGGTAAGACAAAGGATGTCTGGACAACAGATGTCCGGAGGTAGATGAAAATGTATAAAACTTCATCAGCTCGCCTCAGGCTATGCTTCACCTTCCAGAGGGCTGTTGGTTTTTTTTCACATTATGTAGAATAATGGCCTGGATTTTGCGGTAAGCAGAGAAGTGATAGCAATGGCTGATGATCTCCTCAAAAAAAACTGACCAGAAAGATCCAGCAAAATCTGTGCCATGGATTTCTCTTTTTCCAATGTTAGTTTGAATCTGATAGCAAGTAGGGGATCCCCAGGTACCAAGAAACAATAATGTTACCAAGTGGGATAAGGAGCCAATCACATTGAAGCATTCTCACAGACAAACGAGGAACCAAAATGTGCTGATTATCCTTCATTTTATTTACATTTTAGAACAGAATTAACGATTGCGACATACACTTAGAATTAAGGGCAAAGCTGAAATGTCATAAACAAATATTAGAAAACAATACCAATATTTTTTAATCATATTGCAGAAATCTGACATTCCACATATATAAAATTTGTTTTTAATAACAGAAGGGGTTTTCCAGCAGTAATTCTAAGCGTAGTACATGATTCGAAAACCCAGCCGCACATCATTCAACAACATGTAGCTTTTTACAGCAAAGTTAATGGCATAAAATGAGAAGTTTTTATTGTTACAATCCCAGTTGATATTGTAACTGGATAGGAAGATCCCAGATGGAACCCTGGCTCAAAAGATAGTAACTTACACTTTTTTTTCATAAAATGTGGAGGAACAGAGTAACAGGACTGCCAATTAGTTTTAATAACAAGAACAAAAACTTTTATTAAACATTAAAAAATTGGATTATGATCCAATATTCCTTCACCCTCCCTGAACTTAACAAATACACACAGATTTAAAGATTAACATGGATTATAAAGTACATCTTAAGGTACAATTATCTCTTTAACACAAAGTCCCTTTCAAACACACAATATGTTTGTGATCAAATACACACACCCTGCTCTGAACCCAAATTAGTGTCTGTGGTTTTCTTCACAGAATCTCCCCAGATGTTTGTCACATGAAAGCTTCCAAACTCCACTTCTAAAAACACGCTTTAATAACAGTAATGCTTTCTCTTAACGATTTGCGTTCTGCAATCCAGACCAACTTTTCCAAATGACACTTTTAAACAAAGCCTCTGCTCTACTTTTAACATTGAATCCAGTCCACGATTTTACACCAACTCCTTTAGGATTCTTTGTATTGACTGCTTTCATACAAACTCCAACATCCAGGCACAAATTTCCATAGTTATTCCAACTCACATTCCACAGGCTGTAGTAAAATCTCACAAACCTAAAAATCACTTCAGATATCTGTCTGGTGTCTCAGCCTTCTTTTCAGTTCTGTCTCTCTTTACTAAACAGTGCTCTGTTCTAGTACCTTTAACCTCAGACTTCTTGGAAACTTCTCTTCATTTTGCCTGCAGCAAGTCACTCTAAGTACGGCCTCTGAGAAACACCCCGCTAAACACGCCTGGCAGCAGACATAATTTGAAGACCCACTGATTTGAATCTATAGATTCACTGACTGCAGCTTCTTAATTTCCATGTTTGACTGCATATATATGGACTCTAGAATTGCTGTTAGTTTCAGAGGAGTAATTAAGGTAAAAACTGACAGATTCATCATCCTTACTGCTGCAAACTTCAGGCCAAGATCTTCAGTGCAAATTTGGGCCTCACTTACTCTGTTTTTATGTCTAAATAATCTCCTCCCTGAGATGCCGTAAAAGTGATAGAACACAGATTAGATCTGGTATAAACTTTCAAGGCCTGGGTGTTTGTGCAGTACGTCACCATCTGGAAAATAAACTCGGAATACTCGGGAAATAGCAGGAGGATATTTAAACATTCTGTTTTATTTAGGTTAGAGTATTTGGGGTTAATTCTACCGTACACTGTTGGTATAGAAATTCAATGGAGAAAATAAATCTTGAGAAATTTCCCCAAATTGTCAAATTTTCCGTTCCCGCAATTAATAATACCATATAGGCAAAATACTGCAGGTGCTGGAAATCCAAAATAAAAACAGAAAGTGCTGGATAAACTCAGCAGGCCTGACAGCATCTGTAGGGAGAGAAACAGGGCTAACATCTCAAGTCCATATGATCCTTCTCATGAATTGAAAAGGGATAGACATGTGATTAATTATCTCTGGGAGGCAAGCAGTTGTAATTTAAGCATTTAATTCACTGCCATTTCTCTTCTTAGAGAAGTACTGCTCCTCTCCCCGACAGGGCATATAATTAAACACATTACTCTCCTATTTCCAGTTCTGTAGAGGGGCCAATGGACTCGAAACATTAACTGTGCATCTCTCTCCACAGACCTTAGGAGTTTATTCAGCATTTTCTGTTTTTATTCAAGAACGTGGGCCGGGATTCTCCCCTACCCAGCGGGGCAGGGGGTCCCGGCATGTCGGAGTGGCGTGAACCACTCTGGCATTGGGACACCCCAAAGGTGCGGAATTCTCACTTTTAGGGGCCAAGCCCTCACATTGAGGGGCTAGGCCCGTGCCGGAGTGGTTCCCACTCCGCCGGCTGGCGTGAATGGCCTTTGGCGCCACGGCAGCCGGGGCCGAAAAGACTTCGCCGGTCGGCGTAAGTCCACGCATGCGCCAGAGCGTCAGCGACTGCTGACGTCATCCCGGCGCATGCGCAGGGGAGGGGGTCACTTCCGCCTCCGCCATGGTGAAGACCATGGCAAAGGCAGAAGAAAAAGAGTGCCCCAAGGCACAGGCCCGCCCGCCGATCGGTGGGCCCCGATCGCGGGCCAGGCCATCGTGAGGGCACCCCCCGGGGTCAGATCACCCCATGCACCCCCCCCCCCCAGGATCTAGAGCCTGCCCGCGCCGCCAATCCCGCCGGTCAGGTAGGTGGTTTAATCCACGCCGGCGGGAGACGCCTGTCAGCGGCGGGACTTCGGCCCATCACGGGGCCGGAGAATTGCCGCGGGGGGGCCGCCGACCGGCGCAGCGCGATTCCCGCCCCCGCTGAATCTCGGGGGATCGGAGAATTCTGCCCATGAAGTTGATTTTTCTCAAGCAAATCAATGGCAGTCGTCTCACATCTGAGTTTTGGTAAATTAGTTTATGGTAATCACGCAACCATCTAAGAGGGATCGGAAACACCACCAAATTTTAGCTGTGGAAAAATAACTGCCGTACTAGATATTATACCATGATGGCCATTCGCATTTGAAGAAAGAATGGAGGTAGTTTGATTCCATTTTTCATCATTCTTTATCTGACTTGACCTGGAGAGTGAAAGATGTTTCCTTGTTGAAGCTCAGCTTGATGATCACCACAAATGTTAAATTGAAGTGATATTATTGGTACACATGGATAAGTAGCTGCCCTTTCAAACCTGGTGACGACAAAATATTTAGAGAAGTCTGGTGTGAATATTTCTGGTCCACTTTCTTACCTTCAATACATTTTGCTGCAGAATTCATGAATTCCTGTTGATTATATTTAAGTGCCACAGAATGTGCAGTCAAAATGTAAATTTGTTCTTCAAAGTGGAAAAATGAAGAACAATTTATGGCCTTAATTCCAAACAAAGAGATTCAGACTTTCTCGGTGGAGTTTCTCCCTCAAACTGAGACATGCCGATAATAAATGGCACATGGCTCAGCAGAGTTTTTTTGTTACCTGGTAGTTTTCTGTCATAAGGTGAGAATCAAGTAATCAAAGTTATGCTGCCGTCAAAATTTACTTTGCTGCACTGCATAGGTTTTTTCTCATCTCAACGAAACAAATAGAGCATTGCACTGCAAGTAATATACGCTGACATTGCTAAATATTCCCTTTGGGAAACCATTCTTCTCTTGGTGGTAATGATGAGGACATTTTCATTGTTTAATATAGTAAAGATGTATGGTGGTGACACATAAGTAAAAACAGATGAGTGTATGCTGTGCACAGTCGAATCGCTGTATAAAACTGAGCATGACTGTTGCAAGAAGACATGTAAATGCTATGGTTGCAGTGTGCTGGCGGTGGCTACTGTATTGAAACTTTGTGAACTGTTCAGTTTAGCATCAAAAGAATGCCCTTTGAGTCATCGCCCTTGAAAATTCCCATTGTGGTTCCCATTACACTTTCTAATTGTTAACAGAGATTGCCCCTCCTATATTGAAAAGCAGGTAAGAAAGCATCCTTCTTTTATCTATTTGTAATGATTAAAGTAAACCTTGATATGTATTGCACAGCAACAATAGCAAAGATATTCCAGAGGGTGCTCATCGATGTACAATTATTGCATTTGTATTATACTCCTGTATGGGTGATTTATGCAGCCATGAACTTCATTGCTTTGAAGTTCCTTCCTAAGTTCTCTTTTGGCTTCTCCATTTGATCGATTATTCACTTTTTTTAGGAGGAGAAGGTATTCCAGCTCCAACTAGATAATCCACTCAAACAACCAGCCGCGCAAGACCTTTCTTGATCCATGCTTTGTATGTTTACATGATACCAAAAAGGCGAGTATATTAGTTCATGGGGATAACTGTTTGCACAAGTGTATCAGCTACAAAATGCCATGATTACCAGCGCATGTCAGAGGCTGGGGCTGGATTCTCCGATTTTGAGACGACGTGCTGATGCTGGCATCAAAACGGTGGAATTTCATGCCAGAAAAACTGGCATGAAAGGGCCAGTAACTCCCAGCCCTGCAGGGGGCTAGCAGGTACCCAGAGTAACTCTCGTAGCTTTTGCTGCTGATATGGGCCCCCGCACTTCCGGGTCGGAGGCCCGCATGTGCGTGGAGGCAGTCTCCAGCAGCCGCGCCGTGCTCCAAGGCAGACTTGGACTGCGGAACCAGACCCAAGAAAGAGCCCCCCGATCAGCCGCATGCCTGACCCTAAAACCCCGCATAAGCACTCCCGAGCCGCCTATAAGGCTCCCCCTGGCCTCCGATCCGCCTGCCCCTGACCAGGGTGGCAGTGGACTGAATCAGCAGCCGCCACGAGAGTATACCGACCGGCCGGAGCACATTAGTTCCACGCCGTCGGGACTTCAGCCGGTCGTGGGCAGAGGATTGCTGAGCGGGCCTCTGGCAATGGCCCCAGGCGGAATCGGTGAACCGACACCGGTCTCGATTTCTGCGTCAAACTGGATCCCCCGACCCGGGGCTGGCCCCGATTTCAACGTCGGGGTGCGGAGAATTCTGCCCTAGGTTTTTTGCAGCATGTCCTAACTCTCCACCACCTCGTCAGGAATGTGATGGAATACATCCAACTTATTAGCTGTAACACTCAAGAAGCTTCTCCATACTTCACTCCTACTGGGAGAAGGGATCACCACCACTATACTGGGCAACAGTACACCAGGATCATTTCAGTGATTCTGAATAGCGAGGCATTGGGTAATTAATAATCTGCATTATAGATAGAACATAGAACATAGAACAGTACAGCACAGAACAGGCCCTTCGGCCCTCAATGTTGTGCCGAGCCATGATCACCCTACTCAAACCCACGTATCCACCCTATCCGTAACCCAACAACCCCCCCCTTAACCTTACTTTTATTAGGACACTACGGGGAATTTAGCATGGCCAATCCACCTAACCCGCACATCTTTGGACTGTGGGAGGAAACCGGAGCACCCGGAGGAAACCCACGCACACAGGGGGAGGACGTGCAGACTCCACACAGACAGTGACCCAGCCGGGAATCGAACCTGGGACCCTGGAGCTGTGAAGCATTTATGCTAACCACCATGCTACCCTGCTGCCCCAATATATAGTACTATTATTTTCCAATCATTTTTAAAAATGGATTGTGTAATCCAGCTATACAGCAGGTCTTGTGACGCAGTGGTGGCATCCCTACCCCTCTGTCAGAAGCACTAAGTCCCATTCTAGGACCCGATGGCCAAGGGAAGATATGGGAAGAACACTGCCGAAGAGGTTGAGTATCAACGTGCAAATCCTTCCAACATACATCAATGGCAAGTGGTAAGGGTGGGAGAGATTCCTGGTCAACCAGACACTGGAAAGAAATTGGAGCCTCGATCATCACTGTTCATAGCTCCAGACTACAACATGTATGTAAAAGCGGATGGTTCCACAACAACGCCGGACTACGTGCGGGGCCAGCTGGCTCACCTGTGTGCTGGGCGGCCGGTGTGCATCAGAGTGGCGCCACCAGCATTAGGTTCAACCCCGGTTCTGGCTGGGATGGATTGGGACCTCCTTCTTTGCCCTAACTATGGTGGAGGTGGTGGTGCTGTGGGTCAGGCCTGCCTTGCGGGGCAGAGAACAGGAGATAGAATCTAGCCACAGAGAAGCAGTACTGCAGTGGTACTAATTAGATATTATTTTGGAGAGTCGGCAGAGGTCTGACGAACTCTGTCTGTACTATTTGATTTGATGATGCTGTGTTGCAGTTTTTCACAGTGCGTACCTGCTACCCTCTCTGAGACTGCACATGTGTCCAAATATTTCCCTGAAACAACATTTTTTTTGTTTAGTGTGTGTGGTCAGCTGGCTCCAAAGGACTGGCTTGGCACAGAGCTGTAACAATATAAAAGTGAGGTACTGCCAAGTAGCCGAAGAAAAAGTGATTGATTGTCTATGAAATTCATCAGTTTCTAACTGTCTCTGAAACTCATCAGTGAGCAACCAACAACACTGCACAGATCCCAGATGTGTTTATCCAGTCTGCATCGAAAAAATTCTCTGCACGCCCTCCGTTGCATATGATGTATGATATCCATACGATGTGATGGCATCTGATTTTCCAATTGCATACCATTGTGGTTGCCCAAATAAGGAACAGAAATGTGAATTCTCCACAACCATTCATTTTAAGGATTTAAACATTTGGCCAGGAAAATAAAAATGCTAAAGTATGTGGATTTGCTGATAATTTTGAGAACTGCAGGTGAGGTTTGCAATACAAGCTGGATTGAAGAACAGATTGAGGTTCGAGAGGCAGCTGGTTTGCTTAGACACAATCTGTTTTCTGTTCCCATCTAGAATACTGGTTTAAAAAGCCCTATATTTACATAGCACCTTTCACAACTTCAGGAAGCACCACACAACCAATTAAGTACTTTTGAAGGGCAGTCATTATTGTAATGCAGGAAAACTGGTGTAACACGACCACTGATTCCCTGTTTTGTGGGGGCTAGCAGGGATGCAGTGTAGATTTCCCAGCCTTCTGTTCCAAGGATGCGTATGCGCACGCTGGCGACATGCAGCGGCCATGCCGTGCTCCATGGCGGACTCAACCCGCGGACCTGGACAGGCAAAATAGTGCTCCCCTTCGGCCGCTCGCGCGTCCCGGACCAGCGGACGTCCGCAGCCGTCACGCCGAGTTCACAAATGGTATGAGCACACATAGCCCATGCCGTCGGGAACTCGGCCAGTCGGGGATGGAGCATCGCGTGGCAGGCCTCAGGCAATGGCCAAGGTGGTGGATAATCAGCGCGGCGTACTCCTAGAGTATGCTGCTTTTCAGAAGGCACAGAATTCAAAACCCTGCGCTGCTCCCGATTTTGGCGGCAAAACGGGTTCTCCGCCCCATCGGCTAACGCGATTTCGGCGTCGGGGAGTGGAGAATCCAGTCCATGATTTTGGCCTGAGCAATGGGAGAACTCGGCTTTTCCCTGAATTAGTGCCACTGGATCTTTTAACCCACTTGAGAGGGCAGTTGGGATCTCAGTTTAACATATTATCCAAAAAATGGCACCTCCAGCAAGGTAGCTCTCCCTCTGTATTGCTCTGAAATGTCTGCCTATATAGATTGCGTGCTCAACTCTCTGGAGTGGGACTTGAGTGGCTATGGGTGGCATGGTGCCACAGTGGTTAGCACTGGTGTCTCAAAGCGCCAAGTACCCGGGTTCGATTCCGACCTTGGGTGACTGTATGCACTTTCTCCCTGTGTCTACGTAGGTTTCCTCCGGGTGCTCCAGTTTCCTTCCACAGTCCAAAGGTGTGCACGTTAGACGGATTGGCAGAGGTGGAGTTATGGGGGTGGTGTGGGGTTTGGCCCTGGGTGGGGTGATATTTCAGGGGTCAGTGTGGACACGATGGGCCAAATGGCCTCCTTCTGCTCGGTAGGGATTCTATGATTCTATGTGTCCACAACCTGCTGATTCACTCAGAGATGTGGGTGCAACAACTAAGCCTACATTCAACATTGAAGAAGCTGACGTTCAGAGACTTCAACAGCTTTATTGGCGATCAGCAGCAATGGTGAATACTATTCTCCTCAGTTCTTTCTTTCTTTGCTAAGTCTTACTTTAGGGCAAAAGGCCAAAACAGAGACGAATTTGTGAAGATCTGTTTTAAATCTCTTATTACAACAAAATGGTTGGAACCCATCTTTCAATTACTGAGGACAGAAATTAATTTCAGAGCACAGAACTTGCCAACATTCTGGCTAAAACACCCCCTTCACCTTAGTGCGTGCCCAAAGTTACTGCGAGAAGGGAAATGGAAATAAAAAATAATGCAAAAGTGCTACACAACAGGAAAAGAGGGGCACATTGTGCTTAGTATCTAAATTGTAATTTTGTTTCGATTTTTGCTTCCTTATTCTCTTCCTCAGAGATTTCTCTCCGGTACTGCTGTCCTTTAGTGTTCGCCGTCTGAGAGAATGACTGGCCACCTTCTGACAACTCCACCTCCGGGCATATCAAGAGGATGTATGATTTGCGCTGCAGCAAACAAGCTTGAAATGCTTTGTAACAATTCCAAAACTGGCAGATTCTTAAAATTGCACGGTAACTGTCTCAACAGCATTTAAAACTTTTTGAAATTGTGTGTGTTTGTACGTGTGTGTTTGTCTGTGTCTGTCTGTTTCTATGTTTTAAAAAAATTAATTGACAGGATGTGGGGATCACTGGTTAGGCCAGCAATTATTGCCCATTCCTCGTTGCCCTTCGGAAGGTGGTGGTGAGTTGCATTCTTGAACAGCTGCAGTCCCTGAGGTGTCGATACTCCCACTGTGCTTTTAGGGAGAGAGTGCCAGGATTTTGACCCAACAACAATGAAGGAACAGCGATATATTTCCAAGTTGGGGTGGTGAGTGACTTGGAGGAGAACCTCCAGGTGGTGAGGTACCCAGGTATCTGCTGCTCTTGTCCTTCTAGATAGTACTGGTCATGGGTTTGGAAGGTGCTGCCAAAGGAACCTTAACGAGTTCCTGGAGCACATCTTGTAGATGGTACTCACGGCTGCCACTGCTCCTCGATGGTGGAGGGTTTGAATGTTTGTGGAAGGGGGACCAATCATGCGAGCTGCTTTGTCCTGGATGGTGTCGAGCTTCTTGAGTGTTGTTGGAGCTGCACTCATCTAGCCAAGTGGAGAGTGTTCCATTACACTCCTGACTTGTGCCTTGTCGATGGTGGACAGGCTTTGTGGGGGTCAGGAGGTGAGTTACTCGCCGTAAGATTCCTAGCCTTTGGTCTGTTCTGGTAGCCACAGTATTAATGTGGCTAGTCCAGTTCAGTTTCTGATCAGTGGTAACCCCCAGAATGTTGAATGTCATGGGGTGATGGTTAGATCCTCTCTTGTAGGAGATGGGCATTGCTTGACACTTGTGTGGGACGAATGTAACTTGCCACTTATCAGCCCAAGCCTGGATATTGTCCAGGTCTTATTGCATGTGGACATGGACTGCTTCATTATTTGAGGAGTCACGAATGGTGTTGAACATTGCGCAGACATCTGCGAACAGCCCTTCATCTGACCTTAAGAGAGTAATGAAGCAGCTGAAGGTGGTTGGGCCTAGGACACTACCCTGAGGAACTCCTGCGGTGATATCTTGGAGCTGAGGTGATTGACATCCAACCAACACAACCATTGTCCTTTGTGCCAGGTATGACTTCAACCAGTGGAGAGGATTCCTCCCCCCCCCCCCGAATTCCATTTGTTCCAGTTTAGCTAGGGCTCCTTGATGCCATACTTGATCAAATGCTGCCTTGATGAATAGGGCAGTCACTCTCACCTCACCTTTGGCATTCAGCTCTTTTGTCCATATTTGAACCAAATCTGTAATGAGATCAGGAGATGAGTTACCCTGGCGGAACCCAAACTGAGCGTCCGTGAGCAGGTTATTGGTGAGTAAGTGCCGCTTGATAGCACTGTTGATGACTCCTTCCATCACTTTGCTGATGATGGAGAGTAGACTGATAAGGCAGTAATTGGCTGGGTTGGATTTGTCCTGCTTCTTGTGTACAGGACACATCTGGACAATTTTCCACATTGCCGGGTAGATGCCAATGTTGTAGATGTACTGGAACAGTTTGGTGAGGGCTGTGGCAAGTACTTGGGTACAAGTCTTCACCATTATTGCTGGAATGTGTGTTAGTACATGTGTGTGTGAGTTTGCATGTGTGTTGAAGAGGGAGGGTCAAATGTTCATACATGTGTGTGTGTGTCTGTGTGTGTGTGTATGAATTCTAACTGTGTGTGTTCCGTGCTCATTTATCTGTGTCGGTACGGCATAAAATAGTATACAAAGCATTGCCATTCCTGTTATCATACATTAAAATCTTCCCTTTTGTTAAATTCACTAATACTGGATTTGAGATGGAGTTAAGCTGCTCTCTTTTTGCCTTGCGTGTGCAGCTGTGAAATACTACACGGGTTCCTCATTACTGTTGTCTGACCAACAGCAACCAACTTTAAAAAAAACTTTTGACGTATGCTCACAAATCCACTTTTAGGGAGCAGAACTCCTGATATCAATGTTAAGTATGAGACAGTTAAACCAGTTTCTACTAGTGTGCGCCATTTTAACTTATGTCCACTTTTTAGTAAAGTTCTGAAACTTATCAAAGCACAAATCCTTTTATTAAAAAGGTCCCCACTGGGGGGCTCACAGGCACCCTCAGTCTTGAGTATTTCTTGGGTTAGCAATACTAAACAGTATCACTGTATTTTGGCTTGTCTCACTTCATTTTGATCAGGTCAAGAACTAATGGGCTTCACTTTGCTTCGTGACAAAATAGCAGGAATTCAAGACTCTGCCTAATTAAAGTTTATTTTACTGATTGGTGCCTGGATCTCTGCTTGCAAGGTGGCTGTCTGGAAAAGATTAATTTCAGACTGAACAGAAGGGGAAGTGAGTTGCTAAAGCCAGAACTTGGCAATTCCAAGACTAATGCTGAAAACCGAAAAATTGATCCAGTGAGAAATCGAGAAGGAAAAACCAGTAAATCATGGTAAATGACAAGCAAAGTATTGTACACACCCCTGTCAGCATCAACGGGGCCAAGGTGGAGATGGTTAGCAGCTTCAAATTCCGAGGGGTACACATCCCCAAAAATCTGTCCTGGCCCACCCACTTCACACTACCACCAAGAAAGCACAACAGCCTCAGGAAACTAAGGAAATTCAGCATGTCCACATTAGTTCTTACCAACTTTTACAGATGCACCATAGAAGGAATCCTTTCTGGCTGCATCACAGCCTGGTATGGCAACTGCTCGGCACAAGACTGCAAGAAACTGCAGAGAGTTGTGAACACAGCCCGGTCCATCACACGAACCTGCCTCCCATCCACTGACTCCATCTACACCTCCCGCTGCCTGAGTAAAACGGACAGCATAATCAAAGAGCTCTCCCACCCGGCTGACTCACTCTTCCAACTTCTCCCATCGGGCAGGAGATACAAAAGTTTGTGAACATGCAAGAACAGACTTAAAAACAGCTTCTTCCCCGCTGTTACCAGACTCCTAAACAACCCTCTTATGGACTGACCTGATTAACACTCCACCCCTGTATGCTTCACCCAATGCCGGTATTTATGTAGTTACATTGTGTACCTTGTGTTGTCCTATTATATATTTTCTTTTATTTTCATGTACTTAATGATCTGTTGAGCTGCTCGCAAAAAATACTTTTCACTGCATCTTGGTACACGTGACAATAAACAAAATCCAAATCCAGGTACTGGTAGGAATTGGTGTTCCATTTTAAGGTACAGAAGACCAGTTCGGACCAGTACCAATTGTGGTGTTTTTAAAGGATAGGATTGCAGACCCTAAAGATACGAAACAAAAGCTTTATTGGAAAGATGTTTTCTCACAGGCTGCTAGAACTGACTGACTGTTGGCCTGCCCAAACTGTCGTTGACATCAATACGTAACGTGATCAAACTCTTAAAGTGACCTCACTCATTTCAAGCTAGGAACATACATGAATCACGACACTTTCCTCCCGCTTTGCATCAGAGGTTCCTGAAATGAAACACAATATAACATTAACAATCAAAATTTACAATATGAACAATTCATAAATACAACAGTCACTAAGTTAGACGTTCAGGAGGACGTCGATTCCTGTGTGTTTGTTGGCAAACCTCAGGCCTCTGCTTTTTCTTGTTGATTGCAACCTCTGCTGTTTTTGATGTAGTTTGGACGTAGGATTTGGAGATTAATTCAGTGTTGAAGTGTCATCAACTGGTGTCCTGTCTTTCACAGTTGTTTCTGGTATTGTCAGAATCTCAGGTATGTACAGGTCTTCACTTGGTACAGTTTGTTGCGGACTCTCCGTTAACTATATCTCCGACAACCTTGTTCTAGCTGCTAAAGGTTGCTCAGGATGTCTTCTCCACACATCATCGCCCCCAAGTTTGAACGATGTAGGAGACCAGTCTTGATGTGCCACAGCGATGACAGGTATCCACTTATCCCTGGTGGTATCGTTCCTTGCCAATACTTCCAGACCTTTATGAAAAACACGCTGTTTGACCCTGTTTTTGTCTTAGGCGGCTTCAGCACACCAAGCGCTGTGTGTAGCTGACGTTTCACCATGAGTAATGCTGGAGAACTTTGAGTTGTGAATGTGTTGTATTCCTGTATGTCATCAGGAATTAGCTTGGTAGTTTTGACAATGATCCTTATTTCATTGTCTGAACAAAGCATTCAGCCAGTTTATTTGTGGCAGGATGAAAAGGAGCGGATCGGATGTGTTGGATTCCGTTCTCTATTAGATAATTTGGGAATTCTCACGAAATGAACTGTGGACCATTGTCACTAGCAAGTTGTTCAGCAAAATCAAATCTTCACCTGTCTCTATTATTCACTCTGAGGACATAGTCTTCATAATGGGGGTTTCAGGTCATTTCGAGTGCGCATTTCAAATGAAGAACATTCATCCTTCGAACGGTCTGGCATAATCTATATGAACTCTTTGCCATGACCCTCCTGGCAATTCCCATGGGTGTAATGGCGTTAATGGTGGCAGGTTTTGAACCTTTTTACAAACCGAACACATGCCGCCTTCTCCTCGATTTTGCTTTCAAGCCCTGAACCAAAAATAGAACCTGGCTATCTCCTTCATTCTTACTCTCCCACAATGATTTTAATGAAGTTGGAAGTTCCCTTAACAATGGTGGAATGATGGCCCTTATTCCCTATAGGGCATAACCTGCCTGTATGAATAGTTCCGAGTCTTCGGGTAACATGTAGCTTCAACACCGGGTTTGTTCCCGTGGTCTTGCCACGAAATACGACGTCCATAACTTCTCACAGAATCACAGAATAATACCATGCAGAAGAGGCCTTTCGGCCCATCGAGCTTGCACTGACACATGAGAAACACCTGGGCCGGGATTCTCCCCTACCCGGCGGGGCGGGGGATCCTGGCGGGACGGAGTGGCGTGAACCACTCCGGCATTGGGCCACCCCAAAAGTGCGGAATGTTCCGCACCTTTAGGGGCTAGGCCCATGCCGGAGTGGTTCCCGCTCCGCCGGCCGGCGCGAAAGGCCTTCGCCGGCCGGCGGAAGTCCGCGCATATGCCGGAGCGTCAGCGGCTGCTGACGTCATACTGGCGCATGCACAGGGGAGGGGGTGTCTTCCGCCCCCGCCATGGTGAAGGCCATGGCGGGGGCAGAAGAAAAAGAGTGCCCCCACGGCACAGGTCCGCCCGCCGATCGGTTGGCCCCGATCGCGGGCCAGGCCACCGTGGGGGCAATCCCCGGGATCAGATCGTCCCTCGAATCCCCCCCAGGACCCCGGAGCCCGCCCGTGCCGCCAATCCCGCTGGTACCAGAGGTGGTTTAAACCACGCCGGCTGGAAAGGCCTGTCAGCGGCGGGACTTCGGCCCATCGCGGGCCGGAGAATCGCTGAGGGGGGCCCGCCAACCGGCGCAGCGCGATTCCCGCCCCCTCCGAATCTCGGGGGCGGAGAATTCAGAACACGGCGGGGGCGGGATTGACGCCGGCCCCGGGTGATTCTCCGACGCCCTGGGGGGTCGGAGAATTCCCCTCCCGATCTGCCTACCTAATCCCATTTGCCAGCACTTGGCCCATAGCCTTGAATATTATGACATACCAAGTGCTCATCCAGGTACTTTATAAAGGAAGTGAGGAAACCCGCCTCTACCACCAGGCAGCGTATTTCAGACCGTCTGCACTCTCCGGGTAAAAAGGTTTTTCCTCAAATACCCCCTAAACCTCCTGATCCTCACCTTGAACTTGTGCCCCCTCATAACTGTCCCACCAACTAAGGGGAACACCTGCTACGAAGTATTTAGCACTACCTCGTTTCTATTTTTCCCCTTTCAAACAAAGCAAACATGAGCTCAGCCTGTTCCTTTCCCAGTTTTACAAGGGGTGTTGCAAACCTCCCCTAGCAAGTATTGGTTACTTGTCATGAAGGCAAGCAGCGGGTGGTCGTCCGAGGATTCAGATGTGGGGCATCGGCGACTTGGATCCAGCATTCCAGTCCTGTGGGGAAGACCAAATAGTGGCGATGGCGGCGTCCGGAGGACCTGTGGAGGAGAAGATGGTGGCACCCATGCAGCGCACGTTGTAGGGGCGGGGCAAAATGGTGGCGTCCAATGAGCGCACGTTACGGGCGTGGGGCAAGGTGGCAGCGCCCATGGAGAGCACGTTGTGGGGGCAGGGCAAGATGGCGGAGCCCACGGGCCGCACATGGACCTGGGAGGAGAAGATGCCGGTGCCCACTGGTCGCACATGGCCCCGGGAGCAGAGGAGAGTGGCGCCCATTGTGCGATCGGCTAGGGGAAGTGAGCGAATTCGGGCGTGACAGCGGCGACAGCGCGGGCCTGGCACACTGCCGCAAAGTGGCCCTTCTTACCGCAGGACTTGCAAGTGGCGACGCGGGCTGGGCAGCGCTGGCGGGGGTACTTCTGCTGGCCGCAGAAGTAACAGCAGGGACCCCCAGGGTGCGTGGTGTGGCGGACGGTGCAGGCATAATGAGCAGGAGTGGCCCCAGCCAGGGGGGTTGTTTGCGGGGTCCAAGAGGAGTAGGAGGGGTGGGCCACGCGGCGAGCGGAGTAGGGTTGGACATTACGAGATGCAACCATCATGGAGAGCGCTAAAGCTTTCGTCTCCGCTAGGTCGAGCATGGCCCCTTCCAGCAGTCATTGTCAGATGGGGTCCGACGCAATCCCCGTCACGAATGCGTCTCGCATGAGGAGATTGGAATGTTCCATGGCCGTGACGGCCTGACAGTCACAGTCCCGTACGAGTGGGATAAGAGCCCGCCAGAAGTCTTCGATCGACTCACCAGGTAGTTGTACGCGAGTGGCGAGAACGTGCCTAGCAAAGAATGTGTTCGTCTTCTGAACGTAGTTCTCTTTAAGGAGAGCCATAGCCTCTGCATAATTCGGGGCATCCTGGATTAGCGGGAACACGCTGGAACTCAACCTGGAGTAAAGCACTTGGATCTTCTGAGCTTCCGTCGGCGCGGGGGTCACAGCGTTGATATAGGCCTCAAAGCAAGCCAGCCAGTGATTACAGTCCTTTCTGGCATCTGGCGAGTGGGGATCCAGCTGCAGGCGATCTGGTTTGATCCTGATGTCCATAATGTGGAAAATCTGACTGCAATAAATTGATGCACGATCAATTGCACGAAAAACTCAGATTGGTACAACTGTGGCTTTATTACAGTCAGATGCGTGGCCTCCTACTGCAGCTGGCAGAATGGCTGATCAGGAGGAGTCATGCCTATTTATACGGTTCGTTGTGGGCGGGGCTAGCTGGCAGGGGCTACCGGCGAACCTGCGGTGTAGGTCCTACTGTACATCCCCTAATACAGATGCACACAGTTAACACAGTGGATCATCACAAATTAGTTCCCACCTTTCGACACGCCCATCCTAGTCGGGCGTGGAAATCCTGGCCTACGAAAATGCAGGTTACTTTTGTTGATTTAAACGTCAGGAGCGGGATTCTCCTTTTCAGTGACAAAGTGTTGATGCCAAAGCAGAATTCATGGACTTTCACAACAGCAAAACTAGATCGATTCAGCAACTATGGAGGGGCTAGCGCCGGCACCACATGGAACACAGTCAATTTCAATGAAAAACGGTACGGGTTTCGCCGGGTCTGTGATTGACACTCGGGAGGCTGACAAGCTGCAGCCGCATATACACATTACACTCCCCACACACACTCATCCCAGCCACAAGATGGCACTAGTTGTGCTGGAATGCGCTGGTTTCACAATTTTTAAAATGAACCCCGCCGTTGGAAACTCGGCCCATCAGAGGCGGAGCATCACGGGGGCCCCGGAGAATACCGGGTCGGGACCGCCAATGAAATACAAATGGTGTTTACTGTGTGTGCATTCCGGACCACATTGATGCCGCTGCCGAGGTCTCGGAGAATTGCGATTTGGCGTCAAATAAACGCCCACCGCAATTTTAGTATCGAAATCTATTCTCCGCCCAATCACGTTTTGCGATTTTGCCGTCACAAATGAAGAATCCCGCCCCAAAAGTTCCATCCACGTAGCATTAAAATGTAAGAAAGAAAACATTCAGCGGAAATGAGGAATAGGACGCTCAACCAGACATTCTGTTTCCGAAAAGGTTGACTTGAGTTGCGGCCACCAGATTTCCTTTAACAGGTTAAGGAAGCTGCAGCTTTAGATCTTCTGATGCCCTTTGACAACAGCAGTAGCATTTCCTACAGTTAAATTGAAACTAATTTATTCCAAGTATACCATGAAGAATGTTCTGTGGTTCCACACATTTCTGCAATTCCACATTGTGCCATTCGTCATTACACATTGACACAGTATTACTCTTGCAGATGTTACATGAAAGAAAATACGTGCGTATTTTGCTCCAGAAAGTCTTTCACCCATTGGAGGGTAAGTAGAGGACGCATGAATCTCAACGCTTAGGCATTCAATTCACTCGCTCATCAAAAAACCTGCATTAAGTTTCCCTATAGATTCATGGCGCACGAGCTCTGGTATTTTAGCTGCATCATTTTTTTTAAAGTTGCAACGCTGATATTTGCCATAGCTATAAGCTGACCGCCGAGAAGAATACCTGGTCCCGTTGGCGGCTCGGGCGTAGAGACAGATTGTACTTTAAAAAAACACACCTCTTCGCTACTGTCAATGCATTGTTACTTTTTGGTGTCCGTTCCATGTTGGCACTCTGTGCATCCAAGGTTGATAGTGTGACTTCTCCATGCGTCTATAGCAACAATCGCCAATATCAGCCACCAGGATGTAACTGGCCAAAGGTAAGTGCAAGTATTTTCAAAATAATAGGCTTCTGAATAGTTTTAACTTGGTTGTAGTACAATGGCGTCTACAGAATCAGTGACATTCGGTTTGCAGCTTTGATTCTCGACTGCTGGTGTGCATTTTTGAAATTTGGGTGCACCACTCTGCCCCCAGACCCAATGTTACATTAATCAATGGGAAGCACGACTGCGAATTCTGAATATATGTTCCCAGCAAACAAGCTCCGAGCCAGGCTTGAAAACTTGCAAAATCATCTTCAATGCTACCTCGCAGTCTCAACTTCAGCGGCAACATTGGAAAATAAGTGAGGCGGGAGCATTGACTTAGGAACCACTCCTAAAAAAGTAAAGTTGTGTCCCACCGCTCCCACTCCCCAGGTAGGTGGGGAGTTTCAAGAACAAAAAAGGCAAAATTCTGCAGATGCTGTAACTTTAAACAGAAAATGCTGGAAATACATTCGGTCAGGCAGCATCTGTGGAGAGAGAAATAACGTTAACACTTTGATGAACCATCAATCGAACGCGAGACGAGTTGCTGTATAAAAGTTAGGCTTTAATAAGCTACAGTAAATGGACGACCGCCGGGCGTTCTGGGTATTTATACCTCGCTCTGGAGGCGGAGTTAACTCAGCCTCTCGACCAATCGGAGAGCCGTCACATGACTGGTCTCAACCAATCGGTCGAGAGGCACATGACCCACCAGGGCCAATGGTAAGCCAGTGTTCTGCACCAATGGCAGACAGCTATGCAAATCATACCACCCCACAGTCATTAAGCATCAGAACGGCAGTTCACCAGCACCGGTTCTGATCGGAAGGTCGCCGGTGTGAAACATTGGGGCGTATTTAATGTAGCCAGTCATGGCAGAAACCATAACAACCAGACCAACCTGTTCACAAGTCAGTCTCCCAGTGATAACAAGACCTCCCAATTAAGCTGGAGGATGAAATGGGTTGATTTGGGATTGCTGGCTGTCATGGTGAGATATCTATTTGGATCATTAGTCAGTCATTTTCCTGAGACCACCAAAATATAGTCGCGGCTCAGGGATTAAATGGCAGCTGCGTGGCTTTTCTGCGCATCCTGAAGGCCCCCAGAAAATCCGATCAAGTTTCCCAGCTGCTTCCCAGAGAACCCCACATTATCAGGCACTCCAGTCCATTTGCTCCGCTTCCCCCTCTACTGATGCTACCTGGACTGCTGAGCATTTCCAGTACTTCCTGCTCATATTAGCGAGGACATTTTAAAAATCTGCTCCCGATTTTGGATTCACAGTTGAAGGCAATGCAATATGTGCAAAATTCTCCTTTGATCCCGCATGACACACAAATGGGAGAGACACGCAATCTGTGTATAACAGCCATGATGTGGAGATGCCGGCATTGGACTGGGGTGAGCACAGTAAGAAGTCTTACAACACCAGGTTAAAGTCCAACAGGTTTGTTACGAATCACTAGCTTTCGGAGCACTGCTCCTTCCTCACCTGAGGAAGGAGCTGCGCTCCAAAAGCCAGTGATTTGAAACAAACCTGTTGGACTTTAACCTGGCGTTGTTGTAAGACTTCTTACCGTGTATAACAGGACATTGGGGCAGGAACAAGAAAACAGCCAAGGCGGCCCTTTACAAGAACAATGTGTGGTTCGGGACACAATATCCCAAAAAACTCTGGGTGACTTTCCAGGGGAAGGCAGAAGCAGACAAATACGTGCCCAAGCACGGGCTGGGAAGGCAACAGCATCAGCAGTGAACCAGACCTCAAGTAGATGAAGATGGAGGAGAGTTTCTACACAGGGTTGTCCCTCCGAGCCCTAGCCACAGCTGCTCTCCCATCCCACCTGACCAAACGCTCGATCAGTCATAGTAGCCACGCTCCGGACATGGTGCCAAATGAGGCAACACTTTGCCCTAACCGAAATATCCACCATTGCCCCCCTCTGCAATAACTACAGGTTTACTCCTGCAGTAATGGATGCCACCTTCAAAAGTTGGGGACGAGGGGACACTGCCGGTTAGGGACATGTACACGGACGAGAGAGCAGCGACCTTGGGGGAGCTCATGGAGAGGTTCCAATTACCAAGAGGGAACAACCTGAAATACATTCAGGACAAAAACATGAATCTCGTGCACGGTGACCTTTATGCGTGGTGCCTTTCATGTGGTTGGACACTCGCAGCTGCCCTGGTGGCATCTGCATCAAACTGCTGAAGTCAGGAAATGCTCGTATGATATTGTTATTTGACAGCGAAAAATATTTTTATATGTTTAAATGCATAAAGTATCAAATTCCTTATCACAAGCACTTTCTATGTTGACTTTGCATTGAAATATTATTTTAGTCCAATAGTTATTAGTAATACACTAATATAGCTATATGCTATAGTATTTGTAGCGTGACATTTTCCAGTCCCCCAGCCACGTGTTCTTGGCAGCGTGCTGTTTACTAGCTCATTTATATAGCTCCTCTTCCGTTGCAAAACAAAGTTCTCTCTTCCTGCCACTTGTCAATGGGAGTTCCCATTGACGCCACCCCACGCCGTCGGGAAACCCACAGGCGGGGGTGCGCTGTCAGCGGGAAAAGATGATTCCCAACGGCAGGAGAATTCCGACCATAATGTTGAGTCCAAACTTTCCCAAGCATGGCAAATTATTAATTACCTTCTGATCCTAAATATTTGATCTGCAGCCTTACAGTATGGACAGCATGTAGAGCACGGGCATTGTGCCTTCACCAGGCCTGTTCAAAGGTTCTGAAAAGTAAATTCAGGAAATAGGAAACATTCTTGTTCTTTCTGTCGAGAATGAAGGAAAGGAAATTCCTCCTGAAATCCTATCTTCAAGCACTGAAACTACAGTGTGTTTACAGCAAGTATTGCCGTGCACTGCACAATGCTCATCTGTACACTGTGACCTTGCTTGATCTGGGTAATATATTGTGTTAAACATCAGGACCCATGGGACACCAAAAATAACAATTTCTTTTGATTAAGATTGATTAAGCCAGAGCTTCAATGAACCTAAACATCTGTATGGAGGTAATCTGTTTTATACTTCGTGTTACCGAGGGGAGGAAAGTTATAACTAGAATACGAGTTGCCATATTGGGAGGCTTGCGACTGATGTGTTGGAAGTTCCAACAACACATCTGTGGCAGATTTTAATGCCTCAGGAAGGTTTGAGTGAAATTTGAGCTTCCCCTCTTTCAATTTCTCAGATCGCTCTGTAACACACTGGCATCGGTCAAACAAGTGATGTGCTTTCGGATTTCTGCTGAAGGTTTTCTGACAAGGGCTATAAGGCTGTGTGCAATGGGACCATGGGGGGCGCGCCCAGTGTCATTCAAACGATTGGCACAGTGACTGGGGGAGCCCCGCTTTTAGATTTGAAATTTGCTGGATTGAAAATTGTAGAGGCGCACCCTCATTCTTCTATTTGCTATTGCACAATGCTACTTTTATTTTGGCTCATTGATTGGGAAAATACAAGGTGTTGTGTTTATCTTTCTAATTGTTATGATCCCCATGAGGGTCAGTAACCAAAACAACCAAATTCTCAGAACAAACGCCCAATGAAAAAAATTGCACAAGATTGCACTTCTTGTAATTATTACTTCAACACAAATCAGAATCAATACAAATTTAACATAAATCAACAAACAAATCATGGTCCGTACGAGATATAAATTGCACAAGGAATAGCGGATGCCACAAAGACTATCTCATGGGTTTTTTATCGGTCCACTCCCCATCTAACCAACATTTCTAGCCGCACAGTTCTTCCAAGCTCAGATCTTTCGAGCACAGAATTCCTTCAAGGACTTCACCAATTTTCTTCGGGCAACAGATTTTGCATGCAACATGTTCTGATTTTGCAAACATCCATACAAATGTGCACTTCTGGCTGGGTCCTTCCAATCGTTCAGCTCCTGTCGGTCATCATAGCATATATCTACTAGAACCGCCATTGCCTTCACAGACTATAGCTGATTCTAGGCATTCAATCACTCATTTAATTATTCAAAAGTGTTACGATTCTTGGCCAGACCTCAGGACATTGCGAAGGGGTGAGATCCAGTTAGGGACCTGTACCATTTTTCTAAAATTTCACTCAAGCCAACTTCTTTTGGAACAAAGCTACAAGATTTCATGGGTTTTGAACAGGCAACAAAATTTACTATGAAAGTTTAGAAAGATAAAACAATTTAAAATATATATCTGATACTCTAACATACAGAATCAACTAGAGGTACATGTGAATTAACAGATAAACCACAGTGGAACACACCAGGCTACAGAATAAGTAGCAGATGCAACCAATGGATTTCTCAAGAACCTAACCAGACACTCATATTCACTGAGTTACACAATTTCTTGGAAACACTGTATCCCTTCTGAGGAATTTCTAGCTTCACCTTAGAAGATCTAGGGCTTGACGCCGGTTCAATTGGGGCAGAGGTTGAAATTAGGATCCGGCAGGCGCAGATCGGTACGTGATCTAACGGGCCCGCTCGTATTGGCGGGTTCTGGATGCCACCTGGACGTGGCGAGACACCAATTGAGACCAATTAAGGGAAATCTTCATCTCATTAATTAAATGGAACCCAATCTAATGGCCTCCCGCGAACTAACTAGCTCCCCAGCGAGAGGTCACGCAGGCGCCTTTGAGCACTACTAATTTAAAATGGGAACCTAGCGCAATGTCTGCTGAGGGGATCCGAGGAGGCGAGTACCATTTCCATTTTTGGGGATGCGGCTGCTGTCCTAGTGTTTGTGGGGGGGGGGGGGGTAGAGTCCCCGGGGGGATGGGGGGAGAGAACCTGGTCGGGAGTCTGGGTGCCATCCGCGGCTGTTGCCAGTGGGCTGGGGGATGAGGGGTTCAGTGCCTGCGGGTGTTCAAGGCCATCTTCCAATATTGTGCATATCCATAACAGGGACAACTACAGCTGCTGCCTGTCTGTCTCACCAAAAACTTCCAGCACAGAGCCTTCTTCGTGGTTAGATGGTGAAGGTCACTTCAACTCCCTCTAACTGTGAGTAACCTCTGCCTGCACAGCTAAAGTCGATTGCTAAAAAGGAATTGCCATTGGTAGTTATGTGAGCACTTCACAGCTGCAGGTTATGTTTGATGCTTGCTCCTGCTGGTGGCTGCTGATGCCTGAAGGTCGCTGTTTCTGTTTCCTTCCTTTTCTGTAGGCGGAAAGAAGGACGATTGTTTCTGAGATATCTGGGTCCTGGAACACCGGGCTAAGGGGGACGTATGAGTCCAGAAGGCAATCCGGTTTGAAGCATGAAGACACTGTGGGACCTGGTGTGCGACATTGATCTGAATGGGCCACCCGATGAAGGCCTTAAACAAATGCTTTCACAGATTGCTGATGCTTTTGTTGTTGGTGTGGTGAATGCTGCATGTATCTGCCACGTCACCACAGGTTAAACACGCTGGAAGTCAAGGATGTTCAACTGCGCCTTGAGCGCCAGTGGAATATGTGGATGCCAGGATTTGGTTCCGGTGAGATTGGGCTGTATGAGAAGGTCTGCACAGCTGCGACTCCTGGATGGAAAATGGCACTGAAATGTGGAACAACATTGATGGACAGATCATTTCTACAACAAAGTTTTCGACATGATAACACATTCTCAGGCTTATCCTTCATTTCTGTTGAGGAACCTGTGAAGCAAAACAAACTTGTGTGTTTGTTTTTTTGTGAAAATGCGCTGATATAGCTTTGTATTAGTACCAGTATGAAACAGTGATATTTCCTTGTTGTTTAATGGTTAATGTGATATGTAGAATATTACGTTGTTTATTTTCAACTCTTTATTACTATTGACCGTTTAATAAACAAAATATTCCCAAGTGGCTGCAGGCTGTGTTTTCTGTTTGCTCCAGTTTTTGCCGGAAAAATGCCTGAGGGCCTAGTTTTTGTTTAATGCTGCCTCATTTGCTTCTGTGGCCTGCAGGAGGATTGTCTGGCCTACTAGCAGTCTGAAGAAGGGGAAGGGGTGCTCTCTCACTCTTCTGCTCTGCTTTGTGTTAGTTCGGATTGCAGGTAATGATTGTTCCTGCCTTGAGAGTCTGCTGCTGGGAGCTTCCAGAGGGGGAGAGAGAGGAGGAGTGACCCGGCTGCTGTTGCTGTCAGCTGGAAACTGTGTGCTTGCTTGCTGCCACCTCTTTCTGTAGCCCAAGTGTTAAAGAGGCGAGTATAAGAAGCAACTACTGCCAGTGCTGACGAAGGGGATGGGCGGCAGCAGATTCAAATGAGCAACTTGCTGGAAGTATGAAGATCAGCTCTCCCTGTTTGCTGGTGCTTTTGTTGTACTGCTGAGTGTGAAATGTTTCATCTCTGGAGGCCATGTGTTGCTTGCTACCACCTCTTTTCCTTATGTGGCCTGGACCAAGGGCTGGGTGACCAGAAGCCGATAGTACAGGAGTGGAAGGGTGGTGGCTCGATTCGACTGAGCAACTTACTGATGGTATGGAGACTTGCTCTTGCAGCTTACTGGTGGTTTTGTAATACTACAGACTGTTTAATGTTTCATGATTGGAAGTGTATGTTTGCTTGTTGCCATGTCTTTTACTTCTGCGACCTGGACCAAGGACTGAGTGGAGTTGGTGCCCAGAAACGCTATGACAGGAGGGGAAGGGTGGCAGCTCGCTTCAAACTGAGCAACTTGAAGGTCGTGAAGAAATGCCATTTTACATTGTTCGTGGTTTTATTGAGTTGGTGACTGTTTACTGTTTCAGGTTTGGAAGCTGTGCAAATTGCTGGTGCCATTTTGTACGATTGTTTGTTTATGTTTAATTTTGGAAGCCGTGTGCTTGCTAGTGTACTGTTGCTGTTTACTGTTTAATGCCTGGAGGTTGTGTGCTTGTTTGCTGCAGCCCCTTTTGCTTCTGTGGCCTGGAATCCAGAACCACTGCCAGTGCTGGAGAGGGGAAGGGGGTGCTCACTCACTCTTCCATCATGCTCTGTATCGGTGTGACATTTCCAGTGTATTGTCCTGCTCACTCCTGAGCGACATTCCACCGACACGGGTCTGCTGCTGCAACCACGTGGGTGGGGGCAGAGTGGTCTTGTCCTGTTGACTGTTCACTGTTTGATGATTGGAGGCCATGTGTTTGTCAGCTGCAGCCCTTTTGTCTGAGGCCTGGAGCCCGGAAAGGGCCTCTCTCTCGCTTTTCCACCATGCTCTGCGCCAATGTGACTTTCTGGTGTATTGTTGCGTTATCCCTAGGTGACTTTCCACTGATATGAGTGTGCTGCCGGAGAATCGCTGTGACCGGTGGGAATCGCGCCATGCTGTCCCGACGCCGGGACATGATTCTCCCGTGGTGCCGGCCAAGGGCTGCTCTATCCCCCCCCCCCCCCCTCCCCCCCCCCGGGCGATTCTCCACCCGGGATGGGCCAAGCGGCCGTACCAAAAATCCCGAGTTCCGCCAGCACCGTTCTAACCTGTTCTTAGCCAGTGGAACCTCGGCATGGAAGGGTCCGGGGCGGCCTGAGGTGGGGGGGGGGGGGGGGAGTGGGGGGGAGTCCAACCCCAGGGGGGGGCCTCCGCTGTGTCCTGGCCCGCGATCACAGCCCACCAATTGGCGGGCTGGGGGCCTCCTTTCTTCCACGCCGGCCCCTATAGCCCTACGCCATGTTACGTTGGGGTCTGCGTGGAGAAGGAAGCCACTGCGCATGTGCGGACCCAGCAGCGCCCAGTTGATGCCGGGATCAGCAGCTGGAGCGGCGAGGGTCGCTCCACTGCTGTGCTGGCCCCTTGTAGGGGCCAGAATTGCTGATCCTGAGGCCATGTTGACGCCACCGGGAAACCTATATTCCACCCTATATTCCTTCCTCATTTTCTGTTTAATAAACCACAGGACTAATTTCCTTTCATGAAGTGTTGCAGATGTGCCTACCTACACACTGACTTACCGACTTTCTGACTTAAATATGCTTTTCAATTTTGACAGTAAGTTCGAAATGAGTTCCTCATCAAACACCTGTCAAAAGATTATGATGCTGGGAGCCCATGTGTTTGTCATTTGCTGACATTTGGTATCCCAGTTACTCATGTTACTTAATTATCTCCTTCATTGACAAGCTGGGAGGCCTGTTTCTTGTTGATAAAATGTGGTTAATATGAGCGGATGTACAGGATTTTAATTGCATTATTTTAGTGTTCACCAAACCAAATAGTCTTACACAGCTTTGTGAGACAAAAGTTTAGTTTAACCACAATTAGTGAATAAATGTTGTTATTGTCATGTTTGGATCTTGAAATCAAAATACCATTTCAGTGCTGGTGGGTTAACGAGCCTCAATTGCAACTTTTGACCTTCTGCCAGTTTGATTGATGAAAGTAGGGAAACACTGGATATGCATAGCCTACTGTCTGTGTTCAGCTCTATTGCTCTGAATGGTTCTTTCTAAGAATTCATGAACAGAAATATTGTAAAGCGTAATTTGAGTGACGATATTTAATTCTGATGCCTTAAATGATTATTTAATAATGTTTATTGCGTGTGATTTTGCTTTAGGCACTGTTCTGTCAACTTTCCGGCTTACGTAAATAGTTATAATAGAATTCTAATCCTGGAATCAGTTCACATTGCACATGTGTGAGTTTTCAAGTGGGAGATAGATTTCCCCTGAATCCAATATATCCACATGCTTTCTATCCTGTTTCTGCCTGGAATGCTCGAAACCATCTTCCCCATCCTGGTGGTGGTGGACAACTGATTAAGTCCCGCTTGTGTGTTACATTTATATGTCTTGACTTAAGGATGACTTAAGGGGCAGCACGGTAGCATTGTGGATAGCACAATCGCTTCACAGCTCCAGGGTCCCAGGTTCGAATTCCGGCTTGGGTCACTGTCTGTGCGGAGTCTGCACATCCACCCCGTGTCTGCGTGGGTTTCCTCCGGGTGCTCCGGTTTCCTCCCACAGTCACAAAGATGTGCAGGTTAGGTGGATTGGCCATGATAAATTGCCCTTAGTGTCCAAAATTGCCCTTAGTGTTGGGTGGGGTTACTGGGTTATGGGGATAGGGTGGAGGTGTTGACCTTGGGGTAGGGTGCTCTTTCCAAGAGCCGGTGCAGACTCGATGGGCCGAATGGCCTCCTGCACTGTAAATTCTATGAAAGTGACAAATTTTGCTGCTCATGTATCATAGTCCTCTACCTATCCGACAACCTTCGATGTCCTCTATGCCATAGCTTCCTCAGAAATTTGCACAATACTTGAACAGCAAGTGCAGACAGATTGCAGAAAGCGAACTTTCCCTATGATTTGTAAAAGGTCAATATTGCAACAACAAAAAAAATTGTATATATGTGGGTGGGGGGAGAGCTGCTGCAAGTGTGCTAGTAGTATTGGAAAACAGGACTCCACAATATAACACTGATGAGGTAGACAAGTGGGGAAAATGGCAGTCTTGATATCTTATTTTCGTCCTTGAGTCCAGCAATTCTCAAACTCTAAACAGCACGACCACACCTCTTGAAAGCCAAAACAGATCTTGCTACTGGTCGGACTGATTCACCAGCTTTCCTATTGTTTCTGGCATGCTTGTTCCAATTGAGGTTAACTCAACTGAAGACGCACTGTGCAATCCAGACGCAACAAGGAAACATACTCTAACGCACATGGAAAATGTATCTAGTCTCACGGTGTATTTTCATATTACATTCCCAAATTTAAAACAACATCTTAAATTTTAGCATACAATTTAAAATTGGAGTTCTAATCCTGGGGGCCACCTTTCGTATTAGCTACAATAGATGCCAGGTACTCCCAAGACAACTTGTCAATAGTTTAAGTAGAAATTCCAACCAATGCCATGACCATATAGAAAGCAAGATCAAGAAAAATCTGCTTGTGTAATGCAGGGAACTGATTTAATATAAAGAAAACATATGCTTGCTATTGCCATCCTTCACAATCTCCAAACTCACGCCACTGCTTGAGACATTCTGTGGGGGAACAATAAGTATGCTGAATGTGAGCCATCTATTTGTCAGAGTTAAGATTTACATCTCACCCTGCTTTGTCTGGACGTTGAGAAGCAGCATTTGCTGTTTTGATGCCAATTCAATTAGCATTGTTTTTAAAGCTTTCATGCATTTGGCCATTTAAAAATAGTGTCCGTCAATAAAGAAGTATATTAAAAGAAAACTGGGAGCCCCTGCTGGCAGATGCAAGAGCGGGTCAGCACAATTGCAATGTTTTTCCCATTCCAATTGCGCTGTATTAGCCAAGGAGATCAATGGCATTAAAATTATGTCAATCTCACCACTTTTAACCAACTCAGTATGTTGAAAAACAATTGCAACTGTAAGAGAAAGGAATGGAACACAATCAACCATAAATGCAGAAAGAGCCCTTGACGAGCCCTGCAAAAGCACTTTCTTTGGGGCGGCGCAGTGACACAGTGGTTAGCACTGCTCCCTCACAGCTCCAGGGGCGCAAGTTCAATTCCCGCCTCGGGTGACTGTGCGTGTGTGGAGTTTGCACTTCCTCCCCCTGTCTGCATGGGTTTCCTCTAGGTGCTCCAATTTCCTCCCACAGTGCAAAGATGTGCAGGTTAGGTGGATTGGCCATGCTAAATTGCCCTTAGAGTCCAAAAGGGTAGGTGGGGTTACTGGGTTACGGGGATAAGGTGGAGGCATGGGTTTAAGCAGATGCTCTTTCTAAGGGGCCGGTGCAGACTCAATGGGTTGTTTGGCCTCCTTCTGCACTGTAGAGATTCTATGATTCTATGAATTTCAACCTGAACATTTAAACCTCTGGGCAAGGATTTCCAGCCCTGCCCATCAACGGGATCGTTCAGCCCTGCTGAAAGTCAATTACCTTTTGGCTGGACTGACAAATCCCCCTCAGCCATGGAAGAGCAAGGAAAACTCCGAACAACTCATCTATCTGACCCTCCAAGCACAACTGCCCGATATGTGGCAGAATTTGCAGATCACACTTTGGACTATCAGCCATCTCAGAACCTACCAAAATGGAGTGGAAATAATTCACCCTCAATCCCAAGGGACTGCCTAACTAGAAGAAAGTAACACAACAGAATTTGATGGTTCCCAGCTGTAAGAATCATTTGTTACAATGGCTATAAAATCACATCAAATGTAGGAACAGAAATCTTGGCTTGAAACACCTATATCTTTACTTAAACTCTTCAGACAAGTGAATTGTTGCTCTGTTTTCTGCTTATTTCGCTTTATAAAATTATCAAAGATATATAAATTGAAAACAACTGAAAAGTTTGCCTTAAGTGAAAGAACTCATGCTGGTGTGACATAAAGGCAGTGAGTTTTGATCTCCAACACCACCTTATTAAGCAGATGTCATATATCTGCAGTATAAAAACAGAAACACTGTAAAATCTCAGTAGATCTAGCAACATCTGTGGAGAGAGAGTCAGAGTCAGAGTTAACATTTCAAGTCCAATATGACTTTTCTGCAGAGTTCTATGTTGACCAGGTTCCAAAGAAGAATCATATTGGACTCAAAATGTTAACGCTGGCCGGGATTTTTGGCTCCTTCTCTTCTGGAGCGTGTTTGGTGCCGGGAACTCCATTATAATAAATCTGAATGTCATTATCAGCGTACGTCGCTAATTTATTACCGTAGTTTCCGGACTATAAGCCGCTACTTATTTCCCACGTTTTGACCCTCACGGCTTATACAACGACGCGGCTTATTTATGGATTTTTCCCGCTTTCACTAAACCAATGAAATTGCGTAACGGGTCAAGGTAAAACAATGTAACTTTTTAGTTTACTGTTTAGATTAAATCGAGCGTGCTCAAACATCCCATCATTCTGATTACGGTAGTCATTTTGTCACCCTCATCATGGCAAAGACACGGAGAAATGCAAATGATGCAGCTTTCAAGTTGAAGGCGATCGATCTGGCTGTTGGAAAAGGAAATAGAGCTGCTGCACTAGAGCTTGGTCTTAATGAGTCGATGATAAGACGTTGGAAACAGCAGCGTGAGGAATTGACTCAGTGCAAAAAGACAACTAAAGCTTTCAGAGGGAAGAAAAGCAGATGGCCCGAACTAGAAAATGAGCTCGAAGACTGGGTCAACATGCAGAGAGCAGACGGCCGAGGTGTTTCAACTGTACAGATCCGACTGAAAGCCAAAACAATCGCCACCGCAATGAAGTTTGAGAATTTTAGAGGTGGACCATCGTGGTGTCTCAGATTTATGAGACGTAAAGGCCTGTCCATCAGGGTACGGACGACTTTGTGTCAGCAGCTCCCTCCCGACTACGAGGAAAAAATTTCAAACTTCCACAAATTCATTGATGCAAAGATAGCGGAGCATTCCATTGGCCCGCACAATATCATAAATATGGATGAGGTTCCTCTGACATTTGACCTGCCTCTCACTCGGACTGTCAACAGGAAAGGTGAATCATCCGTCATGCTGAAAACAACTGGGCATGAAAAAACGCACTTCACCTGTGTTCTGAGTTGCACGGCATCGGGAGAAAAGCTTCCACCGATGGTGATTTTCAAACGCACGACGATACCAAAAGAAAAATTCCCTACAGGAATTGTTGTGAAAGTCAACAAGAAAGGATGGATGACGGAAAGCCTAATGCATGAATGGCATACGGAGTGCTACGGCAAGCAACCGGGGGGATTCTTTCACAGGAACAAGGCATTGCTCGTTTTGGACAGCATGAGGGCCCACATAACAGATTCTGTGAAAGAAGCCATCAAGAGGACAAACTCAATTCCAGCTGTGATTCCTGGGGGCACAACAAAGTATGTACAGCCACTCGACATCAGTTTAAATCGTGCATTTAAGGTGGCGCTTCGTGTTCAGTGGGAGGCTTGGATGACAAGTGGGGAGAAATCCTTCACTAAAACGGGCCGCATGCGAAGAGCAACTTATGGTCAAGTCTGCCAGTGGGTCCTGACAGCGTGGAGCATTGTTAAAAAATCCACTATCATCAACGGGTTTCGAAAAGCTGGATTGCTGCGTGTTGAAGAGGGCAGCATGAGCTCAGCGGGAAATTTGCCTCCGGATGAAAGTGATGAGAGCGACAATGAAAACAATCCAACATCGGATGAAGCAATTCTGAGGCTATTCAACTCTGACACTGAAGGAGATGACTTCAGTGGTTTCAGTGCACAAGAGGAGGATAGTGACTGTGATCACCTGGGTTGGTGATATCTTGATTACGATCAGTAATAAAATACTTCTTTTTACACATGATTTATTTATTTTTAATGTTTCAAACTGATGATTCTATGTTAATCTTAAGAGCTTAATCGGATTGATTTCGCTCCACAGTGACCAATGACTTTCTTGGTAGGCTATTCTTTACCGCTAATTTTTTATTTTTGTTACAAGCCGTATTTCGTTAAAGCCTGTGTAAAGCTCATTTGTTTCAATGTACCGGTAAGCACCTGCGGCTTATATACGTGTGCGGCTTATTTATGTTCAAAATAAAAAAAAATTCAAAATCAGTGGGTGCGGCTTATAGTCAGGTGCGCTTTATAGTCCGGAAATTACGGTAATCATTTTTCAAAAGTGTTCATCCTTTGAATGGTCTCTAAGGATTGTTCTTTTACTTCGAGTGCTGCTCATTAAACCTATCCGATCAGAGCATGTGAGCTTTTCCAAATTGTTGCCATTGTATCATATTTCATAGGTGAAATTTTCCCTTGTTTGTTCATTTTAATGATAAACTAAAAGTGATGAAGTCAAGAAAGTGCTTATGATCGCCTGGGGGACGGTTTCCAGCCCACGTTCACCGTCAGAGAGAACGGCAACGCGGGCGGGAAGTCGGGAGAGAATCGCATTTCCCGATTTTCCACGCCCCTTGCCGGTGATGTCACGAGCATCACGGCCACAAAGGGCGAGAACCTCATTTTAATAGACTCAAATTAATTTAAATATCATTACCCCTTACTACATGAATTCACCCCTCATTGCATATTCAAACCTTGCCGACATAACATCACATTAGCGAGCTTTACAACAGCTTTTTTAAAGCATGATTCAGTTGAGGGGATCCTTTGAAGGGGGGGAGGGGGTAACAAAGGTAAGAAAAGCCCTCTGGGGCGAGGGACATGCAGGGCACTGCCCCTGGGACAGGTTGGCACAAACAGGTTGGCACTGTGTCAACCTGGAAGTGCCAACCTGCGCCAAGGGCCAGTGTCAGGGACAGTGCCAGGTGCGGGTTCTCTTGGGAGCCTCAGGGCAGGGGCGATTTCCAGTTATATGTGGTTGGGGGGCAGAGCGGGCAGTGACGTGGGCACTTGCAAATATGGGGGTGTGCGGCACTGAAGGGGGGGGGGTTGCACCAGCAATATTTCCATGGTGGTGGGGAGGGGGAGCTCCCGATGATTGTCTGACGGGTGTGGGGGGAGCCCCCGATACACCCTGGTTGGGGGGAGGGGGCGGGGGAAGTTCCACTTCAGTGCTGATCGAGGCGTCCTATTTTTAGATGGCGCCCCGATCGCTGTGGATCCGGCCTTGCCATCTCTATCAGGCCCTACCCTGCCAGAGTGATGGCGTAAACCCCACCCACTCATTTTGGTTTCTCAGAGAGGTTCAAGATTTAGAGCGAAAACTGGTCTGTGCAGCTGGAGTTATGCATCTGTCCAGTTGCAGTTTGAGCCATATTTGAAAAAATATGGTGAGATTCCGCCCAGTGGGCAGGATTCTCCGTCCTGCCAGCCCCGGTTTCCTACACAGTGCGCCCTCGCCGCCAGCTGGATTCTCCGTTCCAGTAGCCGGCCAATGGGGTTTCCCATTGTGGGTCACTCCATGACGTTGGGAAGCCTGCAGGCGTGGGTGCGCTGCCGATGGGGTGGATGATCCCGCTGATGGAGAATCCTGCAGTTGCTTACAAAAAAAATACCTGCATTTGTATACTGCCTTTAATGAAGGAAAACATCCCCAGGCTCTTCCGAGATGTCCAATCAGACAAACATTGACACAGAATCATCAAATGAGATGTTAAAAAGAGAGGTTGAGAGGCGTAAAGAGGGAATCCTTGAGACTATACATCTTTAGGCCCAGCTATTGATGAGGCTCAGGACTGCATCGAGCTGTAAGGTTTAAAGGGCTTATTGCGATAGACTCAAAGAGGGATTTGAACACAGAGGTCAGAATTGTAAAATCAAGAACAACCACTGTGATGGTAAAAAAATGAAAATCTAAAAATCGAAAATCAGAGGCTGTAATCAGCAATTTTCCGGATTTTAAGTAACCAAAGTGTAGATTTTAAACTTGTTGTTGGACAAGAGGATGATTAGCTACCTGTTACAGAAAGCAACTAAATTTAATTTACACTGGCTTCAGTCAAGGCCTGAGAAGAAGAATTGTTTTTATTATGTGCTGTCTGCAGTTTGTGTGCAGAGAGAGCCTGATTATATTGGAAACTGCTGATATGAAGGGAAAGGGAGGTTGGTATTGTCTGTTGGACCACACAGGAATACAAAAAAAACAATCAAAACACAGAATTGAAAAGAACTCTCTGGAAGTAGGCACTAAGAGCTAATCATTCAAGTCATGAATCTCTCTATTTAGTGAGGAAATGATATGGGGATGAAGGAGAATAGAAATGCAGAAGTACGGAGAACAAAACCTTACGGAGAAGGCTTTAATGCCTGACCTTTAGTCATTCCACAGGTATCAAAAGATTGTTTGCCACCAAGCAGCTATAAGTTGTCCTGAATTGAGCTGAGGAAGTGACTGGAAAACAATTGTCAACAACTTGTGAGAAATGGTTGCAATTTATTTTCAATGATTGTCAATCATAAGGCTGGATTTTCTCCCCCCTCCCCCAACAGTGTGTATCTCCGTGCCCAGACAACCTACCATTGGCCAGCGGCGGAATCTTCCGGTCCCGCAGCTGTCGATGGGATTTCCTATTGTATGCAACACCCGCCGCCGGCAAACCCACGGCAGGGATTCGCTGTCAAGGAGCGGCCGGAAAACTCCGGCCTTGTCTTCAGCTAAGAGTATGATGAGCCTTCTCAGTTGCTCAGTACTGGACACAATAACAATGCGGATGTCCTTCTCTTCCAATCTCACCATTAGGAATGAAGATCCACATATAGGAATGAAACAAGTCACAAACTCTAGCAGCACGTTCGATATACATATTCGATTGCTCCGAATTCTTACCACTGTAGCCGCAGAATTTGGCTTCATCGCACTGGTAGCTTTAACACTGCTGTTTCAAAAGAGAAATGGCATCAGCATCGCTTCTGCCACTTCCAACAGGACCCGCACTGCGAACAAGTTGGTTGAGGGCAGTGTGGGTGTTGGGTGCATTCTGAACTGTTTCTGCAGCTTCCACCTGGTCTTGCCCTCACCTCGGAGCAGGTATGGTCCCTGAATGCATCCCACCTTTAAGAGGTGCAGTTTGCTTTTAAATATTGCAGATTAGCTGTAAATGCTGCCCGCCTCACACAAACTTTAGCTCCGTGGCGAGGTTTGCACCACTCAGCATCACATTCAGCTCTGGGCAGGGCATCTCCATCATGTAAATGAGCAGGTAGCACAAGATTGGCATGCTGCCTGCATCACTTCCAATGGGCACAAGGTAGTCGTGGATCACAATTGGTGTGCCCGACTTTGGGGGCTATTGCATTTAGCCCAATGTGTATCTAAGATCTAGCTAATTCATACTCTTTACCTTTTGTTTCTACATGCAGCTCCCCAATTGACAGAAGATCAAGAAATGGATTGACCAGAGTTTTCCTGTTGGAGAATTGCAGAACAAGGTGGCAATTGTCCTCGTCATGCTGATATCTTTGAAGGACAGGGTTCCAACTACTCTGAAATTGCAAAGTGGCTGAGCCCATGCCTGAAGCTCTCTCAAGGGTTAACAAGCATTAACAAGGATATATCTTCATATCACAGTTTGCAGTTCACTGGTGCTGGATATGGGCTTGGGGATCTATTGTTGGTGTGAAAGTTGACTAAAAATGGTCGCAATAATTTTCAGAAAGGTCAGTGAATTGTCATTGTTAAGGCTGACCGGGAAGACACCTATTGAATTAGTCATCACCTCCTTTTCAAAAGCCACTACTGCCCTTTGAAATCCTTCCTGATTCTGTTGTCAGTTGTCAGCAATATTGTCTGGACAGCCTAACTCTCCAGACTGTACTGCATGGCTTGATTTACCTCCACTACATATTAGAACAACTGAGTTGCTATGCACAATATAATCCATTATAGCATAGTTATTAATGACGAACTGGAAGCTGCTGAATGTTAAATATGTGCACACAGCATTCTTCTGTTCATTATTTTGAAACTAGTTATCTGCATGGATTAATACCTCTTATTATAGAAGACAAAATGTCACACGCGCATGTACTGAATTCATCTGCTAAAATCAGCAAGAGTAATTTCCAGTTACCAACAACTTACAATAATATTATGCCTTTAGCGTAATGAAAATATCCCAAGGGGCTTCACAGAAATGTTATGAAGCAAAATTAGACTCCGAATCACGTGAGGTGATATTAGGGAACTGGGCCAAAGGCTTGCTCAAAGAAATAGAGGCCGGAATTCTCTGGCTGTTGGGATTCTCTTTTCCCGCCGGCAGCGCACTCCGGCCCATCGGCTTCGCAGTGGCATGGGGTGGCTTCAAAGGGAAATCCCATTGACAAGTGGAGGGGAGAAACACGGCGCCAGCAAATGGCACGCCGCTGAGAAACTTGCGGCTGAGGGACCGGCGAATCCTGCCCCATGTTTTAAAGACTACCTTAAAGGAGGAAAATGGGGTAGAGATGTGGAGAATTTTTGGGAGAGAATTCCAGAGTTTATAGAACCTGAGGCAGCTGATGGCATGGCCACCTGCAGTGCAGTGATTAAAATCATGGATGCTCAAGAATCAGGTGAGTGTTGAGTCTCGACAGGTTGTAAGGCTGGAGGAGAGATAGGGAGGTGGAAGGCTATGGAGGGCCTTAAAAACAAGGATGAGAATTTTTAAAATCGAGGACTATGGCAGCACCATAGCACAGTGGTTAGCACTGTTGCTTCACAGCGCCGGGGACCCGGGTTCGATTCCCAGCTTGGGTCACTGTCTGTGCAGAGTCTGCACGTTCTCCCTGTGTCTGCGTGGGTTTCCTCCGGGTGCTCCGGTTTCCTCCCGCAAGACCCGAAAGACGTGCTTGTTAGGTAAATTGGACATTCTGAATTCTCCCTCTGTGCTCCACAGCCGGACTGAGGTGACTAGGGGATTTCCACAGTAACTTCATCGCAGTGTTAATGTAAGCCTACTTATGACATGAATAAAGATTATTATTATTACTTTTTAAGGAGCCAATGAAGATCAGCAAGTACGGGGATGATAGGCAAACGGGACTTGATGCAAGTAAGGACATAGGGAACAGAGTTTTGGATGACCTCAAGTTTAAGGAGGATAGAATGTGGGAGACCAGCCAGGAATGTACAGAATAGTTAAATCTAGAAGAAACAAAGGCACGAGTAAGAGTTTAAGCAGCAGATGAACTAAGGCTGGGGTGAAATCTGGTGATGTTATTGAGGTAGAAATAGGCAATCTGAGTGATGGCGTGGGCATCCAAAGGAACAGGCCAGTAAATCTGGTACCAGCAAACGCCACAATGCTGGGGGATTTGGCCACCAGCTCGAATTGTGGAAGCCAATAAACTGGCATCATATGGTCTTCTCCCCAGCAGAACTGGTCATAGTTTGTGAGTGTGGCCCCAGTATTACTGGTCCTCATTCCAATACATCTGGCAATATAGGTGGGGTTAGCTCCCAACTGGGACTAATAGATTACTTCCCCAGTTCTCCACTGCATGGCATTGACTGGCAACCATTTGCAGCTTTATTATTCCATTCGTAAATATATGTCCGATATTATTTATGTTTTGTTGGATTTAAAATGCTGAACATATCTGATGAAGGTGCTTATCTATAAAAGAACGTGTGCAAAGGAGGGCCTGTTCGAGTGTTGATGCAGGTGCTGAAGGCCGTGACTCTTAAAAACATATTGAGGCAGAGGAGTCATTAAACCTTTTAACACTATTGCTTCATTTTGGAGAACCAATGCAAATGATTTACGATATTTACATTCAGAGTCTGAAAATCGATTCAAGGGAAAAATAATGAATGCATTTAGAAATGCATTTCACAAAGCACATCATCGCACCATCCCCCGAGTGACACTACACCATTCAGAATCTCATCCCACAGTCAAATAAGGTTGTGACCAGTGTAGGTTTCTGGGGATGAACAGGAGGGAAATATCCTTTTTTGCTGTCCTTCCGTTATCAACAACAGTTTCTGCTTTTCCAAAGCAGCAAATCATGAATGTCAGGACCCTTTCTTTGCCAGAAGTGGCTGAAACGCAAGACCTGGGGAAGGGCTTGAACTAGCCTATAATCAGGGGAGGACGTCGAGGCTAGAGGCAGTTATGCTAATGTGGAACCGGGCAGTACTTGTGATCTTCTTAGATCCACAGGAAACTTAGTTTTAGCTGGTGGCTGCAGGACTGATGAAAGTCCTGAGCAAGATTGTTTACCTATCCTGCTCATTCAAAGCAGATTTTGTGGAGGGGTCTTTTAACAGCTCTCCGATTAATGAATACAAGGCACCTAATGACTGTTTTAAGTGACCCCCCCCCTCCCCAAATAATATATGCAATTGATTTAGAAGTGTGCCAAACACCTGCTCATATTAGACACAGATCATTTCACTGCTAAATATAGAATAGTGTTTGTAGCTGACCTCAAATAAACCCACCTATGAAGATCTTTGAAGATTTGATTTCCCCAACATCTGGCTCCAAGTCAAGTGGATCCTCTGGTGTCCAACAGCAATGATATCATCAATTAGAGAAAGCAGCCAATCATCTTAAGTCATTCTCATGAACAGCAAAGCAGGAAGTAAAAAACACTGAATCACTTCATTTTTTATTTTCACAGAGAGTGAAATAAATGATCAGGATATACACATAGGATAATGGTCAAAGATAAAATATCATAAACCTTGAAAACTATGTGGAAATCCTACCACAATGAAGACATTTGACATCGAACAAATATATTATTCTTTTGGTAAGTCTGTTTATCTGTAATTATGAACTTATCGTGCCATTAAAAACCCAGCTGCACTTGATTCAACAAGATATAATGGGAAGGATTTTATGGTCCTGCCCTTTGGCAGGATCTTTCAGTCTCTGGAGTTTTGAACCGCTCGCTGCATTTTCCTGCCCAGCACCCAACCCCACAGCAACGGGGCTGTAAAATTCTGCCCAATGTTTTCAAGGGTTTCTGCAGTGAGATAAAGAATGTAAAAGTGGAAGTTCTCATCTATTCAATGATCTCTGATAGATTGCCTTCCAGGAGGCCCTCAGTAACTTCCCCTCTACAGAAACATTGAATCATTGACAGCAACTTCTAGATCTATCGCGTGGCACGGTAGCACAGTGGTTAGCACTGTCGCTTCACTGTGCCAGGGTCCCAGGTTCGATTCCAGGCTTGGGTCACCGTCTGTGCGGAGTCTGTACGTTCTCCCTGTGTCTGCGTGGGTTTCCTCAGGGTGCCCCGGTTTCCTCCCACAAGTCCCGAAAGACATGCTATTAGGTGAATTGGACATTCTGAATTCTCCCTCCGTGTACCTGAACAGACGCCGGAGTGTGGCAACGAGGGGATTTTCACAGTAACTTCAATGCAGTGTTAATGTAAGCCTACTTGTGACAATCATAAAGATTATTATTATTATTACCTTGTTTAACTACACATGTGCAGACTCCAGGAGTTGTTAGTTTCAGGAGATTCATGAGTTGGCAGTTTTGTCATCATTATTGCCACAAAATCAAGCCAATTAAAGCACTCAAATTCATAAAGTGGAGGCTGAAGCCATTATCCATTTCCTCAGATAAAAACAGAATCATTGAGCTAAGGCTGGCATCTTAGCAACTTAATAGTTGATATATGCTGGGATTTTCTATTTCTCTGGTTGTCTGACAGTGATGTCGACCCAGTAACCGCCCCCACCCCACTCCCCCATCCCCGCTCCCCAGTTATAAATCACGCAGATGTTAAATGTGAGGGTATCACAAAACCCAAAAGGGTAACTTGGAACACTGGTTTACAGTGGTGCATGTGTTTTCTTTTGGTATAATGTGAGGAATGGCCTCTTCATTGTGTGAACAATTAATGAGGAATATTTGTTAACTTTAAAGCCAGGCAAAAACACACACAACAAGAAGAATTGCAATGCACTATGGCACCTAAGTATACAGACATAGGTTCACATTAAACTATCCCTTAGTCCTCAACTACCTGTGTTTACCTGAACTCTGAGACATCCCTTTTCATGAATAACATCCAATTTTTGCGAACCGTTATGAGCTAAATCCAGAAAAATAATTACCACAAGCAGGTTACGGTGGCCACGCCTGGGAAACAGACTTCCGCTTCAATGAAGGTGGAAAATGGCTCCTTTCTCTGGGTGGCACTGGGCGGGATTCTCCGAAATGGAGGCAGAGTGTCCGCGGCATGGCACGGTTGCAGCAATTCTCTGGCCCGGCGCTGGGCTCGGAGAATTCCGCCCTCTAAATCTGCCACTTGATGCCATTCTGATGTTAGCTGTCTCTCCCTTTTCCTTAGGTAGTGTTCTACCGTTATACTATTTCTTTCCCTTTCATATTATTCACTCTGTGGAGTTGGATTTTGGCAGGTACGTATTAATTTCCTTATCTCTGCACTTTGACGTTATCACCTCTATGGCCCCATTGTTTGCTCTAACCACATCTGTTAAAATACTTGTTTTCCACTGATAGGCGGATTTGCAACTCATCATTCGTCCAGATGCCAGCCACTAATCAGCTCCCTGTTTTACTTTGTTTTTTAATCTTAATTTTTCCTCTTCTTAACACCCCCACTCCAATTATTTTAATAGGAATTAAATTCAGGGGTTGTTGAGCATAGAAGGAGAAAAACCATGCTGAAACCCAGTTTTAGGCACCCTTATTTTTTAATAAATATTTTTATTAGCTTTTTCAAAATGTTTTACATACTTTATATTACATATATTTAATTAACATTTAACAATCCCTTCCTCAATCCAAAACACTTCATCAAACTAACTACTCCTCTTATAGCTGCTGACTGAGGCTAATTCCTTAAAGTGAGATGTGAATGGACAGCATCTCTTGTGGAACCCCTCCTCATTTCCTCTTAAGCTAAATTTAACCTTCTCTAGGCTTGGAAACTCCATTAAGTCTCCCAGCTATACTGTGGTACAGGCTGGAGCAACTAACTTCCCAATAGGATCCGCCTCCTCACCACCAGTGAGGCAAAGGCTTAGACATCTGCCCCTGCCCCTGTCTGGAGCTCCAGCAAGTCCGACACCCCGAATATGGCCCCAAGGGGACTGGGTTCTAGGCCCAACTGTAACACTGCCAACATGGTGCCAAAGAAGATGTTCCAGAACTTCCTCAGTTTTAGGCACGACCAAAAGATGTGCACATAATTGGCCGAACCTCTCCCACACCTTTCAAAATGTCCTCAACCCCTTTGAACAGGCGACTCATTCTCAACCTCGTCCAATGTGTTCTGCGAACTACCTTCTATTGTATTAGTGCCGACCTTGTGCACGAGGTCGATGCATTTACCCTCTATAAGATTTCGTACCACAGCCCTTCCTTCAACGTCTCCCCCAATTCCTACTCCCATGTGGCCGTTGCCCTATCCAGGGATTCTGATCCTGCTTCCATAACTTTCCCATAAATAGCCGAGATAACTCCTCCTTCGATCCCTGACACCATCAATACCTCTTACAGCAAAAAAGAAGAGGATAGAACCTGGATATCATTGAGAGCTGGATTCACAATTTCTAACACACATCCAAGAAGCCTGAAGTGTCCTGTATTCTTTACCATGTGGGGAAGTTATTTGGTTTTGTGTATTCCAAATTCTGACAATGTTTTTCAACACAAAGTGTCTTTCTCTGAATATCAGTTTAGAACTAAATGGACCTGAATAAAACTCACAGATGGTCAGGCCCCTGGAGGTCTCAATCCACTGTTTACGTCAACTGAGGGGAGGTCATAGAAAAGTGCGCAAATATCCAAACAAATCCATTTGAAAGAGTTTTATATTACCACACGGTAAGTTCTGTTTTCACTTCCAGAACTTTTTCACCTTATTTTCTTAGTTTATTGCTGTTTTGTGTTGATTGATGTCATTTTCAACTTGTACTCCATTATTTTATCTGAACATGTTTTGTCTTCCCATTTACTTCTATCTGATGAGAGCTTTTATTTCTTATATGTTCACTATATGTTGTTCAGTTTGTTCACTTGACCATTATGTTCAGACTGGCATTAACCCATCAATGTCAGCATTTGAACGTGAAATTAATTGATCAGAATCCTACACTGAACCTTCCACTGCCCTTGATCTGCTTCATTTATGTTGCTTTCCTTTCTGTTTTGTGCTTTGAAACTCATTTTTTTTCTTTTATTTTGATTAATGTTTTTCATGTCAGTTTTTTCTGCCTTTCCCGATACTTTTGTTCGTTTTATTAAGTGTTCTGCTATGGAGGGAGCTTGTGTCGACAATGACAAGCAGGCATCACCACACATCACTAACAAGACATAGCAAGCAATCCTTTTGTCCTGTCACTTCAGCTGGGGTGCTGTAAGATTTAGATTTTATACTTCCTCTTACATTGTTCTTATATTGTAGTATTCTTACTTTTATTTGTGGAGAAGATAGGGGGCAGGATACTGCGTCCCGCCGCACCCATTTTCTGGTGTGGCGAACCCCCGCCTGGCAGTGGGATCCTCCGTCCAGGCAGCCAGCCATTGGGGTTTCCCATTGTGGCCACGGTGAAATCCACGGGCGCGAGTGCGCACCCAGCCAAGTGGAGGGTCACGCCGACAGAGAACCCGTCCCGGAGATTTACTGGACTAATACCTGAGATGGGCAGGTTATCTCATGAGGAAAGGCTGGACAGGCTTAGTTTATATCCGACACCTGGGAAATAAAATTCTGATTCAGGGAAGGTGGAAAATGGCTCCTTTCATTGGGAGTCTAAATCTACAACATCCGTTCTGATGTTAGTTGTCTCCCCCTTTTCCTTGGTTAGTGTTCTACAGTTATGCTATTTCTTTCCCTTTGATGTTATTCACCCTGGATTGTGATGCACGTAGGAAACGTTTATATATATTGGCCGGAATTCTCTGGGCATTGGGATTCTCTTTTCCCGCTGGTAGTGCATTCCCACTCGCAGGTTTTCCGGCGGTGTGGGGTGGCTTCAATGGGAAACCCCATTGACAAGTGGCGGGAAGATATAATCCCACCACCAGTGACCGGGAAACACCCGGCTGGGAGACCGGAGAATCCAGTGTCTGTTGCAATCATGTCATGTTATTAAAAGAACTTTGGTTAAATTATCCAAATTATGGGCAGGATTTACCGACCACCCCACCACGTGGTTATCAGCGGCCCGCCAGCCAGATCTACCGGTCCCATCGTTGTCTACAGGATTTCCCATTGACTGCACCCATGACACCAGGAAACCCGTGCACCGGCGTGGGACCAGAATTTCCTGCCGACGTGAACCGCCGGTAAATCCCATCCCATATGTCTGTGATTAAGGGGTTAACAGCTAGGCAGGCTCTGATGTCACTCGCAGGAGGGGTTGGATCTGGTGTTGAGTTTCGGTTTCAACCCTGCCCTCTGTCTGTTGTGAGTTTTAGTTTTAGGGTTCTGTGAGAGAAAACACCCGGTTGAAACCCACGCAGACATGGGGAGAACATATAAACTCCACAGAGACAGCGACCCAAGGCCGGACTTGACCCCTGGCCCCTGGAGCTGTGAGGCAGTAGTGCTAAGCAATGTGCCACCGTGCTGCCCCTGTTTTTTTACATTAAGGGAACTGCATAAATACCAGTTGATGTTGCTTTCTTTATGCTCTGGGAACATTAGTTTGAATCCAACTATGGCAGCTGATGCAATTTAGATTCAATTAATAAAAATCTGGGAATTGAAAGTTAGTCTTAGTAATGCTGGCCATGAAACTATTGTCATTTAAAAAAAAACCTTTGGTTCACTAATGTCCTTCAGCGCAGGATATTTGCCATCTTTACGTAGTCTGTGGTTATATGTGACCCCAGACTCACAACTATGTGGTTGATTCTTAACTGCCCTCCGAAATGGCCCAGCAAGTCATTCAGTTCAAGGGCAATTAGGGATGGGCAATAAATGCTGCCCTTGACAGTAACACTCACGTCCCATGAAAGAATAGCATGAAGGGCCAAATGGCCTCCTCCGCTGCTGCAACAATCTCTGATTTCACGATTTGTTTAAATTTGTTTTGAAATAATCTCACTCTGCCTCTGCAAGTTTAAATAATCGCTGATGAAGCAAACAGCTTTCAACATCATTGAAGTAAAGTACAGGAAGGGAAGATTCCTTGTGTAAGCTAAGGTAACAAAATCGTAAGCCATATGTTTAGAAATGGGTTTCTTATTTTGTTACATGCACTGACAGGTTCTTAACATGTCAAACTTTTCAAACAGAATGGTAGTGTTTGCTATATTGTTTCAATGAACTTTATTAATAACCCAATGAGTCTAAACTCTCACCAGCAGGATGTTGCTCGAAAGAGGAACAGATCACAAAGCATCTCAGTTCTCTGGAAACAAAGACTTTAAAAGAACAGGAGATTTTACAAAGAAGTAGATCGGAAACTTGGCACATTTAACAAGTTGAAGTTTAGCGTGATGGACAGGAAAGGACTTATATTCGGTAACTTTAAATACCTCTATTGTGGAAGGGTTCATTTAATGTTTAAAAGGGATTTGGATGCATGTTTGAAAAGGAAGAATATAAAAAGATATGGAGAAAGGACAGGAGAATGATGTTGAAGTAGAGAGCGCCACTTGAAAACAGGCACAATGAGCAGACTTTTCCTAGCCCTGTGGAAACTGGTTTGGCAGCAGGTGTATTGGGAAACATGGGGGAACCTACCTTGGGATAACTCCGCAATCACTACCCACCTTCGGGGAATTTCCCAAGATAAGGCTGGGGACAAAGGAGGTAGCCTGCTTCATGGAGGCGAGCTGCTAGTCAGGCAAATTTAGGCCCCATTTAAAGGTGTCAGCAGTTTCCCACTGTTGGAGTGCCCCATCCCACCCCCTCCAATTAAAACAGCGGTTAGCGTTGTTGCTTCACAGCGATCTTCTACCAGCCATTCTGTGCAGGAACTCTATGTGAGGCAAGAATACCCGCAAGAAAGGCACTAATGGTGCCGGAAATGCACAAGGGTGATTAGCCAAGGCATGTATGTAATATTAGATATTTTGTTGGATAACGTTGTTATAGCATAGTTGTTTTTTCATGGCTTTTATTTCAGGAATGTAACAAATATGGGGCTGGATTCTCCATTATTGGGACTATGTTCCCACGCCGGCTTCAAAACAGTAGTTTTATGCCTGAAAATCCGGGATCAAAGGGACATGAATTCCCAGCCCTGCAGGGGGCTAGCAAGGACCCAGAGTAAATCTTGCAGCTTTTGCTGCAGATACGGGCCCCCGCACTTCCAGGTCAGAGGCCGCACACAAACATTCCCCGGCCGCCTATAAGGCCCCCACTGGCCTCCGCTCGGCCAGCCCCCGACCAGAGCGGCCGTGGACTGAATCCACAGCCACCACTCGAGTAATCCCGACAGGCTGGAGCACATTAGTTCCACGCCGTCGGACTTTGGCCGGTCAGGAGCAGAGGATGTCGGAGCGGGCCTCTGGCAATGGTGGGGCCTGCTGAATCGGTGAACTGGCGCAGATCCCAATTTCTTGTGGGAACATGGATTCACCGGCCCCGTGCCGGCCGCAATTTCGGCGCGAGGGTGCGGAGAATCTAGCCTATGGTCTTGTAACATAGGGATGATAATTTGTTGGACTGTTGAACAATTGGGATCTGGGGTTGTAGTCACCCAAACAAGAGTTGCATTAGCCTCCTCCCTTCTTCCTCTTCTTCACCCTCCTCCTCTTCCTGAGGTAGTCACCAAAGTGTCGAGAATGGATAGGATGTGGAGAAACCAACTCACCGCCCCAAAATTGGATCCGCTCCAATTGGCAGTGGAGGGCTCCACCGGAGAGTCGAAGAAGAGGGACATTTGCATCAGCATTCCAATGTTTGGCAATCTTTCATCCAGCAGCAAAACCTTTATTGTACCCATGCTGGCCATGTGTGTGTGGGATGAGAAGGGGAATCATAAGCCTGGTGTGGATCTTGCTATCCAGCAACAGCCCTTAGGTTTAACATGGTGGCAGAAAGATTATTGTGACAACAATCTGGCGCAGAATGAACGCATCATGACAGCTGCCAGGATAGGAGGCATTTACCTGCATGAATGAAATGAAATGAAAATGAAATTAAATGAAAATTGCTTATTGTCACAAGTCGGCTTCAAATGAAATTACTGTGAAAAGCCCCTAGTCGCCACATTCCGGCGCCTGTTCGGGGAGGCGGGTACGGGAATTGAACCCACGCTGCTGGCCTGCCTTGGTCTGCTTTAAAAGCCAGCGATTTAGCCCGTGCTGAACCAGCCCCATGATGGGCTGCATTGTTGCACATCAACTTGCAACATTCAGTGAGTGGTAACCTTAGCACTTCCAGAGTATCTCAGCATTGAGGTGTGATACCTGCACATCTAATGTGTGCAGTCGATGGCACCATGGGGAAGCCCAGTATCCTGGTAAAGCCACAGGCACACTTGCCTGCTTCTGTCTGTACAGAGAGAACACAATGAAATCTCCCCCCGTGACATAAAGAGCCTTGTTATCACTCTGCTGCAGCAATGAATGGCAAACTGGGAGGTATTAGATCAGCCATCTATTCCAGCCTGGACACACTGCTCCTCGCTTAGGCAGAGGTTAAAAAGTGCTCCCAGAAGATGGCAGGTGAATAAGGCCTTCCACTGAGGATCACGCCTTCTTTCTTTGCTGTCTTTGCACCATCTCCCTCTCATACTCAAGGGGGGCTGCTACCAAAGCATTCATATCTCAGTGCACATTATGTGCCCGGAACCTGCACAGGCACAGCCAACAAGTTCTTAATGTGCAGCACTGTCCCCGGCAGACTTCATCAACTGTAACCAACCAGACAGAACTAGTAGTAAATAATCAGCATCTGACCAGCAAGTTGATGTTGAACTCTTTAAATAGCACTGATGGAGGGCACTCTTTGCTGCTCAATACTATGTGAGGCTAAGGGAAGGTGTTAATTGGAATGGCAAAGTCCAAAATGACAAAGTTAAAGGCAGCAAGTCAGCTTTGAACACTGACTAACATATGCCTACTGTGTTTATTTCTGTCGCATGCTTGCAATGTCCATGTTGATGCCCCCACCAAAACTGTGAAAGTGAAATTATCGGCATTAGGATTTCGAATACTCACATTGCTAACAATTCCTTCCAGGTGGAATCCATTGTCAGAACTGGTTTTAAAAGAATAGGCAAAGCAATATTATTCAAGGCTCAATTCTGCATCATTAATCACCCATGACCTTGAGCAATAGAACCATTCGCAGAATGTGACAGCACATGTCTTTATCCTCTCTCTTCAATCATCTTATCAAATAATGTTATCTTCACCTTGAAGGAGTCAGCAACAATGTAATTGCTGCAGCTGCCTCAGTCTATGGGCTCAATAACTTGAGAAATATTTGCTGATTTCAAACAGACCCAGGATATAAATTGTAAGGAACCAATAGTTTGGATAGCTTTGATATGTGGCCAGATCATATCATATCATTTTTATGGCACATTGCAATTTTTTTTTAAATAATGGCATTAACTTCAAAATGACCAAGACCATCAAGATTGTTGTCTTCTTAGGATGATGATTTGACTAGAACATTTTTGAACTCATATTTAATGTAATGCCTCTGAAATATTTAACAGATGTATAAAAATCTTGCATTATAATGTCTAGACATTAACCAACATACCTGCATGTTGCTCCATCCCCCGGAGCTGCTGAGGGAGGTCATGATGCCCAGCCGAGTTGGTGTTAGCAAAAAAGGTTTCTTTCCGCGGAAAAGAAGAAGTTAATTTGATGAACGTAAAGACTTAGACCGGCTGCCAAAAGAGGCACACAAAATTGACACTATAAATCAGAATGGATTGCTCATAATGCACTATTTGTAGCATGATTCACTTATTAATACCGTGCAATGTGACATATTCTTTTAATCTGGAGGGGCAAATCAAACACACAGAATGTGCTTAAATTACTTCCTGAATTGGAAGGAGTCTCGATCAACCATGAAGATAGATATCTATTTTAAATATACCAATTATAACCTGAATTTTTGTCTCCTTTTGTTCCCCAGTCCTGACAGTGAAATTCCCCCAGGACTTAACTCATCAGGGAGTCAAAGAATTAATGAACATTCGCCCTATCTGGACAGAGCCATGTGGTAGGCTATTGTGTCAATGTAAACCAGGAGCCAATAGCTATAAAACAGTGGAAGAATGCCAAACATGACCAACAAAAATGACTTGCATTCATAGAGCACCTTTCACGAGGTCAGGGCCTCCCAAAACATTTTACAGCCAATGAAGTAATTTCAAAGTGTAGTCAGTAGTGTTGAACTGGCGTCAGTTTGAGCAAAGCAAGTCCCCACAAACAGCAACGTGATAATGACCAGATTATCAGTTTGTTTTGAGTGACAAACTGTCACTCAAGTGGGGAGTGGGGGGTTGTTGGGTTACGGGTATAGGGTGGATACGTGGGATTTAGTAGGGCGATCATTGCTCGGCACAACATCGAGGGCCAAAGGGCCTGTTCTGTGCTGTACTGTTCTATGTTCTATGTTCTATGACACTGATTGGGGGGTAAATGTTGTCGCGGACAATGGCGATAACTCCTCTGGCCTTCTTTAGAATCATGCCATGGAATCTTTTGTCTCCAACTGAGAGGGATTTGGCCGTGGTTTAACATCTCATCTGAAAGACAGCGAGCTTGATTCTCCGTAGCCCGACGCCGAAATTGTGTTCGGCAATCGGAAGGACAATGGATTTTCGCGCCGAAATCGGGGCCGGCGGTAGTTTGACGCAGGTCAGCCATGTTCTGACCCCTCCAAACTGCCATCATCGTGATGCCTGGCACGAGACATTTCAACGCCGTTGGCGCATCATTTGGGCAGCCCACCCACGATGCTCCACCCCGATTGGCCGAGTTCCCAACGGCGTGGGACACATGTGGTCCCAACTGTCAATGTATTCCAGAGAGTATGTACAGTAAACACCATTCGCATATCATCAGTGGGCCCAACCCGGTATTCTCCGAGGCCTTCGTGATTCTCTACCTTCACCGGGGCGAATTCCCGACGGCGAGGTTCACTTGTGCTTTTAAAATAGTGAAACTGGCGCTGTGGCTGGTGAGGGAGTGAGAGGTAGAACACGGAGAGACGTGACCATGGGCTGTCGGGCTGGACACTGGCTGGGCTGACTGGGGTGGGGGGGCCCAGCCAGGGCGGGGGAGTTTGGTGACGGGGGAATGGGCCGTGTGGCCGGGGTGACCTCCCACGGGACTGGGACAGTGTCTAGGCACCGACCGCCATTGCCCCGGTCTGCAAGGCAGCCATCTGGCTGCACACCCCACTGACCAGCCACCTTGGCCCTGGTTCTGCAGAGTGACACCAGCCTCTTCCACCTCAACCACCTGCACCCCCCCCCCCCCCCCCCCACTCCACCACTCCCTGCATACCAACCTCCATCATCCCCACCCTCAACTATACCCTGCCCCAACCGGCCACCACCCGCTGATGGGGCATGAGACAACCCATCCAGGGCCGCGCCCACTGCTGCCCCTACGGGGGTGCCAGATGGGTGCCGTAGATTACACTGTTGGCAAGGGCAGTGGCAGCAAGGTCGGGTGCCAGGGCCACAGGTGCCGGGCACTGACGGGGCCAAGGGTGTGGGATGGGTGTGGACAAACATGTGGGAGTAGGGTTCGTAGTGCCAACCAGGAGCCACCATGTAGCTAGTTGGACCTGTTTGGGCACGGGGCTATGCACCCCTGGTGGGAGGCGGTCTCGTAGTGGCATTGTAACAGGACTAGTAATCCAGAGTACTCTGGGGCCCCAGGTTCAAATCCCACCACTGCAGATGGGGAAATTTGAATTCAATAAAAATCTGAAATTAAAAGTCTAATGATGACCATGAAACCATTGTCGATTATTGTAAAAACCCATCTGGTTCACTAATGTCCTTAAGGGAAGGAAATCTGCTGTCCTTACCCAGCCTGGCCTATACGTGACTCCAGACCCACAACAATGTGGTTGACTCTTAACTGCCCCTCAAGGGCAATTAAGGTTGGCAATAAATGCTGGTACAGCCTGTGACACCCACATCCCATCAATGAATAATTAAAACCATGCTAACATGAACATTCACCCCCTGCAGGCAATGGATATTGGAATACAACCAGCAATGGTGGCCTTCCTGCTAGTTGCGGCAGCCCTGGGGGATGCCCTGCGGCTGTACGAGCTGGAGCAGCTCGAAGAGGAGGAAGCTGCAGCAGCGGAGCGTGCAGCAGCGGAACAGTAGGCAGCCGCTGAGGATGGAGAGCCGGCCACACAACAGGCTGAGGAGGAGCAGGTGCAAAGGAGGCCCCTCATGTGTACCGGCAGCATCTATCATTTGAGGACCTGCCGGACCGGTCATGCCGGCGAAGACTCCGGCTGAGCAGGAGAACAGTGCGACATATCTGCCAGATCGTGGGGAATGGGGGAGGACGCCCACTTCGGTGGCCATCAAAGTGACAGTCGCCCTGAACGTTTACGCCACGGGGTCCATCCAGGCGCCGACTGGGGATCTATCCGGGATTTCACAGAGCTCGGTGCACAGGTGAATCCGTGTTGTCATGGAGGCCTCCCGGACACCCCGTTGCCACTCCCTGGCCACCCCCCCCCCCCCCCCACCAGTCCCCCAGCCCTTGCGGAAGCCCCCCTGGCCAGCAGCACGGCGCCTGCCCGACTATGGTGGCGCTGGACACAGTCCGCAGCCTCCACGCCGGGTTCCCGCACGGCTGGGACCACAAGTAAACTGCGCCATTGTGAACTCAGCCCATCGGGGTGGAGCATCGGGGATGGGCCTTCAGTTGACGTCCTGAGGCCATCCTAATGGCAAGCGGTGCACGTCGGAGGGGGCAGAGCATCCGAAACCTGCATTGGGAAATGGAGAATCTTGTCCCCCAGCTATCGAACTGACAATCAGATTAATTCTTGGGATGATCTGGTGCTACGGATCAAAGCAGGAAATTAGCCACACCCCCCCCCCCCCCCCCCCAACCATATATTTTTCTCAGCCAGATATAAGATGTAATGGGGACTACGTTTCTTTCCCAAATTCCCTAACCGCAATAGAGTTTGCATGGAAAAGACTGAAGATCTTGGCCTTTCAGGAGATCATCATCCAAACAGAAAGGGATTCTTATCAAATATACATAGAAATCAAACGATATTCGGTTTGTAGGAAACTGTAGAATGGAACTTCAGCAGAGCTGTTTATGTTACTGACATAAACCTCACGTCAGAGTATTTGTTTGCACACATTTATTGAATGGATAAAGTTGATAATTTATGAGAGGAAATGGTCTTTCTATGACATCTGTCACAACCAAATAGAAACATTTGTTAGTGTGCAAGTATATCAAAGACCTTTGAAATCCTTAAACTTTGAATGAACTGTATTTGATAATTTTACTCCCCCCCCCCCTAGCCCCACCTGGATAATTTCGACATCTGGTATTCTTGAGGAAGTTGTTGTAATAAAATCATATTGCATTCCAATACTATATTAGGAGAGTGTCTCAAGAGATGTAATGCTTGCCCATTTTACACAAGAAAATCAGAATTGTGACAACTGCTACCTTTTAAGAAGTTGATCCACAGAAAGTGACTGTCTAATTGTGCCTTGTGTTAATTATTACATTATTCCCACTTGCCAGCCCAAACATCATACAAAAACCTATCTGGATGAAACCGTGACTTTGGCATTCCATTTGGGTCAATTATTCTCACATCGCTAAACAGTTTATAACTACATCTGTTTCGGTTTTCGCATTCAAAATGGCCACAGTACGAGAGGGCAACAAACTTGCTACCCTCATGTGTTTTCTTGTTAAATCCTAGTCCTTACGTGCATGGCACAGCGTTAGAAATATCATCCAGATGTGCTATTCAGAGAAGTAACATCCTGAGTTGTTATGGGAGTTGGAGACTTTATGGAACTTTTAGCCGAAAACTGCTTCGCAAAGTAATAATCTGCAAAGGATATTTCAGAAAGTCCCACTGGAGTGAAAGTCCCCCACAGTTCCCCCGACTATTGTGTGTGTATTGTTTTTGTGGTTCATCTGACTGCTTTCATTTTAGGTCTCAGCACTTCGACCTTAATCATATAAATACAGGCACATTTACTTTTTTTTGAAGGAAAAGTTATTTTGATGGATGGTAGAGAAGGATTTTGCTATTTGTAGTAAATTTGTAAATATAAGAAACACGTGGGGAAGATTTATTTCCTCTTCTGGGGGTAGTCATTTTCCAGTTGCAGCGAAAAGGACAAGTAGATAGAGATCCAGTATTTTGGATATACTTCGCCCATTATACATTCCTATAATCCTCAATTAACTTAAATGAGACAAGATAAGAGATTTCTGCCCTCCTCAGCTTCCTTTGCATGAGAAGAATTGTACACCCCAGTGGGGAACACCTGAAGACATCTAGCCCTGTGGTTTGTGTTGGGATCACTATTGACTAAAGGGCATCTCGGGACCCTGATATAAACCTGAAGATTGAAGATGCCCTTCAATAACATTGAAGATGCCTAGCAATTCCATTGACCAATATCATCCTATCAAGGCTAAACGTGCTTGTATCAAATCCCCCTCTCTGTTATTTTAAATGAATAAAAGCAGAAAAGGGAATTTGATATAATGCATTAATGCAATAACAATTCCCACAGTAATTTTTAGCATATTCATTTAATGAGAACCTGCTTTCAGATTAAGTCAGCTCAGAACCTGGGAGCGTATAGGAATTGGGAGATGTCAAAAGATGAAGGTCCATCAAGTTCAACTCAAATTGCATAAATTCCGAACTAATCTTTGGAAACCTTAGCCTTTGTGTTTATGGGGAGGTGGGGAGAGTGCAGGAGAGACTGAGGAATGCGTGAAATTGGGAGAGGGGAAGGTCAGCGAACATGGGCCTATCATGTGGGAGCACAAGAACCCCGACCAATGGGGAAAAGAGCGGGGCCCTGGGAACAGCAAACAAAATAACAGGACGGATAAACCTACAACCTCATAAGGAATTTGACGTCTCCGGAGGCGAGCAACACAAAACCGTTTGACCATTTGGTGAGGCTTGTGAAGGAGCACTTCAACCCCAGACCCTCCACCATACTACAGCGACGCAAGTTTAATACAGTTGTCAGGAACCGAGGAGAGATGATCTCCGCCTTCGTTGCCAAACTCCGCCAAATGATCGAGCATTGTGAGCTCGGCATAGTGATCAGCGACATGCTGCATGACCGTTTAGTGTGCCATATCAGCAACAGAAGTGCGCAAAAGAGGCTGCCGGCTGAAACAAAGATTTCACCAAAGTAGCTTCAGCAACCGAATGCACTGAAAGGGGCACATCAGAGCTTCAAAGCGTGCAAGAGGGTGAGATGAACCAGCTGTGGGATGGTATGGCTGCAAGATGCACACCCCAGGTCAACAGGCACAAAGGAAACACAGCCGCGATTCCAGGAACAGGATCGTAGTCAGCGGTCAGGAAAGAAAATGGGTCATCAGCCCAGAAGTCGAGTTGATTGCTATCAATGTGAGAAGCATGCCAGTGCAGGGAGCTTATTTGTTTCTGCTGCAATGGGAAGAGCCAGATCGAAGAACATTGCCGTGCCAGGCAAAGTGCGGCAATGAATAAACAAGCAAGTCATGATTCCAGTGATCTAAGTGGCGAGGAATTCAGATGAAGAACCTGAAACATACAGATTAAACCTGGTGAAAGTGTGTAAAACATCCTCAGCTGAGATAGTGCTCACAGTAAATGGAAGATCACTAAAGATGGAGGTCGGCACTGGGGAATCGGCCACGGTTGTTGATAACTAGCCTTGAAATATCTTCGAGAAGGAGTTCCGTCTTTGAACCTAAGCCGCACAACAGCCAAGTTGGCGACATATACGGGAGAAACCTTGAAATCTTTGGGGGCAGCCATGACCACTCAGTTATAATATGCACAGCGCAGCAATTCATAAAAAAGCAAGTCCCGATTCCCGTGAACAAAGTTACGATAAACCAAGCAGCCCAAATAGACAAATACCCAGTTCCACGAATTGAAGACCTTTATGCAAAGTTAGCAGGGGTCTCACAAACACCAACCTTGGTCTCAGTTATGCCTTTTTGCAGTTACAACTGGCTGAGGATTCTCGAAGGTTTGTGACCATTAACAAACATAAAGGCCTGTTTTGATACACCAGTTTACCCTTTGGCTCTCCTCGAACTGTGTGATATTCCAACGCACTATGGAGAATCTGCTCCATGGCATCCTGATGGTTGTGGTCTACCTGGATGAAGTTCTAGTAACATGAACATCACATGAAGAGCACCTAGCAAGCCTAGAAGAGGCGCTGAGAAGATTTAGAGATGCAGGAATCTGACTGAAGCGCAAGAACTACACTTTCCAAGCTCGAAGGTCACTTACTTAGGGTTCAAAATGGCTCAAAAGGCTTGCATCCACTCGAGGACAAGCTGAGAGCCATAAGAGAAGTCCCAACAACTAAGAACATGGAAGAATTCAAGCCCTTTCTGAGGATGGTAAACTACTGCGGTCGGTTTATCCCCACCCTAGCAACGACATTGTGCCACTACACTTGCTCTTTAAAAACATCATCGTTGGCATTGGACGAACCACAGGAACAGGCCTTACCACACGTCAAGCAGGCCTTGCAGTTATCGAGTCTATTGGTTCACTTTGATCTGGGTAAACTGATCATCTGAACTTGTGACGCATCACCCTATGGAATAGGGGTGGCCCTGTCCCCAAAAAATAGAAGAAGGCTCAGAGAGGCCAATTGCCTTTGCCTCCAGAACTCTCTCTCATGCGGAAGGGAAATACGCACAGATCGAGAAAGAAGGCCGAGCCGTAATCTGTGGCGTCAAGAAATTTCACCAGTGTGTCTATGGGCAACACTTCACAATAATTGACCACTGTTGGGCCTCCTCCAAGAAGGCAGGCTGATACCTCCATTTGCCTCCATCAGGGTACAGCAGTGGGCCATGTTGCTGGTGGCCTATAATTACATCTTCAGCATAGGCCGGGCAGACAAAATTCAAATGTTAATGCGCCCAGTCGGTTCCCACTTCCAAAGAACCTGGCACCACCATCTGTCCTTCAGGAAATTGTCCTGGCATTAAGTTTCCTTGACACTTTTCCAGTGTCATCAGGTCATATAAAGAACTGGACGCAGCACGATCCAGCTCTGTCTAAAGTCAAGCGCATGATTTATTAAAAAATATGTTTTATTCCAAACATAACTTAAAAAATTCCACAACAGCTAAAGTTTAAACAGTTTGTCACTTTCCCCCGTTTTAAATCTTGCCCAACTTAGCCGCGCCCCCCCCCCAAAAATACCTCCTCCCCCCCTTACTTGCCAGAAACAAAGAAATCTTTAAAAACAGATATAAACAGCCTCCATCTCCCCTTGCACACCTCTCACGCATATCCTTCGCCTCAGAGAAGAACCTATTCATCTGAGCTCGGGTCATATGAGCTCTGTGGACCACGTTGGATTGGATTTGATTATTGCCACGTGTACCGAGGTACAGTGAAAAGTATTTTTCTGCGAGCAGCTCAACAGATCATTAAGTACATGGGAAGAAAAGGGAATAAAAGAAAATACATAATAGGACAACACAAGATATACAATGTAACTACATAAGCACCGGCATCGGATGAAGCATACAGGGTGTAGTGTTAATGAGGTCAGTCCATAAGAGGGTTGTTTAGGAGTCTGGTAACAGCAGGGAAGAAGCTGTTTTTGAGTCTGTTTGTGCGTGTTCTCAGACTTCTGTATCTCCTGTCCGGTGGAAAAAGTTGGAAGAGTGAGTAAGCCGGGTGCGAGGGGTCTTTGATTATGCTGCCCGCTTTCCCCAGGCAGCGGGAGGTGTAGATGGAGTTAATGGATGGGAGTCAGGTTTGTGTGATGGACTGGGCTGTGTTCACGACTCTCTGAAGTTTCTTGCGGTCCTGGGCCGAGCTGTGTTGCAGCCAGATAGCATGCTTTCTATGATGCACCTTGAACTATATCAGACTCATCCTGGCTCACAAGGAGGTCGAGTTCACCCAATACAAGTTTTCACTGCAGGCACCGACCCCTCCCCCCGTTCCACTCCCAACTCCCCCTCCCACTTCCCCTTTATTTCCTCGAATGGCACCTTCCCTGTATCCAGTAGCCACCCATAAATATCCGCAATCCTCCCTCCCCCCAACTCATCCTCTGATAACCTATCCAGTAAGGTATGACTTGATGTGTTGGGTATGCTGGGTCTGGGAGGACTGCGTTTACCATAGCAGTGAGAGAGACAGGCTACCAACACTTGTAGAAGTACAACTCTATTTTATTTATCTATGAGCTGTTAAACATACTTGCACTGTGGGTTGACACTATGTTAGGTTGACTGGAGACCTGAGGCTAACCTGAGCAGACTATACTGGTAGATGTTCGTGTTACTGATCACAGGCTCTGGCTGTCTCAGAGGCTGCATCCCGAATGAGCGGGAAATCTAGTGCCCTCTAGCTTTATAGTGGCCGTGTCCTGTCCGGTGATTTGCTGCTGTGTTCTGTGTGTTGATTGGTCTTTCAGTGTGTCAGTCAGTGCCTGTCTATGCACCATCATATACTTGTCTGTATATTATGACGTGACTCGGCAGCCCCCCACCTCCACCCCCCCCCCCCCCCCCCACCCACCCACCCACCCCACCGCTTCATCTATTAAGGGTTTGCCATCCAAACCTAACAAGAAGCTCCCAATGCCTCCGGGCCGATCTCTCATTCGGGCTCACCCAAAATGGCTGTCCCCTCCATGCTCACCTACACACTCCCCACCTGTGTCACCGGCTCCCTCTCATCCCGTTCCCCCCTCCCGCCCAACCCTCCCTTCCCCTACCTCTCCATTCCTAACTAACTGCCACCCTTCTCTGCCTACCCGCTGAAGACTCGCCCCTTCCGTACATTGCTTCCATTTACTAGCATCCGGGCAGCATGAACATAAAATAGGACTCAGAACCATCCCCCTATCGACCATACCAAAAGAAAACATTACAAAACAATAATATTTCCAAACATTCACATTAAAAACATATCAAAACCATGCAATCCCAGCATTAGCCCTCCCCCCCAACCATGCTTCCTGACAAAGTAATTTGCCTCCTCAGGCGTTGAGATGTTCCTTGACCTTAAATGTAACCCACGGTTTGTTGCGAAAGAGCGCCGCCTTGGCCTTGTTAAATTTCACTCCCACTTGGCCTAGTCGGACCCAGTATCCTGGTAGATCTGCGTCCGATTCCCCTCCCAGCTACAGTCTCGTGTTGTCTTCGCCAACCTCAGAATTCGCCCCTTCTCTTGGAACCTGTGCATGTGGACCGTCACCGCACACAGCTGTTCCCCCCCTCTCTGAGTTTCTGACACAGGGACCGGTGGGCCCGATCCACCTCCGGGGTTTTCTCTGAGACCCCCTCCTCAACCAGCTTCGTGAACATTCGCACCATATGATCTGTGGCACTCGTTCCCTCAACCCCCTCCGGCAGCCTGACGATTCTCAGGTTCTGCCTCCTGGTTTGATTGTGCTGGTCATCCATCCTTGTCTTCAATAATTTACAGCCCTCTCCCAGCAATGCCACCTCCGCCTCCAGCTTCATGATCCAATCACTGTGGTCGGACACCGTCCTTTGTACCTTCCAATCGTCACGCTCTACGACTCCAATCACTACTCCACCCGCTCCAGAGTCCCGCGAAGAAGGGATCCTGCTCTCTCAAACGCCTTGGACTGGTCCTCCTGCAACTCGTGCCAATGTTTCTTGATTTCCCCCTTGCTAAACACGATCAATTACTCGACTGACAGTAGGGTAGGCAATGATGACACACCAGACTCCGCCATGCTTTCTGTTGCTGTGCAATAAGGGCCCTCCACCTCTTCAGTTGAAGCTTTACTCGACTTCTCTTGGGTATTGTAAAATGAAAATGCGAGCTAGGGGCTACACTTGGTGCCCAGCACAGATAAGGATATTGATCACATGATGCACCAATGCGACCCCTGACAGACACAACAGATCTTGCATCCACAGCCAACCTCCACCCATTGGAATGGCCTGGTTGTCTGTGGACGAGGGTACATGGGCACTTCACGGGCCCCTTCCTGAACAGAATGTTCCTATTTCTGGTTGATGCCCACTCCCATAGTTGAATTTTCAGGAGATGGGGACGAGAACATTGGTGGCCAAAATAGAGGCCCTGTGGGCGGATGTTTGTCCGAACAAATGGCATCCGCCATACTAGAACATCCCATCACCCCACTTCAAATAGGTTAGCGGAGAGAGCTCGGCAGACATTCAAAACAGCAATGAAGAAATGATTCAACAGACCACTATACCTGAGGGTGGCCAGCTTTCTTCTATCTTTTTTTTCAATAAATATTTTATTGAGGTACTTTTGGTTTACAACAACGACAAAATAAACAATATACATAAGTCTATAAATATAGTGCAAAAAGCCTGCTTCCTCCCTTACAGGTCCCATCTTTAGTAACCCCTACTCTAAGCTAAACTAAGCCCCCCTTCTGCTGACGATTAATTTTCCACAAAGAAGTCGACGAACGGTTGCCACCTCTGGGCGAACCCTAACAGTGACCCTCTCAAGGCGAACTTGATTTTCTCCAAACAGAGAAAGCTAGCCATGTCAGACAGCCAGGTCTCCGACTTCGGGACTTTGAGTCTCTCCAAGCTAATAATATGCATCTCCGGGCTACCAGAGAGGCAAAGGCAAGAAAGTCTGCCTCTTTCTCCTCCTGGATTCCCGGAACTTCCGACACCCCGAAATTCGCCACCTCTGGACTCGGTGCCATCCTTGTTTTTAACACTGTGGACATGACATCCGCAAATCCCTGCCAGAATCCCCTGAGCTTTGGGCACGTCCAAAACATGTGGACATGGTTCGCTGGTCCCCCCGCACACCTTGCACACCTATTTTCTACACTCAAAAAGCCTGCTCATCCGGGCCACTGTCATGTGAGCCCGGTGAACGACCTTGAACTGTATCAGGCTGAGTCTGGCGCATGCTGTGGACGCGTTGACTCTACTCAACGCATCCGCCCAGAGACCATCCTCTATCTCTCCTCCTAACTCCTCTTCCCATTTGCGCTTCAGCTCCTCCGTCTGTGCGTCCTCTGACCCCATGAGCTCCTTATAGATGTCGGAGACCTTCCCTTCTCCCACCCACACTCTGGAAAATACCCTATCCCAAATCCCCCTTGGTGGCAGGAGCGGGGAGGTTGAGACCTGTCTACGTAGGAAGTCCCGCACCTGCAGGTGCCTGAATTCATTTTCCCTCGCAAATCCATATTTCTTCTCCAGCTCCCTCAAGCTAGGAAAGCTCCCTTCTATAAACCTATCCCCCATCCTCTCATTTCCTGCCCTCTGCCATCTCCGACCCCCCCCCCCCCCCCGTACATCCTTCCCATGGCAAACCTGTGGTTATTGCAGATTGGAGACCAGACCGATGCTCCCTCCGCTCCCACATGCTTCCTCCATTGCCCCCTGACTCTCAGGGCTGCCACCACCACGGGGCTGGTGGAGTACCATGCCGGCGGGAACAGCAGAGACGCCGTTATCAATGCCCTCCAAGCTGGTGTCCTTACATGAAGCCGCCTCCATACGCTTCCATGCCGACCCTCTCCCCACCACCCACTTCCTGATCGTGGCTATGATGGAACCATCAATTCACCAGACACATGTTTCCGATGTGAATCTAGGCTTTAATCGACTTACTTTAGAGCCAGCCTGTTACCTGTCGATGAACTCGTAGTGAACTCAGGCTGACTCTGGACAAGGCATTTATACAGCTGCACTAGGGGGAGGAGTCGTGGGCGGAACCAAGGGTGGAGCCCAGTACAAGTTCCTGAGTGCTCCCAGCGCTACTCCCCCTAGTGGTAGGATACCGCTACTGCGCTTACAAAGACAGTGTGAATTAACATATATACATCTATATTACATTCACCACAGGCTATATTCGCCGCCCAATAATGGTTACTGAAGTTTGGCAGCGCCAGCCCGCCCTCTCCCGGGCTCCGCTCAGTCATCCCCTTCTTTACTCGCGGGGTCTTGCCCGCCCATACAAAGCCCGTGATAACTTTGTTAATCCATTTAAAAAAGGTCCGCGTAATAAAGATGGGGAGACACTGGAACACAAACAGGAATCTCGGAAGGACTGTCATCTTCACCGTCTGGACCCTCCCAGCTAGTGACAACGGGAGCGCGTCCCACCTTCGAAAATCGTCCTGCATTTGGTCCACCAGACGGGCAAGATTAGGTTTGTGCAACCGTTCCCATTCCTGCGCCACTTGGATGCCTAGATACCTAAAACTTCCCCAACCACTCTAAACTGAAGTTCACCAGTCGCCTCTCCTGTCCCCTTGCCTGGACCGCAAACATCTCACTCTTCCCCATATTTAGTTTGTACCCCAAAAACCGGCCAAATTCCCCCAGAATCCACATGATTTCTTCCATCCCCTCCACTGGGTCTGATACATACAGGAGCAGGTCGTCCGTGTTAAGCGAGACTCCTTGCACATTCTCCCCATGTCTGCGTGGGTTTCACCCCCACAACCCAAAGATGTGCAGGTTAGGTGGATTGGTCACACTAAATTACCCCTTAATTGGAAAAAAAAATAATTGGACACTCTAAATTTATTTAAAAAAAATTTTTTTAAATCTTCCATGGATGGCAACGATGCTATGTCAAAGGTGGAGGAAGGAGCTTGTTGGGTGAATAAGGCAGCCAAGAAAAGCCCCAACAGATTGACATTGTGATGAACTGCTGTGGACTCTTTCCCCTTGTGTTTCTCAACCCTTTTATTGTACATAGTTTTTTTTTATTTGTTCATGAGACGCGGACGTTGCAGGCTGAGCTAGCTTTTATTGTCCATATAGTCAACCATGATGTTGTAGATTTGGAGTCATGTGTAGGCCAGGCCAGGATGGCAGATTTCCTTCCCTAAAGGGCATTAGTGAATCAGATGGGATTTTATAACAATCGATAATGAATTCATGGTAATCATTGGACTTTTAATTCCAGATTTCTACTGAATTCAAATTTCACCATCTGCAGTGGTGGGATTTGAACCTGGGTCCCCAGAGCATTATTCTAGGTCTCTGGCTTACTAGTCCAGTGACAATACCACTATGCCACCGCCTCCCTTAATGCCATAAATATATTATTGAGGGACTTAAGCAGGGAGGTATGTCATAGCGCGACCTCTTTAAGGGGCGAGCCCTTGCAGTTCACATGCAGCCTGGGGCCTATCACATGGGTGCATTTGTCCCCAACCAATGGGGACAAAGCACAGGGCCCTGGGAGCAGGGGCCCAGGCAGTGTGGTCCTTCGAGCCAGTCTATGTCTGTGTATAGTTTACCTTTACTTGTTATCAATAAACCCTTATTCAGTTATACTGGAACAAAGAACAAAGAAAAGTACAGGATAACGCGGTGGAGGAACAAGAAAGCAACCAAAACATCCCCTTCCTGTCCAGCCTCTCTATAATTGGCTCTTCCACCTTCTGTACCAGGGAATGCAATGACAATTCCCCATTCAACAACAGTCCCACACTTTAGCTTCCCTCTGCTACTGACCATCACATGGTGTTCTTGGACCCCTCCACTTCTGTTGACTTCCTGTACATAGGCCTGCAGTCTGTCATGTCGTACCATTCTGGGTTCCTTGCCAGGTCAATGTCACAATGAACCCCAGCCAGCACCTGCTCCAGCCAAAATGCACTTCACCTTTAAGAGCTGTAGCTTTGCTTTAAGTACTACAAGCCAGTTTGTGCTCATACTAGCCTGTCTCCCTATTCAGATACATTCAGACATTCAACAGAGCACTTATGTTTTTTAGAACAGCGCACTTATTACTGGCTGGGTGTTGGTCAGTAAATGGTCAGACAGTACAATGCAGGCTGCCTGCATCAAAATGAGCCGGTACAAATTAATTGCACATTGCAAACCCTCACCTATTTTCAGGACTTAATGAATTTAGCCCCAAATATGTTGTGAATAAAACAGATGACATTTTAATTCCATGTAGTCACTTGTTGGATATGTTCTTAATTTCTACAGATAAATTTATATGTTGGAAACATAAGAATTTAAGCACTATTTCATAAGTAAAAGATCCCTAGTCTAACTGACTGCTGATGTACACAATAAACATATTGTCTGAAGAAACCAAAAATAATGTGCGTATGGCTTAGGGAATAAGGGTCTGCAGATTGTCAGTCTATTAGGGCAGTTACAAGGCTAATAACTGACCTAATCGCAAAATACAACAAGCCCAGTATTAGTTAATGCCAACTATTCTTTCTAAAGGAAAGACGTATACAGCACCTGTTCAACAACTGTTATTTTCAAAGGGATCTGTCAGCTGGTTCCATTTCTGGCTGGGGTAAATCTGTCAGAGACACTTCCAAGGGAATTACTTTGATCAAACTATAGCCAGTTCTTAGCATAGCCAACCTCGCCAATTGGGGTGAATTAAGTTTGTTTTCATGTCTGAACCAGTAATATATTACTTGTGAACAATGTTGAAGTACAGTTCTAACAAAACTCAAGCATAACATCAATATACTTTGTTCCTCTCAATTGTTCTTCATTTTGCATTCCTACCCTTTCTCTCTCCTTCGCGCTAGTTTCCTTTCTGTTCTTGTCCTCATACTGTTTCCAAATGGTTTGAAGGCGTGAAATGTATTCACTGGCTTTGCTGGTATATAGTACATTATAGAGAAATCCAGACTCCTATTTGAAATGCAGAACACCTCTCCTGTGTAAATGCATCTTGCCTGGCATAGTACGCATTGATTACCATACATAATCTCTTCTGCATTGCCCAACAGCACACCTGCAAGGGCACATGGGGTATTTTTGGCAACTACAGATTACATGCTGTGGTTCTGTGAGTGTAGCATTGTGACATGGTGCTTGAAATACATGTAAAATATGAGCTACATTCAAAAATAAGATCACAAGGAGGCCATTTGGCCCACTTCACTTGTGACGGTGCTTGTTTATGAACAGCAGCTTTACTGCGTACTGCTTGCTTGCCAATTTTCCATATTGTTATATATTCACTCGTCACTTCTGTTAAACCATTCAATGTTCTAATGATCTTCGGTGTAAATTTAGTTTCCATTAGTTCCCCTTTGAGTCTTTCAGTGGTAATTCTGTGCCCCCTCATTAACCATTTACCTACCGTTATGTTTCAATTGAAAACCTTTCAGAATTCGGAAAATGTTTATGAGAAGTTACCCCACTTGAATTTTTAGGGCAGCACATTGGTTAGCACTACTGCCTCACAGCTCCAGGGTCACTGGTTCGATTCCGACCTTGGGCCACTGACTATGTGGGGTTTGTACATTCTCCCCGTGTCGGCATGGGTTTCCTCCGGGTGCTCCGGTTTCCACCCACAGTCCAAAGATGTGCAGGTTAGGTGGATTGGCCATGATAAATTGCCACTTAGTGTTCAAAGATTTGCAGGGTAACTGTGGTTACGAGGATAGTGTGGGGAAGTGGGCCTGGGTGGATTGCTCCTTCAGAGGGTCGCTGCAGAGTCAATGGCCTCCTTCTGCACTGTAGGGATTCAATGGATTTATGTTCCAGTGTAAGAAAACCCTTCTTCATGGGCATAATTTGGTAAGACTCCAGTGAATATTCAGTGTTTTTTCCATGTTACTAGTAACCTTTTAATACAGAATACCTTTTAATGCCCAGAAATGAATCCAATAATGTAACTGTAAGGGTAGCACGGTGGCACAGTGGTTAGCACTGGGACTGCGGCACTGAGGACCCGGGTTCGAATCCCGGCCCTGAGTCACTGTCCGTGTGGAGTTTGCACATTCTCCCCATGTCTGCGTGGGTTTCACCCCCACAACCCAAAGATGTGCAGGTTAGGTGGATTGACCACATTAAATTGGCCTTGAATTGGAAAAAAAATAATTGGGTGCTCTAAATTTAAAAAAAAACTAATGTAACTATAGCATCACAAATGTAATTTCCTTGTTTTCAAGCACGTCATTCCAATGTATAAATCCAATGCATAAATCTCTTTTTATCTGCACTCTCACCTTCAGAAGTCACATATTTGATATTTGGACTTTCCAGCTATTTAACTCTATTAATGATCTTCCAATTCGGAGCATTTCCAACTGCTTTTTATAAAATATAATGCTTCATAGGTCTCTACATTGAACTATCTTTGCCACATATGCTCTCACTTATTTAAGTTATGTCCTTTTTAACTCTACTCCGATTTGTATTTGTTTATTTATTCCTAGCATGTGGGTGTCACTGACTAGACCAGGATTTACTGTCCATCCCCTTGAGAAGATGGTGGTGAGCTGCTTTCTTGAACCGCTAAATCCAAGTGGTGTACATGCACCCACAGTGCTATCAGGGGGGAGGTTCAAGGATGTTGACACAACAACAGCGGAGGATTGGCGATATAGTTCCAAGTCAGGATGGTGTGTGGCTTAGAAGAGAACCTCCAGTTGTGTGGTGTGCCATCTGTAAGATGCATTACAGCAACTTCCCAAGGCCCCTGCAACAGCACCTTCCAAACCAGTGATCTCGACCACCAAACAGGACAAGGGCCACAGATATATGGGAATGCCACCACCTCCAAGTTCCCCTTTTGGTGGGGATTGCACCACATGGACTGCAGTGGTTCAAGAAGGCAACTTGCCAACATCTTCTCAAGGGAAATTAGCAATGGACAATAAATACTGTCCTAGTGAGCAACATCCACATCCCTTGAATGAATTTTAAAAAAGGACGGTGTCCTGTAAATTATGAATGCATGCTATCCAGAAAGAAAGATTAATGATTATAATGTAAAAATTGTAACTGATTAATTGATTAACAATTGTTTGTTCAAACTCATGAACAGGCCCTGTCTACCTGGGCCTGCGTCTACCTCCAATTAACCTGGAAGGGCAAGTATCTCTGAAGTTTGAGCAATAGGTGAAACTAGTCATTTCACGCTGCTGTTATACAGGAGAGACAGGAGTCATTTTCGCCATTAGCAGGATGCTACTGTCCAGCCAAAAATATATGATATATGGATTTCAATGCCACTGTGATGCTAGGTATGTAAGCTGTACATCCCAAAGACAGGCATATCAAACAGCATAGAACCCCAACAATGCAGAAGGAGGACATTCAGCCCATCAAGCTTGCACAGACCTTCTGAAAGAGCACCCTACCTGGGTCCATTCCCCCACCCTATCCCCGTAACTACACTTAACCTGCACATCTTTAGACACTAATAGCCACTTTTAACATGACCAATCCACCTAACCTGCACATCTTTGTTTGTAACAGGCAAGGTTCAGACCGTACCTAACCAGCCCATGCTTAAAAAACTCAAAACACAGTGTCCAACGTCAGTTGTTATTCTGCAATTGGACAACATTTGCTAAATAATCCTCAGTGTGCTAAGAATTACACTGGCAACCAATTTAAGACTGTTAGTCCAGCTCACAGTTTGCATGCACTGGAAGCTACATATATTAATACACAGTGACATGTTCTTTGCAGACAGGAAGAACATGTGCCTATTGCACCTGTTTCAGATAAACAATATAAGGGGCAGCCATTTGCTGGTTCATTCTTCAGGGCACTGGGTTGACCAATCAGAGTCAAAATGCCTGTTTAAATTTCAAACAATGTTTGGTACTTGGTCAATCATCATCAACTGATGCACTAATTTCATGATCACAAATGTAAAACTGCTGCGAAGCAATGAGGCAGAGTAATCAAATGTAATTACTTATTTAATTTCAATTAAAAAGTATTCTTTGATTTATTGAAAAGATGCAGGTTTATTAATATAGCTAAAAATCGGTTTATCATAAAAAATAACATTTTAATGAGTGTTTATTCCACTGCCAATAATTGAAAATAACTTTTAAACAAATGCTACCTTATATACTGGCGGCACGGTTGCACAGTGGCTAGCATTGTTGCTTCATAGCGCCAGGCACCTGGGTTCGATTCCCGGCTTGGGTCACTGTCTGTGCAGAGTCTGCATGTTCTCCCCGTGTCCGTGTGGGTTTTCCCCGGGTGCTCCAGTTTCCTCCCAGACGTCCCAGAAGAATGTTAGGTGAACTGGACAATCTGAATTCTTCGTCAGTGTACCCAAACAGGCACTGTAGTGTGGTGACTAGGGGATTTTCACAGTCACTTCATTGCAGTGTAAGCCTACTTGTGAACTAATAAAAATTATTGTATAAAGATTGAGTTTCTAAGTCACAATTTTGAGAATAAAAGTAGAGGATTGACTTTTACACGAATAAAATTTTGGAGCGATTGAAATCCACTCTCCTCTATCATCTTGTTATTTAAAAGTTCCCACCAACTGTTCCCACCAACCTCTCTCCCAAAAGTAGCGCAAAAGGAGCCAAATGTTTCTTCATTATTACATTTTTATTTATAAATCATAAACTGCCTCACAGTCAAGGACCTGGGTTCAGTCCCAGCCTTGTGGAGTTTTCACTTTCTCCCCGTGGTTGCGTGGGTTTCCTCTGGATACCCTGGTTTCCTCCCACTGTCCAATGATGTGCAGATTAGGTGGATTGGCCATGCTAAATTGTCCATTCGTGTCCCAAGATGTGCAGGTTAGGTGGGGTTATGGGGAGAGGGCAGGAGGGGTGGGGGGGGGGGGAGATTGGACTAGGTAGGGGGCTCTTTCAGAGGGTCTAGTACAGACTCGAAGGGCCGATTGGCCTCCTTTGCACTGTAGGAATTCTATGATTCTATGGTTCTTCAACAGTGCTGGGCACCTTTTCAATGTGGCATCTACATTCCATCAGGCCCATCTCACCATGGAATACAGCAGAACACCTCAGTGCATAATTAATGAGGCCGGGCCGGAAGATTTGCCATTTTGTCCACACCGGCCTCCACAGCGGGAAACAATCGACTTTCCTGCATGTGCCGCTGCACTTAATCCCCAGGTAGAGAATTCCATCCAAAGAGTTTGGATTTATTAGCTACCAGTCAGGTGCCGACTTATACGTGAGGTATATGAAAAATAAATGATTCTTTGGCTAAAGGACAGGGTAGTGTAGCCACCGAAGCAGGCCACTTCCCGACATAAAATTTAGGCCTCACGGTAGCATGGTGGTTAGCATCAATGCTTCACAGCTCCAGGGTCCCAGGTTCGATTCCCGGCTGGGTCACTGTCTGTGTGGAGTCTGCACGTCCTCCCTGTGTGTGCGTGGGTTTCCTCCGGGTGCTCCGGTTTCCTCCCACAGTCCAAAGATGTGCGGGTTAGGTGGATTGGCCATGCTAAATTGCCCGTAGTGTAAGGTTAATGGGGGGATTGTTGGGTTACGGGTTACGTGGGTTTAAGTAGGGTGATCATTGCTCGGCACAACATCGAGGGCCGAAGGGCCTGTTCTGTGCTGTACTGTTCTATGTAAAATGGAGAATTGAAACGCATGCAGGGAAAATTGGACAATGTCAGACAGGCAAGCAGGTTGCAGAACCTCTATGTGGATTCTGTCTGTGAAGAAACCAGACAGCATAGAAACTAGCAAGTTTGCATACTAATTGAGAGATTCCCGGTGATTCCCGGGCACAATGGACACAACAATTAGCTGCAATAGAAACATTCTATAGCAGGACAGACTTCTCGGCGCCAACGGAGTCTGAAACAAAAGGACACAAACAAGTTAGAAAGAACCGCCCCGCGATCGAGGGACAGCCTCAGTATTGGGGGATTCGTATCAATTGATTGGGATGGGACCCAATCGATTGCCAGTGAGTTAGGGGACTGCCCAAAAGGCGCGAAGCCCCTGGGACCTTTAAAAGTAAGGTCCCAAGACGAATTCGATCTCTTAGCCGGCCTCTCTCTCTTAGCCGGCCCTCCCAGCAGAACACCTTTGCAGCAGCTCTCCAGGAACTTGAACATGAGAAGGAGAGGCCTGGCCAATTGCTACACCGACAAGTAAGTGTCATACAATGCCCGCTACGAGAATAGACACTCCTGGCCCCTTTAGTCCACACCAACTGGAAGTTTGCGGATCCAGGACAGAGCAAGAGGCCATTGTTCCCTGATCTGCAGTTCCCTTTATTCCAGATAAGTATTGGCCTAGTAGTGGTAGGAACAGTTTAGTCTTAGTATTATATGCACGAGTAGTAAATAACTGTGTAATAATAAACGTGTCTTGTTTGAACTTACTAACTGGTGTATTGAGTCATTGATCTGAACTTGAACTTGTACCTTGTGGCGGTATCATAAAGATACCTGGCGACTCTAGAGCTAAGGAATAAAACAGAGCCAATTGAGTGTTAAGCACACTCACCCAGAACGAGCAACAGTGGTGGGGGTGGAGGGGTGGGATTGACTTTTGCATGACTTTGACCTTTACTCAAGGATATATGGTATCCAAAAGCATTTACTAGTTTGATTGGCGTACACCAATTAATCTCACAGTAAGTTAACTATTTTTGTTTGAGCATACTTTTAAAACATGCTGCCTGAATACCCAAGAAAATGAGCACGATTTGAAGGGCCTTCCCAAACCGATTCAATTTGAATATCACAATTTCACCTTGGTCATGTGGGACGAGCACAGAAGATCATGGAAGTTGCAAAGTGGTGTTAGGTACAACTCACCTGCTTTTAAAATGGCCCAACCTGATTCCGCTGGGCTTCCCCAATTTGTGCTGGAAAATCTGGGGGCAAAGCTCACAGAAGCAAGCAGAAACATTCCCCCCTCCCCCCCTTTGACTTTTTCAAATGAGCAAAGAAATGCTGGCATGGTCCAGACCACAGATGCAATGATTTAATTGTGGTATTCGCTCTGGCATATCAGCATACAATCTAACAAGAAACAGAGCCATGTGGTCAACACTCTGATGTGCAGCGTTTGCATCTAAATCCAGATATCTGTCTGAATGGAAATGCCCTTGTGAAATGAACTAGTTGCAAAACGCTTAAACAGCTGCAGTACATTTTAATGCAACCAAGCCACATGTTAAGAGTTTATTTGCCTCCTGTAATGTTGAATCAAACATTGTAGCACATGAGTATTTGTTATGTTGGTAAAGGTAATATTTAAGGCATTTGTGTTTCCCTCCATCATTCTTTAATTAGCATAGCATAAGGTTAATTAGCATAAGGGCATGTTAATTAGCATGGACATCTCCAAAATGCCAACAGTTTCTTAAACCTATTATTGAAATTTGTCCTCTTTGAGAGGTCACTTGTTGTGCATTTAGAACTGTGTTAAATACTGTATCGAACACACAAGATTACATTAGAAGATGGGCAAACGGAACCATGATTGAGGTCAAATAGACACAGTAGCACTTTGGCTCCAATGGAGTTCCAGACTTTTACTGCTTGGCTCCAAAGTTTGTTCTTTTGATAGGACCATTCCTTTTCCATCACAGCTCTAGCCAAATATTTGAGTGATGTTTTTTCGGCTGTACCCCTTTGATTCTTCATGCTATAGATCAAATACTCACATTGGTTGCTTGTGTGATTTAGAGAGAGAAAAAGAGAAGCTTGTAAGACTATCACAATGAAATGAGTCACCCAACTCAAATCTCAAGTGGAGTAGGCGTCAATAATTGAAATCTACTCAGCCATTCGGTTCGAGGCTATTAGCCAGATAGCAGTGTTGGGAGGTGTCGAAAACTTTAACATCCGAGTAAAACTTTTGGACTGAAAGAAGCGTAACAAATAATAACAGCACTGTTAAAAGTTACTTGCAACAAGGAGAGAGGCCGCTGGAGTCAAGGGTCACAGCAGGCACACTCTGAGGAACATGAGGGACGTAGAGATCTTTATACACAAAAGAACCCACCCTCCCCACAGGTGATACATTGATAATTGCTGAGCCTTTCAGTTGACTTACACAGAGGCAAAGTTACCATTCCGATACAATGGCGGGGGGGGGGGGGGTGGGGGGGGGGGGGGGTGTTGGTGATGATCAGATGACGTCAATGTCTACTGCAGTAATTCTACAGAGATGAATATACATTAGCAATACAAAGGCCGTGCTAATCGACTGACATCACTGGCTCCAATGGTACTGTTTAAACAATGGTGTGTGTCACCATACAAACTGAATTGATTTCGCCAGGAAATCGATTAAACTCAAGATAATGTAATCAATTTACAAGGGGCCATCTGTCTCCTAAATGAGGTATAGAAAGCAAATTATAATGAGGCTCTTTAAGACTTTATGTCATGTATCCCATGATGCTTCAGATGGTCATGTTTAGGTTTCCACAGAGGATAGCTATTACAATACAACCAGGAGTGGGTGGAGAGGATGACCCAGACTGGCCAATATTGGGACAGAGAGAGAGAAAGAGAGAGAGTGAAAAAAAGAGGTAAAGACAGATATCAAGTCAGTTTAAGTAGGGAAAAGAGGTTTGGTTTAATTGGGAAGAGAATGGAGACCACAGATTCAGATCAGCCATAGAGGGCTGAAATTTCAGGCCCTTCTCAACACTGTTACCAATGCCAACTCATTTCACCAGAGCGGGAGGAGAGCAGCCATAAGATACATGACAAAAGCCAATTAAGATTGTTAAAGAGATCATTGAGAACTTGATTGTCACAGGAACACATGGACTTCACATGCTGTCTGGCGCAGACCAACTGATTGGAGCCAGTCATGGGCACCTCAACAAATTAGCTGGGGCCCAAGAAAGGATGAGCAGGGCAGAGCACGACTCACCATTGGGAGACATGTGGCCCAATGGTAGGCAGAGTGGTCAGTTAGTTCTTGGGTAGTGCAGAGGGTTGACATCCTCCTGTCATTGTAAGAGCATATAAGGAGGGGGCAAGCCTGCAAAATGCAAAAGGGGCACAACTCTCATATTTTAAACCCCCGATAATAAAGTGACACCGTTCTCAAGAAGGTCAGATCCTTTGGCAGAGGTGAGGGAAGAGAGGCAAGGAGGACACCTGGAGATGAGCAGGAACCAGTGACAGGAGACTGTGATTCACCAGGCAGATGGTCACTGGCATCTGTGTCTTTAGCATTGCGCAGGTGAAGGAGACACAGCCTGAGTGAGTGAGACACAGCCAGAGTGGGAATTGGAATTTGGTAATATGGGAAGTATGGTAATTAAAAAGGTAAGTGGTGAATTCAAATCTTCAAAACTGTTTTTCAGTTTTTCAGTTAAAAGGTCAGTGTCTAGCTCAGTGTCTGATTGGCTGAAGCTGACCCCACCTTAATTGCTAAGAGGCAGTTATCTGTCAGTCACCTGAGGCCTGTTTAGTGGCACAAGGGTGTACATTGTATTCTTCTGTTTGAAGCTTAAATAGTGTGACTCATCTTGTTTAGCTGGGTTCTGTATACTTTGCGCAGGTGAAAGAGACACAGCCTGAGTGAGTGAAACACAGCCAGAGTGGGAATTGGAACTTGGTAACTTTGGCAGTGTGGTAATTCGGCGCGGAGTGGGTGGAGGTGATGTTTCCCTTTTTGTTCTGTTTCCTTCGTTTGGCTTTGTAACTGGTGATCAGCAGGGAGAGATCCAGAGTGCATTCCGGGAAGCAGAGAAAAAACTAGGGAGCACCCTAGGAAGGTAGGTGATATAAAATCTTACCCCCAGGTTCCAGCGGCCTTCATTTTCGTGAGCGAGAGAGAGAGAGAGCCGGGGAGCAGTTTGGGAACAGGTAAGTGATAGATATTCTGCTATTCTGAGTGATTCGACGGGGGGGGGGGGGGGGGGGGGGGGGGGGCTGAAAAGTGACATCACAGGAAAGCTGTGACCTGATTGGCTGATAGGTAATCTGCACTAAATTTAAAAATTAAACATTATTAAACTAATTAAACATAATTAATTACTTAATCATAATTTAGAGGGGTATCTAAGCCAGAGATCGGAGAGTACTGTATTTAGCTTGTACATCTATAGTAGAAATCTATGCTCGGAAACATATAGTTAACAGTAACGTTTTTTAAAATTTTTTTAATTTAATTTACTAATTAATTAACGCAATGTCAATTAGAGGGGTGCAGTGCTCTCACTGTGAGATGTGGCAGGTCCGGAGGCTTCCAGCGTCCTGGATGGCTTCATCTGTAGAAAGTGCACCAAACCGGAGCTCCTCACAGACCGCATGGTTCGGTTGGAGCAGCAGTTGGATGCACTTAGGAGCATGCAGGTGGCGGAAAGCGTCATAGATAGCAGTTATATAAATGTGGTCACACCCAAAGTGCAGGCAGAGAAATGGGTGACCACCAGAAAGGGCAGGCAGTCAGTGCTGGAATCCCCTGTGGTTGTCCCCCTCTCGAACAGGTATACCCCTTTGGATACTGTCGGGGAGGATAGCCTATCGGGGAAAACAGCAGAAGCCAGAGAAGTGGCACTCGGGCTGGCTCTCATGTTCAGCAGGGAGGGTCAAAGCGCAGAAGAACAATAGTCATAGGGGACTCTATAGTCAGGGGCACAGATAGGCGCTTCTGTGGACGTGATAGAGACTCCAGGATGGTATGTTATCTCCCTGGTGCCAGGTCCAGGATGTGTCAGAATGGGTAGCGGGCATCCTGAAAAGGGAGGGCAAACAGGCAGAGGTTGTGGTACATATTGGTATGAATGACATAGGCAGGAAGGGGGATGAGCTCCTGCAGCAGGAGTTCAGGGAGCTAGGCCGAAAGTTAAAAGGCAGGACCTCAAGGGTTGTAATCTCGGAATTACTCCCTGTTCCACGTGCCAGTGAGGCTAGAAATAGGAAGATAGAGCAGCTGAACACATGGTTAAACAGCTAGTGTAGGAGGGAGGGTTTCCGTTATCTGGACCACTGGGAGCTCTTCCGGGGCAGATGTGACCTGTATAAGGACGGGTTGCATCTAAACTGGAGAGGCATAAATATCCTGGCCGCGAGGTTTGCTAGTGTCACATGGGAGGGTTTAAACTAGTATGGCAGGGGGGTGGGTACAGGAACAATAGGTCAGAAGGTGAAAAAGTGAGGGAGAACTGGGGAATAGGGCCAGTATGGCTCTGAGGAAGAGCAGACAGGGAGATGTTGCTGAAAACAGTGGGACTGGTGGCCTGAAGTGCATATGTTTTAATGCAAGAAGTATAACAGTTAAGGCAGATGTACTTAGAGCTTGAATTAGTACTTGGTACTATGATTTGTTGCCATTACAGAGACCTGGTTGAGGGAAGGACAGGATTGGCAGCTAAACATTCCAGGATTTAGATGTTTCAAGTGGGATAGAGGGGGAGGTAAATGGGGCCGAGGAGGAACGCTACTGGTTAGGGTGAATATCACAGCTGTACTGCGGGAGGACATCTCATAGGGCATCGAGTCTATATGGGTAGAGATCAGGAATAAGAAGGCTGCAGTCACAATGTTGGGGGTTTACTACAGGCCACCCAACAGCCAGCACGAGATGGAGGAGCAGATAGGTAGACAGATTTTGGAAAGGAGTAAAAGCAACAGGGTTGTTGTGATGGGAGACTTCGACTTCCCCAATATTGACTGGGACTTACTTAGTGCTAGGGGCTTGGTTTGTAAGGAGCATCCAGGAGGGCTTCTTAAAGCAATATGTAGATGGTCCAAGTAGGGAAGGGGCTGTACTGGACCAGGGCCGGGATTCTCCCCTACCCGGCGGGGCGGAGGGTCCCGGCGTACCGGAGTGGCTAGAACCACTCCGGCGTCGGGCCTCCCCAAAGGTGGGGAATTCCCCGCACCTTTAGGGGCTAGGCCCACGCCGGAGTGGCTCCCGCTCCACCGACTGGCACCAACGGCCTCTGGCGCCCCGCCGACCGACGTCGGAGCTGGCCGAAAGGCCTTCGCCGGTCGCCGTGAGTCCGCGCATGCGCCGGAGCGTCAGCGGCCGCTGACATCATGACCGGCGCATGCACGGTGGAGGGGGTCTCTTCTGCCTCTGCCATGGTGGAGGCCGTGGCCACGGCGAAAGAAAAAGAGTACCCCCACGGCACAGGCCCGCCCGCCGATCAGTGGGCCCCGATCGCGGGCCAGGCCACCGTGGGGGCATCCCCCGGGGTCCGATCGCCCTGTGCCCCCCCCCAGGACCCTGGGGCCCCCTCGCACCACCTGCTCCCACCAGCACCGGGGTGGTTTAAACCACGTTGGCGGGAGAGGCCTGAAGGCGGTGGGACTTCGGCCCATCGCGGGCCGGAGAATCGCTGCGGGTTGCCCGCCGACCAGCGGGGCGCGATACCCACCCCCGCTGATTCCCAGGGTGCGGAGAATTCCAGCCACGGCAGGGGTGGGATTTACGAAGGCCCCGGGCGATTCCCAGACCCTGTGGGGGGTCGGAGAATCCCACCCCTGTTATTGGGGAATGAGCCCGGCCAGTTGGTAGACGTTTCAGTAGGGGAGCATTTCGGGAACAGTGACCACAATTCAGTAAGTTCTAAAGTGCTGGTGATCAAGGATAAGAGTGGTCCTCGGGTGAATGTGCTAAATTGGGGGAAGGCTAATTGTAACAATATCAGGTGGGAACTGAAGAACCTAGATTGGGACAGATGTTTGATGGTAAATCAACATCTGACATGTGGGACGCTTTCAAATGTCAGTTGAAAGGAATTCAGGACCGGCATGTTCCTGTGAGGAAGAAGGATAAATATGGCAAGTTTCGCGATCCTTGGGTAACGAGGGATATTATAGGCCTCATCAAAAAGAAAAAGGAGGCATTTGTCAGGGCTAGAAGGCTGGGAACAGACAAAGCCTGTGTGGAATATAAGGAAAGTAGGAAGGAACTTTAGCAATGAGTCAGGAGAGCTAAAAGGGGTCACGAAAAGTCATTGGCAAATATGGTTAAGGAAAATCCCAAGGCTTTTTACATGTACATATAAGAGGATAGCCAGGGAAAGGGTTGGCCCACTGAAGGATAGGGGAGGGAATCTATGTGTGGACCTAGAGGAAATGGGCAAGGTACTAAATGAGTACTTTGCATCAGTATTCATCAAAGAGAAGGAATTGGTGGATGTTGAGTCTGGCAAAGGGTGTGTAGATAGCCTGGGTCACATTGAGATCCAAGAAGACGAGGTGTTGGGCGTCTTGAAAAATATTATGGTGAATAAGTCCCCAGGGCCTGATGGGATCTACCCCAGAATACTGAAGGAGGCAAGAGAGGAAATTGCTGAGGCCTTGACAGAAATCTTTGGATCCGCACTGTCTTCAGGTGATGTCCCGGAGGACTGGAGAATAGCCAATATTGTTCCATTGTTTAAGAAGGGTAGCAAGGATAATCCAGGGAACTACAGGCCGGTGAGCCTTACATCAGTGGTAGGGTAATTACTGGAGAGAATTCTTCGAGACAGGATCTACTCCTATTTGGAAGCAATGGGTCGTATTCGCGAGAGGTAGCACGGTTTTGTGAAGGGGAGGACGTGCCTCACTAATTTGTTTTTCGAGGAGGTCACAAAGATGATTGATGAAGGTAGGGCAATGAATGTTGTCTATATGGACTTCAGTAAGACTTTGACAAGGTCCCTCATGGCAGACTGGTACAAAAGGTGAAGTCACATGGGATCAGAGGTGAGCTGGCAAGATGGATACAGAACTGGCTAGGTCAAATAAGGCAGAGAATAGCAATGGAAGGGTGCTTTTCTAATTGGAGGGTTGTGACTAATGGTGTTCCGCAGGGATTAGTGCTGGGACCTTTGCTGTTCATAGTATATATAAATGATTTGTAGGAAAATGTAACTGGTCTGATTAGTAAGTTTGCGGACGACACAGAGGTTGGTGGAATTGCAGATAGCGATGAGGACTGTCAGAGGGTACAGCAGAATTTAGATTGTTTGGAGACTTGGGTGGCGAGATGGCAGATGGAGTTTAATTCAGACAAATTAAGGTGGCAAGGTAGCACAAGTGGATAGCACTGTGGCTTCACAGCGCCAGGGTCCCAGGTTCGATTTCCCGCTGGGTTACTGTCTGTGTGGAGTCTGCACATTCTCCCCGTGTCTGCGTGGGTTTCCTCCCACAGTCCAAAGATTTGCAGGTTAGGTGGATTGGCCATGCTAAATTGCCCTTAGTGTCCAAAAGAGTTAGGAGGAGTTACTGGGTTACGGGGATAGGGTGGTAGTGAGGGCTTAAGTGAGTCGGTGCAGACTCGATGGGCCAAATGGCCTCCTTCTGCACAGTATGTTCTATGTAAATGTGAGGTGATGCATTTTGGAAGGTCTAATACAGGTAGGGAATATACAGTGAATGGTAGAACCTTCAAGGGTATTGACAGTCAGAGAGATCTAGGTGTAAAGGTCCACAGGTCACTGAAAGGGGCAACACAGGTGGAGAAGGTAGTCAAGGAGGCACACGGCATGCTTGCCTTCATTGGCCGGGTCATTGAGTATAACAATTGGCAAGTCATGTTGCAGCTGTATAGATCGTTAGTTGGGCCACACTTGGAGTATAGTGTTCAATTCTGGTCACTACACTACCAAAAGGATGTGGAGGCTTTAGAGAGAGTGCAGAAGAGATTTACCAGGATGTTGGCTGGTATGGAGGGCATTAGCTATGAGGAGAGGTTCAATAAACTCGGTTTGTTCTCACTGGAATGACGGAGGTTGAGGGGCAACTTGATAGAGGTCTACAAAATTATGAGGGACATAGACAGAGTGGATTGATACAGGGCTATGGGAGAGAGTGGCGCAGTGGTATTAGTTTGGGATTGACACACGGCTGTGTGGACTTTTTCCCAGGGTAGAGAGGCCAATTACTAGGGGGCATAGGTTTAAGGTGCGAGGGGCAAGGTTTAGAGTAGATGTGCGAGGCAAGGTTTTTACACAGAGGGTAGTGGGTGCCTGAACTCGCTGCCGGAGGAGGTGGTGGAAGCAGGGACGATAGTGACGTTTAAGGGACATTTTAACAAATACATGAATAGGATGGGAATAGAGGGATATGGACCCCGGAAATGTAGAAGATTTTAGTTTAGGCGGGCAGCATGGTCAGTGCATGCTTGGAGGGCCGAAGGGCCTGTTCTTGTGGCTGTACATTTCTTTGTTCTTTGTTCTTAGTCACAGAAGCTCACATGCCTCACAGCGCTGCTCGCTGTGCCCTGCCAGTAGTCGCCAAAGTCACCATGACCTTGAATTCCTTCACTTCTATCTGATTCCAAGGATGAGCAGTGGACCTTGGTGGCATTTCGTAAGTGGTAGCACGTCATTACATCTGTTGACCTCATTGCCAGAGTTGAACAATACATTCCAGAGGACCATAAGACGTAGGAGAAGAAATAGGCCATTCAGTCCCACAGTCCAAAGATGTGCAGGTTAGGTGAACTGGCCATGCTAAATTGTCCCTTTGTGTCCAAAAGGTTAGGTGGGGTTACTGGGTTACGGGGATGGGGTGGAGGCGTGGGCTTGAGTAGGGTACTCCATGTTGTGGAGTGAGACCCTGGATTGAATGGACTCCTTCTGCACTGCGAATTGTATGAGTCTATGATTCTATGAAAGAAACTCCTCACTCTGTCTTAAATGGGTAACTCCTTACTCTTTGATTATGCCATCCGGTCCCAGACTCTGCCACAAGGGGAAACAACCTCTTAGGATCAACCAAGTCAAGCCCCTTGAGAATCTTATATGTCTCAATTATGCCACCCCTCATTCTTCAAAACTCCAATGACTACAGGCTCGACCTACTCAACCTCTCCTCATCAGAAAATCCCTCCATAGCTGGGATCAACCTAGAGTACCTTCTCTGGACTGAATTCAATGCCAGTACATCTTTCCTTAGAAAAGGGAACCAAACTGTTCACAGTATTCCATGTGCAGTCTAACTAGTGCCTTGTATAGTTTTAGCAGGACTTCCCTAATTTTTACTTCATTCCCTTTGAATATATGATTCCAGACAGACAGAGCCTCACAGGGACAGAGGGCATTGCTGGACTTCCCCCAGGTGCAGGGCAGCCGCACTTGCTCTCATGATGCTATCAAGGCACCCAATGATGGGCCAATGAGAGTCATCAACAGGATGACTCCCTCAATGTTCAACTGGTCTGTGACCATAGTCAGAACGTCCCCCATGGATGATCTCGCTTTCCTGGCAGATGCCATGTCTCCTTCATCCTCCGCCTATCAAGGCTGCTGGGTGGATTGTCGGAGTCAAAAGAGGTCCATCAAAGAACTGGCTGCTCACGGGAAAGCCACACAGAGGCATAAATGTGACACAACTGGAGTCAGGTGCTCTCGAGGGCCACCACTGACCTGGCTCACAGTGCCAGGAATGGTCGAGTGGTGCCCTACAAAGCACACCCACCAGGGCCTTACTCCACAACATGGCCTCCCTGCATTGAGGTGTGGAACGGGAGCATGGTGAGGCCCTGCATTGTTTAGATCATTGGAGGAAGAGACTGAGGAAGAGGAGTTGGAGGTGGAGGAGGAAGATGCAGAACACTCAGGTGTCCTGGCTGTACAGGCCGGTGGCTGGCTTGGGCAGAGTGCTTGAGCGTCTCATCAGGATTCCATCCAATATCAGGGGTGATCTGATTCAGGTACATTTTGACTGAATCCCTCTGATCTAAGATGAATCCAAGATGTTATGGAACTCAGTCTGAGCAGTCTGTGCTAACTTAGCAATTGAAGATACTGTTTGGAAGAAGCTTGTCCAATGTGCAGCTCAAAGGCCAAATGTGGTCCTCGAAGCCCCTCATTTGTAGTCCCTGGAGTCAGTTTTCAGAATGCTGGTCAAACAAGTAGGTTTGAATGGAAGAATCTACGTGGAGCTGCTTTTCCAATCAGAGGCCATTTCTTTCTCATTTTAGCTGCTCGTAAGTTCACTACTGAGCTCAATAAGCAACAAATGTGCGAGAGGAACAATCTGTGATTGGAGGAGCAGCAAATACGCACAGTGGTGAGTTTGGGGCCTGGGAGCAAAGGGCTGGCTAGCTAAGCACTTCGGAACAGGGTCCAGGGAGGCAAGGAGCAGGACCTGGGGAGTAAAGGGCTGGGGAGCCATGCAGCGGGGCCTGAGGGGTCGAGGGCGGGGGTGGGGGGTGTACTTAGTGTAGGGAGCCGAGGTCCAGGGAGCCAATTACTGTGGCTCACGGTGCCCATGGCAAGGGAGTGGGGCCTGGATGTTTGGAGTGAGTCCCAGGCGTGCCAGAGTGGTTCAGCATCTGGAGACTGTGAGGGAGAGTGTCACGGGGGGGGGGGGGGGGGGGGGGGGGGGGGAGAGAGAGAGAGAGAGAGAGAGAGAGAGTCTAAGAGGGGTGGAGAGGGAGAGAAAATGTGTGAGAGAGAGAGAGTGTACGGGAGAGAGAGAAAGGAGTATGAGGGGGAGACAAGGAGAGTGGGAGAGAGTCGTGGGGAGTGAGACTGTGAGGGGCAAGAGAAAGTGTGAGGAGGAGAGAGAGAGTTTTTCTCTTCATTCACCGGATGTAGAAGTCACTGGCTGGAGAAACATTTATTTGCCAACTCTAATTTCTCCTGAACTGAGTGGCTGAAGGAATTTAAGAGTCAACTGCATTGCATGGGTCTGGAGTCACACATAGGCCAGACCAGGTAAGGGGCAGGTTTCCTTCCCTCAGGACATTAGTAGACCAGATGAGTTTTTACGACAATCGGCAAAGGTTTCATGGTCATTAGCTTTTTAGTTACAGATTTTTTTATTGAATTCAAATTTCACCATTTGCGGTGGCGAGGATTTGAATTCATGTCCCCAGAGCTTTACCCTCTGTCTCTGGACTACTCATCCAGCGACAATACCATTAAACTATTGTGAGGAGCGAGAGAGACAGAGCGAGAGAGTGTGTGAGGGGGAGAGGGAGAGCAGGGAGATTTTGCGAGGGGTGGGTCGGAAGAGAGAGATAGAAAGTGAGGGGGTAAGAGAGAGTGTGCGTGGGGTGAAAGGGTGTAGTGGGGGGGGGGGATGTGAGAGTGCAGATACAGAATGCATCCATAAGTCTGGCTCAGTCCCAGTATCAGGGTTCTCACTCATCCTCACCCACACACACCATCATGTACCCTCCTCCACTCTCAATGTTGGTGACGGTGACTGAATGAACAGCCTGAACTGGGAATGAGCCTGAAACACACACATTAGTACTCATCTCTATTTATTACGTCTACCTCTGGCAACTTCCCCTGCACACTATGGCCATGCTCCTTGCCCTAATGCCGCCCTATCCAACTGCGTGTGGGGACCCACTCAGGTGACTATCTCTGAGCTGGCGGGGGCGGGGGGGGTGCGCTTGTAAGGTGTGACAGAGTTTCTTCGGAGCATAGCTGCTGCTGCTGCTCATGGCTCAGTGATGACAGGAGAGAGTGTCCTTTGCACAATGCCTGCACTTGAAAAGATCTCAATGTCCGAATCTCAGCCCAGGAATGAAAATTAAGTCCTTTGTGTATGTCACTGCCTCCTGATCTCTATCAGGTATTCAATTCTCTGTCCACAGTTCTAATCTGATCCAACCTGATCCAAACATTCCCATAGCTTCATGCTTCATAACCTAGGGAAGATCAAGATCAATTTTATGGCTCACGTTCACTCACAGACCTGAATCTGACTGCAGCGCCCGATAGGAGGACGGGCATCATGAGAGGGCCAGAAAAAAAACAGAAGGAAAGAGACAGACCTGTGGAGCTAAGACAGTGGGTGGTATAGAGAGGAGAGAATCACTTTGAAGGAAAACACATATGGAAAGGCTGCATGGAAGCCCTGATTCCGAAGGGAATTTGTTTGGGGGACAAAGAGAAAGAAATATAATGAGTGAAAGGCAGAAAGAGCAAGCTGGAAAGAAGGCACGGACATCATTGTTGGGTGCGATGTGATATAAAAACACCAATCGCTCATAATGGATTGGGTACCTTGTGGGTTCATTTATCTAGACTAGGCACATGGAAACATATATACCTGTATAGAAAACTTGAAGATATCAGTGTGTAGTGTTCTCTTTTGAAAGCAAATACAAAACTAAAACATGATCACATGACAAACTTCCCTTTGAGTGATGCTGTGCTGCAATCCCTTAATGGCATGTTACAACAATAACTACAGTTAAAGAGGAAAAACAGGTGGAATTTTCATTTGATTGGAATGATTTCTTCCAAGCAATTCACCCAAAACTGGCAAAAGTAGCACAAAAGATTGCAGAATGTCGCGCGCAAATTACATTCAGCACAATTCAATTTTCCGCAATCTCTTGCATCAGTTTTAAAAAGATCACATTAGGAAACAGTCCACAAAATAACCACATCACCACAAAATTGGCTACTGTACTCCCAATATAATTCCAAATGTTTCTGTACAGTTTTTATAGTCGTTTTCAGCTATTTAAATTTGTTTGCTCATAGGTTGTAGAGTGGACACTGATTATTTTTAGCGCGAAACCCATTTTCAGCTGTGCTATCAAACTGCACTAATTATTTTGACATATGTATTAAACAATTTTTTTAAAATAAAATGTTTTACAACTCTGACCGATTATGTTTGTTCATGGCAGGTTCTACATTCAGGATATGCAAGCGTTAGGGCAGGACAGTGGCGCAGTGGCTAGCAATGCTGCCTCACGCCGCCGGGGTCCCAGGTTCAATCCCGGTTCTGGGTCACTGTCCGTGTGGAGTTTGCGTGGGTTTCGCCTCCACAACCTAAAGATGTGCAGGGTAAGTTGATTGGCCACTCTAAATTGCCCCTTAATTGGAAAAAATGAATTGGGTACTCTAAATTTATTAAAGCAGGGGAAAAAAAAGTATATGCAAGCGGTTTTGAGTGGAAAGTCAAGGGGGAAAACATTCCTGAAAACTAGTATAATGTGAGGTAAATTTGCGACCGAATTGCCGACTACAACCCAGCAGAAGCTCTACCAACAAACCTTTACTATATCCGAGGGGTTGGGAAATCAACTAATTTTACATTAATTATGTTCACGTGAAAATTCAAAACCTTAGTAGCATTAACTTTTGGTCTTATGTTTTTTTATTTTGATGGAGTCTTGCGCTTGCCATAAGTTAAAGCTGTTAAATGGCAGGAAATAAAATGCTTTCTACTTTTGGCATCCATTATCAAATTGAAACATATGGGTAGATGAACTCATCTAAGGATACTCTGCAGTCGAGTTTACCTTAAACCTGACCTCAGAAACACACTCCCATTGCACCAATTGCAATATTTCATTTCTAAAAACTGCCATCCTCAATTGGAATGTCACTTTTTATCTGAAATAATGCTGAGTTATGGGGAATTCATGTCTCTTTAGAATTACTTTACGCCTTCCCGAAAATAGTTCACACAGGACATTTTCAGTTGCCTGTAGAGAGAGAGAGAGAGAGAGAGCAGATTTCCATCTCACCGAGTTTGATTAAACTCAGGTCACAAATATAATAAAGAGGTTTTCCAAACCACTGCACCACCCAATCCCTGAAGTACTGTTAATGTGATGAATATACCACAGTCGAAATATCGTATCAACAATGATAGTCCATTTTAGTAATGTCCATTTGAATGATGATTAAAACTGCAGAGGCACTGCCATATTCATTCCCCCACGTGAGATGATAATAGTCATCTGCCAATACTTTAAATTGCTCTTTAGAAATAAATCATTTTGACAGAAAAATAATTTTAAATCAGAGCATGATTTAGGAACCCAAATAGCTTTTATAATCAATCAAGTGGCGAGATATGGATACAGACATATTTCCATTCAACAAAAATACAATGCCGTGGCTGTAACTCCCAAACATTGTTTTGCCCCGCCTTTAAAACATTTGATTAAAATGAGTCTGACCTTATCTTACTACTTGCTTAGTCCAGTGAAATAAAAGTTTGACAATGAAACAATGCACAATACATAAAGAGGCAATACATAATATCAAGAGAATTTTGTTTCCATAGTCAATCATTTTTCCTTCAATGCTAAATCATTTTTATTCGCATATTCCAACTCTCTCCAGTTTCCCTTGTTAAGATGTATTTTTCCAGCTGCATGAACAGACCACTATGGATAATGTCGTGATCAATCTGCGTGCCATTTTTCCGCTCAGAAATCATTCAGTATTGCTTCGAATGGTCTTCATTTCTGGAAGAGTTCCGCACGTATAATGCTCGCGTACGGTCGTATTGTGAATGTCAATGTGTGTGAAATGGTATTTTTTATATATAGGTGCTGCTGTGTAAGTGAAAATGATTCTTCTATTGTTGAAAAAATGAGAGAAAATGGGTACAGTCTGATGGTACTTAAAATTAATTTTTAAGAAAGGAGGTACTCTGGAACTCCCCTGGCACTCGGGCACTGTCAGAGTACCCAAGTGGCACTTTCCATGGTGCCCAAGTGCCAGGTTAGCACTGTCAGGGGTCAGACCCAAGCACGGTTGTGGGGGGGGGGGGGGGGGGGGGGGGGGATACCTCTTGGAGGTGGGGTGAGAATGGGTTCCCAGAGGCCTCCCCAAGATTGTGGGATCGATAAAGCAGCGGGGGACCTGAAAGCGGGGGGAGGAAAGATTGCTGCAGCTGCTAAGAAATACCCCGCTAAATGCAGCCAACAGCAGACAGCACGGTGTATCGTTAAAAACAAGGCACATCCTTGTTACAATTGACATAATCAAAAATCATGAAACTTTATTTTATGTCAGTGTAAGGTTTGTCCATGGTGGATACCAGTGGGTTGGCGTGAAAGGGTTATGAGCATAGGGTGATGGGAATAGGTTGTCATGAGTTGGCACTAAGGTTGCATAAGGGCTATAAAGGGGCATGTAGATGAGTGGGACGTGGGGGTCAAGGGTTGGTATCGGAGCTATACAGGCCATGGGAATGAGTGGGGAGTTTAGGTTGGCATTGGATATGAGGGCCAAAAGACATGGGGAGAGGGGCACAGGGTTGCGAGTTACATATCTCAGTCAACCTGCCAAAGTCATGCTGTGGTTTCCAATGTAAATGAAGGAAAACCTCAAATGGTTCAGTGTCAGAGCAGTTCGCTCAATGAATGGAGAAAATAAAGAGCGTGGTCATGCACAAGATTCCTCTCCAGTACTGATCTCAAATTGAATTGTTTGCTCTGGATTTACTTTCATTCAATTAAACTATCCAATGAAAAAGGGTTCTCCCTTTTTGGGCTATTGACAATGGGCCTGGGGCCCGCAACCGGGCCACGCCGCCCCGACACCGGCACGCGATTCTCCGCGGAGCGCATTTGGCGCGGCGCTGGTTGTGGGCCGCTGGGCGCAGCCGGTCCACCGATTCTCTGGCCTGGATGGGCTGAGCGGCCGCTCTAAAAAGGCAGACTCCCGCCGGCGCCGTCCACACCTGTTCACAGCTGGCGGGAACTCTGCGCGCAGGGTTTGGGGGGTGGCCTGTGGAGGGGGGAGTGTTGCTCCAACCCCGGGGGGGGGCCTCCAATGAGGCCTGGCCCGCGATCGGGGCCCACCGATTGGCGGGCTGGCCTCTCGCTCCCCGGGCCTATTTTCTCCCGCGCCATGTTGCGTCGGGGCTGGCGCGTTGAGGGAGGCCACCACGCATGTGTGGGTTGGCGCCGGCGCCACTGCGCATGCGCGGATCCCGCGGCGCACAGTCCACGCCAGGATGGGAAGCTGGTGTTGCATGAACCGCACCAGCGCTGTGCTGGCCCCCTGTAGGGGCCAGAATCGATACTCCCAGCAGCCCGTTCACGCCGCTGTGAAATGCCACGGCGTTTCCGATGGCGTGGATAGTCTGCCGACGAATGGGAGAATCCGGCCCCATAACTTCCTGTAGGCGATGGGAAGACATGGGCCGCTGATTTTAATAGGAAAATCTGCGCACTTGCCTGCGCTTGGATTAAGTGATGAACCTTCATTTCCCTTCGGTAGCCTCGGCCCTCCAGTGGGACAGTCTGTGCAGCGCGGCGCAGGAGGAGTGCAGCCCTGCCCTCTTATGATGCTGCCAGCTTGGGAACGTCCATTGAAGGCAGGCATTTAAACAATAGATTTAGATAGTAAATAACAGGTAACTTTTAAACAAGTATTTAAAAAGTATGTAGAAGTTGCTAAGTTATTTTTGCTTCCTTTTAAACAGGCATTTCTATTGTTGATTCTTCTGAAGTTATTTTTTTATTTTTATGATTGAAGGTGATTCTTTTTTAGTGAAGATAGGCTTGGTTATTTGTTTTAAATCTGTGAAACAATTTAAATCTGCATTATATTATTGTATAACTTTACGTGTGGCGTGTTTAAAAATGGTTGTATGTTTTAATTTAGATTCTAGTCAGAAGATTCTAAAAGAGCCACAGGGATTTTTGCTGCCACTGGCTTTATAAATTCTGATTTTTATTTTATTTGTGTTTATAGAATCACTGCATTTCAGAAGAATGCCATTCAGCCCATAGAGTCTGCACCCACATTCAAAAGAGCACCCTATTGAGTCTCACACCCCCACCCTATTCCTGTAATCCCACCTAAACTACAGACATAAAGGGGCAATTTAGCAAGGCTAATGCAACTAACCTGCACTGCTGCCTCACAGCGCCAGGGACCCAGGTTCAATTCCAGCCTTGGGTGAATGTGTGGAGTTTGCACGTTCTCCCCTTGTCTGCATGGGCTTCCTCCGGGTGTCCCGGTTTTCTCCCACAGTCCAAAGATGTGCAGGTCAGCTGGATTGGCCATGCTAAACTGAACTGGAGTTCAGTTACTAGTGGTGTACCGCAAGGATCTGTTTTGGGGCCACTGCTGTTTGTCATTTTTATAAATGACCTGGAAGAGGGTGTAGAAGGATGGGTTAGTAAATTTGCAGATGACACGAAGGTCGGTGGAGTTGTGGATAGTGCTGAAGGATGTTATAGGATACAGAGGGACATAGATAAGCTGCAGAGCTGGGCTGAGAGGTGGCAGATGGAGTTTAATGCGGAAAAGTGTGAGGTGGTTCACTTTGGAAGGAGTAACAGGAATGCAGAGTACTGGGCTAATGGCAAGATTCTTGGTAGTGTAGATGAACAGAGAGATCTCGGCATCCAGGTACATAAATCTCTGAAAGTTGCCACCCAGGTTAATAGGGCTGTTAAGAAGGCATATGGTGTGCTAGCCTTTATAAGCAGGGGGATTGAGTTTCGGAACCACAAGGTCATGCTGCAGCTGTACATAACTCTGGTGCGGCCGCACCTGGAGTACTGCGTGCAGTTCTGGTCACCACATTATAGGAAGGATGTGGATGCTTTGGAAAGGGTTCAGAGGAGATTTACTATGATGTTGCCTGGTATGGAGGGAAGGTCTTACGAGGAAAGGCTCAGGGAATTGAGGTTGTTTTCGTTGGAGAGGAGAAGGCTGAGAGGTGACTTAATAGAGACATATAAGATAGTCAGAGGGTTAGATAGGGTGGACAGTGAGAGTCTTTTTCCTCGGATGGTGATGACCAACACGAGGGGACATAGCTTTAAATTGAGGGGTGATAGATATAGGACAGATATCAGAGGCAGTTTCTTTACTCAGAGAGTAGTAGGGGTGTGGAACGCCCTGCCTGCAACAGTAGTAGACTCGCCAACTTTAAAGGCATTTAAGTGGTCACTGGATAGACATATGGATGAAAATGGAATAGTGTAGGTCAGATAGGCTTCAGATGGTTTCACAGGTCGGCGCAATATATAGGGCCGAAGGGCCCGTACTGTGCTGTAGTGTTCTATGTTCTATGTTCTATGTAAACTGCCCTTTAGTGTCCAAAGCTTAGGTGGTTTTATGGGGATAGGACGGGGGAGTAGGCCTAGGTAGGGTGCTCTTTCAGTGGGCCGATGCAGACTCAATGGGCTGAATGGCCTCCACTGTAGGAATTCTATGCTTCTATCTGTGGTTCTAGGAAATCCATGAGGAAACATGGATAACGTGCAAGCACCACACAGTCACCAGGTCGAACTGAACACGGGTCCCTGATGTTGTGAGGCAGCAGTGCTAACCAGTGTGCCACCATGTTACCCATTATGTTTCTGCCTTGTTTACTTTAACTATCTTATTCATTTATAAATGTCTCATTATTAACTGATGTATTTTGATGTTTTAGTAAGAGATTTGTCGAGGCTTGTAAAGTTCAATGAAAACATTTATTTTTAAAAATTATTTAAAAATATAAAACATTTAAACCAGTTAACTTTTAACTTAATGTGTAACTTTATCAGCTGAAAAATGAAATAAAACTGCCTCAACTTTTACAAATTTCTTGCAATAAAATATATTTTCTCACTTAAACACAATGTTTCTGTTATTTGTAAAGGGGAGGGGAGGGAAGAGGGGTCAAGGGGAGGGGGAGGGAGGGTTTTGACATATCAGTTGTTAATATTACAAGCTCAGTGTCAGAAAGCAGCAGCTGCCAGGCGATCCCGCATGGCTCTTGCAATCACTTGGAGCCTGGGCTTGCACACCTGCACCAGGAGGTATGCCTGTATCAGGCTTTATAACCTCTTCCTCCAACTCGTTCATTTCTGGTGGTAAGACACCTTCCGGGTGAATGCTCAGTCCCTGCTGAACGGCAAAGTGATGCAATGCACAACACACTATAACAATCTTTGAGACTATGGTCATACAGGACATTTCCTCAAAGGAGGAAGCACTTCAGAGTTAATGGACCATGAGCTGCTTTAAAAATAAACAAAGCTTAACCCTCCTTTTGAGATAGCCTTCAGCTGTCAATCAAGAGACATGCAAAAGTCTATATGGTGTGAAATTGAACATAAACAACCAAGTACAAAGGGATAAAAAGAGGCACACTGCAACAGTGAAACCACAGAGCCTATTGAAGCTTCAAGGGAAGTGAAATGCTTCTCCAGGAAACAAGCTTTGAAATGGCTCCGTCCTGTGAGAGGATTTTATGCGGCTGCCTCAAGGGTCAGTCACCAGGGGGCTCTGGTATGGAAGTTCCTCCTCTGATGTGTGTTTCGAGGGGAGAGCCCAATCCCTGCAAGGGGAGGCACATGGCTGGGAGGGGGGAAGAGTGCCCGCGATACTGCCATGGTGGTGAGGTGAGAGTGTGCCCCTGACACCTCCTTGGTGGGGGGGTCACCCCGATGCTTGACGGGGTGGTGCAGTGTCTGTGGGGATTTGGGGGAACTTATTTTAAATGCAGATCAGGGTGCTCTTTAAAAGCAGTGCGCCGCTGTCTGTGGGGCTGACCGTGCCATCTGTTAAACCACGCCCTGCCAGAGTGACAGCGTAAACCACGTCCCCAGATATCTTGTGCCAGAAAATCAGGTCTGAAAACTCAGCTGTGTTTCTTCAGAGAAGCAGGCCGGTTTTCAATCAGACCCTGACAATTCTTGGGAAAAATCCGCCCTGTTTATCGGGAAATCATTAGCATGTCTCCTATGAGTTCCTATTCAAGATCACGCCAAGCATACACATTCAGGAAGTATGTCTTTTTACCTGCGCACAATAATTCACTCCAACTTGGAAGCTTGAATAGGATGCTGCATACAATTGATTGTACAAACAATGACGCATATCATGGTCTGAATCAAAATGGTGGACAATTCCCGCTCTTCTGACCATGCTGTTTCCACATGAACAAATGGTGTTGTGAGATTCAACTTCTTCTCCCAGCAGCACTGACAGGCTGCCCTCCCAAACCTAGAATGATAAAAAAGAAACAAATATGAGAACACCAGATTCAAGATGCACCTATAAAGCTCTCTTGTGGGCTCGGTGGGGGGTAAATATTTTACTTTAAATCATTGACATTGGGGAAACACAAGCTGCAAAGGCTAACCACCCCAGATATTGAGAGGCCCGCTTGTTTCGAGAATTAGTTTTTACTCCCATGCAGTTTCACCCAAGCATCGGAGCAGGCAAGGAGGGTATCCATCAAGGGGTATTCTTTCCTGGGATATTTGACGAGCTGGTCCTCGCCTTCAAATCAAGCTGCTCATGCGGAAAGCAAATTTTGGGAAGTCCCCTAACTACCTTTCTGGTCTTTTCCACATGCAGATTCACTTCTTTCTACAAACCTTTCTCGGGGCTGGTTTAGCACAGGGCTAAATCGCTAGCTTTGAAAGCAGACCAAGGCAGGCCAGCAGCACGGTTCAATTCCCGTACCAGCCTCCCCGAACAGGTGCCGGAATGTGGCGACTCGGGGCTTTTCACAGTAACTTCATTTGAAGCTTACCTGTGACAATAAGCGATTTTCATTCACATCGGAACATTGCCAACCCTGTGCGGCATCGCAGGAATGAAAGAGTGACACACCTATAAAACGGACAGAAAATATTGTCTGTTTCATCAAGTTCCTGATATTCTTTCACTCATATGAAAGGTTGTCATAACAACTCACATACAGCTCTCCTGCGCCACGGATCTTTGATACCCATGAAAGAAATGCCATAACTCACTGTCCCCAAAGCTGATGTGGGGGGATTTATTATTGATAGCACTGGGATTTTTAACTGAAGAACTAACTTCTCTAGAATTGTTAAGATGATGTGGTTTGCTGTCACTGTTTGATGCATGGGCCTGGCTAGCGACACCACATCCCATGAATGAAGTGTACTTATGAAATCAATTGTACAGATGTTCTTCTAAAGTTAAATATTTAAAGGAATTTTAAAGGCATTTGCTTTTGTCCTTACCAGATTAGCAAACAAAGGGTGACACGGTTGCGCAGTGCTTAGCACTGGTCTCACCCCCACATCCCAAAGATATGCAGGGTAGATGGATTGGCCATGCTTAATTGGGGGAAAAAAATTTAAAAAGCAAACAAAATGAGTTTGAAGAAGTGCAGCATTAATTTCTTTTAATATTTTAAAACTTCGGGCAGCACGGTGGCCTAGTGGTTAGCACAACCGCCTCACGGCGCTGAGGTCCCAGGTTCGATCCCGGCTCTGGGTCACTGTCCTTTCACATTCTCCCTGTGTCTGCTTGGGTTTCGCCCCCACAACCCAAAAATGTGCAGAGTAGGTGGATTGGCCACACTAAATTGCCCCTTAATTGGAAAAAATAATTGGGTAATCTAAATTTATTAAAAAAAAAATATTTTAAAACTTAAAACTTTTTTTTTAGAGTGCCCAATTCATTTTTTCCAATTAAAGGGCAATTTAGCATGGCCAATCCACCTACCCTGCACATAATAGGGTTTGGGGGGGGGGTGGGGTGAGGGGGAACCCATGCAAACACGTGGAGAATGTGCAAACTCCACAAGGACAGTGACCCAGAGCCGGGATCAAACCTGGGACCTCGGTGCCGTGAAACAGTAGTGCTAACCACTGCGCCATCAAGTTCAGTATTAATTAATACTCCTACTTGAGCAGGGTCGGTGTAGACAGTTGCAGAAATATTACATTAGTGCAACATGGAGTGCGATTCCAAGTTGGGGCTGATGTATGTTGTTAAGGATGCTGGAACTTTACAATGCATCTTGCTGACTTGTTTAATGCTGATGTTGAATTCCTGAAATGGGAAGAGTCTCATCACTCAGGTCACTCACCTTGATGAGCAAAGAAAGAATCCAGAAGGTTAAGCAGTGTCAGAATTGATATTCCAATAGGAGGTTTAAAACTCAAAAGTTTATTTGAAGCTGAAGGGAAATGAGATAGAAGCATGAAGAAAATGGCGAACACATTGAATTGGACCCAGCTGACCCTAGTAGTGAACTTTATGGTGTCAGAAGAATCCGTCCCAAAACGGGAGTTGACTTATATTGCCAAGTATAAAATGTGAACCACTGGTGTTGGCATGCATGGTCGCCATTTTGAATTTTGAATAAAACATAACACCAATAATTTAAATTAAATCAATGTGAGATGTTAATTAATTTTGACAACAAGAAAAAAACATTTCTTAAACATGGAAAGTTGGATTATTATGCTTTACTCCCCCCTCCATTAATTTAACAAATACACTCAGATTTAATGATTAACATGGATTACAAAGTATATTTTAGGATACAATGGACAATTATACCCGATAGCGAATGATCACCATATTTTATCCATTATAGTTCCTTTAATGGAATTAACATCAGAATGACAAACCAAAGTTTTTTAAAAAATCATTTTTTTACTTTCTATGACTTTAAACTCACTTTATACAGTAAAGTACCCTATTAATGGAATTAGCAATCTCATGACATAGAACATAGAATTTACAGTGCAGAAGGAGGCCATTTGGCCCATTGAGCCTGCACCGGCCCTTGGAAAGAGCACCCCACTTAAGCCCACAACTCCGTCCCATACCCGTAACACAGCAACCCCACCCAACCCTTTTGGACACTAAGGGCAATTTAGCCTGGCCAATCCACCTAACCTGCACGTCTTTGGATTGTGGAAGGAAACCGAAGCTCCCGGAGGAAACCCACGCAGACACGAGGAGAACGTGCAGACTCCGCACAGACAGTGACCCAAGCTGGGAATCGAACCTGGGACCCTGGCGCTGTGAAGCGACAATGCTAACCACTGTGCTACCGTGCCGCCCTGACAAACCAAAGTTTTTAAAATATGTATACATATATATTCTTGTCATTTTATTTGCATTTAAAACATATTCATAAACGCTCAACACTAATAATATCAAATATTAATTGACCAAAAAATTGCCTCCCGGTGTCTCCTGCCTCTGCTAGACTAAAAGATTTCTGTGTAAGTGAAAAGGTGTAAAAACTCACTAACTATCGGTCCAAGTTGGTGCTGTGTCTGGATTTTTCATTCAGCTGCTCCTGTGCAGCTCAGGCTGTCAAAAAGAAATGCCAGGAGTTTAAACACCGCCCACTTCCAGCATGCATGTCTGAACGGTCATCATGCTTCTCATGTGTGTCGTGCCAGTGTCTTAAGTCGTGCATCATGCAGGAAGTTATGGGTTGTGCATGTTGTGATGATTCCCATAGAGAACGATAATTCAAAAACAAAGTTTCAACTTCCAGTTGTTGGCTGAAAGGAAAACTTTAACTGTAATAAACAGACCAGCCGGACTGTTGACTGAACACTATTTTTGCAGACAAGTTATATTTTAAAACTACAGAACTGAACTTATCCCTTTTACTTGTAACCCAAACAGAAAACCCACTTCACACAGTCCCTTAAGTAGTCATTTGGTTTTCCTGGGAACTAGTCCAAACTGGTTCGTAGCAAGGGTTTACTTCTGTTCTTTCCCTTTCCCAACCTGGAAACCTTTAACCTTGAACTACCTTTCACCATGAGGGTATTTCCTGAACGTTCCCTTCACAACATAAGCTAGACAAATCTTCCAGCCTTATTTCAAATCTCACAAATTTGATCTTTTCAATCCGAGGGAGAGCTCCCACCCACATTCCTATACAGTGAACTATAACCACCTCTGGCCTCTAGCTGTCCCCTCTCTCCAAAATAAAGCGTAGACATTCCTACTGAATTTGTGGGATTAGAATTCCATCCATCACACCCACTGCTACATTTAAGTCCTGAATTTTATTTTGGCTTGACTAAAGGTGATCGGGATATGAATATAAAATTTGCCTTATTAGACATTGTGTGGCTATATTTGCTGTAGGGCAGATTATTTCAATATTTAAAATACTTTTTTATTAAAGGAAATTATGAACATGCATTATAAACCAGGTCATTGTGCTCTACAGCTGAAATGACATGGAAGTCACTTTATCAGGAAGACAATCCCTTTTTACGGATCAGACTCTAATATAACATGTCACATAAAGTGAGACACAACAGCATGTCCCATGGTCATTGAGAAAGGACAGGTTGGACCCAGCTCACAAAAGATCAAAGCAAAAACAAGACTGTCGCATGGACACCTTCCAAATATCCATTTTATAATAATAGCAAACATTTTCCCACATTCTTTTGCCATTTGATATTCTGCTTTAATCTGGTAGCAAAATAAAATATTCAACTGTTGTATCAATCATGCATCTCAAGAATGATGTTATTGGGAGCCTTCCACCAGATGTCAAATGTCGGAGCAGTAACTTGTGGATTTTATGCGTAGTCACTTAATTTCTGCCATAATGGCACCAGCTTTCCTCATGTACTGTGTCCATTGTATTTACAATCTCTACACTGGTCTCTTCAATGTGGTGACAAAGTGTCTTGCATTAGTTGCAATTACAATTGTACATATGTTTTATCTGTGCTAGTGGTTTATATTTTTATATGATGTAAATTCCTCATCTATTTACTGTAAGTAAGATTTTATATCTATTTAATAAGCTACAAGGTATGCAGAAAATGTCTACTATTAAAGTTTTAAAAAGATGTTTATTATTGGCCGTCATCAGGAGTCATCATCAATTTTGATCCAGCACCATGATCCCACACAGTAACCTTTCTCCTTAGCTCTCAAAGAGATTGAATGCAGGAGGTAATAAATAACAGCAGGACTATGAGCAGAAAATATTAATAGTTAGCAGAAACTAACCTATTCAGTGAGCCACATCGAGCGTGGAGAATCGCCGGGGGGACGGGGGGGGGGGGGGGGGAGGCCGTGTTGAGCATCCCCTGACCGGCACCACGCCGAATGCGCCGGCGCCATTTGCAGACATGCACTCAAAACCTAATTTTGAACTTATTACATCCTCATCTGAGTCCTATTGCCCTCCACTCACCCCCCCCCCCCCCACCTCGCCACATCCCGCACCACCACCCCTCACTGTACAGTTGAGTCAGCAATGGTGCCATGGATTCTTTGCTTCAGAAGAAGGGTTGTATTGGATTTGCAACATTAACTCTGTTTCTCCCTCCACAGATGCTGCAGAACGACTGAGTTTTTCTGACACTTCCTGTTTTCATTATGGCACCATGAACCTGGCCTTGCCCACACTCCACAGGAGAACCAGAACTCATTTCAGTACAGCCACTGGTAGGATAGTGGGATGCACTGAGACTCCTGCACTACCCCCCTGGTCCTTCTTGACTGTCTGGTGATCAGCCATTCCCTCTCTGCTTGCAGTCTCTTCAGCTGAGGGGAGGCCACATCCAGAAACATGCCATCAATGTAGCTTTCAGCCTCGTGGATGAACTGCTGTGACACCAGTTTCTGCTCAAACTCCAAAACTCAGACCAACAGCTGACAAAACGTTCTGCACATGTAGTTGTCCTGGGCACAAAACGTGCCCTAGAATTCGCCCATGGTGCAGGATGCACATTCAAGGGGCTGAAGCACCCTACCATGTCTCTATTAACTTAACTAAACTTCAGAATAAATAAACTAAAGACTTAATAGAGAGTAATATTTTCTTAACCTCACCAGTTACTCACCAGTTAGTGCCTTCCATTCTGCCGACATTACTCCAAATTCGTATTAAACCTCACTCCTTGTTGCTATTACTTACTCTGCTCTCCTGTTCTGTGTCACTGACCTCCTTCATGCCCACGTTACTCACTTCTGGGCTCTTCAAACTTATTAAAGAAGGAAATGACTTTGCTGTCCTGATTTACTCATCCTCAGAGTCCCACCTTTATTCTCTCCGTGATCAACATTGACGTGACTGCTTTAGAATTCTGAGAATCCTCTGGTGTGTGTCATAGACATCTCCACCCTTGGTGTTCCACCTTGACTGGGGGTTCTCCTTCACTGTCATTCCTTTTTAAACTGCCTGGAACATCCCCCCAAGCTGTCTTAAATCCAAAACGTGTGTCTAATTGAAACAAAAAAAAATTGCCAGTTATTTCTTGGATTAATATTCACCAGTACTGAAATTTGAGGTTGTAGAAGCAGATACATTAATGCCGTTCAAAAGGCATCTTGACAAATAGATGGATGGGATGGGTATAAGGGATACGGCACAAGGAAGTGTTGCGGTTTTTGGCCAAGATTAATATCATGAGCGGTACAGGCTTGGAGGGCTGAAGGGCCTGTTCCAGTTTTGTATTGTTCTTTGTTCTTGTGCTGATGTTTAGCTAAGTTGAATTGGACATCTTAACTCAACAGAACCAAAATGAAAGACCAGACAATCTTATTCTGATACTGGATTATAGAAGGTAGAAGATTGCTGGATGATAATAGATAGAATTAGGAAGCAAAGTACAGTTTGTTCTTAGTTTTGTAAGGTAACAATGTGAAAGCTAATTAGAAACCCAATCGCAATTTTCAATCCCCAACTCATCAAGGTCTAAATTAAAAATGCGAAGAACAGCTAAAACCGCGGATGGCTGTTCACACGCGCAACACATTCACTCAATATAAGAATAAGCATTTTGGCAAAAGTAAGCAGGCATTTGTGGACTAAAGATGTGCTAAAAATAATGTACAACTGTGTCTGCTGTTTAACTTTGAGGTTGAAATGACCATCCATCTGCCACAGCTAATTTTACGGTTTATTTAATCTGTTGCCAGTTATTCTCAATAACAGACGTCAATTATTGACGATGTCCATTTCTGCACCTGGTTTACATTTTGTAATGCGTGTCAGAATGACGGAGGGCCCAGGGTTACTTTCACACAAATTATGTTGTTAGAATGTAATAAAGTCATTGAGCTCAATATAATTTAATGCATACCAGTGTAATCACATCAAAGGTAGCACCAGGAATTGAAAATGTCCTAATACTTTTCATCCGTGATGTAAATCAGTGGTCAAGCTGAACGCAAGTAATTTTAAATTGATGCTTCTTGTGCACACTAATTCCACAGTACTGTATAATTTTCATTAAATCACTAGAATGGAATGTATGGGGGCACCACTGGTACCTTAAGGGACGATTCTCTCAGAATCATTTGCACTTGAAGGTACCAAAGAACGATGAGAAAAATGTATTAATTCCCCTCATGCTCATAATAGGCTACTCTTACAGGATTCCTTTCCAATCTAAAAATGGGCCTAGCTCCTGCTCCAGCTTCTTTTTACAACCCCACACTGTCACCTCCAGAGGCCACCAAAATTATATGTTTCATCTCTTGCCTTCATCATCTACATGTTGTTCTTCTGAGTATAGTGGCAATTGTCAAAATGGATATTTGGCGGGCAGGGGGGTACGCGGACAAGGTGGTTTCCTGAGGCATGCTCCACAGACACTGAAGGCACTTTGAAGCATTTAGAGCTGGAATGTATTACATTCTTTAGTCAGAATTGGAGAACTTGATACAGCAGAATATGCCAAGTTCTGCACTATGGATTAGCCAACGGAGAAGGTTTTCTTGCAAAGAAGCAAATCGGATCCAAAGACATCGGAGGACTGATTTTTAGTGCAGCACAAGCAAGTGCAGGGCACGGAATGCTGCTGCTGATGGGTTGCAGGACAGCTGAGACCTTTTCACTTACTCCTTCTGGTTCTAAAGGTTCTAAAGGCGTAGGCCAATCTAGAAAATGAACCAAACACTGAAAAAGGCAGACAGAACTCCACAAACCTGATTATCAAAGCAGCAAAGATTGGAAGGCCTGAAGCATGTGAAAACAAGAAATTGAGATACATTTAATGCATCTTCAATTGTACTGGAGGAAATTTATGTTCATTTAAAGCACTTTTTCCTCTTAATTGATTTTTAAAATATAACAAAAAAAAAGAAAATCAATGTTAGATTTGCAACAGATTAAGCGGGCCAACACTATCCACATAGACCAAAAATATCTTCAAAATTGTTTGTCCGAATTGACCTCTCCCAATTCAACTCACTGAGAACTGGTATTACAAGATCAACTGCTCTGTGTGCACCACGTAACCCACTGAGAACTGGCAGGCAGGGAACTGGCTTTGGCAGATTACCTGCTCAATATATACCCTTCCAAAGTATCCTTTCCTATTTACTTCAAGAGATCATTCGGGTGAGGTGTATCCCAAAAACCAATCTGCTACCACCAGTGCTCCAGCCAACAATGAAAGTTGAAACTTGCCCCATTCTTTCTTGCTTCAATACTCCCAATTCATACTTGCGCTCCTTGCCTGCTCCTCCTCAATTCCTTCTGCCATTCTCTTGCTGCCCCCTCCCCAGTGAACCATGCTTCAAAATTGTCCATTTTGGTCACTGCCTCAGTTTTCCGTCACTGTAAAACCTTATGCATACTTTGTTAGCTCCAGAATTAATGGGCCTACAATGGATTCCTGTTCCGCAAAGTTAAATTTAAACACCTTGGGCGGGATTCTCCGACCCCCCCGCCCGGTCGGAGAATCGCCGGGGCCGACGTCAATCCCGCCCCCGCTGTGTCCTGAATTCTCCGCCACCCGAGATTTGGCGGGGGCGAAAATCGGGCCGTGCCAGTCGGCGGGCCCCCCGCGGCGATTCTCCGGCCCGCAATGGGCCGAAGTCCCGCCGCTGACAAGCCCCTCCCGCCAGCGTGGATTAAACCACCTACCTTACCGGCGGGAGCAGGCGGCGCGGGCGGGCGCCGGGGTCCTGAGGGGACGCGGGGCGATCTGACCCCGGGGGGTGCCCCCACGGTGGCATGGCCCGCGATCAGGGCCCACCGATCGGCAGGTAGGCCTGTGCCATGGGGGCACTCTTTTTCTTCCGCCTTCGCCATGGCCTTCACCATGGCGGAGGCGGAAGAGACCCCCTCCCCTGCGCATGCGCTGGGATGACGTCAGCAGCCGCTGACGCTCCGGCACATGCGCGGACTTACGCCGGCCGGCGAAGTCCTTTCGGCCCCGGCTGGTGTGGCGCCAAAGGCCGTTCACGCCAGCCGGCGGAGTGGGAACCACTCAGGCGCAGGCCTAGCCCCTCAATGTGAGGGCTTGGCCCCTAAAGGTGCGGAGACTTCCGCACCTTTGGGGCGGCCCGACGCCGGAGTGGTTCATGCCACTCCAACACGCCGGGACCCCCCACCCCGCTGGGTAGGGGAGAATCCCGGCCCTTGTTCTCATCTTGAAATCCCTGTTTTACATCACCTTTCGTCTGCAATCTTCCTTGACCTTAGATTCCATGCTGCACACATTTGGCTCCTTGGCTTTGGTTCTTTATGCACCTCCCTCTCTCTCTCCATTCACAACACCACTGCTGCTCTTCACCTATCATAGGTCCCACTCTCCTTTCTTTAAACCTTTTGCCTCTTCAAATGGATTATCAAAGCCCAACCTCTGACCAAGTATTCAGTCACATCTTTAGTATTTCCCATCACCGTTTAGCATCTCCTTCTCCGTCCACTTCCTGAAGATCTTTGTGACTTTTGACTGCGACCCTACTGTGACTGCTTTGAGGGTGTTCATGATGGTGGAAGTGGGGGTGGGGGGGGGGGGGGGGGGGAGTAATGTGTCAAGAATGTTCCTAATGAGGGAGTTAAAATAGACTCAAGCATACTTTCAATGAACTTGATCCTCAACATCCCTCTCATTATTTCTCTAATTATTTTTACCCAATTTCGGTACCCAGAAGGTTGTGCTACATAAAGTGCTCCAATATATTACTTGGTGCAAATACCTTTTAATTATGGATTTATACAGCAGATATACTGGGGCAATTCAAACTTAACTTGCTGAGCGGTGGGGGTTGGGAGTGGGGGAGGGGGATTTGGGGGGGGGGGGGTAAACACATTGATTGGGCAGAACATTGGTTTAACATCCCACCCAATATTACTCTGTATTCACTTTAACAGAGAGCAAACTCAGGGAGGGTGCAAAACCATGCTGTACATGATGAGCTGGATTTTACCCACCCTCTGGGGATATGCTGGATGTTGGGGTTGAGGGGGAGGTACATAAGATGGTGAGGAAAGTGGGGATGGAGTGTCCTTTGCCTTCCACTGCCATGGCATTTTATCAACAATGGACATATTTAAGGAGAACCTTCCCACCAAGAGGCCAATTGTGCCATTTTTGTGACCAATTTAAGGCCTCTTCCCACCACTGCTGGATGTTTACCAGCCCTGGATGGGCCCTTCACCATTCAGGGAGACTGCCTGTTGAACCCTGGCAGTCTTGCTGTGGGCTCCAGGGTTGGGTCTCCTAATCAGGCTTCCTGTGACCCTTGGAGGGCCCAGGCATAAAAGACTGCTCCCGAGGCAACACCCATCCTTCCTTCACCAACCTCCCCTCCCCCCCCCCCACCCCAACCCCTGCATGACTTGCCCTGGTGACCCCAGTCACCTAGTTGCAAGGGCGCCATCCAAAGCTGCACCCTCTTAGCTGGATGAAGTCCCAGCAATGGCCACCGCTCCGGGTGGTGCTGCTGAGAATAAAGAACTCCTTTTGGAGATGGGCTCTCATCGCTTAAAGGCATGGGAGCCCTGATGAAAACAAATTACATGTTGAATTAACCTAAAAGATGGCAGGGTCCTTCAAACGACCAAGGTTGTGTTGCCCTGGCTTTTGGGCCCATCATCAGGACCACCATTGCCCTGACTAAATTCAACCCAATCTGGCGCATTAACTTAAAATTGGTCACAATAATTTTCCAGCTGACAAAATGTGATGAATGGTATCGGTAACTGCTGTAACTATACCTTGCCTTTAATACATTGGCCCTTTAAGACCGGGCTTGGAACCCTGGGGGACTCCGCCTCTGGCTCCGCCCCCAGGAAACGGTATATAAGGTGATGCTCACTGGGCAGCATGCTGTGACCACACTTCTCAGCAGCTGTCGGGTTCTCTGGTAATTAAAGCCTTTGAATTACCAATCTTCTCTCCTTGGACGTAATTGAGGGTATCTCACAAAAGTTACACAGTTCTTTCATTGCAGAAAATTATCTTATGAAAATATAGCAAGATATAATGTGAAAAAAAGGTACAAAAACACAGAATGGGGATAGACAGACATAAATCAATGGCCTTATGGTCAGCCCTCCTCCCAGCAATCTACTTGTGATGTCTTTCGGGCCCATGGAAAATCTTGTCATTAGTACTCGTTAGAAAGCCAGAAGGCCAAGCTATACTGAGGGTGAGAATAGTACTCTAATGGTAAAAACACAAGTCAGTAAGTATTTTGTGCAGAAATTTATCTTTCTATCTCATTAATGGATGTAGAATCATGGCTGGAACAAATTCAAATTGCCGAGATATGTCGCCAGTGCTTGAAGCAATGCATTGGCAGCACTAAAGATGAACATTTACCGCTGTGATTCTTTATTTTGCGCAGGACTCCAACTCAAATGAACTGAAAACCACCAGCTTACACGGAAAGCTATTTGGCAAGATCAAAACTGACAACCATGGTATAAAGCAAACAATTGTGTGAAGGACTGCAAACAAGCTGGAAGTGGAGAGAATAAAGAATTTAGTGTAACATATGGTCTGAATATTGCAGGAATCAATAAGGACATTATGATTACAGACATATTAAGCAGTAAACAACCAAACATGAAATAAAGATCATTTGATTAGAGTGAATAAGTGAGTTTCATGAACTCACTACACTTTGGAGAGTGACGAAGAGCCAAAAGTGCCTATTTGTGCCCCAGCTGCATCATACTGAGGACTGGAGTTTTTCAAGCAGTTCAAAATGGACAGCTGGATTGTACTGTTTGTCCACTCTACTGTCAAATTGGCAAACATAGAACTCCACACCAGTGTTCCTGAATACACACACTGTATTCTGCATTGACATTCAGCTAATAGTGAAATTTCAGATGTGGGAAAGCATCTCGGAGGGAGGTTTAAATACGGCTACTTGGGTCAAATAAATTCACCGTACTCAATATTAATTTGACTACACTGATTATGTCAGTTAGTTCAGATATCTACGGTATAGCGTAGAATGGTGGCAGCAACGCAGGTTCAATCTCTGTACTACTTATAATAGTGCACAGAGGCCAGCCTCCTTGTCTTATTCCGTGCTTGCTTGGGGAGTGGTGCCCCTCAAGCTATGTAGCCACGTCTCTCTCTGCCTTTGGTCCCTCATGGACTATGGCTAACTAACTGTTGATTGATGAAGATTGAAATCGTAGCCACCATGCATGAAAAGATGATTCTTTCTGAGGTCATTTTCTCTTGCATTATAATAGTGTGCTCAATATTGTGGTCTAGTCATAGTGGCAGGCAGGCTATCACAATATTCTGGCTGTAACAACCGAGTGAGTTGGCTCTCCTTTTTATTCGGCTTCCTCAGTTGGTTACAACAAAGGATTTAAAAATGTTTTTTTTCCTTTAGGTATCTTTTGCAATCCAGGTGTGACTTCTTACTTCAAACCTCGCATTCTTAAGTCAAAGAAAGAATAGTTTATAGAACCAAATAAATTATTCAGCACAGAAGGGGGCCATTCGGCCCATCTTGTCCATGCCGACCCAAAGGCACCCAGGCACCCTTTCTAATCCCATCTTCCTGCACAAAGTCCATAGCCCTGCAGTTGACAGCATGTACGGTGCAGATCCGGGTAGTTTTCAAAAAAGAGTTTAGAGTCTCTGCCTCCACCACCAACCCGTGCAGTGAATTCCAGATACCCACCATCCTCGGCGCAAAAAGGCTTTTCCTTTTCTATTTATTCATTCTTGGGATGTGGACGTTGCTGTCCAGGGCATTTACTGCCCATCCCGAACTGCCCTTGAACTGACTAGCTTCCCTATTTCAGTGGGGGACAGTTAAGACCACATCCCTGCATAGGTCGGGAGTCACATGTAGGCCAGACTAGATAAAGAAAACAGATTTCTGTCCCTGAAGGACATTAGATGGGTTTTTATGACAATCGTCAATGGTTTCATGGTCATCATTAGACTTTTAATTCCAGATGATGACGTCAGCAGCCACTGACGCTCCAGCGCATGCGCGGACTTACACCGTCCGGCAAAGTCCCTTCGGCCCCAAAGGCCTCCACGCCAGCCGGCGGAGCGCCAACCACTCCGGTGCGGGCCTAGCCCCTCAAGGTGAGGGCTTGGCCCCTAAAGGTGCGGAGATTTCCGCACCTTTGGGGCGGCCCGACGCCGGAGTGGTCCACGCCACTCCATCACGCTAGGACCCCCCACCCCGCCGGGTAGGGGAGAATCCCGGCCACTGACTTTCACTTATTTGTGTTGTTTCACTTCAGCCAAAATAAAACAATTTTTAAAATCCCAACTGCTTCTCTGGAACACTGACGATGAGGACATAGTTCCCAAACTGCTTCACTGCAATGCTAATGGCATGGACACCCTTCCTAAACTGTTTCACTGCGATGGCTACTGCGTGGATACCCTTCCCAGACTGCTTTACTGCGACGCTGACTACATGGATACCCTTCCCAGACTGCTTCACTACAACACTGACGGCATGGACACCCTTCCCAGGCTGCTTCACTGTGACGCTGACTACATGGGTACCCTTCCCAGACTGCTTCACTGCGATGGCTACTGCGTGGATACCCTTCCCAGACTGCTTCACTACGACACTGACGGCCTGGACACCCTTCCCAGGCTACTTCACTGTGACGCTGACTACATGGGTACCCTTCCCAGACTGCTTCACTGCGATGGCTACTGCGTGGATACCCTTCCCAGGCTGCTTCACTGTGAGGCTGACTACATGGGTACCCTTCCCAGACTGATTCACTGCGAGGCTTACTACATGGGTACCCTTCCCAGACTGATTCACTGCGATGCTGACTACATGGATACCCTTCCCAGACTGCTTCACTACGACACTGACGGCATGGACACCCTTCCCAGGCTGCTTCACTGTGACGCTGACTACATGGGTACCCTTCCCAGACTTCTTCACTGCGATGGCTACTGCGTGGATACCCTTCCCAGACTGCTTTACTGCGACGCTGACTACATGGATACCCTTCCCAGACTGCTTCACTGCGATGCTGACTACATGGGTACCCTTCCCAGACTGATTCACTGTGATGCTGACTGCATGGATACCCTTCCCAGACTGCTTCACTGCGACGCTGACTACATGGGTACCCTTCCCAGACTGCTTCACTGCGACGCTGACTACATGGATACCCTTCCCAGACTGCTTCACTGCGACGCTGACTACATGGGTACCCTTCCCAGACTGCTTGACTGCGACGCTGACTACATGGATACCCTTGCCAGACTGCTTCACTGCGACGCTGACTATATGGATACCCTTCCCAGACTGCTTCACTGCGATGCTGACTACATGGGTACCCTTCCCAGACTGCTTCACTGCGATGCTGACTACATGGATACCATTCCCAGACTGCTTCACTGGGATGCTGAGGGCGAGGACACTGTCCCCAGACCGCTTCACTGGTAGAAAGGTTTTGGGGAGTTACTCAAAACTGGATACAGAGTTTTATCCTGCTCTGGTCTGTTGTTTTGGCTACAGTATTTAAGTGACCGGTCCAGTTAAAGTTCTGTTCCACAATTAATCCCAGCTACTTTTGAGAATCCTAATTCATCTAATTTTAAAACAATTACATATTTGCATCTTATCGTAATGAGGGCTGGTGCTTTTATCATATGTTCGAGTGGCACCTGCCTTAGTTCTGAATTGTTGAAAATTGCTTTCAATTTGTTCACACGGAGGTTGCACATCTCTTCATTAAATCTGCATCCACTATTGCATGTCAACTCCACCATCTGCAATTTAGTCTCCAAGCTGCACAAACTGATCCTGTGAAAGTCCTGATGTGAGGGCCTTGGTAGAAACTGGCGATTGGCTTAAACTTCCGATAGGCTGATTCCCTGCTTTCCAGGGCCCTATGCGAATGTTTCTGACTCTGAATTAGAATCGGAGATTTGGGACAGATCTTCTGTACTCACCTGGATTGTTACTCAGGAAATGTTAAACAGACTAAAAGTTTGCTGAATACCAGGGTAACTCCATGTATGACCCCCGACTCATTCCCCCAACTATCTGTCTGATCTGGCTACCCACCCCGACCTAACCCAACTAACCCCAACCACCTAGGTACCAGGCCCAACCAACCCCCTCACGCCCCACCTGACCACCCGACTGCCCACAGACTGGACCCAACTACCCATCCCCTACCACCTGTCTAAGCCTCCAACCATGCCCGACGACACCCCTCGACCAAATCCAACTACCCCAACCACACCCCAAACATGACCAGTTACCCCTAACCACTTGCATATGTTCCTGACCAGTGCTGACTATGTCCCTACCCTGACCAACTACCCATCCTCATCCAACAACTCATCCAATCAGAGCCGACTACCCAACTATCCCCCTCGACCAGACCTGACTACCACCTGACTACCTCCCAATCTGACTGCTCCCAGATCACCGAACTACGCACTCACACACCTACCTAAGCACACACACATCAACACACTTACGCACCTCTCCCATGTACTCACTCACCCACATACCCACATACTCACCCTACCCACTTACCACCCCTTCGACCTATCCACTCGTCCACCTGACAACTCACCCACCTACTGACCTCACCAGCTTACCCACCTACCGACCTACATGCATACTCATTCACCTACCCCTACCCATCTCACCTGTTACTCCATTCATCCATTCACTACCCCACACTCAAAGATTGGACCATTTAACTTACCAGACAGGAAATGGCAGCCAGTGTCAAACAAATGAGTGTCTCTTGTATTCCCCTGACACGATCCTGCTCCAGTGGAGTACCTTTGGGAATTTCTTTGACAGGCAGGATCGGAATGCCTGGAAGAAACATGTAGCATGTCGATTGGAAGAAACTTTACGATCAATGGCAATGCGCCTAGCTTTGCCACTTCTCAGAAGATTCAAGCCAAAGTATTTTGTTGAAGCATTGGAGCTAAAAGTTGTTTTTCCCTACCGGACATGCAATTATTATTAAAACTTGTTTGTTGGTGAGACCGATAATAACCTATGAACATGTGAATTAGGAGTAGGAGTAGGCCACTCGGCCCCTCGAGCCTGCTGTGCCACTCACTAAGACCATGGCTGATTGTATGTAACCTCAACTGCATTTCCCACCTAACCCTAATACCCTGTGATTCACTTTGAAAAATTCAATGACCCTGCCTCCACTGCTCTCTGGATGATTCCAAATACTCGTGATCCCCGGAAAGAAAGAAATTCTCCTCATCCCCGTCATAAATCATAGACATCTTGGGCTGGATTATCCGATTCAGGGGCTATGTCCCCACACCAGCGGGGGAACGATGGTTTTTGCGCGCCAGAACAACTGTCGCAAAATGGCTACCGATTCCCTGTTTGGCTGGGGGCTAGCAAGACAGCAGCGTAGAGCAGCTGGTTCTCACTGCCAATATGTCCTGGAGAATTGCCGGCTCCGTGGCTGCGCATGCGCATGGCGGCAGCCTGCAGCGGCAGCGCCGTGCAACATGGCGGCGGCCACTCGCGGACCCGGCCCGCGAAATAGTCCCTCCCCCACTTCGGCTGGCTGCGCGCCCTGGACCACATCTCCCCCCCACAGTGCCCCAAGCCCCGAATAATGTCCCCCCCCCCCCCCCCCCCCCCTGCCCGTGGATCGGCCCTCCCCCGACTGTGGCAGAGCTGGATTGGGTCCGCAGCCACCACACCGAGTTCCCGACGGGTGAGACCATGAGAGACCCACCCCGTCGGGAACCCGGCTGGTCGGGGGCGGAGCATTGACGGGGCGGGCCTCAGGCAATTTCGGCGACCGAAGAATCCAGCCCCTTATTTTTAAAGTGTTTCCCCTGGGTCAAGTCCCTCCCACAAAGAGAAGCATCGTGCCAGCATCCACCCTGTCAAGTCATCTTATATGTTTCAGTAAGGTTGCCTCTCATTCTTCTGAACTCCAATGGAGCCCCAGCTCTCCTCAGATAACCCCCTTCCCCAGACACCCACTCCCCGCCCCCCCGCCCCGTCTCCTCAGCCAATCCAGCTACCAGCCGGGTGAACCTTCTCTGAACTATTTCTAAAGCACTTATAAACTTCATTAAGTAAGGAGAAAAAATTGGAAATAAGAACCAAAATATGCTTTTAATATTTTCTGAATAAAGAAACACCCAATATTATGCAATCAATTTGCTTCAAGAAAATACTACCCATTTTTATTGTTACCGGTATTTCATCGATTTTAATAATAGCGGTATTGTTTTCAGGTGGGGATATGGCTGATATCCCCTAGCTTTCACATTTGGCAGCAACGCTTACCACCAAAATTATTAAGAGGAAATGAAACCAACAACCTGGGAGATGGGGGAGCATGTTAGAGCATTTTTAAACATAAATACTAGCACTAAATACCTGTGGCTTTAGGGTCAACCTCAATGTAGTCTTTGTGTCACCAATGCACTGCGGAGCTTTGCAAAGCAGATCCTGTTCAAATCTCTCAGGCTGCTTTAGTCACTGAGTTGCTGTACAAACCTGTCAGTTATTTGCAGTAAAATGTGTTGATTGGGAAAGTGTGTCACTCGAAAGGGTAAAAACTCTGGCCAGCAATAATGCTTTCACCACACTGGTAACTAGAGCCTGGAAAATAACAAGGTTGCTGATTCATCGGTTCCCCGCCCAATTTGCACATCATGCACTTCCTTTACGCCTGGCTGCTCACTCTTGTACATAATATAACATTGGACAATAAAATGTAGTACAAAAGAGGACATTATAATGCAGATCGTTCCCACATATAGTCAAACGTCAGCAAGGGATTTCCTGGTCGCCTGTCATTTTTACATACCATTTTATTGCCAGTTACAGGGACGCTTTCAAATTTTACTTGCCCCCGGAATTTTATGCAAGATTTCAAAGATTAATGCTTCGCCAGAAACGAACTGCCCAGACAGTTGTTGAAATTCATACCAGTGTGTGTGACGTTTTTGCGATTGTGTGTGCCCCATGCCTTAGGAAGACAAGTCATAATGGGAGATGCTTGAAGTATAAATAGATGGCTGCTCAACAAAATGGCCCCAATCATTTTACTCATTTACTTTTGTGGGGTGTATAGAAGCTGGATGAAGAGGGAGACTGTTACGCCCCAATACCAACCTGCGTCCACCTCTCATGATCAGCCTTCTCCTCTGTGATGAATGGTATCGGTAACTGCTGTAACTGTACCTTGCCTTTAATACATTGGCCCTTTCAGACCGGGCTTGGAACCCTGGGGGACTCCGCCTCTGGCTCCGCCCCCAGGAAACGGTATATAAGGTGATGCTCACTGGGCAGCATGCTGTGACCACACTTCTCGGCAGCTGTCCGGTTCTCTGGTAATTAAAGCCTTTTGAATTACCAATCTTCTCTCCTGTGTCGTAATTGAGGGTATCTCACCCTCCCTTCCTGACCTGCCTGTCTGTGCCCCCACGTGGAGCAACTTCCCCCTCCCTTCCCAGGTCTAGCCTGCTCGCCTATGCCTCCCACAAACCTGCTCCATCCCCTCCTTCCTCAGGCCTGACCCGCAAAGAAAATTTGCTTTCCCTCAATAGCCATTTAAACAGCTTGAGCCGAACATGCTACATTTCCTGTTCGCTGTGTGCCAGCTCCCACAGGCAGTCTGCTGTGTCGGCAGGAACTCACCATGACTATTTTGTTAGGAAGGAGCTCAGGAGTTCTAGCAACAGCAAGTGTACTTTGCAAGACAGTGAGGTATCGACAGAGAACAATTTCTGCCACCAACTTGTCAAGAATGGAATTTTTGCATCGCCAGTGAAGAAAACTTTAGCAGTCTGAATGTTTTACTAAATACAAATTACAATGATGGCAATGATCTGAGCTGGCAAATATAATATTCGGAATGAGTTGGCTCTAACTGACAGGAAAAGCCTAAAGGTTTTTCAGGATGACTGAACTTCGTCTGAAAGAAATATGTTCACAAATGCATATTTGAAAATATTAACATCAATTCTCATACATTCCTTGGTACCCTAAAGTGATATAACTAATACTGTCAAATGTCTCTTTTCGAGTCTTTGGCTGGATTTGCACTGGACATTCTTAGAGCCCACGTGAGCATGAAAGGGCCTCTTTGTACAGATATCTGAAACCGCAAGACTTCAGTGCAATCAACTGTGAATTATGCAAGTATTGCATTTATTCCATCTAAACCGCTCGGTCAGAAAAGTGCCACATAAATTCAGGCCACATCATGAGTGGCAACGACATCAAAGTCAATGAGAAAGAAGAAGGGCCAGATGGGGAGACGGTGGCGTAGTGGTATTGTCACTGGCCGAGTAATCCAACCACCCAGGTAATGCTCTGGGGTCCCAGGTTCAAATCCTGCCATGGCAGATGGTGAAATTTGAATTCAATAAAAAATTTGGGATTAAAAGTCTAATGATGGCTGTGAATCGATTGTCATATTGTCAACTCATCTGGTTCGCTAATGCCCATTAGGGAAGGAAATCTGCTGCTCTTACATGGTCTGTCCTAATTGTGGTTCCAGATCCATATCAATGCGGTTGCCTCTTAAAAATGCCACTTAGTTTGAGGGAAATTAGGGATGGGCAACATATGCTGGGCATGCCTGCGACATCTGAAGTGTTGGCTAGTGTAGACTTGAGAGATGAACAGACACTTCCAACACTGATGAAGGTTCAGCTCAATTTTATTAACTATTTCTAACTAACTAACACACGATGACTGAGGGTCTAAATGATGCTAACTTAGACTAGAGACCTAAGCTTTGTCTGAACCAGTTGATTCTCTCAGCACGTGTTGTGAGTCTGTGCTGGGCTGGATGAGTTCCTGTTACACTCAGAGGCAGCACCCAGAATGAGCGGGAACCGTGGTGCCCTCTGCCTTTATAGTGTGTGTATTCTAACTGGTGATTGGCTGCGGTGTTTGTACATGTTGATTGGTCCCTGTGTGTGTCCATCAGTGTGTGTCTGCACCATGATATACTGGTGTATATTATGACAACGCCGACATCTCATGAAAGGAAAAACAAAATTTTTTGTGCACTGCTTTGGGTCGGCATGGAGACGTGCAACCAGAAAAAATAACATTGATGGCCTGCTTGCCGGTCTGCCGACTCAATTCTCGACCCTGTCGACTTCCTCAAGATTGGGGGCTGGGCAAGGAAGTGAAGTCACCTGTTTTGTTAACTGGGCACATTTATGTAATTAGGGAATTCGTTAAGGGCTCACCTTTTAATGTCCTGAATTTTCCGCAGGGATAGTCAGCCATTGGGAGCTGGGTAAAGCTGAACAACTCCAGCCTGTAATGCACAGGGTCGGCAGTGTTAAAAAGTTTTATGTGACAAGTGTAAGTTTTGAAGAAGGTCCATTGCACAGCAACAAAATTTTAATAACACACACGTTTCCCTACCCCATGCTGGGTTCCAGCCCTCCATTCACCACGGCCGATTGAAAGAAACAGGTTGTTTTTCTTTTTTGGAATAATTCACAATGGCAGCCACAGCAATGGCTGCCGATTCAACCCACAACATGACCTGTCATGATATACAGACATACACATAATGATATACAGACAAGCAGCTAATGGACACAGATAACAGGACATGACCAATAAGCAGGCAGGACACTCAGGGGTGGGATCTGACTATAAAAGACACGAGGCACTCACACTCCGCCTCTTTCCACTGATGAACATCTAGAGAGTCAGTCAAGGGTGTTGTTACAATCTCACACCTCCACCACGTGGCTTAGAGCTAGTCTGGTTCAGTCAGACAGAGTAACCACACTTAAGTTAGCAGAGAGTCGATCTCACAGAGAACTGTGCTAACTGTGCTATTAGTTCAATAAACCTGATAGAAATAACTTCAAGGTCTGGAGTATCTTTCTGATCTAAACTGCATCCAGTTGCAGCCAGTGTTAGACCAGTGTACCTAACACAACAGGACCCTTGACCCTTTTCCGTCTCACCTTTATTCCCACACTACCCCCATCCCCATCCCACCAGCCATGAACTGATGCCACTCTTGATCCCTCATCAATTAGGTTTCCGCCTCAATGAAAATACTGATCAGTTCCTGGTTCGTGTTGAAGTCAGGCTTATGGCTGAAAATGAACATTCTTTTCGATTGGACGCGAGACACGATGAAGATCCAAACTGTGGCTTTAATCAGCTAGTTGTTAGCCCGGTGGTCGACTACAGAGAAAGGCCGACCGCCGGGAAACCTGGGTACTTATACCCCGCCTCGGAGGCAGGGTCTACTTGCCTCTCGACCAATTGGTGAGCAGTCACATGACTAGTCCCAGCCAATCAGATGAGAGGCACATGACCAGCCAGTGCCAATGGGAAACCAATGCTCTGCACCAATGGCAGTGCACCCACTCATATCACCACATTCACCCCTTGAGGAGAAAGAAGGCAGGGGGGGTGAGGGGAAGAGAGAGAGGGGGGGTCCGAGGACTGGTGGTATGAGTAGAGATAATCGAGAAGATATGGGCTGCCCACTGGTTCGTGGCAAAATAAACAATAGTACATACTACATTAGGATGCAAAAAAATTACAATAGAATTTACAGTGCAGAAGGAGGCCATTCAGCCCATCGAGTCTGCACCGGCTCTTGGAAAGAGCACCCGACCCAAGGTCAACACCTCCACCCTATCCCCATAACCCAATAACCCCACCCAACACGAAGGGCAATTTTGGACACTAAGGGCAATTTATCATGGCCAATCCACCTAACCTGCACATCTTTGGACTGTGGGAGAAAACCGGAGCACCGGGAGGAAACCCACGCCCTCACGGGGAGGACGTGCAGACTCCGCACAGGCAGTGACCCAAGCCGGAATTGAACCTGGGATCCTGGAGCTGTGAAGCGATTGTGCTATCCACAATGCTACCGTGCTGCCCTAAATAGAGTCCAATAAAGTCCCATGGTTGCATCAGATGGACATGATCAGCCTGTTGGATGCCCGTGGTGTTCTGGTGGACCGTCGCAGTGGAGCCGGTGACGTCTGGCCAATGGTCGTCCTTGCCTCCGGGAGCGTCGGTCGTAGATGTGTCTCCGTACCCCGGGCCGGTGGTGGAGACGCTGTAATCGGGGAAGGGGGGTATATGCGCTGGGTCGTGGGGGCGCGGGGGGCGCTGGGGGGAATTGGGGTTGGGGGGGGGGGAGGTGTTGATGTAGGGGGAGAAGGCCGCATGCCGGCGGGTGCCAGGTCCCGAAGCGAGACCGTATCCTGCCGACCGTCGGGATACTCCACGTACGCATACTGCGGGTTGGCGTGGAGTAACTGCACTCGCTCAACCAACGGGTCGGACTTGTGCACCCGCACATGCTTCCGGAGCAAACTGGGCCCGGGAGTGGCCAGCCAGGTCGGGAGAGGGGATCCTGAGGACGACTTCCTGGGGAAAACAAGAAGACGTTCATGAGGTGTTTGATTAGTGGTAGTACAGAGGAGAGACCGGATTGAGTGAAGGGCGTCGGGGATGACCTCTTGCCAACGGGGGATAGGGAGATCTCTGGACCGTAGGGCCAGCAGGATGGTCTTCCAAATGGTGCCATTCTCCCGCTCGACCTGACCGTTACCCCGGGGGTTATAACTGGTCGTCCTGCTAGAGGCTATGCCCCTGCTGAGCAGGAACTGACGCAGTTCGTCACTCATAAAAGAGGACCCCCGGTCGCTGTGGATGTACACGGGGTAACTGAACAGGGAGAAGATGGATAGGAGGGCCTTTATGATGGTTGTTGTGGTCATGTGGGGACAGGGAAAGGCGAAAGGGAAGCGGGAGTATTCGTCAATAACACTCAGGAAATATGTGTTACGGTTGTTTGAGGGGAGGGGACCCTTGAAGTCTATACTGAGACGTTCAAAGGGGCGGGATGCCTTGATCAGATGCGCTCGTTCGGGGCAGTAGAAGTGCGGTTTGCACTCGGTGCAGACTTGGCAGTCCCTGGTGACAGTCCTGACTTCCTCAATGGAGTAGGGCAGGTTGTGCCACTTAATAAAGTGGTAAAAACAGGTGACCCCTGGATGGCAGAGGTCCGTGTGGAGGGAGCGGAGGCGGTCAATCTGCGCGCTGGCGCAGGTACCGCGGGATAGGGCATCAGGTGGCTTGTTGAGCTTCCCAGGACGATACAAGTTATCGTAGTTGTACGTGGACAACTCGATCCGCCACCTCAAGATCTTGTCGTTCTTGATCTTGCCCCTCTGTGCATTATCGAACATGAAAGCCACTGACCATTGGTCTGTGAGGAGGGTAAACCTCCTGCCGGCCAGATAGTGCCTCCAATATCGCACAGCTTCGACTATGGCCTGTGCCTCCTTTTCCACCGAGGAATGGCGTATTTCGGAAGCGTGGAGTGTTCGTGAGAAGAAGACCACGGGTCTGCCCGCTTGGTTCAGGGTGGCCGCCAGAGTTACGTCAGACGTGTCGCTCTCGACCTGGAATGGGAGGGACTCGTCGATAGCATGCATCGTGGCCTTTGCGATATCCGCTTTGATGCGGCTAAAGGCCTGGCGGGCCTCCATCGACAGGGGAAAGGAGGTGAACTGGATGAGGGGGCAGGCTTTGTCGGCGTAGTTGTGGACCCACTGGGCGTAATAGGAGAAGAAACCCAGGCAGCATTTGAGGGGTTTGAGGGAGTTGGGGAGAGGGAGTTCCATCAGGGGGCGCATGCATTCGGGATCGGGGCCTATCACTCCGTTACGCACTACGTGGCCAAGGATGGCTAGACGGTCCGTGCTAAACACGCACTTATCCTTATTGTAAGTTAAATTAAGGAGTTTTGCGGTTCGGAGGAATTTTTGGAGGTTGATGTCGTGGTCCTGCTGGTCGTGGCCGCAGATGGTGACGTTATCGAGATACGGGAAGGTGGCATGTAAACCGTGCTTGTCGACCATTCGGTCCATCTCCCGTTGGAAGACCGAGACTCCATTTGTGACACCGAATGAAACCCTGAAGAAGTGGTAGAGGCGCCCATCTGCCTCAAACGCGGTGTACCTTTGGTCACTCGCGCGGATGGGGAGCTGGTGGTAGGCGGACTTAAGGTCCACCGTGGAAAAGACTTTGTATTTCGTGATCCTGTTAACCAGGTCGGAAATACGGGGGAGAGGATACGCGTCCAGCTGCGTAAACCTGTTGATGACCATCCAGTTTTTCTCCCCAGTCCGAACTACCAGCACTTGGGCTCGCCAGGGACTGTTGCTGGCCTCGATAACTCCTTCCTTAAGGAGCCTCTGGACCTCGGACCCGATGAAGGTCCGGTCCTGGGCACTGTATCATCTGCTCCTAGTGGCGACAAGTTTACAATCTGGGGTGAGATTAACAAACAAGGAAGGGGGGTCCACTTTGAGGGACGTGAGGCTGCAAATAGTAAGAGGGGGAATAGGGCCGCCGAATTGAAAGGTCAAGCTCTGTAGGTTGCACTAGAAATCCAGGCCCAAGGGTGCCGGAGCGCATAGACGGGGGAGGATGAGGAGTTTGAAGTTTTTGAAAACCCTCCCCTGGACCATGAGGTCCGCTATGCAGCACCCGTTGATTTGGACGGAGTGCGAACCCGAGGCCAATTCAATCTTATGCTTAACTGGATGGATGGGGAGCGCGCAGCGTCTTACTGTGTCGGGGTGGACAAAACTTTCCGTGCTCCCGGAGTCCAGCAGGCATCCCGTTTTGTGTCCGTTGAGCTGGATCGTTGTCGTAGTCTCGGCGAGCGTGCGTGGTCACGACTGGTCGTGTGATCGAAGCAAATCGTGGTGAGAGTTCCAGATCCTCCTCGGTGGCAGAGTAATCGCTGGCAGGGCCTTCCGTGTTGGCCCAAGATGGCGGCGCCCAGGTCCCGCACGTGGAGCCAGGGCCCCAAGATGGCGGCACCCATGGCCCGCACGCGCACGTGGCGTCTGGGGCCCAAGATGGCGGTGCCCGTGGGAACCTCGTGGCGGCTGGGGGCAGTGTCAGCGGCGTCTGCGGGCCGGTCGGGGCAGCTGGGAGCGAGGGTCGGGAGGACTGTGGGGCCATTGCGGGGGCCGGGAGGCGGGCCGGAAGGTTGGTGTGTGGTGCTGGACCCTAGGAGGGCCCAGGGGGAGTGATCCGCGGTCGCTGCGCGGAACAGCAGCGACCGACTTTGTCTGGCAGACCACCGCATAGTGGCCCTTCTTCCCGCAGCTCTTACACAGAGCGAAGCGGGCCGGGCAGCGCGGGCGGGGGTGCTTGGAGAGGCTACAAAAATAGCAACAGGCCTGGGGGGGGGGGGGGGGGGGGGCGTGCCATGAGGTCCACGGGGTTGCCACGCGGCCGGGGGCGTATGCGCGGACGTTCAGGTCAGCAACCTCCAGGGAGGTTGCATGGGTCCGTGCCTCAGCTAGACTGAGGGCGTTCTTCTCCAGCAATCGTTGGCGGATAGAGGAGGATTGCATGCCAGCAACGTAACGTCTCTAATTAAAAGTTCCATGGGCTCAGTCACCGAAACTTGGAGACATGCGCACGTTCTCCCTAGAGCTGTGAGGGCCTGGTAAACCTCGTCGTGTTACTCAAGAGGGAACTGTTGTCTAGTCGTCAGGAGATGCCGTGCGTATACTTCGTTTACCGGCCGGAGAAAGTGTCCTTTGAGAATCTCCATGGCCGCATCATAATCACTTTCGTCCTCAATCATTGAATATACCGCCGTGCCCACGCACGAGTGGAGGATGTGGAGTTTCTGTTCCTTGGTGGGTTTGCTGGCTGCAGTTGTCAGGTAACTGTTGAAACACACCTGCCAATGTTTAAAGATTGCAGACGCATTTGCAGCATCCGGGCTGGTGCGGAGGCAGTCAGGCTTGATGCGTAGCTCCATTCCAAAATTCTAGCTGATTAAATTGATGTACCATCAATTGGACTCAAGACACGATGAAGATCCAAACTGTGACTTTAATCAGCTAGTTGTTAGCCCAGTGGTCTACTACAGAGAAAAGCCGACCGCCGGGAACTCTGGGTACTTATACCCTGCCTTGGAGGTGGGGTCCACTTGCCTCTCGACCAATTGGTGAACAGTCACATGACTAGTCCCAGCCAATCGGACATGGGGCACATGACCAGCCAGAGCCAATGGGAAACTCATGCTCTGCACCAATGGCAGTGCTCACATTCATACCACCACACCAGAGAACTTCGATCAAAAGTGAATGACAAAAAAACCAAAAGCAACATAGAATCAGAGAACCCCTACAGTGCAGAAGAGGCCATTCGGCTCATCGAGTCTGTGCTGACCGTCTGAAAGAACACCCAACCAAGGCCCAATCCCCTGCCCTACCCCCATAACTCCACCTAACCTTTGGGCAATAAAGGGCAATTTAGCATGACCAATCCACTTAACCTGTACATCTTTGGACTGTGGGAGGAAACCAGAGCACCCGGAGGAAACCAACACAAACACAGGGAGAAAGTGCAAACTCCACACAGACAGTCACCCATGAGGAAGAATGTTTTGGTACAGAGGAAAATGAAATGAAAATCGCTTATTGTCACGAGTAGGCTTCAAATGAAATTACTGTGAAAAGCCCCTAGTTGCCACATTCCGACGCCTGTTCAGGGAGGCTGTTACAGGAATGAGGATGGTTTGGATCTAGAATGAGAGTGTGGTGTTGGGAGGGTGTTGATTACAGAATGGTATGTCTTAATGAAATGTCCATTTTCCTCTGTAACTGTAAGTCTTTATTAACTACTAAAGCTGTTTACACATGTTCAGCAAAGAGCATAGGTCTATACACATCGCACTGACACTGGGTCTGGGTTATGTATCTTCTTACACCACTGTGTGGGTAGTTATGTCTTCATTTCCACATTAACCCTGTGTTTGCCGTACTTTTATACTACACGTGATGGGCATGGATGGTGGCTTTTAAAAGGGTACTGAGTAAAGAGAAAACAGTTACAGGCCAATGGGGGATGGCCACTGAGAGGGCCTGGCTGATTTACACTTGCAGAGTGCCAACATGGACAGAACAGGTCAAAAATGCCTCAGTGTGTGCTGTAACCAATCCATGATACCCGGAATCAAATTGGCTTAAGATTAGTGTCTGTGATGTTGGGGTCCTCAGGAGGAGACTTAGGTGGATTATCCAACACTTTTGTCTGAAGGTGGTTGCAAATGCTTCAGCCTTGTCTTTTGCACTCAGGTGCTAGGCTTATGCTCATTGGTGAGGATGGGGATGTTTGTGGAGTCTCCTCCTCCTGTTGTTAAATTGTCCACCTCCATTCATGACTGAACACGGCAGAACTGCAGGGCTTTGATCTGGTCCATTGCCGCGGGATCTCTTTGCTGTGTCTATCACATGCCGCCTCCGCTGCTTAGCATTTGCTTCGCCATGCTCCAATTGGCTGCTGCATTTCCTACGTTAAAGTGTCCCAGGTACTATTCCCAGCTTGGGTCACTCTCTGTGTGCAGTCTGCATATTCTCCCTGTGTCTGCGTGGGTTTCCTCTGGGTGCTCCGGTTTCCTCCCACAAGACCCGAAAGGTGAATTGGACATTCTGAATTCTCCCTCTGGACCGGAACAGGTGCCGGAATGTGGCGACTAGGGGATTTTCACAGTAACTTCATTGCAGTGTTAATGTAAGCCTACTTGTGACAATAAAAATTATTATTATTATCATTAATAATACAGGAGCAGAGCATGAAGTCAAGCTGGTGAAAAAAAATGAACAGGGAGTTTAAACGGCGCACGCTTCCTGCTCCATGTCCGCACTTCTAGGTCGTCGTGCGCACACGTGCAGCGGACCATTAACTTTAAGTTGGGACTAGGAAAGGAAATTACTGGCCAAGAAGCCCAACAGAAAAACTAGAATTTATTGAGTCAGTGTTATCTTCATAAATGAGCAGAACAATTATGGCCGGGATTCACTGATATTGCAGCCAAGTGTTGACGCCAGCATCAAAATGGGCGTCAGCGACGCTGGCGTCAATGGCCCTCCAGGCCCAGGAATTCTCCTCTTGTTCAGGGGCCGGAGTGCTGTGCGCTGCTCTTGCACCGACAGCCAGCACCACATGGCTGTCTCCGTGCCAGCGCATGCACGTGGTTGCCGTCTCCGTGCCGGCGCGGAGCAACATGTCGGCGACCGAATAGCAGGCCCGCATGACAGGAGGTAGGCCCCCTCCAGATTGCAGCCGCCTGCCAATCGAAAGCCCCTAATCGCGGGCCTAGACCCCCTGGTGGGTCCCCCGGAGTCAGATCCTATTTCACAGGCCCCCAACCAGCGCTGCGGTGGCCCGTCGTCGGAGCGGCGCGGTGGGATTCTCATGCCCCCCACCGGCAATTCTCCGACCCAGCGCAGGCTCGGAGAATCCCGGCCTATAACTTTATTACTATTATCCGCCTATTGGGGCAACAAATGGTATAATCGAGCTATTTATCACAAAAATAGGATGTTGCCAATTAAGCTCATTGACTGTATTTATTTCCAGTAACCATGCACAACTTTTTAAAATCAGCTCATTCAGGACAACTGAAGCAGTATTGCTCCAAAGGTCAAATGTATCATGTTTGAAGTTACTTAACTGAGTTGGATAATATTGCAATATTCCAGGAAGCTGCATGTTCCTCTAATTCTTTTTACTGTTCAGCCAACGAAAGTCAGTGTGTATCAATTTTTTAAGTGTGCCAAATTAGACGTTTCTGATCTGCAAGGATACCTTTGCCAGGTTTTGTTTGCTTTTACCTTCTCTTATTGGCATGCTGTCAGACCAGCAAAAGCCAAGCTTTGCAATTGCGCTATCTTTAGATGTTCAAGAAAAATATTACCAGCAGTACCAAGATTAATCATTTTGGTACAATATGGAGTTGCGAATCACAGATATATCAGGCACTTTTGAATTCTCCATCAAGACTTAATCAAGTGACAGGATATACCTTTGGAAATGCTGATGTCAGTCTGTCTTTTCTTGCTGATGATAAGTGGCTGTTTTACTAACAAATCTAAAGAGATCCTCCCTCTTGCCCCTAAGAAGTAGACATAGAATGATGTCAGGAAATTATATCTGGGTATCTTCAACCTCTATTAGGTTCAAAGAACAGAAGGGAATATATTTTACAGAGAGATAAGCTAACTTCCCAGCCTCTCCTGCTTCCTCCAGACACAATCTGACTGATTTAGCAGCTACAACGTTTGTTCCCCCTACTTAAATTGAAGTTTAAAAGTGAAATTATGGATGTAAGGATTACTCATGTTAATACATTACTTTATTCAGTCTCAAAGTTGCTTTTATCAAATCATATTTAGTCAGCTAACGTGCGTACACCTTTGAGAAAATAAAAGTTCAGCTCATCTTTTGAAGGAAATATTGAAAGTGCAATATCTCAAACTGGCAGTAGGACATGAGGCGTCCTTTTTAGATCTATTTTTGAGAGAACTAAGAAAAGCTTTTGATTAAGGTCAGCAGAGAGAATGTATTACAATCCCAGACCAGAACCCAACGGTGGCAAGGATACTGGACCGTAACCCCAACATTTTAGTTTATTTTGTAAGACTGTGTGGAAAGAATACAATAATAGGCTTACATTAACACTGCAATGAAGTTACTGTGAAAAGCCCCTAGTCGCCACATTCCGGCGCCTGTTCGGGTACACGGGGAAGAATGTCCAAATTACCTAACAGCACATCTTTCGGGACTTGTGGGAGGAAACTGGAGCACCCGGAGGAAACCCACCCAAACACGGGGAGAATGTGCAGACTCCGCACAGACAGTGACCCAAGCCGGGAATCGAACCAGGGACCCTGGCACTGTGAAGCCACAGTGCTAACCATTATGCCACCGTGCTGCCCCAAGAGTGATTGGACAAAGAAATAGGGATCTGGTAGTTGAAAACAAAACTTTATTATTAACACGATATTAAACTCTTCAACATTACACCCAAAAATAGCTTCCAATTACCCCTTAAACAATACTACTCAATACAATAAATGCAATACCCTTAGTTACTATCTCTATTACCAATTAAACAAGAAGAAAGGAAAAACATACGGCTCTCAATTCATCCTACATCCCAATGACACAGAGTGATACTTGCTTTCCAGAACAGATTTGGTTCCAGTTACAACCCCTACAGGCTATGGCTGGGTGTCTTCAAAAAGCTGTTTCAACTTCCTCGTTGTCTTCAAGCACATCTGCACCACTTTAGACACTATTATTTTTTTTAACTAACCTATAGTGAGAGCACAATACCTAACTCGTGGACTCAGTGTTGGCCCGATCAGAACTGCACTCAAAATATTTCTCAAAACGTCTGAATGTCTTAGCTCCAACCAGCAATGACATCATCTCCCCAAGATAAATTCTCTGGGCTGAAAACACATTAACTCCTCAGGGACTCCACCTAGTCAAACAACAGTGCATTAGCCCAGAATTTTACGATGGCCAATTTCACCTCTGGCTCCTAAAAACTTTCTGATAGTGCAAAACAAGATTAATTTTAAAACATGACCTCTGCGGTCAAACACACTCTAACCCAAGCTGTTAGCCCTTAAATTGCCACATGTTTAGAATCCAATATATCTAAAATCCTGCATTTGTCTCAAATGGTCCATAATCACCATAAAAATTATACATCAAATATCAACAGAACTTGGAAAATTTTGAATAGGTGCAAGATAATAAAATCTCTGTGTGAAGCTTCCTAATTGTATGTTATTAAAACTAACAGAAGGTCCTTAAGGAATGATATTGAAATAAGAAGGGAAAATGCTGGAAAATAACATTTTGTCTCAGACTTTCCAGTCTTCAGATCATCAGAGACCAAATGTATGCCCCTGCGCTGGCTTCTGAGGGAATTATTGGGAAGTCTCAACTTCTGATGGGCAATTCCCCTGTTCCCTGGATACCTCCACAAATGTCTCTGGCTCTGTCCCATCCACTTGGCAACCTATCCATCTACCATTCGACCCATTCGACATTCTAAACATCTGTCGCCCTACCGACTTACCATTTTCCCCAGCCACCACCCTTCCACCTGCCACCTTACCCACCAGCCACTCTACCCATCTACCACCCTACCTCCACTATTCTAGCTACCTACTATCCCATCCACCTGCCAGCCTACCACCTACCACCCAGTCTTCATCATAGCACCCCTGCCCTATGCTACTGACTGCAATGGAGTTCTCCGACTGACTGTACTCTTCACATTTTTGGAGAAGCCAGGCTTGGAAGACCCAGCTCCATACGGAGCTGCATTGGGGCACAGAAAACTATAGTCAGAGCACCAATGAAATGGTGACTGCCGTTTCGCGGAATATCTGGGCCAATGAACCCATCAACATCTGAGAGATGTAGGGCTGAATTTTCCGGTCCTTCCCGCAAGTGGGATCTTCCCGTCCTGCTGATGGCGACCCCTGTGGTGGGTCCCCCAGCAATGCAGCCTGCAAAGAATGCAAAATGCCATTGACATCAGCAGGACTGGAAGATCCCGCCGCTGGCCAAGGCAAGCTGCCTCAGCGACAGGAAAATATGCCACAGTGGGGTGGAAAATCCGTCCCATAGAAACATAGAATATAGGAGAAGTAGGCCATTCGACCCTTTGAGCCTGCTCCACCATTCAATATTGAATGAAGTTGGTTTACAGGTGCAACAGGTGATTAAGGAAGCGAATGGAATTTTGTCCTTCATTGCTAGAGGGCTGGAGTTTAAGACTAGGGAGGTTATGCTGCAATTGTATACGGTGTTAGTGAGGCCACACCTTGGGTATTGTGTTCAGTTTTGGTCTCCTTACCTGAGAAAGGACATACTGGCACTGGAGGGTGTGCAGAGGAGATTCACTAGGTTAATCCCAGAGCTGAAGGGGTTGGATTACGAGGAGAGGTTGAGTAGACTGGGACTGTACTCGTTGGAATTTAGAAGGATGAGGGGGGATCTTATAGAAACATATAAAATTATGAAGGGAATAGATAGGATAGATGCAGGTAGGTGAAAGCAGAACTAGGGGGAATAGCCTCAAAATAAGGGGAAGTAGATTTAGGACTGAATTTAGGAGGAAATTCTTCACCCAAAGGGTTGTAAATCTATGGAATTCCTTGCCCAGTGAAGCAGTTGAGGCTCCTTCATTAAATATTTTTAAGGTAAAGATGGATAGTTTTTTGAAGAATATAGGGATTGAGGGTTATGGTGTTCAGGCCGGAAAGTGGAGCTGAGCCCACAAAAGATCAGCCATGATCTCATTGTATGGCGGAGCAGGCTCAAGGGGCCATATGGCCTACTTCTGCTCCTTGTTCTTATGTTATTAATATGATTGTGGCTGATCCTCCAACTCAACATCACAGTCCTGCATTCTCTCCATACTCCATGGTGCCTTTACAGTCGAGAAATGTATCTATTTCCCTCTTAACTATATTCAGTGACTTGGCCTCCACAGCCTTCTGTGGTAGAGAATTCCACAGGTTCACCAACCTCTGAGTGATGAAGCTTCTCCTTATCTCGGTCCTAAATGGCCTACTCGTATCCTGAGATGGTGAACCCTTGTTCTAGAACCTCCAGCTACAGGAAGTAACATCCCTGTATCCAGTCTGTCCAGCCCTGTTAGGATTTTATGTTTCAATTAGACTCCCTCTCATCCTTCTAAATTCCAGTGAATATAGAACCAATCGACCTAATTTCCTCTCATACGTCAATCCTGCCATCCCAGGATTCAGTCTGGTGAACCTTGAAATATTATTTGGTTTCCTCATCCAAATCATTGATGAATATGGTGAATAGCTGGGACCGAAGGGCTGATCCCTCCGGGACCCCATTGGTCACCGCCTGCCACTTAGGAAAAGACACATTTATTCCTACTCCAATTCTCAATTCATGAAATAAAGATTTTGACCTTTTGTCAAGGTTGCAATGCACAGGGTTGAAGTAGAACAACTTATCTCGCAATGTATCAATGTCGAATAATGTATCAATAATGCTCTAAATTTACCATGACCTTTCCTGATGCGCGGTTAATCTGATTGCATTGGACTTTCTGCGATTGACCATTTAATTTATATTTCACCACAATTGCAATAACGTGAGTAACCCATGAATTCTTGAAACAAGCAAGTGTTTGATCATCTGAGACAGCGCCACAGAGATGTGTAGCTAGAAAATTCCAGATTTTAAGCAATTAGCAGATGACGTTAGGACGGCTGCTAATATTTATTGGCTTTAAGAAAACCAAAACACAATTTATTAGTCACCTCCTCCATAGATAGAGAAAATTCAAGGATTTATAGAACTATTTATGTAAAGTATCACCAATGAAACCCTTTAAATGGCCTTGAATTACTTCATAACGACAGATTTAGCAAATTCTTCCATAAGGAATTTTTGTTGCTGGAGATCCTAAATAAATATATCATCAGCAAAATGAACAATTTATTTATGTTAGTGCCAAATGCAGTTCAGTGGACGCCGCCATCCATCTTGACAAATACAGTTAGCGTTTCAAAGGCAAACGAGAAAAAAGTAATGCAGATAAGAGCAAATTTGTTTCATCCCGTTTTCAAACAGATAAATGTCTAATCCGAGGCCACAGGTAATTTGAAAGGCTTTTAGAAGTACACCTGATAAATATTAGTCCAAATTCAAACAGAGACTGTTTCTAAACATAGCCCTGTTATGTCCTGTAGCATTCAATCACAGCAATTAGAAAAATTAATATGGTCAGAAGCAACGGGCACAATTCAATCACTGGAACGTTCCAGGTCGGGGGTTGCCCCATGGGCAGGAAGGGGTTAAGGGCTTTGCGTCTGTGAGTCCTTAAAACCATCTTTAAATATTGTGGAGATCCTTAACAGGAGCAACCACAGCTGCAGGCTATCGGTCCTCCCAAACTCTCCCAGGTCAGAGGCCGGCTGCAGCTTCTCTCATGAAAGTCAATTTCACGCCCCTTTGACTGTGATCAGCCTCAAGCTTCACAGCTGAAGATTATTTCAAATGAGGTAATAGCTTTGTTAGTTGTGTTAGCACTTCACGATCCTGAACTCTCAAGGGCCTCCTCGAAGGAACAGGTGCCATGAATGAGAGGGTTATTAGTAGACTGGATGTTCTGCAAACTATGATCCCGGAACAGTATACCTGTAGCCTAGGTGCACCAGCACCATGGAGGTGGCTGCCAACAACTGAACAGTGAAGAGCAGGGCTTCACCACTGAGGACCCTCTCACAGCCAAAGGGTAAATGTGTGGATGAGCGGAGGACAGCTGAGCATGACCTTCCTAATGTTGCTGGCAGAGGTTTGGGGTCTAGGGGTTCCTAATCTGGCTGGAGATGAGTGTGTAGGGCAAGGTTTGCCAACACGACCAGCTCACTGGATGGAAACTCAGAACAGTCATGGTAATGCTGGGGGGAGGTTTGGGAAATTTGACAGTCCCGGGAAGGAAGCCCAAACGGATTATGCAAATAAGAGAAGAGGAGGCCAGCGGTGTGATAGGGTGTACTGGAGTTGTTGGTCTTTACATGATCTGACAAACAGCATATGCCGCAGAAGATTGCGTCTCAACAGAGATGCAACATCATGAAGGAAGAGGACACCTGTTCCCAGTGGCTGAGAAGGTCACTGTAGCACTAAATTTTTACTCCATCGAGTTGTTCCAGGGCTCAAGCGGGGAACTGTGTGGAATCTCGTAATCTTCAGCCCATAGATACATTTGGGGGAGGTAACAGATGCTCTGTATGCCCGGGTTTCTGACTATATCACCTTTGACTTGGAGCAGGCCCATCAAGATGCCCGGACTGCAGGATTTGCTGCCATCGTCGTGATGCCCCAGGTCCAGGGAGCCATCGATGGCACACATTTTACCCTTTAAACACCGGTGGATCAGAGAGTTCCCTATATTAACAGTAAGGGGTTTCAGGCTCTGAATGTTCAGATCGTGTACGACCACCGCCTCAGGGTCATGCATGTGTGTGCCCTCTATCTTGGGCGCGTGCATGACAGCGACATACTGGGGCACTCAGAGATCCTCAGTGTCTTCGAGGATCATTCCTATATGATGGGTTGGCTCATGGGGGACAAGGGATACCCGCTGAGGTAATGATGATGCCATGCGGAAACCCGAGACCGAGACAGAGACTGTTTCTAATGAGGCCCACGCTGCCACCCGTGCTGTCATTGAGTAGTGCATCGGGTTGCCCAAAATGCAGTTCCAATGTGTGAACCACTCTGGCGGGGGTCTACAGTACTCCCCCCAGAGGATCGCCTGCTTTGTGCTCGTCTGCTGTGCCCTCCACAATCTGGCACAGCAGCAGGGTGACATGCTGGAGGAGGAAGAGAAGGAGGAGGTGGCAGGCGGACTTGAGGCTGAGGGGAAGGGGTGCAGGCAGTCCAGGTGGGGCTGGAAGATGAGGCTGGGGAGGAGCAGCAGGCTGGAGGATAGGTAATGGCAAGGGTAATAAATGCCAGAAGACCAGGGAGGAACTTATCATCTCCAGATTCTCCAATGGCAAGACTGTATCTATCAGCTCAACAACCCACCCCCCACCACCAGCTCCACCAAATCAAACCACTCCCTCCCTGACCACCCTGTTCTCCCCTCCCAGGATCTATGTAACATAACACCAGGATGATGGGCCTGTGTCGACACTGTCAGCGGGTCAATATGCTAGGCAGGAGAGTGATGATTACTCGTGACGGAGCCTGCATGTGTGTTGAGGGGAGGGGGGGGGGGGGGGGTGCTGCTGGCAAGCCTGCTATCAAGACTAAAGTGACCTAGGCTTCACATGTATCAGGTGTGAGATATTTTAATGTGACAGATTTCCTTGGGTTTTCCTCTCCAGGTGAATGTATAGCCACTGCCATCTTCCCTCAGTTACCCTTCACTTTCTCGTTGGGTCTCTTGCATGGCAGCGACGTCAATGTTCAGGTGCCTGAGTTTACCGGCAACAGGGGCAGTTCTCCATTCTGGTCGATTGCTTTGCTCATTATCTCTGAAGGTTTGTATATTCAGGTTTCAAAATGCAGTTTCACTTTGACTTTCTGGCCTCGGGTAGATGAACTGGATGTGGCTTTCCAGCCAGTTTGGGGATGGAACAGACTATTTTTAGGGCTCCTTTTCCAGCCCGTTCCCCTGAAGAGGGATGCTCGGTTGTGAAGAAAGCTGCCGAAACGCTCTCCTGCTCCTATTCCAAGAGCGAGACGACTGGATCAAACTCCACCTCCTACCTGCTGGTCCAAAGCTGGAGACTTCCAGATCTCACGGTCCTGTCCCTGTCACCTCTCGCCGATCACTGCAGGGTTTGTCTGTGTGTGTGTGTGTGGGGGGGGGGGGGTTGCTGGTTTTCTCTCCCGAGACACATGGTGGGGGGCATTTTTTAACGTGGGCATGGCGTTGATCATCAGCAGACACATGGTCCTTGACAGCGGGTAGGTCCAGTTCCAATGGCAAGGAAACCTCAACGACTGGGGATTTCCCTACTGCTGATGCCTTCATTCCCCATCACAGCCATTGACTCCATATGAGTATCTTCCACCTCACAGCCATTGATACCATACGATGTATCTTCCACTTGATCCACCGTTGAGGACTGATTTTGGATTGTACTTTGTCTAGTTTCTCCCTTCTGACTTTATCGTCATGGGCGACCCTGCCAGGAGCCTCTTCTGTCCTCAGTGCAGTGGTGAATCTTCTCAGGCCTTTCTCCAGTGTGCTAAGAGGGAGCAGGAGATTTCTGAGTGAATGCACATCTATCCTCTTACTGTTCAAGAGAGCACACCTATCAATGTCCTGCAATCTTCTTTCTTGGATCAGTGTTTCATTGAGAAACTCCCTCGGCAGCACTTTCCAAACCCGTGACCACTGCCATCTAAATGGACAGGGGCAGCAGACACATGGGAACATCACCACCTGGGAGTTCCTCTAAGCCACTTACCACCCTGACTTGGGAATATATCATCGTTCCTTCACTGTCATTGGGTCAAAATCCTGGATCTCCCTCCCTAACAGCAAGGTGGGTGCACCTACACCACTTAGACTAGTTCAAGAGGACCATAAGACCATAAGATTTCAGAGCAGAAATAGCCCATTTGGCCCATCGAGTCTGCTTTGCCATTCGATCATGGCTGATATCTTTCTCATCCCCATTCTGCTGCCTTCTCCCGTAACCCCTGATCCCTTATTGATCAAGAACCTATCTATCTCTGTCTTAAAGACACTCAGTGATTTTTTGTCACCACAGCCTTCTCAGGCTGAAGAAATTCCTCCCCATCTCTGCTTCAAAGGAGCGTCCATTCAGTCTGAGGCTGTGCCCTATGATTCTTGTCTCTCCTACTAGTGGAAACATCTTCTCCAGCTCCACTCTAACCAGGCCTCACAGTATTCTGTAAGTTTCAATGAGATCCCCCTCATCCTTCTAAACTCCAACGAGTACAGACCCAGAGTCCTCAACTGCTCCACATATGACAAGTCCTTCATTCCCGGGATCATTCTTGTCAACCTCCTCTGGGCCCCCTCGAAAGTCAGCACATCCTTCCTTAGATACGGGGCACAAAACTGCTCACAATATTCCAAATGGGTTCTGACCAGAGCCTTATACGGCCTCAACAGTACATCCCTGCTCTTGTATTCTAGCCCTCTCAAAATGAATGCTAACATTGCATTTGCCTTCCTAACTGCCGACTGAACCTGCATGTTAACCTTAAGAGAATCTTGAACCAAGACTCCCAAGTACCTTTGTGCTTCGATTTCTGAAGCCTTTCCCCATTGAGTAAATCATCTATGTCTCTATTTTTTCTACCAAAATGCATAACCTCACAATTTTCGCATTGTTTTCCATCTCCACTTCTTTGCTCACTCTCTTAGCCACTCCAAACCCTTCTGCTACCTCAATACTACCTGTCCCTCTACATATCTTTGTATCATCTGCAAACTTAGCAACAATGCCCTCAGTTCCTTCTTCCAGATCATTAATGTATATCATGACTAGTTGTAGTCTCAACACTGACCATTGTGGAACACCACTAGTCACCGGCTGCCATCCTGAAAACGACCCCTTTATCAAATTCTGCCATCAACTAATCCTCTATCCATGCCAGTACTTTGCCCCTAACACCATGGGCTTTTGTCTTATTTAGCAGCCTCCTGTTGGGCATCTTGTCAAAGGCCTTCTGGAAATCCAAATAGATCACGTCCACTGGCTCTCCTTTGTCTAAATTCCTTGTGACCTCCTCCAAGAATTCTAACAGATTTATCAGGCATGACCTCCCCTTGACGAAGTTGTGCTGACTCAGCCCTATTTTACCATGCACTTCCAAGTACTCCGCAATCCCATCTACAATAGTGGGCTGACTGACAAGACAACCCCGCCCCCTCTGCCCATTTTCTTGTCCTTTCAACATATATCCTTGGATATTTAGATCCCAGCCCTGATCACCTTGCAGCCACATCTCGGTGATGCCCACAACATCACATACCCACCAATTTCAATGTGCGCTACAAGCTCATTTACCTTTTATCATATACTGCACACATTTAGATACAACACACTCAATCCTGCGTTGACCGTCCCCCTTCTCATAGTTGTCCCTTTATCTACTGTGCCTGAAGTTAGATTCCTGCCGCTTTCCATAATCTCTGTTCTAGTACTTATTCTGGAAACTTTACTAACCTCTCCTGAGCCCTCGGCTCCTTTAACTAGTTTAAAGTCCTCATCATTAACCTGCACTCCTACCATCTCTTTAACTTTGATTTTCTGGGGAATTTCAGGTGATGACATGGAGGTGGACGCCATACGTTGGGCGGCTCCTGCTAGAGCTTTCGTTTTTTTGGCCCTTTTCACACAGGTTTCAGGGGAAATCTTATATGAACGAGCTCCGGTAAACTGTGGTATTCGGAGGATGTCGAAAACCCAACGGAAGAATACGGGGTAAAAAGATGTGAGCGACAGTCTGTCTGAGAGCTCAGATTCGGTGAGGAGTTCTCTGGGCGGAAAGATGGCGGCACCAAGCTCGCCAGGTGGGGCAGCGCCCATTACAGTGGACACGCCGGCCAAGGTGATGGCAGTGGAATTGAGCATTTTGAGCGGCAGGGGAAGGAGATGGTGGGAACACTCAAACAGTTTTGGATGATATGTTGGCTCCGATAAAGGAGGCTCTTGGAATGATGGCGAGGGCAGTGTGGGAGCAAGGAAAGGTGTTGAAGGGGGTGGAGGAGACATTCTCCTGGCACAGTGACCAGGTCGCCTCGATGGGAGAGGAGCTGCGGAGGGTGGAGGAGAGCAATAAAGGGCTGAGAGCTAAAGTGGAGGACCTGGAAAACAGGTCGCAGTGGCAGAATCTGCAGATCGTGGGTCTACCTGAGGGGCTGGAGGGCTAGAGGCCGACGGAATACTTCTCAGAGATGTTTGCCCAGTTGTTGGAGGAGAAGGAGCTGGATAGGGCTCATCGGTTGCTCCGGCCGAAGCCAAAGGCGAATGAGTCACCGAGAGCTGTGTTTCCACAGCTACCAGATGATGGAGAAGGTGCTGAGATGGACCAAGCAGAATCGAGAGGTGAGGTGGAAAGGCAGTGGCATTCGAATATACCAAGACATCACGGTGGAGCTGCCACGATGGCGGGCGGCCTTTAACAGGGCGAAGGTAGCGCTTTATAAGAGCAATGTGCTGTTCTGGGTGGTCTACCCGGCAAAGTTGAGAGTTATGCGTAACTCCAAGCACTATTACTTTCAGAATGCGGAGGAGACGGAGGTGTTTGTGAGAGCTGAAGGATTAAGACTGAACTGAGTTTGGACTTTGTTTTTTGTATGCTGTGGTTGGGAGGGACTGGTTTAGATACATTGAGGTAATGTGTTGGTTTTTCCCCCCCTTTTGTTAGAGGTATATCATGTGTGGGCTCTTTTGAAGGGCTGGGTGTTGAGGGGTTTTCTGTTGGTTTTTGTACTTGGTATGTGGGGAGAGGGTTTTCTGGAGGGGCCACCTCGATAGCAAACTTGAGTTGGCCAGTGAACGGGAGCGAGGTGGGGGGAGGGGCTGTGGTCGGCTGAGCCTGTACGGCCAGGTTTCGATGGGCCTGGGAATGTGTAAGGGGGGAAGGGGGGGGGGGGGGTATGCAAAGAGAAGTGGTCTTGAAAGCATGTGGTCGAGGGGGTTTCTGGGAATGGGGGGGAGGGATAGCTGGCTGATGGTGATTAGGGGTAGGGCCTGGTCCCACTCGTGGGGCGGGTCTGGGCCCGTGGTCATAACTGATAGGAGGGGAAGGGGGGGGGTGACAGACCCCCAGTCCAAATGGTAACGTAGAATGAACGGGGCTTGCGTGGACCGGTGAAGTGGGTGAGAGTGTTTTTGCATTTAGAGCTTGAGAGCTGATGTGGTGCCGCTGCAAGAGAGCCACTTGAGGGTGAAGGACCAGGTTAGGAATCGGAAGGGTTGGGTGAGTGTTCCACTCAGGCTTTGAAAGCAGGGCCCGGGGGGGAGGTGGGGTAGCAGTGTTCCTGGGTAATAGGGTTCGGTTTCAGGTGGAGAAGGTATTGGCGGATCAAGGGGGGCAGATACGTTTTGGTAACGGGTCCGTTGGAAGGCAGGTTGATGGCGTCGGTTCGCATGCTCAGAATTAGGATGGTGTAGGGTTTATGAAAAGGATGTTGACGGCCATACCAAGTCTGGACACGCATCAATTAATTTAAAGTGGGGATTTAAATACAGTGTTGTACCCAAAGATGGATCTGTCTAAGCCACGCTCGTTGACCCCTTCGGCGGGGGGCCGAAAGTGTGGGCAGAGTTTATCAGGGAGATGGGGTGAGCAGACACGTGGCAGTTCTTACATCCAGGGGTAGAGAGTTTTCCTTTTATTCACCAGTGTATAAAATGTGCTCAAGGATTGACTTCTTTATTGTGGGGAGGTCGTTGATGTCGGAAGGCGGAATTCTCGGCGATTGTCATTTTGGATCATGCTCTGCGTTTGGTGGATGTGGTCCTGGAGAGGAGGTCTACACAGAGGTCGGCATGGAGGTTGGATGTGGGGCTGCTTGCGGGTCTGAGTTTCTGTGTGTGGATGGGAAAGGTGATTGATGAATATGTGGGGTTCAATAATAAGAGGAGGTCTCGCTGTCGGTGACTTGGGAGGCACTGAAGTCGGTGGTGAGGGGTGAGATCATCTCTTATAAGATGCAGGTGGATAGGGAGGCAAGAGAGGAGCGGCAACGGCTGGTAGATGAAGGTTGATGGGAAATATGCGGTAGATCCCATCCCGGAGCTTATGGTCATTAGAAAGGAACTGCAGGCACGGTTTGAACTTTTGTCTGCAGGGAAAGCGTAACATCAGTTGAGGTGGGCTAAGGGGGTAGTATATGAGTATGGGGAGAAGGCCAGTCACTTGTTGGCAGGACAGCTCCACCAGCAAGCGGCCTCACGAGAGATTGTTCAGGTCCCAGATGGGGCGAGGGTGTTGGCAGTGGCGCTAGAACAGGACATTTGAGGAGTTTTATGAAAGGTTGTATAGGTCGGACCTCCGGAGGATGTGTCGGATATGAGGGAGTTCTTGGGGGGGGGGGGGGGGGGGGGCGGAAGTGTCCTAAAGTTAGGGACGAGGAGAGGGCAAGGTTGGAAAAGCCAGTGGGGATTGAGGAGTTTCAGATGGCAATAGGGAAGATGCAGACAGGTAAAGCACTGGGCCCGGATCAGTTCCCAATGGAATTCTAGACAAAGTTTTTGGATAGGTTGATGCCACTGTTGGTGGAGATGTTTGAGGATGCAGTGACTAAGGGAGCACTCCCGGAGATGATGGGACAGGCATCTATTTTGCTGTTGTTAAAAAAGCATAAGGACCCAGTGGAGTGTGGGTCACATCGGCCAATATCCCTGCTAAATGTGGATGCCAAGATTCTTGCCAAGGTGTTGGCGCTTAGGTTGGAAGAGAGCCTTCTGCAGGTGATTGCGGAAGATCTGGCAGTTGTCCTCGAATATGTGGTGCTTGCTAAACATGGTGCTCTCTCCACAGAAGGGGTGGGGGGAAGCCAAAGGTGGTGGTGGCGCTGGATGCAGAGAAGGCATTTGATTGAGTAGAGTGGAGTTATTTGTTTGTGGTGTTGGAGTAGTTGGGATTGGGCCTAAGTTTGTGGTGTGGGTTAAATTGTTATATGAGGAACCTAAGGCGGGTGTACGTACAAATGAGATGAACGCTGGATATTTTCAGCTGCACAGGGGGAAAGAGACAGGGGTGTCCCATGTCCCCTCCTTTTGTTTGCACAGGCGATAGATTCCTTGACCATTGTGCTGAGGTGCTCGGATAAGTGGAGAGAGATAGTGAGGAGGTGTGGTGCGTGGAGCATAAGGTGTCCCTGTATGCCGATCACCCTGTATGCCCCCTCCCTCAACTCTTTTACCACAATGTTATTGGCCAATCGATGGCATGTCCTATTTTCACCCTGAATTGGAAAACTTTGCTTCCAATTTCTACCCTTCTCTCAGTTTCATGTGCTCCACCCCTGACTCTTCACTTTCCTTGCTTGACTTGTCTTCATTTCTGTGGATGAGCTATCAATGAATGTTCATTATAAGCCCACTGACTCCCATTACACTTCCTCACATCCTACACTCTGGAAGGACTTCATTCCATTCTTCATGTTCCTCCATGTCTGTCACATCTGTTCCAATGATACAACCTTCCACACCAGCTTTTCTGGCATGTCTTCTTTTTCCCTTAGCTGAGAAATCGCTCCTCCCCCTTCCCCCGCAGCACTGATTTAAAGAGCCCGAGAGCACGTCCATCTCATTTCCTGCACTTCTGCTTTCACCACTTCCCCTCCATCCCAGATCCGCAATAACCTTGCTCTGACCTTCAACACCACCAGCCTCTGTAATTGACGGATCATTTTCTGCCATTTCAACCACCTCCAGCCTGGTGCCACAACCAAAGATATCCTCTCCTTCCTCTTCCAGCATTCCAAAGGAACCATTTTGTCTTTGTAACCTGGTCCACTCCTCAGTCACCCCCAAACATTCTGTCCTCTTCCACAGCACCATTCCTTGTAAACACAGAAGTTATAACATGCCCTCTTACCTCCTCACCTAAGGTCCAAAATATTCCTTCCAGGGGAGGCAGCAATTTATGTGTACTTCTTTCAATTTAGTATGCTGTATTTGCCGCTCACAATGTGGCCTCCTCTACATTGGGGAGACCAGACACAGATTGTCTGGCCACTTTGCAGAACATCTCTGTTCAGTTCACAAGCATGATTCCTAACTTCTGGTGGCACATCATTTTAATTCTCCACCTTGCTCTCTGACATCTCTGCCCTTGGCCTGCTGCAGTGCCCTAGTGAAGCTTAGTGCAAGCTCGAGGAACAATACCTCATCTTTTGTTTAGGCACTTTACAGACTACTAGGTTCAACACTGAGTTTATCAATTTCAGACTGCAAACTCTGCAGCTACATTTTGTTTCCTTTTCTTTGCATGTTTTGGTTTTCTCTTACTTCTGCTGTCAGACAGCAGCGCACCTGCTCTAGGCACATCTTTTATTCCTTTATCTTTTTTACTTGCCCCTCAACACTCCCTTTAGCTCTGTAAGACTCTTCTGTCATCTAATTGTTCCTGTCTTCCAGCCTATCTCAGCCCTTCCTTTTGTCCTTGTCACATCCACCCCTTGCTCAAATCTTATTACATTTCTATTTTTTTCCAGTTCTAATGAAAGGTCATTGACCTGAAACGTTAACTCTGTTTGTCTCTCCAGAGATGCTGCCTGACCTGCTGAGTTTTTCCAGCATTTTTGTTTCTATTTCAGATATCCAGCTTCCAGAGTATTTTGTATTTTGGTTAATATCCAATCTCCCACTGCCTAATAGTGTATTTGTGGATTACAAATGCTAAAATATATCCCCCAATGGATATAGCAAGAGTGTGTGCAAAGATTCATCGTTTTTTAATGAATAGCCATGGATGATTTAAGTGAGAAAGAGACTTTAATCGATACAGTATCTTGTGAAATCTCTTAGAAATGTCTCACAGTATTTCACAGCCAATGATTAACTTTGCAATGAAGTGACTTTTGTTATGTATATAGGCAAAGGCACTGAATGTCATAATTTCAAAGAAATATTGGGCTGGGACTTCCAAGCTCCCAAGCGTCGGATTGGTGGGGAGGAGGGGGGGGGGGGGGGGGGGGGGGAGGGGTATATCAAAGATGCACTGGGGTATCCCTTCCGGAACGTCACAGGTAAACATTTGCACAGCAATTGCCCAGAAATGCGATCGCCCGTTGCTGTGAATCATCCGAAAATGAAATAAGTCTCTTAACTTCTTGGTAACTACTGTCAAGACCCAGACCGACCACCCCCATCAAACTCCCTCCACCCTCCTGACCCACCAGGATACCCCCGACACCCCAGGGGAGTGCCCATCTCTTGACTAACCACTCCCTGTTCTTCCTCCCACCCCCAATATTCCCCAACCCCCCATGGGATTTCCCCCACAGGTACTGGAACCCCCACCCCCACATTCCCCCAAAACGTCCAACACCCCCCACCATGTCCCATCTCCCCTAATATCTACCCCCCCCCCTCCCCCCAGCTACTGCAACATTGCTGTTGGGAGACAGCTGCATGGCTTGAATCGCTCCTGGCCTGAGTCGGAAGATTGGATGATACAGACACAGAAGAAATTTGGTGCAAGTAAGTGGCACGGAGTAGCAATCTGACACCGATTTCCACTCTGAGCAAGTTACAGCCCATTTAGATCGTTTGGTGACTTGGGCGGTGTGATGGCATTTTGGAAGGTCTAATCCAGGTAGGGAATACACAGTGAGTGGTAGAACCCTCAAGAGTATTGACAATCAGAGAGATCTTGGTGTACAGGTCCACAGGTCACTGAAAGGGGCAACACAGGTGGAGAAGGTAGTCAAGAAGGCATACGGCATGCTTGCTTTCATTGGGCGGGGCACTGAGTATAAAAATTGGCAAGTCATGTTGCAGTTGTATAGATCGTTAGTTAGGCCGCACATGGAGTATAGTGTTCAATTCTGGTCGCCACACTACCCGTACCAGCCTCCCCGGACAGGCGCAGGAATGTGGCGACTAGGGGCTTTTCACAGTAACTTCATTGAAGCCTACTCGTGACAAGCAATTTTCATTTCATTTTCATTTCATACCAGAAGGATGTGGAGGATTTAGAGAGGGTGCAGAAGAGATTTACTAAGTTGTTGCCTGGCATGGAGGGCATTAGTTATGAGGAGAGGTTGAATAAACTTGGTTTGTTCTCGCTGGAACGAAGGAGGTTGAAGGGCGACCTGATAGAGGTCTACAAAATTATGAGGGGCATAGACAGAGTGGATAGTCAGAGACTTTTTCCCAGGGTAGAGGAGTCAATTACTAGGGGGCATAGGTTTAAGGTGCAAGGGGCAAGGTTTAGAGGAGATGTACGAGGTACGTTTTTTACACAAAGGATAGTGGGTGCTTGGAACTCGCTGCTGGAGGAGGTGGTGGAAGCAGGGACGATAGTGACGTTTAAGGGGCATCTTGACAAATACATGAATAGGATGGGAATAGAGGGATATGGACCCCGGAAGTGTAAAAGATTTTAGTTTAGACGGGCAGCATGGTCGGCATAGGCTTGGAGGGCCGAAGGGCCTGTTCCTGTGCAGTACTTTTCTTTGTTCTTATTATTTCATAATGAGTTGCCTAAGTGGAGTAATAGTGACTTCCATTATTTCTATTATTTTTTTAAATAAAATCTTTTTAATGGTATTTTCAAAAATTATGAACAATCATGTACATTACTAGCCATGTTCATTTACTGTACAATACATTTCTATTATATTTTGGCAAACAGACACGCCCCTGCTTTGCAATGAGATACTGAATGAAGAGGGCTGGGGCATACTGAAGCATCGCGCTTTTAAGTGGCAGGGTTTCTAATGCTGCTGTCCTGTAAAGGAGGCTATGTGTTTCCCGTGGAGATCAAGCAAAATGCGAAAGGAGAAGTTGCACTCAACTTGCTTCCTGACAGTCAATCCAGGCAGGCTTTGACAATTTCACAGGAACAAGTAACCTGATGTCAGTTTGGATGAAGATATCTCCTGTAGCTCAGTCAGACGAGGAATATGGAGGAAATAGTTGGAGCCGTAACGTTGAAATAAAAGACAAAATTATTGTCTGTCAAACGTACTGAATTTTTAGACTTCAGATCCAGATTTATGATCAAAGCGGGGAAATCCAACAGGATCATAAGAATAGTCAGAGGTTACACTAACTGTGAGAATGCCTGTGGAAGGCTTTTAAGGGGGCGTCATGGATAACACAGTTCACAGGTAATCTTACCTTTCCAATCTGCCTTCCAGATGTTAATTCTGGAAGAAAAAATGATCAGATAATTCTGGGGAACATATCAATATAATTAGTGCTATGCTTTTAATATCATTAACCTTTAACATAATGAGGTTAACATTTCCACAGCAAATAACTTGACTGTTGAAACAGCTTCAGAAATACATGGAGGAACCCTGGTGAGCCAGAGCTATATTAACCTGCTGTGAATTCATTGATGTTGACAAGTATATAGCCTAGGAATTACTGTTGGTAATATAAATAGATAATGCTTAAAACATTTCCCACTTTAATATTTTAGCAGAGACTGCAGTGCCCATGTTAAAATAGGACAACATGAGTTTTCGTCATTGATATTAACAACTGTAATATCTGGCTTTAAAATAAAAAGCCTTTGACCTTAAGCAGACCTTAATTTGAATTAACCTCTCTCAGTAATACCCTGTTAATATTCCAATGCTGGGAAGATTTCTCTTGATGCACTCTATCATCAACAGATTATGATTTTGTTGTAAAGAGCCTATGAGAAGTTACTCCCTATTGTATTTTGTCAGAATATATTACCTTCATGTTGTTACTTACCTAATTTACACAACAACACAAAACCCAAAAATGTATGTACTTCTGTTCCATGCCGATCATTTGCTCTGCTCTTATGTGGGGTCGAGTTTGCCTCTGTTAATTTTTTTTGAAAATCTGAATTTGCATCAATTTAAAGACATTGGCTACATTTTCCTTTGAAGTCAACTGCTGCCTCCAGACACCACGGCAGCATGATAAATCTTTTGCCGTTACATTTTCCTTTTCCAGGGGAAACAAAAGAATGAATCCAAAACACAGATGTGTTCGACTATGATACTGTTTATTTAGACAGCAGGCACTTAATAATCCCTTCCTGCTTTCACTCTTCAGAATTCCTTCCTTATCTTGGGGAGGTTTCTTGAATAGGCTGGAAGCTAAACATGTAATTAACCTGACAGTTGTTCTAATGAGGGCTAAAGTCCATTTGTCAAGAAGATTTGAGACAGCATAGAAAACGATTTTGAGTAGACCACTGTCTCTGCCAAACTTTGCAGCATGTATGTCTATACCGAAAACATGTCTCTTTTCTCTATAATATATATTTTTTTACATTGCCAGTGATGGCAAAACATATTCAGCATTTGCCACTATTGGATGTTGGAAGAGGCGTTGCAACTTCCTGAGTGTGGGCCACTAAGGTGCATTAACAGCACAGTGGTTAGCACTATTGCTTGACAGCTCCAGGATCCCAGGTTCGATTCTCGGCTTGGTCACTGTCTGTGTGGAGTCTGCATGTTCTCCCCGTATCTGCGTGGGTTTCCTCCGGGTGCTCCGGTTTCGTCTCACAAGTCCTGAAAGACGTGCTTGTTTTGTGAATTAGACATTCTGAATTCTCCCTCTGTGCACCCGAACAGGCGCTGGAATGTGGCGACTAGGGAATTTTCACAGTAACTTCATTACAGTGTTCATGTAAGCCTACTTGTGACAATAATAAAGGTTATTAGATCTCAGATCATTATCAACCCAAACGTTGCAGCGACCCAGTCCTTGCTACTCCCAAGTGCTGACGACTTCAGATGGCAAGGATTTGGCCAATGCAAATTTGTGCTTACTGGCCATTAATGAAGAATTGATTTCACTTTAAAATTTTAGAGCTGTTTTTCCAGACATGAATCCCATTGGTTCACACATACCAATTTTAAAAGTTAGGTTTTTAAAGTGATTTTTCCCGGTCAAAATTACTGTACTTTTAAAAAGGAAGCTGACATTTTTAATTTTAGAAAGCGGTGTACATTTTTAATCTTGTAAAGTTGCTAAAAATGTGATTTTCCACTTTTGTTTCTGATCGCCAATGTCATTTTTTAATGTGATTCTCTAACACCTTTTTACTGCAGCACCTTTTGTTTTTCATTAACGCGGCGCTATTACTTGTAAGTCACGCCCACAACTACCTGCCGCTTTCGCCCACCCCCAACTGCTGGACCTCACTGCAGCCCATGTCAGGAAGGAATTGCCCCTCAAGGCAAGGAAATTCTTGCCACCCTTAAGACATAGGAGCAGAATTAGGCCACTTGGCCCATCGAGTCTGCTCCGCCATTCAATCATGGTTGATATTTTCTCATCCCCATTCTCCAGCCTTCTCCCCATAACCCCTGATCCCTTTATTAATCAAGAACCTATCTATCTCTATAAGACCATAAGACATAGTCAAGGGCACATGGGGAATGTATTTGATGTCAGCTGCGAGCACCACCGTTGATTGCAAAATCCAGGCCATTATTTCGGGGGAGACCCAATGGGGGCGCCTGCTTTTATCTCAGCCTGGAAGCTGACCTGAGGTGCCGATGAAGGTGACTAGTGCACCCAGGGGTTAGAATTGAGACAACGGCCACAGATCCTGTCTCACTGCACAGGCAAAAAGCCCTGCCTGAAATAATAACGGCAAAAAAAGCAAAACAAATAGTGCTTACACTTTCACAGTTCTGTTTTGGAAAGGTTTCTCTGTCTCAAAATACTTTTTGGCAAATGGTTTTCATTAGAACAACTATCAAGCTAGTTACAAGTATTCTTCCGGCCTTTTCAGGGAGTAACATTTGTGGTTTGGACATAATTCAAAATGGGTAAGAGGTATTGTTGATTAACTCTGTCCAAAAAAGCAGTTTGGGATAAGTGGGGAACGGTTGTGCAGGGTGATGTTCATTAAATGTATATTAACATCACTGCAGAAGTAGAGAAATCAACCTTTATTTTGGGCACTTGCTTATCAATATCATGAAATCATATAATGATACAGCACAGGAGAGGCCATTAAGCCCCTGTTGCCTGTTCTGACTCTTTGATAGAACTACCAAACGTGTCCAGTTTCCTAATCATTTCCTGTAGCCCTGTAGTTTCTGCGCCCCCACCCCCCACCTTCTAGTATTTATTCAATTCTCTTTTGAATGTTACTGTCCAATCTACTTCTAACACTCCTTTCAGGCAGTGCATTCCAGACTACAAGCTGCTGTGTAAAAATAATGGCCCAAATCTTCTGGTCTCCAGATTCCAGACCCAAGATGTGCAATTGGATGGCTCAAGACGCATGTCGGGACCCCACAGAAGTCCTGATCTCCATGGAAATTGCCTGGGAAATTTGAACTTCCAATTGTCAATTTTCCTGCTCCCTGTGACATCCACAAATGTCTCCAACTCTGAGGTAGAATTGGACACTTTGGACAGTTCTGCAGTATTTACTTGAATAGTTACCCTGGAAATGTTGGGCAGTTTAACCTTGTGTAACATCTGGGAAACCACACAACTGACCCCCTCCAATCACTCACGCTAATCCCCCAACCACCGCCCTGACTTCACCCCCTGACACCCCAAACTATATCCCTTGATACACCCAACTACACCCCAGATACCTACTGCCACCCCCAAACCCCTGACATCCCGACTATTCCCTGACCCACTGACTTCCCACCTGACCCCCTTACTATCCCCACCTAAACTGATTAACTTCCCCAAGCATTCAGCTAACACCCTGACCTCCTGAAATCCCAATTGATCCCCAAACTATCCACCTGACCCAACAAAACTACCCTCCTGACCAAGCTACTTTGTCATGACCTGACCAGCCCCCAAACCAAACTGACGAGCCCAACTCATCTAACGGCCATTCCACCTCACCCACCTTCCCACCTACACCATCAACCTCCCACCCCATCCAAGTGCTACACTAACCACCTGCCAACAACTATCTACCACCGTAAAAACCTGCCACCTCACCCACCCTACCAATTCACTCATTCACCTATTCGCCAACATTCATCGCTCACCCTCGCATTCACATTTCACATCGAGCACTTAAACTTATCAAACAGCAGCGACTGCTATAAAATACCTCGTATTTCCTCTCTGACCTTACAGTGCTGCAATGGAACTCCTGGAGGATGTTGTGCTCTGCCTTCCTGGTGTAGCCTTGCTTGGAAAACCCAGCAAGGAATGTGGAGCAGCGCCGAGACGGGGCAGAGTTCGAGCAGAGTGGCAATCAAACGATGATTGGCACTCCTCTGAGGTTCTGGGCAAATGTTTCCTCATGTCAGCTGTGACAGTGGTTCCTGAGCTGGAGTCAACCTCAGGGTTTGCAGAAAACTTCCAGGGCACCTGGGATATAGGACGTGATCTAAGGGAAAGGTTTCTACATGTGTTAGCGAGCAGGAATTGCTGGGTGTTTCCCAATGGCCAAACTGGTGAGACTGCTACCGGTATCTAATGCCAATTAGGGCTGGTAATGATGCCCCACGGGCTTCATGCCAGAACTGGCAGTCCCACCAGCTGATTCGCCTGGACCGCGCTCAGAAGCTTCTCACTAACAAGGTGCAGTGGCATTTAAACCAATCCCGCAGACAGCACACAGCCATGCTACCAGGCAGACCTGCACCACGTTTCAGTGATGCAGACCTCGGCCGACTGTTGGACATGGTGGAGTCCAGGCGGGATGCCCCGAGGGGGTTAGAGGGTCAGTCAAAGGGCAGCCAGTGCCACCTGGGAGTCAGTGGGCATCAATATGGGAAGTGTCACAAGGACAATCGCCACCCAGTGCCGTCAGGAGATCAAGAAACTCCACCGGGATGCACGGGTAAGTTGGCATTGCTGCCCTGGCCCAGATCCCACCTGCCACCCCTGCCTACCCTCAACTCCCTGGTGGCTCTGCAGTTGGCACTGCACCACCGCCGCTCCCAGCATAATACCGCGCTCGGCCCAGCGCATCCTGGCACCCACCTGAGCACCCCTCACCCCACCCATGCCCAGTGGCGGTGCCCACACCTGTCCCCCACGGTAGGCCCAGCTCCCCTTCCCCCACGCAGCGATGCATGAAGTGTGCAGCTCACGATGCCCTCTGTTTGACCCTGCAGGATAGGTTGGCCCACAACAGATGAGAAAGGGCGGTTCGGGCGGCGGGGTTCTGGACATCAGAGTCCTCACCCCCTCTGAGAAACGGACCCTGGAGGTTGAGGTGGTGGCCGAGGACAGATCGGTCACCGACATCGAGCTTGGTCTGCACCACAGAGGTCAGTATCCCCTTCCCCCACCCGAATGCCCCATCACTCATTTGTTGTTGATGTCAGATATAATGATCTTTCCCTCACACTGACTACATGTCTATTCTCCTGCAGGATGGTGCAATGGTGCCGGCCCATCCATGGTGGCCCCTGTCCTGCCTTCCAAGGGAACCCGTCAAAGGAGAGCTCCAAGGATACCACCATCGAATGTCACCGCTGCTATCCCCAACCTTCCACCAGCACACACACACAAACCTCACTGGGTGAAAGTAATGGGCACAATCTGGTGAGCACCACATAGTTGCTGTTAGACATCAGATGGAGGCAGGAACATCCAGGAGGGACAGCAGTCAGAGGTCTGCTGGACCATAAGACCCAGCTGGGTCCCAGTCCGATGTCGAGCCTCTGCACCAGATTATCCTGGAGCTGACGGTAAGGTGTGTCCATGAGATGCAGAGGAGGATGTCAGCGACACTCCAGTGGGTTCATAGCCAATTGGAGGAGTCCCAGAGGCTACGGGTGCACGGGATAACGTTGGCAATGCATGACACTGAGGCAAACACTGCTAGGGCGGCAACCACAGTGAAGAGCCTGGAGCACAACATCAGCACCATGAGTGGTGGTGTCCAAGGTGTTGCTCAGTCAGTGACGGCCAAGGCTGAGGGTGCCAAAAGCATGTCCGAGTCCCTGAGGGATGTATCCCAGATGCAGGCAGACTTTGCCGATGCGCTGTGGAGCATCTCCCAGTCACTGAGGACCGTGTCCCAGACATTGGCAAGGCACTGCAGAGCGTGGCCAGTCACAGAGGGGCATCTTTGAGGGCATCAACACCATGGTGCAGACAATGGGGAGCCGCCAGGGCTGGCAGTGCCAGATGATGCAGGGGCCTTTAAAAGTAATGTTTATTCTCCGATGGCTATAATTTCTCTGCTAATCAGATAGACGGATCATATTCTTAAGAAAATCCTTATCTGGGTTTAGCCCCTTACTTAGTTTAATTGGTTCTAATTCTCAGCTGAGACCCCCTTGATTTTTACAGGAAAAGTGTCACTTAACAGGTGATTAGTTAATTAGACATTAATTAATTCCTCCAAATTAATGAACTGTCCCACCACTTTTGTCCCACGTTCAAACTCCCTACATCACGTCTGGTCTCAGTTACAATATTGTTTCAAGTTTGTTGAATGTACCTTCATATCATATCAGAACATGTAGTACATTATTCGTAACATTTGAGACAGTCATGGACAGTATTCAAACGATTATAACTTACTCATATTTCTACAAATTCAGTAATTTCCAAGAATAATTTTAGTTAATATTTTAATGGACCCCCCTGTATAATTGTGGAATCCAACTTTTTTTTGAAAGAATGAGAATTCTAAAAGCTATTGCAGTAATAAATTAAGTGAATTCTACTGGGAGGGTGTAAACTCAAATCTTTTTGCAGATGAAGTGAAACAAATCATTCATTTTATTGATAATGATAAGGTCTGTGCTTTGAGATCACCAGCTGATTGTACATACGTGTATGTGATGGTAAGCACAGGACCCCCCTGTTAATAATAACAATAATTGCTTATTGTCACAAGTAAGCTTCAATTAAGTTACTGTGAACAGCCCCTAGTCGCCACATTCCGGTGCCTGTTCCCGTGCCGGCTTCCCCGAACAGATTTGAATTTATGCCCTCCCGGTAGAATTCACTTAAGTTCTTACTGCAATAGTTTTTAGGGTTCTCATCCAAACTTCTTTAAAAATAACGCAAAATAACTCAAGTTTCCTTCAGGGATTCATTTCTACTCTGCAATTGCGCCATTCTTATGTCACAAATGGCATTGAGAGCTTCAATAATGGTCTTTTCTTTCCTTTTTAAAGTGATTTAATTGTCTCTTGCTTCATCACTAAATAACTTCCTGTGTCTTGTACACATTTTTATCACCTGTATCTTCTGTTAATGTCCGTGCCTCCGCTCCACCAAGCTAGTTATTTTAATCTTCCATATCAAAACTTTTAACTGAGGCTAACAATTTTGCAGCATTCAATAAAGTTGTATCAACATGTTGCAGCAATTTGCCGATGGCATTAATTCTTTGAAACAAATGGTTTCACAAAACAGTCAAAACAGCAATCTCGTTCTTTTCCATCTTCTCATCTAAGGATTTTGCTGCAGCTTTCACATGTGGTTTTTCTGAATTTGATGTGGCTATGTCTAATAAGGTTTTCTTGGAACCTGTTGGACTTTAACCTGGTATTGTAAGACTTCTTACTGTGTCCAGCCCAGTCCAACGTTGGCATCTCCACATCAAGGTTTCTTTCTATCAGCAAAGTTAATTTTCAAAGCCAAAGCAACATCTGCATGAGTGGACCACCTGGTGTTACAAATTCCTTTGTTTGTCAAATGTTTTCCCTGTACCTGCTTCATGACCGATTGCAGCATATTCCACCAATGCATGGAAACCAAAAATAAAGGCACCCAAGTCATGAACGAAGTCAACAAAATGTATGGCTGCCTCATAGGATTCAGCTGCAGCATTGCAGATTAAATTCAATGAGTGGCTGGACATGTGATGAAGAATGCACATGGGCTTGCATTGTTCAGTCTTGCATGTAGACCTGAATATTTTCCTGCCACATTTGTAGCATTATCAAAGCTCGGCCCACGACAACTTTGGATGTCCAAACCTACATTTGTGACAATTTCAAAAACTGTTGTCTCCAGGCACCCAAAAGTGTGGGATTGTAATAATAATAATTAATAATAATAATCGCTTATTGTCATGAGTAGGCTTCAATGAAGTTACTGTGAAAAGCCCCTAGTTGGGCTGTAGCTGGGTAAAACAGAGAAATTGCTCTACAACTTCATCATCGTGGGTCACGTATCTTAAAATTTATATTAATTGATCAATATGACTCACATCTGACATTGAATCAACCATTATGGAATAGTATTTGGCAGCTTTAGCTTCATTAGTAAACTGGTTTCTGAGCCTCTCTGCCATTATAGTGATGAAGTCAGCATAGATTCTGAGTGTTAACAAGTTGGTCTTCCATGAGCCATAATATTGACAACTGTTTGATTGATCTTTGAGAAGCTCATCAAATTCACTGAGATATACGTCGAAGGCCAGAAAATGATCTCTTTGAGGTGGCAATGACGACTTAGCATGTCCTCACAGAGGTTGTCCCAAAGAAGACAGTTTAATATGAGCTTTGGAAGTTTCATGATCAGCAAGATCTCTTGCAACATTTCTCCAGTTAGAGTGCCCGATGATGAATATTTGTTTCCCTTTACTAGGGTCAGGGAATAATTTGTAAACATAACTGTCGACTGCCTTAAGAGAAAATCAATCAATTTCTAGTTTCTGTCTTCCCATTTCTCTTCACCCTCAGGAAATGGGACTTACAAAGACTTCTAACCTGCTTTCAGCCTCCAACCTCAAACTCTTTTCTCTAATTTTCCATATTACCAATGTTTTCTGGATAATTTAGAATGAAACATTCCATCATACCCAGTGGAACAGATTTTGGCCAGAAGGCAATGTCTTCAGAGTGGGTTTCTTCACTCACTTCAACAGAAGATTCAACAGATTTCTCTACTACCATTCCCATTTCAGAGTCCATTTTTTGTTCTTGTTCAACTTTTTCAGGCGATGAGGTATCTCCGGAAATCGGCAAGTCAAAGTCAGCAGATAATTCACCCATACCTTTGGTGGGTGAGGATGAATGTACAGTTTGTGCACTGTTCAAAACTTGGAAATGTTTTAAGTAAAATGACAAATTGTCTTTTTCCTAGCTTCCTCCTCTTGCCTCACCTTCAATTTTCTGCGCTTTTGTCTGCCCGTTGATAGTGTCGCTTCATATAGACTGATGTTTCTTGATTGAACAATGAATTTTCTGAAAGAGCAGGCTTTTTTTGCCCTGGGTTCAATTTGCCCCTGCTCACCTCGATGATCTTGCCTTGCTGCTGCCTCGGATTGCCTGGCTATGGCATGGCCTCAATCTCAGTTGTCCAGCCATCCTCAAACCTGGTCATGGGGTTAAGTCACCCCTACTGTTGCTCCCCTTGACCGTGACAGTCTCAACTTGCCTCACTGCTGGCTCAGACTGCCTGTCTGCCTATCTGCCCTTGCCTTGTCCTTGGTTGCCCAGCCCACATCAGCCACTGGCCTGGGGGCCAAACTGCCCCCTTGTTCCCCTTAACGACCACCAGCACCTCCTTGGCCCTCGCACCTCATCTCGAGCTCTGCTCGATGAAGCCCTCGTGGCTTCTGGACTTGTTCTGGGCACACTGGTTGCCTGCCTGGCTATCTGGCCTCCTTACCTCACCCTTGGCTTGTTGCCCAGCCCACCTCAGCCTTGCTAGCCTGGTCATGTTTCCCCACCATGCTGCTCCCCTCTGCCAGCACCTCCTCAACCCTCACACCTCACCTCAACTCCTTGACAGCAATCTCGGGGTTTGTGGACTTCACAGAAGCCCCACAGTGCGGAACAAAGAACAAACAACAAAGAAAAGTACAGCACAGGAACAGGCCCTTCGGCCCTCCAAGCCTGTGCCGACTATGCTGCCATCTAAACTAAAATCTTCTCCACTTCCTGGGTCCGTATCCCTCTATTCCCATCCTATTCATGTATTTGTCAAGATGCCCCTTAAATGTCACTATCGTCCCTGCTCCCACCACCTCCTCCGGCAGCGAGTTCCAGGCACCCACTACCCTTTGTGTAAAAAATCTGTCTCGTACACCTCCTCTAAACCTTGCCCCTCGCACCTTAAACCTATGCCCCCTAGTAAATGACCCTTCTACTCTGGGAAAAAGCCTCTGACTGTCCACTCTGTCTATGCCCCACATAATTTTGTAGACCTCTATCAGGTCGCCCCTCAGCCTCCATCATTCCAGTGAGAACAAACCGCGTTTATTCAACCTCTCCTCATAGCTAATGCCCTCCATACCAGGCAACATACTGGTAAATCTCTTCTGCACCCTCTCTAAAGCCTCCACATCCTTCTGGTAGAAGGTGGCCATTCAGCCCATCAAGTCAGCATCGACCCTCTGAGAGAGCACCCCAGCTTCCCCGCCCTATCCCAATGACCTCTTAACCTAACCTACATATCCCTGGACACTAAGGGGCAATGTAGCATTGCCAATCCACTTAACCTGCACATCTTTGGATCGTGGGAGGATACCGGAGCACCCAGAGGAAACCCACGCAGACACAGGGAGAAACTGCAAACACCACACAGTCACCCAAGGCCGGAATTGAACCCCGGTCTCTCGAGCTGTGAGGTAGCAGCGTGGATCACTGTGCCACCGTGGTGTTCTGGCTCACTGGCTGCCTGCCTGACTATCTGGCCTCCTTATCTCACCCTCAACTTGTTGCCCCACCCTCCTCAGCCTTGCTGGCCTGGTCTAGTTGCCCCACTACGATGCTCCCCTTAAAGGCCACCGGCGTCTCCTCGGGCCTCACACCTCACCTCAAGCTCTGTCCAACCACGATCCTGGGAGTTGCGCTGGCTCACTAGCTGCCTGCCTGGCTATCTGATCGTCTCAGCCCCCTGACCCTGGATCAGAAATTGATGCTGTTTTCTTAAACTTTTAGGTCGCCCGCCCACCCTCCTCAGCCCTGTCCTGGGAGTTGAGAATCACCCTTCTCGACGCCTGCCAGCCAGCGTCTGCCTCCTCGTTTGGCTCAGGCAGGCTCCCACCTTGGAAGCAAGCTTGACGACCTTGCTGTTGGCTCAGGCTACCTAACTGGCTATCTTGCCTCCTCAGCCCCAGGTCAGAAACCAGGCCGCTGCTTTTTAAAACAAATTTTCCAGAGATCCTTGTTGCTGCTCTCGCTCCCTCAGAGTCACCATCACCGCTCAACAATCCTGGACAGTGTTTTCCAGTTCTGAGGGGACTCGATCAATCAGAGCCCGATGTTGCTCAGCATTGCCTGCTGATAGGCTCAAGATAAGCCAATCAGCAAATTAGGAGTTATCAGATTCTGATTGGTGTCCCCCGAAGCCACCGGCCTGCACTGGGCCCCCCCATTGGTCATGGATCCTGTGCCTAGGCACAATGTGTTTCCATGTAAATCCACATCTGTTGGGGCTATTTGAAAAAGGGGTCCTTCAGCCAAAACAGGTTTGAGAACCACTGGTCTGTGATTCTTTTGCCAATCATCGTAAATTCGTGACCTGTGGTTACCACTGGAAACTATTTTTCCTTATTACCTCTGCAAAAACTATTCATGGTTGTCACCAGCATTGTCAAATCTCCTCTTATGCCACTCTGTTCAAAGGGGAACAAATCCAGTTTCTCCATATACCTGAAGTCCTTCATGCCTTGCACCATTGTGTAGCAACTAGTTTGTGACAAATTACTTCAGAATCATAGAAAGATACAGTGCAGAAAAGGGCCTTCAGCCCATTGAGTCTGCACCACTACATGTAAGGCAGCAGATCTGCCAATCCTAATCCCATTTGCCAGCACTTGGCCCACAGCCTCGAATGTTAAGAGGCGCCAAGTTCTCATCCACGTACATTTTAAAGGATGTGAGGCAACCCGGTTCTACTATCCTCCCAGGCAGTGCATTCCATATCGTCACCACCCTCTGGATAAAAATGTTTTTCCTCAAATCCCCCCTTAACCTCCCACCCCTCACCTTGAACTTGTGTCCTCCTTCAACTAAGGGGAATACCTGCTCCCTCTCTACGCTGTCCATGCCCCTCATAATCTTGTACACCTCGGTCAGAAAGTTTCCCAAATAGGATGCGACAGACTGAAGTACTTGGGGCGCAATTATCCGAGCCCCGCGCCGGGCCGGAGAATCGCTGCGACCGCGCCATGCGAGCGGTACCCGAATCTCCGAGGTGCGGAGAATTGGCACCATTTGCGCCGGTGCGTTTGGTGCGGCGCCGGCTGCGGGCCACTGGAATCGGTGGGGCCGCCGATTCTCCGGCCTGGATAGGTCGAGCGGCCGCGCGGATACGACAGAGTCCCACTGGCGCTGTTCACCCCTGGTTGCTGCCGGTGGGAACTCTGCGCGAACGGTTGGTGGGGGGGGGGGGGTGGCCTATGGGGCTCCTTTACCAGGAGGGGCCTCTGATGGGGTCTGGCCCGCGATCGGGGCCCACCGATTGGCGGTCCGGCCTCTCCCCCCTCCAGGCCTACTTTTTGCACGGCTGGCATCTGAACCCCGACGCCATGTTGAGTCGGGGCCGGCGCACTGAAGAAGTCCCCCGCGCATGCGCAGGATGGCGCGGCCCAACTGCGCATGCGCGGGTTGGCGCGCCGCCCATTTGGCTGTGGGAAGGGAGGCTGGAGCGGCGTGAACCGCTCCAGCGCCGTGCTTGCCCCCTATGGGGGCCAGAACCGGTTGTCCCCGTACCCGGTTCGTGCCGTCGTGAAACGCGACGGCGTTCACAACGGCGCGAACACTTGGGCTCCATTTTGGAGAATCGCCCCCTTGATTTATGGAATCTAATTTTGTAATGAACCATGAGACATCAATGTTATTTGAAGTTTTGAATTGGACCTCTTGTTTTCATGCATGCTGATGGGATATAAATGATAATACATTATTAATTTGGACGAGTCACATTCTTGGTGTTGCCAATGTGTCAACATCAATTCCAGTTTTAAAAATGCTTTGAAGGTGAGAATCTAGTCTTAAAATAATCCTTTCACATAATGGATGAGGCACATATTGATAGAAACAGAGTGTAGAAAGAAGCTATTTAACCTGCTCCAGCTCTGCGACAGTTACGTTTAGACTCCTTCATCTTTTACAATATTAAATGTACTTTTTTCAAGTACTTATCTACTTAGCTTTTAAAAGTTATCATGGACTTTTTTTTTCCAACCACTGTTCCTGGTTGGACATTCTGTAACTTTCCTACCTGTTTCACAAAAACAGTTCATTTCCTCTGATACTTACTACACCAGCAGTAAAAATTAGTTACGTGATTTACATTATTGTTCAAGTTATCACATCTTCTCTATCTTTCTCAAGTGGAGGGAATCCCTGTATTGTCTAAACTCTCCTTATAAAGCGCTAGTTGCTAAATGATGGTGCTTTGACAAATATGCTAAAACTTGCTGCAAAATCTGATTTTACTTTCAAATAAGATTTGATAAAAAGCCGATACATGCAGGTAGGTATATAGATTTGCTGAAAACTCTGCTTACGTGACAGAACCAAAGAAAAACTGGCAACCTGTACACGTGAAGCGATAAGAGATGGTGCAAATAATTTGATAATTCCTCACCATGTGATTTCGCCAGCGTATTGGTGATTATTTGTCAGAATTTGTTGAATCCTTTTACTGTGAATAGCGTTAACAACAGTGCCCCCTTTAGGTAAGGTTTGCCAGGCAAGTAACCAAAATTTTTCATCTGTTTTTGTGTGCAATAATGTCTGGGTGGAGTATTTTGATTACATTTATATTTTGATTCAATTTATCAACCCCATATCTCCACATTTATTCATTTAGTAGATGGGTTCCTGCATTGCATTACACTTGGGGAATTGATATCAAATCTAGACTTCGGTAGAAGTGGAGCTCGAAAGCTGTGAAATTGGGCCGGAGTGTACAAATATAATTCATCCCCAAAATAAAACTAATTTATTCTGATTTTATGTTTTAGTCTTTCCAGGTAAATAGTAAAACTTGGGTCATTTGGGTAGCAAGGAGGTTGACCAAGTATGCCACACAGTAGCACAGTGGTTAGCACTGCTGCTTTACAGTGCTAGGGTCCCAAGTTTGATTCCCGGCTTGGGTCACTGTATGTGCTGAATCTGCACGTTCTCCCCGTGTCTGCGTGGGATTCCTCCGGGTGCTCCGGTTTCCTCCCACAACTCCCGAAAGACGTGTTGTTAGGTAATTTGGACATTCTGAATTCTCGCTCCGTGTACCCGAACAGGCGTTGGAATGTGGCGACTCACGGCTTTTCACAGTAACTTAATTGCATCATTAATGTAAGCCTACTTGTGACAAGAAAAAAGATTATTATTATGTCACTTAGAATCAGAGAATTCCTACAGTGCAGAAGGAGGCCCATCGAGTCTGCACAGTCCCCTGAAGGAGCACCCTACCGAGGCCCACTCCCGTGCCCCAGCCCTGTAACTCCATCTAACCTGCACACCACTGGACTGTAAGGGGCAATTTGTTTTAGCATGGCCAATCCGCCTGCACATCTTTGGACTGTGGGAGAAAACCGGAGCACCCGGAGGAAACCCATGCAAGCACAGAGAAAAAGTGCAAACTCAACACAGACAGTGACTCAAGGCCAGAATTGAACCCGGGTGCCCGGTGCTGTGAGGAAGCAGTGCTATTCACTGGGCCACTGTGTTCCCAGTGGATATAGTGTGAAAAGTTTACATTGTAATTTTGGACATAATATATATTGACACAAAAGTGCTGGATTTTTGCAGGGTCAGAATCACTCCAAAGGCTTCAAAAGCAGGCATGACTCAATTACATGATTCCTGCGCCCGGGGCAGCACGGTGGCCTAGTGGTTAGCACAACCGCCTCACGGCGCTGAGGTCCCAGGTTCAATCCCGGCTCTGGGTCACTGTCCGTGTGGAGTTTGCACATTCTCCCCGTGTCTGCGTGGGTTTCGCCCCCACAACCCAAAAATGTGCAGAGTAGGTGGATTGGCCACACTAAATTGCCCCTTAATTGGAAAAAATAATTGGGTAATCTAAATTTATGATTCCTGCGCCCATTCGCTGGCATGACATTAGGGTGCAGGTAATGAACTTTCACCCTGCGATCTCAAGTTGGCCAGCTCCATTGCAGGGATGGGCATCGCAGACCACTTTCCTACCCTCCCACAATTAGCGTGGAGCTGGGTCAGCTTCATGAGGACATGTTGCACATGAGCCCTCAGATAAACCGTGAGCTGTAGTTGGCATACCAGAGCCATTTGAAAGGCATGTTGAAAACATTTTACCCATGCCCCCTCAATGTCCCCCATGCACCTTCCAAGCCCATTCCTTGCACTTTTCAAACCTCACTACATCCTCCTTGCCCACACAGCCAGTCTCCACTATCAAATTAATGAAACACATAATAACAACGACAAGGCTTGAAATGCACTAAAAAAACACACTTTACTGCTTTGAAAAACTGCTGCTCTAATAACCCTGTAAAAGTGTCAACCAGACAGGTCAATATGGTATCATGGACAAAAACGCTATCTCACTTAACACCTCCCAATATTGTCCAAATAAATATACAGATATTGAAAGAATTGAAAGAATGAATAATGATTATAACCTGATACAGATGTCAATCAATCAAAGCAAATACTCCATTTCCATCTGTAAAAGAATACCCAGGCTGACATAATCCATTATTGAATTTTGGAGCTCAACCAAGCCTTCATAATGTGACCATCTGTGAATTGTATCAACAGAAAGTGATGGCCAAACATCTGTTTCTCCGGAAGACTTCATTATAAATGCTTAGCTAAGCTCCAAGATGGTCAAAATCCAGACCAAACTTGCAATAAAAATAGGTCCAATGAAATTAAGGGCAGCACGGAAAGATTGTGGATAGCACAATTGCTTCACAGCTCCAGGGTCCCAGGTTCGATTCCGGCTTGGGTCACTGTCTGTGCGGAGTCTGCACATCCTCCCCATGTGTGCGTGGGTTTCCTCCGGGTGCTCCGGTTTCCTCCCACAGTCCAAAGATGTGCAGGTTAGGTGGATTGGCCATGATAAATTGCCTCCAAAATTGCCCTTAGTGTTGGGTGGGTCGCTGGGTTATGGAGATAGGGAGGAGGTGTTGACCTTGGGTGCTCTTTCCAAGAGCTGGTGCAGATTCGATGGGCCGAATGGCCTCCTTCTGCACTGTAAATTCTATGATAATTGGACAGGAAGTGAACAGAGGTAATATTATGAATCTATAAAATAATGCACATTTTTGTGGGTTTATGTTAACATTACTTACAAAGATATAAACATACAGACAGGAGTATACCAATCAGTTCCTAGGGCCATTTAATTAGAACTCTCCTTAAACTCCATTTATCTGTCTTTCTTCCTTACCCTTACTTCACAAAAATATATTGATCACCTTTTGGCAGAGCAAATTCCAGATTTCCTGTACCCTTTTGGTGAAAAAGTGCATTCTTAATTCAAGCCTAAATGATATTGCTCTAATTTTAAGATTATGTCCATTTCTTCTGTATTGCATTGTCAGAGGAAATAGTTTCTAGTGTCTGCATGGGTTTCCTCCGGGTGCTCCGGTTTCCTCCCACAAGTCCCAAAAGACATGCTGTTAGGTGAATTGGACATTCTGAATTCTCCCTTCGTGTACCCGAACAGGCGCCGGAGTGTAGCGACGAGGCGACTTTCAGAGTAACTTCATTGCTATGTTAATGTAAGCTTACTTGTGACAATAATTAAGATTATATAGATTATTATTAATGTATTGAATCCCTTCATTATTTAATCCCTCAATTAGTTCAATCTTTTATCTTCTAACTTCAAAGGAATACAAGGCACAACTTTTCAACCTGAACTCATAGTCTAACGATTTAATTTCTAGTATCATTCTGCAAAATCTATGCAAAAACCTTTCCAAGTCCATTTATTTTCCCTGAGGTTTGGTGTCAGACATTAAAAGTAGTATTCCACACAGGGTCTTTTGTACCCTGTGCACTGCGCTGACAATACCGGCTAGCAAATTGCTCTGGTTTGTTACTATGATTCAAATTTTAACCCAAAGACAGGAAAATTGGCTATTTCCTCCTGATCCGTAAGAAGGTGCTGCCAACTCATCTGAACAGTTTGGGATAAGATCAAGAACTAATTAAACATTCTCACACCATGGTCCCATGGATGGGTGCACCAAACTACCAGGAAATCAGGAGACATCCGTGAAAGAGGGTAATAGTGTTACAGGTAGAAAAAACCGAGAGCGCACATTTACAATGAGTCTTTGGTTGGCACGGTGGCGCAGTGGTTAGCACTGCTGCCCCACGGCGCTGAGGACCCAGGTTCGATACCGGCCCCGGGTCATTGTCCATATGGAGTTTGAACATTCTCCCCACGTCCCAAAGATCCGAAGGGTAGGAGGATTAGCCATGCTAAATTGCCCCTTAATTGGAAAAAATAATTGGGTACTCTAAATTTATCAACAAGAAAATTTAAAAATTTTTAAAAATTACATTGAGTCTTTCACATTCTCGTGTTTTAAGAAAACACTTCACAGCAAATGTAGAACTTTTGTAGTTCAGTCATCGCTTTTAGCTGGACAAGTGAAGGAGTCAACTTGCAAACAAGAAGTCTCACAATAGCAACGCAAATAAATGAGAAGGTTATTTACTCAGGTGACATTAGATAAGGGATAAATATTGGCCAGGATACCATGGGAATGCCCATACTTTTCAAACGGTACCACCAAGTCCAACTGAGCTGATGGAGAGTTTAATGTTTCATCTAAAGGACGGCGCTGCACTAACACTTCAGCCGAGATTATATGCTCAAATCCCTGGGGTAGGGCTTGAACCTCCAACTCAATGAGTCAAAAAAATCAGAGGGCAAGCACTGAGCCAAGATTGACACCTTCTTGAAGAAATCAACCTTGCAACATGGTGAAGTCAGATTTCACCAGAGCTTTTAAACCTAGAGTCATCAAGTATGTTACCATTGTGCAGTTCAACCGAGTGTTTTTACTGAAGATGCTGTGGCCCAATAGAGTGATAAAATCAAAAATTCTTTCCAGCTTTCCTTTTCCCAAGATGCCACAGGGGCTTTAGCCATCTGGTCCAAATGTATTTTAATTTCTAAGCTGTTAAAAAAAAACTCATTGACTATTGTTGATGTAGTGGTTTACATTATACCTATAACTAGAGGGGATTTTTTTAAACCACTATGATGACAGTTTGAGGTGAACACTGCCTTGCACACACAAGAATTCTGTTCACATTATTCCACTGCTGGAACTGTGTTGTAGCTGCCAATTTGCTATCAAGGCTTTCCAATTTTTCCTATGCACTGCCTTTGAAACAATCTTCTAGCTGCAACAAAGGTAACTACTGATGTATTGCAGGTCTTCACATGAAACCAATTGGAAATGTCAACAAACCCCACTGCAATGTTTGCTGGGACCTCATCACATTCTGGAAACCCAAATGGAACTAATAACAAACTAGCCTCACCATCTTTTCTGCTTAAGGGGGCCTATCTGGTAGCACAGTGGTTAGCACTGTGGCTTCACAGCAGCAGGGTCCCAGGTTCGATTCCCAGCTTGGGTCACTGTCTGCGCAGAGTTTGCGCATTCTCCCCGTGTCTGCGTGGGTTTCCTCCGGGTGCTTCGGTTTCCTCCCACAAGTCCTGAAAGACGTGCTGTTAGGTGAATTGGACATTCTGAATTCTCTCTCACTGCACCCTAAAAGGAGGCAGAGTGTGGCGACAAAGGGATTTTCACAGTAACATCATTGCAGTGATAATATACGCTTACTTGTGACAATAATAAAGATTATTATTATCTTTCCAGACAGACTATAAAGTAGCAGGAATCAGCTCAATTCTACCTATAGAACATAGACATAGAACATAGAACATTACAGCGCAGTACAGGCCCTTCGGCCCACGATGTTGCACCGTCCTGTGAAACCCCTCTACACTATTCCCTTATCGTCCATATGTCTATCCAATGACCATTTGAATGCGTTTAGTGTTGGCGAGTCCACTACTGTTGCAGGCAGGGCATTCCATGCCCTTGCTACTCTCTGAGAAAAGAACCTACCTCTGACATCTGTCCTATATCTATCTCCCCTCAATTTAAAGCTATGTCCCCTCGTGCTGGACATCACCATCCGAGGAAAAAGTCTCTCGATGTCCACCCTATCTAATCCTCTGATCATCTTGTATGCCTCAATTAAGTCCCCTCTTAACCTTCTTCTCTCTAACGAAAACAGCATCAAGTCCTTCAGCCTTTCCTCATATGATCTTCCCTCCATACCAGGCAACATTCTTGTAAATCTCCTCTGTACCCTTTCCAATGCTTCCACATCCTTCCTATAATGTGGCGACCAGAACTGCACACAAGACTCCAAATGCGGCCGCACCAGAGTTTTGTACAACTGCAACATGACCTCATGGCTCCGAAACTCAATTCCTCTACCAATAAAAGCTAACACACCGTACGCCTTCTTAACAACCCTCTCATCCTGGGTGGCAACTTTCAGGGATCTATGGACATGGACACCGAGATCTCTCTGCTCGTCCACACTACCAAGAATCTTACCATTAGCCCAGTACTCTGCCTTTCTGTTATTCCTTCCAAAATGAATCACCTCACACTTTTCTGCATTAAACTCCATTTGCCACCTCTCAGTCCAGCTCTGCAGCTTATCTATGTCCCTCTGTAACTTGTAACATCCTTCTGCACTGTCCACAACTCCACCAACTTTAGTGTCATCTGCACATTTACTCACCCATCCTTCTACGCCCTCCTCCAGGTCATTTATAAAAATGACAAACAGCAACGGCCCCAAAACAGATCCTTGTGGCACACCACTAGTAACTGGACACCAGTCAGAGCATTTCCCATCAACCACCACTCTTTGTCTTCTATCAGCTAGCCAATTTCTGATCCAAACTGCTAAATCACCCTGAATCCCATGCCTCTGTATTTTCTGCAATAGCCTACCGTGGGGAACCGTGTGGGCAGCACGGTAGCATGGTGGTTAGCATAAATGCTTCGCAGCTCCAGGGTCCCAGGTTCGATTCCTGGCTGGGCCACTGTCTGTGCGGAGTCTGCACGTCCTCCCCGTGTGTGCGTGGGTTTCCTCCGGGTGCTCCGGTTTCCTCCCACAGTCCAAAGATGTGCGGGTTAGGTGGATTGGCCATGCTAAAATTGCCCTTAGTGTCCTAAAAAAATAAGGTTATTGGGGTGGGGGTTGTTGGGTTACTGGTATAGGGTGGATGCGTTGGCTTGAGTAGGGTGATCATTGCTCAGCACAACATCGAGGGCCGAAGGGCCTGTTCTGTGCTGTACTGTTCTATGTTCTATGTTCTAAACGCTTTACTGAAATCCATATACACCACATCAACTGCTTTACCCTCATCCACCTGTTTGGTCACCTTCTCGAAGAACTCAATGAGGTTTGTGAGGCACGACCTACCCTTCACAAAACCATGTTGACTATCTCTAATCAAATTATTCCTTTCCAGATGATTATACATCCTATCTCTTATAAACCTTTCCAAGACTTTTCCCACAACAGAAGTAAGGCTCACTGGTCTATAGTTACCGGGGTTATCTCTACTCCCCTTCTTGTACAAGGGGACAACATTTGCTATCCTCCAGTCCTCTGGCACTATTCCTGTAGACAAAGATGACTTAAAGATCAAAGCCAAAGGCTCAGCAATCTCCTCCCTAGCTTCCCAGAGAATCCTCGGATAAATCCCATCCGACCCATGTTGTAAATGCCACTTTACCCTTACTACCACCTTATGTCGGGGTATCCAAACTCTTGTTTTGTGAGCGGACAGTGGCCAACAGATGAGGTGAAAATTTTACTTTCCATTTATTTGTTGATACTAGGTGAAATCTGTTCTGGTTTAAGATTCACTTGCCAGGTAACAGCACTAAAAACAATCCTTTCCAAAACATCCAGGCACACAGGACAAGGCATTAAATGAAATAGAAGTGAGTTGCTTAGGCTTCAAAAACCTGATTGCCAGCTGTCCACAGGTGCTTTGTTACCCGAAGGTCAAAGGTTCACCAAAGGTTTTAACCAACTTTTTTAAATAGGAAAAGTTGACACTTTTTTTTCTTTATTCTTTTGTGGGATGTGGGCATCACTGGATGGACCAGTGACTTTGCCAATCCCCTAATTGCCTTTGAACTGAGTGTCTCACTTCGCCACTTCAGACGGCTTTTAAGAGTTGACAACATTGCTGCGGGTCTGGAGTCACATGGAGGTCCGACCAGGTAAAGATGGCAGATTTAATTCCATGAAGAACATTAGTGAACCAAACAGGTTTTACAATTGATGATAGTTTCATGGTCACCATTACTGAGACTGTCTTTATACTCCAGAACTTATTCATTGAATTGGAAATTCCACCAGCTGCTGTCGTGGGATTTGAACCCATGTCCTCAGAGCGCTAGCCTGGACCTCAGGATTGCTACTTCCGTGACAAAAAGGAGATGGCAGGAAGAAATGTTCTGCAGAAGGAAAGGTCCTATGGACGTAGAGGGCTAAATTCTCCGCCGTTGGGAATTCTCCGTTTTGCCTGCAGCCCGGGGATTTCCTGGCGGCTTGGGGCTGCTCCACAATGGGAAAACCCATTGACCAGCCAGCGAAGCAGAGCATCCCAGCGACGTGCCGTACCAGACATTTGCCGCGACGGGACACAGAAACCCGGCCATGATTTTTTTAGTATATTGTATAAATTCAAAAGGGGAAAACTCTTTGTTAATCTTTGGCCTGTGTGACATGGACAACATCCTGTGGGGGCTGGAGGTGGTCTATAATAGGCTACTTCAGTAGCTCACCCCTCCCAATGTCTTCTCCGTCATAGTGCCATCCCTTCCACCTCCCAGCCCATTTCAAATGCATCAGGACAATTCAGCCCGTTGAATCACTCCACAGAAACACTTCAGTTATTGTGCTCAGTGACTCAAATCCAGAACTGAGACCCAACCCGACATAAAACAAAGTGAGGTGAGTACCCTGTAGAAAAGAATCTCATTCTGCTTCACTTCACCGCTTAACAACCAATTATGACACAAGCTTAGTGCTGGTGCAAAGTGGAAACTATTTTGCACTGAGGCTATACTTACCTGCAAAGTACGTGCATCTTAAGAGGCAGTCACTTTTAAATATTTAAACGTTATTTGCTATTATTAAAGAAGTTAAGGAACTGGATTTAGTAATATTAAAGGACCTGCAAGCATGCATATTTTGGGCTTTCTCTTTGTTTCTCCTATAAAAGCAAGTATTGACATGGGAAAGCCAGTGATATATTAACGCTTTCTCATTTACTGTTGCCTCTCATATTTCATGATAGCCAATGACGGAAGCCTAACTTCATGACAGTGCCTCATTTGTACAAGACTGTGATACTGCCTCAAGGTGTTGCCAATGCAGGCTCGGAATGTGGTTTTCCATCTGCTGCTATCGCTAATCATCAGGAAAGACTGACATCCTGAAGTAAGAGTTGTACCTCACAGCTTTTAAACAACTGTCCGTGTGCTAGATTTCACATGTGCACTTGTTGGTCTGTTGCTGTCTGTGCTGTGGAATCTATTCTGCAAAATAGTTGGGCCAAATTCCTCATCATTAGGTGTTCCAAGATATGATGAAACCGCATACACGTGAAACAACTCTAATACAGCAGGAATCTAAATACACGTCAGTGCTTCTCACTGCAGTTTTACAATATAATCAGTTTGAGTGCACGAAGAAGTAGCAAATGACAGACAACACAAGTGGGATTAATTTGCAGTTTTCTGGAACTATAGCCCGAACCCACCGAGGAGTGACAATCACTGTTAGATTGCCGCCTGACTCCTATTTTTCTGCGTATTTCTGGGGGGGTCTGATGATCCTAGCTTCTCGCCAAAGATGGAGCCATCGAACTGCTTCCTTATAGGGCTGAATTTCTGGGGGGGGGGGGGGAGGAAGACAAACCATGCTCCCTTTTTACAGCACCAGCTACCATATTTTGGTAAGTGTTCAATGGCACACTGAAAAGCTTTAGGACATTTGATCAGCTTTTCAGTGTATTAGTGAATCAGTGTCAGTGAGTGAGTGTGAGTGAGTGAGTGAGTGAGTGAGTGAGTGAGTGAGTAGGGTGGCAGCTGGGCAGAGTGGCAGCTGGGCAGGTTGGTTAGATGGGTGAGCAGGTAGATGAATCAAGGGGTAGTCAGGTCAGGTCGGATCTGGACAACGGGGTTGTGACAACGTGACATTGAGGCCTAGACAGTTCGGGCGGGGTGGGGGGGGATGAGTCAGGGTGGGCGGGGGGGGGGGGGGGGGGAGGGAGCGCGAGTGGGTCTGAGCAGGGGGAGTTGCGTGGTCAGGGAGGAATTTGGGTGGTGGGGGCCTGTCAAGTATCAGGGTGTCGGGGGAGAGTTGGAGAGTGGGGATTAGTCAGATGGAGTAAGTTGTATAGTGATCCAAAAGTTAGACTATGATTTTTTGGTCTAATATTTTCTGGGTAACTATTCAGATAAATCGGAACTGTCCAAAGGTTCCAATTCTAACTCAGAGTCAGAGACATTTTTTTGGAGGGCTCTGGGAGCAGAGGAAAAACCCGTGGTAAGTTCAAACTTCGAGTACAATTCCCATGGAGTCATTGGAGTGGGAATTCTGCAGGGTCCTGAAGAACATCTTGGGGGTACGTCCAGCTTCCAACAACCCGAAGACCAGAAGGCCTGGGCCAATATGTCGAGGAACTGACGAAGGGTGCAGACTACCTTAGATTGAAATTACAGGGTCCCCTGGAAAGAATGATCATAATATGATTAAAAAGTCATATTGAGTGTGAGAGTGAGGTTGTTAAGTTCAAAACTAGGGTTATAAATTTAAACAGACCCAATTATGTTGGCTAACGTAGATTGAGAAATTAGATTAAAAGATATTGTAGATGAGAGATTACAAACATTTAAAGAAATAATTCATCACTCCCAATAAACCTACATTCCACTGGAAAACAAAAATGCCACAGAAATTGTGATTAACTAAAGGAGTTTGGGATAGCGTTAAATAAAATGAAGAGGCTGAGAATGTTACCAAAAAGAATAGCAATCCCGAGGATCGGGGAAATGTTAGATACCAAAGGATAACCAAAAAAAGATCATGGAGAAAATAGAATGACAGTAAACTAGCAAGAAATATTAAACCAGAATTTAACTGCCTCAATAAAGATGTAAAAAGACGTGGGGCGGGATTCTGTGTGAATCGGGGCGATGGCCCGAACACGGCGCCAAAAACGGCGCGAATCACTCTGGCGTCGGGCCCCCCGAAACGTCGCGAAATCTCCGGCCAGGAATGGGCTAGTTGCGGCGTCACGCCACTTGCGATAGCATAACCCGTCACGGACGCGCGTGCCGTCAGTGACGCCGCGCAGAGGCACTGCGCAAAAGGCGCCCCCCCCCCCCCCACGAGACCTGGCGCACAGCACAACCGTCCCGGTACAGCAGGTGGAGGCAGGAGCAGCCGAGGGGCCAGGCGGTCGGAGGGCAGCCTAGTACAGGTAACTATCTGCCGCCCAGACGGGTCCCGGGTTCCTGGAGTTACCACACCCACCCATAGACCCGATGCAGCCACGGACCAAGGGACGATCGAAGGGGCTGACGGTCGGCTTGCGGCAGCTGCAGATGAAGGTGGAGGAGTCCACCCACATGCAGGAGCAGGTAGTGGTGCCGGTCATGCGTGCCACCCAGGCTGACACCGCACCGATGGCGTCCGCGGTGGAGTCAATGGGTGCGACGGTGTCAGACATGGGTCGCAGTATGCAAGGTGTGGGGCTTTCCGTGCAGGCAGTGTCCGTGGCCCAGGACATGGCTGCCCTCTCACAGGAAGCCAAGAGCCAGAGCCAGAGGCAGATCGCAGAGGCGCTCAACGCCGTGGCCCAATCTCTGCAGGCCATCGCTAAGGGCATTGGCGCCATTGCCCAGGTGCTGGCCAGTGTCGCCCAGCCACAGGCAGGGATGGCCAACACCCTGAGCCCCATGGCTGCAAATGTGCAGACCCTTGTTGATACAAGGGTGGGCCTCCAGGACTGGCAGGGCTAGATGTTGGGGGGACGTCGGGTGCTCGGTTCATTCGCATCCCCGACCCATGTAGAGGCCTGGGGCCATCTGGCACCCCGAGGGAGGAGGAGGTGCCTGGGCCCATTCCGGGTCCCCCTGCAGGGGAGGTCCCGGAACACCGCAACATCTCAGACTCCCCCCCCCCCCCCTTCCGTCCCAGGTGCATCTGGTGGGCAACGGCCAGGACAGGCTGGCAGCTTGCCATCCCAGTCGCCCGAGCTGCAGCCTGGCCGCCAAAGGGGTCCCTAGTCACAGGGCAGGAATCACAGGAGTCCACCTCCAGTTCTGCTGTACCGTCTGGGGGAGCCAGAGAAAGGGTTGGCCCACTGAAGGACAGGGGAGGGAATCTATGTGTGGAGTCAGAGGAAATGGACGAGGTACTAAATGAATACTTTGCATCAGTATTCACCAAAGAGAAGGAATTGGTGGATGTTGAGTCTGGAGAAGGGTTAGCAGATAGCCTGGGTGACATTGAGATCCAAAAAGACGAGGTGTTGGGCGCCTTGAAAAATATTAAGGTGGATAAGCCCTCAGGGCCTGATGGAATCTACCCCAGAATACTGAATGAGGCTAGAAAAGAAATTGCTGAGGCCTTGACAGAAATCTTTGGACCCTCACTGTCTTCAGGTGATGTCCCGGAGGACTGGAGAATAGCCAATGTTGTTCCTTTGTTTAAGAAGGGTAGCAAGGATAATCCAGAGAACTACAGGCCAGTGAGCCTTACGTCAGTAGTAGGTAAATTACTGGAGAGAATTCTTTGAGACAGGCTGTACTCCCATTTGGAAGCAAGTGGATGTATTAGCGAGAGGCAGCATGGTTTTGTTTCAGGACAAACAGGGTTACCTGTCCCCACAGGCCTTGTTGGTTATAACTAAAGGAAGTCAACTAGAATTTTTGAGTCGACATCCAGTTTCCCATACTGGCCGGGGGGGGGGGGGGGGGGGGGGGGGGGGGTCAGCATAGGTGCCTGGAGATAGGCATCCACATCCTCCAGAGAGATGGCCTGACTGTAAGAACCACTATTTAATAAAAGATTTTAAAAGTTGGTCAGGGTTTGACTTCACATTGAATACTAAAATCTGTGATAAAGAATGTGATAACTGGACACTTAGAAAATAATGACTTGATGGGGCAAGGGCAACATAGATCAATGAAAGGGAAATTACATTTGACAAACCTGCTAGAGTTTTTTAAGGCTATTACCAGCAGAATAAATAAGAGGGAATGTAGAGGATGTGGTGCATTTGGATTTTCAGAAGACTTTCTATAAACTCCTGGACAGGAGGTTAGTAAAGAAAATAGGAGCACATAGGATAGAGGATACATACTGGAATAGATTGAGATTCAGTTAATGGACAGAAAACAGAGAACACAAGAAATAGGAGCAGGAGTAGACCACTCGGCCCATCAAGCCTGCTCTGCCATTCGAACAATCATGGCTGATCTTACACTTCAATTCCATTTTCATGCCCATTTCCCATATCCCATAATACTCTGAGAGCAGGGCATTCATTCATTAACAGGTCATTCTCAAGTTGACAGGATGTGGCTAGTGGAGTTCCGCAAAGATCAATACTTGGGCCTCAGCTGTTCACAAGGCATATCAATGATTTGGGCGTAGGGACCAAATGTTATATTTCCAAATCTAAGTGGGAATGTGTATTGCGAGGATGATGCAAAAAAGCCTCAAGGCATTTGGACAAGCTAAGAGGATGGGCAAGAACACAGCAGGTGACATTTAATATGAATAAATGTGAGGCTACCCACATACAGGGCCGGCCCAAGGCACCGGCAACTCGGGCAGTCGCCTGGGGCGCCATGTGATAGGGGGCGCCAGAGACTCGGGTCCCGCGCATGCGCAGTTGGGCCGGTGCCAACCAGCGCATGCGCGGTGGCCGCCCTCCGTCCGCACCTCCGCCTCGGGCCCGCCCCCCCTCTCGGCCCCGCCCCCCCCTCTCGGCCCCGCCCCCCCTTCTCGGCCCCACCCCCCCTTCTCGGCCCCGCACCCCCTCGGCCCCGCACCCCCCCCCGGCCCCGCACCCCCCCTACCCCTACCCCCCGCCCCCCCCCCCCCCCCCCGGCCCCGCCCCCCCCGGCCCCGCCCCCCCCCCGAAGGGCGCCGAAGTTCAGCTTGCCCGGGGCGCCAGCAACCCTAGGGCCGGCGCTGCCCACATAGGTAGGAGGACTGGATGTGTAAAGTATTTCGTAAATGGCAAGGGTAAATGGGAAGTGTTAATGGTCAAAGATACCTGGGTGTCCTTGTTCATGAGTCACTGAAAACTAACATGCGGGTGCAGCAAGCACTTAGGAAGGCAAATTATATGTTGTCCTTTATTGAAAGACTCCAGGAGTAAAGATGCCTTGCTTCAATTGTATTGAACCTTGGTTAGACCACACCTGGAGTATGGTGTACAGGTTTGATGTCCTTACCTAAAGAAACATATAATTTATAGTGCAGAAAGAGGCCATTCAGCCCATCGAGCCTGCACCTGCCCTTAGAAAGAGCACCCTACTTAAGCCCATGCCTCCACCCTATCTCCATAATTCAGTAACCCCACCTAATCTTTTGGACACTAACGGCCAATCCACCTAACCCACACATCTTTGGACTGTGGGAGGAAACCAGAACATCCGGAAGAAACCCACGCAGACACAAGGAGAAAGTGCAAACTCCACACTGTCACCCGAGGCCGGAATTGAAACCGAGTCCCTGGAGCTGTGAGGCATCAGTGCTGACCTCTGGTCTAGAACCAGGGAACATATCACTTTCGTCCACACACACCACCCTCCACCTCCCCCCCCCATACACACACCCCACCCCTCCCACCACCGCACCCTCCAGGGAAGATTCAGAACCTAGAAACAATTGTTTTTTAAAAATATTTTTATTCTCCATTTTCACATTTTCTTCTGAATTTACACCCCACCAACAAATAGTAAAAGGGAACGAATACAATGTCAATCCCCTATTAACTACAACGATCCCATCCTATCACCAGCCCCCAAACAACGGCCCACCTGACAATATAAGCATCAAATAAAACAAACCCTCCCAAGGTGGAAAAACAAGGAAAAAATAAAAAGGAATCAGGAATCGCCTATGGTCACCATTGACATATATAGTCCACCCCCCAACACCCCCCCCCTAATATTCAACGTCATCCAATCCCCAAAAGAGTACCGTGAATGACACCCATGAATTGTAGACACCCCCCCGGGCTCCTCCCCTCCACTTCCTCTTGTAAACTCCACTCCCCAGTCTCGGTTCCTTCCCCCAACTTTTCACCCCGGCTAGGCTCACCGAAACCTGTTCTACCAGGCTCCGATGGCCGCAGCCCCTCCCCCCACCTCACTCCCATTCACTGGCCGGCCAGCGTGGAGGCCCCCACCCGGGTCTCCTTCCCCCTTGCCCAGTCCCAGGAAAACCAAGAAATCCCCTTTAGCACACAACCCCCGCATACACACCCAAGCCACAAAGAACCATCATTGGCAAATGAAAGTCCCATCACTTCCCTTGTCTAAATATATACAGCATCGACTCATTTAGTACATACGCCAACACACAGTGAGAAAATAAAGTTACAAGAGGCTACTTCGGTGCACGACCATTTCTCAATTCTGCCACAGTTCTTCTGCCTTCGCAAACTCCTCCGTCGCTTCCTCTGTCCCAAAATAAAAGTTTTTTGGATTTGTAGGTCACCCTCAACTTCGCTGGATATACAATGCCACACTGTACTTTGCTGATGTACAGTGCCTTCTTTACCCGGCTGAAGGTAGCCCACCTCCTCGCCAGCTCCACCGTAAAGTCCTGGTATACACGTATACCAGCTCCAGCCCACTGCACCACTTGCTTCTGCTTTGCCCAGCACAGGACTTTCTCCTTCATGCTATACCTACGAAAACACACAGTTACTACTCTTGGCGGTTCACTCGCCTTTGGTATAGGCCTCCACGACCGATGAGCCCGATCCAGTTCATATCGGGAGGGATCGTCCCCCAATAGCTTCACCAACATCGTGGCAAAATACTCCGTCGGCCTCGGGCCTTCCACACCTTCAGGCAGACCCACAATCCTCAGATTCTGTTGCCTTGATCTGTTTTCCAGATCTTCCATTTTGGCTCGCAGACCCCTGTTAGTCTCTATCACCCTCCGCAACTCCTTCCCCATCGAGGTGAGTTGATGACTGTGCTACGATAATGCCTCTTCCACTCCCTTCAGTGTCTCACCTTGCTCCCGCACCTCCGCCGCTGCGCTTGATACCGCCGCCCTCACCGGGGCAATCGCCTCCTCCACCAGCACTTTCAATACCGCCCCCATCTCCTTCTTCATCGCTTCCATGTGTTTTGTGAACTGTTTTTCAAGTTCCACAGCCATCACTGTGGTTATTTCTTCTGCTGTGAGTGATGCGGCCACTCCTGGTGCTCCAGCCTCCGCTTTCCTTACAGTTCCTGCGCTGACTTTTCCACTCATCGGCGGATTTTCATTAACCCCCTTTTTCACGGCCGTTTTTCTCCCAAACCTGGACATTTCTCCTCCCTGTGCCTTCTTACAGGTTTTTCAGCCTCCGTTGCCCCCGGGACCGGGCGTTAAAACCCCAAAATTTCTATTCCCGAGCGGGAGCCCTCCAGTGGGCAGCTGCCTCCCACCCGCCGTCACCGGAAGTCCCCGCCCAGAAACAATCTGAACTCTAACCCAATACGTTGTCATCATTGCATCCGCTAAAAGGCAAATTTCAAACGGCACAATCACAGCTGCGCACGCTGCAGAAATGCTAATCGCAGCCTTTCTACATGCAATGCTTTGTTGATATGATGCATTTTGAGTTCATATGCGGTGCTTGGGCAAGAACAGGATTTCTCTGAACACATTTGAGACTATAGGTGGTCTATTGAATGAGACTTGCCAGATACAATGATGGATGGCAACTGAGCTCTCACAAGTTGAGAATTCACTGTGAGCTTCTCTGAACATGACCTCAGTATCATTAATTCCCTCAGCTGTTGTTTTGTATTTGCATTTCTCTTCACACAATCCCTTCTGAAAGTGTTTGAATGATTTCTGGAACTGAGATGGACGTGCGATATTCTGAAGATTAATGTGAACAGCAGTACTTGAATAAACATTGTAATGTCTCCACTTGCATCACTGTCAAGTGATCCCCCTCCAAAGGAGAAGAGGTTAATTCCACAGAATAAGTATTTAAAAGTTCCGTAGTTAACCAACCCCAGTTTTTGTGAACCGTTCCAAAGAAATAATGGAACAAACAAATGTTAAATATGTTGTTTATGGGTTTATAAACAAAAGGTTCTATACCAGGATGCTGATTTTGCCAGAATACTGTTGGTGCTATAATTGGCGACACAGCACGAGAGAAAAAGAAAAAATCGTATTTAACACGTGTCAGACAAGATGCGTTGCAACAATTCATCAAGCCTCCTTCGACAGCTCCTTCCAAACCCGCAACCATTAGGAACTATAAGGACGATGGGAGCAGACGCATGGGAACACCACCGCCGAGACATTGTTCTCCAAGCCACGAACCATCGCAAATTGGAACTGTATAATAATAATAATCTTTATTGTCACAAGTAGGCTTACATTAACACTGCAATGCAGTTACTGTGAGAAACCCCTACTCGCCACATTAGAGCTCCTGTTCGGGGACACACTGAGAGAATTTAGAATATTCCATTCACCTAACAGCGCGTCTTTCGGGACTTGCGAGAGGAAACCAGAGCACCCGGAGGAAACTCAGTCAGACATGGGGAGAACGTGCAGACGCCACACAGACAGCGACCAAAGCCGGGAATAGAACCTGGGACCCTGGAGCTGTGAAGGAACAGTGCTGCCCACTGCGCTACCCTGCCGTTATTGCTGTTCTTTCATTGTCAATGTGTCAAGATCCTGGTACTGTCTTCCTTACAGCACTGTGGGTGTACCCACTATATATGGACTGCAGTAAGAAGGCCTTTTGTTCTTCACCATCTCCAGGGGAGTTAGTGATGGACAACAACTGCTCGCCTTGCCAACGATTCTCACATCCCATGAACAATTTGATTTTTTAAATGACTATTGATCACCCTAAACCATTTTACAGCCTGATGCACTATCAATTACGATGAGATGAGAGTAATCGAGGCTTTATTACGCAGAGATGTGATTCACCTGAGGAAGGAGCAGTGCTCCGAAAGCTAGTGTTTGAAACAAACATGTTGGACTTTAACCTGGTGTTGTAAGACTTCTTGCAGAGATGTGTAGCCTCCTACAGCTGCTGCCGAAATGGCTGCAGTTCGGAGAGTACACACATTTATACTCCACCTACTGGGCGGAGCCAGCAGGCAGGGATCTACCCCCGTACCTGTAGCACAGGAGCCTTACCGTATTACATCTCATACGTGCACTATATACAACAGTGGTGACTACCACATTCACCCCCTGTTAAAAAAGAGTCCGGCGGGGGTGGTGGAAAACTATTTACATGTAATTGAGCATTTTTTTAAGTGTACAGTTCTGGAAAAGTTCACAAATTCAGCCGGTCGGGTGCCTTGATCCCCCGTTGTGAGCGCTGCAGTCCCTGTGGCGATGCAGATGCCGGCTTGGTCGCCGGTGACTCCAGGAGTGTGTAGTGCTCATTTTCATCCCCGGGTGGAAACAATGGGAGGACGGATCATCTTGGAGCGGGGCTGTGGTGAGGTGCGCTGGGGGGAGGGTGGGTGGCGCCGGGGCAGTTGGGGTGGGGTGGGGTGGGGACCGAGCTGGTGCCAGGTCCCTGAGAGAGACTGTGTCTTGGCAGCCGTCGGGGTACGCCACCTAGGTGTACTGCGGGTTTGCATGGAGTAGCTGTACTTTCTCGAACAACGGGTCCGCCTTGTGGAGCCGCAAGTGTTTGCGGAGGAGAACGAGTCCTGGAGCTGCCAGCCACGTTGGGAGCGAAACCCCGGAGGTGGACTTCCTAGGGAAGGCAAGGAGACTTTCATGGGGGTTGCATTAGCTGCAGTGCAAAGTAGCGATCGGATGGAGTGGAGGACGTCAGGGAGGACCTCCTGCCAGCAGTAGACCCGGAGATTTCTAGACCGTAGGGCCAGCAGGGCGGCCTTCCAGACCGTCCCATTCTCCCTCTCCACCTGCCCATTTCCCCGGGGGTTGTAGCTGGTCGTCCTGCTCGAGGCGATGCCCTTGCTGAGCAGGAATTGACACAACTCATCACTCATAAAGGAGGATCCCCGGTTGCTGTGCATGTAAGCGGGGAAACCGAACAGAGTGAAGATGCTATTGAGGGCTTCGATGACTGTGGCAGACGTCATATCGGGGCATGGGATGGCGAAGGGGAATCTGGAGTATTCGTCGACCACGTTAAGGGAGTACGTGTTTCGGTTGGACGAGGGGAGGGACCCTTTGAAGTCCACGCTGAGGCGTTCAAAGGGGCGGGAGGCCTTCACCAGGTGCGCCCGGTCGGGCATCGGCGGTAGAAGTGCGGTTTGCACTCCGCGCAGACCTGGCAGTCTTTAGTGACCGCCCTGACGTCCGCAATGGAGTAGGGTAGGTTGCGGGCCTTTATGAAGTGAAAGAACCGGGTGACCCCTGGGTGACAGAGAGCGGCGTGTAGGGCCCGGAGTCGGTCCACTTGTGTGCTGGCACATGTACCTCTGGATAGGGCATCGGGGGGCTCGTTGAGCTTACCGGGGTGATACAAAATCTCGTAATTGTAGGTAGGGAGCTCGATCCTCCACCTCAAGATTTTATCATTTTTGATCTTGCCCCACTGTGTTATTAAACATGAAGGCAACCAACCGTTGGTCAGTGAGGAGATTTAGGGAGAGAGATTTAGGGAGAGAGTAGCACAAGTGATTAGAACTGTGGCTTCACAGCGCCAGGGTCCCAGGCTTGATTCCCTGCTGGATCCCTGTAGGTGCGGAGTCTGCACGTTCTCCCCGTGTCTGCGTGGGTTTCCTCCGGGTGCTCCGGTTTCCTCCCACAGTCCAAAGATGTGCAGGTTAGGTGGACTGGCCATGATAAATTGCCCTTAGTGACTAAAAAAGGTTAGGAGGGGTTATTCGGTTACGGAGATAGGGTGGAAGTGAAAACTCTCCATTGGTTTGAGTCATGCCTACAATAAAAGATGATGGTTGTGATTTTTGGAGGTCAATCATCTCAGTTGAGGCTGCCACTGCAGGAGTTCCTAAGGGTAAAGTCCGAGGGCTTTTTCATTAATGGCCTTCATCATATGGTCAGAAGTGGCGATGTTCCCCGATGACTGCACAACGTTCAGCACTATCCGCGACTCCTCAGATACTGGGGGGGGGGTTACCGTTGGTCAGAAACTGAACTGGACTAGCCATATAAATGCTGTGGCTACAAGAACAAGTCAGAGGGTAGAAATCCTGCAGCGGGTAACTCATTTCCTAACTCCCCAAAGCCTGTCCACCACCTATAAGGCACAAGTCAGGAACATGACAGAAGGTTTCTAGTTGCCTGGATGAATGCAGCTCCAACAATACTCAAGAAGCTCAACACCATCCTGGACGGAGCAAGCCACTTGGTTGGCAGCCCATCCATAAACATTCACGCCCTCCACCACTGACGCACAATGGCAGCAGTGTGTACCATCTACAAGGTGCACTGCAGGAGCTCACCAAGGCTCTTAGACAACACCTTTCAAATCGGTGACCTCTACTTCCGAGAAAGACAAAGACAGCTGATTCACGGGAACACCAACCCCTCCGGGTTCTCCTCCAAGTCACTTACCATTCTGCTTTGGAAATATATCGCCGTTCCTTCACTGTCACTGGGTCAAGATTATGGAACTCCTTCCCTAACAGCACTGTGGACTACACCACATGAACTGAGCGGTTGAAGAAGGCAACTCACCACCACCTTCTCAAAGGCAATTAGGGATGGTCAGTGAATGCTGGGGGTCTTGTGGCGCAGTGGGTAGCATCTCTGCCTCTGAGCCAGAAGCTCCTGGTTCGAGTCCAAACCCAGGACTTGATGGCCAAGGAAGGTGCATTCATAACCCGGCCAAGCAGTTTGAGCATCAACCTGCAAAACCCTTCCAGCACCCCAATGACTGGCAGTGAGAATGGGGGAGACTCCTGGTCAACTATGCTTGATGTGATGAGCATGGAGAGAAGGCCAGCAGAATGCTTGCACAGCAGCTTAGAAAGAGGAAGGCAGCAAGGGAGATAGGGAAAGTAAAGGATGGAGATGGGAACCTGGTTGGAGACTCAGCCAGAGTGAATAAGGCGTTTTAAGGAGTTTTACAGTAGGCTGTATGGGGTCGGAACCCCCAACGGGGCGGGAGGGGATAAGGCACTTCCCAGAGGGGCTAAATTTCCCGAAGGCGGACGGGGAGCTGGTAGAAGGGCTGGGGGCCCCGATCGGGATGGAAGAGATAGCAGAGGGTCTGAAGGCCATGCAGGCGGATAAAGCCCTGAGGCCGGATGGGTACCCACTGGAATCCTATAAAAGGTTCTCTGGGATATTGGGGCCGTTGTTGATGAGGACATTCAATAAGGCAAGGGAGAGAGGGATGCTTCCCCCAACGATGTCACAGGCCACGATTTCGCTGATCCTGAAGCGGGACAAGAACCGGAGCTGTGTGGGTCCTACAGGCCGATATCCCTATTGAATGTGGACGTCAAACTGCTGGCCAGAATTTCCTCCTCTCGGATTGAGGATTGTGTTCCGGATGATGTTGCGGAGGACCAGATGGGATTTGTTCAGGGAAGGCAGTTGGTGGCCAATGTAAGAAGGCTATTAAACGTGATCATGACGCCCCCGGAAATTAGGGAGGTGGAGGTAGTGGTCATAATGGACGCAGAGAAGGCCTTTGATCGAGTAGAATGGGAATATCTGTGGGTGGTACTGGGACGGTTTGGATTTGGGCAGGGCTTTGTTGACTGGGTCAGGTTGCTGTATCAGGCTCCTGTGGCAAGCATATGGACGAATAGGCCAACTTCGAACTATTTTAGGCTGCATTGTGGGACGAGACAGGGGTGCCCCCTCTCCCCACTGTTGTTCGCATTAGCCATAGAGCCGCTGGCAATTGCACTGAGAGCCTCAAGCGACTGGAGGGTGCTGGTCCGGGAGGGGGGTAGGGGGCGTGGAGCACAGAGTATCGCTTTATGCAGACGACCTGATCCTGTATGTATCGGACCCAGCAGAGGGGATGGAAGAAATTATGAGGATTCTGTGGGAATTTGGCCAGTTTTCGGGGTATAAAATAAATATGGGGAAAAGTGAGATGTTTGCGGTCCAGGCGAGGGGACAGGAGAGGCAACTGGGGGAACTGCTGTTTAGAGTGGTAGAGGGAAGCTTTAGGTATCTAGGTATCCAAGTGGTGCGGGAATGGGAACGGCTGCACAAACTCAATCTGGCCCGACTAGCAGACCAAATGAAGGACAATTTTCAGAGGTGGGACGCGCTCCCATTGTCACTAGCAGGGAGGGTGCAGACGGTGAAGATGACGGTCCTCCCGAGATTCCTGTTTGTGTTCCAGTGTCTCCCCATCTTTATCCCACGGTCCTTTTTTAAACGGGTCAACAAAGTGATCACGGGCTTTGTATGGGCGGGCAAGACCCCACGAGTAAGGAGGGGGATGCTTGAGCGCAGCCAGGGAGAGGGCGGGCTGGCGCTGCCAAACTTCAGTAACTAATATTGGGCGGCAAATATAGCCATGATCAGGAAGTGGGTGGTGGGGGGAGGGTCGGCATGGGAGCATATGGAGGCGGCTTCATGTAAGGGTTCCGGAGATGGCAGAGAGCAGGGATTGAGAGGATGGGGGATATGTTTCTAGAGAAGATCTTTCCTAGCCTGAGGAAGCTGGAGGAGAAATTTGGATTGGCGAGGGGAAACAAATACAGGTACCTGCAGGTGCGGGACTTCCTACGCAGGCAGGTTTCAACCTTACCGCTTCTACCACCAAGCGAGATACAGGACAGGGTAGTTTCCAGAGGGTGGATGGGAGAAGGGAGGGTCTCTGACATTTATAAGGAACTTATGGGGTCAGAGGAGATGCAGACTGGGGAGCTGAAGCACAAGTGGGAAGAGGAGTTGGGAGGAGAGATAGAGGATGATCTATGGGTGGATGTGGTGAGTAGAGTCACGCGTCCACAACATGTGCCAGGCTCAGCCTGATACAGTTCAAGGTCATTCACCGGGCTCACATGACAGTGGCCCAGGTGAGCAGGTTCTTTGAGGTAGAAGATAGGTGTGCAAAGTATGCGGGAGGACCAGCGAACCATATCCACACGTTCTGGACATGTCCAAAGATTCGGGGATTCTGGCAGGGGTTTGCAGATGTCATGTCCACGGTGTTAAAACAAGGGTGGCACCGAGTCCAGAGGTGGCGATTTTCGGGGTGTCACAAGATCTGGGAATCCAGGAGGAGAAAGAGGCAGACGTTCTGCCTTTGCTTCCCTGGTAGCCCAGGGACGGATATTATTAGCTTGGAAGGACTCAAAGCCCCCGAAGTCAGAGACCTGGCTGTCTGACATGGCTAGCTTTCTCCGTTTGGAGAAAATCAAGTTCGCCTTGAGAGGGTCACTGTTAGGGTTCACCCAGAGGTGGCAACCGTTCTTCGACTTTTTTGCGGAAAATTAATCGGCAGCAGAAGAGGAGGGGGTTAGTTAGGTTTAGAGTAGGGGGTTAATAAAGGTGGGACCTGTAAGGGAGGAAGACGGCTTTTGCACTATGTTTATAGATTCATGTAAATTGTTTGTTTTGTTGTCGCTATAAAACCAAAAAATACCTCAATGTTTATTAAATAAAAACTATGCTTGATGTGGAGTGGCGTGCCTCACGGTGTAAAAGCCTCCGGTGACAGACTAGCAATCTGTTCCAAATATTACTAGCTATGAAAACAGACAAAAGTCTGCCTTAGTACATCACTAAATGTGAGAAGAGGATTGGAATTGAAAGGAAATGAATGCTGGCCTACTCGTAATGCCCATGAATGAATAACAAAATGTGGGATGCCAGCATCTGAATAGAGTGAGTGAAAGGCATCATTATCAAGATTTAATCTTCTCTGCCTGCCATTTGTGTCCTGTAAACCTAAAGGGGGCGATAAAGGGGCAAGGGCGAAACAGTGGCTCCTCTCACCCTATATATTCACCAGCTCATGTGAGAGCCATCCTGTCATTTGAAGGAAAAGCATATTCTTTCTCCATTGGCAACTTACAGTTTATTTAAGCTGGATCTCATCTTTTACCCAGCCATCTTACTGCAGGTCCACAATTATATCTACCCTGCTATACCGTGTAAAAAACAAAAGGTTTGCACCTTCTCCCCGGGTGCTCCGGTACCCTCCCACTGTCCAAAGATGTGGAGATTAGGTGGGTTGGCCATGAACAATGTGGTGGGTTGCAGGGATGGGACAGGAGAGTGGGTTTGGGTGGAGTGCTCTTTTGAAGAGTTGGTGCAGATTCGATCGGCCATTTTATATATTATAACGGTCCGGGCATCTTACCTCGTCAGTGTACTTCCCCACAGTGGCACAGTGATTAGCACTGCTGCCAACAGCACCAGGGACCCGGGTTCAATCCCGACCTTGGGTCACTGTCTGCATGGAGTTTGCATGTTCGCCCCGTGTCTGCGTGGGGTTCCTCCAGGTGCTCCGGTTTCCTCACACACTCCAATGATGTGCAGGTTTGGTGGATTGGTCATGCTAAATTGCACCTCGGTGTCCAAAGACGTGCAGGCTAGGTGGGGTCATGGAGAAAGGGCAGAGGGAGTGGGCCTAGGTTCAGTGCTCTTTCGAAAGGTGAGTGCAGACTCCATTGGTTGGATGGTATCCTTCTGCACTGCAGGCTTTCTATGATCCTTCACAAGAAAGTGGAATGGGTTTCCCATGATCACCTCTGGGTGTTCACCTCTCGCTGACTTTATGCTGAGAGACTGTCTATGACACCAAGGTTTGCCAATGGAAACTCTTATCATGGGTGTTTTTTAAGAGTAAAAGGTGTTGGAAAAAGCCTGAGACTTGACTGTTCACTCTGCAGGACACAAACAATGGCTGTTGGGATGAGTTACCCAAGAGCCGAGGCCTGCAAAATTGGGCCTTAACGTGACTTGCTGCCTTCACAAGATGGAGGCAAATTTGAATGAAATACTTCCGCAGTTTTGTCACAGTTTTTGCTCATAAATGTCCCTCAAGTGCCTTAAATATTCTGACAGAGCCAGAGTGAATTGGAATGGAAAAATAGCGGATCAGTCCAATGCTAATCGCACTTTATCTAGATTTACAGAAATAAACGGGGGAACTAATATACGCTACACGCAAATAACTATGGCATTTCACATAAATGATATCATTAGATTAGAACTGAACTTCCTTTGTGTGAAAATTGCAAAGTCACTGGCAAAAGAAATCTGTCTAGCCACTGAACTAGGAATCAAACAGAACATGAAATGGGTTTGTGGGTACAGTCAATTTCGACCCAGTTATTATCACTGTTAAGATGTTTAAGATTATAGCTTCCACTGGGATGGTGATTTGGCATCTACTTCCACTTATTCACTGAGAAAATATGCAGGATTAATTTATAGTTCGTAACCAGCCATGGGAGAGAGCTGTTTCTTAGCAGTAAAAACTGTGTTTAACTGGCATTACAACAAAGAAAACTTCCAGACTTGGGAATACAAGGCCAACCAACAACTATCGACCCTCAAAGAACAAAAGACATACACTTGGCACTGAGCAATACCTCATGCAGGTTTTCATTTCTCCGTTTCCAGGTTTTCATAGCACAGTTCTTGTGTGTGAGACACAGTATTGTAATAGAATGCTTTAGTGGAAATTGGTGGGTCAGAAATTATTTCAGTCAAAAGCTCCATTGTACAAGCTGGAGGTAGACCCAATTTGAAACAGATGATTTGGAAACTAAGCCTATTTAATTCTACCACCTGAAGATTGAAAAGGTCTTGTTTGTGGATTTCAAAAATCCTTTCTGTTAAGACCACATCCTTTTTTGTATTGGTACGAGAAACATATATTTTGAATTGCGAGTAGATCAAACCACGTCCCCTGTGAAACTACAACCGGTAGTGGTACTGTCTGGCAAACCTCAGTGATGTCATGTAAGGTTAGGCATGACTTCGAAATGATTCATTGAAAGGCTTACAACGGAAGGGTAAGTGGCAGAAAACATCCTTTACAGAGGTCCATTAAAGTCCATTTACGACTGTAAATATCAATGTCCATACATGCTCCTTGAACCTATCTATAAATGTGTCAAAATTGCTTTCAAAGCAGCAAAGGAGCAGTAAAATGAAAGCGAAATTTCATTAGTCTCAGAAGACCTCAGTACAAGAGCTCCAACCAGAAGGATATAATACAAATTACGTGCAAGATTCAGGAATGTTGAGGCCCCAACTCCAATTTCCCTTTCTTCTCCACAGTCCTTGGATGTGTTGTCTACACCTATCTTTCCCACAATTCCAGGTGTGTACCCATGCAATCAGATACTCACCCCTTCCACGGCACTGAAATGGCTCTTATCAAAGTCACAAATAATCTTCTATATGATTGTAACCATCCTCAACCTGTCTTCAGCAGATTTCAAAGCAATTGAGCATAGCATCCTCCTCCAAAGTTCCATTTTCCAACTGTGTGTGTGGGGGGGGGGGGGGGGGGGGGGGGGTCTGTCTTTGCCTTGTTCTATTCCTATCAATCCAGACAGAGAATCACCTTCAATAGCTTCTCTTTCAGGAGCTCTCGCCCACCCCCCCATTCCAATTGTTTACCTCCTCCCAGCTCAACCTAATCACCTCCTCCAGATTGTAGGGGCTCTCTTTCTATGGAATTCTACGCTTCTCCTTCCACCCGATTGCCGGAGTCCATTCCCAATAATCCTCGGCTCTGCCTTCCTGCTGTGCCATTCCAATTGCTGCTGGATCCTGCTGGGCAAGAGATGATCATACAGAATATCATTGAGGTCCTCCTGCTACGATTCACTGGACTGCCATGTCAAGGAATTTTGCCTGCAACATTGCAGATCGAAGGTAGGACATCCAGGGAATTCTGGGTAGCCTGCACGATGCATGAGCCAGTGTGCTTCATATTCCTCAAAATGGTTGGACTGCTTTAATTTAGGTCCTGGAAAAATACCATTGATCAACTCTGCTCAGTTGAGTTACTCAGACCAACATAAGTGAACAGAATTATACAAAAAAAGTGTTTAATTAATGGATAGGCCCATATCCTTTGATAGCCGGAAACCAGATGTACTCCGAATAATGTATTACAGGACGCCTCAGAAGTCCTGACACAATGATTCCATGGGAATTGCCCAGGAAGTTTGAACTTTCGATGGGCAAATCCTCCCTTCGCCTGCGTCCTCTGAAAAAGAGTTAGAGCTGGAGATTGTGAACAGTTCTGACACAGTTTCCTGAATAGTTACCAAGTTTAGAACTGAGGCTAACACCTGGGTAACTATTCAGCTGATCCCCCAATTGCTCACTCTGACCTCCCAGACTTGCAAGTGAAACACCACAAGATAAATGGCTTAGGGGCTGTCGTCAGCAGTACCCGTAGACCCACCAACCCATCTCAATGGCTCGCCCACCTCACCCTCCCCACCACCTTACTTACCTGCCACCTCACCTGCCTGCTACCCTGTCCACCTACCATCCTACCTAACTGCTACCCGGCCACCCAGTCCATCTACTGCCTCACCCACCTGCCACTCTGCCACTCTACCCACCTAACCACGTGCCACCCTACTCCCGTACCTACTTACCTCACCCAGCCAACCCTCTTAGCCAGCCTACTCAAACAACCACCCTATCTGATTACCCACTTACTTTAACCAACCTACCCCTTAGAAACTTAGCTTTTTTGCTGTCGCTTTTCAAAGAAATTTTGGGACATTTAAACTCTTTACTTACCAGAATAAGGAAATTAGTGCTGCAATAAGAGGGTGTGGCTTGTCTTCCCCCTGTTAGTCCCCAGCACTGTGAGTAATTCCATTTCAGGAACGTTCCAATTGCTGGAGAATCCGATGGTGATTGCCGCTCCTCAGAAGGTTCAAGCCATTATTGGCTTTGGACTCTTTTTGTGAAGGATGTGTTCTGATGGCAGGAACTCATCTCTGAAAGATTTAATTTTCAGCTGTCCAGATTTGGATTGGCTCAAACAGAATCCAAGCTTCTCAATCATTTCGGACCCAATTTTCTTCTGCGCACATTTTCTTTGTTTTTCAAATATGTTCAAACAAAAATGTGCGAACTATAGCCAGTCAATTGCACTCGTCACGCCAGCCAAGCATTTCTGCTGGATGGAATTTTAACTGCCTCAATGGAGTAAAACAATCAAAAGCCACAAACAATTCCAAACAGTTGAAACGCCACAAAATAAATGTCGGGGGCTGTCATCAGCAGCGCCTATCGAAACTTCCCTGAAACCTTAGGACATTATGTATGGCCATCTTCAAGTTACGAACAAGCAGGCAAAAGCTTTGCACATGAACACATAGCTGAAGAGGTCATATTAATTCTGGTTAGAAAAGAAGATGGACAATTTTGCAGACCAGGAATACTCCACATTGTGGAACAGCAATGTCTCGGACGCCTATCTTTTACATATTGACACACGCAATAGGTGCAGGAGTAGGCCACTCAGCCCCTCGAGCCTGTTCCACCACCATCCAATAAGATCGTGGTTCATCTGATTTTAACCTCAGTGCCACAATCCCACCCGGCCCCAGTATCTTCCACCACCTTTCTTATCAACGATATATCTAGCTCTGCCTTTAAAATATTCAAAGACTCCGCTTCCAACACATTTTGAGGAAGAGCGTTCCAAAGACTTACAACCCTCTGGGAGAAATAATTTCTCCTCATCTCTGTCTTAAATAGGCCACCCCTTATTTTTACAACTGTGTCCCCTAATTCTAGATTCTCCCACACGGGGAAACATCCTTTCCACATCCACCCTGTCAAGATAACTCAGGATCTTATGGGCGCGATTCTCCCGAGTTACAAAAAATCGGGAAGCTGGCGTCAAAAACGGGCGCGTTTGACGCCAGCCTCCGCCCCCCCGACCGGGAACCGATTCTGCTCCCCGGTCGGGGCTAGCATCGCGCGGCCGTGAACTCCGGCATCGCGGGCTTAACGAATTTCGCTAAGCCCGCGAGCCAAAGTTAGCGACAGCTGACGCTTATGATGACGTCAGCCGCGCATGCGCAGATTAGACTACTCCAACCCGCGCATGCGCGGATGACGTCATCGCGCTTGTGCGTGAAACCCGCGCATGCGCGGGCCTTTATGCCCCGCAGAAGCCCCGCGGATGGATCCATCGGGACGGCGGAGGGAGAAAGAGTGCGCGGGGTAAGTACCCGCGGCCCGCGATCGGTGCCCACCGATCGCAGGCCCATGGCACCCTTGGCACGGCCGTGGGATGGGACTTTACGGCTGTTTTTACGAACGGTCAGAGCAGGTGTGTTTTACGCTTGTAAAAACGGCCATAAAGGCCTTGGAAATCGGCCCATTGGCCAGGAGAGAATCGCTGCTCACCGTAAAAAAACGGCAGGCAGTAATTCGTGTCGGGAGGCGGGCGTGGGGGGAGAATAGCGGGAGGGCGTCGGACCAGCGTGTCCGTAAAAATTTACGCCACCCGCTATTCTCCGATTTTTCGTAAGTCGGGAGAATCGCGCCCTATATGTTTCAATCAAGTTGCCTCTTACTCTTCTAAATTCCAGCTGATACAAGCCTAGCCTGTCCAACCTTTCCTCATAAAACAACCCACCCATTCCTGGTGTTAGTCTAAAAAAGATCTTCTGAACTGTTTCCAACACATTTACATCCTTGCTTAAATAAGGAGACCAATAACGTATGCAGTACTCCAAATGTGATCTCACAAATCCCCTATACAACTCTACTTTTGTATTCAATTCCTCTGACAGTAAACAATTCTATTAGCTTTCCTAATTACTTGCTGTACCCGCATACTAGCCTTTTGTGATTCATGGACCAGGACACCCAGATCCCGCTGCATCTCAAAGCTCTGCAACCTCTCACCATTCAGTTAATTGCTTATTTTTTATTCTTCCTGCCACAGTAAACAATTTCACATTTTCCCACATTATACTCCATTTACCGGATCTTTGCCCATTTACTTAACCTATCTACATCCCTTTATTGCCTCCTATACCTTCCTCACAACTGACTTTCCCACCTATCTTTGTGTCATCAGCAAATTTAGTAACCATGGGCGGGATTCTCCAACCCCCCGCCGGGTCGGAGAATCACCCGGGGCCGGCGTCAATCCCGCCTCTGCCGTGTCCTGAATTCTCTGACCCCCGAGATTCGGCGGGGGCGGGAATCACGCCGCCCCGGTCGGCGGGCCCCCGCGGCAATTCTCCGGCCCGCGATGGCCGAAGTCCCGCCGCTGACAGGCCTCTCCCGCCGGCTTGGATTAAACCACCTCTCTTACCGGCGGGATTGGCGGCGTGGGCGGGCGCCAGGGTCCTGGGGGGGTTGCTGGGCAATCTGACCCTGGGAAGGTGCCCCACGGTGGCCTGGCCCGCGATCGGGGCCCACGAATCGGCGGGCGGGCCTGTGCCGTGGGGGCACTCTTTTTCTTCTGCCTTCGCCATGGTCTTCACCATGGCGGAGGCAGAAGAGACCCCCTCCCCTGCGCATGTGCCGGGATGACGTCAGCAGCCGCTGACACTCCGGCGTTTGCGCGGACTTACGCCGGCCGGCGAAGTCCTTTCGGCCCCGGCTGGCGTGCCGCCAAAGGCCGTTCACGCCAGCCGGCAGAGCGGGAACCACTCCGGCGCGGGCTTAGCCCCTTAATGTGAGGGCTTGGCCCCTAAAGGTGCAGAGACTTCCGTACCTTTGGGGCGGCCCGATGCCGGAGTGGTTCACGCCACTCCAACGCGCCGGGACCCCCCGCCCCGCCGATTAGGGAGAATCCCGGCCCATATCTTTGGCCCCTTCATTCAAGTAATTTATATAAATTGTAAAATGTTTTGACCCCAACATTGATCCCTTTGGCACATTGTTTGTTACATCTAGCCAACTAGAAAAGGTCCCATTTATGTCAACTCTCGGTTTCCTGTTAGTTGGCCAATCTTTTACACAAGCCAATATGTTACACCCTGCCCCATGAGCTTTTATTTTCCACAATAATCTTTCAAATGCCTTCTGGAAATCTAAGTACAGTACATTCCCTGGTTCTCCTTTATTCACAGCACATGTGACTTCTTCAAAGAACTGCAATAAATTGGTTAAACATGATTTATTTCTCACAAAACCATGTTGACTCTGCCTGAATTTATCGAAGTGTTCTGCTTTAACATCTTTAATAATAGCTTCTAATATTTTCCCCCTAACAGATATTAAGCTAACTGGCCTGTGTAGGTTCCAGTTTCTTTTTTTTAAATTTAGAGTACCAAATTATTTTTTTTCCAATTAAGGGGCAATTTAGTGTGGTCAATCCACCTACCCTGCACATCTTTTGAGTTGTGGGGGTGAAACACGGGGAGAATGTGCAAACTCCACACGGACAGTGACCCGGAGCTGGGATCGAACCTGGGACCTCGGCGCCGTGAGACAGCAATGCTAACCATTGCGCCAGCTTGCTGCCCAGGTTCCTGTTTTCTGAATAAAGGAGCTACATTCACTTTCTAACAAAATGAAACCTTCACTGACTCTAGGAAATTTTGGTAAATTAAAACCTCAACTATCACACCAGCCATTTTGGTTCAGACTCCAGCTGCGGGATTCTCCCATCTGGGGACTAAGTTCCCACGCCGGCGGGAAAAACGGCTCCAACGACTCCAGTGGTCAACGGGCCCCCGGGGTGAAGAATTCTCACCTCTCTCAGGGGCTAGATGGACGCCAGAGGGGTTGGTGCCGCTCCAGCCGGCGCTGAAGGGACTTTGCGAGTTCGCGCATGCGCCAAAGGGCCGGCGTGATCCCGTGCATGCGCGGAACCATCGGCGTGTTTTGGCGCATGCACGAGGGTTTCTCTTCTCCACACCAGCCATGGTGGAGCCCTACAGGGGCCGACGCGGAAGGAAGACGTGCCCTCACGGCACAGGCCCGCCTGCAGATTGGTGGGCCCCAATCACGGGCCAGGCCATCATGGGGGCGGGGGGGGGGCACCCCCCAGGATCGGATCCCCCCCCGAGGACCGCCCCAGCCGACTTCCCTGCCAGATCCCGCCATGTGGGACCATACGTAACCCACACTGGCAGGACTGGCCAAAAATGGACGGCCCCTCGGCCCATCGGGTCGGGAGAATTGCCAGGGGGGCCGCTGCCAACGCCCCCCCCCCCCCCCCCCGACCGGCGTGATGTGAACCCTACCCCCGCCCGAAAAACTGCGCCGGAGAATACGGCAGCCGGCGTCAGGGTGGCTGGGCGGGGGGTGGGGTTGGAGAATCCCTCATCAGACATCAAGACTCAAGGACATCTCAGCCCACTGCTCCAATAATTTGCTCAGCACCACTTCCCTGGCGATTGTAATTACATGGGGGGAAAAATCAGAGGAAGGTTATCAACCTTCAGAACTTTGACATCAGGGAGGAGAGATTGAACCTATTCTGCATTTTATCATTACCTGGTGTTTGGAAAGATACCTTTGTGCAAGGATAGTCAGATCATTACTAGTATCTAATTTGTGAGAGTGAATGGCCTGCATTTATATAACGTCTTTCATGCCCATCAGATGGCCCAAGTGCTTTAAAGTCAATGAAATACACTGGAGCTGCAGTTTGTTGTGGTAATGGTGTTGTGGTAATATTATTAGACGAGTAATTTATAGACCTGGGCTAGAGGTCTAACGACATTGGTTCAAATCCCACCATGGCAAAATTTTAATTAATTTTTGCTTCTTGGATTTTGGCTTGGATCAAGCATCAGATCAAGCCAAGATGAGGTGTAATGCCTTTTCCTGTCAGTTTGGATCCTGGATGTCTCTCTTGTGGGGACCATGAATTGGATTCATTTTGAATTCGAATTGTTTTTTGGAGCAAGCCAAGAGATGGGTTAAGGGCTTGCCCTGTGTATCGGCTTTGTAACTTCAAGAAAGGAATACAGCAGGGGCAGCGTCTTTGTGGGATTGCAAACCCTTTGTTTTGTGCCAAGGAATCTGGGGTTAAAGATTGTTACATGTCAGAAAGCAGAGCCTGTTCCTTGATTACAGTATTCACACACCAATAAAAAGCTTCCAGGTGGGAGATATTAACCAAATTACCTGCTCAGTTACAAATTTCGTGTCCGATTATCTTATAAACGTAGATAGATTTGGCAACTAAATGATTTGACTAATAGATGCCACCTGGACATGTTTTATTGGTACAATATTGAAGTATTGCTCACAAGAATCCAGTTGAATAGATTCCCTTTTTAAGAGTTATTTACAGCATAAAAATGAATAAGCAGTTTTGGCAGAAATCTGTGTATGTCACTGATTTTCTTTCAAATAAAATAAAGCTGCAGCACTGCGCCTGACTAGATTCATGGGGTGGTATTATTCAGCCCCGTCACACCCCCTCCCCCCCCCCTTCCCCCCCCCCCCCCCCCCCCCCCACCCCCCTCCATTGGCAGTTTTTATGTGGTGCTGTGGGAGAACAATGCAGCAACCAACAATGGCGGAAACATACTTCGGCCTGTCATGGCAGGTCGCCATCACCACCTGAGGCCAGCAGTAAATGGGGTGCCGGTGAAGGCCCGACCGGTATTGTTTCCCCCTCAACCCGCCCAATGATCCGTGGTCAGTGCAGACATGCTGGGTCAAAAGGCCTCCTTCCGCACTATAGGAATTCTGTGGTCCTATGGTGCCGCCAGTGCATTTTCACACCGGTCCAGGACAAGTCTGGACAAAGTGACGTGCAAATGTCAGATTTACCTGCGCGAAGGCCTGGGGTAGCTTGTGAGCGTCGGAAGGGAAGATGGAGCCCACCCCCCACCCCCCTCCATCGCCCAGCAGCCAGACCCTGGGACACCACATGCAGCATCAGGTGAGTGGAGCATCTACAAATTGCAAAACATCAGGAAACCAACGACTGCATAATTAATTAGGCCAGCATCGCACAATACAGCGAGATTTCCCACCGGCCTCCACTGCAGGGCACTCTCCCCGTTCACGCCCACACACAGGACTTTGTCCCTGAGTGGAGAATGTGGTTAATGATGTCGCCGAGCACTTTCCCAGGATGCACTGGGCAAATTAACCATATCGTGTCTCGGATGCAAAGTTTCTGTTTGTTTGATCATTTACGGGATGTGGGCGTTGCTGCTGAGGCCAGCATTTATTGCCCATCTCTAATTGCCTTTCAGAAGGTGGTGGTGAGTTACCTTCTTGAACCGCTGCAGTCCTTGAGCAGTAGGTACACCCACTGTGCTGCTAGGGAGGGAGTTCCACGATGTTACCCCAGCGACAGTGAAAGAACACTGATATATGTCAGGGTGGTGAGTGACTTGGAGGGGAACCTCCAGGTGGTGGGATTCCCAGGTATCTGCTACTCTTGTGCTTCTAGATGGTAGTGGTCGTGGGTTTGGAACATGCGGTCAAAGGAACCTAGGTGAGTAACTGCAGTGCATTTTGTAGATGGTACACACGGCTGCCACTATTCGTCAATGATGGAGGGTTTGAATGTTTGTGGAAAGAAAATGAATCAAGCAGGCTGCTTTGAGCTGGATGGTGTTGAGCTTCTTGAATGTTGTTGGAGCTGCACTCATCCAGGCACATGGAGAGAATTCCATTACACTCCTGACTTGTGCCTTGTAGATGGTGGACAGGCTTTGGAGAGTAAGGAGGTGAGTTACTTGCCATAGGTTTCCTAGCCTTTGACCTGCCCTAGCAGCCACAGTATTAATATGGCTAGTCAAATTCAATTTCTGGTCAATGGTAACACCCAGGATGTTGATTGTGTGGAATTCAGCAATGGTAATGCCATTGAATGTCAAGGGACGACGGTTAGATTCTCTCGCAGGAGATGGTCATCGCCTGGCACTTGTATGGCGGGAATGTAACTTGCCACCTGTTGCATGAGATTACCCAGAGACAGTAAATATTACATTAAGGTTCTATCTGTGAATAAATTAGCTGCATGCTTGTCTTTCGGTTTGTAATGTAATGTCACTGCCATCCAAGATAATAGAAGAGCAATAACGCTAGCAAGTGAAACAATGTAGCAAAGAGAAAAGCGGCAGAATTCTCTGCTCCGGAGACTCAGGGTTAACGCTGGGGCAGGATTCATGGACTTCCACGACAGCAAAACTGGCAGAGCACCAGGACCGATTCAGTGACCGTTGAGGGGCTAGCACCGGTGCCACATGGAACACAATCAATTCCAATGAGAAACAGTGCGGGATTCGCCGGGTCCGTGATTGACACTCGGGAGGCTGACAAGCTGCATTTACACATTACAATCCCCACACACACTCATCCCATCAACAGGATGGCACTGATTGCACTGGAACATGCCCATTCAGCTGTCGGCTGGGGCCAGAGGACACCTGGGGGGTGTTACCCTCGAGGTGTGGGGGGGGGGGGGGGGGGGGACCCCATATGACCCAAGGTTCACAGTGGGCAGTCAGTGTCATGCGCAGCTGCATGGCTGCCTTTCAGGCTGCGGAAATGGTGTCTGTGCCTTTACACCCCGACCCCACAGCCCACCTCCTGGACACTACTCGCTACTCACCCCTGTCTGTGGCGGAAGCCCCCCCCCCCCCCCCCCCCCCCCGGCCAGTGGCATAACTGTCAGCAAACGATAGTGATTTTGGACACTTACCATATCCCCTCTCTCCCTCAGCAGCCATGGCGACTGTTTCACGATTTTTAAAAGCACAAGTGAACCTCGCCGCTGGGAATTCGCCCCAGTGGAGGCGGAGAATCGTGGAGCTCCCAGAGAACCTCAGGTCAGGCCTGCTAATGATATGCGTTTACTGTACGTGCAGAGTGGAATGCATTGGTGCCACTGTTGAGGCACCGGAGAATTGCGATTTGACCGCAATGAACCCCGTGCCCACCCGGATTTCAGCGCCAAAGCCGATTCTCGGCCCAATTTGCGTTTCCCGATTCCAGCGTCAGCCGATGGAGAATCCCGCCCAAAATCTTTGACTTTTTAATTCCTTAAAATTAGTCCAATTAAGTGAAGTTGTATGTGGACAAATCTCACGATTATTTTAATAATTTGCGTGAAATAATAATATATTCAGATTCTAGTTTTAAATTCTGACTGCATTATTTAATCATTTCAATTTCAAAACATACTAAGAAACTTAACTAGATTTCTTTAACCTGGTAGTGAAATTGAGGCCACAGATCTAGGATTCTAGGCCGGACAGTCATCCATTTTTGTTGTAGCTCTTCAAAGTATTCCCCGGACATTTTGAGTAACTTTGAAAATGTAGTTCTGAGCTTTGCCATTGTAATGTAAGTCACTTAAGTTGCCTTCATGTACAATGCTGAATGATGGCACAGGCATGACTTCTATCTCATTGTTACCTTCATTGTGATCGCATTGCTTTTATTTCTTATGAGGTGAAAATGTAAGAAAGGAAGGATTCTTGAAGAAGGTGGATCAATTCTCGCTGTTTCTATAATTCTAGTAAGAAGTGTTACAACACCAGGTTGCTCGTGTTTGAAACAAACCTGTTGGACTTTAACCTGGTGTTGTAAGACTTCTTACTGTGCTCACCCCAGTCCAACGCCGGCATCTCCACATCATGGGTTACCATCTATAATTCTAGTTTGGGATGCAGTCAGGGTTTTTAATTTCAAAAGTGCATTCAATCTTGGACAATACTTTTCATGAAAAGCAGCCATTGAGTGCAAGATATTTGTCGGTGAAGCAAATGAGACACTAGGGAGTGGGGGAGCCTTTTGAGGAAGCTTTGAAGCAGCTATCCTGGAGCAGACAAATATTACTTGATTAAATTGAGACATGTTTCAAAATCAAAGCATCACATTTGTTTCCCCCTGAGGGTAACTGTCTCGTGTATAAATGCTACTGTGCAAATGGGATCTAAGTTAATTTCTATAAAACGCCGGCTATAAAACTGGTGTTTACACACTGCACCTGTTTTTAATATTGAATCCAGCTAGATCAAAACCATAATAAAAGGATTATAGTGATAATTTTATCACCTTTTAATGATAGAAATCACCGAATGTTGTAATTTACTGCTTGCTCTGGGTCTTTTTAAAGGAAGAGTTTTTTTTTCTGTCACGGCGAGAGTTTTGATTTCACAGATTTTTGTTCAGCCAGAAAAAAAATTAAAGGGAGCTATGAATCAATCGTTTCTATTTGGCAACAGCTTAGCTTGCCAGAAATATTGCCGGGTTGATTTTATCTCACTGATTCCGTGTACAGCATTACATTGCAATCCTGGAGCAGGTCCTGGGGCATCATGAATAATTAAAAAGGGTGGGTGGGTGGCAGTTACATCACAAGGATGTAGTTGTTTCATCATGTGTTTGCCGGGTCTAGACTGGGTTCTTTGAGGCTTGTCTCTCAAAGTAAGCTGTAGCTTGATAAAGCTCTCTATTTACAGCTCTCATGTACATATTGGGAACTCTGCATGAGGTTGGGACTTCTCCACCCTCCAGATCGCTGCGACTCACTTACGTGCTGTTACATCATCATTACATCAGAATCATATGCAGCTTGTTTTTGTGCTACTCTTTACTCTACAGTAGCAATGACTTCTACATAATTTTACTGACATTGTGCCGGATGGCTAGTTTGGCGAGACTCCCATCCATTAAGTTATCGGGTCAATCTCAAGATCCACTGATTTGTTTAGTTGAGTTAAATCCACGTAGATTCTTATAGAGGCATTAATCTTTGGGGTCATGATCATTACTGAGCACCATTTTGTTGGCATGGTGACTGGTGAGATAATCCCTTGCTGTGTCATGCTCTCACTTGCACCCTTGAGTTTTCCCAAGACAGGGTGATGGACTTTCTTTGGTGTAAAGAGGAAAATTAGTTGAGCATTAGCTTGTAGGGTGATGTGGGGTGTAATTTAACACCCAAAAAAACAGAGTTCTGTTTTGGGCACATATAGTGGGGTCTTTCTCGGCATCTGCAGCGGCAACAACGATCCAGCTATAAAACAGGGCTCTTGTTTCTTTTGGCCTCAGTTAGGAACGTTCCGTCAAGACCGTACTGACCTCATTTCCTGCACTGGCCCGTTCGTCGCCAGTGAATGAAGAGATCAGGGTGCCCAACCATCCGGGGGCCTCCGATGGCCTGGGAGAGTCCCCCCCCCCCCCCCCCCCCCCGTGCCATTTTGCCTGCCCCACATTTGTGTGGACCAGTGCTAAACAACGACATTCTGAGGTCTCCCAGGCATTGGCCTTCGTTCCCGGACCTCGTGAAAATCAAGTGCTGACATATTTAAATGAGCCTATGGCCCACTTAAATATGTTAATCCCATTAGATTTAGATCTTGTGAGGCATTCTGAGCATCGTAAATCTCGCGAGGGTAATGGCCTCATCGCGTCACTAACTCGGGCGCAATGAGGCTGTTCGATGGGCGGGATTCTCCGTTTCTGTGACTAAGTGCTGCCTCAAATGGAGAATTAAAGTGCATTTTACGCTGAACCCTCACAGATTCCAGGACCGGCGAGGGGCTAGCAGCGGCGCCAGGTGAAACTCCCGGTTCCCGCGCCGCAAACGGCCTGAGAATGGCTGGGTCCCTGGCCACACATACGCATGCCGACGAACCGCAGCGGTCGCGCTGTACAACATGGCAGTGATCATGCGCGGACCCAACCCACCATCTGCGACCGCATATGCCAGCCCCTGACCACGCCTCACCAGTCCCCCCAGCCATCGCAGAAGCTCCCCCGGCAAGCGGCACAGATCCCAGCCGAGTGTGGCGGCGCTGGACACAGTCCACAGCCGCCACACCGGTCCCCGGCCGCTGAGACGACACATCAATCACGTGGTTTGGAAATCGCGGGGGTGAAGCATCGCGGGAAGGACTTCTGACGATGCGCCAACTATATTGCAACGGCGCGCAGCATGCAATGCGATTACGCCACTTCCTGTTTTGGGCACGTATAGCGGGGTCTTTCTCGGCATCTGCAGCGCCAACAACGATCCGGCTATAAAACAGGACTCTTGTGTTTTTGGCCTCAGTTAGGAATGCTCCGTCAAGGCCGTACCGTGGGGGTGGAGCATGGCTGACCAGCATCAAACCGGCGCCGGCCCCAATTTGGAGTCCATTCTCCACCCCATCGCCGAGAACAATATCGTCATCGGGCAACAGAGAATCCCGTCCATGGTCTTTAGTTTTCCTTGGCCTGCAAATAACGTTGGAAACTAATTTCTGAATGTATGCTCAACTGTAACGCTCACTAGCAATTTCATCCACTTGAAAGAATAGCTTCAATTTTCAACTTCCTATTCTGCTTAGTAGAGAACATTGTTGATGTTGAATGACAGAGAAATTTGAAGATTTGTCTCTCGTTATATTTCAACTTTGCCATGAGCTTGCCTTTGATTGTCAATGTAGTCCCACCAGGACCCTGCAATTTGATAGACGAGGGGTTCTTTGGGGCTTTTATTCTCCCAAAGTAAGCTGCTTAAGACTAGTTTGTTAAAATTATTGCTTTTTATTTAGTTACTTTGTACGTATTGGGGATGCTGCACCATGTTGGAACTTTTCCTCCCTCCAGATCTCTGTTACTGAATCATGTTATGTTACATTATCATTAGATCACCATCCTGAGTTTCTGCTAACCCTTTACTCGACAGTAATAACATCTTCTATGTCATTTTCCTGCCATTGCACTAGGCTCTTTCGAAGAATGCAGGTATTAACAGTTTGTTACGATGCTCGATCCTACAAGAGAGGGACAAGCAAAGCCACAGAGAGATTTTATCATGAGATGGAGCGTTAAATTATGAGGCTTTGGAGGACCAGGAACCAATGCAGATCAGTGAGGACAGGGGTAATAGGTGGGCTGGACATGCTGTGGATAGGATAATGGGCAGGAGAGCTTTGAACTAACTGATGTTTATGGACAATGGAGTTTGAGGAATGGGAGGACAGCTAGAGGAGCACTGAAAGCTGTCGAGCCTGGCGGAATGAAGATGAAGATGAATATTTCAGCAGTTGAGATAGGAGTGGAACTGGGCAATTATATGGAAGTAGAAATGAATGGTCTTGGTAACTAACAGGCTATGGAGTTGTAAACTCAGCTTGGACCAAATTGGATCTTAAAGTTCCAACAAGTTTGTTTTTACCCAAGAGAATGTTTAAGGAGGTAGATGACATCAGTGGCAAGGCTGTGGAGTTTGAGAGGGGGAGTTTGCTGAAAACTAAGCTTTGATCTTCTCAAAGGTTAACTGGTGGAGATAGTGAATAATCTGATGCAGGCCAGGGAAGATTCGAGAGAGATGTTGGCTCTTATCCCATAGGTGGGAATTCCATGTATGCAGGTTGTGGATTCCTCAATGCTAGTCAACCTTATGGTGAAAACTCCAAGGCTTGTCTCCCAATAACTCCCAACAGTTTGTCAAGTCCCTTATTCTAAGAGCTGGGCAATGGCGATTAAGAATTCTGCTTCATCGTGAGTAATGAATCCAAGATGACCCTTCAGTCAACTGCTTCCCCTTTAAAGTGATGTAGTGGGGGTTATATGAGGATATATAGAATTCAACCATCTCTATTTTGATGGCAGAAATTGTTATATTACTGAATTGTAATATAAATATTACTCTTTTGTCTTGCCGAGTTGTACTGAATTCTGATGATAAACAGTCAAAGTCTTCCAGATGGTGACAAATTATTTATTGCGTAATATAATAATAATCTCATGAGTTCTTTCACTTTAATACTTTGACTAGTAAAACCAATAAGTGGATTAAAATAATAATTATGATAATACACTACATTCTGATCTGGTCACGACTTTACTCTAGCCGTTCCCCACACACACTAACTAAAGAAAGAGGGGGAAACTCCTTTTATAGGTCCTGTTAGTGTTGCCATCTAGTGATCATCTGTCTCTGCTGACTTCACATTAACTAAACATATATTAACACATACAGAGATCACTACAGAATTATACACACTTTTTTGGCTATCTGTAATAAAGGGTTTACTAAGTATGCCTATTTTTCTCTTGCAGTCCCAAATATACAGAATACAGGGAAAGGTAATGGCTGCTGGCAGAGGGAGACAACACAAGGTGATACTGACAGACATATTTAGATTAATATTAAAGTCTTCTACAGCACTTTCCAGTACAATGAACTATCTGTACATTATATACTCTTAAAAGGGCATTGGATATACTTGAAAACAAAACACTCAAAGGGCTATTGCGAAAGACCAGAAAAGTTGGACAAATTGGATTGTTCTTTCAAAGGAACACAAGGACTGAATGGCTTCCTTCTATGTTGTATGATTCAATGACTATATTACAAGAATCCGTCTGAAACCAGGACCCAAAAACTACCATCGCTGATATTATTCGGCGAATGCCTAAAGTCTGTGTTTAGCAGTATTACTTTTGTATTACTTTGATTTTTTTCTTAAACTGGGTTAATATCTGTGTAAAATAGTGGACAGAGGAACATATGAATGTCACCAAGTGTAATCATCAAACTGAACAAAGAACAGTGGTGACAACAAGAAACAAGAATGCTACTCTGGGCTGGATTATCCCTGTGGGCATTTGAACTCCACTGTCAGGCTGCACGGTGCGGCACAGTGGTTAGCACTGCTGCCTTGCTGCCTCACAGAGCCAGGGACCCGGGTTGGATTCCGGCCTCGGGTGACTATCTGTGTGGAGTTTGCATGTTCTCCCCGTGTCTGCGTGGGTTTCCTTCCGGGTGCTCGGTTTCCTCCCACAGTCCACAAATGTACAGCTGAGGTGGATTGGCCATGTCAAATTGCCCCATAGTGTCCAAAGATGCGCTGGTTAGGTGGTGTTATGGGGGTAGGGCAAGGGAATGGGCCTAATAGGGTGTTCTCTCAGATGGTTGGTGCAGTCTCGAAGGACCAACTGGCCTCCTTCTGCACTGTAGGGATTCTATGATTCTATGAAGCCAGAAGCTGCACTGTCTGGGAAACAGTGACTCCCCTGTGATTGTCATATTAAGCCAATTAATAACCAGGCGGCAGGTTCCATGCCCAATTCAGGATGGTGGGCAAGCTCTTGTAGTTGTAGGGTCTTTAGGAAGCAGCAGCAATATGCCATGGCATGTAAGTGAGAGAGAGGGTACCCCAAAATGGAGGAGCCCTCTCTCCAACCTTTTCAAATTTTGAAATAAAATTCGATGAATAAGCCTGGCCTGCATTGTGGGGGAGACGGTTAGAGGGCGGATTCTTCAAATGGTGACTGGAAACTGCTACTGAACTCACTGCATGCAGGGAGGATCTCTAAGCCTATCTACCACTGAGAGGGCGTCATGGTAGCACAGTTGTTAGCACTGTTGCTTCACAGCTCCAGGGTCCCAGGTTCGATTCCTGGCTTGGGTCACTGTCGGTGTGGAGTCTGGACCTTCTCCCCGAGCGCTCCAGTTTCCTCCCAGAAGTCCCGAAAGACAATTCACATTGTTATGGGCTCATGTAACTATCTTCTTCTTCTTCTCCCACCCCCCACACTGCCTCAGGGACCTGAGGCTGCCTGGAAAATCGCAGCGTGCCTCCATTAACTGGCCTTAATGCATCTTTAAGTAGGTCAATTTGTTACCCATTGCTTGTGAAAGAGTAGCACTGCTGTCCACACCGCTTCCACCCCCCCCCCCCAAACCCACCACCACCAGCAATCCCGCTTCTGATGCCAGCATCGAACTGGGTAGCCAGCACACAAACTGACAGTATGGAAGTCCATGCCCAGCCCCTCCATTCCCGTTACTAGCAGTGGCTAAAATCTAGCCCTTAGTTAATAACAGATTGTTGTCATCACGTACATTGTGCACCTTCCTAACTCAGAGGGATATATTCTCTCATGATATTCTGTACACGCAGAAGATAGTTACATGTGCCCATGTATAAAAACTTTTTAAAAATGTATTATTCTCGGGGATGTGGAGGGAGTTAACCTCCCATTCTAAAACAACGATTCCAAGGTGGATGGAGTGTAAAACGAGCTTGCCCGTTTTCATTGCTGCAATGCTGCCGAACATGAATTTCTATCCTGTTGCAGCATTACAATTGATTGCAAGTAACTTGGAAGTTGTAGTAATTTGTACCACAGTCAGGGACATCAAAATTTTCCAGTCCTTTACTTTGAGTGATGCCAGCTGCTGGAGGGGATTTATACGTCCCTGAACCCTGTCATTGTAATAAACCTGCACTGATTTGAAAACTCCTCCAGGACTGTATTACCTTCTATTTAGCTTTTCACTTCTTTTTATATGTATATATATATATATATATATGTATGCAATCAATACAAATTTTACAGCTATGCAATTGCCAATTAAAAACACATGTAAAAGATGTACACATGTAAAACAACAGCAACTATTTAAAATTATGTTAAATGTTTATGGAAATTGTAAAAGTAAAATTATAACATTGTGTTAACCATAATATGGGCACTGATTTTTCCAAGTTTTGGGACCAATAATATTGCCATTTTGTGGTATGTATGTAGGTCAAAAGGTTGTGGGTTTAAAGACTTGAGCACATAATCTAGACTGGTACCACAGACCGGTACAGAAAGAGTTGTGGTTGTTGGAGGTGATACTTGTCTTAGATAAGATGGGAAACTGAAGAAATGTCAGTGTGTTCTGGCGGTGCAGTTGAATGTAACGGATACTATGGTACTACTCAAAGAAGAGCAGGAATTCTTCTGGTTCTCTGGTCAATATTTCATCCTTGACCAAGTCATCAAATGAGGATAAACTGACCATTCATTTTATTACAGCTTGCGGTGTAGTGATCTCTGTATGTGCATGTACATAAGGGGTTCATGTGTAATCAGTAGCACCACATGATCACTAGAGGGCCAGACCAACACGGGTTTAAAAGAAACCACATTGGGTCTCTCTCTCTCTCTCTTTTGGATGGACTGTGACCAGGACAGGAGTATCAGATTAGCTCAGATGGTTAGTGTAGTTACTGTAGTTAGATTTTGTTAACCTTATCACTAGTATCAATGTTAAAGTAAAGAACTCACGCAATTATTGTTATAGTTACTCAATAAACCCTTTGCTACTACCAGGTAAGTTTGAGTCTTCTTCATCGAGATTCAGAAGACCTCATCAGTAACCAAGGTTTGAGTAATACATATTACACTCCGTAGTATATCAAAACACACAGAGAAGTGGAATAAAAGATAATACAGGAGTGTCATAAAAGATGCGGATTCTCAACGTGTACAGAGGGTAATTGTGTTTGGTGATACCCCTGTGAATTGACAATCTTGGGGCTGTTTTCCGACATTTAAGGTGCTGGTTTAATGCCTTTTGGAGCTGCTACATATTCCGAGTCTGCTACACCAACAGTCAGTAAAGTTGAACATGATGTGTGCTTTGAGACTTTAATGAGATATAATTACATTTGTAGAAAAGAAGAAAAGCCCGTAAAAAAATCACAAGACCATTTAAAAGTGGGAGGTAAACTCACGTGCTTTCTGGTCTCAGCTGTTGTAAGGGGGCACCAGAGATAGGAACAGGTGGCTTCCTACAGTTAGAAACAAAATCAGAGAAAGCTGCCACATGCGGTCTGAAGAGTTACAATACTGAACTAAAGGCCTGGGTATGGGTTGACCCCCAACACTCTGGTCAGGGGACAGGAAAGGACATGTCAACTGGTATGTTGGAGGAAAGGAGGGAATTGGTTATATTTCATACCTTCAAGTACCCAAGGTAGGTATTGTGGTGATGCGACCATCAATTCATTCAAAGACACGAGTGAAGTAAACTGTGGCTTTAATCGACTTACAACTGAGCCTGCCTGCGACTAACTGAACTGAAGGCAGGCTTGTAAGACCGCAGCACTTTATACTTCCTGCTGTGGGTGGAGCAAAGGGTGGAGCCTTGTACATGCTCCTCATCTCCCCCTGTGGGCAGAGCTGCGCAACGGCTCACAGATGGAGCCCACAGGAACACAGTAATATACTGTGTGGATTTATATGTTATACATTCACCACATGTGGTAAAGGAGCTGGTGACCTCTGGGGCAGGGACTGAAGTAATTAATAATCTTTATTATCACAAGTAGGCTTACATTAACACTGCAATGAAGTTACTGTGAAAATCCCCTAGTCACCACACTCAGGTGCCTGTTCGGGCACACAGAGGGAGAATTCAGAATGTCCAAATTACCTAACCTTGTAAAATATTTTCCTCCATTTAATAGAATTGAGACAATTTCTCAGGGTCTGCAAGAATAGTTAAAACTTTGATTAAGCAATGTGTTTGTTCATCAATAAATATTTTGTCAATTATTGAGGTGTTTGTTTTACATTTTAACTGGGTGAACTTACATTTCAACTCAATGATTAATTATACGTCCTCACGTGAGTATATTAACATGCCACACTTTGCATTTACAAGCAGGTTAGGGTTAATAATAAGCCGTCTGAGTTTTTCACAAAATAAATGCATTTAATTTATTTTGGGAGTTGGGTTTAACTTTACCTCAGACTGATTGAATCTGTCCTTTCAATGCCAGCTTGCGGTTTCTATATGAAATGAATATCTGGATTGAAAGAGCTGGAAGTGAAAATAGAACAAATGCTACATTGTTCTGAGGTTGAGTTATTCTGTACCTAGGTCTTACTTTGCTTGGTGTCAGGGTTTGCTGTAGACACAATGAAGGGAAAAATGGAGGGAAAATGCAGAATTCCTGAAGGAGCATCTTTCACCTCAATGATTCATCGACAAAATTACTTTATTTTAACTTTATTTTAACACAACCAGTATTTTACAAAAATATATCATTCAAAGCTGACCTTTTGCGGGTTTATTGTCAGCTGTAAGAAACCAGGATTTTCTACTTGCAATTTTTGAAGATTATTCCACATGATAATGTTCCTATTATAGACAAGAACCTCAGCTGATGGGGTCTCATCATAGATCATAGAATCCCTACAGTGCAGAAGGAGGCCATTCAGCCCATTGGGTCGACACCAACCCGCTGAAATAGCACCTCACCTCGACCCACTCCCCCGCCCCAATCCCGTAACCCCATCTAACCTACATATCTTTGGGCACGAAGGGCAGTTTATCATGGCCTATCCACCTAACCTACACATCTTTGGACACTAAGGGGCAATTTAGCATGGCCTATCCACCTAATCTGCACATCTTTGGACTGCGGGAAGAAACAGGAGCACCCAGAGGAAACCTACGCAGACACGGGGAGAACATGCAAACTCCACACAGTCACCCAAGGCCGGAATCAAACCTGGGTCCATGGCGCTGTGTGGCTAACCACTGTTCCGCCGCGCCATCCAGAATGATCTGTGAGGATCATTTTCCATCGCATAGCAAACATGGTAAAGGATTTTACTCCAGGTTAGAAGACAGGGAAGCACTTGTCATTAGATATGGGTAAATAACGAAAATCTAAATTTTGAATTCAAAAACCGTCAACGATGTCCAAATTGTAAGAATTTGTGTGGATTGACTGATTTGCATAGTTCATGTTAAAAATTATATTAAATTTCTTAGTACCAGTTTTATTTGTGATTATCATTTGTTTAAACATACAAACATTAAAATATTTGATTTCTCCTCAGGAAGAGTGGAATATAGAAAGGCGTGATGTCTCCAATACCAATTATTCCTCAACTGATTGAATTACCAACAAAAACAGTGCAAGACATTGTTTAAAAGCCCCACTGACTAGATTTTGAGGCAGCTTAGTTTTCTGCTGTCGCCTGCACTCTACGAGCAGCCTTCCCCCATCAGTGACAACACTGAACCAGCTATTCCCACAGATTACATGTTTAATAGATCTCTGCAATTATTGCTACTGCATTGTTCAAATCGCTCCAGCTCGTTGGGTGAGCTATTCTGAACTGATTGTTTTTAATTGCCCAAATGCAGCCGTCAGCTTTTTAAAAAATATTGCCTATTTCATGTCATTTATTTTATTGGGAGGGGTAAACAAAACAGGCCACAGCATTGAAAGCAAGAACAACTCATATGACTGTGGCCCGGATGAGCACTTATATGACTGTGGCCCGGGTGAGCAGCTTCTTCGAGGAGCTGGAGGACAGGTGTGGGCGATGTGGGGGAAGTCCTGGAAAGCATGTACACATGTTCTGGGCGTGTCCGAGGCTGAGGGGCTTTTGGCAGGGGTTCGCAGACGTCATGTCAGAGGTCCTGCAAGGGAGGGTGGCGCCGATTCCCGAGGTTGCGATCTTTGGAGTGTCGGAAGACCAGGGAGCCCGGGGGAAGAGAAAGGCCGACGTTTTGGCCTTCACTTGCCTGGTGGCCCGGAGATGGATTTTATTGGGATGGGGGGACTGAGAGCCCACGAGGTCGCGGGTTTGGGTTAACAAGATGGCGGGGTTTCTCAGGCTTGAGAAAAATAAATTCGCCTTGAAGAGTTTGTTACAGGGGTTCGCCCGGAGGTGGCAGCCATTCATCGACTTCTTCAAGAAAAATTAGACTGTCAACAGGGTTGGGGGGAGGGGGGAGATGAGGAGAGGGGGGGAAAAAGGGGAGGCATGGAAGTGACGAATAAGGCTAGGAAAACCAATGGCAGAGGGCCGGGAACTGCTGGCGGTGTGTCGTTATAAGCGTGTTGGTTGGGGTTTGTGTTTGGGGGGATGATGGTTATTTTCATTGTGGGTTCTGTTGGATGTTATTGTTGAAAAGTGTTAAAATTATAAATGCCTCAATAAAATATTTTCTAAAAAAAAAAGGAAGAATAAAACTTGAGACTTTCAGAAGTCTTCCGAATTTCTGAGTTTGGATACCTGCCCCTATCATCTCTGTCATTACACAACAGCAAAAATGTCCAACATGCGTTGAGCAACGTCTTTCCTGATAAAATGGAGATGACGCACCCACTTTCAAGTCTGCTTACAGACTTTAAAATATTTGGTGTATCAAATTATTTTCATTGTTCCATTATGCCTCCGATTATATCTTTGTCCCCAGTTTTCTCATTTCCTGATTCTATTTCAATTCCATTAAAAGAACATGGTTAATTCATTTTTACCTCAGAGCACAATCGCGCCATTTGACAAACTGCACTTTCGGACCAGTGTCACACTGCTGCAGGAATGTTGTCGAACATTTGAATCTGCCACTCCATTCTCAGCTGTAGTGAGTCCAGGAAAGACTCGCATTGATTCTTTTTTCTTTGTGGTGGCCACTGTACAATTCTGCACAAGCTTTTTATCTAATTAACCTTAGGAAGTTTCCAATCAACCATTTAATTTTCTTTTGACCGGCCATCAGAAGATGCCTCCGCAGTACAGAGAGGTATCTGGTTATATTACATGTATGCTTGAATAATGCTGCTTATTCACATTGTTGCATAAAGAATGGGGGCACTGTACTTAACATAATGAGAAGTGCCTGAAATCTTAGCATCGCATATGTAGAACTAATCAGAAAGCGAAGCAAGGTAAAGCAAACAACATTTTATTGTGATTTCTGAGACAGGAAATCCATGGGATGAATAATGCATGCCATTTAAATCCTTTAGTTTCTAAATCTAATCTATTCTTAGGAAACAATTTATGTGGTGCAAATTATCATGTAATTCAGCAAACTACTTGTCAGTTATTGTAGTTCTACAATCAATTTACCAGACCTATTTTAGTTTACAACGCAGTTTTGTTCATATCAAACTTAATCCTAACACAATTTAAAATAATGACTTTGTAAATACATAGTGTCTGGGGCCTGGTTCCTGCAGTATGTTGGCCAATTAACAGCAGCAGGAAGTATTATAGACACATACTTTATGCCTGACGTGAATTCAATTGGATAACCTTCAGATTGGCTAGATCATCAGCAAAAATGGATAAAACATGGATACAGCTTGGATCTCTGGCAAATGAACATTGGGCAGGTATTCTACTGGAGTGGATAGATCCCATCAGACTGTCGAGGGTTGCCCCTCCCTGTGGTGATATCATGGTTGTGTTGTAATTCACCGACTGACCACTTGGAGTCTTACTAGTACAGAAGTGAATGTTAGAGTCAGGTGACCCCTCAGACTGGCTAGAAGAAGCTGGAGAGAGGTTGCTTGTGCTTTTTTTTTTATAGAACAGTACAGCACAGAACAGGCCCTTTGGCCCTCAATGTTGTGCCGAGCCATGATCACCCTACTCAACCCACGTATCCACCCTATACCCGTAACCCAACAACCTCCCCTTAACCTTACTTTTTTTTAGGACACTACAGGCAATTTAGCATGGCCAATCCACCTAACCCGCACATCTTTGGACTGTGGGAGGAAACCGGAGCACCCGGAGGAAACCCACGCACACAGGGGGAGGACGTGCAGACTCCACACAGACAGTGACCCAGCCGGGAATCGAACCTGGGACCCTGGAGCTGTGAAGCATTTATGCTAACCACCATGCTACCCTGCTACCCTGCTTGGTCTTATTGTTATTCATCTGTTCCTTTGTATATCACTTGCCCACAGTTAATGTTAATAAATAGTTTATAGCTTTAGTTACAAGTGGTCTTGTAATAAAAGTGCTCTTGCCACTCTTATCATGTCTGATTTTGCAATGCTTCAATAACATTGGCCGGAAACGTACCATATTTTTTCAAAGTGTCAGTCTCTGACTGAAAACTGGTGTGTGGATCTCCAGCTGCACAGGCCATTCATTGAATTTACAGTGCAGAAGGAGGCCATTCGGTCCATCGAGTCCGCACCGGCTCTTGGAAAAGCACCCTAACCAAGTCCACACCTCCACCGCATTCCCCTAACCCAGTAACCCCACCCAACACCAAGAGCAATTTTGGACACTAAGGACAATTTATCATGGCTAATCCAACTAACCTGCACATCTTTGGACTGTGGGAGGAAACCGGAGCACCCGGAGGAAACCCACACAGACACGGGGAGACCTTGCAGACTCCACACAGACAGTGACCCAAGCCGGGAATAGAACCTGGGTCCTGGAGCTGTGAAGCAATTGTGCTAACCACTATGCTACCATGCTGTCCAAATCGTGAGAGCCTTTGAGAAAAAGAAATGAGTGGCTGTGGTTTACACCATTACCCTCGCAGGGCGGGGCCTGATAGAGCAAGCAAGGCTGGCTCCACAGGGATCGTGACTCCACCTTTAAAGGCTACCCCGGTCAGCTTAGAAACTGAACAGCCCCAGCCCCCAGCCCACCACCCCCCCCCCCCCCCATGTCTCCTCCCCACAAGGAGGAGGGCTCTCCCTTCCTTTCACAATGCCAGTGTCTGGAGCCCCACCCCCCCCCCCCCCGACCCCCTTACGCAAGCAAGGCAATGCCCTCTCACCCCAACATTCCCTTGCAGGCATAAGGGCCACTATCGCTGCTCCCCCCCCCACTACCAGCACAGACTTGGTGGCACCCCACCCGTCCCCCACAGAGAACAGCCCTCCCCAAACTATTGAGGGGAACACCTCCCATGTGGCTGACCAGAGGGCCTAACCCTGGCACTGCCCTCGGCACAAGTTGCTTGGCCTGATTGGCACTGTCAGATTGGCAAACATGTGCCTGGGTGCAGTGCCACGGAGAAGTAAAAGGGCACAACCCCGGCATATCCCTCTCCCCTAGGCGGTTATACTTACCTTTGTGTCCCAGGGGGATCCCCTTGATGGATTCACATATTCAAATTGCTATAGTAAACCATTTTGCCAATATTTGGTGATGGGGGGAATCATGTGGTGGGGGGGGGGGCTGTTTAATTACATTAAAATGTAGGTTAAAACATTAAAATGGTGTTCACGCCCACAGGGCCGTGGACAATCAGGAAACGCGTGCCCACAGGGAGGTCCACCATGTCTGGGCCATGCTAGGAAATACCAATAGTGATCTGTGCCCAATGGATTATTGGGCCGGAGAACTGGAGAATCGTGAGGGCCTGGAGACCCCGGTGCCGGGCCCACTAAGTGGATATAAATGGATCATTCGGACCCACTTGCATCCAGTAGCATCCTCCCGATGGCGCATGGGCTCAAACCCTGATCCAGCCGCTAGCGGGGGGAGCAGAGAGCATAGCGGTTGCATCGGCGCCCGGCGTGAATCTCGATATCGGCCGGACACCCGATTCTCAGCCCGATCGCAAGTGCGTTGCTGACTTCGCGAGGCGGAGAATCCAGCCCCATCTCTTGGGAGTTACATCCCAGACTGTGGACATGATATATGTTGAAAGAAAGCAGTTCTGGACAATAGGTATGTTTGTGTTTTGTTTCCCCTTCCAGGAATGCACAAGAAAAGGGGTTAAAAACAAGCTGCAACCCTGGTCTCTGTATGCATGTCTGTTGTTCTAGCTCTACTGTGCTGGCATTTGCTGTGAAGGTCACAGCTGAAGAATATCCACTTGGCATTTCATTATTTTTTTCCTTGAATTTTAGCGACTAATAAACTCACTATTTCTTTAATTCAAAAAACGTCTGGTTAAATTTGCTTTGTTTAAAGCATAAACACATTTGGACTTGGAAAAGGTATCCACTTCCACGAGGAAAGGAATCCTTTTCAAATTAACCCTGTTGCGATCAACTGATGGGGTTGAATAAAGAATGGACGCCAGTCCATCCCTCCTCACCCGGGAGAACAACAATTTCGGAATATCTCATCCGAGATCATAACAAATTTGGGAGACCTCGCCCAGGGACTGTTTATAACAATGTATACATGATAAAAGTAAATGTGATCAGATTGATATTCAAGCAACAGTCAAATCTCTCTTATTCTTTCTTCATTGTCTGAGACCCTTGATTTGATTTTTGGTTCAACTCACTCCAAACTACCCATTATTCTCCAGATAATTCAGCTGCTTCCAGTTACTTGGAACTGATTTTTAAAAAATCATTTCCAAAATGACTTTCATATAGGCTCTCGAATGCCTTTACCCTAGTGAATATATTCCAATGCACGTTCTGTCTTACATTACATTATAATATACTGCATTTTCCATTACGCTAATTCATTAATATATTAGACTTGCACTGTAAATAACATTGAAAGATTTATAATCCTAGTGCTAGTTTCACTTGGGGCTCAAAGGCAAACATCACAAAATTGTTCCACTGTGGAAATAGCAAAAGCTCCTGCATACAATCATTGTGTGTTATATTTTTTTTAAAGTCTGTAAATCATCATTCAGAAACGTTTTAACTGATGTTTTTTTTCACAATCAGAGGAACATAAATTATGGTTTAAATTTTATGCTGCTCCACTCTCGTATAAAAAGAAATGTTAAGCAATCACTCCTCAACAGGATTGAATGGAACATCCTTGATACATGTGGTATCTCAAGAAAGCTGCTCTTAATTGCAGAAGTCATTCAAATGTAATTAAAAATATAACTAAATATACTATTGTTCCTGTCCAATACATCAACTTGATTAGCAAAATCATTGATCGATGATTACTGAAAATAATGGAGACATGATACATATCTCAAGAGAGCTGCTCTTAATTGCAGTTCAGGCATTCAAACGTAACTAAAAATGATGGGCTGTACTCTCCGCCCTGCCGCGCCACATTTCTGCTTCACCCTGCCCTGATGCTCCCTCCCGCCGGCCGGTCAATGGGATTTCCCATTGTGGGGCAGCACCATGCCATCGGGAAACCCCCGGGCTGCCTGCAAAACGGAGCGACTCGCCGGCGGAGAATCCAGCTCGTTTTTAAATATTCATTCATGGGACGTGGGCATCGCTGGCTGGGCCAACATTCATTGCCCATCCCTAATTGCTCTTGAGGGGGCAATTTAGAGTCAATCATCTTCCTGTAGATCTGAAGTCACATTAGGTCAGACCAGGCAAGGACGGTAGAATTCCTACCCAAAAGGATATTAATGAACCAGATGGGTTTTCATGACACCAGTTTCATGGTCAACATTTAATTCCAGTTTTTTATTGAATTCAAATTTCACCATCTGCAGTGACAGGATTTGAACCTGGGTCCCGTGAGGATTACTAGTCCAGTGACAATACCACTATGCCACTGCCTCCTCCTAATTATAACAATGTTTACTATTGTTCCTGTCCAATGCTTCAACTTGATTCGCAAAATCATTGATCGGTGAGTACAGATAATAATGGGGGAGGTGAGAAACATATTTGTTTAACTATTAGATAATCAATTCTTCCAGCTAGTCATTACATTTCCTGTTTGGTCAAAGCACCGATGATATAGGGGTAAAATTCCAAGCGTTTTCCAAACTATAACTCAGCTGTATAGGTTGGCATGTTTTTCCATTGGGATGAAAGACACAAATTTCCAATGACTATTTCTGACACTGGTGCAGTCAAGTCATTATCTGGACGGAGGAACCAATCAAATGAGCTACACCGAAGTCTCCAGGACACGCAGACCTCTTCATAACAATTAATCGATCCACTGAAAGTAAGTGGACAAAATTAGATGCGTGTAAACTGATCAATTTCAATCTGATTTGGGGGTGGGCAGTGAATGTTAAGATCAGTGCTGTCTGTGGCTGAAAGGCAATTCATGAAAAATAAGGATCTGAAAAAACAAAATAAGTTAAAAATCAATTTGTGACAATGTCAAACAAAACTCCATGTGGGGGGCCTGCAGAACAAAACATTAGTTAAGCAAAAACTGAAAAAAATCACATCTATGGTTGCTGCTGCAAACAGCCCTTGACAAGCTCCAAGCCATCCAGAAACGGAAGTTCCTTTGATCACCACTTTTAACACTGGACTCAATACCCAATGCTCTACTATAAGCACACTATGTACAATCTCCATTTTCTACTGTAGCAAATCACCAATCTTGACAATAAATCCTTCCCCTAAAATATCTGCCACTGAGAAGGACAAGATCAGACCTGGAATCACAGAATCGCTACAGTGCAGAAGGAGGCCATTTGGCCCATGGAGTCTGCACCGATCCTCTGAAAGAGCACCCTGTCCGTGTCCACTTCCCTGCCCACCCTGCCCTCCTCCAAGAACCTAACCTACACATCCCTGGATACTATGGGGCAATTTTTAGCATGTCCAATCCACCCAACCTGCACACCTTTGGACTGTGGGAGGAAACCGGAGCACCCGGAAGAAACCCACGCAGACACGGGGAGAACATGCAAACTCCACAGTTTCCCAAGACTGGAGTTGAACCTGGGTCCCTGGCATTGTGAGGCAGCAGCGCTAACCACTGTGCCACCATATTCTGGAAAACATTTACTTCGAAGTTGTCTTTCAAGTTTCAAGACGTGCTGTTAGATGAATTGGACATTCTGAATTCTCCCTCTGTGTACCCGAACAGGCGCCGGAATGTGGCGACTGGGGGATTTTTATTGTAACTTCATTGCAGTGTTAATGTAAGCCTACTTGTGAAAATAAAGATTATTATTATTATAAAAATAGTTAAGTGGCATCCTGACTTGATCTTGAGATGTAGGTCCAGCATCCAGGAATTCCCTATACTATTTGGGAATCCCATAACTACAAAGATTAGAGATTCAGGATGAAGGCTGATCACCACCTTCTTCGGACAACAAGGTTTGGGCAATAAATGCAGTTTTGCATCCTGAGAATAAATATGAATTGATTGCTTCAGAAGGAAAGTTAAATATTAGTTGATTAAACTTCTGGGATAATGGTTTTGGAGTGAACGTCATTCTTCTGGCTTAATGGATCAGTCTGCTTATTCAGTGTTTGCATCTTGGTTTCTCCTTTCTCACCAAGTTATTATTTGTATTAACTTTGTTACCAACATTGTACTTTATTTGTACAACTACACATAAAGGGAAAGTGGAAGAACTTACGTGACAGATGACTTTGTATGACTTCTGTGTCCCTGGAAAATGTGTATTTTCAAAGTGTCTGCTTAGTTTTAATGTGGCTGATTTAATGAAATCACTTTGGTGACGACTAAATGTTATTTCTAATGGTCTTGGGATGTACCTTTTGTTGGGGTGGGTTCCACCCAACAGCGCCGAGTTCCCATTAAAATCTGGCAGCTTCTCTACTTCAATGTCAATAATCCTTCACTCACCCTGTCCTGTGACAATAGTACCACACAACTCTGCAGAAGCAATGTAAAAGCAGAGTGTTCCACGAAGCCTGACATATGATTTTTATTCTAAAAATAGTCATCCAGAAGTTTAATAAACCAGTGTTTATCATTCTTTCATTACCAATCGTCTCAATTTGGATTCATTCTTGGGATGTAAAACTGCATTTATTCCCCATCCCTTGTTGTCCCAAGAAAGTGGTGATCAGCCTTCACATTAAACCTCTCGGGCTGGAATCTCCGATCGGCGACGGCGGAATCGTGTTCGGCAATCGGCCGGAGAATCCCCGTTCACACGGGAATCGGAGGCGGCGCGTTTTTGTGATGCTCCGCCCCCTCATAAATGTACGCCGCACGCTGTATGGACGGCCTCAAGATGTCACCTAAGGCCTTCCCCTGATGCTCCGCCCCCGACGGCGTGGGACCATTCGGGGACCTCGCGTGGCACTGCGGACTGAGTCCAGCGCCACCACAGTCAGGGGGAGGGAGCCATTCCGCTGGCACGGGTGGCTTCGTCGGGGCTGGTGGGACTGATGGGGGAATGGTCTGGGGGTGGTGAGGCTGGTTACGGGGGGCGGGCAGTTTTTGGCAGGCCGGGTCCGCACGCGCCGGCACCATGTTGCACGGCACGGCCGCCACGGGCTGCTGCTGTGTGTATGTGCGTCCATGGACCCGGCCATTCTCCGGCCATATTCTGTGGCTGCTAGCCTCCCCACCGGACGGAGAATCGGTGTGGGGGCGGCGCCGACTTTCTGCTGATCCTGTGGACATAGCCTCAGGATCGAAGAATCCAGCCCCTAATCCTTTGGAGATATGCAGCTCCCACAATGGTATTGGCTCAGAAATTCCTGGATGTTGGATATGGAGTCAGATTGCCATAAAGCTTCAAAGACTACTTTTAAATAAACCTTTGCAGAGCGGTTAGTCTTGTGCTGATACATTGGATCACTTACACCACAAACCATACCCCACCCAGCCACCTTGGACACTTTTCAAGTATGAAAGGGTTCTATTTCCCAATACTGCAGTATCCAATTTTGAACTGGGTTGTTTGTTGTTGTTTGTTCCTCTACCCACACCTAGCGGTGGAAAAGGTAGACTTCCAACTGTTTCCATTGCTAGTTTTTCCTGGATCAGGCCGCGGGCCTGTCGCCAGAAGTTATAGCTTGAGGGATGCAACTCCGAATCCAGCATGGCTGTCCAGGAGTCCCACTCGTACCACCTGCAATTGGCGTATTGGAAGGATTTTGCAGGTTGATGCTCAACCTGTTTGACCACGTTATGAATACACTTTCCTGGCCATTAAGCTTCTGGCTCAGAGGCAGGGATGATTCCCAGTGCGTCACAACCCCTCCTTTGAACTGGGGGCAACATTAAGGACAAGGTGGATCTGTAGGATCACAGTGGGCCCAGGGTGTTTTGGCACCTGTATATCCTGCAAATATTTGCTGCACAGACATTGCTGTGTTCTGTGATATGGTCATTGTAATGATGTACACTGAATCTCCAGTTCTTCAACTAGAAAGATGATTTATTAACAAACACGTGGAAAGTTAATGAACAGATTACTATACAGAAAAAGGCTACTAAATAAATTCAGTGAATTCTCCTGGAACTACTCCAAGTGTTACTATCTTCAAGTACATCTTACTACCGACTAGCGGGTATCTCAAGTCAGGTGATGGATGTCTGACGCCACCAGCTGGTTGGAGGGCACATTGCTAACTATACACAGAACTGTGCACAGGCATATATCACCACAGACATAACTCAATTTACATTGATGTGACTACAGCAGAAAAGAAGTTTGTAAACTTCTTATTGTTTCAATGGAGAAGAAAGAACCTCAAATGATGTTTAATTGTGTTGTTTCTGATAAAACCTGCAAGTCTTGGTGGGCAACATTTTACTGGTCTTACGATGGTGCAAAACACTCTGTTCAAAATTGAAATTCTTATAATGGCAACAAAGAGAGGGGCCAGGAGATTATAGCGCAAGATTATCCGCATCCAAAAATTGACAACATATTTAAACATACACATGGAAAATGAGATCTTTCTGCAGTACGATCATAATCTTTTACTGTATTCTAAATTCACTGGCTAACATAATCACACGGGGGCACCTTGCCAACACCAACACAGAATATGGCAATGATGTAAATCACAAACAGTAACTGCCATATATCATAGTTTCGGGTGTTGTTTGTTGCTTGCAGAGCTCTCGTCATTTGTGAAAGACTTCTTTCAGAAATTCAGTGTTTGATGACTTTTGTGTCGAGATTGATTCCACGATACGCTGACTATAAATTGTGATTATAATAAATTAATCTTCCAACATGTTTGGTTTATTTTGGAATGGGGGATAGAGGTTAAGTATCAGATGCAGCCAAGTTCATTAATCAGAAAAGGGACCCAGATTCTAAATGGGATATTCATAGATTCACAGCAGAAACTGCGGGATTCCTTGCAACGATGTAATTGCTGGGGAGCATCTACTTCTTCCTTTTTTAAATATGATCAAATTATTTCTTAATTGTTAGTTTATTTGCCTTACTTTTGGAATCTGCACCGTAACTGCAATAATTCATCCTAAAATAGTCAGAATCACCCTTCTTGCGGCTGTTAGATCATTTAACAGGAAAATGATGGTCGGATCAGACTACATTAATCAGAAATATTTACATAAATTGTTTCAAAATAGAACCTTGCTTTGTTGCGCAGTGATGTAATAAACAGTATATGTCTTTATTAATTCATGGTTTATGGGCAATGCCAGCATTTATAAAGAAAGGCCTGCATTGAAAAGCACTTTTCACAACCACCGCTTGTCTCAAAGCACTTTGCAGTCAATGAAGTAATTTTTAGGTGTGGTCAGCATTGTACTGTAGAAAATGTGCCAATTTGTGCAAAGCAGGCTCCCATTAACCACAACGGGATAGCCTCCAGATAATCTATTTTTGAGATGTTGACTGAAGGATCAATATTGGCCAGGGCGCCGGGGAGAACTCTGCAGCTTCTTTTGGAAATAGTCAATGGGTTCTTTTGCATGCACTCCAGCAGATAGATGGGGCCTCAGTTTAACGTCTCATCCCCAAGGTGGCACCTCTAATAGTGCAGCACTCCCTACCTTTTCGAGGAGGGCGGGTTGGCCTCAGCCGTCCCACCATAAAATTGCAAACAGGTCAGGGCGGGAAGGACGGTGGTGGGAAGGCCCAGCTGGGGAATTTTACAGACCTCCCCACTTTGATTTTTGCATCTGTTGTGGGACATGGACTCTGAACCTTGTGATGCCGAGGCGAGGGTGCGATCAACTGAGCCACAGTTGGCACCTTATCCATGAGAAGGTGGTGGTGAGTTGCCTTCTGCACTGCTGCAATTGTGTGGTGGAAGTGTTGCTGCCGTGCTGTTAGGGAGGGAGTTCCAGGGTTTTGGTCCAGCGATGAATGAGGAACTGGTACATATTTCCAAATCAGCAAAGTGTGTAACCTGGAGGGGAACTTAAGTGGTGGTGTTTCCATGCCCCTGCTGACCTGCTCTTTCTAAGTCATGGGTTTGGTAGGTGCTGTCAAAGCAACCTTGGTGAGTTGCTGCAGTGCTCCTGTTTAAGGTGCAGTTTGAAATGCCAATCAGACAGGCTGTTTTTCTTGCACCTTGTTAAGCTTTTTTTAAAAAAAAAGTATCTTTATTAAGGTTTTGCAGAATTTTTCATATTAAAACAGTAGTAACAATAATAACAAAACAAACCAGAGTGAACATCAACATAGTGCAAAAAGAGAATATACAATAACAATTAAATAGACATTACCCCACGCGACCCAGTCTTCCCACACCATCGCAATGAAGCACTCACCCCCACCCCCCTACAGATTGCTGCTGCTGCTGACATTTTAATTTTCCCCGAGAAAGTCGACGATCGGCTGCCACCTCCATGTGGACCCTCTTAAGGCAAACTTTATTTTCTCGAGGCTGAGAAACCCTGCCATGTCGTTAACCCAAGTCTCTACACTCGGGGGCTTCGAGTCCCTCCACATTAATAAAATCTGTCTCTGGGCTATTAGGGACGCAAAGGCCAAGACGTCGGCCTCTTTCGCCCCCTGAACTCCCGGGTCTTCTGACACTCCAAAGATTGCTATCTCTGGACTCGGCACCACCCGTGTGTTAAGCACCTTGGGCATTGCCCTCCCGAACCCTTGTCAGAACACTCTAAGCTCCGGGCATGCCCAGAATATGTGGACATGTTTTGCAGGGCTGCCCTTGCACCTCACACAACTGTCTTCTACCCCAAAAAACTTGCTAATTCTCGCTGCCGTCATGTGTGCCCGGTGGGCCACCTTAAATTGAATTAGACTGAGCCTGGCACATGATGAGGGGAATTAACCCTGCCCAGGACCTCTGCCCACAGACCCGCTTCCAACTCCTCACCTAGATCCTCCTCCCACTTGCCTTTGAGCTCCTCCACCGGGGTTTCCTCCGCCTCCTGTAGTTCCTGTTAGATATCCGACACCCTCCCCTCCCCCACCCAGGTGCCAGAGACCAGCCTGTCTTGTATCCTCAGTGGCGGCAGCATCGGAAAGGCCACTACCTGTTTTTTCAGGAAGGCTCATACTTGCAGAATGTGGTGAATTATACTGTATTGTAATTCACACTGTATTACATTGCATTGTATTATGCCCTTGTGGGCTCTGTATGTGAGCCGTTGCGCGGCTCTGCCCATAGGGGGAGACGAGGAGCTTGTACAGGGCTCTACCCTTGGCTCCGCCCATGGCTCCACCCATGGCCCCTTCCACTGCCAGAAGTATAAAGTGCTGCAGCCGTAAGCCCTGCTCTCAGTTCCCTCTGGTCGCAGGCAGGCTCAGTTGTAAGACTATTAAAACCACAGTTTACTTCCAATCGTGTGTCTAGTGAATTGATGGTCACATCAATTTAATAGTCTTAGAAAACTTGAAGAAAACTACTATGGAATCAGCCCTCAAACCTGATTGACTAGAACTCGACCCGCAGGCTGCAGAGGCGAAGGAAACCTTCCTACACTGGGTTCGATGTTTCAAGGCCTATCTGGCTGAATCAAGCACTTCCGAGACTATAGAGGAGCAGAAACTCAGCCTACTGCACGCAAAGGTGAGCCATTGTATCTCTACGCAACTTAATTGTACCAACTCATATACTGAGGCCCTGGCCATGCGCGACCGACTGTACATGCGGCCGATCATGAGGGAGTCATAGAGGCCAGTAACAGCCCATGGAGAGTTCAGGTGGTGGTCGTCAAGACCGGGGAAAAGTTCCGGATGGTGGTTGATTATAGCCAAACCATTAACCGGTTCACGCTCCTCGATGCGTACCCCCTCCCCAGAATTGCAGACATGGTTAATCAGATCACCCAGTACCGCATATTCTCCACAGTGGATCTGAAGTCTGCTTACCACCAGCTCCCAATCCGCCCGGAGGACCGCCACTACATGGTATTCGAGGCAGACGGCTGCCTCTTCCATTTCCTCCGGATCCCCTTTGGCGTCCAACGAACAATGGACCGAATGGTGGACCAGTACGGGCTGCGGGCCACGTTTCTGTACTTGGATAATGTCACCATCTGCGGCCATGATCAGCAGGACCACGACGCCAACCTCTACCGATTTCTCCAAACCGCCCAGAAACTCAACCTCACCTATAATACAGAGAAATGCGTTTTCCGCACTACCAGACTAGCCATCCTCGGCTATGTCGTGGAAAACGGAGTCCTGGGCCCCGACCCGGACCGTATGCACCCCCTCTTAGAACTCCCTCCCCCTCATTGTCCCAGGGCCCTCAAGAGGTGCCTGGGATTTTTCTCTTATTATGCCCAGTGGGTCCCTCAATATGCGGACAAAGCCCGCTCACTATTTAAGACCACACTCTTTCCACTGTCAGCTGAGGCCCGCCAGGCCTTCTACTACATCAAGGAGGACATCGCTAAAGCCGCCATGCGGGTGGTGGATGAATCCGTCCCCTTCCAGGTGGAAAGCAACGCCTCAGCGGTCACTCTCGCTGCCACTCTGAATCAGGCAGGGAGACCAGTCGCCTTCTTCTCCTGAACCCTCTCCGCTTCGGAACTTCGACACTCCTCCGTCGAAAAGGAAGCTCAAGCCATTGTAGAAGCCGTACGACACTGGAGGCACTACCTCGCAGGTAGGAGGTTCACCCTCATCACCGACCAAAGATTGGTTGCCTTCATTTTTGACAACTCGCAAAGGGGCAAAATTAAAAATGATAAAATCTTGCGGTGGAGGATCGAACTCTCCACCTATAATTACGATATTATGTATCGACCGGAGAAGCTCAATGAGCCGGCAGATGCCCTGTCTCGCGGCACGTGTACCAGTGCGCAAGACGACCGCCTAAAGGCTATCCACAATGACCTCTGCCACCCGGGAGTCACCCGGCTCGCCCACTATGTCAAAGCCCGAAATCTGCCTTTCTCCACCGAGGAGGTAAAAGCCATCACCAGGGATTGCCCGATCTGCGCGGAGTGCAACCCGCACTTCTATTGACCAGACAAGGCCCAGCTGGTAAAGGCTTCCCGGCCCTTTGAACGCTTGAGCATCGATTTCAACGGGCCACTCCCCTTCGACCAATCGAAATGTGTACTTTCTGAACGAATTCGACGAATTCTCCCGCTTCCCGTTTGCCATCCCGTGCCCCGCTATGACTTCCATCACAGTCATCAGAGCCCTGCACAGTGTCTTCACCCTGTTTCGCTTCCCCAGCTACGTACACAGCGACAGAGGTTCGTCCTTCATGAGCGACGGGCTGCGTCAGTACCTGCTCGACAAGGGCATTGCCTTGAGCAGGACTACCAGCTACAATCCCAGGGGGAACAGGCAGGTGGAGAGGGAGAACACGACGGTCTGGAAGACCGTCCTACTGACCCTCCGGTCCAGGAATCTCCCGACCTCCCATTGGCAGGAGGTCCTCCCCGACGCGCTCCATGCAATTAGGTCCCTCCTGTGCTCCGCCACCAACCAGACCCCTCATGAACGACTATTTGTTTTCTCTAGGGGCACTACCGCGGGGGCTTCGCTCCCATCCTGGTTGAGGACACCGGGCCCGGTTCCCCTCCGGAAGCACGTCCGGACACTCAAAACAGACCCGCTTGTGGAGAGAGTGCTACTGCTTCATTCAAACCCCCACTACGCCTTTACTGAATTCCCCGACGGCCGTCAGGACACCGTTTCCCTCTGGGACCTGGCGCCTGCAGGATCCAACACCACCACCACCACCGCCGAGGTACCCCTCACACTACACCCCACCCAATCCCCCATGCCCTCCGCCCCCGTGCCTATAGGTTCCCTGCCCACGCTCGGTACCCCCGCGCGTATAGGTTACCTGGCCTCCTACCGCACCGGTCAGGTATGAAGCTCGGACCGAAGCACCCCCGGAGTCCGCCCTCGTACCCACACCGATCCCAAAAGACGACTCGGCCACCGGACCGGCTCAACTTGTAGACCCGTCACCCCCGCCGGACTTGATTTTTTTACAGGGGGTGAATGTGGTGAACTACACTGTATTATAATTCACACTGTATTACATTGCATTGTATTATGTCCTTGTGGGCTCTGTATGTGAGCCGTTGCGCGGCTCTGCCCATAGGGGGAGATGAGGAGCTTGTACAGGGCTCCACCCTTGGCTCCGCCCATGGCTCTACCCATGGCCCCTCCCACTACCAGAAGTATAAAGTTACAAGGGGTCACGATTTCAAACGGAGATGTGCGTGGAAAGTTTTTTAAAGCCTGCCAGTTCATCTGAAGTTCAACGACGAATAGGCTGGCTCTGTTGTAAGTGTATTAAAGCCTCTGTTCAGATCCAACTACACGTGTTCGCTGAATTAATATTAAATTTGCTTCCACTACCTTTTCAGGTAGTACGTTCCTAGAAATCATTGGTTACCTCCAGGATGAGGTAGCCTTTTGGATACAAAATTGGCTTGGCGACTGAAGCCAAAGGGTGGTTGTGGGGGGTGTTTTTCAAGCTGGAGGCCTGTGACCAGTGGTGTGCCTCAGGAATCGATGCGGGGTTCACTGTTATTTGTTATTTATTAATGATTTGGATGAGAATGTAGGAGGCATGGTTAGTAAGTTTGCAGATGACACCAAGATTGGTGGCAGATGGCTAGTGAAGAAGGTTATATAAGATTGCAACAGGATCTTGACCAGTTGGGCCAGTGGGCCAATGAATGGAAGATGGAGTTTAATTTGGATAAATGTGAGGTGATGCATTTTGGTAAATCAAATCAGGGCAAGACCTATTCAGTTAATGGTAGGGAGTTGGGGAGAGTTACAGAACAAAGAGATCTAGGGATACAGGTTCGTAGCTCCTTGAAGGTGGAGTCACAGATGGACAGCGTGATGAAGAAGGCATTCAGCTTGCGAGATTTTATTGGTCAGAATATTGAATACAGGAGTTGGGGCATCCTGTTGAAGTTGTACAAGACATTGATAAGACCACGCATGGAATACTATGTTCAGTTCTGGTTACCCTATTTTAGGAAGGAGATTGTTAAACTAGAAAGAGTGCAGAAGAGATTTATGAGGATGCTACCAGGACTTGATGGTCTGAGTTATAAGGCGAGGCTGGATAGGCAGAGACTTTAGTCCCTGGAGCGCAGGAGGCTTAGGGGTGATCTTATAGAGGTCTATCAAATAATGAGGAGCACAGATAAGGTAGATGTCAGCATCTTTTCACAAAGGTGGAGGGGTCTAGAACTAGAGGGCTTAGGTGTAAGGTGAGAGACGAGAGATACAAAAGAGACTAGAGGGGAAATATTTTCACACAGAGGGTGGTGAGCATCTGGAACAAGCTGCCAGAGGTAGTGGTAGAGACGGGTACAATCTTTTCCTCATAGACATAACTGTTAGACAGTTACAAGGGCAGGGCGGAGATAGAGGGATATGGACCAAATGCGGGCAAGTGGGACTAGCTTAGTGGGCGGCATGGGCAAGCTGGGCTGAAGGGCCTATTTCCATGTTATAAACATCTATGACTCTCTGACTTTAAAAAAAATTATAAGATATTTGAATAGGTGCAAATTTATAAACAGTCCTCAATAGGTTCCCGAAAGTGTAACTTATTGATTCCTCTGAATTAATTATCTTGTAGAAAGTAATTCCTTGAGTTTTCCACCATTTTTGTAAATAATTTAATGGTTCATGAAACTGTACATAAATAAACAAGAAAAAAAAATTGTTGTCCATTTGGAAGTTCGGTGCATCACCAAAGGCCGAAATAATTTACAAGAGTGGTACAGGAATCAAAGATTTTCATTAAGTCGAGGGACTAGGATTGTTCTCCTCTGAGCAAAGAAATTTAAGAGCAGATTTGATGGAGGTTTTCAAAATCATGACGACCTTTTCGAAAATATGGAAAAGTTGACTACAGCGGCAGAATTGTCTTTAACCAGAGGACATAGATGTCCTCTATATATGAATCAGAGACGGCAGGAGAATAAACATTTTTGTGCAGTTCTGGTGATTTGAAATACACTAGGCCGGTGGAAGTCCATAATAACTCTCAAAAGAAAATTTGATAAATAATTGAAAAAGAAAAAGAAATGAGGAAAGATCAAATATGTAGAACTAATTGGACATTTCTTTCACAGATGTAACACAAGCACAATGGGCCAAATGGCCTTCTGTACTGTCCCATTCAGGGATTCCATAAAGGCTCTTTTTAAAAACTTTTTGATGGAAGGAGGGGGGTCCATGGAGGGCAGGACTGGGGACAGGAAATAAATTAAAAGACTCATTAAAATGAAATCCACAGTAATTCAATGTATCTTAGATTAGAGGTTGGTTATAATATACACAGGGGTGAATTCTCCGCTGGTGGGATTCTCCGTTCCGCTGGCAGTGCACCCCCGCCCATGGGTTTACTGGCAAAGTGGGGTGGCTACAATGGGAAATTCCAGTGGACGGGGTCAGGAACAGAGAATATCGCTGCCAGCGATGGCACGCCACCAAGGAACGCACTTCTCAGGAAGAAGAGAATTCACCCCAGTCTCCGTTGCCAACAGAATATGTTCATGCAAGATGGCCGTCAAAACCCATCTGTGTGTGTGCACTGGTCTGTGCTTGTGCAGAAATCCAATGGCTTGCACACATCAGTTTACCCAGCACACTGCCAATTCATTGAGCTTTCCAACTAGGTTATTGGAATATGCTCTCAGCTTGTGGATTCCATGGGCGGGATTCTCTGGTCGCTTTTTCAATGCTCCGCCCCTTCGAAAACAGCACGCCATCAGGACGGCCTCAGGGCGTCAGCTGAGGCCCTCCCCCGATGCACCGCCCCTGATGGGTCGAGTTCCCGACAGCGAGGAACACGTGTCCTTTTTATTTTCATGAACTCAGCATGGTGGCTGCAGATTGAGTCCAGCGCCGCCACAGTTGGGTGGGAGCCGTTTGACAGGCAGGGGTGGCTTTGGCGGGGGCGGCGGGGACTTGTGGGTGGTGGTCTGGGGGTGGCGAGCCTGGCCAAAGGGGTGCAGTTTTTGGAAGGCCGGGTCCGCACGCGTCTGCCACCATGTTTTACGGCACGGCCCTGTCCGCAGGTAAAGCTGGGGGCTTTACGCTGCATGCCTGCTAGCCCCCCACCAGGTGGAGGATCGGTGCAGTTGGGCACAATTTTTTCAGGAGTAAAACGTCACTGTTCCCATGCGGGGATCAGCACTTTGTCTTCAAAGTGGGGCAGCACACTGGTTAGCACGGCTGCTTCACAGCTCCAGGGTCCCAGGTTCGATTTCCGGCTTGGGTCACTGTCTGTACGGAATCTGCACGTTCCCCTCGTGTGTGCGTGGGTTTCCTCCGGCTGCTCTGGTTTCCTCCCACAGTCCAAAGATGTGCAGGTTTGTGTGGATTGGCCATGATAAATTGCCCTTAGTGTCCAAAAAGGATTGGGTGGGTTGCTGGGTTGGGGTGGAGGCATAGGCTTGGGTGGGGTGCTCTTTCCAGAGGCTGGCGCAGACTCGATGGGTGATATACCATCAATTACGACACAAGATCGAGATCAAATGAATGAAGGCTTTAATACGCAAAGAACTTAGCTAGCTAGAGACTTCAGTACAACCTGAGCGCCACCCACTGGACGCCACATTATACACAGCGCTGGGGAGGTGGAGCGAGGGGCGGAGCCAGAGGCGGAGCCCACCGGGGTTGCAAACCAAGCCTTAAAGGCATATCACAACAAACCTTAAAGGCATATCACCTATCTGGTGAATAGATTCACCACAATGGGCTGGGTGGCCTCCTTCTGCACTGTAAATTCTGTGATTCAGTGTGTAGGCTCCAGCCCCATGGAACCCATTAATCCCTTCGTCGGTAGATTGCTTGGAATATTGACAGTTGGCGTTTCAGAATTTACAAGGGGTGACAGGGACAATCCAGAATCAATTCTATATGTTGAAACTTCAACTTCAATGATTTATGTCGCCTCGCAATTAATATGCACTGTGAACATATGTTACTAAATACTCAGTCATCCGAAAAATTCAGCCAAGGCAGGAAAGAAAACAGTTGTACTGAGCTGTCTAATTCGAGCGGTTTAACGAAGAGACAGAACACTGCCTAAAAGCATTTGCATATTAGGTCACGATCTCAAAATGCCTTCAGTCTAAGAAGGATCAATAAAGTAACCATGTTGCAGAACTAAATATGATTTCGCAAAGTGCTGACAGCCATTTTATTTTGATGCATGGTACATAGGTCTTGGGTCTTGTAGTGCAGTGGGTGTCAGTCAAAACAGAAAGGCGCATCTAACCCATTGAATTCCCACCAGTCTCACCTCTGACACCCCCAGTGCACTGAACACCTGTGTGAACCAGGTGTAACAAAACATGGAAGTTATGCCGATCTACGAAGAGGGACTTGCAAAGATTGGTTTCCCAACATCAGCTGATTGTAAAATGACTAGCTGTGGGTTGGGCAGTTGATGTGCCTGAGGTGGACCTGTCAGCACTAATTTTCCCAATGCCACAATACCTACCCTTTACATCGAAGTGGTCAGGCATGTGAACTGCCAGCAAAGAAGCAGTCAACTCTGCCATGGTGATGACTAAAGAGTATGATTTCAGAATTTAACCCTCCCACAAACCCCCACCCCCCACTTCTAATCTAGAAACAGCCAGCAGACAGGAAATTCACTGAGGTGACCCATCCAGGGTAAAGGAGTAGAAATCCTTGGATTGGATTGCTCAGGAATGCAGTTACAAAGTTCACCCCATGTACTGAATTCTTCCCGTCCTGTAGAATTAGTTCAGATTACCTCTTGGGCCAAAAGATGTCAAAATATTTCTTTAGGAATTCATTATGTTGGCAGTGAACACATTCCAGATTTGTCAGAGGATCCATGATGCACAGCAGGTGTAAAAGTCGGCTGTGCCAGACTGCAAGACCCCGACACGAGCTTCACAGCACTGGCCATTTATTCACTGCAGTATCCCATTGCGCACACAAAGAAAACAGGCAGCGTTTTGAAAGTTGAATCGTGGTGACCTATCACAGATGCTAACACTGGACGTGAGAGGGATAAAGGGCCGAGAGCAGGTCACACGCCTGCCAACTGTGTCAGGCAGCAGCATTTGGAATGAAGGAATATAAAGGGAAAACGTTTTAAGATGTAGGAAAGTAGAACATTTAAAACGTATACGATGTCCTGAAGGAATATTCTGTAGAGTTAAATCAAAGGGCTTTTAGTCACCTGACTGAAGAAAAGCAACTTTTACTTATGATTTTCCAGAGCAGTGAAATATCCAAAAATATAGAACTTCATTTGCTATTATTTTTTAAAACAAATTTTGAGTACCCAATTAATTTCTTTCAATTAAGCGGCAATTTAATGTGTCCAATCCACCTACCCTACACATCTTTGCATTATGGGGGCGGAACCCACGCAAACAGGGGGAGAATGTACAAACTCCACACAGACAGTGACCCAGAGCCGGGATCGAACCTGGGACCTCGGCGCCGTGAGGCAGCAGTGCTAACCACTGTGCCACCGTGCTGCCCCTCCATTTGCTATTATGACCAGGCCAAAACATTTCACAACACCTTACGCTCCACCATTGCCCCCTCCTGCTACCCAGCATCCAATTGCAAGCTAAGCACAAAATGTTATTGCAAATACCGAAAATAAATAAAAGATTTTCAGTTGTAAATAGTTTCATATAATAACACATCTTGCAAGCATTTAGTTTCATTGTTAAATTATTACTGATCGTGGTGATTTTAAAGCTGCGAAATCCCAGTTCTTTTGCAGCATCCAAAGGCTGGCCTGTAGCGGGATTCTTCGTAGCTTCCTTCCCCAGATTCATATTCGTGGCACTTACGTTGAGTTTGCAAAATCCGAGACAGCCAAGTCCATCTTGCGGCGATCTCTTCCCTCACTTACCTGCTGTGACAGCCTGCTGCTACTTTCAAGTAGGGAGCCCCCTAGTGGTCAATTCGGGGAAAAATCACAAGTTAGTGACTATTTCCCACAAAGTCCAGGCGTCTGAACCCCATGTGAGGCTGCCTCGAGGTCAGAAGGCCCACTAGAAAATACTGCCCATGATTTCCCACTCGTGTCTGTCGGTTTCTAGGCTGGCTTCACAAAACTTAAAATTTGGACCTTCTGATCCCATACCGTACAACTTTAAGCTGTAAATATGCGGAAAAAAAAGTCAAAGAATTATTGGATCAAATTAGTGAGGACAATTGTTAGCAAGCAAGCTGATCAAAGCCGTAGACTGCACTAGTAAATCGTATCTTTTAAATTACCCTTTAAGTTAATCTCCTTTCAACATCTACAACTTCATTCTACTCAGGCTCATAGATTACCAACAAATTAAAAATGTTAATCTACATTATTAACATTATCAAAGGCAAAGAACTTGGACTTGCTTATAATGGAAATAAAGTTTTGAATATCTATTGAGGCACTGTTGACAAAGCTGTGTGTGATTTATGGACATTTTCAGGTGCTAGTTATCCATGTGTCTGTGATATTAGCCAAGGGCCTTTTGCCAATTCCTGCCGAAGAGTTCATTGCAAATTGTGCACTCAGGGTCAAACTAATCATTTCCTAGCTGAATAATCCTCTTGGACATTGATATAGTGCACATGTTTTAAATACCTTGGATGTTTAAATGCTACATATTGGATAATGACAAAAAAGGGGGCAGTTGAATAAAGAAAATTATTCATGCAGATCTTGGTCTGAGATTTTTGGAAATTATGTTAACTTGTTCAACTCATCAGATACATTTACTTGAACTTTTTAACTACCTTTGAAAATAGTGCAAATGTTTCAAAACTTGTTTCTGCCCAATGTCAAAGCTCCAAACTGAGAGGGGTGCATTCCTTATCGCAGGGCTTTCTTGTACCATGATGCATCATCACAAGATTGACATAATAAGGTAGGGCCAGCTCTGAGAGCTTTGTAGGTTTGATAGGTGAAGAGGGCACCCAAATAAAGCGTATACCTTAGCTATGCTGTGCTAGCTCAATGGTATTACAATTACTCCGCTTGATGTTCTGTAATGCAAAGCTGAAAAAGAATTCTATAGTGAGGAGGCTTCAGGCCAATCTACATCCAACAAGCTGCTGTGAAGACTCAGCTCACGTTTTACCTGCTGTGACAAATGTGGGTAGCACAGTGGTTAGCCCTGTTGCTTCACAGGACCAGGGACCAGGGTTCGATGCCTGGTTTGCATCACTGTCTGTGTCGAGTCTGCACATTCTCCCTTGTCTGTGGTGCTCCAGTTTCTTCCAACAAGTTCCGAAAGACGTACTTGTTAGGTTAATTGGACATTCTGAATTCTCCCTCAGAATACCTGAACAGGTGCCGGAGTTGGCAACTAGGGGTTTTTCACAGTAACTTCATTGTAGTGTTAGTGTAAGCCTAATTGTGACAATAATAAATATTATTATGATTAATTCCACCAAGTAAGTTGAGACAATCCACAACATTCTAAAATAAATTAACAACATCCGAAATAAAACAACACCTACCATTCTAAAAACAAAGCCAACTGCCCTATCTCCCAATGTTAACAGGTCCTTTAAAAAAATTACAGCTCTAAATCTTTGTCAGAAACTAATTAGTTCTTCCTTGGGCCAACCCCATTTTGCACCAGGTTTCATAGAAATCCATCAATTTGTTCTGATGTATAGACGTGGATTCTTCATGCTCTTTCACCGGTATCAGGTTTCCTGGCCGGGCAGACAATGGAGCATCCAATGCTCCGATCCTCCTCCAGCGGTGGGCCCTGGGGCCCTGCACTGGTGGGAGGATGCAAATTGGTGATTTTTATCAATTTCGAGCAGATTAGCAAGCTGGAAGCTCAAATCGCCACCCCCCTCACCCCCCGTTACGCACTAACCCCCACAGTGGGAAATCCCCTCAGTGGGATTTAGTACCAGTTTGCCAAGCATACCCCCAAAGGTGCATCAGAAGGCCCCCCGTGCCCTGCCCCCCCCCTTGCTATGTGAAATTGAATGGAAGATTTGTATTTCAAAGTCTGTCAAGGAATTTGAAGCCCTTTGAAGTGTATTTGCCCTTCGAAGAAGGCTCTGACACTTGTAACATCTGCTGCTTTAAACACTTTTGTTTGAGGCAGCAGATGTTACGGAAGGGTAAGTGAATATGCAATGATTTTTTTACTCTCCTGCCTGGACTGCTCTTCAGCCTTCAGGAAGAGGTGACTGATGAGGGTCTTTGTAGAGGGGCTCTCTCTGACTGGGGTTCTCTGGTGGGGGAGTTTCTGATGGGGGGGGGCATCTGATCGGAGGTCTCTGATGGGGGGGGGTTTCTGCTCTCTGCTTGGGGGGGTCTCTGATGGAGGTCTGTCGAGAGAGAGGTTGGGTTACCCTCATGCATGTGTGCTGTGGGGGGGGGGGGGGTGGAGAATGCTGGATGCATCTACTTGTCATGGTGGGGGGGCAGGATTTACATTGTGAGGAGAAAGGTGGCCCGTCGCTAGAGTTCTTTATCGGGCCATCCGCTCAAAATGGCGGCCCCGTACCAGGATTCCGACTGAATCCAATGAGCTCTCTTCCATGCATCAATTAGAATGGTAAAGGAGAGCGAATTGCACTTGGGCGCTGCTCCTAGTGCCAGTGGAGACAAGTGAGCGACTCTCCACTGGCGGGAGTCCTTCGCCTCCAGAACGGAGAATCCAGCCCATATTGTTTACAGGCAAACAGGGCCGAAAACATTGGGCCGGATTCTCCGATTTTGCGGCTATGACCGGAAGAAGCATGTGGTCTTACGACCAAAAATCAGCGGCGCCCACGCACCGATGCTCCACCTGATGGGGAGCTAGCAGCCACGACACGTCTTTACATGCAGGTACAGACGCAGAATGGCCAGGTCCGTGGCTGCGCATGCGCACAGCGGCGGCCTGTGGCAGCTACGCCGTACAACATGGCACTAGCCGTTCACGGACCCTGCCTGCCAGATAATGCCCCCCTGTAACACCCCTCACCACCCCCAGACCAACCCTTAAAAATCCCCCCAGCCCCTGCCGAAGTCCCCCCAATCGAAGCATCCGAAAAACGGCGCCGTCCCCGATTTCAGCGTAGAAACGGATTCTCCAGCCGATCGCCAAATGCGATTTTGATGTCAGCAATGGGAGAAACCCGCCTGGAACCTCTGCCAGCCTTCAGTCAGGGAAGTAATTATTGTATCTGAGTCAGGTTTCTTGTGTGCTAATGTGGTGAACTACAGTAGGCTCCGTTCATCATCATCAACCACAGCCTGGAACACCACTAGCCATTGGGGGGGGGGGGGTTGATGTAAAGTTTGGGCAAAAAATTTAAAGCCCCAAAATGTGGCATTAGTTTGGAACCTCGACACAATCCCTGTAGCTCCACGCACCCCCAGCCATTTGCCAGCCCCCAACGTCTGGGTTTCAATGTCAGCAGTTTAAAAAAATGAGTCTCAATTGACTCCCAATTACATCACATTTGCTGCTGAATTCCTAGTCCTTGCTTTCACTTTAAGAGGAGATGGTGGTGCAGTATTCCAGGACCCAGGCTAATACCCTTTGGACATGGGTTTGAAGCACACTATGCCAGCTTGTGCAATTTAAATTAAATTAATAAGTGTCGGTATAGACTTGATGGGTTGGATGGCCCCCTTCTGCACTGTAGGGGCTCTATGAGTCTATAATTCTAATAAATGTGAAATATCAAGTTAGTTTCATGGTCACCTTTCCAGAGACTATCACTGATTGTCATAAAAACCTATCTGGTTCACCAGTGTCCTTTACTGAAGAGAATCTAAATTTGCTGGCCTTGAATGAAAGAACAAAACCAGCTCAAAGGTTTTCTTCTAACCAGCTTCCGTGACCTAACCCGCCACACATCTGGCATAGGTATGACGGGCCATATTGTGACGCTATGCATCATGTAAATTTGTACATAATGTTATGCACGACTTCTCATTGTAAACACATCACGTCACGGTGTGGTCTGGGAGTTGGGAGTTGGTCATGCTGGGAGATGGACGTATTCGCAGTAGTTCCACAAGAGTTGTTTAGTATTAGTTGTTTGTTAGTTTATTTATCCTAGTTATCTTTTCACACAGTTTGTTCTATAATAAGTTATTTTAAACTCCATGTTCTGTAGTACCTTTCACTTCGGCCAGTCTACAGGACATGACATACATCGCCTCCTTTTGTGTTTTATGGTTCTATAATTCTCAGCTTTATTTCATTCAATCAATGCAGCCTATGTTCTTGAGATGTCGTTGACCCTAGCATCGCAGAATTTACTGCCCATCCTCAGCTCTGAATTGGTTAAAAAGAACCTATACAATCGCAATGTTATCTGCTGGCACACAAAACTTTAATAATGTGGATACATCTGTATTTGCCAGTTTACATATTACGCCTTTGAGCACGATAACAACAAAACTTCCACAAATGCACTTTATTATTGTTTAAATCTTTGAATGGATAAGCTAGCTTCTTTTTATACAATGTTTCAGTTCTGTTTGATTGGATAGATTTGAAATTTTGAGAAGGTGAAGGGCAAATGTACAGGAGGAGGGTGAGGCTGTCAATGTGTTTTGACAAGTGTACAAAACTTGAATATAGTTGGGCTGGACAAGATAAGTGAAGATAAGTAGGGCAGATGGAAGCAAATTGCACGGAATGACAGGGCATCAAGGAGTATAGCAACATGAGTAGCCAGTGAATGAGTTTAACAAGAATAAGTGATGTATAATGTGTGAGTGTAAAATGAAATGTATAAGGATGCAATCAATGTCAATGAAACAAGACAATGAGCTGGAATGATACTGAAGATATCAACGGAAGTTGACTCATATCATGAGCTCACCTCTCTGCACCGATTCTGCATTTCAGATTAATACCTGTAAATTGAGACATGCGTTAATCATTTTCATAAATTTATAATTTAATAATCGAATTACATCTGAATGTTCTTTAAATTATCCGTGATGGAAATGAAGGTCATTGTTTTCAAATAACTGACAAATACTTCAAATTTCTCACTGTAATGGAGGGATTAACTTGTTTATTTTAAACAGGTTAAGGTCCACAAACGTAAGAGAGTGGATTTGATACAAAAGTTGTTAATTCTTGAATCATAACACTCACACTGATTATTACCTTTTATAGGTTTCCACAGTAGCCATTAGCAAAGAGTTAATATTGTTATGGGCCAGGATTTAGAAAATTCCAAAGTATATCATGGAGTTCACCTGACCTACAACTGTGATGCACGATCAATTCCACAAAGACGAGAGTTGGATGCAATTGAGGCTTTATTACACTAAGATGTGTGGCCTCCTGCAGCAGCTGGCGAAGTGGCCGCTGTACTGGGAGCACACATATTTATACTCCACCGACTAGGCGGAGCCAGCAGGCAGGGAACTACTTGCCGTACCTGTAGTACAGGGCCTTACCACAAAACACCTACACCGACATCCTCTACATACAATATATACATCAGTGGTGACTACCACAAACTGTTTATTGATTCTGGTTACGATGAGCACATGAACCTGCCTTTCAGGTGTTATTTAACAGAGTTCTTAGGCACTTGTTAGTGATACTCTGTTCACCTTCTCAAACAGCAGGTTTGAATTCCTTCCAGAAAGCAATTATCTCTTTTAAGTTATCAAGCAGTCTGGAAACAGCTTTTAAAATGAAGAAAGAGAGACAATTCTTCCAACCGGTGCAGTTGAAAACCAGTCCAAACTCAAAACGAAAGTAAAACCTGAGAGCCACAGCCCAGCTCCGCCCACACAATGACATCACTGAAGCCATGTGATAAGACAAAAACATTTCTTAAAGGGACACTCCCATGACATAATCAGAAGTGAAATAATAATTATCTTTATTGTCACAAGTTCGCTTACATTAACACTGCAATGAAGACACTGTGAAAACCCCTAGTCGCCTGTTCGGGTACGCAGAGGGAGAATTCAGAATGTCCAATTCACCTAACAGCACATCTTTTGGGACTTGTGGAAGGAAACTGGAGTCCCCAGGGGTATTATATCCAAAATTTCTGTCATAGAGTCAGAGAGGTTTACAACATGGAAACAGACCATTCAGCCCAACTTGTCCACGCCGCCCAACTTTTACCACTAAGTTCCAATTGTCCGCATTTGGCCCATATCCGTCTGTACTCATCTTACCCATATAACTGTCCAAAATGCTTTTTGAGCATCAGGCTCCATTCAGCCCTTGATCTCATGTTTTGGGATTGAACTCCAAAGAGATCATTTTATTCTCAGTTTTGCTCCCTGGAGGTTTCTTCTGGCTCTGAAATGGCTGGGAGAATCCCTCAGCTGAAATGGGCATGAGGGTCACGAATAAGAGGGAAAAAATATCTTCATTCAGATGTGTGTAACTTTCTGCTTCCGTTGGCAGAGACGTGTTTGGCGGCATCAACGAAAAGTGTGGAGAGTTGGCCCTGGTCTGATTCCCCACCTACATAAATACCAATGCAATTGTCCCCTCCGCCGGTCAGTTGCGGGCCGTATTTCCCGGCGTCCACTTTTGGGAACTTAATTTTAATGCATTTGCATCTCATTATTGTGCTCGCATACTTGAATCATCCCCCCGCGTTAATCATCCCTCCGCATCACAACGGCGTTACTTCTTTGTTTTTAAATTAATTTAGAGTACCCAATTATTTACTTATTCTTTTCACAATTAAGGGGCAATTTAGCATGGCCAATCCACCTACCCTGTACATCTTTGGGTTGTGGGGGTGAGAACCACGCAGGCACGGGGAGAATGTGCAAACTCCACACGGACAGTGATCCAGAGCCGGGATCGAACCCGGGTCCTCGTCGTCAGTGCTAACCACTGTGCCACCGTGTTGCGTTACTTCAGAAGAGCATGATTTACAACTGCGTACAGGCGTGCAGCTGGTGAGCTGAACTTTGAGGAGAACTCAGAGGCTGAGTGCACACAACATAGCATCGGGTTTACGATGATTGCCCATGGGACATTGAGGAAGAGGCGCCAACCAACCGGGGGACGGTAGTTGGGGGGGCGGGGGGGGGATGGGACTAGATGGGGGCAGAGGCAAGTTGCTTTTCCCCCGACTGGCTCTCTTTGGACCGCGACTGATGGACGTGTACAAACACACGCTGGGGTTTGGTGGGGTGGCTAGGATGGTGAGGGGAGCGGCCAGGCATTTGGAAAAGCTCATCAATAGTGAGCCTTCTTCCACAGCTGACTGTTTACTAGCAGCTCCATTGATATGCTTGGAATCGGGCCTCTGAATCATTTCTCCCCACTCAAACAATGCAATGAATGATGAGCGTGCCACTAAATGCTGTGCAACCTTTCACCCCTCAGGCACAGACTGCAAATTCACGTGAGTTTCAGGCGGCTGCCGAGCAACTGGACGACTTGGCAAATTGTGAAAGGTGGAAATGGAACAGGCACTCGGAGCCTGTTTGGACCAGCAACCCTCATGGTCCAAGCTAACAGTGCAGCTTTGCAATGCAGGTTAGGATAATACCTGCTCCTGAGCCAAGTGCACAACATGGGACTGCACGGCCAAAGCTCCCGGCAATCAGTCAGGGGAGTGGGCCGAGGTGGATGGAGTATTGGACAGTCATGAAGTGCACTAGACACTGGCCATCCAACATGCGACAGGGGGCCTTGAGAGGCAGCAGAGATGGAGAATTAACTAAGAGAGGTCCTCAGGAGATATTTGCCAACCCTCTTTGACACTACAGGAGAAAACCATCAGGCTCATGGGGCCTGGTGATCCAGCTGTATGCCTCATGGCTTACAGGAAGCAGAGAAGGAAGGAGAAGTTTGTGGTGGAGGCGCCTGGTTTGGCTAAGAGAAGCTCTACCCTCAAGATGAAGGGGCGACAGGACCTCCTGTGGACGCAGCTGGTGATCCACAGTGAGCTGTTGCTCATAGACTCTGCCCTAGACCCAGGGTCTATAGACCTGCAGATGAGTGAGAACCAATGTTGCCGAAGACTGCGATTGTCTAGGGAACAGATCAGCCTGCCAACTTCTGTTGGATTTGGCGCCTCAGGAACTTGGAGGGCATCAACTTCCAGTGACAATCAAAGTGATCATAATGCCAGTGGTCCGTTCTGGGGCTTCTCTGATGACCTCTGCGGGATCTCTACAAGTGCATCCAGAAGGCCACGGACGTCATCTTCACAAAGACAAAAAAGCATTTCCACCAGGATCAGCAAATTCAAGAAGCAAGTGCACTGGGATTTGTGGAGATTCCACAGGTGCAGGCTTCCAGTGAATGTAATCACATGGCGCACAGATCTCCATGGTAACAAGCAGGCCAGGATGTGAAAATGCAGGGGTTTCCACTCGCTGATATTCAGCTGGTCTGCGAACACAACAAAGGCATCACGCAGGTGTCTGCACGACACCCTGGGAGTGTGCATAACTCCGACATCCTCAACAGGATGTTAGTTCCATGACATCTTCCAGGGCCCACATGCCCCAGGCCTAGTTAGCTATTCAGGACACAGGTTGCCCACAGAGAGCGTGGCTGATGAGGCCCTTGCGGCAGCCTCAGACTGCAGCAGAGAGACAGTATAAAGAGGTCCATGTCGCAACCCGGACTTCGGTGGAGCACACCATTGGTATCTCGAAAATGAGATTCTGGTTCAACAGGTCTGGTGGAGCACTCCAGTATAATCCCCGGAGGGTATCCTGTGTCATCGTAACTTGCCGCATAACTCTGTGCTGCAATGGGGGAAAGACCTGGCTGAGGAGGAGAGGGAGGACCTATACTTCTCCGACAAGGAGAAGGAAGTGGAAGGGGATGAGTATAATGAGGTCCTGAAGGCAAGGATGCCAGCGATGAGGCCATCGCACTAGCCAGACAAGGCAGGGGTTCTCCTGAGGCCCTAATAGCTGCAGGTTTCAGAGGTTGATGGTGATGATGACATGCATTGAGGACACCCCTGACATCCTCACATTGCATCTGTGAATGCCTGACGCCTGTCTGGCTGATGATCGCCCACATGCATCTCTGATCATGTTCATGACACGGAGACACAGCGGAGGCCCTGATAGCCGCAGGATTCCAGGAGGCTGATAATGACATGCAGTGATTATTCTCTTTTGGATCTGTACATCTGTGAATGTCTGACTCCTGTCAGGCTGAGGGCAGTTCGCTTTCACTCTGTGAACAGGATGTGGAGATGCCGGCGTTGGACTGGGGTGAGCACAGTAAGAAGTCTTACAACACCAGGTTAAAGTCCAACAGGTTTGATTCAAACACGAGCTTTCGGAGCGCAGCTCCTTCCTCAGGTGAATGGCGAGGTATACACGTAAATACCTCACCATTCACCTGAGGAAGGAGCTGCGCTCCGAAAGCTCGTGTTTGAATCAAACCTGTTGGACTTTAACCTGGTGATGTAAAACTTCTTTCTGTGAACAGGGGTCATATCATGGAGATGCAGCAGTGATACTTTAACTGCCCCTAATTCTTTTGCAGCCTTCATCATCTGTTCCCTTCAGGCCCACACCATCAGCTGACAGGGATGTTGAAGGGATGGGGTTGGTTGGGTGGGGGGGGGGGGGGGGGGGGGAGCTGGTGGGGAGAAGGGGTGAGAGCACATAGAGAAAATCACAGAACCCTGTGACACCCGCCCATGACATTCGGGCAGCAATGACAAGCCACATTGAGGTGCAGGTTTCACAGACTGTAAAGCCGGACAGTAACTTTGCTGTGAAGGTTACACCCTGCACTACCAAGTGCCCCTGGATGGAAACACTTGCTTTCATCTTGGGCAGGAACCAAGACTTCACGTCTGAATGACAGGAACACTGTTGATCATTAAAAAGAGAGACAGACAAGGAAGCATTCTTGGGAGTTTATTTACAATTTTGAATATCATGTGGATGTGATATGCAACGACACCTTCTTACGATTCTTAACCCTGATGCCCTGATGCTCCCTAAACATGCACAGTGGAGATAGCCTGCTGACTGCCACTGTCTGTGATGACAGTGGCATGTGGAGGGCTGAGAACTGGAGGACCCCGATCTGCCTTTGGGGTGCTGCCTGCGGACGGAATCTTCTATGGTGCCTTGCAATCTGAGTGCAACAGACAGACCTTTCTGATGTCTCCGAGTTTGTCTTTGTAGCTTCAGCAACTGAGTTGGAGCCCAGTACTGGGGCTCCTCATATCTCGGACTGATCAGACTCCCGGCCTCTAGCTGTCCTCTGAATGCCAGCAACATTGGATGCTCCCGCCTCCGCCTGCTGAGGACCGGCTGTGCATTGTGGACAACACATTGTGACCCCGCGGCCGATCTAGAACTAGGTCCCGCTGAGGTGTGTGCTCGACACTGTTGGAAGGTGTGGATGAAGGCTGTGACTGGGCCTTCAATTAGTGTGTCTGAGGATTCCTGTTCCATGGTGTCCTCGGGGCTGCTTTCAATGACATGGCTTGTGGCTGCCTTAGCTGCTTCCAGAATGTACCTCCAAGAGACAGGAGAAATAATTAGTGCATAGTAGGAGGCTGCGAAACAGGAGATGTCACACATGGTCTGGTTGTCTGATGGGTGTTGGATTGCAGGGTCCTCAGTTGGCTGAGCACAGCTGACTTCAGTGGCTGCGCCGGAACGGTCCACAGAGACAGATGGAGAGAGTGTAGGAAGATTCCTGCCGGGCCACAGGAGATGGATGTCTGGCATGTGTGGAGGGTGAGTAGTGCCATGGACAGCATGAGGACACAATTGGCATGGGGACATGGCGTTTGTGAGTAAGTCAGCGGCAATGAGGCTGCACCCTGTGGATGCGTGAAGGGTTTGAGAGTGCTGACTCACGCTGGAACAACAGAGGAGATCTCTGCAGCACTGGGTGGCTGTCCTCTGTTGGAGGGAATTGTAGCTCCCGACCACTGCCCCCATCACATCCCATGCTGGATTGGTGAAGCGGTGGCTGGTCTTCACCCAGAGCCCGGATACCGGAGTTTGTGGTGGGCTTGCACTGCATCCAGCAGGTGCTCCAAAGAGGAGTCACTAAATTTAGGGACTGCAATCATCTTTTATTGGGGTTATCTGTCACCTCGAGCAGCCCTATTCTAAAGACATAAAGTAGATTTCACTCTGCTGCACCTTAAATATGGCGCCCTGCGTGAGGAAGCATGGAGGTCACAGTGTGGGGGGCAAATCTGAGCCCACCCACCAGTGATCTGGGGGGTTTCTTAAATCCATTAGTAATGAGACTGGGAATTGGACAATAGAGCAGCAAACCTCACTATTGCAACACTCGCACTTAATGCATTTCATGGAAAATTCCACTTTTTGTGCCATTTCTGTCCCATAACAGCTTGCCCCTGTTCACGCCCACACTCGCTGGGCATCTGGGGAAGTCACGTGGTTTCAATTGGAATTTAAAAATGACCAGCAGCTGATTGCTATAACATCTGCAACCTGTTGTTTCTAATCCTGCTAGCGATTTCTAGATAATTGGAGAATTTCTGTGAATGAAGAGGTTAGAGGGTGGGTTCGGGCAATTCCAGTTGAAGTTAATTGCAAAGGCTTCACTTATACAGATTTGAAAGCATTGTTGGGTGAAGTCTAATCTTCAAGCAGTTTCAATCAGCTCTTTACACCTCATTAAAGCTCAACTACATTAATTATCTAATTACTGATTTGCACTTCTGCCAAGCAGACAATCTCAACTGTTTGGCTAAAATCAAGCGTCAGGTCAAATCCAAATGAGGTTTAGTGTCTATTCGTGACAGCTTGGATCTTGAGATCATGGGCTGGATTCTCCGAATCTTCGGCTATGTCCTCAGGATCCGTCTGGTCTTACGACCAGAAAGTCGGTACCGCACCAGCACTGATCCTCCGCCCGGTTGGGGGCTAGCAGTTGCGCCGCGTACGGCTTTATCTGCAGATACAGACACAGATTGGCCAGGTCCGTGGCCACACATTCACATAGCGGCGGCCTGCAGCGGCCACTCCATAAAACATGGCGCCGGCCATGCATGGACCCAGCCTGCCAAAAACTGCCCCCCTGTGACCTTCATTGCCACCCCCGGACCACCGCCAACCAGTCCCCGCAGCCCCAGCCGAAGCCCCCCCCCGCCAGATAAACAGCTCCTCTCACGACTGTGTCAGTGCTGAACACAGTCCGCAGCCGCCATGCGAGGTCCCCAAAAGTTGTGAGGGCACGCGCCCCACACCGTCAGGGATTCGGTCCATCGGGGACGGAGTATCGGGGGAGGGCCTCAGGTGACATCCTGAGGCCGTCCCAACGGCGTGCAGCATATTCCAGGAGTACGCCGTTTTTTAGGGGGAGGAGCATCAGAAAAACAGCACCCACCGCCCCCGATTTCAACGTAAAAGTGAATTCTCCGGCCAATCGCCGAACGCGATTTCGGCGTCGGCAATCGGAGAATCCAGCCCCATGAATTGGATTCAATTTAAGTTTGAATTTATTTTTGCAGCAAGCAATGAGATGGATTATGGGCTTGCCTTGTCCACGCTGCATATTAGTTTTGTAACTTTAAGAATGAGGTAAAAAAAAAACTTTAAAAATTGAAATTCATTTACTGCATCTCAAAAATACCACTCTTCAGTAAGCCTTCAATGGGCAACATGCCATTGAAAACCTTACCACAGTCACATCTTCCAACGTTATAACTCCTCAAATCATTGTCAAACAACCTAACCGCAAGATTTGCGTCTGTCACTGGTCCTTCAGTTGAAGACTATTTCACTGCCTGTATAAGAAGTCATATTGAGGGCCAAAGCCCCTCTGGTGAAGCTCAGGTGGGCTTGACACATCTTCTCTGACATGGCCAAGGAATTGAGTACCTGTATACTTGGGTAATGGTGGGCTCATATATACGTCAGGTTTGATCATTTTTCATTCTCGAGCTCCCATGAGGGCAAGAAGAATTTATAAAGGAAAGCCTGTACCCATAGAGGTAAAGCACACCACCTTTCCCTCCTATCACTGTCTCTCTCCCATGTGGCTGTTGCTCTGCTGGATATAAGAACATAAGAACTAAGAGCAGGAGTAGGCAATTCACCATCTCGAGCCTGCTCCACCATTCATTACATTCATGGCTGATCAATCTCAGCCTCAACTCCACATTCCTGCCCACTCTCCATAACCCTTCAACCCATGACTAATTAAAACTCTGCCTAACTCCTCCTTAAATTTACTCAATGTCCCGGCATCCATCCCACTCTGGGGCAGCAAATTCCACAGATCCACAACCCTTTGAGAGAAGTATTTATCTTCATCTGTTTTAAATCTGCTACCCCTTATCCTAAAACTATGACCTCTCATTCCAGATTGCCCCACAAGAAGACGTACCTTCTCAATATCTATTTTGTCAATACCTTCTCTCACCTCATACACCTCATTTCCTCCTCTCATTTCTTGTCCAGACCAAGGGTACTCATAGTTAGATGTTCATGACCAACCATCCCCTTTCTCCTGGTGAGTCCTGTAAGGTGGCGTAGGACAGCACTTACTCTTTTTAGACAATATACTCAGAGGATGTGCAGAATAAGTTGTGTTCATAAAGTCTTGGCAAAGTGGCTATGAAAGCCTGTCTGCGTGCTTCAGAGTTGTTTTCCCTTTCTTAAAGTTACAAAGTCAAGCGCAGAATGGCCAGGGCAAACCCCTAATCCATCTCCTTGCTATCACTGTCACAAAGCAAGGTGAGGGTATTTCAACTTGTTTTGTGAGGTTTGTGGAGGTGTATAGTTTTGCATTGGTGTTTGGACCCTGGTGAGAATAAATAGGCCAGTAGTCTTGTAACAATTATTGAAGACGATTTATTAAAGTAAAGAAAACGCAAATACACACAAACAGGACTATTCTACTCTCACACAATTAAGGTGTATGAGTTACTGCACACTCAGTTTCTATGGAAAGTAGCCCTTACAAAATATATCTACGATGCCTGACTTCTCCTGCTCCCCAAACAACATCCAAATTGAATAACCAGCTATAGTTACCACACAATACAGGGATGGTACTCAAATTTGGCCCTGGTCCAGCGAAGATTTTAAAAACTGCTTTTGCGAAGGTTTTCTGCACTGACTTGGCTCTAAGACTTAGAAGCTAGTTTGCTGTTAGCTTGGACTTCAGGCTTGGTGGCTGAAAACTGGCCTGTCCATTTTCTGAGACTGCTAGATGGTAACTGCCTCTCCTGGCTTCTCATGGTCTGGGCAATTATACCTTGTTGTTCTTTGATTATGTCTTCTGTGCATTTGGCTGTCTGCCTCTATCAACTTCCTTGACTATACATTAACACATGTATATATCCGGATTTTCCCAATCATCTATAATCTGTTTCTCGTCCATAAGCTATTTGCACATTATCTAAACTGCCATTCTAAACTCGTTACCAGGTGTGACGAAAACCAATTGAGGCCGTTTGAATACTATCTACTGCTGTCTCCAGGCAGATTCATGACACCTCCAAAGAACAATTCAAATTGAATCCAATTCATGGTCCCTACAAGACAAACATCAAGACCCAAGCTGACAAGAACAGGCATTACACCTGATCTTGGGCTTGATCTTAACCAAAGTCATCAAGCATGACATGAAATGGTGATTATTCCTTTGAAATCAATGACTTCTTGAATCTGAAACATATGGGGCTGGATTCTCCCAAAATGGGCCGATGTCCCCACGCCGGCGTAAAAACGCTGGCATTTCACTCCCAACTTTCCAATAAAAAAGATTAGTCGATTGGCTCACCTGCAGGGGACTAGGAGGGATCCAGAGTGATTCACGCAGCTTTGGCTGCGGATACGTGCCCCCCGCACTTCCGGTCTGGAGTCCGCGCATGCGCACAGCAGCGGCCTCCAGCGGCCGTGCCGAGCACCGCGGACTCGGACCGGGAAGGCAGCTCCAAAATGTAGGCCCCCCCTGATTGGCCATGCACCCGAAGATCCGTCCAGCCCGATCTGTGTCCCGGCCGCCCATAAGGCCCCCCCCCCCCCCCCCCGGGTGCCTGATCCCCCCACACCACACCAGCGCGGCCGCGGACTGAGTCCCAAATTTCGGCGCGGGGCTGCGGAGAATCCAGCCCATGGTTTCTGCTGTAGAATGTTAGGATGTGCAGCAAATTGCTTTGCAGCCACCTTAATGATTACTAGCAGGCATTTTAAGTGGCAATTAACCCCTTAATGACCCTCCAAACAGCCATTCCCAGTGCAGGCTTCAATTCCTTTAGCAACGTGGCATCCTGCACTAAATTTGGTCTAAACAGACATTTCAGTTCAATAGCCCATCTTGGTCGCACAGTGGTTCTTGAGTGCTTGAACACACTGCCACAATTGCCCTCAAGGTGCTTAAAGTGAATTGGCAAGAGATTAGAAAATAAGGGGCGGGATTCTCCGACCCCCCGCCGGGTCGGAGAATCGGCAGGAGGGGGGGGGGGGGGGGGGGGGGGGGGGGGGGGGGGGGGCGTGAATCCCAACCACGCTGGCTGCCGGGTTCTCCGGCACTGGAGATTCGGCGGGGGTGGGAATCCCGCGCCGGTCGGCGGGCCCCCGGCGATTCTCCGGCCCGCGATGGCCCGAAGTCCCACTGCTGTAATGCCGGTCCCGCCAGCGTGAATTAAAACACCACTCTTACCGGCAGGACCAGGCGGCGCGAGCGGGCTCCGGGTCCTGTGGGGGGGGTGGTGCGGGGCGATCTGGCCCCGGGTGGTGGCCCCACGGTGGCCTGGCCCGCGATCGGGGCCCACCGATCCGCGGGCGGGCCTGTGCCGTGGGGGCACTCTTTTCCCTCCGTGAGGCGATGGCCGATGCGTAAGAGACACCCCCTGCGCATGCGCGGACTTCCGCCGGCCGGCGAAGTCCCTTCGGCCCCAGCTGGCATGGCGCCAAAGGCCTTCCACGCCAGTCGGCAGGACGGCAACCACTCCGGCGCGGGCCTAGCCCCTAAAGGTGAGGGCTTGGCCCCTAAAGGTGCGGAGAAAACCACACCTTTGGGGCACCCCGACGCCGGAGTGGTTCACGCCACTCTGTCCCGCCGGGATCCCCCGCCCCGCCGGGTAGGGGAGAATCCCGTCCAAGGAATTAAAGAAATAAGAAAGTGAAGTGCAAAGCAGCGAAAAGTAATTCACCAGACCAAATGCAACAAAAGCAAATAGAAAATAAAGTTTTAAAAAATGCTTCACTCTGAACATAGCTAACCACAGCTTTGAAATCATTTGGAAACAAGTTAAGAAACGTGTGTATGTAAGACATGCCACTAGCAGTTATGTCATGTTTCATGAACAAACTATTGATGTGTGGGGGAGGGAATCCCACTCGTATTGGCATGATTTTCAAACCATGAGTGTGGCTCTGTGCTGAATTTTCCAATCCTCCCCAATGCCAGCCACTTTCATCGTGAAATTCTTTCACTGAACTCTGCTGATCTGATTTATCTATTCAAGCCAGCCATTTATAACCAAATCATTAAAGTGGGTCAGAAAAGAAAGGTAGATTTCCATCAGGTAAACGTAATTTTAGTTTCAACCCTTCAAATTAATTAAAAATAATAAGTCTCTTTTTTACACATATATATGTCACTAAATGAGACTGGTGCCAGGTCACTCTAATTGCATTTGAGACACTGATATTACAGCAACAAACTTGCTCAAATGCCTGAAACAATGTCCCTAGACCACAAAGTAAATTGGCTTAAAATTAAACATTAATTGGACACTTGACTTAGGAAGTTACTTAATGTAAAGTTACTTTATGGGCAGCATGGTAGCACAGTGTGTAGCACTGTTGCTTCACAGTGCCAGGGTCCCGGGTTTGATTCCCGGCTTAGTCACTGTTGATGCGGAGTCTGCCCGGTCTCCCCATGTCTGCATGGGTTTCCTCCGGGTGCTCTGGTTTCCTCCCACAAGTCCCGGAAGACGTGCTTGTTAGGTGAATTGGACATTCTGAATTTTCCCTTAGTGTACCCAGGCGCCGGAGCATGGCAATTAGGGGATTTTCACAGTAACTTAGAATCATAGAATTTACAGAGCAGAAGAAGGCCATTCGGCCCATCGAGTCTGCTCCAGCTCTTGGGAAAAAAGCACCCTACTGAAGCCCATGCTTCCACCCTATCCCCGTAACCCAGTAACCCCACCTAACCTTTTTGGACACTAAGGGCAATTTATCATGGCCAGTCCACCTAACCTGCACATCTTTGGCTTGTGGGAGGAAACCAGAGCACCCGGAGGAAACCCACGCAAACATGGGGAGAACGTGCAGACTGCGTGCAGACAAGCCAAGCCAGAAATCGAACTTGGAACCGTGGAGCTGTGAAGCAACTGTGCTGCCTACTTTGCTACCGTGCTGCCCTAACTTCTTGCAGTGTTAATGTATGTCTACGTGTGGCACTAATAAAGGTTATTATTCTTAAAATTAAGACAAAATAAAGAAACAAAATGGTAGCTCAGCGTCTCCCAAAATCAGAAATCACAGACAATAATCAACCAGATATGACGTAATCTCTTTCACTTTAATTGGGTTGTTTGAAATACAAATTGATGTCCTACTGAAACCAACACCCATTTGTTTATATGAGTTTATATATATTAAGAACCCCAATGATATGAAATGCGATGATACTTCAAATCCTGAAGGTTAACTTGGAACACCAGTTCTTAACAGTTTATTTAGCAGTTTGGAACATTCTCCCCGTGTCTGCGTGGGTTTCACCCCCACATCCCAAAGATGTGCAGGCTAGGTGGATTAGCCAGGCTAAATTGCCCCTTAATTGGAAAAATTTAAAAAATAAATAAATAAAATTTTTGCAATTTGGTAAAATGCAAGGAAAGATATTTCAAGGACTCTTTCCGTTGATTCCCTTATTTCCCATTTATTTTACTTGTCATTATCATTTTTGATCCATGGATATTTAACGGACATGTGCATTAAGTACAGCAGAGGAAGTGAGTTGCAAAATGGTACACTGTGCTATGAAGATTTAGATTTTGAGCAGAAGAACTCAGATCTGGATTCGCTGGTCCCCCAGTCGCGTGTTTCTCAGCAGCACGCCGCTTGCTGGTGGTGAAATTCTCTGTTCCCGCCGCTTGTCAATGGGATTTCCACACCGCCAGGAAATCCGCTGGCGAGGGTCCACTGCCAGCGGGAACAGAGAATCCCACAGCGGAGAATTCCATGGCACCTGATAGATCGAAGGGATTCCGTTTGATTGGTTGGCCAAAGATTGTATTTTGCCAACAGTGATTGGTTGGAGATTTTCACAGGACCCATGAATCAGAATGCTCCTGGACACTGAGAGAAGAAGCTGTGAGTTTTTCTCTCGCTCTGTCCAAAAAAAGGTTTCCTGCTTGCGGTTTCTGAGTCTGCAGGGAAGTCTTGTGATCCTGATGAATCTACATGGAAAACCATTCTCGACTGAAAACAAGAACACCCAATTGGCGGCCTAAACAACAAAAAAATCTAATTGGAAGATATCTATCTGAAACAAGGACTTTTATCCTTTTACTCTTCATATTATTTTTTCTTTCCACTCGGTATTTGTCTGTCTTATGTGTGTACAGGGTGGGGCGTGTTAAAGAGGGGGGGGGGGGGGATTAGGAATTAGATAATAGTTAACCGATTGTATTTGCTGCCTACTTAATTTCAGTTATTGTTATTAATAAAAATTAATTGTGTTTATATTTACAAACCTGAGGACTGTAGTTATTGAGCAGTCAAAGACAAACAACTTTGGGTATTTTCTAAGAATTAATAGTTAATTTCAATTGTGTTGCGAATCCGGGTCAAGTGGAGCTGGAGTGGACTGCACACTACCGCAGTGTGTCTTAACACTATGAAACCCAGTGAGGAAAGTTCCAGTCTTGTTATGATCATTCAAATAAAAAACATTTATTACACTATAAAAACACAAGACAAAAAAAGCAACAAAAATTACACTTAACTACAATAATGGCACACATGCAGTATAATTAAATTACCCCTGTTCCAAATCTCCCTTCTTTCCTAAACTCCAAGAATATACCACCCCTAAACAACATCCCATCAGCACATCTCCTCCTATAAGACCAACTTGTCACCGATACACTGTTTATTAACAGTTATTAACACAGGAGCTTCTTCCTTTTAGCATGTTTGTGCAATATTCATTCTTATTTCTCCCTTTGAACTCCTACCCTCTGTATCTGTAATTCCAGCAGTTCTATGCCCTGTTGTTCTCCACTTCACTGGTAAATATCTGTTTACCCTGTTACTGGGCTAATCTGCATATCAAAGTTCTCAGTGCAGGTTAATCCTCATCAGTTTCCTTTTATCCAATTCTTCAATTATTATTTTATCCGAGCTTCTTGACAAAATAAATATATAAATAAAAGTACTTACCTGGACCATGGCAGCATGACCCTTTGTGGGGGTTGGTGTTATTGGAGGTCACATGACCAATCGGGACAATCGCGAAGAGGCAATAGTTTGACAGTTGGAATCAGGGAGCCATTGATTTAACACTCTTTCTTATCGCTGTCCTATATATATTGTTGTTTGTTCCCAATTAAACCTCCTGTTCATTTACCTGTCTTGTTGGTCATTGGTTCCTCACAGGACATTACATGGACAATACCCTTTGTGTGTACGTTAACCTGCATTATGAACCAACAAAAGAATGGAACGTATGGGTGTCTGCTGGCTATAGCCATTGGCTGGAATTTACCTGCCCCTCCCCCATGGCAGGTTTTCCCATGGCGGAGGCAGCTCACCATTGGCTGCTGGTGGGACCTTGCAGTCCCGCTGAGGTCAACGGCACTTTGAATGGAGTGCCTGTCCCGATGCCAGGAAATCCGTGGCGGGCATCAATTTCAACAGGACCGGAAGATCCTACAGGTGGGAAGGGCCAGTAAAATCGCACTCATTGGTGGCACCAAAACAAGCTCGCCCTGATAGCAATTTAAGCATAGTGAGCGTATCTGAGAGTCATCCAGTATATTTACTGGCTGATTTATGCTGAATTAGGACATGTAGTTGATGGAATACTGCACCCCTGTAATCCCAAGACCGCCATGTATGTTTTTTATCCTTTCTGAAGCCAAAGGGATGGTTCTGCCTCACAAATGCAGATGACGGTCTGAAAGTGTTAGAAGCTGATGGGATGGATAGTGCAGCAAGATCATCAAAAGGGAAGGAATTGATAATATCGCTACGTCAACTTTAAAAGATCAGGAGAAATAAAAGAGGACAAGCCAGGGAGCAAAGGTAATTACGTTCCTGAACAAGCATCGTCTGTTCCTTGCAGCTACATAATGGAGAATAAGATGATTGGTAGAAGTCAATGTTTGATCCAATGAAACTCAGTGTTTTGAATTGCAGCGAGAAAAGAATCCAAACATGCAGAATATTCAGTGAAAATTCAGGAGGTACTTAGAGGCAAGGCAGGCGTCTGGGCCGGAAGGTGCAGCCAAGACTCGTCCAAGTGACAAGTTAGTGGCCCAAGGACACCTGAAACTTTGGGGTAAATTTTCCAGTCTCGCCCGCCTAGGGAGTCTTCTGGGGCAGGATGGCAAAATAAATGGACCATTGAAAGGCCCATTGATTTGAGTGTGAACTTCCGGTCTCAGGGCTGGCGGAGCGGGAAAATCCCACTGAATAACTCTATTTCTCTCCGAGAGATGCTGCCTGACCTGCTGAGTACTTCCAGGACTCTGTTTTTATTTCAGATTTCCAGCAACTGCAGTATTGTGCTGTTGTGCACGCCAGTTGTCCAGACCAGAGGGTGCAGGCACTGGTTACTGTAGCTTCTATCCAGGGCAAGAAAGGACAAACATATCCATGAGAAATGATTGCTCAAATAAGCCTTGTTGGTGCTGAATAAAGTTTAATCACTACCACCAACTCAAGTCAACGTCAAATCATTGGCTCTCAGGATTTAGCAAAAACATAGCGCCATCCATAACTTTCCATTCATTTATTTCAACAGCAATAAATGGCAGCCAGTAATCTAAACATTTCCTCATTATTGTGGCCAGTCTCCCCATTAGCGGCACAAACGTGGAGCTTTACATCTTTGAACAAAGAGTGTAGGCAAAGTCAGCAATTCAAATACTTATAGAAATATATGTATGTGTGCAACATATGTACACACCTACTTAGATATACGCATATAAACAGTTTTCAGTGAGTTAGGATCATAGGTAATCAGTAAGTTTGTATAATTATTTTGCAAGCCTCACTTTGTTTTTTATTTTAGGTAATGTATCATTTACTTAGTTCTCTTCCTTATTTTGAAGCTCAGTGAAAATTAATATTGCTTGCCTGAACAGTGCAGTATTCATTTGGAACAGCTCTATCCATTTATATGTTATTCACTCAGCCAGTACTAACATTTCCCAGCTCAGGTGTCTTGGGATCAACCTCAAGGTCAGTCTGAAACTCTGGTTTTCACATAAGCTAATGGAACTAATCCAGGACATGGTGGTAGTCCAAAACATTGGAACATACAATAATAATAGAGCTTAAAGAAGTTTAAATACGATTGACTCTTAACGACCCGTGAACGGGCCTTGCAAGCCTTTCGGCTGCACCAAACCTTGCACAATGAAGAACGGGCAAGAAAATGTCAGCCTTGCCAACACTTCTCAGATCGTGAGAATTATTTTTTTGAGAAGAAAAGTGATGTCTTCATGGAGTAGAGGCTGTGTGTTGTCCCTGTGGAAACAGGGGACCGAAAAATGGTGGCTGTGCAGAGGAGCCAAGAAAGTGATTACATTGAAGGATATCCGGCAACTGTGAAGTCATTTAAAAAGTCAACAAGATACTGTGGCGTATAGCGAGCACAGTAAAGTAAGAGTCTGCTGAGGCTTAACAATGCATTGGTCAGACCACAATTACATTTAGTTCCCAGAGCCATGCTGCAATAGAGATTTTCAAGAACGTGAGAGAGGTAGTGAACAGAAGTGAATATACAGATCAGGTTGCCCACGCGTTCAGTATTCCAACAGAAAACAGTGGAAAACTGGTATGTTGTTTAAAACACACAAATTAGGAGCAGGAGTGGGACATTCAGCCCCTCAAACCTATTCCATCATTCAATAAGAAGTTTAGGTTTCAGCTATTACATGTAGTATTTTAATTGTCATATCATATTGCTGCGTTTATATCTTTAACTGACAAGTGTCCACCTGTTTTATAAATGCTATTTATCCAATGTTTTCATGAGTGTTTTTTAGTCTTCGAGAAAAGGGTCAATTAGTCCATCCAGTATACATCATTCCGACATACTGTAGCCTAGTTACACCACCAACCTCCTTCTGCTGAGAGTGAGAGGCAAAATGACAGACATAAAACCTTAACTCTATTTTAACAAAGCTCTGAAATTCAACTCCAACCTGAAGATATTTGACCAAGCAAACAGCAACGGATGTGATTATTACAATAAATACACCTTTCTAGTGCAACACTTTCTACTCTCAGGAATGCACCCAGTTCCCTTTTATGGTCTCCAGCAAATCCCTTCTTACTCCAAGGTAATAAAATTAAGTGTTATTTTACATTGTACGATATTGAAAGACTAGCCCAGTGCGAGATCCAGACCTAACCTGGTTAAACACTTCTTCTGTAATGAATGAAAACCAGGGGTACTCAGCCGTCTGTTTTGCTCTTTGAAAGCTTTGACAGATGTTTGAGATTTCATCAATTCTCTGCAGAAGAGATCTGTTCTGCTTTGAAAGCTTTAATAGATGTCTAAGTTTTTGGCTTCCTTAAACGTCACAAATGGATTCTGGACTACAGGTTCTGCTTACATGGTTTTCCTGGTAAATGTGAGTTTGAAGTGAATTCTGAATTACAGGTTTTTCTTTTCAAAAATAGCTATCATGGAGAATGTAAATTTCATAGTTTGGCTTCTTTCCAAAACATTAATTGATTCTGAACTAAAGGGTTCCACAGCTGTCCTTGGGATATGACGTTGTTATCTTTGACAAATTTATGAGCTTCTAAAGAGTAAAACAGCTTTTGAAATGCTAATTCAAGTGATATTTTTTTATCTTGGCAGAGCTATGGGCTTTTCAATGACTTCCAAATGTTATTGTGGTGCCTATGAGTTTTGTTTATATAGTGGTATCTGGTTGAGTGGGTTGGGGAATTAGGATAAAGGAGCTAAATGGGGGAGATATAAGTGCTGAGGTTGAGGGTGAGGGAGCTTTGCACAAATCAGAAGAAATGGACTGATGTTTCTGTGGAATGGAAGTGGGACTTGTAACCCGATTGCTTCAGCATTGGACTGCTGCTGGCAGTTCTTTGTGCCCTCCAAGGCAATGCCGCCCTCCAGAGTTGAAAATCCTGCCTGCTGGCACTGCCAGGATAGAAGTCAGTATAATATCAAGCATTGACTTACGTTTCTTCTTGCGTGCAGGCTCCACCTGGGCATATTTGGTCCACGTGAATAAGCTCAATCAGTCTTCAATGAATAATTATATCTGTGAACCAATGGTTTTATAACACAGCTTCCATTTCCTTTACTACTGTGGAGCAGATATTTATGGTCCATAACCTGAAAAGCCTCAAATCGTAGCCAGGGCTATTTTTGTATTAACATTCATCAATTCAGTTTTAGTAATCCCTAAATCTATTAACAGTATGAATCCAGTATCAACACATCTCCAGTCCAGAAAGCATTTCAATCTTATCTAGAGGTTCTATCCAAATCTGTTCTACCAAATCTCTAAAAGTTCTCACGTGGTTTCCAATATCTGTTTGATAACAAAACAGTTTTTACCACAACAACACTTGCATAATGCCCTCTTTGGCCATACTAATCCTACATTTTATTATATCAATCGAGACTTGTGTTCAGAGTAATAGTGAAGGCCATTCAATGTATTGCTCATTTCAACATAATACAAATTTCTATGAAACATAATGTGACATGTTGTAGGACTAGATTCAATCATGTCTATTTTGAAGTGTCTTGTAAACACTCAGGGACTGGTTTAGCACAGGGCTAAATCGCTGGCTTTGAAAGCAGACCAAGGCAGGCCAGCAGCGCAGTTCAATTCCCGTACCAGCCTCCCCGAACAGGCGCCGGAATGTGGCGGCTAGGGGCTTTTCACAGCAACTTCATTTGAAGCCTACTTGTGACAATAAGCGATTTTCATTTCACTAGCAGATAAATATGGTCCTATGAATAATGACATGCTCCTACGCCCCCTTTGCAATAGTGGCACTCGTGGGAATCCTCAGCAAATACTAATGCACTACAGATGACTCACTTAGACATGCAATCCCACTCTCCCTGTCTCAATCTGTGAAAGACAATATTAGTGACCCGAAGTTAAACAGTTTTATCATTGCAGAATACATTTTATTCATATATATATGCTGTCAACAAGTCAAGAAATATGGAAATTTGATGACAGATAGACTGAAACCTGATGCCCCTTGCAGATACCCATGAGCATAAGTTTGAAAACGTATGTCTTTGGGTTGAATTTAATTGCGAATGAAATATTAAAGCATATATGGTATATATTAAGCAGAAAACAATATATACTTTACAGTTAGATGCTCAGCCAGATATGTCCCAAAGAGCGGAATAAATTCAAAATGTTCATGTTGATGGTGCCAAACCATGGAATTTGAACTTTCTGTTTATTGTGCTGGAGTTAGGAGGCAAGGGAAATTAAAGTTAATTCTGTGGAGGTCAATATTGAATCTAGTCCAAAAATGGGGGATGGCTCAGCTGTCACGATCGACCTTTTCGTAATCTTTTGCGAAAACCTGTCCCTCATTTATAAGTTTAAAGACTTGGATTCAGTATATTCCATGGGAAGTTGATATATTGAACACTGAACATCAAAAATCCTTTTACTGCCGATGAGGTATTAAATTTTGAATCTTACACCACTTTATCGCCACTTTTAACCATACCCTTGTACACGTAACCAAAATTGGTTTAGATAAGAGTGAACCCCCAGGGCAGATTTCTGGGTTGAAACCACTGAGTTTTAGAAACACAATCATTCAACTTGTCAAAAATCATCAGCACATCTGCACGATTTCCTAATAATTTTACATACGTTTTTGAATCAAATGTATGTTTACACGTTAGTAGAAGGGGGAAATTAGAGCTTGGGGATTAGTAGCAATGACACTGATGACCTGAGAGGGAAATAGCAGTGAGGGGTCAGAACGGAATATGAATGATTGTGTTCAATATTATAATCCGTTTCATAGAATTATAGAATTTACAGTGCAGAAGGAGCTCATCGAGTCTGCACCGGCCCTTGGAAAGTGCATCCTACCCAAGCCCACGCCTCCACCCTATCCCCGTAACCCAGTAACCCCAACCAAACTTTTTGGACACTAAGGGCAATTTAGAACAGCCAATCCACCTAACCTGCACATTTTTGGACTGTGGTAGGAAACCGGAGCACCCGGACGAAACCCACGCAGACACGGGGAGAACATGCAGACTCTGCACAGACAGTAACCCAAGCCAGGAATCAAACCTGGGACCCTGGAGCTGCAAAGCAGCTGTGCTAACCACTGTGCTACCATGCTGCCCGTTTCTGTTAGGATCAACTGCTTTATGGTTGGAATACAGCCTATTAGTTTTATAAATAAATATTCTTTTGATGTCCATTCATTGGAATGCATGAAGCATAACCCTGGATCTTGCTTGATTTAAATGTTCTTTTTTATCTGTTACCAATGTTAATTTGCCAGCCAATAAACTCAAGCTGCAATTTTTCTTGCTTCACCAACATGCCAGGAGTGGCATTGAAACGAGCAGGTCAAATGTGCACTGGCACTTCCTTGGCAGAGGGCTTGATGATAATTTGATTAACATATTGTTCCATTTTCTGTCAATTAGAGTCTTCGACTGTAGCCTGGTAGCTCCGCTGGCATTGAATTAGAGGGTCGCTGAGAAGCCCTGAACCAAATCCAAGTTTTGGATCCTCATTCAAACTTAATTCGTTTTTGCGGGCCAGGTTCGCAAACTCCTAACTAAACTGCTTATAAAAAGCCTCTGTGGCGGCAGAATTCTCCAACCTCCAATAGAAATAAGTCTCATGTTGCTCAGTTCGGGATCACAACTTGCAAATATGAAAATTGTATCCTACTGTTTGGTATACACATAAATAGATGTGCAATGCTCGTAACATCTCTTTGCTAAAATTTTAGGCAAGTAGAAAGTGACAGGCAGAAGCATGGCAGACATGGGAGATAAAAATTGGATTACTTAAATACTGCAGGACAGCCATGATGAAATATTAATGATACCATGGCCTTAAACGTGATTTATCAGAGAGTGCATTTACCATTGTTAGCAATCGTACCTGCCACTTTCCCTTTCATTTTTGGTGTTGATAGGCCATCAATTGCTCGAGAGACGAGTTGCTTTACAAAAGTTAGGCTTTAATAAACTAGAACTTAGCCCTGCGGTCGTCTACAATAAGATGGATGACCGCCGGGCGTTTGACTATTTGTACCTCGGCAAGGAGGTGTGGTTAACTCAGCCTCTCGACCAATCAGTCGAGAGGAACATGACCGACCAGGGCCAATGGTAAGCCGGTGTTCTGCCCCAATGGCAGACAGGTATGCAAATCATATCACCACAGGTGTTAATCAAAGTTCAGCATAGGAGTGAAAGAATGCAGCAAGCTGGGCTTGAATCATAGCATTGACCCTCTTTCGAATTCTGATTTCCTAAAAGGCGAGACTAATTTTTTTCCAAACAGGTTCGTAGCCAGAGTCCTTCGGAGTAGCAGAACTCTGAGGGGGAGAAAACGCTGGAAAAGGGTTCTTGCCCCATCACCACGCGCATATCTCTCTTTACGAATGCAATCTCACAGCAGCAATGTGAGCAATCCTTCCCGAGTTGAGCAAGAGTGAATGACAAGGGAAACCTGCAGCAAGGAGGATAGAAAGTCAGACAAGATAATAAAAATGTACAGCTAACAAAATATTAATCTTCATGAATTTTGCTTTGCTTCAATCCCATGTGCCCATAGAATTCTAGTAAGGCCTGTACTTAAAATTCTCAAAGCAAAATAACCATTAATAATTTAATTAAAAATAGGAAGTGCTGGAAATACTCAGCAGATGAGTGTTTCCAACACTTTCTATTTTTATTTTAGATTTCCTGCATCTGCAGTGCTTCACTTTTATTCTGCTAATAACTTGTTCGATTTTTGCCACATGTCAACCTCTTTGCGTAGTCCGTGATTTTATCACTCTTAAAGAGATCTCCTTTGCCCAAGCGCTGAAATCATTGACGAGATGCCTCAACATCTTGACCAGGTTATCCAGTTCCATGAAAGAATTCACTGGGATACGTTTATCATTTCTATTATGCCTTGGGTCAGAGAGCCAGCTGGTGAGCTTGGCACATCACCATGAGAATGCTGCTGCACTTTGAGATGGAAGCAACCTGTTGTTTATAGCATTCGCTCCCTATTAACAGACTGGTCTGTTTTTTTCAATCCCATTCAAATCAAGTGAATGTTGTGAAAACTGCCAAAAAAAAGAACCTAATCAAATGCCATATTTCTGTGCTGAGGAATGACTATGATGGCAGCTATAAAATACACTTTGTAATTTGAACTGCAGCAGCTGCAAGAAAAAGACTGGAATTTTTGCAGTGATAATCCAGGCCCTGATAGATCAACAGGCCAGGGAAAGATATTACTGACAGCTGTCCATACCAAGGAACATGAGGGATATCGGGCAGGAAAACATACTTAATAAAATAATGTAACAATTTAATTATGGGCAAGATGAGGAAAATTTACCACAGATTCTATGGAATTAGATTCCACTTTCCTTTATCTATTTCACTGGCCTATCTTGATCATTCTTGGGGTTAGGATTGTACTTCTATCTGAACACGCTGAGGATGAGGGATATTGGAAAACTGTGCAGAAGTAAGGTATTGGGCACGGTTCAAAGGCCTCATCACGCCCAAATTGGTGTCGGGATGAGGGTGTTGAACCTCGCGAGAGGCCGCTCACGGGATTCGCAGCACTCGAAAAGCCCTGGGCGAGATCCAGATATGTATATTTGGCTCATTTAAATATGCGCTCATCGGATTTACCCGGGGCCTGAGATTCACTTGGAGACCTTGCCAGTGCACCGTTTAGTACTGGTCCATACAAACGTGGAACAGTCGTAATGGTACCTGGGGGGATCTCCCAGGTCATTGGAGACCCCCGGTGTTCAAGCATTAGGCAGGGTGGCACTCTGGCATTCCTGCTGACACCTAGGCACCTTGGCACTGCCGGCCTGGCACCTTGGCACTGCCATCTTGTCGCCCTATCTTTACTTTGGTCCATCTGGCCTCCTGGTTCCGCTCTCAGCACCAGGTGGGCAACTGTATTATGTGCTATAGATGTGCTATAGATATGGAGGCTTATTCTAATTGAAATGATTCTGTCTCCTGGGTTGGAGAAGAGGTCACCGCAAAGTCAAAAGGGCAGGTTTCACCCGACTGCCCTTCCGGCAGCAGAACAATGTCATGGAATTTTCATGCTGTTGTCTTACTCTTGAAAAGAATTTTTAGTTCTTTAAGGTCATTTAGGGGACGTTTGTTACTCTGCTGTGGCAATTTGAAGCAATGCATTGTGATGTCACAATGGGACAATTGGCAATTGTGACAGGTGAGGTTGAGTTCACTCTGTTCAATAGTTCACAGCTGACCCAATACCAAAAACCGAAGGACAAAGGTCTTCCGATACCCAGCAAAACAGAAAAGAAAAGAAATAAACATTTACCTCTTCTTTGAGCCTAACTTTACATCCCTATTTAAACCTGGATGGCTAATCCGTTTCCCAGGGGAAACTCAATACGGTGCATAACAGCAACAGTCAGATTGCCAGAACGAGTCTCATACCGGCCAAAGTTCAATCCAAATCAGGGTTTTTGTAGCGCCTCAGGTCGACAACAAACACATGCTGTGATTTAATGCCCGCATGTGCCTGGCACGATCTAGGTGCACCGATTTAATCACGGGAGAGACTAAAATCGAGATCTGCGCCGGGTGTGAATCAGTTCACAATGTAACCGGCCCACTCCCATTGGTGGGTTCCGGAAACCGCCCAGAACGTGGCAAGACACCATTTTAGACCAATTCAGGGCAATTTCCAACTCATTAGCGAGATAGAAGCCCAAAGTAATGGCCTCCCAGGAACTAACTGGCACCCCAGCAGGAGATCACACGATGCCATTTAGCACGCCTATTTCAAACGTGAAGCCAGCGCAATGGGTGCTGACGGGAGCAGCCATTGCCATTCCCTGCATGCAGCCCAGTGCACCGGAGGGTGGGGGGCCCCTCAGGGGGGATGGGCCAGGTCGGGGGTTTGGGCACCATAGGTCGCTAGGTCGTGGGTCACCCCTAAGCTGAGGGGGTGCGGGCTTACAGGCCATCCTCCTTACCATAACAGGAGCAACTACAGCTGCTGCCTGATGCCCTACCAAGACCTTCCAGGGCAGAGCCCTGTTTGTGGTTATATGCTGACAGGCACTTTAACTCCCTTTAACTGTGAGCAGCCCCTTGGTCCATTGCTGAAGGCTACTGTTAATAATGGATTGGCATTGTTAGTTACGTGAGTACTTCACAGCTCTCAAGTACATTCCCATGGGTACACATGCCATGTCTCTGGCGAGTGTTATTGCCTAGAATCCCAATCAAATCATAGGCCTGGAAACTTTGCCTGAACCATTGAACCAGAGAATCTCTACAGTGCGGAAGGAGACCATTCGGCCCATCGGGTATGCACCGACCCTCCGAACAATCCCACTGCCTAGGCCCACTCCCCTGCCCTATACCCGTAACATGCACATCACTAGTCACTCAGGGCAATTTTAGCATGGCCAATCCACCTACCCTGCACATCGTTGGACTGTGGGAGGAAACTGGAGCACCTGGAGGAAACCCACACAGACACGGGGAAAACGTGCAGACTCCGCACGGACAGTCCCCTAAGGATTAAACCTGGGCCTGGACGCTGTGAGGCTTTTTTTACCCTAACCCTAAACTTGAACGTCACCCTCACCTTAACCCTGGGGACATCAACACCACAGAGGCAGCAGCCAACACTCAAACACCCCAGAGATGGGCATCAGCATTGGTGATATCGCCACGACCAGAGAGTGTGTGTGTGCATCAGGAGAGATCACCTGAGCATAGTCTCCCAAATGCAGGTCCAGGGGCTCCTGCTGTGGTCGAAGGCGAGTGTGCAGTGTGGGGTTCCCCAGCACAACTGGCTCACTGGAGAGTACTCTGCGAGAAGGTGGGGCATGTAAGGGTGGGGGAAGGGTGGGGAATTTGCGAGTCCCAGGTGCAATACCTAACTGATTGTTGGTCTGTCTCCATCTGCAATTCTCTACAGATAGGAATTTGAGTGCTGGTGGCAACCCAGGCACCAGAGAGGACAGCAGAGCCGACGTAGGCGAACGGTGATATCCCACGTTCAGGGGGCCGCCATACACCCTGCAGACCCGGTCGCCCATCAGGCTGTGGAGAGACCCAGAGGGGTCGCTAGCAACGGTCGAAGGTGCACAGGCATCGTTGGTCGCTCCAGGAGATGATGGACAGCCTGTGCCATGTCCCTGCGGGTTTGGCGCCCTATGGAGGATGTTGAAGTCACAGATGCTCTACATGCCCGGGCAGCTGACTATATTAATTTTAAATTGGACCACCCCATCAAGATGCCCGGCAACAGGATTCTCCGACATTGCTGGATTCCCCAGGACCAAGTGGCAATAGATGGCATGCATATTGCATTGCATGCGCCAGAGCATCAGGGAAGCCCTTCATTTACAGGAACGGAGTCCAATCCCTGCATGTTCAGATTGTGTGCGACCACCGCCTCCGAATCATGCACGTGTGCGCATGCTTCCCAGGAAGCGTGCATGACAGCTACATCCTGGGTCAGTCGGATATCCCTGCTGTCTTCAAGGATTACCCCAGGATGACAGGTTGGCTCTTGGGGGAATAAGGGGTACCTGCTGATGACGTCAGTGTGGAGGCCGGAGACTGATGTGGAGACCCGGTATCGAGGCCCATGTTGCCACCCGTGCTGTCATTAAGCATTGCATTGGACTGCTCACAATGTGGTTCCGATGTCTGGACCGCTCTGGTGGTGCCCCGCAGAGGGTCTCCCATTTTGTGGTGGTCTGCTGTGCCCTCCACACCCTGGCACAGCAGCAGGGTGACATGCTGGAGGAGGAGGAGGAGGAGGGACGTGCGGTCTCATCTGAGGAGGAGCCGAACCAGGAGGGGATGGAGGATGAGCCCAGGGAGGATCTGCTGGAGCAACTGGAGGAAGGAGGACAGGTGGTGACGATGGTCCGGCGTGCCGGGAGGGCTTCATCCTTACCCGCTTCTCATAGGACGAGGCTTAATCCATCAGCTCACCCCGAGCCCCAGCCCTCTCGCAACTCCGCCAGTCACCCCTTCCTCCATTCTTCTCCCTCCCATTTTCCCCTTCCCCTCCCGCCCCTCCCCATTCCCTTTTCCTCCCACACAGCAATATGGTTGACTCTTAAATGCTCTCAGGAATGGGCAATAAATGCTGGCCCAGCCAGCGATGTCCACATCCCATGAATTCATTAAAAACATTTTTAAAACATCTGCCGCCCCAATCCACAACTACCCTGTTCCACCCTCCAAGGGTCTGTGTAACACCACTCCAGGGTGATGGGCCTGTGTCGGCACTGTCAGCGGGTCACTATACAGGGCAGCAGAGTGATGATAAATCACTGTGAGGAAAGCGCTGCTGTTCCTGAGTCTATGCCAAAGTCTGACTCCTGTCTTTCTGAAGATTGCGTGCTCACACCCATCATCTGCCTGGGGTTTGTATCAGGGGCTCTCATGGTAGGACCACTGAGCCCAGGGGGCAGGAGGAGTGGAGGGCCAAGGGGGTGGGGGTGCAGACAGGCCCGCCGTATAGATTAACATGACAAGAGGCTTCACATGTATCTGGTGTTACATGTCTTAATAGTGAACATTCGAAACCCCCATTGTTCCCAGCTAAGGATGGTGCCCCTCCCATCCCAATGCTCCCCAGTGCCCACTCAGTGATCCTCAATCTTCCTCATATTCTGTGCTCTGCCACTATGTCTATGTGTGCCCCCAGGATGCGCTTCAGATTTGGAGGCAGCCTGCTGCTTTTTACGCTTTGTGGCCTTTGGTGCCCTTGGTGGGTGTCCTCTAAGGGGACTGGAGTTGGAAGCCCGGCCGACTACCCATTGTCACTATCATCGCCGTGCCACTCTGTTCTGCCCACTGACCTTGAGAAGCGCTGCTGACAGGAGCGGGGATTTGGTGAGGTAGAGACCACGGTCGTCTCCCTGGTGGCTGGCACCGTGTCGGCCTCCAGTGGTCCCTCCTCCAGGACGGTACCCATGGGGCCCTTGTGTCTCCATGGAACTGAGGGGCGGCTGGAGTGAGCTTCAAAGGCCCATCTGCGTCATCCGTCTCTGCCAACCCTGGCGCCTTCCCGTTGTCTGCACCATGGTGTTGACACACTCAGCGATGCTCCTCAGTGACTGTTCCACGTTCTGGAGTGCCTCGGCAATGCCCAGCTGCATCTGGGACATGTCCCTCAGTGACTGGGACATGATATCGAGGACCCCAGACATGGTCATCACAGACTGAGCCTTGCCTTAGACACCGCCACCCAAGATGCAGACGTCGCGCTCCAGGTTTTCCACTGCCGTCGCCACCCCAGCAGTGATAGCCTCGGTGCCACACATTGCCGGCACCATATCCTGTGCCTGACTCCTCCAATTGGCTATGCACTCACCAGTGTGTCACTGACATCCCCTCCTGAGTGTCGCGGTCGTGCCCAAGCATCTGCATCAACTCTGGGATAACCTTGCCCAGAGGCTCAGCATCTGACTCAGACCCAGATGTCCTGCGGTCCAGCAGACCTCCGACTGCTGTCTCTCTTGGATGTGCCTCCACCTGACGTGCATCAACAACTGTGTGTTGCTCACCAGATCGTGCCCCAGAAACCTGTCCACTAATGTCGCCCACCGAGGTGTGTGTCTGCGCTGGTGGAGGGTGGGGATGACAGCTGTGACGTGTCGATGATGATCTCCTCAGAACACTGCTCCGAGGTGTTCTCTTGTGGCAGCCCCTCCAGGTGGAGAACCTGCAAGAGGAGAGACCATTTTGTCTGACAAGAACGACTCACTCGAGACAGGTCATTTAGGTGAAGGTGCAGTGGATCCTCACCTCTGTGACGCAGGCAAACCTCGCTGTCATTGACTGCTCTATTCTCAACCAACCCCACAATCTCCAGCACCCCTTCCTCATATGATGTCCGGAACCCAACCGCCCATCTGAGCTCTTTACTGCCTGTTATGGGCCAACGTTTACGTGGACAGAGAGGGGGCATTGTGAACCACACGCTTGGTGCATCAGAGGGGACATGTGTGGCCTCTGTTCCTGGGCATGGATGGGTTGTGCTGGTGGGTGCCAGGGTGTGCATGGCTATATGTTATGGGGGGAGGCGTGCGTGTTGTCAGCCGCCAACTTGTTGGGGGGTGGCAAGCAGGGCTGATGCCATAGGGCGGTCTTAATATACCCATACATCCCAGTGGAGGGCGTTGGTTTTCTCTCGACATTGTATGGCGGTCCTCCTGGTCATGCTGCCCGAACTGGCGACCACTACCACTGCTTCCCAGGCGGTTATGGCGGCCATGTTGCTGGTTCCCGGACCCCCTTGGGGGAATAGAGTGTCCCGTTGTACCTCTATGGCATTCAGTAGCCTAGCCGGGTCGGCATGCCCAAATCGCAGAGCAGGGCTATGGGGTGCTAAGCTCATGTGCTACTTGGAGAGAGTTTAGAGGGAGCGCTTATGAACTGCTCCCCCTTGTTAGCAGAGAGCTGCCAGGTAGAGTTCCGATGAATCAACTGGTGTTCCACCACGAAGCTGGTGGAAGGATCATTTCCAACACAAAGTGCTGTTAAATACGGGCGGCTTCGCCATCGGGAAGCACTCCGGAAGTCATGCCCGATATGACACTTTGAACTTTCTCCATTAAATCACACGCACAGTCTGCACACAACAGATTCTTCACTCTCCTGCAGACTGAATATACGAGACAAGGCATCACATAACCTTTTCTGGAAATAGCCTGGTGTGCCATTTTGCAACTAAATGAATGCAGATCCAGACACAATCTCGTGATGTGGTCATCCCTGCCTTTGTTCAGAAAGATCATCCTCACCTTTTAATGATGGCTTCCCACCGTGCCTCAAGGATCCGGTAGACAAAAGCCGCATCTTCTGTCCTGGTTCAGTGACCATCGTGTTCTAGGACGTGAGGTTTTCCTGGAAGTTTTGAGAACACATCGGGCTGGATGCTCCATTGCTGAGATTAAGTGTTGATGACGGGACAGGATTTGTGGAGTTCCACGACAGCAAAACTTGCGCCGCACCTGGGTCGATTCGACGACCGTTGAGGGGTTAGCACCGGCACTATGGAACACGATAGATTCCAATGAGCACAGGTGCCGGATTCGCCGGGTCCATGATTGACACTCGGGAGACTGACAAGCTGCAGCCAACTATACACATCTCACTCCCCACACACACCAATCCCAACCAATAAGATGGGAGCAAGACACGTGGCCCCGAGGTTAACCAACGCGGAACTGCAGACCCTGTTAGATGCCATGGACCATGTACCCTGGGGTGGGATGGAGGCTGCCAGCTGATGCTGTTCACCGGGCCTGGATGCAGCTGGCTGAGGTGGTCAGCACCGTGGTTACCTTGTTCTGCCCGCTGACCTTGAGATGCGCTGGTGTTAGTAGGGAGGATTCAGGTGAGTTAGAGACCACCATCGTCTTCCTGGTGGCAGGCTCCAGCGCTCTCTCCTCCCGCATGGTGCCCATGGGGCCCTGGGGGTCTCCATGGTGTAGCCACCTGGGGTGGCCACGCCCGATTCCAAAATGGATACTCGCAAAGAGTACAGGGAAAAATGGACAGCACTAGAAAAACAAGCAGGTGCAAGGTTTCCTGTGGATTGGGACCTGCAGAACCCAGACAGAACTGAAACTACTAGCCATTAGCATTGTAATGAGCTATCTCCAGGGACAAAAAGAAACATTGAAACAATCGGTACCAGGACAGACTCCCCGGCGCCAGTGGAAGCTAAAACAAAGGCAGGCCAACGGTTACCTAGAGCCCGCCCAACGATCAGGGAACGACCCCGTTATTGAAGAGAATTGATACAAACGATTGGGAGATGGTCCAATTAATTGGGACCAAGTACAGGGTCCGCCCAGAAGGGCGCGAAACCCCTTGGGGTATAAAGCAGAGCCCCCAAGGTCAGTTCGCTCTCTTACTCTTATTTTCTCCACCTTCCCCTTGGCCTTTGGCTCTCAGCGACGAGAGGCCCGCCAAGCACCAGCCAAGTAAGTCTAAGGTCAATGCACGCTACGAGATAGACGCTCCTAGCTACTATTCCATACCAGTTCGAAGCCAGCAGTATCAGAACTGGACAACGGCCATTGTTCCTCTGACTGATTGGGCCACTCGAAGCTAAGTATAGGCTTTTAGTAGTAGTTGTAGTTTAGCGAGTAGAGTTTATGCATGAATAATAATTGACTGTGTGTGTAAATAAATGTGCATTGATTTCAAACTTACTAACTGGTGTATCGAGTCATTGATCAGTATTCGGTTTTGAACCCTGTGGTGGTATCAGAAAGATACCTGGCGACTCTTGAGCAAAGGTAATTAAAACAGAGCAAATTAAGGGAAAGCATAACGAGCAACAATGGGACTAGGGGGCAGCTGGAGTGAGCGACAGAGGCCTCCATGTCATCAGGTTCTGCCGCTCCTGTCACCCCCCTCCCAGGAGAAGGCCGCTCATAACCGCCAGGAGCGGAGGAAGACTGAAGGGGGAACGCCAGATCTGTGGCCCCTCATTGCAGCAAAATAGGGAGCACTGGACGTGGTTGCCGGGCCCGAAGAAAGGGCAGTCGCTGGGGCGGAGATCAGCATCGGGCGTGGAAGTGAGACCCAGCTGAGTTGCAGTTCCCCATGGCACGTGTGTCACCCCCCCCCCCACCTCACACCCACACCATCCCCACTCCACCACCACCACCCCGACACCCCCTCTCCCCTTCTCAACACACCTCCCTCCCCAGCACACCTCACCACCCCCACTCCCACCCCGGCCGCAGTGCAATCATGCGTCTTATGTCTTGCAGGAGCTGCTAGTGATGGTGTAGATCCTTCTGGTGTCCCCCTCCCCTGACTCCAGCCATAGGCAGTACCCCAGGTGCTCACCGGCAACAACCATGACAGTGACACGGACTTGACCCATGAGCCCAAATCCCAGAACATCCCAGAACCCGAGTCCGGGGATGACACTGATTTCCCATCACAGCTGTCTCCAACACCCTCCACCAACCCAGAGAGACTCACCTCGATTGGGCACTTTACTGAAGAGGCTCCTGGGGCACTATCTGGTGCGCACCGCACACATGCTCTGGTACAGCAAGTGGAGGTAGGAATCCCCGTGGGATTGGATGATTGGATGGCGGGCCGACCCCAGGGACTAGCTGCCGTCCAGGCTTCGGGCCTCTGGAAAGGACTGTCCCTTCGATTGTGGAGGTGCAGTCACAGAGCCAGGGACTACATGAGGGGTTGTCGGCGAGCATCCCGCACCTACTGATGCAGTTGGAGGAGTCCAACCATGTGCAGGAGCGGATGGTGGTGCCCACCATGTGTGCCACCCAGGCCAGCACAGGCGGCATCCGCGGGGGAGGCCTTAGCGGGCGAAGGTTCAACATGTCCCAAGGCCTGATGCACTCTGTGCAGACAGTGGCTGAGGCCGAGGATAGGGCTGCCGTCTCACAGGCAGCCATGTGCTAGGGCCACCTGGACATTGCAGCGGCACTGCTGAGTGTGGCCCAGTCACAGAGGGCCATGGCTGAGAGCTTCGGCAGCATTGCCTAGACACTGGCCAACATGGCACTGAACCAGAGGGAGGTGGCCCAGTCCCAGAGGCAGATGGCACAGTCACTGGCTGATGTGGCACAGACCCAAAAATTGGTAGCACAGTCACAGCCTGGTGTGGCGCATCCCAGGTGGAGGTGGTCCACTCCCTGTGCTTCATGGCCATGTGCATGCAGCCCCTGGTTGAGATGGCAGTGGGTCTCCAGGACTGGCAGCACCAAATGGTGGGGGAACCTCCAGGGGTAGTTCTGCTCACACCCCCATCCTATGAGTGGCCTGGGAGCCATCGGGCACCCCGGGTGAGGAGGAGGTGATGGGGACCAGTGACTCCCATAGGGGAGGTGCCAGAACACTGCAGCGCATCAGCGTTCCTGCCCCCCCCCCTCCTGACTCTGGTGCATCACATGGGCAGCGGGCAGAACAGGGCGGCACCATGCCACTTGGGATACCCAAGCAGCACCAATGCCCAGTCACCATAGAAGACGGCCGCCACAGGGGACCCAGGTCACAGGACAGGAATCACTGTAGTCTGCCTCCACTCCTGATGTACCGTCTGGTGATCCACCTCAGTGTAACGTTAGGGCCAGTAAGGCCAGAGAAGTAGGCGCCAGTTAGGTTGGCAAGGGTGCAGAGCATAGTTTAGCGATAGGGGCTAGGACACGAATCTGCATATATGTTGTCACATTAAACACCCGTGACAATGATACAACCTGCGCCCGTGCTCTATCAGAAGGGTTTGAGGGATGGCCTGGTCTGGGCTGGCCGCAGTGGGGCGCGGGTGGGACGCAGGGGATGGGGAGATTGGGTGGACGTTGGGGTGGGCTTGGCCCAGGGACCGCAGTTCAGCCAGCGCTCACCGCTCCGGTGACTCATCACCCTAACCCGCGCCCCACCCCCACCCCACAGCAGGCCACCACGATGTGGGCGAAACTCCCAGGGCTCCTCCAGAGCAGTCCTGGCACCTGAACAACTTTCATCCTTGTACCTCTTTTATTATCATGAGAGTCAGTTTTATGAATTTCAGCATTAGTTAATTTCACTGAGTAATACTAGTGTAGTCAACATTCCATTTGTCAGACCTTGTCTTTTGTGCTACGGTCCAATGCTTCTGTTTGGAACTTTGATCCAAGATTATTTTAAAGCAAAAAAACAGTGGAAGGAAATATTTTTCTACCTTGTTTCGCTAACCCTAGTTTGTAGCCTGCTGCTGACTGGTATATTCTTTAACTACATAATACCATTGAAAATCAGTCATTGTAAATATTATGTTGAAAGATGAGGATGACGAAAGTGACATGCCTTTGATCCTAATACGCTTTGAATAAACAGGAAGGGCGAACCTTTGCAGATTTTGTAACTGAACAGAGAACGTTCCTTTGTAGCCAGGATCTGTATTTTAGCACCATCCCCTGCCATTCTGTAATCAATGCTAATTCTGTGAACTTATTCCACGTCACATCAATACGGAGAAATTCCAGTACTTATTGTAAAGAGTGAAATTGACTAAGTATAAGTGACAACAAAAGCTTTCATTGAAAAATTAATTTCCTCCGATTAATTGTTCATTTTTCTGCATTAGCTGCCGCAATTGTCTGAATTGTCCATTCACACGTCTTGGGATGGATTCTCCCCACCCCGACGCGAAAATCGTGTTCGGCGCCTGGGCAGAGAATCCAGTTTCACGCATGGAATCGGGACCTGTTCTGCGATTCTCAGGGCCCCCGAGTACGCCGCGCTGCGTAACCTGCGCCCATTGCTTGAGGCCAGCCCCACTATTCTCTTCCCCCGACCAGCCAAAGTCCCGATAGCATGGATCTAATCTGGTCCTGCCGTTCGAGATACTCGGGTGGCGGCGGACTCAGTCTGCGGGTCACCATGGTCGGGGGGCTGGCCGATCAGCAGGCGGGGGGGGGCCCATACAGGACTGGGCCTTTATTGTGCAGGCGGTCCGTGTCGGGCACACAGATGATCGGGGGCACTATTTGATAATGGGTTATAAAGTGTAGAGCCAGGAATAGGATTTTGAATTTGCAGCAACTTATGCGGGCGGTCCAGGTCTGTGGGCTGAGTCCGCCATGGAGTATGGCATGGTGCCTCTGACCCGGAAGTGTGGTGGGGGGCATATCTGCAGCTGGAGCTGCGAGCTCCATAATGTTTCCCTGCTAGCCCCCCGCAGGGCTGTGAATCTGTGGCCTTTTGTCGCCAGTTTTTCTGGCATAAAAGGCCACAGTTTTCACGATGGCATGGGGACATAGTCTCTGACACGGAGAATCCAGCCCCTTATGTGTCCCCTTCTTCTCCACATACACAGTAAGCTTGATACCTACTTGAGGAAACAGTCTGTCACTCGTGATGGGAATCTGGAACTCACTGCTTGAAAGGGTGGTAGAGGCGGGAGCCCTCACAACATTTAAAAAGCATTTAGATGAGCATTTGAAACGCCATAGGATGCATGGCTATGGACCAAGTGCTGGAAAATGGGAATACAGTAGATAGGGGCTTGACGGCCAACACAGCCACGATGGGCCAAAGGGCCTCTTTCTGTGCTGTAAATCTCTATGACTCTCGACTTTGACTTGTATTATATGCTTACATTTTCAATCATTTCATGTGCAAAACATTGACTCGCTAATCCATTAATTACGTTTTGCATCCCAACAGGGATTTAAATCATACAAATGTAAATTCAAAATCCCATTTGTGGCTCTACACTTTATACCCCATTATCAAAACTTCTCAGAGGCTGAAATGCTTAACCATCCTCAATCTGCTGTCGGTGGATTTCTCCTGTTTGTTCAATTGGATTTAATCATTTCAGCGGACTGAAATATTTCAACATGTTGTTGGGAATGGATGCTTGTGTTGATGCATGCTTTACCATTGGGTCATGGCATGCTCACATTGCAGAGAAAACCCAGGCAGTATGATGATTGTTGATTCTTATCGAGGGACAGAAATCCAAACATGAAGAGATTGTGGGGCCAACTTTCAATCACCGGCTTCAGGCTTCTAGGTTGGTGCAATGTTCAGGTCCCATTGTCGCCGAAGGTTTGCCCAATGCCATTTTGAGGCAAACAGCGCCCCCTCACCCACTCGCCCCCGCCATCTGAAAAAGACTAGGAGGCAATTTAAAGGTACAAATTGGGGATGTACATTGGTTAGAGCCTCACATTTGCAATGTTTAGGTGTAATTAGCAGAGTGAATGCCACACTGTGCCATTCATACCAGGTGTTGAACAGCCCAGGTAGCAGATCTTAAAGATACCAATGAAGCTGCTTGAAAATGGCCTTGGGAAATGATTAATTATTTGTAGTCAATTTTCATGAAATGACAACAGTTGAGATATCAAAATTGTAATCAATTTTAATTAGCAACTGACAGCCAGCAACTGCACTGGTGCGCAACTATTTATTAGCTTAGGGCAGGAGAGGAAAGGAAAGTGTAATAACCTGGTAGAAAGAGTGACCACGAGGTGGATTAATATATCAACGATTTATTAAAGTAAAAGACTATGTGCAGGGAGTGAGATAAGAGCCACCATGTTCCAAGACTCCAAACTCCTAACTGAAGGCGAACCCACGCTCTGGTCCCCAGGGTTAGCATGCTCTGGCCCCATTGGCCGATTGCATCACATGATCCTGCAGGAACACGCCCTCTTGAAGAGGCACGCTATTACACCCCTCCACCCCTCCCCCTTTAAATCCCTGATGAACATTCTCAAATAACAAAGGAACTATTTACAAGAATGTACAAGTGTCTCTCAAAACAGTTTCTTCTAGGGTCAGCCGGTCAGGGGACCTCTTAATTCTTTGAGAGTCATGCAATTCACTGACAAGTGCTTCAACAGTAGAGGTGACTGGTGTTTGGCCCTCACCGGGCTGTTTCTTGATGTGTGAAGATGTATCCAAACAGGTAGTTTCTTTAGTTCCCCTTGAAACAATACTGGATTCGTCCTCTGGGCAACTTGCTGTGGAATTACTTTCATCCACATCCATCTCGCTGACAAGTCTACTAGGGCAAGGTTGTGACACTAGTTCAGTGTGCAGTTCTCTTTTCCTTAAGTAGTCCAAGTGTTTTTTTAACCTTCTTCCTTGTACTTCTACCTCGTAACGATACTGGACCTGTTTTGGTCACGATCATTCCCGGGACCCAATTAGGGCCAAAACTGAAATTCTTCTCCTAAACTAAATCACCCACCACAAATGTTCTTTCAACTTCCTTTGAATCGTGGTGTCTTTTCTGTTAGTTTTGTTTAGCTTTCACCCTTCCCGCCAAATTTGGACATTTAGGGCACGATCAAACGGCCTCTTGGTACCTGACTCAGTGACATAACAAGGACATTAAATCTCGTGAGAGAGCTCTTCTGAGATTTGCGACGCTTTGAACGCCTCACGAGATCAAACGAGATTCTTCGCTGGGCGAGATCCTGATTAACATATGTAAAGGAGTCATTCGGCTCATTTAAATGTGTCTGCGCCTGATTATCCCGAGGCCCAGGAATGAATGCCCACGCCTGGGAGTTCTCCCCATGGTGCTGTTTAGCACTGATCCACACAAATGTGGACCAGGCGTAATGGCCCTAGCGCATCTCCCAGGCCATCGGAGAGTCTGGTTGGTCGGGCTCTGGGCAGGGTAGTACATTGGTACTCCCGCTGCCACTGGGCACCACAGATCAGCCTACCTCTCAAAATGTCACTCAATGCAGACCCCAAACTCGCATTGTTCAGCCCTTTGTTTGGATGTTTCATGAATGCCATGATCATCTCCCCTGAACCCTTGTTGTCGAATTGAACCTGTAACGCAGCATTATCAAGGGCTTTTTGAGTGGTAATGACCCTTGACTAACAACCAATTCCTTAAATATTTTGAAGTCGGGGACATCTGGAGACATCAAATTACTAATTAGGTTGTTAGTAGGAGCCCCACAGGTCGCTAGTAAAATTACCCACTGCTTTTCCATCCCGCAGGTTTAATTTGCCCGGAAAAAGCAACGGAGATGCCCCTGCTCCATTTCGGGTCAAATGGTTTGCGTTTACCAAAAAGGAGCATTGTCACTCGCAGACTGTGAAACGAGTTTACTTTGATGAAGAAAGTTTCACACAAAGTCTGCTCTCCCGATTTTCCTAACAGGAGGAAGAATCTACGGTTGGTCCTCATCGTCAATGTAATATCCTGATAGACGGGTGACCACCAGACAGATAAACAAATGAACAATTGTTTAAAGTAGCTGATATGGGCTGGCAGTTGTCATTTTTCTTTGTTCTTTGAGCATACACCCTGGGTGGAGGGTTACCTATGCTAGCTGTAAGGTTTCAGCTAGTGAACGGGAGTGAGGTGGGGGGAGGGGCTGCGGCTTATTAGACCTGCTTGAGCAAGGTTCAGTGAACCCAGATTATTTGTATTGTGGGGGTAGGGGGGCAGATAGGAGGGAGTTGTTTTTCTGGAAAGCTTTTTTCAGGGTTATGGGGGGACGGGAGGCTGGGAGGGGGGGTTGTCTAACTGAGACTAAGGCCTTGTAAGTGTCGCAACCTAGGGACGGGTTGGTGTCTGCCTTGGGTGGGCCCTGGTTTCGGGCCTGACGGAGGTGGCGACCTTTGTCTTTTATCTTTAGGAATTGGTCACAGTTAGTGGGTCGTGGAGGGGAGGGGGGGGGGGGGGGGGGTGGCTGGTGAGGGGTGGATGTTTAGGGCTGTTTTTTTTCTCTTCAAGCGATACGGTTTGTATATGGCATTTTGTTTGTATGGATTTGTTTATTTGGTGTTTTATGGAATGAAATCAAAATACTTTCAGAAAATATATGGACTGCAGCTTTTCCCCACTGCCGTCATCAGGCTGCCTGGTCTTTCATTCTCTGTTTTCTCCCTACCTTCCTTTTTAAATTGTGGGGTTACATTAGCTACCCTCCAACCCAAAGAAACTGTTCCAGAGTCGACGCAGCCTTGGCAGATGACGAGCAATGCAATGATTTCATGATGTCCCAAAGTGCGTCACAGCCAATGCAGTTCTTCTGAAGTGTACCCTTGTTGTAATGTAGGAAGCATGGCAGCCAATTTGTACACAGCAAGGGTGCCTCAAGTGGCAATGGGATTATGGCACGATAACCTTCGAGCACCAGGGATGGGGTTCCAGACTTATATGGAGGGGTAGAGTTCATGAATGGTCGTAGTGATGTGTGAAATACTGATGTAAATTAATACAATTTGTAAAATGTATTCCAAAATAAATGTTTCATGAAGCATTCTTTCAACGTCCAGAAAGCTATTTTAAATATTTAAGAAAAGTAAAATTGTTTAAGCTCTCTGCCATGCTGAAGGAGGAGGCCAGTCTACATGAACCATATGGAGGAAGTGATGGAACTGCTCTTATCACTTGTTCAGCTTTATTGTGACTGTCCTTTGGCATCATTCAGTTCTTTAAGAACTTTGATTTTCTTTCCTAAATATAAACATTTATAAAGGATGATGATAATAGAACGATAACCATCTGGAAGTACTCTACCAGACATAAAATAAGTTTATTAAATATTTTAAGTTTTGTGCTTATAATGTCATTGTTGTACAGAGGAAGAGTTTCAGTCACAAAGACAGCAGTCAAAGCCGATGTGAAAAATTAGTCTTCTGCAGTGCTGGACCCCTATCAGCACAATCTAAATTGAACTCGTCAGCGCATCCTTAACTTCCCCATCTCCACTACCATCTGGGTTTTCAATTGAAAATTCGGTATTCATGGCCAATTAGGCCTGAAGACACTAGTTGTGTCACTGCATATAGATGTCCACCAACCATGGCGGCCGAACAGGGTGATCCATTAGGTATTCGTATTAAGTCTGATCTTGTAGCTCAGTGGGTAGGGCTTCTGCCTCTGAGCCAGAGGTTCTGATTCATGTCCTACTTCAGGAGTTGTTAGCCACAGAAAGAGCATTTAGATATATGGTCAGATATGTTGATAATCAAGCTGCTAATTTTTCTAATACACCGATGGCAGGAGTAAGAGTGGGAGATTCCTGTTCAGCCATGCTTGAAGCAGTGTAGTGTCCCTCAAGCTATAATCACTTGTCTCTCTGATAGAGAGAGGTGCCTGTGTTTCCTTGTGGATTATGGCTAATTACAGCCAGAAGGGCTAAGTCCACATTTAGAAATGACTGGGCTGATTTTCCAACCGTTAACTAGTGCGCACAGGGAATAATATTATGGCCAATTTTGCAAATCCCACTTTAGGAAAGACACCAAGGCCTTAAAGAGGTTACAGAGTGTTATATTCATTGTTGTAGCCACAAAGAGAAAGGATCAGAAGCAGCACATGTTGAGTTAATATAACATAGTGCAAGGAGTTTATTTACAAGATGCTGCTCAAACAGGGTACAATGGTGCACTCTATTAAAGCCCATGAAATGCTCCAATGATGTAATTGCAAAACACGTGACATTACACCAGCCAGTGGTGTCACGCTGTGATATAATATAGAGGAGATTTACTAGAAAGATACCAGGGACGAGGAAGGATGTGGATTGTTGTGAAATGGTCACCAGAGATGGGGGATAGGAGTCAGAGACAAAATAGTTTTTATCCACCCCGCCAACTCCTTCACAATGTGCATCTCTCGATCATCCATTGAGCATCAGACACTGGTGGACCCCCTACCATCAATTGACCCCCTCCTCGAGGCCACAGGCAAACCTGACAAGCAGAGTGAATCTGTGCGAGTTCTGTTAAATCCCTGAGCCACCACTAAATTCCACTGGGCTTAGGAATAGTTGCTCTCAAGCGGCTCATTAATGAGTCTAATTGACATCTCACTGCCAGAGGGTGGGATTCCCGCGTCAGACCCTTGCCACCCCCAACTTTTTTTAAAAATTTAGAGTACCCAATTATTTTTTCCAATTAAGGGGCAATTTAGCGTGGCCAATTCACCTAACCTGCACATCTTTGGGTTGTGGGGGCGAAACCCACGCAGACACGGGGAGAATGTGCAAACTCCACACGGACAGTGACCCAGGGCCGGGATTCGAACCCGGGTCCGCAGCGGCGTAGGCAGCAATGCTAACCACTGTGCCACCGTGCTGCCCTGCCACCCCCAACTTAATTGGATACAGTTTTCCCAATGCCGGGATCCAATGCTGGCACTCACACCCAATTCTCCCAGTCCCCTCGCTATCATGCTCATTCCAGATCAAGGGCGCCCTTAAATTCCACCCAGGATCTGGAAGACAGTAGCTGAATGGTAGGCAGATTCACTGCTGACTTTCAAATGGGAATTGGAGAAATACTTGAAATGGAAACATTTGCAGAGCTTTGGGAAAGGACAGGGTAGTGAGACTAATTAGGAGCCACAACAGACACAATGGGCCAAGTGACCTCCTGTACTGTACCAGTCTTTGCACCCTAATCAGAATACCTCAGTGTGTATCTTTGCTTCACTTTACAGCCAACATTAATTTCACTGGTAATTCCACTTCTTGGACGTCAGGCCTTTCAACTTAGAACAGAATAGATCTCAACGGGGCAGCACAAGGGCGCAGTGGTTAGCATTGCTGCCTCACGGCGCCGAGGTCCCAGGTTTGATCCCGGCTCTGGGTCACTGTGGTGTTTGCACACATTCTCCCCGTGTTTGCGTGGGTTTCACCCCCACAACTCAAAGGTGTGCAGGGTAGGTGGATTGGCCATGCTAAATTGCCCCTTAATTGGAAAAAATTAATTGGGTACTCTAAATTTATTACAAAAAAGAATAGATCTCACCTCATGCGGGCTGAGAAAAAAATCAAACCATGACAGTGTCAGAGGCATCTACAGTTCAAACAACTACAGCCCTATGCTTGCAAGAGATAGGTAGTGATAAGTAATAGATGTGAAAAGCAAAATAAGCATCAAGGTAAGAAAAAAATACTTTCCCTCCTTTGCACAATTGTGGCCTTCCTACTTTCTGCAGTAGTCCTCACACCAGGTATACATCCCTCCATAACCACATTTACATAGACATCCATTGTCCTTGGACATTCTGCTCTTTTTCAAATGCACACACTCACTTCAATACAAGCATAGAATAGAAATGTTCATGGCCCAGAGATTGGCCATCCAGCCCATTGTGTTAATGTGGTACTTCTTTCCACCTCCCCAAAAGGACCTCCCAGTGCCTCCTCTACTTTCTCTCACACATGAGCATTTGTGTGGTTTTCACAGTGTGTGCTATTGTATCATCCATTCAGAATGTGCATATTTTATAATTACAGATCTAAACAGATACAATAATGAAAACACGAATGTTTAGAATTAGGCAGCGTAACCCAACAGCCAGTATTAACACTATCATTTCGCTGAACTTGTGTTATGTTATGCTTCTTCATGCAGTATAACCTGCTTCCTTGATGTATACTCTGACAAAGGAAGGTTCAGACTTGGAGATAGGTTCAACACATTTATTGAACAGTTAACAATTCTCCTACTTGAGTTCGACTCTCCTGCTGATCTTGCTATAGTAACTCAATCTAACTAACCAGTCTGCTCTAATCCATACAGTGGGTGTGATGCTTCTGATCTGCCCCCCCCCCCCCCCCCCCCTTGTGGTAGTGTTACCTCTGCGTGTCTTGACTGCCCATTGGTTGTGTCCTATCTTACTGACCTATTGGTTGAATGTCTGTGTGTCATGATGTCTCTGGCGTTCCCTCTAGTGTTCACTCAGTCGCAGTGTACCTACCTTAACCCCTTGTGTATTTACAGTGATGCATATCACCACAGCTGGCTAAACCAGAATTTATGGCCAATTCCTAGTTGTCCTTGAGTAGGTGGGAGTGAGCAGTCTTCTTGAACTGCTGCAGTCCCTGAGGGACAAGATACACCCACAGTGCTGTTAAGGAGAGAGTTCCAGGGGTTTGACCCAGTGACAGTGAAGGAACAGCGATATATTTAAAGTCAGGGTGCTGAGTGACTTGGAGAGGAACCTTCAGGTGGTGGGGCTCCCAGGTATCTGCTGCTCTTGTCCGTCTACATGGTTGTGGTGGTAGGTTTGGAAGGTGCTACCTAAGGAACCGCGATGAGTTACTTCAGTGCATCTTGTAGATGGTACACACAGCTGCTACTGTTTGTCGGTTTTGAAGCAATTGAATGTTTGTGGAAGGGGGAGCAATCAAACGGGTTGCCTTGTCCTGGATGGTGTTGAGCTTCTTGACTGTTGTTGAAGCTGTACTCATCCAGGCAAACCGGGAGTATTCCATTACACTCCTGACTTGTGCCTTGAAGATGGTGGATAGACTTTGGAGAGTCAGGAGGTGAGTTACTCACATCACAAGATTCCTAGCCTTTGACCTATTCCGATAGCCACAGTATTTATATGGCTAATCCAGTTCAGTTTCTGGTCAATGGTAACCCCCAGAATGTTGATTGTGGGGGATTCAGTGATGGTAATGCCATTGAATGTCAAGGGGCAATGATCCCTTCTTGTTGGAGATGGTCATTATCTGGCACTTGGGTGGCGCGAATGTTACTTGCCACTTCCCAGCCCAAGCCTGGATATTGTCCAGATCTTGCTGGATTTGGACACAGACTGCTTCACTATCTGAGGAGTCATGAATGGTGCTGAACATTGTGCATCATCCCTACTTCTGACCTTATAATAGAAAGAAGGTCATGATGAAGTAGCTGAAGGTGGTTGGGCCTAGGATATTACCCTGAGGAACTCCTGCAGTGATGTCCTGGAGCTGAGATGATTGGTCTACAATCACCAAAACCATTTTTTTTTAAGCCAGGTTCAACTCCAACCAGCAGAGGGTGTTTCCCCTGATTCCCACTGACTTGTTTTTCGAGGGGCCCTTGATGCCATAATCAGGGAAATGCTGCCTTGATGTCAAGGGCAATCACTAACACCTCACCTCTGGCATTCAGCTCTTTTGTCCATGTTTGAACAAAGGGTTTAAAGAGGTCAGGAGTTGAGTGACCATGGTGGAACCCAAACTGAGCGTCCGTGAGCAGTTTCTTGCTGAGCAAGTGCTGTTTAATAGCTCTGTTGATGACTCCTTCCATCACTTTGCTGATGATCGAGATTGGACAGAATGGATAGTAATTGGCTGGTTTGGATTTGTCGTGTTTCTTGTCATAATTTTCCATCTTGTCAAGTAGTTGCCAGTGTTGTAGCTGTACTGGAACAGCTTGGTTAGGGGCACACAAGTTCTGGAGCAGTCGGAGTCTCGCAGCTATGTCCTTTAGGACCCGGTCCGCCTGGTCGGTGATGGTACTACCAAGCCACTTTTAGTGATGGACATTGAAGTCTCCCACCCAGAGCACATTCTGTGCCTTTGCCACCCTCTGTGCTTCCACCAAGTGGTGTTCAACATGGAGGAATACTGATTCATCAGCTAAGTGGGGATGGTACGGGGGGTTGTAATCAGCAGATTATCTTGACCTTGACCTAGTGCCATGAGGTTTCATGGAGTCCAGAGTCGATGTTGAGGACTCCCAGGGCAACTCCCTCCAGACTGTAAACCACTGTGCTGCCACCTCTGCTAGGTCTGTCTTGCTGGTGGCATAGGACATGCACAGGAATAGCATGGCGATGTCTGGGACATTATCTGTAAGGTATGATTCCGTAAGTATGACTATGACAGGTTGTCGCCTGACTAATATGGAGACAGCTCTCCCAATTTTGGTACAAGCCCCCAGATGTTAGTAAGGAGGACTTTGCAGGGTTGAAGGGGCTGGATTTGCTGTTGTCGTTTCCAGTGTCTAGGAGATGCCATGTGGTCCGTTCGGTTTAATTCCTTTTTGTTCCATTTGTAGCGGTTGGCTTGCTAGGCCATTTCAAAGGGCATTTAAGACTCAACCCCATTGCTGTGGGTCTGGAGTCACATGTAGGCCAGACCAGGTAAGAGTGGCAGGTTCCTTCCCTGAAAGCCGTTCATGAACCAGATGGGTTTTTAAAAACAATTCACATGTCATGGCAAGGAATATATATTACTGGTTGATTCAACATTTTTCAAAGCTTGCAAAATGTCATTTTTCACCGTGTGTAAGGTTTTTGAGTACAGTCTATAAAGCAGTCACCCTGAAGTTTTCCCAATTAGCGGAGAACTGTTTTGTCTCACTATGATTGAGATAATTACTTCAAGATATTTTTAGTCCCTTTGTCTTCAGGATTCATCAACTGCCTTACATTTCAAGCCAGGTCTTGCTGTTTACCTGTTTGCTTCTTGCACTTTTTTCATCTGAGTCTCCTTCGTCAAAATAGATAAAAGCTGAATAATAATAAGTTAATATTAAAAAATCAAGAATTAACTAGCATACAAAGAATGCAAAGCAGATCACAGGGTCCTGTACATCAACATAGATGCTTGGCTCCACAAATTATATTCATGTTTTCCAACAACCATTAAACTATGTAAATAAACAGCTCATACCCTTGGAAAAGCCATAATTCAGAACTTCCTTTAGGCACTGATCATAGATGGAAAGAAACAAATAAGACAGAAATAAAAGATTAAAGAGGAATGGTTTATAATGGAATTCTGGGGAAAGCTCCCACTCCCATATTTAAGTGACTTGAAGTTTTACGTTTTTGAAGAATCTTTTAAAAGGTTAGCACCACAAATTAAACTGAGCTTTACAGCAGTAAATTATTACCATTTATCTGTTTCTAACTTCTTATGTTCATTCTTGAGGGTATCGAACCAGTGATTTGATTGACAAATGGCGGCGTTAATCTTCCACTGGTGACTTCTCTTTATCGCGGGATATAAATGTTGGAATTTGATCAATGTTTCTTTCAATGGCTCTGCTGTTAACGAGTACACAGCTCCCCTTTGCAGGCAGATTTATTTCAGGCATTTTACTGTGATTTTTTTCTGAGTTCCTTTCATCTCTCATTTACTGATCATCGTGGTTTATTCATTTCGTTTCTCTTCTTCTCATTTTACCGCATCGCTTTCTGAGCTTCTAGTATCTTTTCTATTCTGTTTTATATACGCTGTTGTAAGATCCTGGGGGTGTTTGCAACCCCCTTAAGGCAGGAACAGACTTGGCATCAAAGCCTTCTTCTGAATCAATTTTATTGAGACAAAGTCAGGACAACTTCATTAGGTTCTCGGATAAACTGGTCAACAAACCTGGGTGGTGATTTACAGTACAGTGTGGAATATCCTCCCGTGTCAAGATCTGGATGGCAGACTGCACAAAATGGTTTCTCCCTCAGTTTTGGGTGCTGGGTCTTCCAGCCTCTTCTATCTTCCTTGTCTCTTGTCTTGTTTTGCCCTTGTCTCTGGGTGGTCTTTCCATGGCAAAGAAGGAAAACTCAGGGCATCCTTTACTCTGGCTGCTATCCAATTAACCCCTCCCTCACCCCAGTCATCTTCAGCCCCGTGGGTGAAGACCCTTTCCTTAACCAATCATAATAGTTTATGTGGCTGCTGCTAACCTTACATGTTTAAGGTCATGCCCTCTGTATCTCAATGCTTTTACATCCTGTGGTTCCTGACCTGGTAGCGAGAGAGATAAAGAGACAAGCAGGTTTGCATGGACTTCAAGTTCTGGTCCATTTTGCTACCAACAAGCCCTTTTAAAGCTTGACACAAACTCCCAGAATCCCTTCAACTTGGCACCTTTTCTAACTGTGCCCTAGACTTCTATGTTTTCCCACTTTAAAAATCCCACAGAGAAGAGTATCTAATAAAGAAAAGTGTCAGTAAACTACAAGGTTAGATGGTAGTTTCTTATAATAAGGTTAGATTCTAACAATTAGTATTCTTGTTAGTAAGCTAATAATTTTACACTGCTACGCTTGCGAAAAACTATCAACGACATTCTGTTGCAGGTTCAATTTAACTATTGGATGCTCCATAAGACCATATGGAAATCTTCACTCACCTTATTCCCGTCTTCTAATAACAGCTCTCATCCATTCTTTAGAATTTATCTTGGTTCACCCATGGCCATGACATCACCAAATTTAAAACTGAACAGGAAGGAAAAAGATAGGGGATAGGTCAGGAAAGGGGTCATGGCTTGAGGAAATTATTGCAAACCTTGAAGGCTAATGTCTACGACTTAGTACTAAAATATGCAATAATTTCTGTATAAATTTTAGAATTATGACCAGGGTAACTGAAACAATACTTCAGTCAAATTCCATTTCTATTACATGAGGTTTTTGCAGCTGTTTTGAGAATTACTTTCCATTTATAATTATTAGTTCACAGTAACTGAATAAACCAAATTCTGCTTTTATTACATGAAGTGAGAGAATTTTAACCTGTGCTTTGGGGATTTTATTCCATAATTCCATTTTCCATGAAAATTGTAAATGATTAAGAAGAAACCATGGTGTAATACTGATCCTCAAAATGCAACAGTTAGAGCATAGAGCGGAGTCTGCACGTCCTCCCCGTGTGTGCGTGGGTTTCCTCCGGGTGCTCCGGTTTCCTCCCACTGTCCAAAGATGTGCGGGTTAGGTGGATTGGCCATGCTAAATTGCCCGTAGTGTCCTAATAGTAAGGTTAAGGGGGGGAGTTGTTGGGTTACGGGTATAGGGTGGATACGTGGGTTTGAGTAGGGCGATCATGGCTCGGCACAACATTGAGGGCCGAAGGGCCTGTTCTGTGCTGTACTGTTCTATGTTCTATGTTCTAAGTAGAACGCGGTATATTGCAAAGGTTACAGGCTGGCTGTTCAACTCTTTTTTTAGTTATGAAAAAATGGTCAGTCTTGCTGGGAACGTCTGTTTAGGACAAATGATCGGAGACCTTAACAGTTGACATTTTGGATGTCGCTGCCAATGCTGAAAGGGTAATTTCAAAAGATTACGGTCTTTTGTGATATTGAGGCTAATTTTGATTTGACATCTGGCCTGAACAATTATTAAGAGGGAAACGGCTCCATTGTAAAACTGGCCAATTACCAAATCAGAAACAGATGACTGGCACACAGTTCAAAGCGTGAAGATTTTTTGGAGTGTTATGCAGCAACATTTGGAAACCAGTTTAAGGAGGGGTAGTGCTCTCTCCATTCATTTTTGTCTCCGCTGTAATTAAAAACTTCCATTGCAGTTTACCGTGTCCAACAATGTAAGGTCAAGCTAACAATATGCAATCCTATTGACATTTTGATTCTCTTCACATTATCACATCAATTTGTTTATGGTCTCCCCTTAACCTTATGTTATTAACACAACTTCAACTTTGAAAATCATACTACCAACATCCAGGATAAAACTATGGAACTATCGATGAATCTAGTTGTGGTAGTATGACTAGGGGTATTACGGTACCTGGGAGTGTGAGCTGCCATTGGTGCAGAGGGCTCGCTGCCCATTGGCCCAAGTATTGTGTCCTCTGTATTCTCATTGGTCGAGAGGAAGGTAGCTCCGCCTACAAGGCGGGCTTTAAGAACCCGTGTTCCCCAGCAGCCAGGTCATTTCTGTACTCCTGCTGCTGGGCACACTTCTTGCTGATTAAAGCCTTCACTTCGGACTATTCCTTCGTTTCATGTCCATTGATTGTGCATCACTAGTGTCATCACAAAACCCAAACATTTGTCACTGGTGCAGTCAAATCTTTCCGACTCCCAGCAGCTCACAGTTCACCACGGCATCCACAAAGATGACTCTGTGGAACTTGATGAGAATACATCTTCTCCTTATGCGAAGGCCAGATTGATGTGTAAAAACAAAGCACAGTAACCACCAATCACACATTCCTCTTCTTTCCCCTTCCCCCAAACCCACCCTGCTTCTACCACAGAGAAGTGACAAACCTGTTTCCCACTCGCTGACTATAGGACGAATACAAGGAACCCTTGGAGAGTAAATTTTGTCCCTGAGCCTCAATCCTCAACTGTTACTTGTCTGTAACCTAATTTTTGTTATGAACTAATATACCAGGGTAATCTCTTTATGCCAGAAGCCTTTGCCTCATATTACAATCCCTTGGTAAAATCTGGGGCAAAATTCTTGTTTGGGAGATGCTGAGCTGGATTCTCCATTTCAGCAACGAAGTGTTGAGTTCAACGGACCATGTGGTCTTTTATTACCAAAATTTCTGCGTGATACCCTTATCAATTCCGGGACCGGTGAGAGGCTAGCGGCAACGCTGGGTAAAACTCCCGGCTCAAGCACCAAAAATGGCCGGAGAGTGACCGGGTCCAGGCCGCCCGTGCGCACGGCAACGACCTGCAGCGGTCACGCCATGCAACATGGCACCAGTCATGCGCGAAATTGAGCCGTCATCCCGACCACTCAGACCACACGTCAACCGCGTGGTCGGGAACTCGGCCCATTGGGGGCAGAGCATCAGGGGAGGGCCTTCCGATGACGCGCCAATGGCGTCCCAACGGCACGCGTTACGTGACGCAATGACGCCATTTCAGAGGGGCAGAGACTGGACAGCCGGCATCAAACCAGCGCTGCCCCCGATTTGGGCATCGGAAGGAATTCTCCGCCCAATCGGCGATTACAATATCGGCGTCAAGCAACGGCGAATCCTGCCCAGAGTTCTCACGCCAGACCTGAATTGCACCTGATTTGCGCAGGAAACGATTCCCAATCCTTCGCCATGGCGAGAATTGTGAGGGATTCCCAAGGGAATCCCGTTATAGAGCGGGCGGCCCGATAGCGAGGTCCCATGGCTGGCCACCTCTCCCCCGCATTGCACTTCAGCACTGTACCCCCCCCCCCCCCCCATCCCGCGCATCGCATTTTGGCTCCCCACCTCCGGGTTTTCTGGTCCTCCCCCTTCCTTCAAGTGCAGGGGAGACAGACCCACCTCCCCCCCCCACAGAAACCCCCCAATAAAGAGAACACCCAGTACTCCCCAAAGAGGGTAAATTGTGTGTAAGATACAAAACAAACAAATAAGCTTGGATATCAGGAGAGATTGTGCAATGAGGGATAAGAAAAGGATTAGCGAGGAACATACCATCACCCTCAATTCTTTCAGCTCTGCTAATGGCCAGCCACAGCCACTCCAGTAATAGTGAGTACCATCACCTCCACTGGAGTGAGGACGTGTAGTCAAACCTGTCCCCTGCCACTTAGATACTGCTGCCTATGGTTGCAAGTTACAAGAGAGATGAATGGGGTGTCATGTGTTTGGGTGATGTGCCTACCATAACTCAACAGCAGTGCTAAGTGTGTGAGAGTGCAGCTGTGAATGTGAGGTGTGAATCATGACTGATGGAGATTATTGGTACGTGAGTGGTTGGGGTGTGTTGCACTGAGCAGTGTGTAAGGCGACGATACAGTTGATAAAATATGGCCCTTGAAGATGTAGTCACTAACACTGACAACTGAGTGAGACCATTGAACTTATTTCAGTTCTGCATCCAGATGCTAAGGCTTCACTCCTGGCAATGGCCTGCGTGCCAATCTGCTCTCATTTCCTTCTCAAAATTAGTCGAAATGGCCTCCTAACCCCCTATTGGTAGACAGCCTCTCCTCTGTTGTTGGACCCCTGCACCAGTGCCTCCAGTGCTGTGTCGGAGATCCTTGGACCCTGTTCTACGCCATGTTGTGGCGTTTCTGTGTTTTTCTCCAGGCCGAAATCACTTCTGTCATGAATTCCAGCATTTCCTCGCGCCAAAAAATGAATCTTCCCTTTTGGAGGTGCAGGCCTGTTCTAAAGCACAGGCTAGCTAGAATTTGTACTAGCCTCACATGATTTTGGACCCCCTACAGGGCTCCAAAATAAAATCCAGCACTGGCTGCGCATTTCAACCTTGAGCAGACAGCATGAGGTTTCTGTGTTCCCTGCGTCGTGATCCTAGCACCCGTTTTCGGACTTCATCCAATGTTTCCCCAAAACATTTCCACTTAGGAGATTATTTTATAATTTCCCTGATGCACTATTGCATTACCTTTTTGCTTTAAGTTTGAAACGGCACCCAGCATTCAGCTTTACTTGACTTGATAACTCACTGAGCAAGAAGTGATGCTTGAACAGAGCTCTCTGCATTCCTAGAATGCTCCATCTAATGTTACTTACATTCACACAAAGTGCCACAGATGGGATGAAGACAATCAGAAGTGAAATTGTAACTGTTGGTGCCCAGCAATCCTGCAGCAATGACATTAAAAAGGAATGCTTGGAGAAAGGTCAACAATGTGCGTCTGATTTTTAGCTGTCTCCCTGAGGGAGGATCATACCTTAATTCTAGATGCCAATAACTGCTTAGTAAACAAATGTGGAAATCAACTATCCCTCTTGTGTAAAGCAAATATAAAGCATCATGTTCAGTAATTGTATCTATCCGTACCAGATGGTGAGCATGTGGGAAACAGAGTATTATGTTTAGGGCTGTCCATTCTATCTAACTTTATGAAATTGAGGAGTAAATATATGTGATTTAAGTATGAATCCCTGTGATGTCGTTCACATAGACAGTGGATATGGTAACCTCTCAAAAGTACATTAATGGCATGGTTTATTAATACTTACTTCTTTTTAAAAGTAATGCACAGGTTTTTCATGAAGGAGGTCACTTTGAACACACACATAATGCATTCAATTTCACAACCGCAGTTACGAAAGTATGTCATTTCTGTGTAATTCATAATCTGTATCAAAGTGTTAGCTGCAAATGGTAACAGGTGTTCCTGAGAAAAGTGTTGAAAAGGGGCAGAAAATAAAAGAGTCAATCTCATTTTGGCTCGGGAATTTCTTCACTTTGAGTGTTTCGTCGCTGGTGTCAGCATTACATTGGGGATTGAGAACATTTTTTTAAGAGAAGCAAAACGATGCTTACAAAGATTTATGCGTCCAGGATGTTTGTTACATGTTGTATGAGAAATAACTAACCTCTAGAAATGAGAAAATAAGATGCGGCGATAACCACCTTTTTATAGCAAAATGTCTTTTTTGGCAAATCCAGTGGTGGGAGATCAAACAGTATGGCTGTCAGACATTCCTCCGATTTCTTTTAGCCAATGGAGAACATCTGGAGTTTCATTTCCATTTTCCTGATCTTCTGCAGACTCTCATGATAACATCAGCACTTCAAAATCCACTCCATGTACCAATTATTTATGAGCCTCTTGGCACAGCCACAGTCAGAGGTAATATGATCTCTGCATCCAGAAGTATTTTAGATCAGTTTCTATGTTTCATTTAATTTAGAAACAGTTCGGCAAATCTGCCGTTTGAGGTGTGCCACTTGATTCATAAGTGTATTCTTAACTTGAAATCAGGGGGTGGCTTGAGTATTGATGGCAACGTTTGTGTTGGTTTTCCCCATGTTCCACTCCTGAAGCAGGTGATCGACGTTGGGGTGCCCTGCCACATGTTCGCAACCCTCAAATAAACTCACCCAGGAGGCCAGATTTAGCCCATTCACAATAACAATCTAAGCAGGTTTTTATGTCCTTAGGAGGGCTGGATGAGTGGGGGTGGGGCGGGGGGTGTGGGGGGGGGAGAGAGCGAGAGAGAGAGAGAGAGAGAGAGAGAGAGAGAATTGGTCTCACAGGAATCCTGTCCTCATATGCACTTTTCAGCCGGGGCTAACTGGGTAGTGATCGTGAATGGGAACTATGGCTGGGTTTTCCTCCACTCCTGTTGGGCAATAAAAGCAATTATAATGGACCACTTTACCCCCACCCCAAATCAGCTCGTTCAAAAACATACCAGGGTCTGTGTACATCGGTGGGGCAGCAAATTAACTGAGCCATTCGGGGAACCATTGTCTGTTTATTTTTAGGCTGGACCCTTGGAAGCTGCTGAGCTTCTTAGTGTGAGAATAATGACATGTTTTCACATGGCTCTGCTTGAAGCTGACCATCACTGGGACAGGCACTGCCTGAGACACTGCACTTCGTCTCCGAAACTGAGAATTCTGCCCTCGTGTCCATGGACCCTCTCTCAAACTCACCTGTCCTACGTTGTTCGATACTGCTGTGAACCATCAGGGACACGAATGAATTAAAATCACATTTTCTACTCTCTGGGAAGCTAAGGCTGCATATTGTTTGTGAATCATTGGGTGGAATTTTACGGTACATACAGGTAGCGTAATTGAAGTGAGGAGGGCACATAAAATAAGATGGGTGGTTAGCCCACTACCTTCCAACCCAGCCCCAAGCAGTCCACGGGAATATAGAGAGCAGATAAGGCGGAGCAAGCCCTTTCATCTTTAGGCTGATTGAGGACCTCAACTGGTCAATTAATAGCCACTTAAGGGTCTGTTTCTACCCACCATAATAATACCTGCAGCTGGGAAAGGCGGAGCAACGGAGGCCAGCTCTTGAATTCACCTTCTCAGGTGAAAGGCAAGAAGGATGGTGGGGGAGTATCTCCTTCGAGGGGTGCCCTATACCTACTAGGGGCACCACAAGATGTTTGCCCCTTCCTTTGTTCTGGCACTTCTGGGACTTTGGCCAACAGCTATCAAGTGCAGGACTTCCTTTGCCTGAAGGATGGAAGTCCCACAATTACCACTTTAAGGTCACCCTCAGTGTGTCATCAGTGTGAGACAGCCTTCTGATTGACTTTTCCACCAGAGTCGAGGGGAAAGAGTGAGCAATGGCACCCCCAACTCCATTCAAGTCATCCCATTATCTTTCTTGTGACTGAAAATAGAGGTTAACCTTGAATGTAAATGAGTGCTGGAAGTATTACTTTGTTTAAAATTACATCCTCCAAAGTTTGTATTTTTAAAGGTCATTACACGAATTACACAGTAACAAAATAAACAAAATTAGAGACTGACAATTATATAGCATTTTCTGGAAACATATTGGCTCCCAAAATATTCTCCAACTATGGAAGTAATTTTGAAGTCTATTGATTATTGAAAGGAATACAGTAGCCTGCCTGTGCAGAGCAAGCTCCCACAAACAGGAACAAGATACATGACCAGGCCAGCTTTTCTGGGAGACTGGTTTAGGGATAAATATTGGTCAAGACCCTGGGAAGAGAACCCCTGCTGGTAAGAGACTAAACTCTGGATAAATAATTACTACCAGTTCCCACTAAAGTAATCCTATTCTTACACTTGAAATGCATTTTTAAAATTCATTTCAGAGTATTGTAAATTTAATTGATGACTGTGATATCAACCACGTGAATTTTATTTTCTGATTTTCAATCCCACAACCCTTTTATTGGATGGTAATAAGTCACAGAAGAAAACTGTGGTGTCCATTTCTTTTTTCAAGTAGCTGATATGGTGCTAAAATTGGAACTGCTTTATCTCCTCACAGAATCACAGAATTTACAGTGCAGGAGACCATTCGGCCCATCGAGTCTGCACCGTCCCTTAGAAATAGCACCCTACTCAAAGCCCATGTCTCCACCCTATCCCTGTAACCCAGTGACCCCCACTTAACCTTTAGGGACAGTAAGGGCAATTTAGCATGGCTAATCCACCTAACCCGCACATCTTTGGACTGTGGGAGGAAACCGGAGCACCCGGAGGAAACCCACGTGGACAAGGGGAGAACGTGCAGACTCTGCACAGACAGTGACCCAAGCCGGGAATCGAACCTGGGACCCTGGAGCTGTGAAGCAACTGTGCTAACCACTATGCTACCGCGCTGCCCACTTTATCTCTTACAGTTATTAGCATGCCTGAAACTTATACAGACTAGGTGTGTTTGAAGGTCATTTAGGATTATTTCTCCTTAATCCATTCAGTACAGTTTAAGTCCTGTAAAAGTGTCTTCCCGTGCTTGTTGATGCTCATGTACTCCATGGGCGGGATTCTCTGTCCCTCTGCACCCGTTTCATAGAACATAGAACAGTACAGGCCCTTCGGCCCTCGATGTTGTGCCGAGCCATGATCACCCTACTCAAACCCACGTATCCACCCTATACCCGTAACCCAACAACCCCCCCCCTTAACCTTACTTTTATTAGGACACTACGGGCAATTTAGCATGGCCAATCCACCTAACCCGCACATCTTTGGACTGTGGGAGGAAACCGGAGCACCCGGAGGAAACCCACGCACACAGGGGGAGGACGTGCAGACTCCACACAGACAGTGACCCAGCTGGGAATCGAACCTGGGACCCTGGAGCTGTGAGGCATTTATGCTAACCACCATGCTACCCTGCTGCCCTGGTGCGACACGCCCCCACCGGCAGTGGGATCCTCTGTCCCACCAGCCAGTTAATGTGATTTCCCATTGTTGGCATCGCCAAGCCATAGGGAAATCTGCGGGCGTGAGTACGCTACCTGCAAATCGGAGCATCCCGCCAATGGAGAATCCAGCCGTATCATCAATCCTTTGCATTTCTGAGGTGATGTGTCTGAGTATTTTTGGTGAAGTTTCTTCAAAATAGAAGAGTTAAGTTCTGTCAATGTTACGTTAAGGAGAGTTGATATTCCCGACTTGGAACCATTCCCAAATAAAGCAAAACATGGATACACAGGTTGAAATGATTTCCCAAAATAGTATCAGTTTTTAATTAATTAAGTGGAGGGCTGTTACAGCTGGAAGATACATCTGTAATAGCGTGGTGGCAGGTCAGCACTCTTAACTATCCCACCAGCCTTTGTGGTTTTGAGCTATCTTAACTTAAAATCTATAAAGTGCCAAATCTGGAACAACTTAGGTCACAGATTTATTCATGCTGGAAATTAAATTAAGATTGCCAGAGCTCTTCTCATTTTCTTTCTTTTTGACCTTGAACTAACATTGGCATGGATCTCAAGGGCATTTGAGAAGTTAGAGCAAATTATTTTTACCATTTACTATATATTGTTCAGGTTACATTTTGAATATTGACCTGAGATTTAACTGCCAAAAATGGGTGGATTATCAGATGTTAAGTTGCAAAGAATATGGAAGAGGAATGGAACCATCTCGCACCCAAGCACTTCCGACTTCAACAAAGATGGGGTGATGGCTGTGTGATCAACCACTCGGGAGAACTAGGTTGATCATTTGACTATTATATTAAGGCATTCAGTTTAATATTCATGCTATTTTTAACCACAGGAAACCAGGTTCCCAAGGCCTCAGGAAACATTCCTACACTCACTCCCATGTGTGGAAACATCCTCCCAACATTTACCCTGTCTAACCCTCCAAGAATCTTACACGTTTCAATTATATCACCTCTCATTCTTCTGAACTTTAAGGAGTACAGACCCAACCTGTTTAACCGTTCCTCACTGTCTGGGGCTGTTTAGCACAGGGCTCAATCACTGGCTTTGAAAGCAGACCAAACAGGCCAGCAGCACGGTTCGATTCCCGTAACAGCCAACCCCTAACAGGCACCGGAATGTGGCGACTAGGGGCTTTTCACAGTAACTTCATTTGAAGCCTACTCGTGACAATAAGCAATTTTCATTATTTTCTTTTCATTTCATGTGGCAGTCCCTCTATATGCAGGATCATCATAGTAAACCTGCACTGCCTCCAGTGGCAATACATTTTTCCTTAAATAAGGGGACAGTATTCTAAATGTGGCTTCACGCGTATCTTGTCCAGTTGCAGCAACACCTCTTTACTTTTATACTCCAGCCCTCTTGAAATAAAAGCCAGCGTTCCATTTGCCTTCCCCGTGTGCTAGCTTTCTGGGTTTCATGGACAAGAACCCTCCCCAGTCCCTTTGTGCTACAGCTTTCTGCAGGTTCTCTCCGTTTAAATAATATTCCCCCTTCTCATGCTTTCTTCCAAAATAAACAATCTCATATTTTCCCACGCTGAATTCCATTTGCCAATTTACTGCTCACTCTCATAACCTGTATTTCCATCCTCCTTACATACTGCCTTCCCTTTAATCTTTGTATCATCTGCAAAATTGGGCACAGTACACTCTGTTTTTCCCTCCAAATCATCAATATATATTGTGAAGAACTGCGATCTCAGCATTGATCCCTGTGGTACTCTGCTGGTTACTATCCTCCAACCTTGGAAAGATCCCCTTATCACTACTCACTGCTTCCTGTTAACTAGCCAATCCAGTACCCATGCCAAAACATTACCTCCAACACCTATCTTGCATAGTAGCCATAGTAGAGTGTGGCACTCAATCAAACACCTTTCAAAAATCCAAATATACAACATCGACCGGTTCTCCTCTATTTATTCTGGCTGATACCTCCTCAAAGAATCTAGTAAATGTGTCAGACATAATTTTCCCTTTGTGAAACCATGTGAACTCTGCTTCATGAGATTATGACTTTTCAAAATACACTGCTATTCTCTCCTTAATATTCAAGTCTAATCCGGAGGTGGCAGCCGTCCATTGACTTCTTCGAGAAAAATTAAGCTGTCAGCAGTGGGGAGTGGGGGTGGGAGAGAGAGGATGAAAGGAATGCCTCAGCAGTGGGGAGGGGGGTTAAGTAAGGTCAGGAAAACAAGTGGAAAGGAGCTGGAGAAAGAGGTCCTGTTTGTGTCGGCCATGTTGGCTGGGGTTTGTTATTGGGGGTGTGTGTTGGTTATATTGCTCTGTTCTTGTTAAAACCTGATGCTTAAAATTGTTAAAATTATAAATGCCTTAATAAAATATTTTCTTTAAAAAAATAATCAATTCTAATATTTTTCCAATAACTGAAGTTAGACCAACTGGCCTGTAATTTCCTGCATTTTGCCTTCCTCCCTGAAGGGTACCACATTGGCAGTTTCCCAATCCTTTGGCACAGTTCCAGAATCCAAAGATGTTTGGAAAATGATGACCAATGTATCCACAATCTCTGTAACTAACTCTTTTAAGATCCCAGGGTGCAAGCCATCAGGTCCAGGGGACTTGACAGCCTTGAACCCCATTACTTTGCCTAAAGCTAATTCACTGCTGATGGTTACCTAAATTAACTTCTCCCCATGTATTCTTTACTATTTCTGGGATGTTTGCAGTATTCTCTACAGTAAAAATCAATGCAAAATATCTATTTAGCTTGTCTGCAATTTGCTTCTTCCCAATAATAACTTCCCCAGGGGTGGGAAAACTATGGCCCACGGGCCGCATGCGGCCCGCTAAAGGTCTTTATGTGGCCCACCAAGATCAAGTCATCAAAAAAAAAAAATTTTTTTTTAAACATTTTTTTTTAATAATTAATTTTTTTTAATAAGGTTAATGGGGGGGGGGGGCTGTTGGGTTACTGGTATATGGTGGATATGTTGACTTGAGTAGGGTGATCATTGCTCAGCACAACATTGAGGGCCGAAGGGCCTGTTCTGTGCTGTACTGTTCTATGTTCTATATGAGGCGCCCAGAATCATAACCGGGTGAAGCGCCATTTTTGAAAAGTAGAGAAAAAGAGGGCTAAAGGCAGGATGCCGCCGGGGGAAGCGCTGAGGTATATGCCGCACGCTAATTGGTTACAACCGGGACTATTAATTAATATACTATGCGGCCCTTTAAAATTGTGAATTTCTGAATGTGGCCCTTGCACGGAAAAGTTTGCCCACCCCTGCTCTAAGGGGTCAATGCTTTCTTTTATTTCACTTTTCCTTTTAATGTACTTTAAAAAGTTCCTATGGTCTAATTGTATGCTTCTTGCTAGCTTACCCTCAGTTTATTTGTTGGTCAGGATCTGAAAAGAGATGTCTTGCTCTTTTTCTGATTTCAACAGAACTTTATATACACCTGATGAGGCAGACGGAGGGAATCTTTTTTATTAATTGACGAGATGGTACCTCAGGCACTGCAGTATTCCTTCAGTGTTACACTAAAGTGCCGTTCTGCATAATGTACCCAAGATCTTAATTGGGGCTGGACCCCATGATATTCTAGCTTTGAGGTTAAAGTGCTACCTGTGGGGCGGCACGGTGGTGCAGTTGTTAGCACTGCTGTCTCATGGCAGCGAAGACCCGGGTTCGATCCCGGCCCCGGGTCACTGACCATATGGAGTTTTCACATTCTTCCTGTGTCTGCGTGGATCTCACCCCCACAACTCAAAGATGTGCAGGGTAGGTGGATTAGCCACGCGAAGTAGCCCCATAATAGGAAAAAAAAAGTTTAAAAAAGAAAGTGCTACCTGTAACATCCTGCAAAGGACTTAACTGGGTGGGAATGATTATCTTCCCCATGGTCCTCGCAGAGTACAAGCTCCCACGCTGAGGGGCAGGGGAATGAATGAATGAAATGAAAATCGCTTATTGTCACAAGTTAGCTTCAATGATGTTACTGTGAAAAGCCCCTAGTCGCCATATTCCGGTGCCTGTTCGGGGAGGCTGGTACGGGAATTGAACCGTGCTGCTGGCCTGCCTTGTTCTGCTTTAAAAGCCAGCGATTTAGCCCAGTGTATTAACTGTTGTATAAAAGGTCGGCAAGTAAGGCACTGACCAGAGAAGGAACCCAGTAATGATCTACTGGGTAGTGTACATGCCATTATTGTAAATAAACCTAAGTTCTTTATGTTACCCGGTATGGACTCCCCGTGTCCTTATTAAACTACCACTGAGTCAATCTTCCATTACTGCAGTATCCTTTGTGTCATTTTGATGACATTCATTAAACCTTTCACAGGGAAATGGTTTTCAGTGCAATCATACAGACTTGGTTGTAATTTTGTACGTTAAAATATTTAAACAAGGGCGGCACGGTGGCACAGTGGTTAGCATTGCTGCCTACGGCGCTGAGGACCCGGGTTCGAATCCCGGCCCTGGGTCACTGTCCGTGAGGAGTTTGCACATTCTCCCCGTGTCTGCGTGGGTTTCGCCCCCACAACCCAAAGATGTGCAGGGTAGGTGGATTGGCTACGCTAAATTGCCCCTTAATTGAAAAAATAATTGGGTACGCTAAATTTATTTAAAAAAAATATTTAAACATATTTGCTTCCAAGTTTAAATACATTGCCCCTTTTCTCTGACAACATCATGAAATCCTTTAGCCACAGATTAAAATAGAAAGTAGTAGTGTGGATACCGGGGCCCTAGTTTTCTGCCCATCCAACATGGACACTCGGCGGGCCCGGAATCAAGTATGAGACGCGTTCCCGGCTGCGGTCAGCCCAGAGCGCAATTTCTCGCTTGCTAGACAATTAATGGCCATCCAGCGTGAAACGCATTCTGTGAGGTTGAGTGGCCCCTCCCCACACACAGACTCCCCCTCCACCCACACACACACACCACTCTCATTCTCCCCCCCGCCGGCCCACAATGCAATCATGTGCCTTGTCTTGTGTCTTGCAGAAGCTGCTGGTGATGGGGCAGACCCTTCTGGTGTCCCCGTCCCCAACCCCAGCCACAGCATGAACCACAAGTGGTGAGCAGTGATGACGAGGACACAGACATGGACGGGAGCTCGCGACCTGCATCCCGTGACACCCCGGAGTTCGGGTCCAGGGACGACACCGACTTTCCGTCACAGCTGTCTCCAGCACCCCCCCACCACTGTAGAGACACTCAGTTGGGCACTTTAGTGAAGAGGCTCCTGAGACACTATCTGGTGTGAACCACACAGCTGAGCCGGTACAGCAGGTGGAGGTATGAGCACCCGAGGGGGCAGACGGTTGGAGGGTGGACCGACTCCAGGGACCAGCTACCGTCCAGACAGGTTTCGGGCTTCTGAAAGGACGGTTCCATAGATTATTGATATGCAGTCTCAGAGCCAGGGACTACATGAGGGGTTGACAGTGAGCATCCAGCAGATGCAGTTGGAGGAGTCCAGCCGCATGCAGTAGCAGTGGGCAGTGCTGACCATGCGTGCCACCCAGGCCAACACTGCACAGGTGGCGGTTTAAGCCTCGTGAGCGAAGGTTTCTGGCCATGGGTCAAGGCCTGGGTCAATCTGTGCAGGCAGTGGCCAAGTCCCAGGATAGGGCTGCCCTATCACAGGCAGCCATGTGCCAGGGCCACCTGGACATTGCAGTGGCGCTCCTGAGTGTGGCCCAGTCACAGCGGGCCATGGCTGAGAGCATTGGCAGCATTGCCCAGGCGTGGCCGACGTGACACTGACACAGAGGGAGAGGGCCCAGTCCCAGAGGGCTATGGCACAGTCACTGGCTTATGTGGCACAGATCCAGAAGGTGGTGGCACAGTCACAGCGTGATATGGCGCAGTCCCAGAATGGAGATGGTCCCCTCTCTGTGCTCCATGGCTGCGAGCATGCAGACCCTGGTCAAGACTAGAGTGGGCCTGCAGGACTGGCATTCGATGGGACTGTGTAATGGAATGGTCTGCTCACGTGCAGGGGTCACCCGGTGGGCAAGAGTCAGACATTGGCGAATGATGCAGAGCACCAGAGCTCATACCAGTGCGGGTTGTCATCATCCTCCATCCCATGGACCAGACCCGCTGCTACTGCCAACCCAGGGCCTGCACCCCTTAGTGAGGCAGGTAGGGATAATTGAATGGGTTGCAAGAGGGAGGGTTGTGTAGGGAGGGTGATCATGGGAGAGGGTGGCTGGCCAGATGGGAGGCGGTGGGCGGGTGAGATGGGATGTCCATGTCGCTGGCCAGGCTTCCTAGCCAGTGAACCTGGAGGCAATTTTAGTGTCCTGTGTGTACCGGCCCAGGTGCACATGTTGTGCAGCCTCCCGTGCCTGCTCAGGCCCCATGTCCTGCTAATCCTCACCCTCCTCTGCTTCCTCCTCATTGGATGAGGCTTGGCGTTCATCCCCCTCCTCCAACAGGTCACGCCTCTGCTATGTGATGTTGTGGGGGACACAGCATGCCAACACAATGTGGGAGACCCTCCTTGCACCATACTGGAGGGCCCCCCAGAGCGGTCCAGGCACCTAAGCCGCATCTTCAGGATACTGGAGCACTGCTCGATCGCACCCCTGGTTGCTGCATGGCCGTTGTTGTAGCGCGTCTCCAGGTCAGACTGTAGCCTCCCCATAGGCATCATCAGCCACGACCACAGTGGATACCTCCTGTTTCCCAGGAGCTAGCCCCCCAGCCAGGGGGACGGGGGGGTGGGGGAAGGGGGGGTGCCTTGAAGAGGCCATGAACCGTTGATTGTGCCAGGATGAAGTGGTCGTGCACAGACATGCATGATGTGCATCTGATGGTCACACACCAGCTGCACGTTCATCGATTAGAACCCCTTTCGGTTTGTGTAGAGCAGCCTGTCATCTGTATGTGCTCATAGGGGGACATGCATCCCGCCAATCACCCCCTGGACCCGGGGCATATTGGCGATGGCGGCAAAACCCACTGCCCAGGCATCCTGATGGGCCCGGTCTACAATGAAGTAGATGTATTGAGCTGCCTGGGCATACAGGGCCTCCTCACGGGGTCTGTGAGATCCCCGACAGGTCCCCACTCGGTGCCTGGAAGGACCACGTTGTATAAAGGTTCAGGGCGACCATCACCTTGACGGCCACTGGGAGCGGCTGTCCTCCCCATTTCCACGCAGTCCCAGGTGTGCCAAGATCTGGTAGATGTTTCACACTCCCCTGATCATCCGGAGACTTTGACGTCATGTCCGGTCCAGCAGGCCCTCGAAAGACAGGCACTATCGGTACACATGGAGCCTCATGCGGTGCCTCCTTCCCACCTCTTCATCGACTTGTTAGGCGGCCAGCTCTCCATCCTCACCGGCTGCCTCCTGTTCCTCCGAGGCAGGCTCCATTAAGACATGGTCCACCTCCTAGAGCAGCTCCACTTGTACAGCACCAGTGCATCCCCCAGGACTGCGGCAACTAGAGGAAGACCACCATTACTGGTTGAATTCCAATATCCGTTGTCTGTAGGGGGTGAAAGGCCGACATATAAGCATGGTGCATACCCCGAGCCCAAACAGGTCCAACAGGCTATATGGTGGCTCCAGTTGGTACTTCAGATCCTTTCCCCCATGTCCCCCTTCCCCCCTTGTCCCCCTTACCCCCTTCTCATCTCCATGCCCCTGGCCCCATCAGTGCCTGGCACCATCTGGGCCTCTGGCCTTGGCGCCTGTCCCTTCTGCCAGTCGGCTGGTGCTGCCCATGCCAGCGTTACGGTCCGCGACCCCTGTCCGGCACCTCCCTGTAGGAGCTACTAAGGGCGTTGCTCCTGGTTGGACCGTGTGCTGCCCTGCCGGTGACTGGCGACCGGTTGGGGGGGGGGGTGCCGTATGGCGGCGGGGGTGGGCGGTCGGTGCGGTGCGCAGCAAGATTGCTACCTTGCAGGCCGCAGCAGTGGCGGCCCGTGCGTGGATACCTCAATCTCATGGGGGGGTCGCCCCGGCCCGATGCCCTGGCCCCATGGCCCCATGGCCCATCCCTGATCCCCCCCCCTCCCCCCCGAGCCCTGGAAGGACCAGAAACGTCCGCATCTCCTACGTCCTCTCTCTCCTTCAACAGCCACGGTGCCTAGTCCCCGATTTTTGAAAGCACAAGTAAACCTCGCAGTCATGAATTCCCCCCCGTTGGAGGGGGGGGTGGATCATGGAGGACCCGGAGAATACCGGGTCAGGTCCGCTAATGACATTTCAATGGCGTTTACGTCTGTGCGGAGTAGATCCCATTGCCACCTCTGTCGAGACCAAATTGCGATTTGGCCCACCACAATTTCGGCATCAGGACCGAATCTCCACCGAACCCTCTTTCCCGTTTTCGCAGTCGACCCACAGAGAATCCTGCCCCTGCATTTAATCCCCATCTTTAGATACGAACTTTCAAAACCACTCCAATTGTATCCATATTTTGATGTTTAATGGGAAAGGAAGACCTATAGTCAAACATTTGAACATATTTTGTTACAACTGTTTATAATGCTTCTTTAATTCTGACATCTGTGTTACTAAACCGCAGCTACATTCCTGAATGTTGCTGCCAAAAGATCAGACTATTTCCTCTCTAATAAATTAATCCAACTTTATATTCACCCAAAAATGTTTTGTGAAGACTATTAAACACATCAGTCAACTCTTCCACTTTGTAATTACCATTGTACACATGTACCTGTCAGGATTCCTACATCCTTTTCTCAGAAGTATGATTGAAAAAGATACTGGTTAATGTTTATTTCATTTTTATTTGAAGCCGCTTAGAACAACTTTTATGCCTCTAATAAAAGTGAGTCATAAAATAAGACATTTTTCTCTTTTATTCCGTTTGGACTGAGTGCTGTTGACAATATCACAAACTGGAGAAATTAGGGTGTTATGTAGTGAGAGTGAGTGACATTAATGTGCACAGAAAATACAACAGGATGTTTTGGAGCACAGGATTTTACGGCTATCTCGATTTAGATTAATGTTGAGTCTTGTGATTTAGTTCAGCGTCTGCTTCAGGCCAGTTCCCTCAAACAGCCCTTCCAGATTTGTCTGAATATTTTCCAGAGAAAGAACAGGAAACATTCAAAGTGCTCCTAGTTTTCTTTGACATTTTGGTTCTTAAAAAGGATACTGATTCTTGAGGCTCTCTTCCCCCTTGAAAAAAATGATAATGGCTTTTTGAAAAACATTTGCGAGGGCATCACTGGTAAGGCTGGCATTCATTTCCTATCTTCAGTTGTCCTGGTACAATGAGTGAGTTTTCCAGCATGCCAGGACACTTCAGAGGGCAATTAAGAGTTAACCCGGATTGATTGACTGATTAGATTTATTGTCACATGTACCGAAGTACAGTGAAAAGTATTTTTCTGCGGCCGAGGGAACGTACACAGTGCGTACATAGTAGACAAAAGAATAATCAACAGAGAACATTGACAAATGGTACATCGACAATGATGGTCTTATAGAGATAGATAGGTTCTTGATTAATAAGGGGATCAGGGGTTATGGGGAGAAGGCAGGAGAATGGGGAGGAGAAAAATATCAACCATGATTGGATGGCGGAGCAGACTCAATGGGCCAAGTGGCCTAATTCTGCTCCTATGTCTTATGGTCTTATGGACAAACAGTGATTGGTTACAGTGCAGAACAAGGGGACAAACAAAGCAAAAACATGAGCCAGCGCAGCATAGGGCGTCATGAATAGTGTTCTTACAGGGAACAGATCAGTCTGAGGGGGAGTCGTTGGGGAGTCTTATAGCAGTGGGGAAGAAGCTGTGTCCTATGTCTGGATGTGCAGGTCTTCAGACTTCTGTACCTTCTGCCTGATGGAAGAGTCTGGAAGAAGGCAATGCCTGGGTGGGAGAGGTCTCTGACAATGCTCTCTGTCTTCCTGAGGCAGCGAGAGGTGTAGACAAAATCAATGTGGGGGTGGCAAGCTTGTGTTTGTGTGGTACTGCCGTTTATGCCAGAAATTATAACAACGGCAAGTTTCCTTCCCTAAAGGTTATTCGTGAACCACTTGGTGGTTCCACAATGCGACTGCTTCATGGGCAGGTTTTCAAAGAGAATTCAACATCTTCAAGGTGAGATTTAGGCTCATACTATTAGACCCATTCTCCCAACTCTCAGCATTACATTTCCTGTCTTGCTCTTTCTCTCTTTCTTTTCAGTCAGGCAGTCCCTCAGGACCAAGGATGATTTCCTTTCCACACAGGGGATGTGAGCCCCGAGGTGTCCAAAATTCCAACACTGGATTTACACACTCTGCTTCAGGTGGGACGGTTAATGGTTGATGAGATGGGTGGGCGGGATGCTCGGACTTTGGTAGGCTCCTTTTGCTGTTTGCCCGTGGCCTCCACCTGTGTCGGAGACATTCAAAATGGTTGGCACCTTCGCGATGCTTCTTCTGTGGTTTGAGCAGCGAGGAATTCACACAAATTGGTGGAGATGTCGCATTTTTTTAGCGCGGATTTGAGGACGTCCCTGAAACATTTTTTCTCTTCCCTCTTGGTTGATAGGGTTCCCGCTAAGAACGTTCGAGAATCCTATCAGCAAACATTAACATACACTGAGCCAGCCACCCACTGTATCACCTTTCCCCCCCACGTAGGGATTTCCTCTCCAGCTGGTGCTGCGAGGAGCACGCAGGTAAGTACAGGCCCCCTGAGAGGTGAGGGTCATGCCCAGGCAATAATCTGGCAGATCCCCCTGACACTATCCATTGGGGTAGTGCCAAGGGGACAGTGCCAGGGGGGTGACGGGTATTCCGTGGTGGGGTGGGGTTCTTTAATTCTATTAGCATCTTTTAGACATTAGGGCGTCATTTAAAAAGGTTCCCCGATCTGTCAAGAGCTGAGGTTTCTGGTGGGACGAGTTCATTCAGAACCCACCTCGTCAGCGTGACATTGTGAGACCCACCTCCACGATTTATGTGGACTAAACGTCAAAAGATATGTTGGGAAAAACCGGCAATGGGGCTGCCAGACTACAACCCGCTCTTCCCACCTGTGTTGACACAAAATGAGAAAATTTTGTCCCATGAGCTGAGTGCCAGGTTTTGAGGCATTTGTCATCAATCTCTCTTTTCCTCAAATGACAGAAGGCTGTCCTAGCACTCTGGAGGTGATGTTGAGTTTCATTATTAATGGCTGCCCTCGCTGAGAAAAGGCTCCCTATGAGAAATGATCCACGTTATCCAATGGTTTGCCATGGATCTTGATAGTCGGAGGTCAGTATTGCACTGTAGGAGCAGGCGGATAGAGGACTTTTGTCTTCCGAATGTTTAGCCTAAGGCCCATTCTTTCATACATTTCTGTGAGTGCATTGATGATAGTTGGAGCTCGGCCTCTGAGTGTGTGCATGCGCAAGTGTCAGCAGCACCCTGCAGCCCAGTGGCAGATGTTGGGGTGATCCTTGGTTCTGGAACGGAAGCATCTCATGTTGAGACTCATCCTGTAGAGTAGCTCCACTCCGGCGAGGAGCTTCATGGAAATGGGATGGATTATTGCGGTGAGTGAGATGTAATAGACTGTTGGTATGATGACACAGCCTTGCATGACCCCAGATTTCACTAACATTGGGTCCATGGCAGATTTGTTGGTAAGGACCACAGTTTCATCGTGCAGCAGTCCGAGGATGGTGACAAATTTCTGCAGGCAATAAGATTTGAGGAGGACATTCCACAGTCCCTCCTGGTTAATAGAGTCAAAGATTTTTGTGACGTCCAGGAAGGCCATGAATAAAAGTTGCTGCATCAGGTCCACCATGGCACTTGATGGATGGAGTCCGCACTGTGACCCTAATAGGAGCTCTTCAGCCATAGGGAGAAGGTGATTGAGAAGGACCCCTGCTATGGCCTTCCCCGGTGGAGAGTAAAGAATCCCCTCTGTAATTACCGCAGTCAGTCTTGTCTCCTCTTTTAAAGATGGTCACAATTACGGTATCTCCGAGATTCCCTGGCACACTCTCCTCCTTCCAGATAAGAGAGATGAGGTCATGTATTCCTGCCAACAGTACTTCTCTACTATATTTTAGTATTTCAGCAGGGATTCTGTTCGCGCCAGGGGCCTTCTTAGTTCTTAGCTGTCAAATGGCCTTTTCATGTCAGCTTGGGATTGTGCTGAGGTGGCGGCGAGTGGCATGTATGTGGACGAGGACACTCAGGTCAAGGACTTGCAACGAATGATGGCTGCCTCTCCATTCCGTTCTTAGCTCTCAGTGGGGTAGGCCCTTGGGTACTTGGGCTGTACATGGTCTTCACTGCACTGAAAAATCCACGCATGCCATGACTGTGTGCATGTTGCTGCATTTCCTGCACACTTTCTGCCCACCAAATGTTCGTTAGGTCACGGGTCTTTTTGTCAGACTACGGCCTTCGTTAATCTGCAGACCTGCTTTCTTGTGGTGGTGCTTCCAGTTCAGGAGCGCCTTGCCCTTGCAAATTAATAACTCCTGAATTTTGGTGGAGAAACCAAGAGTATCCTTGGAAGTGCGGATTATGGTAGGTTCAAGGGCAGACCAAGAAGCAGTGATTCCTCCAGTGTATCATCACTCAATTTAAGCTGCCTTTTAACAGAGCATAGCATCATAGAATTTGCAAAGCAGAAGGAGGCCATTCGGCCCTTCGAGTCTGCACCAGCCCTTGGAAAGAGCACCCTATTTAAACCCATGCCTTCACCCTGTCCCCGTAACCCAGTAACTCCACCTAACAGGATTCAAATCTCACCACAGCAATTTGAATTCAATAAAAATCTGGAATTAAAAGTCCAGTTGTTGTGAAAACCCACCTGGCTCACGATATCCTTTAAGCTAGGAAATTGGCCTTCCTTACCTGATCTGACCAACATGTGACTCCAGGTGCACAGCGATGTAGTTGGTTCTTAAATGCTCTCTGGAATGGGCAATTAAGGATGGGCATTAAAAAAAATTAAGGTTCTGTACCGTAACAGCAGTCCCATTTAAAGACGAAATGAGCATTCAAAACATGACCACTTCACCATTGCCTTCAGATTTTTTTTTTTTCGTTCATGGGATGCGGGCCTATCTGACCTGGCCAGCATTTATTGACCTATCCCCGAGGAGTCAACCACATTACTGTGGATCTGGAGTCACATGTGCGCCAGACCAGGTCAGGACGACAGAACTCTCCCCCAAAAGGATATGAGTGAAACAAGTGGGTTTTTACGCCCATTGACAATTGTTTCATGGTCATCATTAGGTTTTTAATTCCAGATTTTAACTGAATTAAAATTTCACAATCCGCCATGGTGGGATTCTAACCCAAATTCCCAGAACATTACGCTGGGTGTCTGGAATACTGGTCTAGCGACAATACCACTATGGCACTGCCTCCCAGGCTCCATCATCCCCCTTTCCTAGATTTTTATCCCCACCCCAAGAGATAATCAATGTTTCCATTATTACATGGAAATCTTGCACTAGCTTTTTTTCCAGAGGTATTCATGAAAAAGGAAAATAGTTTGCAGGAAAACTGGCAGAGAAACTGAGTGCAGAGTGGCTTCACATGCCAAGAAATGCTACTAAAATATAATTGGGTTTCAGAGGAAATGTCTGAAGTTGCTATAAAGGGCTCCTTTTCTAAGATCACAATCACCTTTATGTGAAGAGTAATTCAGATTTCAGACTAATTTTGAGGTAATTCCCTCCTCTTCCTGTAAGTCACAGTTAATGTCCCATGTGCACATCGAGCGCTAATATATAGGAATTAGTCTGCAAATAGAGTGTTCATTCATTGCGTTGGTTCATGGAAGAGTGGTCCTGTTGACACCAACACCTGTGTGCAATTCCAGCACAAATCAAAGTATTCTTACCAACTGGGAGACTCTCAAACTACTATTTCAAATATTAAATGTTCCCAGAACTTGTCTGATATTAATCAGACAGCCCTATAAAGGCCGCATGACAGTTATGTAACAAGTTATATAACATCTGATTATTCCATAGAATACTCAGGGCAATTCTGTAATTTTGCAGTCAGAGCAGGGAGCTGTGCTTGACAGGCGTTTGAATTGGAACATCAGGGTTGCTGTTGTAAGCTGCCTCCAAAGCGTACACCCTTATTTGGACGGTTTTCTGGCTGAGAGCTGCAGATCCATCTTCACTGTCATTTGGAAGCTGCAGGTTATCTTGAGAGCAACAATGGAGTACAATCTCCGCATCCTCATGCACTGTTCCAGGTCCAGGGTGCTAAAGGATGTAGCTACTAGACTGGGACTGCGGAAAGTGCTGAGGGAACCAACAAGAGGGAAAAACACACTTGACCCCATCCTCACCAACCTACCTGCCATAGATGCATGTGTCCATGACAGCATCGGTGGGAGTGACCACCGCACGGTCCTTATGGAGACAAAGTCCCGTCTTCATATTGAGGATACCCTCCATCATGTTGTGTGGCACTACCACCGTGCTAAAAATGTAAAAACATGGAAAATAAGAGTAGGCCATTTGGTCCTTTCCACCATGAATTATGATATGTCTGATCAGCCAACTCAGTAACCTGTTCCCACTTTCTCCCCATATATGTAGATCCCCTTAGCCCCAAGAGCTATATCTAACTAATTCTTGGAAACATACAATGTTTTAGCCTTAACTACTTTCTGTGGTAGCAAAGTACATAGGCTCAGATGTGATAAATGTATACTAATAATAACCTTTTATTGTCACAAGTATGAAGTTACTGTGAAAAGCCCCTAGTCGCCACATTCCGGCGCCTGTTTGGGTAAGCTGGTATGGGAATTGAACCCGCGGTGCTGGCCTTGTTCTGCATCACAAACCAGTGATCTAGCCCACTGTGCTAAACCAGTCCTATAACTAAATCACTGAGCTAAACCAGCCCGATAAACCAGCCCGATGTAAGAAATTGGTGTATATACTGCATTATGCGGCAGGGTAGCACAGTGGGTAGTACTATTGCTTCATGGCTCCAGAGTCCCAGGTTTGATTCCTGGCTTGGGTCACTGTCTGTGCAGAGTGGATACGTTCTCCCTGTGTCCGTGTGGGTTTCCTCCCACATGTCCCGAAAGACGTGCCGTTAGGTAATTTGGACATTCTGAAGTCTCCTTCTGTATACAGGCATCGGAATGTGGGGACTAGGGGCTTTTCACAGAAATGTCATTGCAGTGTTAATGTAAGCCTACTTGTGACAATAAAGATTATTAAAATTTAAAAATTTTTAAATTGTATGTGTCTGGCAATGGTTAAACATGTAGATTAGGGTGTGTACGTTTCTGCTGCAGTAATGTTTTACAAAATCCTGGTTTGAAAGAGAGCAGGCTTTAGTGTTACAAAGGGGATGATCAAGATGCCATAAACATGAGATCATCCTTTCTAAATCTTTTTTATGTTTTCAAGGAGGCCTAATGGGATTTTGTTATGATTTCTTGGGATTCCCTTTGGAGTTGATAATTAGAGACATTGGGCTGAATTCCCCGCTGTAGGAATTCTCCGTTCCGGGGATTTCCCGATGGCTTGGGGCCGCCCACAATGGGAAACCCTATTGGCTGGCTGGCGAGACGGAGAATTCCGGGGGTAGGACGGAGAATCTCACCCATTGTTTTTAAACTTAAGTGAGTAGGTCATGGGATGATGTAACTAATGGGAGGAGCCAGGGCTGAAGCAACCAGTTTTGAGATTAGTCAGTTTATACTTCACTGTGAACAGAACAGCAGCTTCTGCAAAAGACTGTCAGGTTAAACAATAGTCTGACACAGACAAGAATCTGCAGGCTGTTTCCTGGCTGGATTTTTCTCTCTCTCCAATCAATCTTTTAAAAAATAACGCTATGCAAGTGTACAGCAGGTAACCAACCCTGTGTTTGCTACCTAATTAAAAGGGTTTTTTGACCTGCGATGGGTTTTGCTTGATTCGAGATAAAGAAGGTAGCGGTTTGGAGTTAAAATGTTTCCTTTTAATGTTATGCATTGTTTATCCGATAATTGTAAGCTATATTTATTTCTGTGATGTTAGGGTGGTTTTAATATTGTGTTAATAATAGTATTTCCTTTAATATACATTATCCCTATTTGTGCATGGAATCATTCCTGGAGTGAAGTATCATTTCTTCACAATCGAACAAATTAATAAAAAGTATTGAGGTTTCTGTCCAGTATCCAAGCAAATGTTGGGTTCTGGTCACAATCATAATATTTACTCTCTGAGAAAGATGCTACTGCAGAGGGGAAGGCAGGCAGGGGCTTTGGGTCTTCCGAACCTGATGTATTACTACTGGGGGGCGAATGTGGAGAAGGTGCAGAGCTGGGTCAGAGGGGTTGATTCCCAGTGGGTCAGAATGGAGGAGAGTTTGTAAAGGGGGATGGGATTGAAAATACTAGCAACAGCGCCGCTCCCGATAGCCCCGGGGAAGTACTCAGGGAGTCTGGTAATAATAGCTTCATTGAGAATTTGGAGGCAGTTTTGCCAACACTTCGGGTTGGGGGCAGGGTCAAGAGAAATACCGATTCGGGGGAATTTGAGCCAGGGAGGTGGGAAGGAAATTTTCGGAAATGGGAGAAGACGGTGATTAAGACACTGAAAGATTTGTTTCTTAGGGGTCGGTTTGCAGGATTGAAGGAGCTGGAAGCAAAGTATGGGCTGGAGCAGGGGGAAATGTTTCAATACATGCAGGTTCGAGATTTTGCCAGAAAGGAGATAAAGAACTTCCCGGAGGAGCCGGCCTCCACATTGCTGGAGGAGGTGTTGACGACAGGGGGACTGGAGAAGGGGGGTAGTGTCAGCAGTTTACAGAGATATTTTGGACGTCGATAAGGCACAACTGGAAGGGATCAAAGCAAAGTTTTAGGGGCCTCACGGTAGCATGGTGGTTAGCATAAATGCTTCACAGCTCCAGGGTCCCAGGTTCGATTCCCGGCTGGGTCACTGTCTGTGTGGAGTCTGCACGTCCTCCCCGTTTGTGCGTGGGTTTCCTCCGGGTGCTCCGGTTTCCTCCCACAGTCCAAAGATGTGCGGGTTAGGTGGATTGGCCATGCTAAATTGCCCGTAGTGTAAGGTTAATGGGGGAGATTGTTGGATTACGGGTATACGGGTTACGTGGGTTTAAGTAGGGTGATCATTGCTCGGCACAACATCGAGGGCCGAAGGGCCTGTTCTGTGCTGTACTGTTCTATGTTCTATGTCTAAAGTGGGAGGAAGAGTTGGGAGAGAATATGGAGGAGTGAAGGCCTCCACCTCATGCGCAAGGTTGGGGCTGATACAGCTCAAGGTGGTATTGAAGGGGGTAGGATAAGCCGATTCTTTGAAGGAGTAGAAGATGTGTATGAACGTTGCGGGGGGGGGAGGCTAATCACATTCACATGTTTTGGTCCTGTCCAAAGCTAGAGGAGTACTGGAAGGAGGATTTGAGGGTAATTTCCAATGTGGTGCACGTGAAACTGGACCCGGGTCCCCGGGAGGCCATATTCGGGGTGTCGGACCAGCCAGGGTTGGAAACGGGTGCGGAGGCTGATGTTGTAGCCTTCGCCTCGTTGATCGCCCGAAGGCAGATCCTGATGGGATGGAGGGCAACCTCTCCACCCTGTGCCCTGGCGTGGCGGGGGGACTTATTGGAATTCTTGACTCTTGAGAAGGTTAAGTTTGAACTGAGGGGAAGGACGGAGGGGTTCTACAATTCATGGGCATTATTCATCATGCACTTTCAAGAACTGGATAACATTGAACATTATTTGGGGGGGGGTGTGTTGATGGTGACTATGGGTGATTCCTGATTCCTTTTTGTTATTTGTTTATGTGAACATGCGGGCTAATGTTTTGAGTTTGGTGGGAGGATGGGATCATTGTTATTGATATGGGGATTGACATATTTGTTACTGATTATTGTTTATTGTCGGTGGGTGTAAATTTGGTAGAAAATGTGAAAAAGGAGGAGAATAAAGAAATATTAAAAAAAGAGAATAATATCTACTCTCTGGGTGAAGAAATTTCTCCTCATCTCAGTCCTAAATGGTCTACCCCGTATCCTTGGACCGTGAGCCCTGGTTCTAGACTCACCCACCCTGGGAAACATTCCTCCTGCATCTACCTTGCCTGGTCCTGTTAGAATTGTATAGGTTTCTATGAGATCCACCCCCTCATTCTTCTGAACTCCAGCGAATACAATCCAAATCGACTCAATCTCTCTTCATACATCAGTCCTACCATCCCAGGAATCAGTCTGGTAAACCTTTGCTGCACTCCCTCTAGAGCAAGAGCAGCCTTCCTCAGATAAGGAGAACAAAACTGCACACAATATTCCAGATGTAGTCTCGCCAAGGCCCTATATAATTGCAGCAAGACATTCCTGCTCCTATACTCGAATCCACTCTTTGCTGAAGTCCAGGTCTGAGGCGTTCAAGTCAGGCGATCCTGATCTATACAAAAAAGCCAGATATGATCTAAAGAAATCCATCAAAGATGCCAAAAGACAGTGCCGGAACTAGCTTGAGTCCCAGGCTAGCCACACGGACCCCCGCCGTCTATGGCAAGGTCTGCAAGGCATAACAGGCTACAAGATGAAGGCATGTAAAATCGTCAGCTCCAACACACCCCTCACTGATGAGCTCAACGCATTCTGTGCCCGCTTTGAGCAAGAGGTCAGTGATAGCGAGCCCTCCACCCCAGAAGCCGCGGATGAACTTGTATCTACGATCACCATTGCAGACGTCAGAGCAGCCTTCTCGAAGGTCAACCCTCGGAAAGCAACTGGCCCGGATGGGGTACCTAGACGAGCACTCAGGTCTTGTGCGGATCAGCTGGAAGGGGTATTCGCAGACATCTTCGACCTCTCTTTACAACAATCTGAGGTCCCTATCTGCTTCAAGAAGGCGAACATCATCCCTGTACCAAAAATAAGCCAAGCAGCGTGCCTTAATGACTATCATCCAGTGGCTCTGACATCCATTATCATGAAGTGCTTCGAAAGGTTAGTCATGGCACGAATCAACTCCAGCCTCCCGGATTGCCTTGATCCACTACAGTTTGCCTACTGCTGCAACAGGTCCACAGCAGACACCATCTCCATGTCCCTGCACTCTACCCTGGAACACCTAGATAACAAAGACACCTATGTCAGACTCCTATTTATCAACTGCAGCTCAGCCTTCAACACCATGTAGTTGTCTTCAACATGAATGTAGCCCAGTCCATCATGCAGCCTCCCATCCATTGACTCTATCTATAATTCCCACTGCCTCAGAAAGGCATCCAGCATAATTAAGGACCCCACGTACCCCAGACATACTCTCTTCCACCTTCTTCCATCAGGAAAAAGATACCAAAGTTTGAACATAGAACATAGAACATAGAACAGTACAGCACAGGTCACATACCAACCGACTCAAGAACAGTTTCTTCCCTACTGCCATCAGACTTTTGAATGGACCCACATCTTATTAAGTTGATCTTTTCTCTATATATATAACATTATATAACTATAACTATAACATTATATTCTGCAGTCTCTCCTTCCTTCCCTATGTACGGTATGCATTGTTTGTACAGCATGCAAGAAACAATATTTTCACTGTATACTAATACATGTGACAATAATAAATCAAATCAAATCAGAATCCTCTCGCTGTGAAGGCCAATATACCATTTGCCTTCTTTACCGCCTGCTGCACCTGCATGCTTACCTTCAGCGAATGGTGCACAAGGAGACTCATGTCTCATTGCACATTTCCCTCTCTCAATCTAAAGCCTTCCTGTTGTTGCTACCAAAGTTGATAACCTCATATTTAACCACATTATACTGCATCAACCTTGCTTTGTATCATCTGCACATTTGGAGATATTGGGCTGGATTCTCCATTCCAGCGGCTAAGTGCCGGCTCAAACAGACAATCCGCGGGAGGTTGACATGAATAAATTTGGAGCAAACCCCTCACCGATTCTGGTACCGGTGAGGGGCTAGCACCGGCGCTGACCGAAACTCCCGCCTCCCACACTGAAAATGGCCAGAGAATGGACGGTTCCTGGGCCGGGCGTGCGCACGGCTGATGACCTGCAGCGGTCGCACCGTACAACATGGCGTGGACCCAACCCACCAACCGCGCCCCCAAAACCCACCCTCTAGCCACCCCCTGGCCAACCCCCGCCAGTTCCCCCAGCCCTCGCAGAAGCCCCTCCGGCCAGCGGCACGGATCCCAGGCGAGCGTGGTTGTGCCGGACAGTCCGCAGCTGCCGTGCCGGGTTCCCGATTTGTGTGAGCACACAAATGGCAATGGCATTGCGACTGCGGATGGCACGCGTCACGATGATGCCATTTCAGAGAGGGCGGAGCATGGCTGACTGGCACCAGCCCCGATTTCGGCCCATTCTCCGCCTCGTCACCGAACACAATTTCGCCGTCGGGCAACAGAGAATCCCACCCATTATTATTAATTCTCCCATCTATATCATTAATATATTGTGAATGGCTTGAGTCTGAGCACTGATCCCTGCGGTACCCCACTAGTCACTGCCTGCCATTTGGAAAATACATGTTTATTTCTACTTTTTGTTTCCTATCTGCCAACCAATTTTCTATCCATCTCAATACGCCACCCCCAATCCGATCCGCTTTCATTTTACATGCTAATCTCTTATGGGGACTTTGTCAAAAGTCTTCTGAAAGTCCACATAAACCACATCCACTAGCTCTTCAGCATTAACTCTATTGGGGCTCCAGGGGCTGGTTTAGCTCACAAGGCTAAATTGCTGGCTTTTAAAGCAGACCAAGCAGGCCAGCAGCACGGTTCGATTCCCGTACCAGCCTCCCCGGATAGGCGCTGGAATGTGGCGACTAGGGGCTTTTCACAGTAACTTCATTGAAGCCTACTCGTGACAATAAGCGATTTTCATTTCATTTCATATTGGCTGCATCCTCAAAACATGCTAGTAAATAGGTTAAGCATGATTTCCCTTTGGATAATCCATGCTTACTCTGACCGAGCAAGCTTACACTCCTATTCGGTTTTCCCCTTTTTAATCAATCATTTGTCCTCCTTTGCTGAACTCTAAACAGCTCCCAATCCTCAGGTCTGTAGATAATATCCAGGCTTGGGCTGATAAGTTACAAGTTGCAATCATGCCACTCAAGTGCCAAGTAAATACCAACTCCAACAAGAAAGGATCTAACCTTTACCCATTTACATTCAATGACATTACCATCACTGAATCCCCGACTATCACCATCCTGGGGGTTACCATTGACCAGAAACACAATTGGACTAGCCACATAACTACTGTGGCTACCACAGCAGGTCAAAGGCGAGGAATCCTGTGGCAAGGCACAAGTCAAGTCAGGGGTGTAATGGAATACTCCCCATTTGCCTGGATGAGTGCAGCACCAACAACACTCAAGAAGCTCGACCACCATCCAGGGGCTGGTCTAGCTCACCAGGGGCTGGTTTAGCTCACCAGGCTAAATCGCTGGCTTTTAAAGCAGACCAAGCAGGCCAGCAGCACGGTTCGATTCCCGTACCAGCCTCCCCGGACAGGCGCCGGAATGTGGCGACTAGGGGCTTTTCACAGTAACTTCATTGAAGCTTACTCGTGACAATAAGCGATTTTCATTTTCATTTCATTTCATCCAGGACAAAGCAGCCGCTTGAGTGCTCCCCCTTCCACAAACATTCAAATCCTTCACCACCGATGAACAGTGGCAGCCGTGTGTACCATCTACAAGATGCACTGCAGTATCTCACCAAGGCTCCTTCGACAGCACCTTCCAAACCCATGACCACTGCCATCTAGAAGGACAAGAGCAGCAGATGCCGCCTGGAGGTCCCCCCTCCAAATCACTCACCATCCTGACTTGGAAATATATCGCCGTTCCTTCAATGTCGCTGGGCAAAAATCCTAGAGCTCCCTCCCTAATAGCGCGGTGGATATACCTGCACCTCAGGGACTGCAGTGATTCAAGAAAGCAGCTCACCACCACATTCTCGAGGGTAACTAGGGATGGGCAATAAATGCTGATCTCGCCAGTGATGCCCACAGTCCGTAAATGAAGCAATTTTTTAAAAGATCTGCGTTAACTACGCACATTGAATATGCACATACTTTAAAGGGTAAGTGAAATCTCAGTAAAGGGTGGGGATGTGTAATGTTGACCATTTTAATTTTCAAGCAGATCAAAGATGTTAAATTGTACTTGTAGTTTAGACCTGTTAGGAACAAGGGTAGAGATTTCCATTGTGTCCTCTCTGTGGCATTGAGCTAAACCTGTTTAAGAACAAAGATGAGGATTTTGTTAAACAATAACACAGTGTTGAAATCTTCCTCTGTATCTGAAATGTGGGCAAAGAATAACATTTTTCTTCCACATCACAGAATGAGCAAATGAGGTGGTTGAAATTAGGGTGGCACGGTGGGGCACTGTGGTTAGCACTGCTGCCTCACAGTGCCAGGGACCCGAGTTCGGTTGGGTGACTGTGTGGAGTTTCCACATCCTCCCCTTGGTAGCATGGGTTTCCTCCGATTTCCTCTCACTGTCCAAAGATGTGTAGGTTAGGTGGATTGACCATGGTAAATTGCCCCTTAGTGTCCAACGGTTAGTTGGTGTTACGGGGATTGGGCAGGGGTATGGGCCTTGGTACGGTGCCCTTTCCAAGAGTCAGTGCAGCACCGATGCACCGAGTGGCCTCCTTCTGCACTGTAGGGAATATAAAAAACAGTAAATGATAACGAAGGGAGAGATAGATGAGAGGGTCAGGTGCAAGGAGAAGGAAGATGTCTTCTACATTGAATGTATTCAGCATGTGTTTCAGTGCCCTGGCTCTCAAAGACATGCTGTTTTTTCTTCAATAAGCAGAAGCGTTTGTGGATCTTTGCCTGGTAATGTGAATTAAATCAATAATTTTTGAGCTATTCCTCGTTTAAATCTCTGCAAATATTAACACACTCCCAGAGAATGTCTGCTTGTATTGACAAACTCGTTTCATGAAAGAAAGAGTGAGCTAAGTAAAGCATGAATATGTAAGAGTGAATGAATTGATTTAGTAAAAGGATTAAATAGATTTAACATCCTTTCGTTGGAGTTAAATCACATTCTAATCAAATGTCTACCTCAAGGGCCTAATATCAGCAGAACTCACCAGCTAGTCTTTTAACTTGTTTGAAGAACAGACAGTTTCTAGTTAAGAGATTACAGTCAAGCCTCTGGATGAGCATATAGTATTAAACCTATGTCGACAAGATTGAAAAGTAAACAATGTTCTGTGTACTGACTAGCGGTCTGTATCTGTGACTTGGAGCAGTGCGTTGCATTAGAATGCTCTCCCTGTGATTGATGGGTTAGAGAGCTGAATGTAGAGCTGAAGGTTGTATTCTAGGACGGTGCTGCTCCAGAGGTTCCTCTGGGGTAGTTCCCTCCAGGCTCGAATCATGAATAAACGATTGTGACCTGTTTTAGGTGACAAAGAACAAAGAAAGGTGTCCACGTCCTGCCCACTGACCTCGGGTAGTGTGACCTCTCCAGGCTTTCTTGGCTACGTGCGGCAGCCTCCTCTTGCCCGCCTGGCACTGGCCTTCACCAGAACTCCAAGGCATTCATTGGAAACCGAGGGGCAGAGCACCCACCGGACTTGCCCTCCCCTCTTTCATGCACGGCAGGTCCTGCGGCCATTATCACAAACATTGTTTTCTTCCTTCTTCTGTTGCAGAAAAGTCCCTCAGCTTCCCCCTCAGCCCTCAGATTGCTGCCTGTTTTTAAACCCCCACCCCCTCCCATAGATCCCAAACAGACCCATCATCTGACTCATTCCCAGGCCATTCTGTTCTGTGAAGTGAACAGGAAGATGTGTTTCACACTGAGTGGACCTTAATTGCTGTGATCTCGCCTGGGAGTGGATTCTACATCTGCTTCCAGCCCCTTCACCTTTGTCTGCGTGCCAAGCATGAAATTCTGACCAATGTGTATTAGAATAATGAGATTGGATACCATCAACTTTCATCATGTTCTGATGGTCGTCGTCAGAATGAGACTGGGCGAATTTCAAGGTGCCAGACATCAACAGAGGATGTGTAATCATCATTACCATTTGGGTAAAAAAGGATTTTGAAATTTTGCAAGTCACATTTGCTTTGTCTGCTTCTTAAAATAAAAGCAAGAAGGTGTCCTACCGGCATAATAGCATCAGTCCCAGCTGCACTTGCCTAAGCAGCCAAGGTAATAAACAGCAATACCTTGAAAGTGGGAGAAGGATTCCCCCCCCTCCTTCAAGTCCTTCACTTCAACTACAGCATCAATTCATCTGATAAACTGTAGACATAGAAACATAGAACAGTACAGCACAGAACAGAACAGGCCCTTCGGCCCTCAATGTTGTGCTGAGCAATGATCACCCTACTCAAACCAACGTATCCACCCTATATCAGTAACTCCAGATCCTATGGCCCAGGTGGCAGAAGGCACCGCTTTGTGGTAAAAATCAGGCCGGTGTACGGGGCCAGATAATAATAATAATTATTATTATAGAATAATCTTTATTATTGTCACAAGTACATTAACACTGCAATGAAGCTACTGTGAAAAACCTCTAGTCGCCACATTCCAGTAGACAGAGGGAGAATTCAGAATGTCCAATTCACCTAACAGCACATCGTTTGGGGTTTGTGGAAACCCACACAGACACAGCGAGAACGAGCAGACTCTGCAAACAGTGACCCAAGCCGGGAATCGAACCTGGGATCCTGCCACTGTGAAGCAACAGTGTTAACCACTATGCTACTGTGCCACCCTATACATCAGGTATGGAGGAGCGCAAGGTGTTCTACTAATTGTCCAAGCCACACATTTCCTCAACTATTCCCAACAAAAAATAGCTTAACTAGTTATCATGTTGTCATTTTGGAAACTTACAGTGTGCAAAATAGCTGCTGCAGTTTCCTTTAATATAAAATATATGAGAAGCACCAAGTGATGTGATCAGTTACGAAATAAATACTTTGTATGTTTAAACAGAAGCATTCAGTTCCAATTAGCTTGTGTTTAACTTTGAAGCGAAGCTTTATTTAAACATGACAAGACGCTGCACCACCACTTATACAGTGTACATCAGATTGATTGAGATTTTGGTGCTTATTGGTAACTTATGTTATACTGGAATTAAACAGTTCATATGTTTGGATCCCAGCAACTAAGTTATCAATCCAAGTGTTAGCGTAGCTTAGCAACCACACAAACCTGGACTATTTGCTTCATCGTAACTAACTGTGTTTATTAAAATATTAAGCACTCAAAAATCACTTGAAATGGGTGATGACTCATTTCACACGAGGAATGTTTTGTAAAGGTTACAAGTTCTTTTACATCTCTTCAGGCAATCCAAATTCTGTTGTCAAAGTGCTAAATTGGAACCTGACGAAACTGTAATTCTGTAGATACATTTTGCCAATAATCCTTAAATTATGAAAACACGTTAAAGTTCAATATCAAATTGAACAAAGACACGCTGAACGATAAATGCTGACGCTAATCTTTTAGCAACATGAATAATATATAGTGATTTAAGTAACTGCCTCCTCTGGCACAAAGATATTGGGCGGGATTCTCCGCGATCGGTGCGATGGCCCGATGCCGGTGTCATAAACGGCGCGAACCACTCCGGCGTCGGGCCAACCGGAACATCGGAAAATCGGAAGGGGCTGGCAGCGGTGTGATGCCAATCGCGACGGCGTCACCCGTCAGTGATGCTGCGCAGTATCACAGCACAAAAGACGCCCCCACCGGAGACCAGGCAAAAAGACCACCCGCCGTGCAGCACTGAGGTTCCAGGAGCGCGACATCGAGGAGGGAGCCCTGTACCCCGGACATGTCCGCAGGGTCGCACCACACCTCAGCCAGCACCTGTGGAGGGAGGTGGCAGAGGTCGTCAGTGCTGTGGCCGTAACAGCCAGGACAGGCATCCAGTGCCACAAGAAGGTCACTGACCTAGTCAGGGCAGCCAGGGTGAGTAACCCCCCCCGATGGGCGGGAGAGCCCTAGCTCAAACCGACATGGCTGCACCCACCTATGCAGGCTGCATTGGCAGGATGGGGTGTTAACCTATGCCAACATACACACAACCGCTGGTCCGCATGTATATGTCCGCCTAACACTGTTGGCCATTTTCCTTGCCACACCCCCCCCCCCCCCCCCCCCCCACTCTCCCGCAGGAGAAGTGCGCTCACAATGGGAGCGTTAGAGGACCGGAAGGGGTCCACCTGAATTGCGCCCCCTCACTGTCCATGAAGAGAGGGCCCTGGAACTTGCAGGCGGACCCGAGGACCGGGAGGTTGCGGATGCAGAGGTCGGGGGTGCACCACCAAGTGAGACCCCCCACTGCCTGCCCCCCTTTTCCCCTTTCCCCCTACCCCCCTTCCCCCACCCAGTGCCATGGCAACCACGAGACAGGGATAGACCCGGCCCGTCAGGCATACGATGCCCCCACCCAGTGCCAGTGTGCCTGCGAGCCAGGGGTAGACCCGGAGCGTCAGACGTACACTGCCCCATCTAGTGCCAGTGCGGCAACGCCAGCGGGCCACACCCAGCGACGAGGAGGGTAGCCACAGCAACAGGCTCCCGTCCCAGTCGACTCGGGACACTGACACACATGACACAAGCACCCAGGAGACCCACATACAGGACACACCCACCCAGGACACACCCACCCAGGACACACCCACCCAGGACACACCCACCCAGCACACACCCACCCAGCACACACCCACCCAGCACACAGCCACCCAGCACACACACACCCAGGACACACCCACCCAGGACACACCCACCCAGGACACACCCACCCAGGACACACCCACCCAGGACACGCCCACCCAGGACACGCCCACCCAGGACACACCCACCCAGGACACCCACACACAGGACACTGACTCACAGGACACCCACACACAGGACACAACTACCCAGGACACCCACACACAGGAGACGGACGGACAGGAAACACCACCCAGGGGACCCCGGATTTCGGGTCGGATGAGGAGCACGACATTACGCCACTGCTATCTCCTACACCCTCCACCATCGCAGAGACACTCACCTCGGTTGGGCACTTTAGGGATGAGGCCTCTGGTTCACTAACTGGTGCGCACAACACAGCCGTACCGGTACAGCAGGTGGAGGTAGGAGCAGCCAAGTGGCCGGACGGTCGGAGGGCAGCCCAGCGCAAGCAGCCATCTGCCGCCCAGACGGGTCCCGGGTTCCTGGAGTTACCACACCCACCCATAGACCCGATGCAGTCACGGACCCAGGGATGATCGAAGGGAATGATGGCAGGCTTGTGGCAGCTGCAGATGAAGGTGGAGGATTCCACCCACATCCAGGAACTGGGAGTGGTGCATGTTTGCGTGCCACCCAGGCCGACACCACACGGGTGGCGTCCGCGGTGGAGGCAATGGGGGCGACAGTGTCAGACATGGGGAGCAGTCTGCAAGGCCTGGGGCTTTCCGTACAGGCGCCATCTCTGGCCCAGGACATGGCTGTCCTCTCACAGGAAGCCATGAGCCAGAGCCAGCAGCAGATCGCAGAGGCGCTCAACGCCATCCCCAGTCTCAGCAGGCCACCGTTGAGGGCATCGGCGCCATTGCCCAGGTGCAGGCCGGCGTCGCCCAGACACAGACAGGGATGGCCAACTCCCTGAGCTCCATGGCTGCAAACTTGCAGACCCTTGTTAATACCAGGGCCGGCCTCCAGGACTGACAGCGTCAGGTGCCGGGGGTGTGTCGGATGCTGGATCCGTTCGCACACCCGACCCATAGAGAGGCCCGGGCCTATCGGGCACCCCAAAGGAGGAGGAGGTGCTGGGGCCCGTTCCGGGTCCCCCTGCAGGGGAGGTCCCGCCGTGACACCTCAGACTCCCCCCTTTCATCCCGGGTGCATCTGGTGGGGAACGGGCAGGACAGGCTGGCAGCTCGCCATCCCAGTCGCCCAAGCCACGGCCTGGCCCATCCAGGCCGGGCCGCCCCAGGAAACGGCCGCCAAAGGGGACCCTAGTCACAGGGCAGGAATCACAAGAGTCCACCACCAGCTCTGCTGTACGGTCTGCTGAGCCACCTAGACGTAGTCATGGGGCCCGTAAGGCAAAAAAATTAGACACTGAGTAAGTTGGCACAGGTACAGGGCACAGATTAGTTATAGTGGCTAGGGCACGTGTATGAACTGTCATTAAAATCACTTTCACACCCACAGAAGCTGTCTCTGTGCTCTGTCCGATGCATGCGGGGGTGTGGTGTGAGGTGAGTGCCAGTGTGTGTGTGAGGGGTGATAGGACATCAGCCTCAGGTGATTGTGCCCCCCCCCCTCCCGGGTCGCCCTCACCATCCCCCCGGGCAGACGACGGGACCATGCGCTGCAGTGTCAAGGCCGCATGCAGGGACGGTCCAGGTGGAGGATGTTACTGTGGCCATGAGTCAGACATTGTCTAATGATGTAGAGCCCGGAGTTCATCGCAGAGCAGGTTGTCATCATCCTCCATGGCCTCCAATAGACCCGCTTCCACTGGTGACCGTGTGAGCCCTGCCCATTGTGCCGCAGGTGGATGTGCAATGGAGGGGTGGTGTGCTTGCGGGTGATGTGAGGGTGGTTGTTGGTGGGTGGGTGGGGGGAGGGTGGTTGTTAGTGGGTGGGTGGGGTGAGGGTGGTAGGCTGGTGCCTTACTGTGCTGTCTGTGCCCATACCCGGCGATTTCCACACCCCCCTTGTCTGTGAACCATGCGGCTATCAACCCGTCCCGTGCCCGCTGGCCCAGCCGGTAACAGTGGGCAGCCTCCCGTCCATGTGCAGCCCGCCAGTCCTGGACATTGCCCCCATCCTCCTCATCTGGGGAGGCCTGCCCTTCCTCGTGTTGCTCCTCCCCCTCCTCTGCCTCCAGCACATCGCCCCTCTGCTGGACTATGTTGTGCAGGACGCAGCAGACCACAACGATGCGGCCGACCCTCTCCGACGGGTACTGGAGGGCCCCTCCAGAGCGGCCCAGGCACCTGAAGCGCATCTTCAGCAGCCCAAAGCACCTCTGTTTCACACCTCTGGTTGCTGCATGGGCATCGTTTTAGCGGTTCTCCGCGTCTCTGGCCTCCGTGGAGGCGTCATCAGCCACGACCGCAATGGGTAACCCTTGTCACCCAGCAACCAGCCCCTCAGCCAGGGGTGGCGTCCCTTGAACATTGCGGGGATGAACAATTGCGCCAATACAAACGAGTCATGTACACTGGTTGGGTACTGGGTGCAGACGTGCAGGATCCTCATATGGTGGTCGCAGACCAACTGAATGTTCATGGAGTAGGTCCCTTTCCTATTCATGAATACGGCCCTGTTATCAGCTGGTGGCCGCACAGTGACATGCATCCCATCGATCGCCCCCTGGACCATGAGCATCCTGGCCATGGCAGCGAAGCCTGCTGCCCGGGCATCCTGGCTGGCCCAGTCCAGAGGGAATGGATGTAGCGGTCCGTGATGTCGTACAGGGCTTTAGTCACTGCACGGATGCAACTGTGCACCAATGCCTGCGAGATGCCGGACAGGTCCCCACTCGGCGACTGGAATGACCCCGTCACATAGAGGTTCAGGGCCACCGTAACCGGGAGAGGGTGTCCTCCCCCAGTGCCACGTGGTGCCAGGTGTGCCATGTGGTGGCAGATATGGGCGACGGTTTCCCGGCTCATCCTAAGTCGCCTCCTGCATGCCGTGCTGTCACTTCTCCGGCGGCTCCGCTGGCCTGCGTCAACCAGCACGACTGTTTGACGCCGTTAAAATGGTTGTTTGATTTACGCCGGCGTGATCCGTGGTCCGCAGGACTTTGGCCCATCCGGCTCAGAGAATTGGAGCAGCCCCACGGCCCATAGTGTCGCACCTGTCCTCGCTATTCTGCGAGGCGCGCGGCGCGATTCCCGTCGGTGCAAATTTTTGGCTGCTGGAGAATATCGTGGGCGGTGTCGGAGCGGCGGGGCAGTCATCATGCCACCCCCCCCCCCCCCCCCCCCCCCCCCACCCCCACCCCCCCCAACCGCTGATTCTGTTGTTATACACTTCCTTCCTGATCAGCCAGATCTCAGTTGGTAGCATGGGTGACATTTGAGACAAAAGGGTGCGGGATTCTCCGCCGGCAGGATTCTCCGTTTTGCCGGTAGCCCGGGTGTTTCCCGATGGCGTGGGGCTGCCTCACAATGGGAAACCCCATTGACCGGCCAGAGGAACGGGAAATCCCACTGGCGGGTCGAGGCAGAAAAGTGGCGTGGCGGGGTGGAGAATCCAGCCCAGAGTTCCTGGGTTTAAGTTCCACTCCTGATATTTGAGCACTGAAGTTTTGCTGAGACTCCAATGCAGTACTGAAGGAGCACTGCATTGTTGGAGGAATTTATCCAATAAGAGTGGCACAGTGGCAGAGTGGTTAGCACTGCTGGCCACCAGCGTCAGGGCCCAGGTTCAATTCCGGTCTTGGGTGACTCTGTGCAGAGTCTGCATGTCCTCCCCGTGTCTATGTGGGTTTCCTCCGGGTTCTCCGGTTTCCTCCCACAGTCCAAAGACGTGCAGGTTAGGAGGATTGGCCATGCTAAATTGCCCCTTAGTGTCCAGGTTAGGTGCAGTTGTGGGGATAGGTCAGGGGAATGGGTCCAGGTAGGGTGCTCTTTCAGAGGGTTGTTGCAGCCCCAATGGGCCGAACGGCCATTTTCTACACTGGAAGAATTCAATGGTTCAGTGAGGTGTTAAAATGGATGTAAAATATTTTATGGCATTATTTTGAATACAGGGGAGTTATCCCCAGTATTGAAGCCAATATTTATCCTTCAACCAACATCTAGATAATATTGCATAGCTCTTTGTGGCACCTTGCAGGTTTTCTATATTACAATAGTGACTAAACTTCAAAAAATGCTTAATCTAGCCGTAAATTCCTTTGGGTCTTCATGAAAGGTGCTTTTTAACGCAAGTATTTTCTTATTATTTCTTCAGACGCTCATAGGAATGATATCGCATTATTAATCCTCGAAGTGCACATCACTTATACATCAAATATATTGGGCAGGATTCTCTGAACCCCCCGCCGGGTGGGAGAATCGCCGGGGGTCGCGTGAATCCCGCCCCTGCCATCCTCCCAATTCTCCCGCCCCCCAAAAACTGGCCTCGGAGAATGGCGGGGTCCGGCGCGACTCAATGGGTGCCGGGGCCGCCCGAATTCTCCGGCCTGCGATGGACCAAAGTCCCGCCCGTCTGTAGCCGGTCCCGCCGGCGTAAATTGGAGTAGATCCCTTACTAGCGGGGCCTGGCGGCGCGGTCGGGCTCCGGGGTTCCTGGGGGGTCGCTGGGGGATCTGGCCCCGGGAGGTGCCCCCACGGTGGCCTGGCCTGCGATTGGGACCCACCAATCCTCAGGTGGGCCTGTGGCGTGGGGGTACTCTATTTCTCCGCATCGGCCGCTGTGGTCCTCTGCGATGGCCGATGCGGGGACGAACCCTCCCATGCATGCGCGGGGATGATGCCTGCATGCACTGGCACTCCCGCGCATGCGCCGACACACAGTGGCCGGCGGAGTCCCTTCGGCACCAGTTGGCGTGGCGCCAAGCCCCTATCACGCTGGCCGGCGGGGCGCCAACCACTCCAGGGCGGGCCGAGCCTCTGAAGGTTCGGAGAATTCCGCACCTTTGGGGTGGCCCGCGCAGGAGTGGTTCACGCCACTCCGTCCCGCCGGGACCTCCCGCCCTGCCAGGTAGGGGAGAATCCCGCCCATTATGTACACTGACAGCTACCACCTACACAGCTGCTATTGACAGAAAATTTGAGCAAAAGCAGAAAATATTTCTACTTAAAAATCACAGAATTATTATGACACAGAATGAGGCCACTTGACCAATCATGGGCGAAATTCTCCGACCTTCCCTGCAGGGTCGGAGAATCGCCCGGGGCCGGCGAAAATCCCGCCCCTGCCGTGGCAAATATTCCCCGCCACCCGGGAACTGGTGGGGGCGGGAATCACGCCCCCCGATCGGCGTGCCCTCCGCGCCGATCGGCGAGCCCCCTGCGGCGATTCTCCGGCCCGCGATGGGCCTGTGATGGGTCCTGTGGGGGGCGCGGGGGATCGGACCCCGGAGTGTGCCCCCACGGTGGCCAGGCCCGCGATCGGGGCCCACCGATCGGCAGGCGGGTCAGTGCCATGGGGGTACTCTTTTTCTTCCGCCGCCGCCACGGCCTCCACCATGGCAGAGGCGGAAGAGAATCCCCCAGCGCACATGTGCCAGTGGTGACATCAGCGGGAGCTGACACACCGGCGCATGCGCGAACCGGCGAAGGCCTTTCGGCCAGCCCCGGTGGCAGGCGTCAAAGGCCGCTGGCGCCGGTTTTGGTGCCAGTTGGTGTGGCGCCAACCACTCCGGCGTGGGCCTAGCCCCCAAAGGTGCGGAGAATTCCGCACCTTTGGGGAGGCCCGACGCTGGAGTGGTTGGTGCCACTCCGCTACACCGGGACCCCCCCGCCCTGCCGGGTACAGGAGAATCCCGCCCATTATGTACACTGACAGCTACCACCTACACAGCTGCTATTGACAGAAAATTTGAGAAAAAGCAGAAAATATTTCTATTTAAAAATCACAGAATTATTATGGCACAGAATGAGGCCACTTGACCAATCATATCTTCACCAGCTCTCCAAATGAGCACCATGACTTAGTGTCATACCCCTGCCTTTTCCCTGTAGCCCTGCACATTGTTTCTATTCAAGTAAACATCTAATGCCTTCTTGAATGCCTGGAATGAACCTGCCACCACCAATCTTCTAAGCAGTGCATTCCAGGCCCAAACCACTCGCTGGGTGAAAACATTTTTTTCCCACATCACGTTTGCTTCTTTTGCAAATCTCTTTAAATGTCTGCCCTCTCACTCTTGATCCTTTTACAAGCGGGAATAGTTTCTCCCTGTGTACTCTATCCGGCCCCCTCATGATTTTGAGCATCTCTATAAAATCTCCCTCAGCCTTCTTCTCTCCAAGGAGAACAGTCCCAAACTCTCCAATCTACCCTCATAAGTGAAGTTTCTCATCCCTGGAACTATTCTTGTAAACCCTCTTCTGCATTCACTCCGATGCATTCATCCATCCTATAGTGTGGCATCCAGAACTGTGCACAATATTCCAGTTGAGGTCTAATCAGTGCCTTGTATAAATTCAGCATAACCTCCTTGCTCTCGTACCCTATGCCACTGTTAATAAAGCTCAGAATACTTTCTGTTTTATTAACTGTTATCTCCACCTGTCCTATCACCTTCAATAATCTGTGCACATATACACCCAGCTCCCTCTGCTCCTGCAACCCCTTAAGAATTCACTCCTTATTTTATATGTGTATCATAAAGGGTAGAGGAGAGAATTTAAGACTGAACTAATTTTCAAGGTTCACCGTTGATTATAAACCACTTTAGCTTTGCAAGTGCAGCTCCCATTATCTGTTTTCCTCCAATCTCTTTTTCAATTAGATTACTACCATATAATCACTCCCAGGAATCCAGCATTCTATTTTTAATTTGACACTGCTGTCCTAATCTGCTCAGCGCAATATAAATTAAGCATTTCTGTGACAGTTCGTAAATAAAATAGACACAAAACAGATGGTATTCAATAAAAGAATTGTTAAAATGAAATGTCTAATAAAGAAAAGCAAACATCAAAGATACTGTAAACCTGAAGCAGTCAAAGAACAGTATTTCTCAGAGATGTTATTCGACAAGAATATTTGTAGAATATATTTGTTCCATAAAAGATCCCTGCCGAGCTTTTGTAGATACTAAAGTTTTTTTTTTAAGTGCAAGTTGTGAGGCCCAAGCATCCTGCAGCTTTGCATTATAAAACAACTACAGAGAACTAACCTTTAGCCTATGGAAAATATGAAAATGTATTAGTATTTACAGAGTAAATCCCGACAGTGCAGGATAAGGACAGAACAACCTTAACGTATCCTGATATCTGTCATGGACCAAGACAGTTACCCTCCTGTACCTTCTCTCGCTGGGCTGCTGTGGGGGTTTGAGACACACACTGGGGGTTTCCAATAGTTGGCAAAGGGGTTTATTGATAAAAGGCAAAGGCAGGTAAAGTAACAAGCACAGAACTCAATACAACAGGTCTGGTCACTTCGGCTCTGGGGTCCACACTGCCCAGGGTCCTGCTCCCAGGGCCCCACGCAAACTCCCTGTCGGCCAGGGTTCACTTGCTCCCGCACGATAGGCCCCAAGCCTGTCACATGGTCCATTAAGCTCACCCCCTTAAATGGGCCGCGCTAACTCAGCTGCCTTAAAATTTTGTCTGCGGTATCTAACTTTCTTTGCACAAGCCCGCACAAGCATTGTCATTGGAGTGCCCCAGGGGTGGTCTTTCGCTCGCTGCTCAATTTCCCACCAATTGAAAATCAAACCCCATCAACAGCATAGCCTGCTTTTAATACAATCCATGAAGTTGTAGTAAAGGTTTCTGCTGAAAATTGGACATATGCCAAGTATGTTCACAAGTGTATCTCAAAAGTGTTTTCATATGTATCTTCTTCCTACAGTTGTGTTGCAAAACATTTAAAACATCAAAAAAATATATTTTTTGAATTTTACTTTCAAATAATTTAATACCAACCTGTTGGTCCAATCTGCCTCTAATCGGTTAAAAGTAATAGCTATGACAGTGAATCTGTTAAATCCGTCATGGTCATGGGCGGAGACTCCCAGGAGGGCAGTGAGGACTCCTCAAAGCATCCCTGAAGAGGTCAGACATTGCGCTGACTCATAGGAGTTCCTGACCGACCAAAATGGAGAGGTTTCATGAAGGAAGGTACTGAGCACATTTGAGAGACTTAATTGGGAACATTCAGAGGTGACGTCAAGGTGTCGGCAAGAACGCACAAACATCCCAACAACTTAAGCACCACTTTCCAGGCAGGGGCAGCATCTGCAGGTAGGGGGAGATGGTGGTGCAGTGATAACATCACTGGACTAGTAATCCAGAGAATTAGGTTAATGTGCAGGAGGTAGAGGTTCATATCCCACAATAGCAGTTAATGGAACTGAAATCCACTGAATAAAATATGGAATTATAAACTAGTCTCAGTAATAATAACCATGAATCTATTGTCATAAATATCATAGGTTTCAGTTCTTCAGCAAAGCTGTTTGCATATAGCAACCATCAATCTATTTCGGAAATGTGCCAGGAAAGTCCTATGTTTAATATCAAATTGCCAAAGCAAGAAGTTAAAGAACAAATGAGACAATTAGTGAGTGACCTAAAGAAGTCAGGCTGTTGATGATAAAGTACAATGCGGAAGTATATGTGCAACTGGCAGCATTGAAACAATCTGAAACTTGGGGCGAGATTCTCCCAAAACGGGAGAAATCGTAAAGCTGGCGTAAAACCCAGGCGGGTTTTACGGCAGCGCGCCCCTTCCCGACCGGGGACCGATTCTGGTCCCCGGTCGGGGCTAGCAGCCCGACGCCGTAGGCTCCGGCAAGACAGGCTTAACGAAAATCGTTAAGCCCGCTTGCCGGAGTTAGCGCCGGCTGACGTGTCATATGATGTCAGCCGCGCATGCGCAGTTTGGAAGACTCCAACCCGCGCATTCGCGGGTGACGTCATCGCGTTTTTGCGCGAAACCCGCGCATGCGCGGGCCGGGTTGCCCCTCAGCCGCCCCGCGAATGGATACTGCGGGGCGGCGGAAGGACAAGTAGTGCGCGGGCATCGGGCCCGTTGCCCGCGATCGGTGGGCACCGATCGCGGGCCCATGGCACCCTTGGCACGGCCATGGTACTGCCATGCCAATCGGTGCCATGGTTATAAAAAGCGAGTTTGTGACGCCGTTTTTACGAACGGCAAGACCAGGTGTGTTTGCCGTTCGTAAAAACGGCGGAAAGGGCTGGGACTTCGGCCCATCTAACAGCTGAGAATCGCTGCCGGCCGTAAAAAAACGGCGGCAGCGATTCGGGTCGGGACTTCGGCGGGGGGGGGGGGGGGGGGGGGGGGGGGGGAGAATAGCGGGTGGGCGGCAAAAATGTCGGGAAGGCCCTCCCGCTATTCTCCGACCCGTCGTGGGGGTCGGAGAATTTCGCCCTTGGACTTTGAACAATGCAGTAAGAAGAAGGCATTTCAGAATGATGTTAGTTTTATATTCATAATTAGTTGGACAACAGAAATGACTTCTGTTTCAGAGTGGCCCTTGAACCAATGGAAGGATCTTTCATGACCTTGGATATCCCAAAATACTTTGCAGCCAATGAAAAGTTTTGAAGTGCAGTCACTGTTGTACTTCAGGTTGGTTGTGATGGGGAAAATGGCTAAATTGCAAATACTCCTGGAAAGTAAGTTAAGTCACTCCTTTTAACACACCTGCATATCCATTGCTTAATCTCCAACATCCTCAATGATCTAAATCTTAAATCCACAAACTGAGATCTTACTGTTATGCTGCGCAAAAATATTCTGTTGAGTGAAGGAGCTAAATCGGTGGGTACTTTGATAAGCAACTGATGATAGATATTGTAAGAAACTATCATGCTGAGTGCTCTTCGCTGCACTTTTAATGTAAGAGGATCTTGTTTAGCAGGTCTCCACCCTTTTGTGGATAGTTTCAAGCATCGCACAGCTCCTATATTCACCCTCCTCATCTAACACTTCTGTTCTTTTTACTTACGCAAAATAACTGCCATTTTTGATTTGTCCTTTGGCCATCCCTAATTGTCCTTCTGAATGCGGCCTTCTTTAATTGCGTTGGTGCATGTGGTATTGGAACATCTCCAATGCTGTTGGGTAGGGTTGTTTCAGGATTTTGGCCCAATGATGATGAGCAATAATATTGTTCCAAATCAGGATTGCATGTGTCTTAGAGGGGGACCCAGAGGTGGTTGCGCAGCTGCTGCCTTTGTTCTTTCAGACAGTAGAGGGTTGATGGATGCTGTTGAAGAATCCTTGAAGAATATCTGCAATGACCTTATACACACTGCAGACACAAAATGTGCCATTGGTGGATGGAGTGACTGTTCAAGGTGGTGAATGTAGTCTTGATCAAGCGAACTACTTTGCCCTGAATGGCACCCAGCTTCTTCAATGTTGCTGGAGCTGCACTCATCCAGGCAAGTGGAGAGTACTTCCTCATACTCCTGACTTGTACCTTCTAGGAAGTGCACAGGGTTGGGGAGTCACTGGGGCGGTTCCACAGAATACACAGCCACTCACCTGATCTTGTAGCCACAACATTTATCGAGCTGATCCAGTCAAGTTTCTGACCAATGGTGACCCAAGTGTTGATCGGCAATCTGGTGATAGCAATGCCATTGGATGGCAAGGGGAAATGGCTGGACTCTCTCTCTTGTTGGAGATAGTAATTTCCTGGCATTTATGAGGATCAAAGATTGCTTTGCCACTTATTGGCCAGACTGTATCATTAGCTGAGGAATTGCAAGTAGAACTAAACACTGCGCAATCATCATGAGCGTTCCCACTTCTGATCTCATGATGGAGGGAAGGTCAGTGATGAAACAGCTGAAGCTGGTTGAGTCAAGGAGACTACCCTGAGGAACTCCTGCAGTAATGTCCTGGAACTGAGATGATTGATCTCCAACAACTACAACTATTTTCCTTTATGCTAGTCTGATTCCAACCAATGGACAGTCTTTCCCTGATTCCTATTGACTTCAATTTTGGTATGGCTCCTCGATGCCACACCCTGTCACATGTTGACTTGATGGCAAGAGCAGTCACCCTCACATCACCTCACCTCTGGAATTCAGTTCTTTCATCTACTTTTGGATCAAAGAAGTAATGAGTTCTGAAGTTAAATGGTCCAGACAAAACTGAGCATGAGTGAGCAGGTTACTGGTGGAAAAGTATTAGTTTATAATATTGTTATTGACACATTCCAACACTTTGCTGATGAAAGGAGGCTGAAAGTAGAGATAGAGGTAGGGCATTGACCAGATTGGAATTTTCCTACTTTTTCTGGACAGAGCAAACTAGGGCTGCTTTCCATTTGGTTAGGGAACGTCACTGTTGTAGTTGTACTGAAATAGTGCGGCTAATTCTAGAACCCATATTTCAGATGTACAGTGTCCAGCGTCTTCTGTCAATACTTGATATCAGGTAGAGTGAATTGAATTGGCTGAAGACTGGTATCTGTAATGGTAGGAAACTCTGGCAATGCCAGATTGGACCATCCATTCAGCACTTTTGACTGAAGGTTATTGTAAATGCTTCAGCCTTTACTTTTGAACCCACATGCTGGGTTTCATCATTATTGGGACTGAAAATAGTCATGGAGCCCCCTCCTCCTGTTAGTTCAATTGTCCTCAACCATTCACGACTGGATGTGGCAGGACTCTCAACTTTGATGCGATCTGTCGGGGGTGGGATCACTTAGCCTGTAGCTTCCTCTGGTGGGTTTCTTTGCCAACATACCAATGGATGATAATGATGGGGGAGTCTGGGACACTGGCTGTCGAGTATGGATTTTGTTTGTATGACTAGATCAGATTTTTATTTGACTAGCCTGAAGGACCCCTCTCTCTATTTTGGCACTAGTCCCCAACTATTAGTCAGGGGGACATTGAAGGAGGGTCAGTTGGGTTGCATGTGCCATTGTCATGTTCAGTCCCTTGGTTGATGGTGGTGGTCCATTCGGTTTCATTCTTTTTAGACTTTTGTAGAAGTTTGATACAATGAGTGGCTTGCTCAGCCGTTTCGGACACAGTTAAGAGTCAGCCACATTGCTGTGGATCTAGAGTTACACATAAGCCAGACCAGGTAAGGACAGCTGGTTTCCTACTCTAAAGGACATAGAATCCCTACAGTGCAGAAGGAGGCCATTTGGCCCATCGAGTCTGCACTGGCCCTTGCTCTGATAGAGCACTCTACCTAGGCCCAATCCCCCACTCCTAGCCACATAACCCCACCTATTTAGCATGGTCAATTCACCTAACCTGCACGTCTTTGGTCTGTGGGAGGAAACCGGAGCACCCGGAAGAAACCCATGCAGACACGGGGAGAACGTGCAACCTCCGCACAGACAGTCATCCCAGGTCAGAATGGAACCTGGGACCCTGGTGCTGTGAGGTAGCAGTGTTAACCACTGTGCCACCGTGCCACCCCATGAGTAAACCGGTTGCGTTTTTACAACAATCCATTAGTTACAACAGCTTGCCATTCCAGGCTTATTTCATTGACTCAAATTGAATCCCCCAGCGGTCATGGTGGGATTCAAACAGCTCTCTGGATCAGTAGTGCCCAGTAGTGTCCAGTAATGCCCCTGTTAGTTGACTGATCACCTGCAATTTGCCAGGGCCAGAGTGGCGTGGGGGCATTGATGGGAGGTCATTTAATTTAAAATGGAGTGAGCGTGTAGATAAAATGGAGGTGGGGTTGGGGGTGCACATGGGTGGCACACCTCATTCCCAATGTGTTCAAACCAGTTGACATTACAGCTAAGCATGCTTCAGGCTCGTGAGCTGCCCACCCTAGCCAGACTTAATACGCAAAATCACAGCCCCAGGATGTTGCTGGCACCACAACACAGTTTTTAAAAAACATTTAAAATCAAATTTTGATGAGAAGCATTGTGGCGCAAAAGGCAAGTTAAATATTTTTTCAATTTTAGTGAGGAGAGTAGCAGAAATCCATTTCACCGACAGCTGTTTGGAGACCTTCCTGCCAGCACCAAGTCGTACCCTCAGGTTCTCTTAGGTCATCGACAGTGGAGGCCTTTGGTCTCGTTTCCCGCTCCTCACATCAAGCGCTTAGCTGAAGCCCAGGACATGAAGTGACTGAGGCCTCAAGCTTAACTCTTCGGTGTGGATTCCATTGCCACATGTAAAAATTGGGGTTACACTGTCCTGCTGTCATCGGAAATCTTCACTTGAAAATTGCTAATCTTGAAAGAAAATTCAATTGGCATATTTTGAACAATCACGCATAAATAGGTTTGCCAACCCACCTGGGGTGGTGGGGAGTCTCCTGGAAATGGTATCAATCACCCGGTGGCTACTGAAAGCAATTTGAGATGTTATTTTAGACAAATAAATTAATATGCACAATAATTCATACACAGAATCTCATGGTTCATTATAGGATGGTAATCTGATAATGTATTTGGCAGCATGCTGACATAAGATGCAAATTACTACTGGTGTGTTGCCAGCGGGAAAGGTCAATCACAATGACCGGAAAATTCCGACCAAGGCTTCTGAACAAGGCTTATGAAGGTGTGCCCGGCACTGCCTCTCATTCATTTGTAAGTCGGACACTCTTCGATAATAAACCTTTGGTGTAGGAACTTAGTACCATAACATGAAGAGGTGAATGCCTGCGAGAGAGCTTCATATACCCTGCCTCCCAATATTACATCTTCCCCATCTACACGCTGTAGATGCCCCCAGTCACCATCAACATTCCCTCTGCAGTCCAGTACAGAGCCTGCCAAGCAAAGGGATATCGACTGAAGACAGTCCTGCAGACCATGATGTGCTTTTTCCCTCTGGAACACACAGCCCTTTCCTCTCCCTACAGCTGGGGTACACCAGGCTTTCAATGATTGCTTCTGCTGCAGGTCTGCTGCTCCTGTGCCCTGTCTCCTTTCTTGGACTCTGAGGTCCACGAGCCACTGGACTGCCTGTTGCGTGTGACTCCGTTCCATTTTGCGAGAGGAATCTTTGCACTCGGTAACTGATGTCTGCACGCTCCTGAACAGAAATGGAAACCTTCACATTGTTCCCCTTTGCAATAAGGACAAAGGACAACAATGACTCTCCCAAACCACAGCACTACCCAAATTCTGGGTCTTTGTACCACACTAACGATCCCTGCTACCCCCTGGCAGCTATTCCAGCATTTGCGTGCTTCCCCTTCCAGTAAACGATGTGATATCCCTTTGACCCCCTTATTTTTCAGAACTTTATGCACCCTTATCGGGCTCCAGTTTCTACTCTTCGGTCTTCCCTCTGACTTCCATTGATTGTCATCCTCCTCCACTTCCTTGCCCCTCTGCCTTCCATCATGCCCCTTTGCCCTTCCCCTTGTCCTTACACAGCTTTCATTCCCCATTGCCCTTCTTGTGTTTGCCCTTCCTCCCATTCCTTTGCACAGTCCTCCTGACCCAACTTCGCCCTTTCTCTTCGTCATCCCCACCCTCACCTCATACTCCACCCCGAGTCAAACTCCCAGTCGGTGAAAGTGAAGGGTGCACAATGCAGCACAGTGCTGTCCATACAGACAACGTCAGTACAGAGCTGGAGGGTACAGCCTGCTTTGCCCCAGCAGTGTGACGTCCAGTGCAACAGAAGCAGCCCGGTGCTATGGCAGGTAGGCTGCTCACCTCAAAGTCTTGAACAAACTCAGGTCTGCCTCGTGCGCACCGTTTCCTTTCAAATGGGTTTGGGGCCAACATGAATTCCCACTGGGGTGACGCAAAACAGGAAGGCATGGGGAGATTCCAGCAAGCCTTCATGAAATCCAAATGGCACACACGGCAGCCAGGCAGCAGGATAACCGTCCCACAATTACCCCGCCATTGAGAGAACCGCAAACTTGTTTTACACCAGCGAGTTTCTGACATTTTGTTTGCCACTAGAATCTGCAATCCCGCGGACCATGAAACCCGCTGTCGTCAGGATGGAAAGATTCTGGCCATAGGATCGTATCAGCAACCATGATGATCTTATGATGTTTGGCTTCTCATTTCCTCCATTTATATAGACAAATGTTTCTGGAACATACCTCGCCATTCACCTGAGGAAGGAGCTGCTCTCCGAAAGCTCGTGTTTGAAACAAACCTGTTGGACTTTAACCTGGTGTTGTAAGACTTCTTACTGTGCTCACCCCAGTCCAACGCCGGCATCTCCACATCACAGCTCTGATGGGGCTGGGAGCATTGGCAGCCTGCCCAGCATCCTCAATCAGACAACAGCCATAGAGTGGCCAATTAGTAGGGCCACCTCCAGGAAAATCGCAGAGCTTGTCCTGTTGCCTGCAAAGTGCAGGCTTGGGATACATATTTGTTCCCGACATTTGGGTCCTGAGGTCTTTGGTATAGCTCAACCCATGGGTACACAAGTAGATAATTCACCATATTCCCCTGTTTAGTTTGCTGATCTATCTTAGCTGATCTCATGGCTGATCTCTATCTTAACTCCATTTAACGGCCATGGCTCCATAAAGTCTTGCCTAACAAAAATCTGTCGATCTCAGATTTAAATTTTTCAACTGAATTGTTGAACTGTATTTAATGAACATCACATTTGGAAGCATCGCATCCAGGATTGGCATTGACAAGTATTATCCTACTGTTCATGCAAAGCGCAGAGCCTGAGGCTGAAGAACTTGAACTGCTTCTTGTTCAGGCAGATTTAAGGCATTTATTGCTGGCACCCCAAGTATGGGGTCAAGGTCAATGGGAAGCACTTTGCGTGTTTCTCGACAATGTGCCGAGGCATAAGAGTGCATGTGGAGACTTGATGGAATTTGATTGGCGGTGCACCTATGTCGAGAGCAGCTGTACTGTTACGCAGACATTGAATTATTTCGTCCAACCATTACTAGTTACGCATGACGAGATGTACACTTTTCACATTAACTAAATAAAAGGTAGCAATTTGTGGCAATCGACACAAAACAGGATAAACAGGAGTCAATTTCTTTTGAATTTACCTCCAAAAAAAATCCAAATTCCATGTTACATTTGTACCTAAAATTGGGTCGAGCCACGTATTTTCCCTGAATTCAGCACATCTACTGTATGAGCTACATTTATTTTTTTTTATTTTTTTTTTTTTCTTTAAAATTTAGGTTACCCAATTTTTTTTCCAATTAAGGGGCAATTTAGTGTGGCCAATCCACCTACTCTGCACATTTTTGGGTTGTGGGGGCGAAACCCACGCAGACACAGGGAGAATGTGCAAACTCCACACAGACAGTGACCCAGGGCCGGGATTCGAACCTGGGACCTCAGCGCCGTGAGGCGGTTGTGCTAACCACTAGGCCACCGTGCTGCCCTGAGCTACATTTATATCATATTTACATTAAGTGCACATTTCTAGATCGTCCATTTACACTTGTCTACTCAGACAGGGGAAAGCCATCATGCAGTGAGTTGTAGAAAAGGAGCTTAATAAAATTCGCAAATGTGAGTAGCATGAATCAAACAAGGTTGGCTAGAGTCTTAGGCCCAGAGTTTTGCTACAATGGAGAAATTCTCGGTTGCGGTGAAAATCCCAGAAATAGCTGCCAATTCTAAGTCCCACCCCTTAACAAGACGGGCTGGATTCTCCGAAATTGAGATTATGTCCCCCACGCCGGCGTAAAAACACTGGCGTTTTACTCCTGAAATTCCTGCAAATAAGTTCAATAAATTCATAGCCCTGCAGAGGGCTAGCAGGGACCCGGAGTGAATCTCGCAGCTTTTGCTACAAATACGGCCCCCCCCCCCACTTTCGGATCAGAAGCCGCGCATGCGCAAGGCGGCAGCCTTCAGCGGCTGCGCCGTGCTCCATTCCGGACTCGGACCGCGGAGTCAGACGAAGAAAGAGACCCCCCGATCGACCGCGCGCCCAAGCCTCAACCCCCACACATTTATTCGCGGCTGCCAGTAAGGCTCCTTTTCTATAACTCGCTGCATGATGGCTTCCCCCACCCCCGGTCCCCAATCCGGCAGCCTCATTCTCGCCGGCCGCGATTTCGGCGTCGGGCTGCGGTGAATCCAGCCCTCAGTTTCCCAATTTACTGGGCCCTGTCAATCACAATATGATCTCTGCTCCCAACCCACCCTCTTCCAATCTGCAGTCCCTTTCTGCTGTTCTTTTGCAACTCTAGTCTCCAACATTTGCCATCTCAGTTCAGCTCCAGCCTCGGCCTGACTTCAACCATGGGCCTTGTCCTCTGCTAGTCCCATGCTCCCCTTGAACTTCATTACGTGGTCCTTTCTCTCTGTTAAAAAAAGAAGGCAGACCGAGTATATTGAATGGTGTAATTAAGGAAAACTCAGCTTTAGCTGTAATTTACAATTTTAAGTGGCAAGTACATCGTTCAAAAATATAAACACAGATTAAGCACAAAGATGCATATAATTTAAATATACTTTAAAGCAACATAAAGAATAATGAAAGAAGGATAAATATAGAGCACAAAAGTTAAGTGGATGATTATATGTGAAATATTGGGGGGAAATAAACACGGAGAGAAAAAACATGTAAAGAATTAGACCTTAAAAATATTTCAACATTGTTTAATATTTCAACTGTTGTTTACAATTTAAAGTAACACAATGGGGAAAATGATGTAACAGATTAGTTTAACAGGATCTTTAAATCTTGATATGTAGAAAGATGATAATCATTGGCGAAGGACAGATGCAAGAGTGTGGGGAAGAGGGTGAATGATTAGACATTTATTAGATTAGGCACCATGCCAAATTAGGTACAAGCCTAATGGGCGAAGAAAAATGTAGGAAGACAGATTAAAGGAGGACCTGCAGGATAATGCTGGAATAATCCGGACATAAGGGTAAGTAATTGGAAATAATAAGTGTTGTGCGGAATCATTCTATGTGCTAGCTTGACACAAAGGAATGAGGGATGATGATTAGAGTTGGTGGGCTGTGAATCATAACTGACACTAAAATTAATCTTAGGTCTTCTCAGAACACAAACAGGAAATAGGAAACACGGAAAATTAACTATTCAATTCTTTGTTACGTGTCTTCAAAAATCATTTGCCGAATCGTAGGCCTTTAAGACACATTATACTGCTACCTTTACATGGAAATTCTTCATTCATTTTAAATTTTAATCCAGTGAAGAACATTTAAAGCAAATCGTTTAAAATTAGGACAAGAGTTTAAACACCATAATCGCACCTTTGGTGAGCATTAAGGTTTCTAAAATTAGATTTCTTTATTTTGCATTGAATCAAGATCATTTGTCAACTTTGTTTTAAATGTCAGAATTTTCTTCACATCTCTAGGTTTTATGGATTATTCCAAATTTAGTTCCATTGTTAATCATCAATCTTTTAAGCACACTTCGTGAAAACAACCAGAACAATCCACAATATTTAGGTTGTGTAATATCTGCTCAAATTAATTTGTCCAAATTTGCACTTGAATTCTGGCATTGCTTTATTCTCCATTGGAATTCAATCTACAGTACAAAATGGATCCAAATTTTGGAAGCTGCCTGCTCTTGAATGTGACTGTGGAGAACAAGGGCAGCATGTGCTTTTTCCTAGGTGTCACAATTTAACTGAGTTATGAATCCTTAGTTAGTTCTTACTATAAAGTTGTTGGGATGTGTAGAAATGAAACGATAACAAAAGACAACAACTTAAACTGTTTACTGTAAGATATTCAGCAGCTCTTACACACCATGCCTGAAGCCACACTGGTGGGAACTCCTGTGCTACCGACAAGTCACTTCCTGCGCACAGGTCATGGCAATATATACATTGTGAAGTCATAAGAGGCTAGGTGCTGGAGGGGCGATATTTCCTCCCCTTTCTAGATCCGTCCCTCACTCCACATGCCAACTACAGCCAGGCCTCACACAAGATGGCCACCCGCAATCCCAGAAGGAACTGGCAACCTTCAACTTGGAAGCGCTTCCACGCTAATCATAGCGATGAGGGGCGGGATTCTCCCCTACCCGGTGGGGCGGGGGGTGCCGGCGTAGGGGAGTGGCACCAACCACTCCGGCGTCGGGCCTCCCCAAAGGTGCGGAATTCTCCGCACCTTTAGGGGCCAAGCCCTCACATTGAGGGGCTAGGCCCATGCTGGAGTGGTTGGCACCATGCCGACTGGCACCCAAACCGGCTCCAGCGGCCTTTCACGCCCGGCGCCGGGGCTGGCCGAAAGGCCTTCGCCGGTTCACCCATGCGCCGGTGCGTCAGCTGCCACTGACGTCACCACCGGCGCATGCGCGCTGGGGGATTCTCTTCCGCCTCCGCCATGGTGGAGGCCGTGGCGGCGACGGAAGAAAAAGATTGCCCCCACAGCACTGGCCCGCCCACCGATCGGTGGGCCCCGATCGCGAGCCTGGCCACCGTGGGGGCACCCCCCGGGGTCCGATCGCCCCGCGCTCCCCCAGGACCCCGGGGGCCCGCTCCCGCCGCCGATCCCGCCGCCACCAGTGGTGGTTCAAACCACGGTGGCGGGAGAGGCCTCCCAGCGGCAGTTCAAACCACGGCGGTGGGAAAGGCCTCCCAGCGGCGGTTCAAACCACGGCGGCGGGAGAGGCCTCCCAGCGGCAGTTCAAACCACGGCGGTGGGAAAGGCCTCCCAGCGGCGATTCAAACCACGGCGGCGGGAGAGGCCTCCCATAGGCCTCCCTGCGGGGGGTCGGAGAATTTCGCCCGAGTTTTGTGGTGATTTCTACCACTGTATATATGAGTGTGCGTGCATTAGGGGATGTATGACAGTACCTGTATTACAGGTTTGCTGGTAAGCCCCTGCCGGCTAGCTCCGCCCCCAGGGAGCAGTATAAATATGCATGAATTTCACTGAGATGCCATTCGACAGCTGCTGCCAGAGGACTAGCATCTCACTGTTATAAAGCCTCTCTTGTACCTGATCGAGTCTTTTGTGTGCAATTGTTAGCGCCACAATTTATTACAGTGAGATTTTCCCAAAACCATGGACATCAGAATTAAGCCTGATCGCCTGCAGCTGGATCCGCAGTCGCCACACGCCAGGAAAGACTTTAACCACTGGCTGGCTGTTTTCGAGGCCTATATCTCCTATCCTACCCCTTGTGGACCCCGCAACCGACCCCCCCGACTGGAGCCGCTCCCGTGCAGTATGCCTGCGCCGCTCGCCCTGGGGGTCCCCACTGCTACTTCTGCCGGCAGCAGAAGCACCCCCGCCAGCGCTGCCCGGCCCGCACCACAATCTGCAAGTCCTGTGGCAAGAAAGGCCGCTATGCAGCGGTGTGTCAGTCCCGCGCAGTTGCCGCTAGCGCCACAAGGTTCAACTGAAGATCCTTAGATAGACAATATAAGTAGATCACTGAGCAATAGGAAAGGGGTAGAAGTCTTAGGGTGGCAGTGAGGAGGACGGTGGATTCCTGTGTGAATTGCTTGCTGTTTGTTTTGCGGGTTAAGACCAGTGCCGGACAACAAACCCACTTTGGAACCTGACTACGGACTGTATGACAAACAGTCGGGTGTGACAAAGCCGTTTGATCGGGCCCTCCACATCATTCACATTAAAAGAGCAGTTGAAAAATAAGAACCCATTTTCCAACCTGCATTACCAGTATGATAACACTTTAACAAGTCACTCGGGCATACATTCCACAGCTTAAAGTTACTATTGCAGCCAACAATTACCTGACACAATTATGAATGTTTAAATCAATATCTACCTGGATAACCTCAACAAGTGAATAAAAGAATGCTGTCCTTTCATCGTGCAAAGCAGGAATTTTCGACACATCAAATGAAGTGCAGCCAAGCGTTTGGGATGCAGAACCCTTAAACTCCCTCAGGCAACATATCCACCCCGCATGAAGCACAGCAATGCTCCACAATATCACTAACGAAAAGAACAAGACAAGTATCTGCTCAAGGACTTCTGTTTCCCGACGATTTATCCTATCCACTAAATTGTAGTGACTTGCCCATTGACTAGAACAGCAGACTAAAACATTAGATGTGTTTATGGATTCACTGTCTAATTACGGTTTACCGCACTGCAAAGATGTTCAGTACACACTTTGAACGTAATGCTTGGCTGTACAACAGTCTTAAAAATTTCAAGCCATTTCATTGAGAGTAGGAGGTCTTGTGGCGCAGTGGGTAGCACCCCTGCCTCTGAGCCCGAAGCTCTCAGTTTGAGTCCATCAAGGGACATGATGGCAGAGGAAGGTCCGTTCGTAACGTGGCCAAAAAGGTTGAGTGTGTGAACCTGCAAATCCCTGCAAAACACGCCAATGGCTGGTGGTAAGAGCGAGAGAGACCCCTGGTCAGTCATGCCTGATGTGGAGTGATGGCCCCTCAAGCTATAAGCCTCTAGTGACAGACCAGCGATCTGTTCCGTGAATTACTAGCTATGGAAATAGACGGAAGTCTGCCTCAGTGCGTAACTAGCTACGGGAAGAGAATTTGCATGGAAAACTTCATGCAGACCTATAGGTAATAGCATTTTCATCCACCTGGAAAATAAGGCATTGCCCCCCCCCCCCCCCCCCCACACCCCCACCCCCCCCCCCAGACCCTCAGACTTCTCTGTTCTAAGGAATAATCTGGACATAAGGGTAAGTAATTAGAAATAATGAGTGTTGTGCGGAATCATTCTATGTGCTAGCTTGACACAAAGGAATGAGGGATGAGGATTAGAGTTGGTGGGCTGTGAATCACCAACCCCCCCCCCCCCCCCCCCCCCCAACCCCTCAGACTTCTCTGCTCTAAGGAAAAGAACCCCAGCACTTTATCCCTGGCAGCCATTTCTAGATCTGGAGAAGTGGCTGAATTAGTTTGGGGAGTTGCAAATTCCGTAGTATGCAGGAGTTGTGTCAGTTACCCAGGAATTGTGCTCATACTTAAACAAAGACCTTATTATGCCCAAAACCACCTGGACATTGATCGAGTGAAATGACTTGCAGTTCATGAAGGTGTCCAAAATGCTGAGCTGGGTCGTGCAACCTGAGTGCAGTCCATGATGTCCTGTGCCTGAGGGGAGCCTGCAATTTAGGCAAAGACCATGGCTGCCTGAGTCTGAGATTCAAAATCCATGGAGAAATTAATATACTTCCCAGAAGTGTTGCTAGTAATGAGTTTGTGTGCTGCTGACTGGGACATAGCAGCCACGTCTCCTGTTGATCCCTGGAAAGAGCCAGAGGCTAGAAGTTCAGTGCGATGGTTACCTTCACAGCCAATGGCAGTGACTGGAAATAGGGGGGTCAATAGATTGTGGTTCCAGTTGCTGAGGTGTGATGAACTTGGTCTATACACCCTCCCCACAGGATAAAACCTGGTTGTCCTCCTCCCTCCCATCCTCCACCTTCCTGCTGCTCATGCCGCTGCCACTTCCTCCTGAACAGCGGCCCCTTCTCTGGGCTCCAGCTGCTCACATTGAGTGGCAACTACTGCCTGTTTGAGACAGGTGCCTTTCTCCTATGCTCAGGGCCGGCTCATGGTACCGGCAACTCGGGCAGTCGCCCGGGGCGCCATGTGCTAGGTGGCGCCAGAGACACGGGTCCCGCGCATGCGCAGTTGGGCCGGTGCCAACCAGCGCATGCGCGGTGGCCGCCCTCCCCCAGGGCGGCCCCCCCTCCCCCCCCCCCCCCCCCCCCCCCCCCCCCCCCCCCCCCAAGGGCGCTGAAGTTCAGCTTGCCCGGGGCGCCAGCAACCCTAGGGCCGGCGCTGCCTATGCTCCCTCAGATGAAGCGCTTTGGGGACAACAAAACAAGCTGCCCCATCCTCACACTCTCTTTGGTCACACAAAGATAGTGGGAGCTAAGTTCTTGCCACTTCTGGGCCACTAAATACAAAATGAAACATCTCTCTCTACAGGGGTACCTCAACTCTCCTTGTTTATCCAAAACAAGTACACAAATAAACATACCTCCTCTGACCTGGTCGGATCTGAGCACTTCAGGGATCACAAGGCTAGGACATCAGAAATCGGTGGAGACGGCCAACGATTTGAATGACCACTTGCCTCCACGAATCGCGCATGTCCAAACACCAGCCCGACTCCTGTCACGCCCCACAAAAATGGAGCATGTCGGGTTGGATCCTCCAGTTTGCCAGCCATGTGTTTCTCGGCCACGTGCCAGTCGCTGGCGGCAGGATTCTATCTTCACGCTGCTTGTCAATTGTAACCGCCCCACATCGTCAGGAAAACCCGCGGGCAGGGGAATGCTGAAAGCGGGATTGGAGAATCCCAGCCAAGGCTGGGTTATGTAGGCTTTGGCGAGTTGTGGTGCAGTCTTACGCCTCAGAACCTCAGGTATCAGCTGGACAAGCGAATGATGTATGGGAATGAGAGTATCCAGTTGAAGAATATTAATAACGGGCAGCACGGTAGCACAAGTGGCTAGCACTGTGGTTTCACAGCGCCAGGGTCCCAGGATCGATTCCCCGCTGAGTCACTGTCTGTGCGGAGTCTGCACGTTCTCCCTGTGTCTGCGTGGGTTTCCTCCGGGTACTCCAATTTCCTCCCACAGTCCATAGACATGCGGGTTAGGTGAATTGGCCATGCTAAATCACCCTTAGTGTCCAAAAGTGGTTAGGAGGGGTTATTGGTTTACAGGGATAGGGCGGAAGTGAGGGCTTAAGTGGATTGGTGCAGACTTGATGGGCCGAATGGCCTCCTTCTGCTCTCTAAGTTCTATATTATATAAAGGCCAACAAGGTGCATTCTACTATTTATGTTTGGAAGATAGGGTTAGAGTGAAGGATAAGAGAGGATAAGAAAGTTATCAAGGTAACTGAAATATTGGATAGATAATCTTATGATTAAGATTGCACTTTCCGTAATGGATATGCTTTTATAATGTAAGCTTTATTTTTCACAACATATAGTTCAATATGAAAATTGGATTGTCTTATTGGCTGCACTTTGGAAAAATATATTACTGTGTTCTTAATATGAAACCTTTCTTTGTAGAATGGAACTGGGGACATAATTTAAACCAGAGGCCAAGATTATGCATATTCAAATTGGTGCATGAGAAAGGTATAAAGAATGTGAGATTCTATATCCAGACCAAAAAGACCGATAGACACAATGGGCTGGATTCACCAGTATTGAGACTATGGGGGCGATTCTCCAAAATAAAGACGAAGTGTTCGCGCCGGCACGGGGATGACCGATCTGTCCCCCACGGGGGCCAGCATGGTGCTGCAGCAGTTCACGCCGCTCCAGCCTCCCTTCCTGGCGCCAACCCGCGCATGCGCGGGGGACATCTTCAGCGCACCGGCCCCGACGCAACATGGCGTGGGATTTCAGGGGCCGGCCATGCAACAAAGTAGGCCCGGGGGGGGGGGGGGGGGGGGGGGGGGGGGGGGGGCGCAAGGCCAGCCCGCCGATCGGTAGGCCCCGATCACGGGCCAGATCCCATCAGAGGCCCACCCCCCCCCCCCCCAGGGACGGACCCCACAGGCCGCCGACCGACCGTTCCCACAGAGTTCCCGCCGGCAGAGACCAGGGGTGAACGGTGCCCGCGGGACTCTGTCCTATCCGCGCGGCCGCTCGGCCCATCCGGGCCGGAGAATCGGTGGCCCCGAGCCGGCGCCGTATCAAACGCGCCGGCGCAAATGCCACCGATTGTCCGCACCTCGGAGAATTGCGCGCCGGTGTCGGTGTTGGGGCGTCGTGACGCGGTTGCGGTGATTCTCCAGCCCGGCGCGGGGCTCAGAGAATCATCCCCTATGTCCCCACGCTGGTTTTACTCCTGAAAATCCTGGATCAAAGGGACACAAATTCCCAGCCCTGCAGGGGCCTAGCACGGAGTTGGTGAAAGGTATTCAAGAGTCAAATGATACAAACAAGCCTGTGATTTCCCTCTCTTTCTGGTGGAAGAACTGTTCACTCTGCTCAGTGGCACCCCCTTTGGTCTCTGTGGGAAAATTGCAGTTTCAAGCCCCTGCTATCCAACTGCAAAACTTGAAAGGATGGTCTTCGTTGAAAGGATGGTCTTCGTTGAAAGGATGGTCTTCATTGAAAGTAATATTGTTGATTAATTTGAGCAATTTGTAGATTTTAACGTTGAGCATTTCCGAGTAATTCTACAAAGACAAGTGTATTTATGATGAAACACAATATTTCCGCTGGGCTGAAAATTACTTTTCTCGAACAATGTGAAATTCATGGATTAGGAAAATGAGTAATTGCGTGTAGAAAGCCACATAATCCTTATAATTAGTTAAATGAATTACAGGTATGAAAGAAACGGATTTAGATGGGGCAGTACCAAGTATAAGAACCAGTGATTTGCTGGCACCATACTTCGGTCTGTAGAACAACAGTTCTCAAGACCATCTGATCGTACCATCACTTTCTGCTATGAAAGTCAGAAGGGGGCGGCAGAGTGGCACAGGGGTTAGCACTGCCACCTCATTGCATCAGGGTGACTGTCTGTGTGGAGTTTGCACATTCTCTAAGTGTCGGCGTGGGTTTCCTCCAGGTGCTCTGGTTTCCTCCCACAGTCCAACGATGTGCAGGTTAGGTGGATTGGTCATGCTAAATTGCCCCTTAGGTTGGGTTGCAGGAATAGGGCGGAGGATTGGGCCGAGATAGTATGGTCGTTCAAAGGGCTGGTGTAGACTCGATGGGCCCAATGGCCTCCTTCTGCACTGTAAGTATTCTATGATTCACATGGAGACGTAAACAGAATATTGGGAGTAGAGATTTCACTTTGGATCCAATCAACAAACCGGAAGCAAATTGTGTTGAAAGTTGTGTTAGTTTTGAGGAGTTTTTTCCCTGCAAATTTCCACTCACTCATTTACGTTTTTTAAAAATCTTTTTATTGCCACTTCTCATATTTGTAAACAGTTGTATATGTACATCACATTTTTCTTGCCTGCGCTGATTTACTTTATTGTAAAGAGAGGTTTATTTTGTCCTTCATTTAACTGACCCTATGTACACTTCGCTGCCCTCTGGATTGGTCCAGAGTTCCTGCCCCTTTCCCGTTGTACCCCCCCCCCCCCCCCCCCCCCTCCCTTCCTCCGCCTCTCCCTTCCTCCCCCCCTTTGGCTTCAGCTGTGTTTTTCTTTTACTTTCCGGGAAAATGGGGGGTGGGGGGGAGCCCTGCCACCCCCTCCCTCACTTATTTACATATCTGCCATGGACCAGCACAATCAGACAGCATTTTAGAATATCTTTTTTCATTTTTTTGCTTTAAAAATATTCCTTGATATATTTGACTGGTTTGATTACTGCAACCAAAATTGGGTTTAATTATGAAAAATACATATTTTTGATCAGTGTTCAGTCCGCACCTGTAACTAACCCCACTTTAAATAACAAAATAAAATTTAGAACAACATAGAACCATTTGCTCATTATAATGGTGCACAATAGTCAGTCTATTAGTCAATAGAAAATAATCGTATTCAGAAGCTTTTCAAATATGCCTATTAGTGAACATTGAATCATAGAATCACTACAGTGCAGAAGGAGAACATTTCCACTTATCGAGTCTGCACCAAAATCCTGAAAGAGCCCCCCGCCCTATCCCCATAACACCACCTGTCCTTTTGGACACTAAGGTGCAATTTAGCATAGCCAATCCGCCTAACCTGCACATCTTTGGACTGTGGGAGGAAACCGGAGCACCCGGAGGAAACCCACGCAGACACAGGGAGAAAGTGCAGACTCCACACAGACAGTCACCCAAGGCTGGAATCGAACCCGGGTCTCTGGCGCCGTGAGACAGAAGTGCTAACCACTGTGCCACCCTAAGAGCCTATTTTTAAGACCCCCCCCCCCCCCCCCCCCCCCCCCCCCCGCAAAGACACAAAACAGAGACTACTGGCAAGCAAATAAAAGATATAGTACACTGAACCACAGCAGTCAAGGATTCAAGCAACCAGTTGAAACAAAGAGAAATCCTTGAAGCACCATTTTAAAAAAAGACATAGAGGAGGAAAAAAGATAAATATTGTAATTTGAAACTAGGCATAAAAGACTTCAGATACTCAAAGAGATGTCAAAAGTGATGGTTGCTGTGAGATATTTTGATAGATGTTGGACGAATTTAATATTAACAATTTATAATGGAATTAATTTAGAATTATTTTTCTTTATTCTTTTGTGGGATATGGGCATCGCTGGCAAGCATTTGTTGTTCGTCCCTAATTGCCCTTGAAATAAATGGCTTATTAGGTCATTTCAGAGGGCTGTTAAGAGTCAACCACATGGCTGAGAAATCACTTTATTTAAATATTATTTTTAATATTTTGTAATGTATACAAGCTGCCTCAGCAAGTATGCTTCACCCGATGTCTGTGTCTATGTATTTACATTGTGTTTTTATCGTATTTTCCTTCATGTCTGGAACGATGTGTCTGGACTGTATGCAGAACAATACTTTTCACTGTACCTCGGTACACGAGACAATAAATCAAATCCTACTCCTAAACCTGCAAAGAAAGTTAGGTTATTTAGTTTCAAATCCATGGTTAAAGTTAACTATCTTATTATCCTTTTTGCCAGTCAAATATAAGCAACCAAAAATTTCAGTCGCTAAAATACATTGTACTCAAGCGTACAGTTTAGTCAGATCCAGCCATGATATATGTTTTTCATCATTGTTTTTCAGGAGTCTTCCCAATGTCCCGAACAAGTGCTTCAGACTTCCCCAAGAGCCCTGTGTGACTATTCTTGCCTCTACTCAGGAGTATCTGGTGATCAATTTGAAAACTCCTTGCTGGAATGTTTTCCACATTATTAACCGTTTGTGGAGCTTCTGAAAACTTTGTTTACGACTGTAAACAAGTTTGTTTCCAAACTGCACTTGTTCTGTTGAAAATATAACAGCGCGTGGGTGTATGTGCTGCAGATGCATGGCAAGTTGTGGGAGTGAATGTTGCTGAGCTGCAGACAATCGTGATGACTAAAAAACCTGTCCTTGCTCACTCAGGTCAGTTCTTAGCAGCTTTTGATTGCATCACTGGAGCTACTTGCCAATGTGATTTAAGAATTAACTCTGTAAAAGGAGACAGGGTAGCACGATAGGTTTTAGCAGCATTCCTTCACTGGGATCTTGGCTTGAATTCAGCCCAGACTGGTGCCATCAATGTCTTTCCCATCTGTCAACCATAAAAGGCTCAAGAGTGGATGGATGAATATTGTGGATTTTGGCTCGTTAGATTTAGGATCTAATTTGGGAGAATTATGTGAAACTTTGCCTGAGGTAATTACATGAGTGAAGTGGACTTTGATAGAGTATCTTGAACATGATTTGTTGATGGGTTAATTGGCCTTCGTCTTAGTGGTGTTTCCTTGTTCTGTACTTTCTGCTGTTCCTTAATGAAATGGGATTGGACAACCTCAGTCCAGTTCCTTGGGCATAAATCCACAAAGCCAAATTGACCATAATTCCACATTAATTGGCCAGTTTCATTCAGAGGAGCCACAATGATTGCAAGTGTAGCAGGAATGGATATTTTATGCTAATCCTCTCCTGAGTTTGAGATCAAAGAATGGCTGCAGATGTGAAAATAGCCTTTACCCCATTGCTTTATCTCGTCTGGCAGTGCTCGATATTTAATGCCATGTTTAAATGTAGAGGAGGCGACCATTCTTCTTCATGCTCACGCATACAAACATTCCAAGCTGTGGTAGTGTGGACACTCTAAGGGGAAATCCTTTTTGAGCCGCGTGACAGACCCTGAGCTTATGTAGATAGAGCGCGTGAATATTAGCCTATCAGATATACGGGTGCGGACCTGGCGGTTGGGGTTTGGTCAGAGCTAGCTTGAGGGAACAAGACCTGTGTAGTAGTTGTACTGTTCTACATGTAAAATGTTTCTTAGTTAAATAAATCGCTGTTGTGATTTAACACTGTCCCATCACTTGCCTCGCAATGCAACACAAATTCTCAATTTTTTAGTCTAGGGGCAGCACGGTGGCACAGTGGTTAGCATTGCTGCCTACGGCGCTGAGGACCCGTGTTCGAATCCCGGCCCTGGGTCACTGTCTGTGTGGAGTTTGCACATTCTCCCCGTGTCTGCGTGGGTTTCGCCCCCACAACCCAAAGATGTGCAGGTTAGGTGAATTGGCCACGCTAAATTGCCCCTTAATTGGAAAAAATAATTGGGTACTCTAAATTTATAAAAAAGAAGAAAAAATAAGAAAAAAGATCACTGCCTGTCTGCATCTCGGAGAATTCCGGCCATCGATCATTAAATGTGGTATGTTTAGAATTCAATTCCAATAGCATAGCCTAGTCTTGGTAAATATTCAAAACATAATATAAAAGAAGCAGAAGAGCCCAACCAAAGCTATCGACGTATCCCAGCAAAGTTCTGTGACAATAAGCTCAACCACTAACCCTGCTGGATGGTGGTGGTAAAACACATAAAGAGGCACAGAATTAAGTGAATTGCAAATTGCCTTTTAAATTTTGCACAATATTATGAAATTTAGAAAGAAACTAGATGTTTTTGTTTAACTGTCTGCCCCACAATAGTTCAGGGAAAAGTGAAGGTTAATTAGCATCTCTTGAACTTAACATAACTTAAAATGAGCAGATGGGAGTACTCAAGTTTCGCAAGCAAGTTTTGTGTGCATTAATCTTTGAAGGAGGGCTCCACCCTGGTATTCAAAATTAGTACACCTGGCTTCTTTATGTTTCCATATGATAAATTCCCCAATGCTGGGTTATCTTTCCTCTTCTGCAGAAAGTTCTCAAAGAGGTGCATGAGGAAAGTGAATGCTCCACCTGAGTTGGCAGTCAGTTGTGTAGACCAGGAAAATTCCATTCCTGAGCAGTGCCAAGCTAAATGCTCGCAGCTGAGATTATAGATGCGACAATTGGCCACAGTGTTGTAAGCTAAGGGAAGAATCGTCAGAATACCCATCCTTCATTGGTGACGTTCAGAGATTTCTGGTTTGAATTGTACGCATGATTGCAGAATGATGAGAGAATTAAGTTTGATTTGATGCCCCCACAAAAAGTAGCCGTTTAATAATCGTTGCAATAGAAGTGCTGGATTCCCAAAGATTGGCAGACATGAACTTGTAGCAAACAATACTGTATTCCCTAGCTGATCAGCTTGGATCCATGCTTGTACTCTGCCTGCACTCCAGGTAGAACCCCCGTGACCCTTTATGTAGCCGTGTCATCATGTGACCACTCGGCCTGCAGTTATCAAAGCTCAGGGGCACAATTCTCCCCCCCCCACGCCGGGTGGGAGAATCGCGGGGGCGCCAGGTGAGTCCCGCCACGCGATTCTCCCACCCCCCCCATGCAAAACGGCGCCCCTAGATTTACGGCAGGCCGCTCGGAGAATCGCTGCTCGGCGTTTGGAACGGGCTAGCAGCGATTCTCCGGGCCGAGCGGCCTGCCCAATACGACGTGTTCACGCCGGCGCCAACCACACCTGGTCGGTGCTGGCGTGAACAGCGCGCGAACGCTGCAGGGGCGGCCTGTGGGGGGGGGGGGGTGGGGAGGGAGGATCGAGCACCTGGGGGCGCTCAAAAGGGGTCTGGCCCGCGATCGGTTCCCACCAATCGGCAGGCCGGCGTCTCTGAAGGACGCACTCCTTTCCTCCGCTGCCTCGCAAGATCACTCCTCCATTACTTGCGGGTTGGCGCCGGCCAACCTGCGCATGCGCGGGTGACGTCATTTACGCGGCACTGGCCATGTAATTTATGCGGCGCCGCTTTTACGCGCTGCCAAGGCCCTGCGCGCGTAAATGAATCAGCACAGCTCCTAGCCCCCCCCCCCCCCGGGGGTGGGAGAATAGGGGGCGAGGAGCGGCTTCCGACGCCGGAGTGAAACACTCCGGTTTTCACTCCAGCGTCGGCACTTAGTCTCCCGTTGGGAGAATCCCGCCCCAGATATGAATAATTGTCATGTAGATGGGGCATTAAAGAACGAACAGCATTTGTAAATACATTTGCAATAATATCAAATGTTATTTGATGGAATAATGCCGGCAGCAGGGTAGCATGGTGGTTAGCATAAATGCTTCACAGCTCCAGGGTCCCAGGTTCGATTCCCGGCTGGGTCACTGTCTGTGTGGAGTCTGCATGTCCTCCCCCTGTGTGCGTGGGTTTCCTCCGGGTGCTCCGGTTTCCTCCCACAGTCCAAAGATGTGCGGGTTAGGTGGATTGGCCACGCTAAATTGCCCGAAGTGTCCTAATAAAAGTAAGGTTAAGGGGGGGGGTTGTTGGGTTACGGGTATAGGGTGGATACGTGGGTTTGAGTAGGGTGATCATGGCTCGGCACAACATTGAGGGCCGAAGGGCCTGTTCTGTGCTGTACTGTTCTATGTTCTATGTTATCCAAATACTGAGTGTTGTACCAAATGAATTTTCAGATTAATAAATCTAAAATTTAAGCCAAATGGTTAGTATATTTCTATAAATTAGATAATGCTGTAATTGCTGATATACTCTCTCAGCATATATTTCTTTCCTCTGATGTTTTTTAAAAATTCAGCATTTAAGTTAAGACAATGTCACCATGTGATATTGGTTGCTACCTAACTTTTTCAAACCTATTGGGCGCGATTCTCCCGAGTCACGAAAACTCGGGAAGCTGGGTGTCAAAAATGGGCGCGTTTGACGCCAGCCTCCGCCCCCCCGACCGGGAACCGATTCAGCTCCCCGGTCGGGGCTAGTATCGCGAGGCCGTGAACTCCGGCATCACGGGCTTAACAAATTTCGTTAAGCCCGCTAGCCAGAGTTAGCGACGGCTGACGCGTCAGATGACGTCAGCCGCGCATGTGCGTGAAACCCGCACATGCGCGGGCCGTTATGCCCCGCAGAAGCCATCGGGGATCCATCGGGGCGGCGGAGGGAGAAAGAGTGCGCGGGGTAAGTACCCGCTGCCCACGATCAGTGGACACCGATCGCGGGCCCATGGCACCCTTGGCACGGCCGTGGTACTGCCGTGCCAATCGGAGCCATGGTTCCCCAGATCGGGACTTTACGGCCGTTTTTACGAACGGTCAGACCAGGTGTGTTTTACGTTCATAAAAACGGCCGTAAAGGCCTTGGAAATTGGCGCATCGGCCAGGGGTGAATAGCTGCTCGCCGTAAAAAAATGGCGGGCAGCGATTCGTGTCGGGAGGTGGGGGGGGGGGGGGGGGTAGAACAGCGGGAGGGCGTTGGACCAATGTGTCCGTAAAAATTTACGCCGCCCGCTATTCTCCGAATTTTCGTGAGCGCGGAGAATTGCGCCCATTAGATTTCTCAATCACATGAAAAGATTCATTATGAGAAGTTTTAACTCTTAAAAATGGGCATTTTTTCAAGTAGGTTGGTTTCAATAGCGTTTGCATGTCTGATGCAGCGACCATGGGACAAGAACAGGCAAACCACTTGGCGCATTGCTGATTAATTTGCATGATACATTAAGTAATTATTTCCCCTCTCATAAACCATCCTCCAGTCTGTTTTCCAGCATAGAGTTTTGATTTTACAAAATCTGTGAGGGGAATCGACATAGGAGCATGTAGGAATGAAGGACTTAGGAGCAGGAGTAGGCTATTCGGCTCTCCTAGTATAGCTCCTGCATCTAACCTACTTTGGATGAGCTGGACAGATAAAATAGCAAAGGACTGAAGTAAAGAAAGACCAAATTAGCCACCAGCAAGCCAACATGTCGAGCAAAAGCATCTCATGTGGTGGACGTTTGGCTAAGAGGAGATTTGATCGAGATGTTCAAAATCATGAGGTGGCTGGACAGAGTAGATCGGGAGAAGCTGTTCCCGCTGGTGAAATGATCAAGAATGAGAGGGCACAGATTTAAAGTGATTTGCAAAAGAAGTAAATGTGATGGGAGAAAAAACTTTTTCACACAGCGAGTGTTTCGGTTCTGGAATGCATTGTCTGGAAGGGTGGTGAAGGCAGGTTCAATAGGAGCATTCACGTGGACATTTGATGTTAATTGAATAAAAACAATGTACAGGGACATGGGGAAATTGGCAGGCTAATGGCACTAAGTCCTGATGCTTGTTTGGAGAGCTGGTGCAGACACAATGACCCAAATGGCCTCCTTCTGCACTGTAACAATTCTGTTATTCTGACTTGACTGGAGACTGAAGTGCCAGCTGAAAGTGTATAAGACAAATAACAACTTGGCATTGTGAAGAAGGTCCTCCCAGAAGCTGACACTGTAAGCTCCATAGAGCCTGGAGTGGAAGAAGCTGCTACTGACCCCATGTGGCAGGATTATGATAGGATTTCCCCAGTTCAATGATGATTTTTCTCAACCTCCATGGACGAAGGATTATTATACTGGGGAATGGGCTAAAAGAAAAAGGTCTTCACGACCACGAGATTAGAAATCCAGGAAGTTTACTTCAGAACCACACATGATAAATGTTTAGAGAGAGTTCCTGCATGAGCAGTCTATCTAAATCAGATCTCTCCACCACACAAGAAAGTACAGCAAAGTACAAAAACTGACAACTACTGGACATTTTGTTAAAAGGAGAAGAGGACTACAGTACTTGACAGTCACTGTTTTGAGTAGGACTCTTCTTTTTAAGGATAGAGCAATGTTCAGAATATGAGAGTCAGTGTCCATCTCAAGGGAGTTGGAAGACAGAAGTGAGGAAACAATTTGTACAGGGACTTGGCCAGATCTCGTCTGGTGTACCGCATTCATTCTGGATACTGAACCTCACGAAAGATAAACTGGCCCTCGAGAAAGTAGAGCATCAGAATGATACCAGGGTTTAAAAAGTAAAATTGTGGATTGAATGCATGATCTTGGCCTGTTACTTCATTGAATTGAGACAGCTGAAGGATCATCCAATCGTAGAATTGATTCAGGAATTTGATTAGGCAGACACAGCAAAACTGTTTTCTCTCGTGGGGGAATTCAAAGAAGGGGTAAAATCTTAAAATTAGAGCTGATCCATCTAGGAACGGAATCGAGAAGCACTTTTTCAAACAAAGGGTAGTGGAAATCTGTAGTATTGCAGGCTGGGTTTGTTGAAATTGTCAAGACTAAGATAAATAGGTTTTAATTAAATAAGGGGTATCAAAGATTTCTGGAACAAAGGTGGGGGAATAGAGTTATTGTGCAGATCAGATAAAAGCTAATTGATTGATGGACAGGTTCAAGGATCTGGATGGTCTCCTGTTGTTTCTATGTACATGTGCATAATTTTGGTGAAAGATACTCAATAAGTACAGTAGATGGCTCCATCTGCAGGGGAATTATTGTAGGTACAAATTTATGCAAGGTCTGTACAGTTATTTCAGAAAGGGTATTTAGGGATGATTAAGAAGTCACGTCACTCAGAAACCATATGATTATTCACTGAACACTCCAGGTCATTGCAATATTTTAATGATTAGTTTTGAGATGGTGGGAATTTTACAGTGGTTAGCACTGTTGCATCACAGCCCCAGGGTCCCAGGTTCGATTCCCAGCTTGGATCACAGTCTGTGTGGAGTCTGCACGTTCTGCCCGTGTCTGCGTAGGTTTCCTCTGAGTGCTCCGGTTTCCTCCGGGCGCTCCGATTTCCTCCCACAAGTCCCGAAAGACGTGCTGTTAGGTAATTTGGACATTCTGAATCCTCCCTCAGTGTACCCGAACAGGCACCTGAGCGTGGCGACTAGGGGATTTTCACAATAACTTCATTGCAGCATTAATATAAGCCTACTTATGACAATAATAGAGATTATGCACTCATTATCTCAGCTGCTGCATCTGCAACATTTGTGCCCACGTGCACTTGGACCATATTTCTTCAATTCATTGACCCAGTTGTTCATAGTTTACTTTTCTGTGATTGATATCTTTTTTTTTTTATAAATGTTTTTATTCAGTTTTCATATTTTATATTGAACAAATTACAAATTGTTAGGAGAGAAAAAGAACAAAAAAAAAAAAAAACAAACAAACACGCAAAAATTAACATACATATTTACAGGTAAGCATCTTCGTAGTGGTAACTGCGCCCCCCCCCCCCCCCCCCCCCCCCCCTCAACATGTTTATTTAGTTTGGTTTTGGGCCTTAGCTAGCCATCGAACCCCCGTACCGAACCTGTAGCCCCCCCCCCTTCCCGCCACCTTCCCCCGACTATTCTTCCTCTTGTACATTGGCCACAAATAGGTCCCGGAACAGTTGCATGAATGGCTCCCACGTTCTGTGGAAGCCGTCGTCCGACCCTCGGATGGCAAATTTGATTTTCTCCATTTGGAGAGATTCCGAGAGGTCGGACAGCCAGTCCGCAGCTCTGGGCGGTGCTGCTGACCGCCAGCCAAACAGGATTCTACGGCGGGCGATCAGGGAGGCAAAGGCAAGGGCGTCCGCCCTCCTCCCCAGGAATAGATCTGGCTGTTCTGAAACCCCGAAGACCGCCACTATCGGGCATGGCTCCACCCTCACTCCCACCACTTTGGACATAACCTCGAAGAAGGCTGTCCAGTACTCCACGAGTCTGGGGCAAGACCAGAACATGTGGGCGTGGTTGGCCGGGCCTCTTTGGCACCGTTCACATCTGTCTTCCACCTCCGGGAAGAACCTACTCATACGGGTTCTTGTTAAGTGGGCTCTATGTACCACTTTTAGTTGCGTCAGGCTGAGCCTTGCGCACGTGGAGGTGGAGTTGACCCTATGCAGTGCTTCGCTCCAGAGTCCCCACCCTATCTCCATCCCCAGGTCGTCCTCCCATTTCCTCCTTGTTGCGTCCAGTACGGTGTCGTCCCTATCTACCAGTCGGTCATACATGTCACTACAGTTCCCTTTCTCTAGGATACTTGCGTCCAGTAGGTCTTCCAGTAGTGTCTGTCGTGGCGGTTGTGGGTACGTCCTTGTCTCCTTTCGTAGGAAGTTTTTGAGCTGCAGGTACCGTAGCTCGTTCCCCCCAGCTAGCTGAAATTTCTCTGTCAGTTCGTCCAGTGTTGCGATCCTGTCGTCCGTGTATAGGTCCCTGACTGTCAGTGTCCCCCCGTCCTGCCTCCACCTTTTGAAGGTGGCGTCAGTCAGTGCTGGTGTGAACCTATGGTTGTTGCAGATGGGAGCCCTGTTCGACATTTTGGTCAGGCCAAGTTGCTGCCGCAGTTGGTTCCAGGATTGGAGGGTGGCTGTCACCACTGGGCTGCTGGAGTGTTTTTTGGGTGGGGATGGGAGTGCTGCCGTGGCGAGGGCCCGGAGGGAGGTTCCCATGCAGGAGGCCTCCTCCGCACGCACCCACTCAGCCTCTGGCTCCTGGATCCATCCCCTTACTCGCTCGGCTGTTGCTGCCCAGTGGTAGAATTGTAGATTCGGGAGGGCTAGCCCTCCCCTGGTTTTTGTTTTTTGTAAGACCTTCTTTGGGATCCTAGCATTTTTACCCCCCCCATACGAACGCCATGATGAGTTTGTCCAGCGCTTTGAAAAAGGCCTTGGGGATGTAGATCGGAATGGATCTAAACAGGAAGAGGAACCTGGGCAGTACGTTCATTTTGATCGTCTGAACTCTCCCCGCGAGGGAGAGCGGGAGTGTGTTCCATCTTTGCAGGTCCTTTTTAACTTCCTCCGTCAGGCTGGTGAGGTTCCATTTGTGGATCCCTTTCCAGTCATGGGCTATTTGGATCCCCAGGTAGCGGAATTTATGTCGGGCTTGATTGAACGGCAGCCCCTTTAGTGCTGCCCCCCCCCCCCCCCCCCCCCCCCCCCCCCCCCCTTGCGGGTGTACTGGGAAGATCTCACTTTTGCTCATGTTGAGTTTGTAGCTCGAGAAGGCTCCAAACTCTTTCAGGAGCGCGATGATTCCGTCCATGCTGCTTTGTGGGTCCGAGATATAGAGGAGCAGATCATCCGCATAGAGTGAGACTCTGTGCTCTCTACCTCCCCTTCGGATCCCCCTCCAATTTTTTGCTGCCCTGAGTGTGATTGATATCTTAAAGAGGTAAAAATATGGAGGATAAAATTCAACTCATGGTTCGACTCTTATGTCCCTGATAAATGGATGGACAAGAATTGAAAATCAGGGGGTTGGGCAGTTGGGCTGGCCCATGGTGCCCAAGGCCTACCCGTTACCAGGTAGGGCCTGAAACAGGCACAAGGCTGCCTTGCTTCACAAATTGGAGTCCGATGCTGATTGAAAAGCGACAGAATTCAGGTAAAAAGGTCCAATGTTTGCACCATAGGTTTTACCAGTTCTTCAGCTATACTGGAGTGGTCACTCGCAATATGGCCACAAAACCTGTTCGAAGTGACAATATTCTGGAGCTAGACAAAGCAGGGGTGGTCCTCCAGACTCCATAAAAATACAACAACATTCTGCTAACCCGGGCAAGCCCCTCGCCTCAACACAAACCACCCCCTCCCCACCTTCCATGCCCACCTCCCCTCACATCTCCCACTTTCCCCTGCCATCTTGCCCTCAGTAGCCAGTTGGAATTTATGAGGTCTCAACCAGGGAACTGCACTGGGTTACCCGTTTGGCAGGCACAGATTTTCGCTTCCATTCCAATAAGACCCAATGCCAAATTTAGTGTGGGTCTCGGGCCGACATGGGACAATGTCCACAGCAACCACTCCCTCGACTAGCCATTCATTTTGGACAGATGGTCGACTTCTGTCCTATGGTGTTCAACTCACAGCTGCATTTTAAATACAACTTTGTGTAGTAAACAGCATCTGTTTATTTTAATAGGGCACTGCAACTGGGATTTTGGACTACTTGCACAAAAACATGGAATGAGAACTGAAAAATATATTTTTGCTTGGTTCTTTCACACAGGACGTTTAAATAAGCTGATGTTGAAACCTGACGTAAGTTTTGCACATTCTTCAGATGATTCATATGTAAAATGTAAATTGGCACCATTTTGAGATGAAAACTTTGCTTGGAATGGTTTCCCTCATTCTGCACAGTGGTTTGAAACCTACATGCAAAATATAAATGAATGTTGGAGCTCAGGCCCCTTAAGGTGAACATAGCCTTTTTTGGATCTGACAATTGACAGTTCCAGTGAAACGCATTTGCATTTTTAATATAAATCTAATATCTGCTACATCTGAAACACTCTTAAAATGGTTCTCTTTTAGTTTGGATTTTGCCCTTTGCCCGTGCCCGATTTTAAGTTTTCCAGGGCGTCCAACATCTCTTGCCCATCTCTAAATGGCAAGGCCATTTTCAGAGGTCATTTGATTGTTCTTCCCCGATTCTTTATTGTTTCATGTTCATCATTAGACTTTTAATTCCAAATATTCACCATCTGCCATGGTGAGATTCGGACCCAGGTCCCCAGGAGTATTACCCTTGGTCTCTGGATTACTAGTGCAGTGACAATATCACGAGGCAAATGCCTCCCCATTGGTAACCATGCCTTTAGCTACATAGTAAGAAGTCTTACAACACCAGGTTAAAGTCCAACAGGTTTGTTTCAAACACGAGCTTTCGGAGCACGGCTCCTTCTTCAGGTGAATGGAAAGCCTTTCCATTCACCTGAAGAAGGAGCCGTGCTCCGAAAGCTCGTGTTTGAAACAAACCTGTTGGACTTTAACCTGGTGTTGTAAGACTTCTTACTGTGCTCACCCCAGTCCAACACCGGCATCTCCACATTTTAGCTACATAGGCACTAAACTCTGGAGTTCCCTCCCTGTGGGCAGCAAGGTAGCACAGTGGGTAGCACAGTTGCTTCACAGCTCCAGGGTCCCAGGTTCGATTCCTGGCTTGGGTCACTGTCTGTGCGGAGCCTGCACGTTCTCCCCGTGTCTGCGTGGGTTTCATGAAGTTGGGCCAGCTTTTCGAGGACATGTGTTTTATGGTATCTCTTAGGAGTCACAAACCATAATCTGGATTCAGGATTCAGAACCCTTTTGAAAGGTATGTTTTAAAGGTCTTACACATGCCCTCTCTGTGGCTCCCATGTAACCTCCATTCCCACTCACCCATTATGCATTAAATAATTAATGAACAATTTAATAACAGTGAAAGTCTTGAACTGCACGAAAATAAACATTCAAAAATCTGCTTTGAAAAAAAATCTGCTGCTCTTACCACCCTATAGTGTCGATCAGACAGAGCCATTATAGCATCATTTTTTTATATAGAGTACCCAATTATTTGTTTTTCTAATTATAGGGCAATTTATGGTGGCCAATCCACCTAACCTGCACGTCTTTGGATTGTGGGGGTGAAACCCATGCAGACACGGGGAAAATGGACAAACTCCACACAGACAGTGACCCAGGGCCAGGATCGAACCCGGGTCCTCAGCGCCATAGGCAGCAGGGATAACCACTGCGCCACCGTACCACCCGCCATTATAGTATCAATAACAAATGTTTTACCTCACCTCACAGCTCTTAATCTTGTCCAAATAAACATACATACATTTTATAAAAAAGGGTTCAAAGAAAGATTAATTGATTATAACGTCAAGATGCCAATCAATCAAAGCATAAACTCCATTTTCACCTATGAAATCTGACCACTGTGTGATAATCCATTGGTGAGCCTTAGAGCTCAGTCAAGCATTCATAATAAAGCCATCTAAAAGCCTGGCCCTCTGGTATTGATACTTTCACAGACAGCTCTGTCTAATTGATACATTTTTAGGGTGATAAGAGCAGTAGTTTGTTCACAGCAGATTTTTAATATTTTTTCTTAGTGCATTTCAAGACTTGCCATTGATAATTGTCCCATTAGTTTTGCAGTGCATGGTGAATGGACATGTAGGATGCAGAAGGTGACATGTAAGCATAGAGGATGTAGAGCATGCCATGGAAGAATTATGGGGGCATGGAAGTAGCATGTGGAGCATGAATATGGAATGGAGAGTGGGTAGGGTGGGCAGGGGGTGTAAGGATGTGTGAGGGGTACAGGGGTTAACAGTCTTTAAAACAACTGAGCCAAAGTAGAGGAGAACCAAGGCAGGCCTTCTAACCATCTCGCCTTGGTACTTGCCTGCATCCGTGTCCACATCTGAACTGCTTTCAAGGCCGGCAGGCTTGATTCAATCAATCACCGTCTCCCCAGAGGGTTCTCCTGAGTCAGGAGATTTCCTGATTGGCACTTCCCGCCTCGATGGTGAAAACCCGGCCTCTTGTTGTTGTTGCTGCTGCAGGCCATTTAATGCATTAATTCCCTCTTCATAGTTCCATCTGGATTTTGTCCCCTCCATTTCCTCTCTACTTATTCTTATTAATCTTACTAAGTGTATTTGTCTCTCAGCCTTCCATCTATTTGAAGGATGCACACTGGGGGTGTTTTGACCTGTGGTTTTTCCTTTACAGGTGCTGACTGGCCCGTTAGGGGCAGCAGGGTAGCATGGTGGTTAGCATCAATGCTTCACAGCTCCAGGGTCCCAGGTTCGATTCCCGGCTGGGTCACTGTCTGTGTGGAGTCTGCACGTCCTCCCCATGTGTGCGTGGGTTTCCTCCGGGTGCTCCGGTTTCCTCCCACAGTCCAAAGATGTGCGGGTTAGGTGGATTGGCCATGCTAAATTGCCCGTAGTGTCCTAAAAAGTAAGGTTAAGGGGGGGTTGTTGGGTTACGGGTATAGGGTGGATACGTGGGTTTGAGTAGGGTGATCATGGCTCGGCACAACATCGAGGGCCGAAGGGCCTGTTCTGTGCTGTACTGTTCTATGTTCTATGTTCTATGTTGTGTCTTGAAGGAACTATTTTTAATTCAGATTTCCTGCCGTTTCAGGTGTGCTTTTCATTTCACAAGTGAATGGAATGGACTGTTTCGTACTAACATACACCAAATGTGCACTTATTTGCTAATGAGTCACAGATTGTTCCTCAACAAAACTGCAAAAATGGCATCTCGCACTTTAATCCTTCATGGTGACCATGTCGACAACACTAGTGTTAAAACAGGCTTTTAAACTGACTAAAAACTGAAAAAAGCAATAATGAAAAATGATAACAGGACATCTGGTAAACAACTGGAGATAATATGGAAATAACTTTAAAGCCAGTAATTTAACCTTCTGATCAGACAACCTTATAAATCATTCGCATTTATTCTGCCGTTTGGATCTGGTAATTACATTACTGCTTGGAAATCACTCCCAGATATCCATTATTTTCCATTCAACCCTAAAGGATTGGTATGCTTGAAATGATAATACAATCTTTCAACAGCCAAAAGTGTTAAGTCATGCTTCCTAAGAATGGTTACCATTTTTATTACATATGACTTTGAAAGGGGTATAGCATTCCTTTTTCAATCCCGTCACCTTGCCCTTATCCCAAATGGGTTCAGGCTGCAAGCAATGGAATCATTCGAGTGCAGTTACCTTAGTTCACTCGCAATGGATTAATTCTGTGTCAGTAATGACAGCAAAACTGATAGCATTCCTCGTCGCGACCCTTCTGAATCTGACAGCTCCTTCTGGACTCAACATATGTGAAATTCCTGTGATTCTAAAACATCCTTATGCAGGGGGGGTGCCATTTTAAATGAGGGCAGCGTGCAGCCAGATTGGGATCCGAGAATGGCCAATTGTTGATCATCAGGCCTGGTTCCTGCAACGACTGGGATTTTCAATCATCAATGTGCATGAGCCATGTCAGCCTGGGCCATGTTCAGCTTACATGCTGGGATCAGGATAGGAACTGATTGATGGGCATGTGGGAGGGGGGGGAGTAATGGATCATGTGAGGGACCCTGCACCTGGGCAGTGTGGTAGTCACCACTGTTGTATTATATACTGCATACAAGGGTATTACGGTAAGGCCCCTGTACTACAGGTACGGGGGTAGATCCCTGCCTGCTGGCTCCGCCCAGTAGGCAGAGTATAAATGTATGGGCTCTCCGAGCTGCAGCCATTTCAGCAGCAGCTGCGGGAGGCTCCACATCTCTGCGTAATAAAGCCTCGATTACTCTCTACTCTTGTCTCGTCGTAATTGATAGTGCATCAATTTATTCCCAGCTGGGTCACTGTCTGTGCGGAGTCTGCACGTCCTCCCCGTGTGTGCGTGGGTTTCCTCCGGGTGCTCCGGTTTCCTCCCACAGTCCAAAGATGTGCGGGTTAGGTGGATTGGCTATGCTAAATTGCCCTTAGTGTCCTAAAAAATAAGGTTAATATGGAGGGGGGTTACTGGTATGGGGTGGATACGTTGGCTTGAGTGGGGTGATCATTGCTCGGCACAACATCGAGGGCCGAAGGGCCTGTTCTGTGCTGTACTGTTCTATGTTCTATGTTCTATTACGCAGAGATTTTTAAACGATGGATCTCCGCATCAAGCCTGATCGTCTGCAGCTGCACCCTCAAGCAAACAATGCCAAGTCAGCCTTCGCACATTGGCTAGCCTGCTTCAAGGCATACATCGGATCTGTGACTGACCCACCCTCAGAGGCACAGAAGCTCCAGATCCTCTACACGCGCCTGAGCTCGGACATCTTCCCCGTCATCCGGCATTAAGAATCCACATTATTGTTTCACTAATCCTTATGTGTGGTTGATACATTTACACTGAGGAAAACCATTACGTTACACAGTGGCTGAGTGGCAGCACAGGTTTTTGAAGATTTGATTGAAAAATATATAAGTTTCATTGCTGAACCAGAAGAAAACAGTTGGTGTGAAAGTGAAACAACTATCACGGCTCCCTGTACATAAGGGTTCTGCAGCTTTGTGGGCATTTTACACTCACTGTACTTTTGCTCTTGGGTCATACCTTGCTCCAGGCAGCAGGCACCGAGTCCTGGGAAGATTGTTGAAATCTGAGAAAACTTGCATAGTTTAGGTTTACCTGCTGTGAAGCTTAAGCAGGAATACAAATTCAACAGCGAACTGCAGGTTGTCTCATTTTAAAGTAGAACTCCACAGACAGAAGAATTTAGTACTGCTGAAGCTAAATGTTTGCCACTGGATTGGGAAGTAGAATTTATTCAATAATGGCTCATAACAACTCAAAGAAGCCTGCGGGAAAAAAAGCTATTTTCACTGTTTGCTTTCATTTTTGAAGTCTGCAGCCACTTTCTCACCAAAAGCACTGTTGGAATTTAGAGCTGAAACGAGGAAAAATCAGAAAGAGCTCAATGGTGCCACAATTGCGGTCAAGCAGTAATTTTGACAAAGGAAGACAGCAGCCCCACTAATCCTCAGAGCTAAATTAACTCTAAAAGAGCTGGAGGAATATTGCTTCGCTGTTAAACGGTGCAGATAGCATTAAAAATCCTGATAAAAGGTGAAAAATGACCACAAGATTTCCAAATTTCAATCTGAAGGAAATGGATCTTCTACCTGAATTCTCTTTGTTCCAACAATATGTCGAACTATATTTTCTGGACCTCAATATTTCCGAACCAGGGGCGGCACGGTGGCGCAGTAGGTTAGCACTGCAGCCTCACGGCGCCGAGGTCCCAGGTTCGATCGTGGCTCTGGGTCACTGTTTGTGTGGAGTTTGCACATTCTCCCCGTGTTTGCATGGGTTTCGCCCCCCCACAACCCAAAGATCTGTAGGCTAGGTGGATTGGCCATGTTAAATTGCCCCTTAAATGGAATAAATGAACTGGGTGCTCTAAATTTAAAAATATATATATTTCCGAACCAGATAAACAAATTATTAACGTTGAAATTGTTATTGGTAATGAAGACCTTCACCGTCTGAATACATTGGGCGGAATTCTCTGACCTCGCGGCCAGGTCGGAGAATCGCCGGGCCGGGCGCGATTCACGCGACAATGCCCCGATGCCGGTCCGCCGATTCTCCGCTGATCGGAGAATTGGCATCATTGGCACCGGCACGGTTGGTGCGGTGCCGGTTGGGGGCCACTCTATGCGCCCCCCCCCGGCGATTCTCTGCCGGGATGGGCCGATTGGCCGCCACGAAAGCCCGAGTCCCGCCAGCGCCTTTCACATGTGGTCTTACCCGGCAGGATCTCGGCATCCATCCTGCAGGGGGCGGCCTGGTTGTGGGGAGGGGGGGAGGTGGGATCTGACCCCGGGGATGGCCTCCACCGTGGCCTGGCCCGCGATCGGGGCCTACCAATCGGCGGGCCGGCCTCTCCTGGTGGGGACCTCTTTTACTCCGCGCCAGCCCCTGTAGCTCTCCGCCATGTTGCGTTGGGGCCGGCGCAAAGAAGGAAGCTCGTGCACAAGCGCGAGTTCACGCCGTCTGCAGCACGCATGCGCGGCACCCGTTTGTCACCGGTCTCGGCAGCTGGAGCTGCGTGAGTCACTCCAGTGCCGTGCTGGCCCACATGTAGGGCTCAGGATCCCTGCTCCTGGGGGCCTGTTGATGCCGTCGTAAAACGCGACGCCATTTACGACGGCGTCAACACTTAGCCTCAGGATCAGAGAATCCCGCCCAAGATGTCTGCCCAATGACCATCTTAAAAATTCAGAAAAATTATGATCAACACTCAAAGATCAATTACGAGTGAAACTCAATTTCAGAATACACCGTTTGGAATTCATGTCCTTCTGGCAACAACTGCCATTGATCAATTAATAAGTAGATGTTGAGACAAAGGGTGTGATTGTGACTTCAAAGGTGCAGAGTTGCAACATAATAATCAAGTTCATGAGAGCATCTATCCCAATGGAAGCATTCCAAAAAGACATCTTGGAATAGCCTAAATGTACACTGTGGAAGAGCTGCCACAAAGCAAATGCAAGTACAAAACTATGCTAATAAAGAGAAGCAGAGCGTAACATGCTGGCACTGTGGCTACACAGGTTTTATTGTAGATTTGGCCGGAAAATATACATTCTTAAATGCTTTGCATCAAGCAGAAGAAAAAAGCTGAAGTGAAAGTGAAGTAACCATCAGGACTCACTGTGGGTAAGGATTCTGCTACTTTGTAGGGATTCTACACACACTGTACCTTCATCCTGGGCAGCACGGTGGCCTTGTGGATAGCACAATGGCTTCACAGCTCCAGGGTCCCAGGTTCGATTCCGGCTTGGGTCAGTATCTGTGCGGAGTCTGCACATCCTCCCCGTGTGTGCGTGGGTTTCCTCTGGGTGCTCCGGTTTCCTCCCACAGTCCAAAGATGTGCAGGTTAGGTGGATTGGCTATGATAAATTGCCCTTAGTGTCCAAAATTGCCCTTAGTGTTGGGTGGGGTTACTGGGTTATTGGGATAGGGGGAGGTGTGGACCTTGGGTAGGGTGCTCTTTCCAAGAGCCGGTGCAGACACGATGGGCCGAATGGCCTCCTTCTGCACTGTAAATTCTATGAATTCTGGGATCGCACCTTTCTGCAGGCATCGGGTCCAGGTAAGATTGTTCAAATCTGGGAGGACTTAAAAAAACTGCTCAGAGGGGACCTGATGGGTGGGATTCTCCGGCCTACCAGCCACATGTTCCTTGGCGGCAGGAGGAGGCGCAGATTGTTGGCAGCAGGATTCTCTGTTCCCTCTGAAGCCTCCCCACGCTGCCAGAAAATCCACTGGCGAAGGTCCACTGTCGGCGGGACCAGAGATTCCTACCACCAACGAACGGCCAGAGAATTCTGGCTGATGTATCAACCCCGTGATATATAGGCAATCTGTAATCTGCAGTGTTCGAGGTCAGACATGTCTCCCATTGAACTGTGTCTATATTATCTGTATATGGTCTGATCTTCAAATGAAGAACACATATTTTATTGTTTCACCAATGAGAAGAATGTAACCTTCCACAATCCTTAACTGGTCTGGCAAATTTAAAAATCCTGAACATGCCATGCAGCATCGAAAGCTGAAAATGAATCAGCGCCCAGGTTCCAGACCCACAATTGAAAATCCCAACCAGGCTATTGGAATCCACTCAGACTGCAATCAAGCGGAAACTGAAGTGATGAAAACTTGTCTTTTCACGCTGTTAGTCTCACAGTGCGAATCCTTGAAAAAGTTACACCTTGATGAGTTATGGGTATCTGTGTTTTTCAATCATGTACTCTGCCCATATTTAATGCAAAAAAGCCTCAAAGTGCCTGAAAAATTAATTCTATACTGGTCAAATTTCTTCTTGTTGATAATAAAATTGGCAATTTTCATTGAAAGTGAAATATTCAGTGCTTGATGTTTTCCGTTTTGCTGTCTATGAGAATGCTTAAATTTGATTGGCTTCACCCGGGTTAATGACATCATTGATACTGCACTTGACATCAGGTTCAAACAGACATGAGGAAAGGGGAAATCCACATTACACTAAATCTTTGTGGGTAGCTTTCTTCAAGGTCAGTGAGCTCTGTCACTTGGTCACTGATTGTGTGATCTGGGCTATTGAAACCAATGGCGCCAGTGCAGTAATAGAAGTCAGGCCTTGTACTGAATTCAGTTTAAACACAGATTTTTATTTGCCAGATTTTTAACAATGGGCCTGACCCGGTATTGTCCGTGGCCTCCGCATTGCTCCGCCTCCACCGGGAGGATTTACCGACAGCGTGTTTCACTTGTGGTATTAAAATCAGGAAACAGGCACCATTGCCGATGAGGGAAAGGCGTGGCCACTGGCTGGGTTGGCTAGAGGGCTGCGTTAGCCAGGCCTGGGGGAAGCAGCAGGGCTTGACAGGGGGTGGCCAGTGGATGGGTCGTGAAGTCGGGGTGACCCTCGATGGCACCGGTGCGACCAGACATGGACTGCCATTGCCGCAGTCTGCAAGGCAGATGTTTTGCTGCGCACCCTACTGACCACTCTCTGTGGCCAGTGGTTGTGCAGAGTGACACCGGCGTATGGGTGCACCCACCAACTCTCTCTCCCCCCCCTCCCCCAACCGGCTGCCACCCAACAGCAGGGCAGCACGGTGCCCACCCAAGGGCAACAGTAGCTCCTACAGTAGAGGGCCGGACGTCAACCATAGAACGGTCCGCTGGCATGGGTAGTGCCAACCAATGGTACTAGGGATGGGTGCCAGGGCCAGAGGCCCCCATGGTGCCGGCCACCGATGGGAGAATGGGTGTGGAGGGCAGAATGCCAGGGGGAACGGCAGGGTGTGGGGAATGGGGACATGCAGCGCAGACCGGAAACACAACGTAGCTCGTTGGACCTGGTTGGCATTGGGATATGTACCATTCTAACATGTCTGCCTTTTACCGCCTACAGACAATGGACTTCAGAATTCAACCAGCAATGGTGGCCTTCCTCCTAGTCGCCACAGCCCTGGGGGATGCACTGAGGCTGTACGAGGTGGAACTGCATGGGGAGAACCCTGCAGCAGCAGAGCTTTCCCCAGATGAACAGGAGGCAGCCGGTTTCTGATGGAGAGCCAGCTACTCAACAGGCCGAGGAGGAGGTGGGAAGGAAGCGCTGCATCAGGTCTTGTGAGTACTGACACCGCCTGTCATTCGAGGAGCTGCCGGACTGGGCATGCTGTCCAAGATTCCGGCTGAGCTGGGGGACAGTGCAACCTATCTGCCAGATCATGACGCACTTGGAACCGTGGGGGTATGGGGGGAGGTAACATCTCCTGGTGGCCGTCAAGGTGACAGTTTCCCTGAACCTCTACACCAAGGGGTCCTTCCAGGTGCTGAGTGGGGTCCTGTCTGGAATCTCACAGACCTCGGTGCACAGCTGCATCCACGCCGTCATGGAGGCTCTGAATGCCCAGTCGGCACAATGCATCAGATTCATTGTGGATCAAGCCCACTAGGATGCCCGGGCAGCAGGGTTCGCCACCATCGCTGAAATGCCCTGAGTTCAGGGGGTGATAGATGGGGTGCATGTCGCCCTCCGAGCACCGGCCCATGTAGGGCTGGTCTTCACAAATCGAAAGGGGTTCCGCTTGATGAACATGCAGTTGGTGTGTGACCACGAGATGCACATCATGCATGCCTGCGCGCAATACCCTGGAAGCGTCATGACGCCTTCACCCTCGTACACTTGACAGTCCCTGACTGCTACGAGGCACACCCCCGGCTGAGGGTTTGGCTCTTGGGCGACACGGGTTATCCGCTGTGGTCATTGCTGATGACGCCTATCCTGGGGCCACAGACTGACGCGGCGACCCGCTACAATAATGCCATTCAGCTACCAGGGGCAAGATCGATCAGTGCTTCAGCATCCTGAAGGTGCTGCCATCTTGTTGGCTGTGTAGGGAATGGAGTGCTAATATGTGGCTGCAGCTTGTCAGCCTCTTGAATGTCAATCCCGACTCCGGCGTATCCGACACCATTTTTCATTGGGTCGTCGCCATGCGCAGGCGCAGCCACGGACCTGGCCATTCCCCAGGCGTTTATATCGTGGGAGCTGGGTGTTTTACCCGGCGCTGCTGCCAGCCCCTCACTGATCACAGGATCGGTGAGGGTTCGGCGCCAATTTTGCCATCGTAAAACACCACAGTTCCCATGCCGGCGTTGGCACGTAACCTCCAAAATGGTGACTCCAGCCCTTGGTCTCTGCAATGGAGAATCTCCCCCATAGAGCTTGGTGGGAATACACCTGTGTGTAGTGTACAATTTTGGCCTCTTTATCTGGGGAAATACATACTTACTTTAGAGGTGGCAAAAAATGCTTTACTGAGACTGTTTCCTTTACTACGAGTAGAGTTTGAATAGAATGGCGTATGTCTCTGTCATCCAGAAGAACGATAGGTGATTTAATTGAGATAAATGCTGGGAGGGAGGTTTCCTTGATTGGAATGTCTAGAACTGGGGGTAGTGTCTGGAAAGGGGTTGGCCATGTGTCAGGACATGTATCTTTAAATCAAACCACAGAGAGCATGAGGAATTCAAAACATAGTACGCTGTGCTATCTCTGAGCAACTACACTCAGACTCTGTGGTACCTGAGAGATGGAGTGGGACTCGATTCGATTGGTTGGCTGGTGGCCAATGAATTGGCTAAAAGGCCGTATTCTGCCTGGTAACAGGTGGTGATTGGGTTCTCAAGTGGGATGATTTTCAGAGACCCAAGAAGCTCAGTTTGAACACTGAACACTCAGGGGAAGGATCTCCTCTCTCCCTATCGTGTTTTCTTCAGAGAAACTGCTCTATTTCTGAGACTGCAGAAACCTGAATGAATCTACAGTGGAAGCCATTGCAGATTGGAAAGCAGTATTCTCAACCTGAAGGCTTGGTTTGAAGATCAGTCTGCTAGAAACAACCATCTGAAATAAAGAGTCTTTTTTTCCTTTTACTTGTTATTCACGCCTCTCTTCCCCCCTTTTATTCTGGAGTGTGTGTAGACGGTGGGGGGGGGGGGAGGCAAGTTAAAGTGGGGGATTAGGAATTAGTTGATAGCTAACCAGTTGTATTTGCTGCATATTTCATTATAGTTCTTGTTACAAATAAACAGTAATTGTGTTTAAATTTACGAACCTGGTGGCTGTAATTATTGGGCACCAACGGCCGAAGACTTCAGGTATTTTTCTAAGAATTATCGTTTATGTCATAACCCATCCGGGACTTACGAAGTGGCAATGATTAAAGTCCCCGTGAGCCTCGCTGAATACGAGCTCCCCCCCGTTAAATGGGGTGGGAACCGTAAACCATGTATAGCTACACTTCTGTATGAAGTCGGCCAGTAAATACGGCTTTGCGTTTGGACCGCTACCTGATGCCCTGCTTTGAGGACCTTTGCACTAGATTAGCAGCTGCACTTTCATTTACTAAACTTGATATGAGTCACGTATATTTGCAACTTGAATTGGACTAGGCCTCATGCCGTTATGTCATGATCAACAAAGTACGAGCAGGTTGTTTCGGTGTGTCATCGGCCTGTGCTATATTCCAGCGGGTTATGGAGAACGTTCCGTGAAGGTTACTGTGTGTAGCGGTAATGTAAAAGATGTGGTCACCGGAGCAACTGAACAGGAGCTGTAAATTGACACCGGCGTAAAACTAATTTTTGGCCCTCTTGTCTGCCATTGGACCCCACGGTGGGTTCGGGAGAATTCCGCCCAGTGCCTTTATGAAAATACTTAGGAAATGCATGTTATTTTTTGACAAAAAGATACAATGATGCATATTTCAAAATATGTCGTGGGTAATGAGAAAAAGAAAGCTCTTCCAATCAGCAGCCCACCCCAAAACAAAAATCTGCCAAACGCTTTTTTTGTGAAGACAAAGCTCCTTTAAACTCAGCCTACTCTATAACTTGGCACAGGAGGATAAACTGTAACAGATGCTGCAGTTATACAAAGTGCACCAGATTCCTACTTTTCACCGCTACCAGAGTTCTGAGTTACTAAGTCACTGGAGAATTACTTCGCTGGTGACTACATTTTCAGTGTGAGATGCAGGGTGAAAATAAGCTGTTTTTTCATCCTACATTGTTTAAAAACGATACTCCAAAATAACAGCAGCAAGTTTCTGCTGTGACGTCCAAACATCAATGTGCATGGCGGTCACCATTTTGTTGTTGCTGTGAATTTAAAGCATGAGGTAGTCATGGAAACTGTGACATTGCATTTTTTTTTGTATTCCTTTACGGGATGTGGGTGTCGCTGGCTAGGCCAGCATTTATTGTCCATCCCTAATGTAATAGCCTAAAGGGAAGGGGCTTTGTGGAATGGTGCCAATGTTATTAAAATGATGCAAGAGCGTTCTCATTTGAGAGTAATATTCCCCAGAGAAAAGCTGGTGGAAATTCATAATTCTGTAATACTTTCCATGAAGCTAATGTCTGCTTATGAAACCAAACTAAAATCATCTAGATTTAAACTTGCTGCGAAAAACGTATTTGTGGCTTCAGCTTCAAGCAAGAGGTCTGAGAAATATGGAACTAAATAGATTGGTTTCCCAAATGGTTTTTGAACCCGACTAATCTTGAAATAAAAATGTACCATTCCTTTGTAGCATTCTTTGCAAAATGTAACAGAACTCCACATAGTCTGATCGGTGAGATGATGGACTAAACCAAATTAATATTTGAGCAGCTGAGCTGTACAACCTACAAAGATTCCAGGTTCAGTCCCTGTTTGGGGTGAGATGGCCTTTAAGATTCTATGTATCTTGGCCAAGCTGTAGGCCTGTCCATCCCCATCTCCTCCCATTCCTGTATGCATATATGAGGATTTCTGTGCCATTTTTCTTTCTATATGCACATCTGGTATTGTGTATGTCTCTCACACATTGCAGTTCTCACTCTCATTTTCGACTTTTCTTTCAATCATTTGAATTTGCTTTGCTCCCATTTTTCGCTCTGATCTTACCTTGGTTGACAGTGGTTTCTTTCTTTTGGGGGTGCTTGATAACGGGTGTAGGGCTGCACTGTTGAATCAGCCAACACAAAGGGACAGAGCATGTGCAAAGCCCCACACATCACAAAACGACAACTTGTGCTTTTCTATTTTTAAGTTGGCAACAATTTTATTTTGAATGACAATGGAATGAACTTTTATGAACTTTAAGCAAAAAGCACTGGGCAGCTCGGTAGCATTGCATGGGCAGCACGGTAGCATTATTAGGGCATCACGGTAGCATTGTACGGGCAGCACGGTAGCATTGTATGGGCAGCACAGTAGCATTGTTATGGGCAGCACGGTCACATTGTATGGGCAGCACGGTAGCATTGTATGGGCAGCACAGTAGCATTGTTATGGGCAGCACGGTGGCATTGTGGTTAGCACAATTGCTTCACAGCTCCAGGATCCCAGGTTCGATTCCGGCTTGGGTCACTGTCTGTGCGGAGTCTGCACATTTTCCCCGTGTGTGCGTGGGTTTCCTCCAAGTGCTCTGGTTTCCTCCCACAGTCCAAAGATGTGCAGGTTAGGGGGATTGGTCATGCTAAATTGCCCTTCGTATCCAAAATTGCCCTTAGTGTTGGGTGGGGTTACTGGGTTATGGGTATAGGGTGGAGGTGTGGACCTTGGGTAGGGTGCTCTTTCCAAGAGCCAGTGCAGACTCGATGGGCTGAATGGCCTCCTTTGGCACTGTAAATTCTATGATTCTATGAACACATCGTGCCTTTAACATAACCAATCATCCCAAGGCACTTGTTTTGTGCCTTCAGATATTTTACGTTAAAGGCACTATATGTATATATAAGTTGTTTTGTTATAAGACTATAAGACATAGAAGCAGAGTGAGGCCACTTGACCCATCGAGTCTGCTCCGCCATTCAATCATGGCAGATATTTTCTCATCCCGATTCTCCTGCCTTCTCCCCATAACCCCTGATCCCTTTATTAATCAAGAACCTATATATCTCTGTCTTAAAGACACTCAGTGATTTGGCCTCCACAGCCTACTGCGGCAAAGCGTTCCACAGATTCACCACATTCTGGCTGAAGAAATTCCTCCTCATCTCTGTTTTAAAGGACCGTCCCTTTAGTCTGAGATGGTGTCCTCTGGTTCCAATTGTTGTTGATCTTTTGCACTGATTCAGAATTCAGTTTGGTCAAACTAGAACCTGTCTGAAAAAATGGCCACATTCCCAAGTTGAAATTGCAAGTTTCCACTGCCGATTGTACTGAAAGCTTTTGCATGTCCAGGTGTCTCCCTCTCACTTTTTTCCCAGAGCTTAGATCATTGGAACTAAGCTTTGGCTGCTGATGCCTTCCATGCCTCTATGGATGTACATCCACATTCTAACTGTACACCTGCCTAAGAACTTAGTACAGCTTTCCTTTGCTCCTTACTCAAATGTTCACCATGATTTCAGCGTGCACGTGAAACTATCACAGTGCCATCGGATTGCCAAGGGGTCAGCATGTCAGCTAAGAAATAAGAGGAAATCAAGGATCACAGGATAGACGATTGCAACTGCTTGGGAGCAGACGTCGTCAAAATGTTACACCCACCGTTGTGGCCAATTTTGGCTGGAAGCTGGGCGCGAAACAAGCGGAAACTTTACCCTTGAAACATTCTGCATGAAGTGTAAGTTGTGGGTTGCACTTGGCACAGTGGTTAGCACTGCTACCTTATGGCGCCACAGGCCCGGGTTCGATCCCAGACCCGGGTCACTCTCTGTGTGGAGTTTGCATCTGCCTGGGTTTCACCCCCACATCCCAAAGATGTGCAGGGTAGGTGGATCACTAAATTATTTATTTATTTAATCGCCGATTGTCACAAGTAGGCTTCAATGAAGTTACTGTGAAAAGCCCCTAAGCGCCCCATAATTGTAAGAAGAAATTAAAAATCAAAGTTCAAGTTGTTGCAATTGCAATATAAAAATGTTGCAGCTGTTAGAAAGTAAACTCTGGAGAGTTGTTTCAAAGGTTCCCAAACTGAACTATAAAGAGATGGAAGTACATAAATAATTGGGTTGAATTGTACAAATGCTTGAGGGAACCAGCCAAGTAACCATGTGCGGTAGGTACCACGTGGCTGCGCTGGGTTGGGGGCGGGCTACTGCCTGTCATGTGCTCCCCTCTCCCGCGCTAAATGATTGACAGCTGGCGGCAGCCAATGGGATTCAAACACATCTACCTCGCCTCCCGCCCACCATCGCAACCCCCCTCGAATATATTTTAAAAGTTGTCTCCGACCACCACCAGCCGCCGGACATAGGGACCCGATTGGAATTCCACACATTTAGAAATATGAATTAATTTCATCTGGCATCTACCAACGGTGCGGAGCCGAGAGGGGGGGAATGATTCAGACCCGTCTGCTCATCATTAATATATTTTTGTGACACAGGTTTGAGTGGATTGATAAAAATATATAATATAAAAAGTGATAATCAGCTCAGACTGTTAGTGCTGAAAGGATTGGGATGTTTAATTTCATGTCCTCTCCTGTTACCCCCCTCCCCCGCGCAGTGAGTGACATGGATGGGTCCTCCAACCCGGAAGCGGATGTTGACCTCCCAACGGCTGGGTGACCTCTGCCCCCCGAGAGCCGGTGACAATGGGAGCTGCAGGTAAACGGGGGGCGAGTGTGAGAGGGGCTTGGGGGGGGAAGAGGGGGAGAGCGGAGCGGCTGCCCGGGGCACCGGCACCTTCCCGCCCAGCTGCTGGAGAGGGGCTGAGCGCTCGCTGCGGACGTGGCTGTAATTCCCCTTCCCCACCCCCTTCCAGTCACTACTATGCCTTTCCTGGGCTGGGCTGCCTATGGTGTGTGGGTTGTCTGCCTATGGTGTGTGGGTTGCCAGCCTATGGCGTGTGGGTTGCCAGCCTATGGCGTGTGGGTTGCCAGCCTATGGCGTGTGGGTTGCCAGCCTATGGCGTGTGGGTTGCCTGCCTATGGTGTGTGGGTTGCCTGCCTATGGTGTGTGGGTTGCCTGCCTATGGTGTGTGGGTTGCCTGCCTATGGTGTGTGGGTTGCCTGCCAATGGTGTGTGGGTTGGTTGCCTGCCTATGGTGTGTGGGTTGCATATGGTGTGTTGCTCTTTACTGCTTACATTGCTCCAGGTAAAGTCTAACTGAACTATCTCTTCTGCTCCTGACCAATCTATTCCTCCATATAAAAAGGGTCAGCATTTTGCACCTATTCATGACATTTTAATTTCCTGTCTACTTCTATTCCTGAGCCATAGGCAGGATATATTGGCCATTGAGGGAGTACAGTGCAGCTTTACTAGAATGGTTTCTGGACGCTGAGGCTTAAGCTACAAGGAGAGGCCAAATAAAGGAGGATAGTACTCCACAGAATTTAGAAAGCTAAGGGATGATTTGATTGAAGTTTTCAAGATAAGGAGGAAAGATCTGATGTAGATAGAGAGAAAAAGAGCATAGTCCATAAAATCGGAGCAAGCTCTTTTTAACATTTAGAGGGTGCTCTACTCTATCCACTTTAGTTCAAAATTGGATGACCTCACATTTGCATTTAATTTCCATTTGCAACGATTCTGCCCATTCAGTATACATCATAGAATCTTTGCAGGGCAATATCTTTGTAATGTTATGCCACTATTGAAACTACCTACAATACCACCTGCTGTCATGTTCATGGCAAATTTGGACATATGGTGTTCAATCGTACATTGTGTTCTGCAGCTTAGACAATTTGATCGGTGTCTCAGCTCTGAAATCGAAGGTTGGAAGTGTCACATACCACTTCTGTCATGCATTGCAGCATTGGACTGCTGCACCTCTTGGATGAGATATTCATGTGATCACTTAAGACCACTGACTTCTGCCTCCACCCCTGCCTCAGTTATCTGCTGTCTTTATAATTTCTGCAGTTCACTATTCGAGTGCCTCCCTAGCCAGTCTCCATTGTCCACTTTGCTTAAGCCTGGGTTTACCCAGGGCAGCAAGGTGGTGCAGTGGATTAGCCCTGATGCTTCACGGCGCCGAGGTCCCAGGTTTGATTCTGGGTTGCTGTCCGTGTGGAGTTTGCACATTCTCGCCCTGTTTGCATGGGTTTCGCCCCCACAACCCAAAGATGTGTCGGCTAGGTGGATTGGCCACGCTAAATTGCCCCTTAATTGGAAAAAAAATGAATTGGGTACTCTAAATTTATTTTTTTTAAAAGCCTGGGTTTACCCAAGACTCCGCTGTCCATTTCCTAACTCATGCCCGATATCATTCACCCATTCTGAGTATGCTCACTGACTTACATTGGTTCCCATTAAGCATTCTTTCTTCACCCAGAACGGATTGAATACAAATAATTGACTGAGGAAGTGTCTTTGAACATTCCCATTTCACAATCCTCTGCTGATAAAACTAACATTTTTGTTCTAAGTGCTAGTAGCTACTAGTTTGTCACTTTTGTATTGCCGTTGAAACAACTTCCCAGACTTACTGGCCGCGATCTATCAGTCAAGTTGCGCCCGAACGGGTTGCAATCTGGATCCTGCCCGTTGTTGGTAGGGTCATATTTGGCAAATCTGCATAATTAGAGTGAGTAGCTAGTCTCGTTTGATCTACCTGAGGCATTGGGATCTTACCCCTTCGCCACGGAGACCATAGACGAGCTGTTCAGTACTGGCCCCCAAATCGGAACCAGGCAGAACGGCAGGTGTGGTTGGTTGGGTGGGGGAGGGTGTTATTGCCCAGGGGATCAGAGGCCCCTGGGTGACTGGCTTCCAGGTAGGCTGGCACCTTGGCAGTGCTGTCTGGTCACCGTGGCAATGTCACCAAGCTGCAGGCTAGGCATTTTGCCCGTGCCGGGGATCGGACCCGGGGGTGCGCTGCCCCAGTGAGGTGGGAGTATGGGAGGGCCCCCTTATAGGTGAGCTGGGGCTTTGGGAGGTCTGGGGTTGCGTCAGGGGGGCCAAGAGATTAAGGCGCCATTTAACAATGGTGTCCCAATCGCCTCTTTGTAATGAGGAGTTCTGGCGAGCGGATTCCTCAGTTCAAGAAACGGGACTAAGTTCGGCCTCAGCGGGGAGTTCCCACTGAAGCCCTGGAGTGCAACAAAGTCCCATTCGATAACTTAGTTAGCGCCGGGAAACACCTGGCTAAATGCGCTCGACACAGGACTCTGTTGCAAATCGGTCAGATCACACCCACTGAAACTAATTTCAATTTGTCTTTTTTTTTTTAAAATGCATGCAACATAAGAATTAGGAGTAGGTCATTTGGCCCTTGAGCCTGCTCTGCCATTCAGTACAATCGTGGCTGATTTGCCGACAGCCTCAACGCCACAATCCTGCCTCCACACTACACTTTGAGTCCCTTGTTAGACGAAAATCTATCTACCTCTGCCGTAAACATTTCCAATGACCCTGCCACTCCCTGGGAAGCAAGTTCCACAGACTGATGACCCTCTTGAGAGAAATAAATGTCTCATCTCTGTGTTAAATGGGAGACCACTTATTATTTTAAACCGTCCCCTTCTGCTCTCTCCACAGGGGGAGCATCCTTTCAGAATTACTCTGTCAGACCCTCTCAGGCCCTTGTATGTTTCAATAAGATTGCCAATCATTCTTCTTAATTCCACTGGATACAGGCCCAACCCGTCCAAACCCTCCTCATAAGAGAACCCCCTTATCCCAGGAATCAGTCAAGTGAACTTCTCTGCACTGATTCCAATTAAATTATACCTTTCTTAAATAAGGTGACCAAAACTGTGCACAGTATTCCAGATGTGGTCTCACCAATGCCCTGTGCAGCTGTGGTAAAACTTACTACTTTTATATTCCATTGCCATTGCAATAAACAACAACATTTCATTTGCCTTCCTAATTACGTGTTGCACCTGTACAGTAATGTTTTGTGATTCATGTACCAGGACACCCAGATTCCTCTGTATTTCAGAATCTTGCAATCTTCTGTCCATTTCAATACTGATTCTGTATACTTCCTGCCAGAGTGGACAAGTTCACATTTTTCTACATTATACTCCATCTAAAAGTTTTTCCCACTCACTGAATCTAACTTAGTCCCTTTGCAGAACCATTATGTCTGCTTCACAACTTACTTTCCTCCCATCTTGTGTCATGGGCAAATTGAGCAAGTAAAGATTCAGCCGGGGCAGCACGGCGGCGCAGTGGTTAGCACTGCAGCCTCACGGCGCCGAGGTCCCAGGTCCGATCCCGGCTCTGGGTCACTGTCTGTGTGGAGTTTGCACATTCTCCCCGTGTTTGCGTGGGTCTCGCCCCCACAACCCAAAGATGTGCAGGCTAGGTGAATTGGCCACTCTAAATTGCCCCTTAATTGAAAAAAAATGAATTGGGTTCCAAATTTTTTTTTTTAAGTATTTATTCAGCCCCTTCACCCAGATCATTGACACAGATTGTAAATGGTTGAGGCCCCAGCACTGGTCCCCATGACTCCACCTGTTACATCTCGCCAACCTGGAAATTCCCCATTCATGCATCATGCCTACTTAGTTAGCCAATCCTCTAACCCTGCCAACATGTTTGTGCTACAGGAAATCTCGAATTTAACTTCTGAGGAATTGGCACTTCCATTTCCAAATCTCTTTCTGATCAGTTTCACTATCTTTTATTTTGTTCCTGTTGTCTATTGGGAAGTGATCAGAAGTGTAAGGTCTTCAGTGTCATTGTGGGGAGTGATGGAGTGATACATGTTTGTCTTCAATTTATGATACCTTTGAGGTGTTCACATTAGTCAATTCTGCAGACGCTTGTGATTCAAGCAAGCCCTTGCAATGTGCTGTCCTTATTGAACTCATAAACCCCAGAGTTAATATGTCTCAATTTAATGAACATTATACAAAAAAGACTTTATGAACTTAATACATGCATGTGCAATTTCTCTTTACCTTTTACTTAATCTGTATTTCTCTCTTGTGTTTCAGGTACAGGGACTCTGTTCACCTTGGCCTTGCTGGCCGTTACTCAGGCCATCACCATTAAGCACTATTTGTCAAATTCTGATATTGAAAGATTAACACAAACTTTAAAGCAGCCGTATTCTAATTTGGAGAATGCCTATTACACCATAGTAGGCTTGCAAAAGCTTGGGAGTCAAGTACCAGATGAGCAGGTGAGCAGTTGCAAAAAGAGAATGTATAACAACTAGATTTCACTAATATAACAGGTAATATTTATATAAAACCTTTAACATAATGAAATAAAACACACTGGGCCACACTCGTGTCTAGTGACCAAAGGCTTGATCAAAAAGGTATATTTTGAAAGAAAGAAAGTGAGGTAGAGAGGTATACGGTGGGGATTCCAGAGCCTATGTCATAAAGCAAATGGAAACGCGGTCACCAATGGTGAAATAATTAAAATCAAGAGGAAAGAATTGGATGTAAAAATATTTCCGAGAGTTGTGGGGCCGGAGGAGATTACTGCGGTATGGCGGGGGCAAGGCCATGGACTGACCGCAATGAAAATTTTGAAATCAAGACTTTGCTTGACGGAAGGAGCCAATGTAGGTCCGCAAGCGCAGGAGCAAGTCACGTCTAGAGATAGCAAAGACATGAATGAGGTTTTCAGCAACAGTTGAGCTGTGACGACAAAGTCGGGCAATGTTGCAGAGATAGAAATAGGTGGTCTTAATGATGGTGTGAATGGGAGGTCAGAAGCTCCTCAGATTGTCTTCCTTATCGACTTAGTTTCATCAGGAGACACTGGGTCAGATGTGCGGTTGGATAGGTATTCTGGAGTTAGTCAGAACTCCGCCATTGCCCACTAATTTTAGGTGTTCCTATTCTGCACCATTGCTGCTCCTGAAGTCAAAGGCCAGGAAATAGATTGTCTACCATCTTGTATTGAAAGACATTGAAAAGAAAAAAAAGTCTTTATTTTGGAGCCATGTGTGTCACTAGCAAGGTCAGCATTTATTGACTACTCCAAAGTGACCTTGAGATGTTGGTGGTAAGCCAACCTTTTGGACCATTATAGTCCATGTGGTGAAGATACTCCACAGCGATGCTCAGTGGAGAGCTTTCATGTTTTTACCAAGTGACCCTGAAGGAACAACAATATATGTTCAAGTCGGGGTGGAATGTGTCTTGGAGGTAATGTTTTTTTCCACTTACCTGTTGACATACCTCTTCTAGGCAGTGGCAGTCGCAGGTTTGTCGTCAAGGTGCATAACCAACATGAATTACACAATAGTGTATTTAGTACATTATTTAGTAGTTTACCTGAAATTGTATCGGCATTTTCCTGTGCAATAGGCAGTAGTTATTTCAGAATTTTCAGTAATGTGATGGGCAATTTGTCCAACAGTTGGAAAATGAAATATCTCAAGATTCTTTTGAAATAACCTTCGCGCCAAAGACCTTGCTTGCTTACATATTTCCCCCCACCCCCTAAAACAGAAATGATGGCAGCTTGCTGGGAAAAATAAGAGAGACTCCAAAGGTAAAGAGAGCTTTGAAAGTTTGCATGTTCAATGTTTAAGGGAAAACTGATCCGCTTGAAGAAAATGACACTTTTGGGCTGAGTTCTGTAGCTCTAGCCTCTTTTACATGTGTTGACAATTCTGTTTTAACTGGTTGGTCTATTTTAATTTAATTTGTTTTCTTAGCAATGCAAGGATTAGTGTTGAGAGAATGATATCTGATTCACAGAATCACGCCGCAACAATTTTAGAATCATGTTGCCTGGATTTAGTTTTCGTTGTTTTCTCTAAAAACATATAAGCAATTAATACTATTCTTTGTTGATTCTTAAGTAGAAAGAACTATACCGGTAGTTTAAAAATTGCTTCTGAATCTGTTTTTATTTCCAATCAGGCCGCGTGTAGTTTTTTGAAATCGCAAGTGGACTCCAGAAATGTCGATTCCCTTTTTTACGCTGCTGAAGCAAGTCAAGCCCTCTCTAATTGTGAGGTAAGTTATGCAGAAAATAACTTTTTAAGAATAAATGGTTGACTTTGCTGTGTAAAGCATATGGAAAATAATTTCTGTGTGATATAGTCAGCTTTCCACAGACCAATTCACCCTATAAGTTGCAGGCCCTCAGTAGTAATTCCTGTATTGAAATGAGTCTAAGATTTTGCTAATGGACCCACATGAAAGCACAGAAGTAGTAATACCGGAAAGCTGATGCTCTAAACTGTATTTCTTCCATTGTATCGTTATTCAGGGGCATGTTGTAAGCACTAATACTGATTTGACCAGATGCATGATCGTACCAGCAAGGGACAATAGTTTAGAGTTGGAGATTTCATGGCGCTTACGCTGCCAGCTTAAATTGAGAAGCCTCCATATTGTTTACGTAGCTTTGGAAAGTTAGAACAACAGGGTTCACAGTCCAGAGAGGGCTATTTTCATATTTGTGAGGTTGGAAAAACAAAATGACTATTAGTAGTAGTCTGCATGAGTGGGACAGCACTCCAGTTGAACAATATTATTTTTATGTCTGAGTACAGTCTGTGGACTAATATTGCAGTCCCTTTATTCCATAGATGTATACCTCTATCCCCCAATACTGAGACATGCAGAAATGTTGGCGTCCTCAGCGTCACAACAAGGAAGAGAATGTGACATTGAATGAATGACTGACTGCATGACAAGTAGCAAGGTCAATGAGCAGGCACTTATTTTTTTCTTCAAAATGCATTCGCAGATTACAGTCAGCAATGAAACTCGAGATCTTTTGTTGGCAGCAGTGAGCGATGATACTTCAATCACCCAGATTTATCATGCAGTCGGAGCGTTGACCAATTTTGGCCTTCCTCTGGTATCTCGGGATGTTCTTGGAGCCCTTGCTGCTCACATCTCTAAAGATGATGCCTCCTTGGGGTATGTCATTCCTTGTATTTCTGTTCTTAGTGAACGCTAGAAATTTAAGATGATCTGTTTGTATAGAACCAATATATAAATCAGGATCTTTACAAGTCATTGGTAGATATACGTGCAAATCCTCATTTAACCAGAGTGTAAGTTTTCAACTACGTTGCAAAGAAACAATGAAGTTTTTTTTTGAACAAAAGTACTTTCAGCAATTACATAACCATCCTTTGTAGAATCAGGCCTTGTTCAGCGTGACAATAAAGAATGTGAAATGTAGGAAATAAAGTGTAGACGGGCGGAAGTAACTAACATCTGGCCCTGATCACTGGCAATCTAATTCCTGAAACACTGGTATTTCAGCTGTATTTGTACTTTTATTTCTTATCACTGGTTTGTCCTGCTTGAATTTTGTGTGCCTGGAAGTTTCACAGCTGTTCACAGACTGACCCCCCAATACTGGTCTCAATGGCAGATGGAATTTCACTCTGAAAAGTGTGAGGTGATGCACTTTGGAAGGAGTAACATGACAAGGGGAGTACTCGATGAATGTCAGGACACTAGGAAGCTTAGAGGAACAGAGGGACCTTGGGATGCTTGTCCACAGATCCCTGAAGGCGGCAGGACTGGTTAATTGTATAGTTAAGGCATACGGGACACTTGCCTTTATCAGTCGTGATGTAATGTTCGCATTACATTCACCCCCACCATCTGGCCTGGGCTTGCAAAATCCTACCAACTGTCCTGGCTTGAGACAATTCACACCTCTTTAACCTGTGATTATCCCTCTCTCCAGTTGGTAATTAAAGACTTAATTACCTGCAAAGACTCACATTCAAAGTGCCGTCTTGTATCTTTGACTTTGTCTATATATGTTTCTGGAACCTACCTCTTCATTCACCTGAGGAAGGAACAGTGCTCTGAAAGCTAGTGATTCGAAACACCAGTGGGACTGTTACCTGGTGTTGTAAGATTTCTTACTGTTTATCACTCGTGGCATAGACTATAAGAGCAGGGAGGTTATGTTGGAGCTGTACAAGACTTTAGTTAGGCCACAGCTGGAGTACATTGTCGCACTATAGGAAGGATGAGATTGCACTGGATAGGGTGCAGAGGAGATTCACCAGGATGTTTCCTGGGATGGAGCATTTAGCTATGAAGAGAGGCTGGGTAAGCTCGGGTTGTTTTCTTTGAAGCAGAGAAGGCTGAGAAGGGACCTGATTGAGGTGTATAAGATTGAGGGGCATGGACGTGGTGGATAGAAAGCACCTGTTCCCCTTAGTTGAAGGTCAATAAGAGGGGGCATAATTGTAAGGTGAAAGGCAGGAGGTTTAGAGGGGATTTGAAGAAACAATTTTTCACCCAGAAGAGGGTGGTTGGAATCTGGAGTTCACTGCCTGGGAGAGGAGATGAGGCAGGAAACCCCAATCTTTTAAATGTACTTGGATGAGCACTTGAAATGTCATAACATTCAAGGCTATTGGCCAAGTGTTGAGAAGTGGGATTACATAGTACAGTACAGGCCCTTCAGCCCACGATGTTGTGCCGACCATTTATCCTAATCTAAAATCAACCTAACCTACACCCCTTCAATTTGCTGCTGTCCATGTGCCAGTCTAAGAGTCGCTTAAATGTCCCTAATGACTCTGACTCCACCACCTCTGCTGGCAGTGCATTCCACGCACCCACCACTCTCTGTGTAAAGAACCTACCTCTGACATCTCCCCTATACCTTCCTCCAATCACCTTAAAATTGTGTCCCCTCGTGACAGCCATTTCCACCCTGGGGAAAAGTCTCTGGCTATCCACTCTATCCATGCCTCTCTTCACCTTGTGCACCTCTATCAAGTCACCTCTCTGCCTTCTTCGCTCCAGTGAGAAAAGCCCTAGCTCCCTCAACCTTTCTTCATAAGACATGCCCTCCAGTTCAGGCAGCATCCAGGTAAATCTCCTCTGTACCCTCTCCAAAGCATCCACATCCTTCCTATAATGAGGTGACCAGAACTGGACACAATATTCCAAGTGTGGTCTAACTAGAGTTTTATAAAGCTGCAGCAAAATCTTGCGGATCTTAAACTCAATCCCCCTGTTAATAAAAGCTAACACACCATACGCCTTCTTAACAACCCTATCAACCTGGGTGGCAACTTTGAGGGATCTATGTACGTGGACCCCAAGAACCCTCTGTTCCTCCACACTTCCAAGAATCCTACCTTTAACCCTGTATTCAGCATTCAAATTCGACCTTCCAAAATGAATCACTTCACATTTATCAAGGTTGATCTCCATCTGCCACTTCTCAGCCCAGCTCTGCATCCTGTCAATGTCCTGCTGTAATCTGCAACAACCCTCAACACTATCTACAACACCCCCAACCTTCGTGTCATTGGCAAACTTTCTAACCCACCCTTCCACTTCCTCATCCAAGTCATTTATAAAAACCACGAAGAGTAGAGGTCCCAGAACAGATCCTTGCGAGACACTACTGGTCACCGACCTCCAGGCGGAGTACTTTCCATCCACTACCACTTGCTGTATCCAGGCAGCAAAATTTCCCTGTATCCCATACCCCCTAACTTTCTGAATGAGCCTACCATAGGGAACCTTATCAAATGCCTTACTGAAATCCGTATACACCACATCCACTGCCCGACCTTCATCAATGTGTTTCGTCACATCGTCAAAGAATTCAGAGGCATGACCTGCCTCGCTCAAAGCCATGCTGACTATCTTTAATCATCTATGTTTTTCAAAATAATCATAAATCCTATCTCTCAGAATTCCTTTCAATATTTTGCTCACCACAGACGTAAGACTGATGGGTCTATCATTCCCAGGGATTTCCCTATTCCCTTTCTTGAATAGGGGAACAACATTTGCCTCCCTCCAATCATCCGGTACGACTCCAGTGGAGAGTGAGGATGCAAAGGTCATCGCCAGCGGCTGAGCAATCTCTCCCCTCGCTTCCCGTAGTGACCTTGGGTATATCCCGTCAGGCTCAGGGGACTTATCTATCTTGATGCTTTTCAAAATTTCCAGCACATCCTCCTTAATATCAACCTGTTCGAGTCTATTAACCTGGTTTACAATGTTCTCATGAGCAACAAGGTCCCTCCGGAGTCTGCTGTAATGCCCCAGTGATGGCCAACGCAAACTGGAAGAACAATACCTCATCTGTCGACTAGGCATGTTACAGCCTTCTGGAGTTGTTGAGTTCAACTTTCGGCACTAAACTTCCCCCTGCATCGTAGTTTGCTGTTAGTTGTTTTTCAGCTCCCTGGCCTACCTCAACACAGCCCCACCCCTCCCCAACATGGCCACGTGTCCCTTGATGTTCACTCTCTCTGCGGAACCTGCACGTTCTCCCCATGTCTGCACGGGTTTCCGCCGGGTGCTTCGGTTTCCTCCCAAAAGCCCCGAAAAGACATGTATTTAGCAGAATTGGGCATTCTGAATTCTCCCTCAGTGTACCCAAACAGGTACCGGAGTGTGGCAACTAGGGGATTTTCACGGTAACTTAATTGCAGTGTCAATGTAAGCCTACCTGTGACAATAATAAAGATTAAAGTTTCTCCCATTAACACATTCTGCAATCTCTCCTTTTGCCACTATTAGCATTCTTCACCCTTTAATGGCACCAAGAACATTCCCCTTTGTCTTGTCCATGACAAATTTGTCAATATCTCCTCTGCCCCGACCTATCTCTGTTCTTCTAACCTGTCCCACCTCCCCAACCCCCTTTCCAACTATATAATTCCTTGCATAATATAAATTATATTTTATATATTTTACATTTCTACCTTTCTTTGGTTCTGTCGATGGGTCACTTAGACCCAAAACATTAACTCTGTTTCTCTCCACCGATGCCACAGATCCTGAGGTTCATGGTCCAAAATTAGAACATCTGTCAATAACACTTGATATAAATGAAAACAAATGCATGGATCTACTTTATATATAGTGTACAGGTCCTTCCTGCTGATTTCTATATTTCCCCTTTATCTTTGCCGTGAACATTTTTGATTCATGGATGCTGAATGATCATCTTTAAGTCAAGCAGCAGGGAGAAGGAGGAATTCAATAAGTTGCGACATAGTTCATGGTGCTGCTAGCTTTAGAGTGCAAGAGCCAGACTTCGGCACCCGAGAGATGGGGTGGGACCCACAAAAGGCTGTATTCCGCCCGGTAACAGGTGGTGATTGGGCCCTACTTGAGGGGAATGATTTTCAGAGACCCATGGTCCTCAGTTTGAAGCCTGGACACTCAGGGAAAGGATCTGCTCTCTCTCTCTCTTTCTCTTTCTCTCTCTCTCTCTTTCTCTCTCTTTCTCTCTCTTTCTCTCTTTTTCTTTCTTTCTCTTTCTTTCTCTCTTTCTTTCTTTCTTTCTCTCTTTCTCTCTCTCTCTTTCTCTCTTTCTCTCTTTCTCTCTCTCTCTCTCTCTCTCTCTCTCTCTTTCTCTCTTTCTCTCTTTCTCTCTTTCTCTCTTTCTCTCTTTCTCTCTTTCCAGACAAACTGTGGGTTACTGTATTTCTGAAATCGCAGAGACCTGAATGAGTCTACACGGAAAACCATTACAGGCTGCAAACAGCCTGGATTTGAAAGCTTACTTTCAAGGAAAGCCTGCTTAAAGGCAACCATTTCTTTTTCCTTTGACTTAGATTTTCATCCCTCTTCTCCCTTCTGTGTTTATCTGTCGTGTGTGTAGAGTCTGGCGGCAAGTTAAAGTTGATGATTAGGAATTAGATAGTTTATATTTGCTGCATATTTCATATTTTATTACAGTTCTTAGAAATAAAATAATTGTTTAAATGATCGAACCTGGTGATTTTAATTATTGGGGAGCCAAGGGCCAAAGACTTTGGGTATTTTTCTAACAAATTATTGGTTAATTCAGCTGTGTTGAGATTCCGGGTCAAGTGGGGTTAGAATTGGCCACACACTAGCCCAGGGTGTTGTGACATTAGCTCCTAAGGTTTTATACCAAGTAATCCATGAAGAGAAATTTTAGGACACTGCTGTCCTTGGGAATGCTGTCTCTAAACTGCAGATGTCATTGGGGCAGAAGCAAGGGAGTTGTGCTTTACTCTGCTTTGAAACGAAGAGTACGCACAGAGACTAAATTCAGAAAATAAGAAAGTATTCGAGTCTTAAGTGTTTGGAGGAAGTTATCTAAGAATGATAGGAAAAGTAATTTTGACCAAATAGATAATACAAAAAGTGCAAGAGGTAATTATTTTGAAATCTCAAACTGAGTGTATCAATAAAATGATCCCAGATGTGACAAAATAGTGTAAGATTACAGATACATTACATTAATGTTTTCTTTTATCAGGACATTGCGGTGTGCGATTGCAAGATCTAAGATTACAGGGTCATTAAGTAGAGCTTCTTCTGACCACCTCCACAATGTACAATAAGGGAACGAGATTGCAAATTCGTAAAGGGAAAGTTGCCATGGCAAAAATTGAATAAAAATGATTAAATCTGTACTGTAACTTAAGTTAGCACATCATGTACAGGAGAACGGACCTCTTAAAATTAGATGTCACTAAATGAGGTCATGATGTGGAGATGCCGGCGTTGGACTGGGGTGAGCACATAAGAAGGAGCCGTGCTCCGAAAGCTCGTGTTTGAAACAAACCTGTTGGACTTTAACCTGGTGTTGTAAGACTTCTTACTAAATGAGGTGTTCTTGTTTACAGAATTATCCATGCATTGTTTGCAACTTCCTACCTATCTCAGCAGGCTGATCTAAGAAGTATCGTGGAGGAGATTGAGGTAAAAAACTTTGTTTCTGGGTCGGGGGGAAAAAACTATTGAAGTGAATAAGATAGAAAAGTTAATTACTAAATTGTTAATGTATAGGTAAAACTGTGACACTTGACGTCAGTGTTGAGGTTGCATTTCGGCTTTTGAAAAATTCTTCAGTTTTTTTTAGCACAAAGTAGTCACTCCTGAAGTATAGATGGGATAGGCAATTAAACTACATATGGAAACAATTATGACAAATATTGTTTGTATGTATGTGTGAATTTCAGACCAGCTGGATGAAGGTAATCCAGAACTTTGCATTTTTACAACTTGTGGGTGCTAAGCTTTGCATTTGTTTCAAAAATAATTTTAAGTATTTAACAACTCGTTTTTGTTAACTGCCTTATGCTTAATATTGCAATTATTCCTGCTTTTCCCTTTTTAATACAATTAAATTTGATCAGTGCTATCGGTGTACATATCACCTAAGGCCGACTTTACAGCGTACTGTCAATTATTATACCTTTGAGGCATCCATTGAGTCATTTTCCCTGTCCAGTAATCATCTCCCAGGTGTTTCCAAGTCGGTTTACAATTGCAATTTGCTTGTTAGCTTAGTTTTCTTAAATATGTGTATTAACTCTATTGAGGGTACAACCGGACTAGATGAACTCCCCTAGCACTAGGGAATCAAGCCTCTTATTTCAAGACACAAAACTAATTTGGATGATTCATAGATTGTTTTGTGCTCCTGGAGGCTTTGCTATTCATATCGTACTGAAACTTTGATATTTTTAAAGATAAGGTAATATATAAATGTACTATGAGAGGGAAGAGACAGGGAACAAGAGAGGAGAACCAGGGAGGTGGGAGGGAGGCAGGGAAATGAGCCGGAAGGAAGGCACGGGATACAGTAACGAACATGGCGTCTCCAAGAGCAGGGAACGAGGAGAAGAAAGACTGGAGGAACGGCAGAAGCGGAAGTGAGCGCGAGATCCGTCGGGGAGAAGCAAGCGACAACACCAACACCAAACCCATTCGAGTATTGCCCACTGTAATTGTTCCTCCGGCACCCAAATGTACTTTTACCTCCCCAGTCTCCTCCACCACCACAAACAGTCGCCTACTTATGTGTTGTATATCATTTTGCCATGTGTACAGAGTTGCTGCTGTTGAGCTGGTGCACAATACCCTACCAGTTATTCTATTTTATTTTTTATTGTATTTTTAAAAAAATTATTACTTTCTTTTCTTTGGTATCTTTGGGTTTGCCCTTCTCTTCTATAAATGTATATATTTATGTTTCTTATCCTGTGTACATAACTGTAAATATACTTTGTTCAAAAACCCAATAAAAAACATTTATTTAAGAAAAAACATCCTGAGGGTCACCATTGACCAGAAGCTGAATTGGACCAGCCGTATAAATACTGTGACTTCAAGGGAGCTCAAGAGGCTGGGAATTCTGCAGTGAGTAACCTACCTCCTGATTCCCTAAAGCATGCCCACCATACACAAGGCACAAGTCAGGACTCTGGTGGAATAGTCCGCACTTGCCTGAGTACAGCTTCAACAACATTCAAGATGCTCCACTCCATCCAGGGCAAAGCAGCTCGCTTGATTGACACCTCATCCATCACATTCAACATCCAGTCCCCCCTCCACCGATGCGCAGTAGCAGCAGTGTGCATAATCTTCAAGATGCACTGCAGCAACTAACCAAGACCCCTTCAACAGCACCTTCCAAGAATGCGACCTCTACCATCTAGAAGAGCGAGGCAGCACGTGCATGGGAACACCACCACCTGCAAGTAGACCTCCAAACTACACATCATCCTGACTTGAAACTCAAGTCACTTTTCCTTCATTGTCCTGGGTCAAAATCCTGAAGTTCCCTCCCTAACAACACTGGGAGTACATACACCACATGGACGGCAGCAGTTCAAGAAGGCAGCTCACCTTGGATATAAAATATGAAAACTCAACAAACAAATTTCCAAAAAAAAAGGGAAGGCAGCTTACCACCACCTTATCAAGTAGAATTGAGGATAGACAATAAATGCTGGCCTAGTCAGTGAAGCAAATATCCTGGGAAAAAATAAAAACAAACCTATCCCGATAATTACCTAAAATGAATAGTTGTCTGCGAAACTAGCTGTTAACTAGTTATATACAGTGTCTCCATTGGATCACCATTGTTTTCCAAAGATGGCAAAACAATGCTGCACTAGACTTTGGTAAGTATATTTGGTAAACAGTTACAAAACTAGCGACTAGTACATTTCGCAGCAGTTATTCAAACTAGCTGGTTGGTTACCGTTAAAAGTTAACAAAACAATTCTGAAATTAATTTTCTTGTTGCTCATCAGTCTATGGAAGTTATCTGATCTAACTAGCTTGCTGTGCATGAGTTCCAGGCAGACTGATTTGGGTTGGAAAAGCAGGCAAATTAAACAGCTTTGAAAAGAGTATCAGAATCTTGAGAATTTAAATGACATAGAAGCAACTGCTAATGAAATACAAATTGCATAGCGTGTTTATAAGTTTTTAGAAAATGAAAAAGTAATTGAAATAAAATATAGCAAGAACATTCTTTCATTACGCGCGACAACGCAGAATCGCCGAGCAGAAACTTATAGCAAACATGAGTATGGCCTCAACTGGGACCTTGGATTCATGTTGCATTCCTCCCCCCCCCCCCCCCCCCCCCCCCCCCCAATCTGACTTGGGCTCGCCAAATCCTACCAACTGTCTTGGCTTGAGACAATTCATACCTCTTTAACCTGTGATTATCTGTCACCCCAGTTGCTCTGACTGGACCTGTAGACTTAATTACCTGCGAAGACTCTCATTCAAAGTATCGTATTGCATCTTTGACTTTGTCTATATAACTGTTTCTGGAAACCACCTCTTCATTCACCTCCGGAAAGAACAGTGCTCTGAAAGCTAGTGATTTGAAACAAACCTGTTGAACTTTAACCTGGTGTTGTAAGACTTCTTACTGTGCTCATCCCAGTTCAACGCCAGCATCTCCACATCATTTTTTCATGAGTCAGACTTATTTTTGATCATGAAATACCGGGATAGAACTAAAGCCAATACAATGCTAATTTTTAACAAATTGATACTTTTTTTGTGTCAGTTAACCTTCGTAATTTTTAATAGGGTGTCTCAATGATGGAGAGATATTGAATATGTTGCATTGTTTCCCATTATTTTCTCTGTTCTCTATACTTCTGCATATCTCCTCCTGTGAAATCAATACATGCTTGGTTAGGACAATCAATGCTGTTCTTTGACTAAAAGCTGAAAGTCTTCCCAATTTTGGAGGAACTAGAGTGTTAAATCTGGTACTAATAGCAACCTCACCATCGCTAGTGAGGGCTTTTTCAAAGGCAGATCTCGTGAAAACAGGATGAGACTGTGAGGCTCCATAACCTTTTCTGAAGCAATACAGCTTTTCTTCAAGTTTTATGGTCTGTTTTGTCACTACAATAGTTGACCTCCAACTGAAACTTTAAGTTAACTTTCTTAAATTTAGACTTCAAACAGATATATATCAGACGAAAGCTGCTATTGGGTGTAGACAGTAACATAAAACAGGAATCCTTATCGGTAACTTAATACATGCATTTTGTTTTAGGATCTGGTTGCACGTCTTGATGACCTGGGAGGTATTTATCTTCAGTTTGAAGAAGGATTAGAAACAACAGCTTTATTTGTGAGTGCTGCTTATAAGCTGTCTGACCATGCTGGAATGGAGCCAGCAATCAAAGAGGTAAGCACAGGGAAGTTAAAGAAACCAGGCATATTGTAGAACTGATTCCCTTGAAAAATACCCTGCTTAGATTTTTTTTCTTCTTACGATTATATTTTCAAACGTCCTCGGGTACATTTTGTGACGGTGCTGTATGTTTTGTGCGTGCTAGCAGGAGGAATGCATTTACACATCAAAGCTTTTGGACCATTTTATTTTGTGTACTCGCCACACGGGATCTATATGTGTTGGGGGGAAAAATGAATCCTTGCTTTTTAATATATTCTCACAGCTATGCTGTTTCTTACCACTTCAGCAAATCAACGTCCATGTCCCTATAGGGCAGCACGGTAGTATAGTGGTTAGCTCTGTGGCTTCACTGCGCCAGGGTCCCAGGTTCGATTCCCGGGTTGGGTCACTGTATAGGGCAGCACTATAGCATAGTGGTTAGCACTACGGCTTCACAGTACCAGGGTCCCAGATTCGATTCTCTGCTTGGGTTACTGTCTGCACGGAGTCTGCATGTTCTCCGTGGGTTTCCTCCGGATGCTCCGGTTTCCTCCCACGAGTCCCGAAAGACGTCCTGTTAAGTAATTTGGACATTATGAATTCTCCCTCTGTGTACCCTAGCACCGGAATGTGGCGACTAGAGGCTTTTCACAGTATTGCATTAACATTGCAGTGTTAATGTAAGCCTACTTGTGACAATAAGTATAATATTTTATTGTGAATGTATCATGTGAACAGTTGGGGTCCTAGCGCCTGCAGTTCCCCACTCATCACTGCCTGCCTATTGGAAAAAGCCCCATTTATTCCAACTTTTTGCTACCCAGCTTTCTATCCATCTCAAGACACTACCCATAATCCCATGCACTTTAACTTGACATAGTAATCTATGTGAGATTTTGTCAAAAGCCTTCTCAAAGTCTAAATAAACCACATCCACTAGTTCTCCCTGGGAAACTCTACTAGTTACATCTTCAAAGAATTCCAGTAGAATTGGCAAGCAAGATTTCCTTTTTGTAAATCCATGCTGACTTTGTCTGATTATACCACTGCTTTCCAAATGCTGTGCTATGAAATCCTTGATAATGGACTCTGGCAACTTCCCTAATGTGATGTAGGTATAAAAAATCAGGGAGGGGGACTGTGATGTACTTGAACAAATTGCCATTTAGAAGGAGGAGGTTTTAGTGGGCTTAAAAGTGGATAAATCACCAGGCGCAGATGAGATGCATCCCAGGCTGTTTTGGGAGGTAGGAGAGGAGAGGCTCTGACAGTTTTCAAATCTTCCCTGGCCACAGGAGAGGTGCTAGAGGACTTGAGGACATCTTAATGTGGTACCATTATTCAAGAAGGGTGGTAGGGATCAATTGGGAAATTACAGGTCAGAGAGTCCAACATCAGTGATAGGGAAACTATTGGAAAATGTCTGAGAGACAGAATTTATCTCCACTTGGGGAGGCAACGATTAATCAATGAGTGTCAGCATGACTTTGTCAAAGTGAGATTATATCTTACAAATTTGATTGAATTTTTCGGAGAGGTGACTTGGTGTGTAGATGAGGGTATCGTTGATGTATTCTACAGGGACTTTAGTACGACTTTTGACAAGGTCTCGCACAGGAGACTGGTCAAGAAGGTACGAGCCCATGGGATCCAGGGCAATTTGGTAAATTTGATTCAAAATATGCTTAGCGGCAGGAAATAGAGGGTGATGGTCCAAAGTTGTTTTTGTGAATGGAAACTGACCAGTGATGTCCTGCAGGGATCGATGCTGGGTCCCTTGTAAGCACAGAATATAAGGACAGGGCGGTTATGCTGGAGCTGTAAGAAACGCTGTTTAGGCCCCAGCTTGAGTACTGTGTGCAGTTCTGGTCACAACATTATACGAAGGAAGTGATTACACAAGAGAGGGTGCAGAGGAGATTCACCAGAATGTTGCCTGGGCTGGAGCATTTCAGCTATCAAAGTCTGGATAGGCGGAGGTTGATTTCCTTGGAGCAGAGAAGGCTGTGGGGGGGATCTGTTTGACGTGTATAAAATGATGAGCGGCATTGATCGGTGGATAGGAAATAACCTTTCCCCTTAGAGGGGTTAATAACAAGGGGGCATAGATTTAAGATAAGGGACAGGAGGTCTAGAGGAGATGTGAGGAAAAACATTTTACCCAGAGGGTGGTTGGAATCTGGAACTTACTGGTTGAAAGGGTAGTAGAGGCAGGAACCCCCACAACATTTAAGAAGCATTTAGATGAGCATTTGAAATATTATCGCTGGATAATGGGATTAGAATAGATAGGTGCTTGATGGCGGACACAAACGATGGGCCGAAGGGCCTCTTTCCATGCTGTAAAACCTCTGACTATAGTGAAAATATGCAGGCTGCAGGAAACGTGTGATTCATGACCTTGTGAATGTTAATGGTCATTTTTGTGATATTCTCATCCCTGTTCAATTTGCTTACACACCATGTTATGCTGCCTCCTGGATTATGATGCATTGGTCAAAATTGTAGTAAATTTGTCCTTCCTGCATAATATGATCTTGACACTTTGGTGGTATTCTGGCCTTCGAATCATAAGGCCATAAGTTCGCTAGGATCCCAAAGAAGGTCCTACAAAAAACAATCCAGGGTTGGGCTAGCCCTCCCAAACCTACAATTCTACCACTGGGTGGCAACAGCCGAGCGAGTAAGGGGATGGATCCAGGAGCCAGAGGCCGAGTGGGTGCGCGCGGAGGAGGCCTCCTGCATGGGGACCTCCCTCCAGGCCCTCGCCACGGCAGCACTCCCATCCCCACCCAAAAAACACTCCAGCAGCCCAGTGGTGACAGCCACCCTCCAATCCTGGAACCAACTGCGGCAGCAATTTGGCCTGACCAAAATGTCGGACAAGGCTCCCATCTGCAACAGCCATAGGTTCACACCAGCACTGACTGATGCCACCTTCAAAAGGTGGAGGCAGGACGGAGGGACACTGACAGTCGGGGACCTATACACGGACGGCAGGATCGCAATACTGGATGAACTGACAGAGAAATTTCGGCTAGCCAGGGGGAACGAGCTATGGTATCTGCAGCTCAAAAACTTCTTACGAAAGGAGACAAGGGTGTACCCACAACCGCCACGACAGACACTACTGGAAGACCTACTGGACGCAAGTATCCTAGATAAAGGGAACTGTAGTGATGTGTATGACCGACTGGTAGAAAGGGCCGACACCGTACTGGACGCAACAAGAAAGAAATGGGAGGATAACCTAGGGATTGAGATAGGGCGGGGACTCTGGAGCGAAGCACTGCATAGGGTCAATTCCACCCCCACGCGCGCAAGGCTCAGCCTGACGCAACTAAAAGTGGTACATAGAGCCCACTTAACAAGAAACCATATGAGTAGGTTCTTCCCGGAGGTGGAGGACAGATGTGAACGGCGCCAAAGAGGCCCGGCCAACCACGCCCACATGTTCTGGTCTTGCCCCAGACTTGTGGAGTACTGGACAGCCTTCTTCGAGGTTATGTACCAAGTGGCGGGGGTGAGGGTGGAGCCATGCCCGATAGTGGCGGTCTTCGGGGTTTCAGACCAGCCAGATCTATTCCTGGAGAGGAGGGCGGACGCCCTTGCCTTTGCCTCCCTGATCGTCCGCCGTAGAATCCTGTTTGGCTGGCGGTCAGCAGCACCACCCAGAGCTGCAGACTGGCTGTCCGATCTCTCCAAATGGAGAAAATCAAATTCGCCATCCGAGGGTCAGACGACGGCTTCCACAGAATGTGGGAGCCATTCATGCAACTGTTCCGGGACCTGTTTGTGGCCAATGAACAAGAGGAAGAATAGCCGGGTGGCCAAGAATCAGGGGGAAATGGACGGGAATCGGGGGAAGGTAGCCCAGGGGTGGAGGGCTACGGGTTCGTTATGGGGGTTTGTTCTCATGGTTTTATGCTTATTTCTTTTTCTTGTTAAATTATTGTTTTTGTATTGGAGGGGAGGGGTTACTGTTTTTCTCTGTTGTGATAAAGTTTATTGTTGAAAACTTGAATAAAAATTATTTGAAAAAAATATTTTTTTTAAAAAGTGTTGGGGGGGGGAAGGGAGGGTGAGGGGTGTAGGGGGTGAGTGCTTCATTGGGATGGTGTGGGAAGACTGGGTCGTGTGGGGTAATGTCTATTTAATTGTTATTCTATATTCTCTTTTTACACTACGTTAATATTCACTCTAGTTAGTTTTGTTATTATCCTTATTACTATTTTATGAAAAATTCTGCAAAACCTGAATAAAATTACTTTTAAAAAAAATAAGTACATAAGTTCAAGACCCAGTCTGTACCCCACAACTGTGGAATTTGGTCAGGTTTATGTAGATTCACCATTTCAGCCACACATATATTCAAAGTTCTGCCCATTTAGTGCCTATTTCCCCTTTGTACAGGGGGACGAGAATATACATCAGTACTTGAGCTATAGTACTGAGATTGTTTTACATTTGTTTGGATGAACTCAGATTCTTGATAAACAATGGAGTTCCTAACAAACGACGGGTTGAAAGGTTATCCGGAGTAGGCAGGAGGTTACAGTCAGAAATGCCATGACCTTATTGAGTGGCAGAGCAGGCTGAATGGCCTCCTGCTCCTCCTATACCTGTATCATATACCAGACAAGTATTCACTGAGCCACAAGAATTTCAATAGACTTGTCACTTCATTAATTTTGTGGTTGAACATTATATAAAATGTAACCTTTCCCTTCAAGCTCGAATCACTGTTTAACTATTGATTGTATTAAATATTGCTTTGGGTGATGTACATACTGTATAAGGTATTCAGAAAAGTTAATTGAGTCTGATCTTCAGACTTGCAAAGTAAATAGATTGCTGGGTTCTCTCTTTCGGAGAGATGACGGGTAAGAGGGGATTTGCTAAAGAGTTGCTCAAAATCACAATGGGCTGGACAGTAGATAGGGAGAAACTGTTCCCACTCGAAAAAGGATCAAGAATGAGAAGGGGTAGTTTTAAATTGATTTGCAAAAGCTACAAATGGGAATTGAGAAAATGCCTTTTCATACAATGAGTGGTTCTGGTGGGATGCATTGCCTGGAATTGTGGAGGAGGCAGGTTCAATCGAGGCATTCAAAGGGGCATTAGATGAACGTGTAGAGGTATGGTGCAAGAGAATGGCACCAAGTCATGGTGCCTGTTTGGACCCGACGGGCCAAATGGCCTCCTTTTACGGCGTAACAATTCTGTGATATTGTATTGATCAATCAATTTGTTGCTTTTATGCATGTCAGAAAGTCTGCAAGTCTCTTGTTCTTTTTAATTTCAGGACCAAGTCATTCAGCTTGTTAATGCTGTATTCAGCAAGAAGCATTTTACCACACTGTCCGAGGCTTTCAGCATTGCCTGTGCTGCCGCGGCTTTGTCCCATAATCAGTATCACATTCCAATTATTGTGGTAGCTGAAGGAATTGCCTCTGTTTCCCACAAGAAGCCCAGCCTAAAGGTAACTTCTCTTAGATCTACAAATTTGATTTAGCTTAGTTCAACCTTTTTGTTAAGGTAACTTCATTGTTCAAACTGAGGAGCTTTTTCTCTTACTGAGGTAATAGGAATTTGCAGCTACCTTCGATGCTTTCTCAGGATCAGTGGCTTCACTTGCAGCCTTAAATGATCTGAGCATCTTAAGATTTGAATCTCATTGCCCTATACTGACTTTTACATTCATGTACCTGAAGTGTAAGAATGCCTCAACAGTATCCCCTTGTGACTTTGTGAAATCAGATATTTGTACCTGTTGCAGATACATTTCTTTGAAACTAACATGGCAGGGGATGAGATATAATACATGCTTCATTATAGGAATGTCAGGTGGATAAGTATGTTATTTTATATGAACAGGAATATTATGCAGCGTAATATCAAATGTAGTAGTGTCACTTTAAGATTCTGAATTATTGAAACCGATGTTGGGATCAGTTACCAATTCAAATCCTCTATTTCAGAGCTTGGGGAGCTGTTAAATCAGGAGGAATGGTGGATCTGGGGTGGAGTGCCTGGCACCTCTACTCGCTGTGATTGTCATTCTGCTACCGGTTAGGAGGGGAGCGCAATTCATCATGTGGCCCAGTTAAAGCTGGTGGCCTCCTGGAGGGTTCAAGGTAGTGGGGATTTCTGATCAGGCACCTTGTGGGCCATGGAAGGCCCCGTCAGCAGCAAGATCCAGCTGGCTGAAACACATTTCCCCACCTACGTTCCCAGCAATAAACCCCCACCTCTGGTCTATCTCTCTGGCCTGGGTGAACCCACCCTCGCTTATCTGGGTTCCAGGGCTGCTTCCATATTGCCAGTTCTTGCCAGCTGCAGTACCAATAGTAGCCACTACTCCCAGTGGCTCAGCTGGGACTACAGAGCTGCTGACTCGCAGACCGGCCAGCAGCTCTTAGAAGTGAGATGGCAGACAATTAAGTATCTTGTGGGCATTAGAATCATGTCAAGGCCTCCTGAAACCAAGGCCTCCTGAAACTGTCATGGTTGGGTTGCCTCTGGCTTTCTGGCCTGGCGTCTGAGCCACCACCATAGCAATTGAGTTCAGGCACATGCATGCTAATTGCACAATCACCAATCTGAGCATGAAATATGTCAATCCCAGGCTTTTGGATGAGTTCAAGGCCTTTGGGTGAACACTGTCACAAAGCCATTAAAAGGCCCAAAAGCTACCTCAGTGGATTAGTTTAAAGTAATCTTTAGGAATTTTGTTTTAAAATATATTTTGATCATCAGATTGTGTACAGTCATTAGCAAGTGAAAATTAGCAGCCATTTGTCTGAAAGGATTTGAAGTGACTTGTCGTCTTGTGATACTTGATACTTGGGTTTTTTCATCTGAATGTTGAAATATCACATTGAAAGTATCACCTTAAGCCATGGTAGGGAATCATGCCAGCTAACCTGACATTTTAATATTGGGAACCCTGTAAAAGTGTTTCTGAGGGTTGCATTGTTCCATGTGTAATTTTGACATAATGGGTAGATTCTAGATAACTACATAGAGATAAAATGTTCTATATTCTCAAAGGATTGTTGCTATCAATATTTGATAAATCAAAATAAAACCATAGTGGAAATTATAATTTTAACTTGACAGATGTGCTGAAGAAAATGTGCCTAATCTTGTTGCTCTGTGGAATGGGAGCAATTTTGTGGAATCAATTCTGGCTCATTAAGAAATGTAATTTTGGAGCCACAATGATGATTAGGTGGGAACTGGTATCCAGTTTTGAACAATGAGGCTGGCTTAGCACAGTGGGCTAAACAGCTGGCTTGTAATGCAGAACAATGACAGCAGCGCGTGTTCATTTCCTGTACCAGCCTCCCCGAACAGGCGCCGGAATGTGGCGACTAGAAGCTTTCACAGTAACTTAATTGAAGCCTACTTGTGACAATAAGCGATTGTTATCATATTAATGTTATTACATTCCGGGCAAAGAAGAACATGTGGGATTTGTGGGTACTTGAAGGACAGGAATCACCTTTTACACTTTTAAATAAAAAAAGGACTGAAAATAAATTATCTGAAACAAAAATGACATTTTGTCAAAGTGTTATTATTTCGATCAATTTTAAATAGGATGTGGATCCATCTGACGACTTGACTCAATTTAAATGCGTGGTAATTTCAACACAATAGGTACATTATTTTGTGGCTGTAGGAGAGCACTGCATGTTACTCCTGTTCAGGTCACTGAACAAAATTGATCGCGCTTTTATGGATTGAGTATTATAGAAAACAAAATTGCATGATGTACATCTGGTTTTGGTATTTAAAAATAAAAGATGGGAAATGTAATTGGAACCAAACAAAAAGTGCAGTGGGGTGTCAGGCTGAAAGTGGTGATCATTAAGCTTTCGTTTGGGTTGCAACTTAAAACAATTCTTTTTACACGATTCTGTATACTTTAGTGACAAAGGTTTAACCATAACATCGAACGGTTTGGATTGAGGACAATTCCGAGTTCACTGCACACAATGTACCACAGAGATGCATCCTCTGTCCGTAACAAGTGGCAATTTGTTCACGTGTCGAAGTTATATTTCAAAATCACCTAACGACTTGTCTTCTTTGAAATGGCCTATTTCAAAGTCTTTTACATTTAACTTTTCCGTGTCCAACTTGTTTCCAGTTGCGTGTGACCAATGTTTTGTCCCAGAGTCTGACTTCAGCTGATGTTCAGCTTGAATATGCCAAGTCTGCTTTGACAAAAAGCACAGTTCTTCAGCAATCATCTTTTGCTTTGAAAGGGTAAGAATGACATTTTTGTGGCTAATACCAGTAATATTTTTCTTTGTCGCTGTAGACAGCATGAAATAGTTAATACCAAATTTCATGATGTCGGATGTAAAAACATGTAATGATTTTGTCGATAGCATGCTTCAATCCTGCTTTTGGGGCTGGCACGGTGGCACAGTGGTTAACACTGCTGTAAAGGTGGTAAGCTTTCTTGGCCTGGAGAAAGTCAAGTTCGCCTTGAGAGGTTCGCTATTAGGGTTCGCCCGAAGGTGGCAGCCATTTTTTAACTTCGCAGAGGAGTAAGCGTCAGCAGTGTGGGAGGAGGGGGCGCTAGAGTAGAGTAGGGGGATATTGCGGCAGGTCTGTGCGTGAACAGAGCCGTGGTTTGCACTATGTTTAAGTTGTGTCTTGACTTTTTTTTAAAATAATTTTTATTGGAATTGTTTACAGAAAATATAACAACAAACAATGAAATGCAACAAAATAACCCCACAATAACTGTAACACCCCCCCCCCCCAGACTGTATCAACGCATGTATCACATCCCCCCCACCCCCCAACCCCAACGAACAACAAAAAAAAACTTTAAAAATAAATTTAAATTAAATAATCAAACATAGTCATCGTCTTCCCCCCCCCCCCCCGTTTCCGCTTCTCTCCCCCCCCCCCCCCCCCCCCCCCCCCCCGGGTTGCTGCTGCTGCTGCTGCCCCCGTACCCTATCGTTGAGCCAGAAAGTCGAGGAAAGGTTGCCACCGCCTAAAGAACCCTTGTACCGACCCTCTCATGGCGAATCTGACCCTCTCAGGGCGAATTTGACCCTCTCTAGCTTGATAAAACCCGCCATGTCGTTGATCCAGGTCTCCACGCTTGGGGGCCTCGCATCCTTTCATTGTAGCAAGATCCTTCGCCTGGCTACTAGGGACGCAAAGGCCAGCACACCGGCCTCTTTCGCCTCCTGCACTCACGGCTCCACCCCACCCCCAAAAATCGCGAGTCCCCATCCTGGTTTGATCCTGGATCCCACCACCCTCGACACCGTCCTCGCCACCCACTTCCAGAACTCCTCCAGTGCCGGGCATGCCCAGAACATACGGGCATGGTTCGCTGGACTCCCCGAACACCTGACACACCTGTCTTCTCCCCCAAAGAACCTACTCATCCTAGAACCGGACATGTGGGCCCGGTGCAGCACCTTGAATTGGATGAGGCTAAGCCGAGCACACGAGGAGGAAGAATTAACCCTCTCCAGGGCATCAGTCCATGTCCCGTCTTCGATCTGTTCTCCCAGTTCCTCCTCCCACTTAGCTTTCAGCTCCTCTACTGACGCCTTCTCCACCTCCTGCATAACCTTGTAGATATCCGATATCTTCCCCTCTCCGACCCAGACCCCCGAAAGCACCCTGTCACTCACCCCCCTCGTGGGAAGTGAAGGGAATCCCTCCACCTGCCGTCTAGCAAACGCCTTTACCTGCAGATACCTGAACATGTTCCCCGGGGGAGCCCAAATTTCTCCTCCAACTCCCCCAGGCTCACAAACCTCCCCATCAATAAACAGGTCCCTCAGCTGTCTGATGCCCGCTCTGTGCCATCCCTGGAACCCCCCATCAATGTTCCCCGGGACGAACCGATGGTTCCCCCTTAACGGAGCCTCCATCGAGCCCCCCACTTCTCCCCTATGTCGCCTCCACTGCCCCCAAATCTTGAGGGTAGCCGCCACCACCGGGCTCGTGGTATACCTCGTGGGAGGGAGCGGCCACGGCGCCGTTACCAGGGCCCCCAGGCTTGTATCTCCACAGGACACCCTCTCCATCCGTTTCCATGCTGCCCCCTCCCCCTCCATCACCCACTTGCGCACCATCGACACATTGGCTGTCCAATAATATCCCGAGAGATTGGGTAACGCCAGCCCCCCCCATCTCTACCCCGCTCCAAGAAGACCCTCTTCACCCTCGGGGTCCCATGCGCCCAAACAAAGCTCATGATGCTGCAAGTCACCCTTCTAAAAAAGGCCCTAGGGATAAAGATGGGCAGACACTGGAAGAGGAACAGGAACCTCGGGAGAACCGTCATTTTGACGGACTGCACTCTACCCGCCAACGATAGCGGCACCATGTCCCACTTTTTAAATTCCTCCTCCATCTGCTCCACCAGCCTGGTAAAATTGAGCTTATGGAGAGTCCCCCAACTCCTGGCCACCTGCACCCCCAGGTATCTGAAACTCTTCACTGCCCTCTTAAACGGGAGCCTCCCAATTCCCTCTCCTTGATCACCCGGGTGTACTACAAATACCTCGCTCTTGCCTAAATTTAACTTATAGCCTGAGAAGCCCCCAATTCCGCTAACTACTCCATCACCCCCGGCATTCACCCTTCTGGGTCCGCCACACACAACAGCAGGTCGTCCGCATACAGCGATACCCGATGTTCCTCCCCACCCCGCACCAGACCCCTCCACCTCCCTGACTCCCTCAACGCCATGGCCAGAGGTTCAATCGGCAATGCAAAGAGCAAGGGGGACAGGGGGCACCCCTGCCTGGTCCCACGGTAGAGCCTAAAGTACTCCGATCTCCTTCCATTGGTAACTACACTCGCCATCGGAGCCGCGTAGAGCAGCCTCACCCATTTGATGAATCCCTCCCCGAATCTGAACCGCTCCAGCACCTCCCACAGGTACCCCCACTCAACTCAATCAAACGCTTTCTCTGCATCCAGCGCCACCACTATCTCAGCTTCCCCCTCCACTGCCGGCATCATGATACCATTTAGCAATCTCCGCACATTCGCGTTGAGCTGCCGTCCCTAGACAAATCCTGTCTGATCCTCGTGTAGCACCCCTGGCACACAATCCTCTATCCTGGTGGCCAGGATCTTCACCAGCAACTTAGCGTCAACATTGAGGAGCGAGATAGGCCTGTATGATCCACACTGCAAGGGGTCCTTATCCCGCTTCAGGATCAGAGAGATCAGTGCCCGCGACCGGCAAGCCCCCCCCCCCCCCCCCCCCCCCCCCCCCCCCCCATGCCTCATTGAAGGCTCGCACCAACAGGGGGCCCACCAGATCCGCATAATTTTTATAAAATTCCACCGGGAACCCATCCGGCCCCGGCGCCTTACCTGACTGCATTTGTCCAATCCCCCTAACTAGCTCCTCCAACTCTACCAGCTCCTCTTCAACCTTTGGGAAACATAGCCTGTTCATGAAGCTCTCCATCCCCCCTCTCCCCACCGGAGGTTCCGACCGGTACAGTTCCTCGTAGAAGTCCCTAAAGACCCCATTTACTTCTGCCCCCTTCTGCACTACATTCCCACCCTTATCCGTCACTCCACCAATTTCCCTAGCTGCATCCCGCCTACGGAGCTGATGTGCCAACATCCTGCTCGCCTTCTCCCCATACTCATATACCGCGCCCTGCGCCCTCCTCCACTGTGACTCCGCCTTTTTGGTGGTCAACAAGTCAAATTTGGCCTGCAAACTACACCGTTCCCCCAGCAATCCCTCCTCCGGTGCCTCCGCATATCTCCTGTCCACATCCAGGAGCTCCCCCACCAGTCTCTTCCTCTCCTTTCCCTATGGGCCCGGATGGAGATCAGCTCCCCCCGGATCACTGCTTTCAGAGCCTCCCAGACCATCCCCCCCCCGGACCTCCCCCGTGTCGTTGGTATCAAGATGCCCCTCAATACTTCCCCGGACCCTCCTACACACCTCATCAGCCAGCATCCCCACATCCAGGCGCCAGAGCGGGCGCTGGTCCCGCACCTCCCCCATCTCCAGATCAACCCAGTTGCGGAGCATGGTCTGAAATTGCTATGGCCGAATACTCGGCATCCTGCACCTTCGGGATCAATCCCCTGCTCAGGACGAAAAAATCTATTCAGGAATAAACCCTATGGACATGAGAGAAAAAGGAATACTCCCGCGCTCTCGGCCTCCCAAACCTCCAGGGATCCACCCCTCCCATCTGGTCCAGAAACCCCCTCAGCACTTTGGCCACCGCCGGTCTCCTACCCGTCCTTGAACTGGACCGGTCCAGTGGGGGATCTAGTACTGTGTTAAAGTCTCCCCCCATGATCAGGCGCCCTGCCTCCAGGTCCGGAATATGGCCCAACAAGCGCCTCATGAAGCCAGCATCATCCCAATTCGGGGCATATACATTAACCAGCACCACCGTCTCTCCCTGCAGCCTACCCTTCACCATAATATATCTACCCTCCTTGTCCGACAGCACCTCAGCCGCCTCGAACGCCACCCTCTTCCCCACCAGAATCGCCACCCCCCCCCCCCCCCCCCCGGTTCTTCGCGTCTAATCCTGAGTGAAAAACCTGCCCCACCCACCCCTTCCTCAGACGAACCTGGTCCGCCACCTTCAAGTGGGTCTCCTGGAGCATAGCCGCGTCCGCCTTCAGCCCCTTCAGATGAGAAAATACCCTAGTTCTCTTAACCGGCCCATTCCCCATTCAGCCCCCTCACATTCCAGGTAATCAGCCGGATCAGAGGGCAACCCCCCCCCCCCGCCGGCTAGCCATAGCTTATCGACTGTTCGCCCCAGGCCAGCTCGCCCCGCCCGATCCGTTCCCCATGGCGATAACGCTTCTCCTCTGCCAGGCCCAGGATCCTCAAATTCTTTCGCCTCGTGCGAACGTCCAGCTCCTCCAAGCGGTCTTGCCGCTTTTTGTGGAGTGCCTCGTGCGCTTTCCCCACGAGGACCAGGCCTCCTCCTCCCGCTCAGCGGCCTGCTGCTGCAACTCCCGAATGGACACCTCCTGGGCCGCCTGGGTCTCAAGCAGCCTGTTGGTAGTCGCATTCAGGGAGTCCAGCAACGCAGCCTTCAGCTCCGCAAAACAGCGCAGGAGAGAAGCCTGCTGCTCCTGCGCCCACTTCCACCAGTCCTCGGGTGTTCCGCCGGCCGCCATTTTGTCCTCCTTCCCCCGCTTTTCTTGGGGAGCAGCTGCAGCTTTTTCCTTTGCCCCACTCCGGGTGAGCACTAGACCGGTGCTCCTCTAGACACCTTCCTCCACTGGGATTCGTCGAGACAGCGCCGTTTGGGGCCCTCAAATCGGCCCAAAAGTCCTTAAGTAGCGGGAGCTGCCGAACGTGCGGCTTAGCTCCGCATAGCCGCAACTGGAAGTTCCGTGTCTTGACATTTTTTTGTACTGTTCAATGTCATTTTTTCTCTATGCCTCAATAAATTGTTTGTTTTAAAAAAAAAAAGTTAGATTTGATCAGAAGCTTTATTTAACCTCGTAAATGCATAAATTCTTGAGGGGCATAAAAGGGGTTGTATTAAATTAGTCCATCTCCAAAAAACATATTTAGACAGAGGAATTCAAAATTTGCACGTTTAGCACATTGGTGTCATTAAGTATTGGGGTGCAAGTTTCATATCTATAAATTCCTACCTGAACTGAAACCATGGCACTGTGGACAGCTCCGTGTAGGATTATGCCTCGATGTTTAACTTGACTATGAATTAATATCAGCTGAGAGATTTTTGGTTTTTTTCACTCATGTCATGGGATGCGGGTGTCACTGGCTGGGCCAGCATGTATTGTCCATCCCTAATGGCCTTTGAACAGAATGGCCTGCTAAATCTATTCAGGGAGCATTTAAAAGTCAACCACATTGCTAGAGCAACATGTAAGGATGGCAGATTTCCTTCCCGAAAGGACATTGGTGAACCAGATGATTTTTACAGTAATTGGCAATGGTTTCATGGTCATCGTTAGACTTTTAATTCCAGATGTTTATTGGATTCAAATTTCACCATCTGCTGTGGTGGGAATGGAGCCCAGGCCCCCAGAGCATTACCCTGGATTGTGAGCAGTTTTGGGCCCCGTATCTAAGGACGGTTACGCACGCCTTGGAAAGGGTCCGCAGGAGGTTCACAAGAATGATCCCTTGGTTATTGTATACACCTGGTGTATACAATATACACCCCTGTTTATTGTTTGCACAATGACATTGGTCCCCAAGCAACAACGGACCTGCAGCATCTGACATTTGAACTAATGTTTTTTGTTGTCATATGAGGAACGGTTGAGGACTCTGGGTCTGAATTCATTGGAGTTTAGAAGGATATGGGGAGATCTTATTGAAACTTGCAAGATACTGCAGGGCCTGGATAGAGTGGGCATGGGGAGGATGTTTCGACTAGTAGGAAAAACTAGGACCAGAGAGCACAATTTCAGACTAAAGGAGCAATCCTTTAAAACCGAGATGAGGAGGAATGTCTTCAGCCAGAGGGTGGTGAATCTGTGGAACTCTTTGCCGATTACTAGTCCAGTGACAATGTCGCTATGCAGGAACAGGCTGCCGGAATGGTTCATGCTGTGGTGAAGCTATCTGATTGAATAGGAAGAAAAAATTGTACTTTTTTTAATAGAAGCACGTGCGCATATGTTTCTGTTGATCTATTGGAACTAATTCTTCATTCAGATCATTGCCTGTTACACATAGTGCAAAAAAACATTGAACTTGGCTCACACATCAGTGCTTCTTGAATTAATGCAAGTAATTATTGACATTTTAACCTACAATAAATGGCTTTTAAATATTTGCTGATCACTGACCAGTAAAAGCTATAATTTTCATTTTTTTTATTAGTGATACTTTTGAATTAAATTTTATGGAGGTAAAGCCACCAAGTGGATATTACGACTTCTCTATCAATGTGGAGGGTGATAACCGATTTATAGGAAACCATGTGGAGGTATGTGCATCATTTTAAGTGACATTGAACATTTTTTGAAAGTGAATTCATAAATATGAAAGGACAGTTCTACTAACATTTGGTTGAATAAATCTAGCGTAATTTGTTCCTCTTTTATGATCCTGGGCCCAAACTTTGTTTCCATGGGTGTGAATCTCCGGCCGCGTTCTGCTCTCACTTGAGTGCAACACAGCCGGAGATAGCCAGGAGAGGCTTGCAGCGAGCCTCCCGACAGGCTCCGCACAACCTCCGTAAACCTACTTACAACCTATCTGCACGGGATCCAGCGGCCTCCTCTGATCCACTGGCCTCCCCAGGGAGGCTACAGCCGGGTGCTGATCAGTGCTGGTCCACTCCACACAAACGTGGGCCAGGCGGAATGGCACCCGGCGGATCTCCCAGCCACTGGAGACCCCATGTGGTCAGGCTAAGCGCAGGGTGGTTCCTTGGCTCTCCCTCTGAAACATGGGCACCTTGGCACTGCACAGCTGCCACTCTAGCACTGCCAAGGTAAGATGGCATGCCAAGCCAGCCAGAGCACTGTCAGGGTGGCAGTGCATGAGTGTCAGGATGGCACTGCCAGGGGGCAATGGGGGGAACCATGCCCATAAAATGAGGGTAGGGTGCAGGGGAGGTAAGTAGGGGCCTCCGGGAGGTTAGTTGGGGGTCCTAGAAGTAAGCAGGTGCTGTAAGGGTGTTGGGGTCCTGAAGAGGGGGGATCCCCATGGAGGGGTATCCTCATTTGGGAGGTGTGCAGTAGTGTCTATATGGGGGGGGGGGGGATGTGACATTGCCCGTGGGTGGGATGTGTGGGGGACCCACAAGCTCACTTAAAGATAGGGGCACCCTTTCAAAATGGCGGCCCGATCGGAGTTCAGCTCCCCAGTGCTAAAACAAACTCGTAAGTATGGGCTAAACCGATGGGAAACTCCACAAGGCCTAAAATAGTGACTAAGTGTCATTGAATAGCGGTGGGTAACTCGCCAGCAGAGCCGACTAGAAATTCCTTGAAAAACCCACCACAAATTAACTTAGAAATTTCTTGGGCGAATCGGGCCCCATGTTTCTTGTTCTGGGCTGAGTACCGTCCACAGCTCACAGTCCACTTCCTTCAACAATCCTTTGTGTCTCAGCTTTGCTTCCAGAAATTGTTTCAAGAGAACTCCTGGATATTTAACCTTTTTACCTTGGCTTTGGCTCGTTATGCCTTCTGCCTCCCAGACATTAATCTCATCTCCCCTTGTTTATGCTTTAGTTTTCTTTACTTTACCTGGTTTTCACTTTCTGCTTAGTGTGTTCCAGCAGTTCCTAGACCAGTACTGTACCTACTACAGGACCTCGAGGCATAAATAAGAAAATGTAGCAATTGAGAACATCAATAAATTAGCATTTGGAAGCCATGAGAGTGTTTTGAAAACATTCAGAAGAGTGAAGAGACTTGCACAGCAAATAAGAGACTTTGAAAAAGCTTCAGGCACAGTGGTTAGCACTGATGCCTCACAGCACCAGGGACCCGGATTCAATTCTGACCTTGGGGATTGTCTGTGAAGTCTGTACTTCCAGTGTTCGCGTGAGTTTCCTTGGGTGCTCTGGTTTCCTCCACAGTCCAAAGATGTGCAGGTTTGGTGGATTGCCTCTTCATGTCCAACGATTAGGTGGGGTTACGAGGATAGGGAGGTGGTGTGGGCTTGGGTAGGGCTCTCTTTCACAGGGTCAGTGCAGACACGATGGGCCAAATGGCCTCCTCCTGCACTCTGTATTCTGTGATTCTATGAAATGGGAGAAGGCAAAGTACGTTCCTTGTGGGGGCATGGAGGAGAGAGGTCAGTGAGAAGTTGAAATAGTAAGTTTTGTTTTTAAGATGCTATTAAAAAGACAGCATTTCAGCTCCAGAAAGCTCAGATGTTTCAATTATATGCACAGGCATTTGTGCAAGGACAGCATAATCATTGCCTAGTAGATGTCAGGCTTAAATGGTCTGATCTAAATGTACTGCTCCAGATTGTTTGAGGGCTGTGTGTTTTTGATGTACACCAGCAATTTGGAGCAGATTCTTTCACATCTGTGGACTTGTGTGAATATAAGAAAATGGTTGCTATTGCAACTTAATTTTCAGGAAACAAGCAGGATTTGTCAGGAAAGTAGTTTGAATCCAAATGTTTCAGCATTAATTCCCACTATGGCAATTCCAGGCCGTTAGCATACTAGCTGAAGATAATCTTAGAACAAATTACAAATTTGTTATTCACTATATTTAGGAATAGAAAATATAGTAAATTGAGGCTATAATTTTGATAATGGGTGTTAATTGACGTTGCCACAACAGATATTTTATCAGAAGATTTAATGTATGTTCTGACTGTGCAGCAGTCCAATGCTTCTAAATTCAATACAAATGGCACTGGGTAGAATCAAGTTTGTTAACTTGGGGAGATGGTGAGACTGAGAAGATTGTACTTGATCTTTTTGTAACTGCTGTAGGGATGCAAGAACGTCATTTGTGGGTTTAACTTGGGAATTTTTCAGAGAGCTCGCAATTCAAAGTTCACTGGCATACCTGTCAAATATTTGGAGCCAGGGATATATCTGGAAAGCCAAAGCCAAAGTGTCATACTGCACTTAAATGACAAATTTACCACTATCTCCCATTCCTTTTAAAAATATATATTTTTATTGAAAACCTTTTTATTATAAACAGAATAATATAAAACAGTTGCTTACGGTTACAATGCAAAAAAGAGCACCATCAACAATCAAGAACACCCCCAAAATGACCCCCCCCCCCCACATTAACAACGGGCGGTGACTAATTCTTTGAAAAAGGAAATGAATAGGCAGCACAGTGGTGCAGTGGTTCGCACTGCTGCCTCAGTGCCGAGGACCCGGGTTTGATCCCAGCCCCAGGTCCGTGTGGAGTTTGCACATTCTCCTCGTGTTGACGTGGGTTTCACCCCCACAACCCAAAGATGTGCAGTGTAGGTGGATTGGCCATGCTAAATTGACCCTTAATTGGGGAAAAAAATTGGGTGCTCTAAATTTATTTATTAAAAAAAGAGAAAAGAAATGAATGGCTACCGTCTTAGGTTAAACCCTTCTACAACCCCCCTAATGGTGTACTTGACCATCTCCAAATGTTGGAACAGTGTGAGGTTGGCCAACCAGGCCAAGGCACTGGACGGAGTAGGAGACCTCCACCGAAGCAGTACACGTCTATGGGCTATTAACTGAGGAAAAGGCGAGGACATCGGCCTTCAGCTCCATCTGCAGCACCGGCGAGTCCGACACCTTAAAATTATCCACCAGCGGGCTTGCTCCAGGTCGACATTAAGTATCTTGGACATGGTGTTGAAGAAAGAGATCCAAAAGCTTACTAACTTGGGACAAGACCAGAACATAGGAGTATGATTAGCTTGCCCGCTAGAACAATACTCGCAACTGTCCTCCACCCCAGAAATAAATCCACTCATCCTCCCCAATGGTAGTGGACATGCATTCGCAAAATCTTTTGTCCGCTAACAATACCGTACCAATCTCTATGGTGGATGTTGAGAGGGTCCCGACTCTAGTACAAAATCCAGAAAATTTTGGGGCACGGTCTGAAATTACAATCGCCGAATACCCTGCCCTCTCCACCAAAGGGAGGAGAGACTACCCGCCACAAGAAAGTCAATACCTGAGTATACCTAGTGGACATGGGAGAAAAACAAATCTTTATCCCTCGGGTGGAAAAGACACCATGAATCTCCCCCCATCTGCTCCATGAAAGCCAACAACTTTGCCATCCCTGATGGAGTCAGAGATCTGGGCATGGATCGATTCATCCCGAGATCCATAACAGTTCAGGTTACCCCCAACCATCCCCCCCAAGATTAGCTGATGAGAGTCCAAATCAGTAATGGAGGCTAGCAACTTGTTAATAAATCAATTTGGAGCATAAACATTAACCAGGACCACCGAGGTGTCCGCCAAGGACCCACTAACAATCACATGTCGACCATTAGGATCTGCCAAGATTTTAGCGGCAGAAAGATTGCCACACCCCAGGCTCTACCAATAAAACCAGAATGAAAAGCTTGTCCCATTCACTCCTTCCACAATCCTGTCTGGTACCTGACCTGCAACTGAGCCTCCTTCAGGAACACCACATCAGCATTCAAACGTTTACGGTGAGCAAATACCCTCAACATTTTCACTGGGCCATTCAACATCTGGAGTCAGCCATTTCCACCAAGTGGGATTATCCAACAGTTACCTCGAGTCCAGGCACCATGCCCACCCAAGGTGGCTGCCAAGGCTTGACTTGCAACGGCAAAACAGAAACAAATCTGTAGCACCATCAGCAAACTATCCCTGACCCCCTCCCCCGCCCTCAAACAATTCCACACCCAAAATAGTACGGTGAACAAAAAACACAAAGCTACTTCTTACCCAGGCCCCAAACAGAATGCACAAAGCTCATTATCGTAAACAAAACTAATATAATGAGCTGGAGTCGCCCTCATCATTCTGCTCCTGCTAGCTGACTCTTCGGCTGGCAGGGCGGCTCCCACCAAGAATGAAGAAATATGCAAACAGAAAAAACACAAGTGTAAAAAGCCCCCTTAAAACATTGTACTCCAACAATGAGCTATATGTTTCTCAAAACAGTTATAGCAAGTAGAATTAAACCCCCCACCCAAGTCCAACTTTCAAAACACTCAACCCACACATAAACAAAGAAATGCAACCATGAACAAGGAACCCCAACAACAACTCCTATCCACATTCCCACTCCCAACACCTAAAAACCTCAATCAACCAGCCCATGCTTTTTTACAAAAGAATCCACCTCCTCTGGCACATTGGAAAAACTAGCCTTTCCCTCAAAAGCCACTCTTGAGTTGCACTGGATACACCACCCCAAATCAGACTCAACTTTTACACAGCTTTGGCCTTGTTAAACTCCGCCTGCTTCTCTACCAGCTCCACACCAACATCTTGATGAAACCTGATGGCGTGGCCTTCCCATTTATAGTCGCGATGCTCCTTTGGCCATCTCGCGACCCATGTTTTTCTTGGAAGCTGTGAAACCTCTCAATTACTGCTCATCTTCCCAAACATCTTTGCGAAGTATTCTGTGGGAATGGGCCTTCCATCTCTTCTGGCAGCCTACAACTTGCATATTTTGCCTCTTGGAAAGATTCTCCAAATTATATACATTGGCCTTCAGTGCTTCATTCATGTCAGTCATCAAAGATATCTCTGCTTCCAGAGAGACAATCTGTTCACAAAGGAGAGAGAGTCACCTCCAAGCCTTGTATCGCAGAGCCATGCACTTTTACAGTCTCGTTGGTCTTCTCCAATGCCAACTGAATAGGAGCCAGGGCCTCTTCCATCGACTTGCGGAGGTCGCCCAACACAACACAACATTGCTTCTCCAATTCCGCTGCCACGGTGCTGGTAAGCATCTCAGCCGTGAGCAGAGTGGCCGGGGTCACAGAAGCTGCCTCTGCCATTTTCTCCACCGGTGATCCCCGAGAAGCCTCTGATTCAGTCGATGAACTTCTGCTTTCAAACTTCTTCTCCTGGTACTTCTGGGCATTTTGTTTATGTGGACACCTTATTCCATTATTCAAGTGGGTTTTTAAACAAAAATACCCCCAAAAACTGGGTGAAAGGACTAATAGTACAGTACCCTAGTGGGAGTCATCTCGTGTACAATCCTCCCCCTTGATACTGCCACCGGAAGTCCCACTATCTCCAATTCCTGCCCATTGACTTGGAGGTCACAAAATGGTGGTGTGGCCAAGGGGGAAAATGGGCTACCTGGTAGATCTATGGAATTTATTCATTCTCGGTACCATTAATTTTGCCAACAGAGTATTAGGCCAGTTTGCAGTTATCTACTCCCTAATTTATGGTTCCTTGGCTTCCCTAATTTTGCCTTTACTGATTAGTTTAAACATAATTGTTTGCTGATATGAAATTATGAACTGGGGTGACTTGATAATATACGGAGAAATGATTGGATTCCATTCTGTACAACTATTGGAAGCTTGCCATGCAAGGAAGTAAATAATTAAAATGGTGCCAAACAGGTGTCTTTATGCTGTGTTACCAAGTATGGTAACGTCAGCATCTCTATTTCTGGCAAGATGCACTGTGGCGATCTGGCTGCTCAACAATATTATTTCCGTTTCTATATAACCTTGCTCCTCAGGAGCATTTCTGTCCAATGTTTTATCAATTCAATAAGAGCACGTGCCATATTTTGACCTATTGTAATCTTATGCTTGATAACATACACAATTTTAAAATGCATAAGATTGTCACATGCCATAAAAGTGAGATGGCCTCTAACTTTTTAAGGATTAGTCTTGTTACAAAACTTAAGTCATTCATTTGATGGGTCAAAACCTGAATAGATGGGGAGGGTTTATGACCTCAGTTCATTATCTTAAATAATTGATTTTAATATAACTCCATTTTTAAAAAGTGCTTCTATTGATGTGTCATTTAAACTATATATTTGTGCTGCTTTTTCAATCTATTGAAACCTTTGCTCATCCGACACCAATAGTGTTTTATAAGTATCTAACTCATCTAACTTTCCGATCTAGCTGAAAGTCAAGGTTGCCACTGAAGTCGATATCACTAATGTTGACCTTTCAGTCGTTGACAGGGATCAGAGCATCGCACCAAAGATCACTAGGTAAAGCAAACTATTATATTTTTTTGAAATACTTGTAATGTTATGGCTGTTGTTTCTAGATTTAATATAATTTTTTAATATTAATTCCATTAGGGTGGTTTATCCATCAAAGTCCAAAGTGGTTATTGCTGCTGACAGTCACCAGAGCTTCGCTTTATCTTTCCAGTTGGCTGATGTGAACACTGGAGCCGAGCTTACTCCACACCAAGTATGTACTGTACAGCTTAATGCTAACTGACTTTTTGTGCCTGTTCAAAAAATAATGTATTGTTAGGGAGTAATTTGATTTTGAATGGCAGATTTTTATTCGAGAACAATAGCAAGCAAACGGTCTAGACAAATTTATTTCAAGAAATTACAGTTTTAATATCAAAATGGAAACTTAAAACGTGGGGGGGCCATTCATTAGCCTGTTCCAAGACCTGTTCGAGGCCAATAGCGACGAGGGAGATGGGGATGCGGCAGGGGTGGGGGAGAGAGAGATAAGGGGGAGGGAGGTAAACAAATGAAGGGACACACAATGGAAAGAAGCAGAAGGAGAAGGAGAGAGAGGGGGGAACTTGTGGAAGTCACAGAACGAAGCGAGGGGAAAAGGGAAGAGGGGAAGGGCTAGCAGCAAAAAAAATGACAGGCAAGAGCAGAACACAGTATAAGTCGCCCAGGGAATGGAGCCAGCACCAAGAGGGAAAATTAAACTACCAACGGTGGGATGGGGGGGATGGCAGACGGGGGAGGGGGGCGGACCACGTGTAAAAAATATCTAAATAAGAAATAGCTTTCTATGTAAACACCAGGTACACTAAAGATTGAACTCTTACTCTGTAAAAACTGGGAAATACCAATAAAACTATTTCAAAAAAAGAAAAAAATGACAACCTAAAAAAGGCTAGATTTTTTAGGGGACCTTGAAACCCCACTATAGGCGCTGAAAGCAGGAGCTGACCTTGCATCGCAGGGTAATATATTGCTGGTAGCAGCCAATTAGAGGTCACTGACAGTTGACGATGACTCCCTGCCGTCAAGCAGCCAGCACATTGAGAGGGCCAGCGTCTCAGCAGTGCTGCGAGCAGTGCCCAGTGCTGAGGTTGCAGCTCCAGGTAGGGGGCAACTCATTGGTCGGGCACCCTTGGAGAGAGGGAAGTTTGGTTAGAGGAATAATAATCTTTGTTATTGTCACAAGTAGGCTTACATTAACACTGCAAAGAAGTTACTGTAAACATCCCCTCGTCGCCACACTCCGTCGTCTGTTCGGATACACAGAGGGAGAATTCAGAATGTCCAATTCACCTAACAAGCACATCTTTCGGGACTTGTGGGATTCAGATGGGCCATTGCATTCAGGGGTGGAGGGATCTGCCCACGAGGGCAGAAAGTAACCCTTAATTGACCAAAATTCCACCACTGACCATATGCTGTGGCAGCAGGAAGATGACAGGATCCCCTCCTTTATCTTCCTCACCCTATTACCAATCCTCCCACCTCCCAGCCTGTAGGTAATGGCCCTGAAAAACTCAGCCCAGTATTTCCAAAGGAAAATAACAGTTTTACCAAACAAACTTGCATGTTTAGGGAGCATTGTTGTTTTTTTATAAATTCCGAGTACCCAATTTCTTTTTCCTATTAAGGGGCAATTTTGCGTGGCCAATTCACCTACCCTGCACATCTTTGGGTTGTGGGGGTGAGACCCACACAGAAATGGGGAGAATGTGCAAACTCCACATGGATAGTGACCCGGGGCCGGGATCGAACCCAGGTCCTCGGCACCATGAGGCAGTAGTGCTAACCATTGCTCGGAAGCACTAATTTTGATGGTCTGGTGGAAAGTTTTTTAAAAAATATTATTATTCTCTCTCCCCCCCCCCCCCCCCATGTTTGATGTTATCCAATTCTCAAAAGTGCATAATGAATAACGCCCATGAACTGTAGAACCCCTCCATCCTTCCCCTCAGTTAAAATTTGACCTTTTCAAGCGTCAAGAATTCCAGCAGGTCCCCCCACCATGCCAGGACACAGGGTGGAGAGATTGATCTCCACCTTAACAGGATCTGCCTTTGGGCGATCAGCAAGGCGAAGGCTACAACATCTACCTCCGCCCCCCGGCTGGTCCGACGCCCCGAATATGGCCTCCCAAGGGCCCAAGTCCAGTTTCACGTGCACCACTTTAGAGATTACTGTAAAAACCTCCTTCCAGTAATCCTCCAGCTTTGGACAGGACCAAAACATGTGGTTTGCGCCCCCCCTCACACACATCTTCTACCCCCTCAAAGAGCCCGCTCATGCTCTATACACCACCTTCAGCTGTATCAGCCCCAACCCCGCACACGAGGTGGAGGCGTTCACCCTCCGGAGCACCTCACACCATACCCTCTCCCAACTCTTCCTCCCACTTTGATCTGGTGGGAAGTTATCAACCTGAACCAATAAATCTGTTTTTCTCTCTACAAATGCTGCTGCCCGATCATCTGAATATTTCTACCATTTCCTGTTTTTTGTTTCTGATTTCCATCCAGAGAATGTTGCTGTGGTTATGCTGTTAAACTAGATTCCATGGCTTCCTTTCCTTTCAATTTAAGTGAGTGCAGCTACATATCTTTCCAACTTTATTGAGAATCTTATCATTTCTGAAGCTGTCCATTCGTGAATAACGAATTCAAGATCTTTGCAGACCTGAATTTCTGAACTATCGTTTTTATTTAAAGAAGTACTGAGGCGTGAATTATTGTTTCAGCCGTGACTTATTGCCAGGTTCAAGGTTGAAGCTAGAATTTCACATAAGCTCATGGGGGATGTTCATTCACCTTCTCCCTGCACCAGTGTTTGTGCATCTTGGCTATAAAGATATAAAAGGGAGCAGAAGTAGGTCATATTGCCCCCTCAGCTCTGTCATTTGAGAAGATCATAGTCAAGCATCTACATCAACTGCACTTTCCAGCTCTACCCCACCCACTACCTGAACACCCCAGATATTGTTAGAATGGTCCTCACAATTGTCACTCGACAAATTGTATTTGAACTGTAATTTAAAGGAATAGTCTTGATGAGCAACAAATGCCTCTTTTTTTTGGCATTGAAGAGAAGCTGAATGATGGGAGGGATCAGAGTGAAACAAAGAAAATTTCATATGTTAGAGCGAGCAACACACTGGCGGTACTTAAAAGTTGGCAACCCAAAACTTAGCAGCAACGCCTGAAAGCTGCAGGGCTTTTTAATTCTTAATTTGTGCAATTGGAAGTGCAGTCTGTAATAGTCAGTTGTGCGAAATGCCACATTTTCTATGCTGTGATCGATTACTGTATCTCAAGTAAAACGTTGACCGTCTCAATATCTTACTCGTGCGTGTTAAATGCCAAGGTACATTGTATTTTTTTAGACTTTTGTCCGTCTCTACAATCAGAAGACTGATCAGGAAGTGGTATTTGTGGCTGAACCAGACAGCAAAAAAGTGTACAAATTTGACCTGGATGTGACGGAAAGAAAATCTGAGTTCAATTCAGTCTCTGGAACCTATTTCCTCTTCTTGATAATTGGAGATGCAACACTTGAAAACCCAATTTTGTGGCACCTGGTAAGGCTGCGTTTTCTGATTGAAAATGATTTACTATTTTACCATGCATGTGCAAAGAACAATATAGCACAGGAACAGGCCCTTCGGCCCTCCAAGACTGTACCGGTCATGATACCACCCTTGACCAAAACCCTCAGCACTTCCTAAAAGATCAGAAAAATAGCAATACTAATGGAAATTACTTCTATGCTGTCTTTCTAATGATGAAACTAATTTTCTTGACTTGCTGGACTGATTTGACATGTTTGCAAAGCCTGTGGGAAAGGTCCAGCAATTCCTGTATTTTTTTTATTCCGATACTGCGAAGTTTACACTGAAGTCATTCCAAGTAATGGTTTCATTGTAATGCGGTAAATGTATGTCCTTGAGTCATCTGCTTGATTTACCATGTACTGACTGACATTACCAAACTGTAATGCTACATTATTACAGAAAGCTACCATTATTTTGTCAACCAATACTTATTAATTCATGTGAACGAATTTTAATTTTATTCTCCAATGCAGGTGAAATGAAAGCTAAAATGTGGGAGTTAACATTTTTGTGCATGCCTCTGATCTTGTGCTCCATACCTATTGTACTCAGCAAATCTGATCCAATAGAGCTCACGTAATACTACACTGTCTTTATTACAGTGCCATTTTCTGTATCAATTTGGCACTAAATGACATTCCTATTTTTAACCTTTTTTTTTTGCTGCATGACTCTCTCGAGTTTGCATGTTCTCTACTCTATGCTAATTGGTTATCAGTGAGAGGACTAAAGATCACAGTGCAAGAGAAGAAAATGTTTCATGATTCAGGACAGTCAGAACTCCACCTGATTGAGCTGAAAGTTGTGTTGGAAGAGTAACTGAATATCAATTCCACGTAAAGTTTATGCACCTGTTTTTTTTTAAAAGTAGAAATTCAGATTCAATTTTTCGAATTGGCCCCATATTAAATGGACTATGTTACTGAGTTGGTAGGAATCGTAAGGGTTTGTCCTTGGATGAAATGAACCAAAATGATATATTTTCTTATGTTCTAATCCAAATTAGAAATCTCCATCAGAATGTGTAACACCTTCTATTTTGGCATTAAATGCTATTCTTATGACGGAGATGACAAGTTCAAGGGAATCCCATTGTAATGCATTGGATTATTATTGCTTTTAATTCAATATGTCTTATGGTTTGTTGAACTCTGCACTCCAACATTAAGAAGAAACTAAAAATAAAAGAACAGCGATGGTGTAAAAGCCAATCGATTTTCCAGTACATCTGCTATGCTGCTTGGCTATTGAAATAATGGTTCCATAGAGTTCTGTGAAGAAATGTTTGTAATCATTAAATCCAAGTTGTAGGAGCAATGTATTTATCACGCCTAATGACATCCTGTGGAAAAAAATAATGGATTGGAGACCAGAGTTAAAATAACTAGCTACGGTTGGGAAATCTGTCACCCAAATATTATTGGAGATGCGCAGTTTCTCTCCAAAACTTTGGAAATATTAACCTGCAACAATTGTTACTGTGAAAGTTGTTGTCAGACATCTTTTAGATAGTTCTTCTTTTATTATCAAGCCTTTAAGTGCTGGGTGGTTCTTGTTGTTTTCGCTGCACAAATTCGATTTCTGGCTTGCATCTCTCTGACCCCCGCTTTGGCTACCGAGTCTTTTGGTGTGTGATTTGTGTTTTTTTTGCAGTACAAACAGTGAATCTAGACTTTAAGAAGAATCTGTTTATTTTTTTAAAAATTCTTTTCATAGGCTGATGTTGTAATTAAGTTTCTTGATGAAGAGACTCCAACCCCAGTACAGTCTCAGAATCTCTTTGCCCCCAAGCCTGAAATTCAGGTAAGTGCTTGAATAAAATAGCTAAGAACCAATGTTATTCTAATAAAATGTTGCCTAGCTATTCATAATATTATACTTGCCATTAGAATAGTGAGAAGTTTTATAATTCACACGACTGTTCATGTTCACTGTGTTGCATATCATGCTGTTAAAATTCTTAATGAATGGCATTGATTACATGACTCATACCACACGTAATGTTATCCTAGATTACTTTACACTTTACAGAGATTGTATCATATTTGAGAAGGAGGACAAATTTAGTGATGTCACCAAAACCCATTGCATCAATTTCACAAGCGTTTTAAAATTAATTTGTGTATACCTTTTGATGCATTTAATTACCCAAAGACTGTCACAAGTCAAATACATAAAGAAAACTCCATGTCCCATTTGTTGTGGCCATCCCATTTATCAAATGTAAACTCTATTCTGCATGTTGTTAGCATCTGTGCTTCAGTTTGTGTACCAGTGGATTCTCGGGCTCCAAAATAATTGCACATTAACTCAATATGACTTGCTAACCTAGGTTTAAGAAGAGAGAAAATTCAATTTAAAGTACCTTGTGGAATGTCAGTGTGTGTAAATGTCTGTCTTATTCAAATATGTTGAGGCACATTGAATTGTAGTTCCAATGTATCCAACTCTTTCTTAAAAATTGCAGTGTTCCCTTGCCTTAGCTACTCTCTTTAACAACACATTTTGTACTCTAACATCCATGCGCTTAATGGAGGTTTTAATAACCTCTCTTCACTCTCATTGAGGCAACCTTAAATTAATGATCCCTCAACAGTGACTGTCCAACCTGAAGAAATAGCCTTGCTATAATTATTTTACCAAAACTAATTTTAAAAATCTCCAAATCTCTCCTCATGACTATATTTTCACATTACTGGCATCATTCTCTATTGTTTGCTCTCTGTGGTTTTACTATCTTTTCAACAATTGGTGTACCCAAAACTGCAAGTTTGCCATAACTTTTTATTCTTTGTCCCTATTTACAAAACCCAAAATGCTATTGTCCCCATTAACCACTTTACGTACATACTAAGTGGAAGGGTATGTAGATTAAAATTTCTTGATTGCTCTGTCCATCGAAATCCATCAGTAACTTTCGAGTTTATTTCCGCATTTCTTGTTTTTCCTTCCAAAATGTATTACTTCACATTTCTGCATATTAAATTGAATCTGTCGCTCCAGATAACCCACTATTTTTCTCCGAGGCAATTTGTAGTTCTCTGGCCATACCATTTGAAATTAACAACTTCAGACCTTAGCTACATTGCCATGATTTCTTAGCTAGTGAATGGCAGTAATGTGGGTTGGGTGTGCAGGCACCTTTGGCAGGAGGGGGGAATATTTTTTTGGGGGGAGGGGTGTATCTCGTGTTGGAACTCCACCAGCACATTGACCATCCTTTCTTCTAGCAGACTCTTGCGTGCCTTGGCGGTCTGCTTATGTCTTCTCATTTTCCCTCATTCTTCTTTGTTTTCTGCTGCTAATATTATTATCTTTTAACATCCCTGTTCTCCACAGAAGCGCACTTCACAGGTCTTCTTTTTCTGTGCTCTTTCCTCTGCCATTGCCTCCTCCACCCATTTCTCCCCCGCCTTTTTTCCCAATAGTCCAGAGGACAGTCTTTAAAACTAAACCCTTGACTTCTGTTTTTCAACAGACACTACTTGACTTCTGGAGTATTTCTAATTGTGTTCATTTTTAGTTTTTTTTTATTATGACTCGACAAATTTCCACCATTCCAATTTCCCAACCACCCTTTCATAATGTGTCCCATCCACTGACTGGCTCGTCTCGCAGGACATTACGCATTTTGCAAGATGCTTCAGCCCATCTTTTATATTTGTTAGACAGCTGAAACGTGTACTTTCATGTCCTGTGATTCACCTTAGAAATATGTTTTCAGCCCATTCTTTATTAATCGGATCCGTTCGTACTGGAAATTATCAACCCCCTAACTGTTGATGTAGGCATTTTTTTGAATAGCAGTGCTTTTAACACACATAGGCACACATCATAAGATGTAATACATTGATTCTTTGACTTCAGCCCATCATCTTTTGTAACATTATTTGCAATTAATTATAATTGATTTTTTAACACCGATTCCTTTTTTTAATGCAATAAACATGATTCTCTTTATAGCACCTCTTTCGGGAACCTGAAAAGAAGCCGCCCATTGCAGTCTCCAATACTTTTACCGCCCTTGTTCTAGCACCCCTCTTGCTGCTTGTCATTCTGGTGAGTATTTATCAAAGTTTTTACGATTGTGGTGCTATGAATGACTGGAAGTTGATTACAGTTCTCTGGCTTCAGCCTGACTGAGGGGGAAAAAACATTTCCAAAGTTATTGCTAAAGGTTGCTTACCACACAAGTTAAAGTTGTAGTATGAAGAGATTCCTTTTGATGTGCCATTTGAAATCTCCCAAATCATACAGTAAAAAGCATGCATTGTTTTTAGGAGAATTGGCTTTTAATTTGTTCCAGGTAACCATTGTCATCTTTTTCCAAGTTTTCATCCATTGGCCCAAGAAACCGGTGACATAGTAGGCTGTTATTTTCATTGTTGGCAGCCAGGAGGCCATTGATGAGGTTTGAGCTTGTGTAGTGAAAGGGGTCTTTGATTTTGTGATCATCGAGAGCCGCGCAACTGAACCTGATCCTATTCTCAATAAACATTTAAACATGGATTGAGCAGCGCCCGTCACCTCAGATGATGAACAAATGTGACTGATGTGTATTTTTCCTGGTTATCCACCCCACCCCCAGTAACTGAGATCTGCTAATGTAGTATAAATCAGAATTCAAAACTAACCCTCCGAGCTGACGTTGCTCCATTCACTGAACCACATGGGAGCTCTCCTTTATGTTGAAGCCATTTAATAATTTTTTCTGTGATGGTACATTTTAAAATGCATCCAAAACTCCCTGTATTTGAATGCTTCTTGCTGGTGCATGTACGAGGGATGATATTTCCCATAGATTGTTGTGCTTTTACTGTTGGTTTCTGGATTCAAAGACAGCCAACACTTTGTTTTTACCTGATTGTTTAGCAACATCAGTTTATGTCACTTTTGGTGAATATAAATAGGCCATTGCCAGAAAATTGGTCTCAACCTTAATGCTATGTTAATAACGCATTATTCAAGCCATAAGAATTAACCATGAGTGCTTTTTGCTGGCGTGCTGTAGAATTAGGGATAGGGTTGCATACTTCAACCTTAAAGCGAATGATTCCTAATGTTGTCACTAATTGTAATGCAAAAAATAAATCTGCCTAAAAAAATGCTCCTGTCTTTAAGAGCATGGATAGGTTTTTGATTACTGCAGTTGTGGAGCCCTTTGGGAAGTGCCTTGAAAGAGTGCAAGACCAGCAGGCACTTGATCCTAACCATTTGAGTACCTGGTACTGGATGTTTTAGACTCGGATGTTATTGACTCAATTTCTGCGATCAGAAGAATATTGATCTCTCCACTTCTTGTGGTACTGATATTAATGGGTCTATGAGTCAGATAATGTTGTTGAACTAACTATTTACAAGATAGACACGCACAAGGCTCCACATGTTACTATCTCTCTCTCCATGCTCTGCTATTGTGCGTTCTTGCATGTTGTTTTTCAAGATCCGGTTTTGGGTGTTTCACGACAGCCGCGTTGGCAAGATTGCAGCCCCTATTCAATGGCACCTGGTGCGAAAATTGAGCCCCACGAGATTCTTGATATTACTGGCTCCCTTGCCGTCTGGTTGCCCGACTCGCGCCTCAGAAGCTCTCCGCTAACAATGCTCTCACACCGCTCACTCCAAGTCAACACTAAAGTATGACAGCGCAGGGCAGCACGGTGGCGCAGTGAGTAGCACTGCTGCCTCACGGCGCCGAGGTCCCAGGTTCGATCCCGGCTCTGGGTCACTGTCTGTGTGGAGTTTGCACATTCTCCCCGTGTTTGCGTGGGTTTCGCCCCCACAACCCAAAGATGTGCAGGCTAGGTGGATTGACCACGCTAAATTGCCCCTTAATTGGAAAAAATGAATTGGGTACTCTAAATTTAAAAAAAAAAAAGAAGAAAAAAAAGTATGACAGCGCAGACTAGCTCCTCGCTTTGTGGGTGCCAACCTCACTTGACCTCTTGACACTGTGGATGAGAGGTGGGCACCCTGTTCCCCTGAAGGGATCGGAGCACCAGCAGCAGGGTCAGCAATGCCGCCCGGGAGGCAGTGGCAACAGCTGTTAGTGCAGGCAGCATGACCAGGACGACTGCCGTCCAGTGCAGGAAGACGACAAACTACCTCCGTCAAAATCCTTGGGTAAGTTACCACCTCTCTCCTGGCATCAGTTCTGCCTGCCACTCCTCAAATTCCCAAATCTTCCCCCACAAATCACTGGCTGACTCCTTACACCCCCTCATATCCGATCTTCGTGCCTGTTCCTCAACCCCTTCATGTCCAGGTCTGGTGCTCTCACGTGCCACCTGTTATAGCCCCACACCCCTCCCCTGCGACCCATCAAGCACGCTCTCTCTGGGTTCCAGAGGAGAAGATAGCCCATACTGGACAGGGAAGAGTCGGGGGGGGGGGAAACAGAATCACGGAGGTTGGCCAACATCAGAGAGGTGAGGATCCACTGGCCGTTCACCCAGTTGACCTGTCTCAAGTGAGTTCATATCTCTCATTGACCACATGTCCATTGTCTTGAAGATCACCATCTGATGAAGCTGGGCCATACAGAGTCGTACCACTCTCCCTCTCCCTCTCCCTCTCCCTCGCTCTCTCCCCCCACCCACCTTCTCCCACCTGAGATACCATCTCGGAAGAGGGAAGAGATCTCCAAGGAGACCAGCGGTGAAGCGTCACAACTATCACCCACACTTTCCATCACCGCAGAGTCACACACCTCGGTGGGCAACTTAGGGTGGACAGGCGTCTGGGGCACAATCTGGTGAGCGCCACAATTACTGGTGCACATCAGGTGGAGGTAGGAACATCCAAGGGAGTCAGCAGTCAGAGGTCTGCTGGATCCCAGGACTCCACTGGTCTGAGCCTCTGGACACGGAGCTGATGCAACTGCGAGGTCACAGCCGTGAGATTCAGGAGGGAGTATCAGTGACATTCCAGTGACTGCAAGGTTGCTTGGAGGAATCCCAAAGGCTGCAGGTGCAGGAGATGGTGCCAACAATGCATGGCATCGAGGCTTCTAGGGTGGCATCCGGAGTGGAAAACCTGGAGCACGACATCCGTGCCTTGTGTGGTGTCTGAGGCCTGGCTCAGTCAGTGACAGCCATGGCTGAGGGCCTTGACATCACGTCCCAGTCGCTGACCGGCGTGTTCCAGATGCAGATGGACATTGCCGAGACACGGCAGAGTGTGGCCCAGTCATTGAGGAGCATCGCTGAGGGCGACGCCATATGGTGCAGAGAATAGAGAGCCTCGTGAACTGTCAGCGTCAGATAACTCAGCAGCCTCTGGAGCTCACTCCAGCTGCCCCTCTTTCCCATTGAGTCCCCCAGGGCCCTACGGGCACTGTCAAGGGCAGCGGGCAGAATAGGGTAACACAGCGATGCCAGTAACACCGGTAAGTCGGCTGGGGTCTCCAGGCCCTCTAGAGGACGTCCGCCAAGGACATCAAAGCCCACAGGGCGTGGAAGATCTTCACCTCTGATGTGCATTCTGGGAACATATCTAGTCATAGCAGTAGATCACGAAAGACCAAGAAGAGTGAGGAACACAGAGTGGACACTGATGGGATCACTGTCTGTAGCTGAGTGGAATGTAAATATTTCACAGTGAAATGTTACAACATGTTACATCTCGTACACCTGAAGCCTCTGTCACATCTTCACAGCGTGCAACCCCGGCCCCCAGTTCCCCGGGCACAGTGGTCCAAGATCAAAAGCTTCTGATGCAGACCCCGTTCACAGGATGGGTGTGAATAGCTGTCAGTAGAAAGATTAAAGTCATACTTTAGCAGAAACTGAAGAACACCTGAGCTAACCTCACCATGAGTTATCCTCACTCCTGCCTTCCGTGGTGATCTGCTGGCAGTGCCGAAGCAGTATCCATCGCCCTGGAGTGATGTTGCATAGACTCTTGGAATGGGGAACAGGGTGGTCGGGGAGAGACGTTGTGATTGAGGTGGGGTGAGGGGGAGGCTGGGGAGAATAGGTGGGAGGGGCAATGGGGCGTAGAGGAATTGGGGTGTGGAAGGGGAAAAGGGGGAGGGAGAGCGGTCAAGGCATCGGAACCACATTTTCAGCAGCCCAGTGCACCGCTCAACATGGGCCTCATTGTATCGCTCCTCCGTCTCGGTGTCAGGCCTCCTGTCAGTGGAGTTTTGTCTGCTGAGGGCTGGTTTAGCTCAGTGGGCTAGACAGCTGGTTTGTGATGCAGAACAAGGCCAGCAGCACGGGTTCGATTCCTGTACCGGCTTACCCAAACAGGCGCCGGAACGTGGCAACTAGGGGCTTTTCACAGTAACTTCATACTTGTGACAATAAAAGAAAAAAAACTGTGGCTGGTTGTTTATTATTCGCTTTTAACTCCGTGTCTGTAAAGTAACAGTACAAAGTCTTACAGCACCAGATTAATGTCCAACAGGTTTATTTCGAATCGCTAGATTTCGGAAGCTTACTCCGCCCAGCCCAGTCTAACGCTGGCATCTCCACATCATGGCTACTGTAGAGTAACATACATGCAGTTTTTAATATCTTGATGTATACTAAATTCCACAGTGATAAAGTAATGACTTCATTTGGATTATCCACATCTTTATGAATTAAGAGATTCAGCAGGTTGAATAGAATACTAAAATAATTATTTTAGATTTTGGTTTTAATCTTGTGACTGATGGTATGAATGAGCCTTTGACTTATTGTCTCCAAGTTGTCCATGAGATGACATGCTACTAATACAGCACTAGAAAAATTATATGCATTGAGTTGCACAACAATAGCACTAACGGAATCAAAATTTGTGATGATACCTAAAGGCGACAATATTTATGATAGTGTCTTCAGGGTTTTACTTTAGATTCATTGGTCTTCTAGTTCTTAGTCCTGTTGCCTTCTAAAGTGGATTGGGACACATGAATAGGAAGGTCAGTTTAGATTTATCCAGTGACATGCTGGTAGCCAACCATAGTCTGCCTATTCCTGATGGAGTCGGGAAGAAATCTCCCACAGGATTTTCCCTTTGTCAAAGGTGGTCCTCAAAGTTGCATCATCTAAAGAATGACTCTGATGGACTTTCTTGACCTTTCATTTCATTTGTTCATATTGAAAGCTTAACACGCTAGACACATGTGATAACATCTTTTAAAGAAGGCATAATGGAGTTTCTTTTGAAAATATTTTTATTAGGTTTTTAACTTTATACAAAATATAAATCAAACCAACAAACCAAATATCAATACCCTCAACAAACCCCAACTGACCAAAAGCAGAAACCGCCCCCGCCACTAACTGCTAACAGTGACCAGATCCTTAAAATGCAATATTACGGATGCCATCTCCGATGGAACTCGTCAATTGCTTCCCTCACCGTGAAATTGGACTGGACCTGTCTCCAACTCGGCTGGATTCGCTGCCGAGCCAGCATTAAAGTAAAATCAAGGCGCTTGCCATCACCCCCATCCTCAGTTCCAACTGGTCACCCCAAATATCACCACCAGTGAGCAGGGCTACAAATCCACAATTAAAATTGCCAATATGGTGTTTAAAAAAAAAAAAAAGGCCCCCACTTCGGGCAGGACCAGATCGTGTGCATATGGTTCGCAAGGTCCCCTCGAGCTCCGCTCATACATTCTGGCCTTGATGAGATGCGCTCTGAACACCATCTATAGTTGTATCAACCTAAACTCACGCAGGATGATGTACCATTCACCCAACAGAGAGCCTCACGCCGCACCCCCTCCTCCAAAATTAGGCCCAAATCCTCCTCCCACCGAACCTTCACCTACCTCCTCCACCATTTCCTCCATGATCCGTCCATTTATCCCGGATGTGCTGCCCTCCTCTGACCCCGCACGTGAAACGATTCTCTCCAGCAAAGTAGACAACGGCGCCACCGGGAATGTCAGGAACCAATCACGTACCTGAACATATCTATCCCACCAAGGCCTACCTGCTCCCTTGGCTCATCCCAACCAGAGAAGGCATAATGGTCAATTCTAAACTGAGATATATTTTGAGATATACATGTGTTTTTGAAAGTTGTGCATTACCGTTGAATTTTACTTAAAGAAAATGTTTTGGGTTTTTTTGCAGTGGATCAAACTTGGTGTCAACATTTCCAATTTCACTTTCTCTCCGAGCACCATCATCTTCCATTTGGGCCATGCTGGTGAGTTTGTTTTCCTCTTAGGAAAGTAAAAGATTGCTCAAATTAACAATCAAATTCATTACATGGGCACATATTTAATTGAAAATTCTACCCTACCTGTTACTCTTTGCACTACCTGTTCGGATGCATGATCCCATCATCAGTGTTTTCAATGTTGAAGGTGTCACGCATGCCTGTCAAAGAGCCACGGGTGTCAGTAGGACCCAAAGGCGGCCATTCAACCCATCAGGCCCATTCCAGCTCTCTATAGAGCAATCCAGTCATTCCCATTTTCTTGCTCGATCCCTGTGTATCTGCAGTTTTATTTTCCTCCAGTGCCTCAATGAAATTTCTTGTTGAAATCATTGATTGTCTCTGCTTCCACCACCCCTGTAAACAGCAATTTCTAAATCCTTACCACTTGGTACGTAATATAAAATTCTTCCGCAGATCCCCTACTGCATCCTTTTCCCAAAATCGTAACTATTTTCTATTCATTCATGGGAAGTGGGCATCGCTGGCTGGGCCAGCTTTATTATCCATCTCTAATTGCCTGTGAACTGAGTGGCTTTTCAGAGGGTATTTAAGAGTCAACCACATTGCTGTAGGTCTGCAGTCGCATGTAGGCCAGACTAAGTAAGGATGGAAGATTTCCTTCTATTAATGTGCCAGATATGTTTTTACGACAATGGTTTCATGGTCATCATTGGGCATTTAATTTATTGAATTCACATTTCATTATCTAGTGTAGTGGGATTCGAATCCAGGTTCCAAGAGCATACTGTAGTCCAGTGACCATACCGCTATGCCACTGCATCCTCTTATGTTTACGAGTCATTGTATGACGGGTTTTTCCCCATCTAAACCTGACAATCTTGTACACCTCTATCAAATCTCTCCTCAATACCCTTTTGCTCCAAGGAGAACTAATCCATCTTCTCTAAACTAACCTTGTTGTGAAAATCACACATGCTTGGTAGAATTCTAGTAGATCTCCTCTACAACCTCTCTAGGACCCTCACACTCTAAATCTGGTGATCATAAATGGTTGCATTACTCTGGTTGTCACATAACCAGAGCTTAATAACGATTGAGCTTAATTTCCCACATTTGGACTCAGTTCCTCTATTTATGATCCCATATGCTTTGCTAACTCGTCTCTCAATATGTTCTGCACCTTCAAAGAACAATGCACGTGAACCCCATATCCCCTAAGTGTCTGTTAATGCACATGCTTTAGAACTTGCCAGTAAATGTGTAAAGTCGTTCCACATCCCTTCCGCCAGAATGCATCACCTCGCACTTCTCTATATTAAATTCTATCTGCCTCGTGTTTGACCATTCTGCTAAGTTACCCATCCTGTTGTAGTTAATTGGTATCATTCTTGCTGTTTGTCACTGTTCCAAATTTGAGATGCTCGGCAAATTTTGAAATTTTGCGCTGAATCCCAACATCCAGCTCATTGATCTATATACACTTGTGTAAAAGTCATTCTCCTGTAACGTCATTTATCATGTAGTCATGTATGTCAACTGCTCAAAAACATTACCTGTGTCAAAGTGACTTTTGGCCTCAAATATTGGTCTCAAACATTCAACTTTTACTCGAGTGTACATGGTATATACAGAGAAACGGTAGCTGTCCTAGCACTTATCCCTTGGGGAACATCACTATCCGCCATCGACCAACCTGAAAAATAACTTTTTACCACAACTCACTTATATATTCCATCCTCAAACCATTTTTTCACCCAAGCTGACATTGACTCTCCTATTCAATTTTGCGAACCAACCTATTCTGTGGTACTGTTAAAATAAAGATAACATCCGTTAATTTTCCTTAATCAAACATCTGTTATTTTGTCAAAACAGTCAATAAAATTATTCTTAGCATGATTTACCTTTCACAAATCCTTTCCGACTGCCCTTAATGAAGTTATAATCTCTCTCGGGTGCCTGTTGATTTTCTCTTTTTCTCTCTCTCTCTCTTCCCCCCCCCCCCCCCCCCCCTTAATTATACTTCTAAAAATTTATTCACGACTGACATTGAAATGGCCAGCAATAGTTACTGGGAGTGACCTTACACTATTTCTTGAAAAAAGTGTCACGTTTGCCACACTACAATCTTCTTTTTTTTTTTAAATAATTTTTATTGAATTTTTCAAAATACAAACATTTTAACCCCCCCTACATTTACATTTAAATTATAACAAAACAAAGTCAAACCCCCCTACTTAACAAGAAAAAGAAAAAAAAATCCCCCCCCCCCCCCCTACCCGCGCGTTCCCCCCCCCCCCCCCCCCCCCCCCCCGCCGGCGAACCGACAGTCAGACCAACTTATCATTTCTAGCAGCGTCCTCGGGCAGGCCTTGCCCGTGCCACCGCCGCTACCGTACTTCCTTCGTCGTTGTCCCCCCCTCCCCCCCCCCCCCCCCCCCCCTCCCCCCCTCCTCCCCTCCCCTCCCGGGTTGCTGCTGTCATGGCCTCAGTTTCTATCTCTGACACACTACAATCTTCTGACACTTCTCATGTACCTCAAGGAAGATTGGAAGGTTATGGCAAGATGTTTCACTCAGTGCCTGTTTTCCTTTCTTGCCTGTGATTTTTTTTTACCTGGTGGTTGGATTCTTGTAAGCTACTCCAAATGCTTTCTGAAAACTTCCAGCTGCCATTTTATTTTCTCAAACTGAAACTTCCAGGATTCAGACAAAAGGGATAAAAATAAATGTTGCATGTGTCGCAATAGTGCAATTAAATTCATGTACCAAATTGTCTTTTGCATCTCGCAATTCTTTCATGAAAGTTTTTTTTCTTGAACTGGTCTTGTGCCAGAACTTAAAACCTGATATTATGCCTGAAGCTGTGAATCTGAACTGAAACTCTGTGGCATGTGCAGTGTGTCCAATTTCCTATCAGTAATTGTACTGATGGAATATGCTATAAATTTCTGCTCAATGGGTTTTTGAAAATCATTTGAAGAAAAGCTGGCGAAAAATTTCAAGGTCTTTTATTCAGATAAAATATGTATAGTGTTTTATTCCCTAATGGGAAGTGAATTGTGTAGTCCAAAAGATGTGACGGTTAGGTGGATTGGCCTTACTAAATTGCCCCTTAGTATCCAATAGGTGGGGTTACTGGGCTACGGGAATAGGGTCGGGGCTTGGACCTAGATGGGGTGTCTTTCCAAGGATCGATGCAGGCTCCTTCTGCACTGTCGAGAGTTTATCTGTGTGTACAAGGGAAAACATTATGGATTATTTTGTAGGTTTAGTTTAGTGCTCTACAAACCCACAAAAGAGCTTTAAGCTCGAAGAAAGCGTTTTCCTATTGTAATTGGGTTCAATTTTCAAAGAATGGTGAATTTTGAGTTTCTAACTATCTCATCTGATTATCGCACGTTACATTGGCAAATCCATTTGCAACATTCAGGTGCCCCTTGACCCCCCCTTCCCCATCCAAACAGTTAGTTATAAGACACAGAACGAATGCCACAGGGTGTCGTTCCCCATTGAATTCATGGGTATATGGTTACTGGACTCGCAAATCAGAACCCTGGAATGAGTTCACATTTCACCGTGGCCATTTAAAATTTTCAATTCAGTTTAAAAACGATCAAAAAATAAAATGCTGGTAACAGTATAAAAATAGTGACCATGAAAATAAAAGAGAACCTGATGTACCTGACTGCATATATGGTTGATATCTGACTCCAGCCTGAGGTGGTTTATCAAGCTACTTTGTTGTATTAAACCACTGCTTCAGGGTTCAATAAGGTAGCCCAACACTCCACTTAGGGGCCATTAGGAATGGGTTTCAAATGTCAGCGTTACCATCTTGAGACTTTTTAAAGCAATTTTCAAAAAAGGCAGCAATCCTGTGTTCAGTTTTAAAAGTGTTACTTGGAGGTTAAAATACTTGAACTTAATGTACATAGTAAAGCATCTCCAAGAACCAATCACAAATGACAAATTCAGTGTTACAAAGATTCTTTAGAAGGTCTCCCAAGTGGATGTGGCCTTAACCACCTAGAATCCGAACTTCACATTTAACCCTCAATTGTGCTATTCCACGAGTTCACTTCGCACAGTAACACCAGATCAAAGGACGCCGGATCCCCACACTGCTCGATTCCAGTAGCCCCACTGCGATGATAGTAAACCTCAGGAACCCATTTGATTTCTCACTATAAGTCCCCAATGCGCAGTGTGCCTGCTTCCTCAAAATGTCAAAATTTTCCCAAACAATTGCTTATCACACTTGGCTTATAGGATGTGTAATGTGGCCTTTGCATTGCAGTATGCAATGTGATGGGGAGACTGCTAGTTAACACTCTTTTAAAAATCCTAAATTTGGACCTTAGCCATTTGGCTATCACCATATGGAAATGAAAATCGCTTATTGTCGCGAGCAGGCTTCAATGAAGTTACTGTGAAAAGCCCCTAGTCGCCACATTCCAGCGCCTGTTTGGGGAGACTGGTACGGGAATCGAACCGTGCTGCTGGCCTGCTTCGTCTGCTTCGTCTGCTTTAAAAGCCAGCGATAAACCAGCCCCTAGTGAGCTAAACCAGCCCCTAATATGGAATAACCTTAACATCAATTGACTAATTTAATAACTTGCCATTCTGCAATTGTGCAAGCTTGTATTTGTTGCAACAATACTGGTTCATCTTTTGTGATTTAATCATTTGGATTTTTATACTTTTATTGAATCATCCTGTTTCTATTGCCTTATTCCTTTATTTCATATGTCTTGTGCATCAAGGACTTGATAGTTTCAAGCCAATATAGTGAATCTAGCACGACAACTTGATGCAAAGGTGACAATGAAAAGAATTAACAAATTGCAAGAAAACATATGCAGCGTGCCCAGTAGAATTAGATTGTTTATTAGCCAGTTTTGTGTTTTCTAGTAAACGTCAGCAGCGGCCCCATAATTGGCTTTTTTGTGGTTGGCGTATAGACATAGAACATACAGTGCAGAAGGAGGCATTCGGCCCATCGAGTCTGCACCGACCCACTTAAGCACTCGCTTCCACCCTATCCCCCGTAACCCAATAACCCTTCCTAATTTTTTTGGACACGAGCAATTTAGCATGGCCAATCCACCTAACCTACACGTCTTTGGACTGTGGGAGGAAACCCACGCAGACATGGGGAGAGCGTGCAGACTCCACACAGACAGTGACCCAGCGTGGAATCAAACTTGGGACCCTGGCTCTGTGAAGCCACAGTTCTATCCACTGTGCTTACATGCTGCCTCAATGAGGCAATTGGATCTACATGGCCTAGACATTAATATTGAATGCTGCTGAACTGGCATCCAATCGATTTTCAGAACCATTGTTTTATTTTTAATTATTGGATGGAACCTATTGATTGGGTAACCCAAGTCAAATTATATTTGGTTTCCTCATTTCAAGCAATCAAACAGTAGTTACTTGAGATCATGCCAGTCTATCTTTGGTGTGCTATAGGCAGGTTGTAAACAAATATTCGGTGGTCATTATGTAAAATTTGCAGTCTGGATCAGCCGGTATGCCACAGTGAAATAGTTTACAGATATAAAGCATTTGTGGAGAAAATGCTTTAATTGTCTTGTAACTTCAGGGAACTAGGTGCTGCATACAGATAACTGAAGCCTAAATATTGACATTGGTTAAAATAAGAGTCACATACAACTAGCAGTATTTGATAAATTAAAGAAACGTGATGACCACAAACTGCATGCCCATGTTGACCGGGTCAGCCAGTGAAGTACTTAATTATGACTGGACTAAATCTAATACTTGTTCAGCACAAGTGACCCCTGCATTGACAACCCTGTTATACAATTCCAACCTAAAGTTTCCCTTTACCTTGCTTTCTTCAGGTATGTTGGGAATCATGTATGTATACTGGACTCAGCTGAACATGTTTCAGACTCTGCAGTATCTTGCTATACTTGGCAGCATCACATTCTTTGCTGGGAACAGAATGTTAGCTCAGAAGGCAGTAAAGAGGTAAGGAATTCTCATCCAACCAGATATTCTGTTTGTTAGTTCTTTTGAGCCATACATTTGGTCTCAATCCATTTCCAGGATTGATTTTTTTAAAAAATCAATGTTGACCTTAAATAGTTTGCCGACACTTAAGAAGAAATGAAATGTTCGACATTCACCGTACTAAATGGCAGAAGCTGCATTTGGCGCCAGCGAGTCCAGGTAGAGTGATTATTTTGAAAGTTCCCAATTGGTCACTTTATTGAACAGTAACAATTCCCCAGGGTCTGTCTGTGCTGTGGAGTTTTCCACCTTCTGATTATGATTTCAGCATGACTGGAAAGATAGATTGTGGGGTGCAATACAATCTTGATCAACAAATATGCTGAACACAAAAATTGTGCCTCAAGGAAATGATAGGTTCAAGCTATTATAAGAACTTCATGATCACTAAAAGTAAATACCATTTTAAGCAACAAAAAAAATGCATTTATTGTTTACAGTTTCTGACTATCTGTAATGGTTTTATCAACATGTATTTACTTTGTAAAAAAAAAACCACGGTGCTTCACAGGAGCACTATGAAACAAACTTTGACACTGACCCACATACTGCATTGGGACAGATAGCTAAAAGCTTTGTCAAAGGTAGGTTGTAAGAAGTATCTTGAAGGAATGGAGAGGGGTGGTGAAGCAGTCCGTCACTAAGTTAATGTGGACACATTCGTACTGGGCAGGATATCTGCTATTCGACCATCACATGCACGTACCTGCAGAGCATTCCTATCTGTGGCGTAATCATTAAAAAGTGATACCTCAGTGCAATGGACTGTATCTTTCTGCCTGAAGTATGTGCTCTAAAGCAGTGCTTGTCGCTAAACTAGAAATTGTGTCAGCTGCATCTGTCAGAGACTGTTCCGGCTAAGCAGGGTGATTTAATATGAGTGGCAGGCCGATGGTACCCGGCTCCCTGTCAGGGATGACTTGAGTTTGCCATGAGGCAATTCAACTTGGGCAACTTTTGTTGGGGTGACTGGAAGGGAGATTTAGTTTTGGCTGTTTGTACCAGCCGATGTTGATAGAGAGAGACAGTGATTACCCAAAGTGGGGAAATAAGTGTCCTAATGTAATGCAGGAAGCAACAGAACAACTCTTTATTTAGAAAACAATGCAAAAAGTGGAATCTAAAGTTCGTTGGGGAGTGGAAAGGTCACCGCGGGGTCAACAAGGAAAATGGAGGCTGGAGCATCAGGGGAGGCCGCATTGCTTACGGCTGAAGAAATAACTGGTGATGGCTGCGGAATTTGAAAGGCAGTTTACAAAATACATGGAGACAATGAGAAAGGAGATGAGGGAGGTTTTGAGTGTGCTGGTGGAGGAGGCGATTTCCCCGGTGGCGATGGAGGTGCGGGAGCAAGGGGAGGCGCTGAAGGAAGTGGAGGAGCCATTATTGCAGCAGTGGTGATCAACTTACGCCGATGGGGAAGGAGATGCGAACGGTTATGGAGATTAACAAGGATCTGCGAGGAAAAATGGAAAACCTGGAAAACAGGTCCAGGCGACAGAATTTGAGGATTGTGGGGCTGCCTGGAGAAGTTGAAGGGCCGAGACCGACTCAGTATTTTGCTGCGATGCTGGCGGAACTATTGGGGGAAGGGAGGATCCTTCCCGATATGAACTGGATCGGGCTCATCGGTCGTGGAGGCCTGTACCAAAGGCGAGTGAGCCGCTAAGGGTAGTGACTCTGTGCTTCCGTAGATACAGTGTGAAGGAGAAGGTCCTGTGCTGGGCCAAACAGAAGCAGGTGGTACAGTGGGCTGGAGCTGGTATACATGTATACCAGGACTTTACGGTGGAGCTGGCGAGGAGGCGGGCTGCTTTCAACCGGTTGAAGAGGGCACTGTACATTAGCACGGTGCAGTGCGGCATTGTATATCCAGCGAAGCTGAGGGGGACTTACAAGCTCAGGGACTTTTATTTTGGAACGGCGGAGGCAGCGGAGGAGTTTGCGAAGGCAGAAGGACTGTGGCAGAACTGAGAAATTGAGAAATGACCATGTGCTGATGTAATCTCAGGACTGCATATTCTTTTTTTTTTTGTTTGTTTCTTTGTTTCACCGTGCGGGTGTATGGGCTACAGGACCCAATGTTGTATATATTTGGACAAGGAAAGTGATGGGACTTTCACTCGAAGTGAGGGCTCTTTGGGGTGTAGGTGGATATGCGGGGTTTGTGTGCTAAAAGGGGATTTTTGGGCTTTCCTAGGGCCGGGCAAGAGGGAAAGGGACCCGGGTGGGGGCCTCCATGCTGGCCGATCTACGCCGGCCAGTGAACGGGAGTGAGGTGGGGGGAGGGGCTGCGACCATCGGAGCCTGGCAGAACAGGGTCCGAGTGGTCTAACCGGGGTGGAAAGTTGGAGGGGAAGGAACCGAGGTTGGGGGAAGGAGTTTTACATGAGGCAGTGGACGGGAGGAGTTGGGAAGAAGTGGGGGGGGGGGGGTTTACAACTCTTGAGTATCATATACGGCACTCTTTCAGAGGTTGGACGGCGTTGAGTTGGGGGGGGGGGGGGGGGGGGGGGAAGAGTAGTGGACTCTATGGTGACCATAGGCGGTCCCGGACTCCTTTTTTCTTTTTCTCCTTTGCTTTTTGTTTCCACTGTTGGAGGGTTTGTTTTATTGGATGCATATATTGACAGGTGGGCAGTTGTTTGGGGTGGTGGGAGGATGGGATCGTTGTTATTGTTAAGGGGATTGATTGTGTATTTGTTGCCGTTTGTGGGTGGGGTGTGAATTTTGGAGGAAAATGCGAAAATGGAGAATAAAAACATTGTAGCACTGCATTCCTATTATTGGCAATTTGCATCTCATCCAGGGTCTGCTGACTGAAACCTATCATTATAACATGGCATTAAATCATATCAAGGAGATCAATAGGCTTGAAAATCTATATTTTGTTGGCTTAGTGTTGGTGACAGTCAGTTCTAAAATTGACTGTAGAAATTTGTATCCTATCGCACCTACCTTTTTTATCAGAAGGATGATTGTTTGCAAGCAGGAAGAAAAGTTTTTTTTGACTGAGATTTTTTATCAGATTAGTAGATAATTGGAATTAGTTTATTTTCAAATATTGATATTTTTACATTTCTAACTGCCTTTATGTAGCACTGAGCGCAGAATGGCAATACAGCTTTTAAAACCGTTGTGTCACGTCTTTCACCATTCCAACACTACTCGACCCTGACCCTCTTCCCCATCCGAAGTGATGGATATGCTGTGCTGAGCACAACTGCTCAGTTGTGTTTATGTACCCAACTGTGCTAAGCAAATTAAATATGGAGGTGCTTTCCGTGTGTCGATTTTATGTACTTGACATGCAATTTTGATTGAGTTGGCTTCAGGAGTCTAAAACTATATCTCACCGTATTGAATAATTTAAGTAACTTGTATTTTCGAGCTGTCAACTACTTTTATGGTTTGTTGGTCACTCACTCAATCTATTTCATTTTGTACCCAAATAGAAGTGATACTGATACCCTTTGCGGACTGTAGCATTTCAGTTTTAAAATGCTATCTGTAAGTGGTCCTTTTTATTCAGCGAAGGCCAAAAGTCATAGAGCTTTGTGGTATTGTAAATAATCTGAGGTAAAGCTTCACACTATGACAAACCCATGTGGAACTTTACAGCATTGAGAGTTGACGCTGCAGTTTAATATACATTTAGGGAAATCCATAGCATTTGACCGCAAGAACAACTTGGGAGCAATTCTAACCGCACACCCCCACCCCCAGCCAGGCGCACTTCCTGCTCTTCCTGGAGAATAGCGGGAGAGCCCCTAAACATGGTTCCCGTCGGGTGCTGCAGGTCGGAAGCATCATGCTCCATTCGCACCCGGCGCAATCTGGTTCGCACCCTCACTGAGTGGGCAGTGCCAGGGGGCACTACCAAGCAACAGGGCCTGGAAGGGGACGTGATCATGAAAGGGGAGGTGGACCTGAAAGTGGGGTACTTTCGGTGACCCTAAAGTCGGGGGGGGGGGGGAAGAGAGGGGGACGTTTGATGACCCCATAGCAAGGTGTTGCTCACTTGGGGGAGTAGGGTCTCTGCCAATAGGTGTGTGGGGGGGGTTACTAAATGTGGGTGGATTGCGATAAGAATAGCGCCGGAACAGCTGACTGAATCCTCGCCACTTTTCCCACCCAATGCGGTGGCATAGTGGTATTGTCGCTGGACTAGCAATACCGAGACCCGGGATAATGATCTGAGGACAAGGGTTCGAATCCCACCACATCAGGTGATGGAATTTGAAAATCAATAAAATATCTGGAATTAAAAGTCTAACGATGCCCATGAAACCATTGGCGATTGTCGTGAAAACCCATCTGGTTCATTAATGTCCTTTAGGGAAGGAAATCTGCCATCCTTACCTGGTCTGGCCTACATGTGACTCCAGACCCACGGCAATGTGGTTGATTTTTTTAAAAATAAATTTAGATTACCCAATTATTTTTTCCAATTAAGGGGCAATTTAGCGTGGCCAATCCACCTACTCTGCACTTTTTTTTTTGGGTTGTGGGGGCAAAACCCATGCAGACACGAGGAGAATGTGCAAACTCCACACGGACAGTGACCCAGAGCCGGGATCGAACCTGGGACCTCAGCGCCGTGTGGTGGTTGTGCTAACCACTAGGCCACCGTGCTGCCCTCTGTGGTTGATTCTTAACTGCCCCCTGAAGGGCAATTAGGGATGGACAATAAATGCTGGCACAGCCTACGACAGCCATGTCCCATGAACGACTACAAAAAATCACTTGGGCCGAAATTCTCTAGCCATTTGCTGGAGTGGGGTTCTTGGTTTCCCGGCGGCCTGGGTGGCTTCAGTCGGAATTCCCATTAACAACGACAGGAACAGAGCATTCCGCCGCCAAGAAACACGTGGCAGGGAGGCCGGAGAATCCTGCTCCAGGTCATTTTTTGGGAGAATTCTGCCCCTTATGTTTATTTAACACGTTTTACATTGAAAAACTTTACGAGCTGTTCTCGCGGGCATAATCAGACCACAATAGGCAGTGGGCTAACGGCAGCGTGATTTGGAAGGATAACCAAAAGCACAGTCAAAGAGAGAAACATAACAGAAAATGGAATGCAATGGCAAACCACAACTGACAAAAACCGGCAGGAAAAGTGGCTCACGGTGAAGCTGAGCTTTGACAAAGAATCATCCAGACTCAAAACATTAGCTCCCTTCTCTCTACAGATGCAGTCGGACCTGCTGAGATTGTCCAGTATTTTCTGTTTTTGCTTCAGATTCCAGCATCTGCAGTAATTTGCTTTTAGCATGGTCAAAGAGATTGATTTTGCTTGGGGGTGGCCTTTGGGTTTGCAACATAGAAAAATACTGCAGGTGCTGGAACTCCAAAATCAAATCAGAAAATGCTGGGAAACTCGGCAGGTCTGTGGTAACTCTGTAGAGAGAAGAACAGTTAACATTTTGGGTCAAGGCAGCATGGTGGCATAGTGGTTAGCATTGCTGCCTCACTGCTCTGAGGTCAAGGTTCGATCCCGGTTCTTGGTCACTGTCCGTGTGGAGTTTGCACATTCTCCCCGTGTTTGTGTGGGTTTCGCCCCCACAACCCAAAGATGTGCAGGGTAGCTGGAGTGGCCACGCTAAATTGCCCCTTAATTGGAAAAAATGAATTGGGTATTCTAAATTTAAAGAAAAAAAAACATTTTGAGACCACTGTGACTCTTCAGAATTCTCATATGCTTGAAAATTTTAATTTTGAGGCTATGGGGACCCAAGAGTTAATGCAGTTCAGGTACGATAGTTATATAGAATAGGATACAAAAGACTAGGTTTTGGGTGAGCTGTCATTGATAAGAGGCTTGGATCAGGACCCAATAGTCTGGTTCAGCCTGAGACTGCAGTCACTCGGGAGAGCTTTCTTTCTTTGCTTCATTCCTCCTTTCTTTGCCTGAAGACCATCGTTGGCTTATGCCTGCTGATGCTTCACATTGAACAGCTTTTCTTGGCAGTTTTTGTCAGTTGTGGTTTGCTATTGCTTTCCATTTGATGAGGAGGCTATATCAACCAAAACACACAACAAACCTGAGCTGTTGACATAATTCTGGACCACGCACAGACCATCTAACTAAGCTTACTAACCAAACCCCAGAAAGTATTAGAGAATGTTCCATACAGTGATTTGACCATCTATTCTTCATCCTATATAGTAACTCATGTTTTTGCTCACGTGTATCAATACATTTTATCTACAGTATGCTAGCTCATAAGCTGTTAATGTATTTGATGTTGTATTTCATTGATACAAATTTTCAGCTATGAAAGTATCATGGAATAATGAGATTAAAATGTAAAAGCATTTTTAAGATAAATTTCGAGGTGTCAATGAGTTTTGTATTTCCACTCCTTCCGAATGACAGGACAAAAGACAATTTGTATAGATTTTTCTCATTTTGAAATCTTGACCATGGGAGTCATTGATATTTTCTGTATTTATAAATGCAAGTTTTTGATTTGAATGATAATTTTTACCTCTAGTGTTTCTAGTCTCTTTTTCTCCCTCTTGAAGGCAATGTAAGTCGTTCTACACACATCCAACTGCAAGCTACCATTTTTCATACAATACAGTTAGTGTTGCCAGCCTGTTCAACCATAGTGACCCTCACAGCTGAGCCAAGACCTGTTAACTAGCTGTCAGATCACGCTGAGCAGCGTCAGTTTTTTCCTACTTTGGACGAGGGACACTAATGCAAACTATAGTGGTGTTATCATCCTGAAATTGATTGCACAAAACAAACCTTCTCCCTGGTTCAATTGAATCATTGCGAGTTCATAGAAACATACAGCACAAGAGGGAGTAATGTGGCTCTTTGAAAGAATCTGTCAAGTTAGTCCCGTTTTTCTGCTTTTCCCCGGAACCCTGAAAATCTATTTCTTTCAGTTCCCTTTGTTAAAGTTACTGCTGAATCTGTTTGCACCGCCCTTTGGGCAGTGCATTCCCAATTGTAACACGCCGTGTACAAAGTAATCGCCATTTCCTTTCCGGCTACTGAACTTGCTGCCAATGGAAAAGGTTTCTCTGCATTCAACAAACTCCTCTTAATTTTGAGCACCATTTATTCAACGTCTCAATTACCTACTCTGCTCTAAGGAGAACAATCCCAGCTTCCATAATATCTCAGTTACTGCAGTCCCAGGTACCTTTCTGCTAAGTCTCCAATGTCTTGACATCTTTCTAAAAGTGTGGTGCCTAGAATCAGACCTGATACTCCAGCTGAGACTGATTTCCAAAGGTTCAGCGTAACTTCCTTACTTTTGTACTCTTTCATAAAGCCACAGCTCCTCTATGCTTTTTCAACAGCCTTCTCAACTTTTCCTCCACTTCCGTGTTCTCTGTTAATCTTTATAACCTAGCAGGGTAACTATTAGAAGTAAATGTTTGTTTATGCTGCAGGCTGCTTTGTCTGCAGGTGACTGATCATATATTTATCTGAATTCCTGTTGGATGTATAATTTTAAGAAATGCAGCTAAAGCCATTTAAAAATAGATTACCTGTATTTTCTCATAGGAACGTGAGAGTCCTGGGGGAAATTTGTTTTAAAGTCACCCATGGCGCAGTGTTTCTCGATGAAAGGCTACAAATCATATGTCTGTCATGATATTTGACAGTTCTTTAGAATCTTGTAAAACAAATATATCTAACAGACTTCAGTGGTTAGTTTATTCGTAGAGAATTTTGTTCCATACATCTTACTGGGGGGACAAGCTTGGACTCAGTGTGATGTTCCCGAAGGTCAAATGGTTTACTGAGGGTCAGTTGAGGTAGCATGAGAACAGTAAAATTGCTGTAATTCACTACAGTGCCTTTGGCTTAGGAAAACAAATTGGAGGGATGGGACCCTGCTTGTAATTCCTATCCGGCCCTTCTGGAAGTAGGTGTGTGTAATGACAAAATGGGGCCCTGCTGTTCTGTCCACTATAATTGAAAATCTTGCCAATAGCAGGATACCTTTGGCAAAGTAACTGAGAATGGCCATTGGAATCATGTTCCAGTAAATACCTTAAGAACAGCAAATGAAAAATGTTGAGACGCGAAATAAGTAGGGACTTGGTGGAAGCACCAGAAGGCTACTGTCACCCAAGCATAGGCCCTTGACATTAGGAGAGGAGATGATTGGGAGTGGAGTTTTCTGTTTTCTTTTACATCTATTTGAAACAACAATAGCGCAATGTAACATCTAACCGAAACAGATTTTCTGTTTAAATCTGTTCAAGCAAAGTGTGTGTATGGAGTGAAGAGGAGGGGTGGAAACAATCAAATGTCAGAGGTGGCAGTCTCTCCAGTAACTTGTTTTTAAAGGAATGCGTTGGAAACTTTCCAATGAAAATGCCATGACATATCGCTAGTCATTAATAAACCGGCAGGGGTCAAAAACCTCTATGTAGGCTTCAATGATTTGACCTTTTTAAGTGTGCGCAGTTGTGAAACTTCAACCCATCATCAGTGGCACTTCACTGAAGAATGTCTTATTCTATGAACTTTGCTTTGAATCATATTCCTCTGTCCTTAAGATCTTTGTCTTTCTAAATCTGTATTCCTCTCTCCTTTGCCAGGATTGCGGCAGAACAAAGCAGTAGATTGGCAAAATATAGGACTCTTCGGTAGAAGGGTTTCTAATCAACCGAACCCAAGTAAGGGTTTTAAGCAGATCAGCTGTGTACATAGATGTGTGTGGGGAAAGTAGCTTCTCTGATGTGCATGCGAAACATTGAACATCTCCCATTCCACTGTGCATGGCAAAATATGTTATTGAAATTAGGAATAAAATTGTATTACCTTTACATGCTGGTTTTAAAGTAAATTTTATTGCTGTTGGGATCATCCAGTCCCCTCATCAGATGCAAATTTCTGCCAAGCCGACCTTGTTTGTCAGTTCGCTCATTCAAAACAGAATTTATTTAAGCCTGGTACACGTCAAGATCAGTCTAGGATCTGGAAGCAAAATTATTGCAATGGGCTTGAGGCGTCAGTGTAAATTCTCCTTTGATATTTTCCCATTTACAATTGCTTATTGTTGCCCGCAGAATTATATTTTGGATTTTAGCTTGAAATTAAGGATTGTAGAAAATTAGAGGCCTTCAGTATATTTAAAGAACCACTTAACACAGAAGAAGGTCAATGGGATCAGCAAGCTCATGTCCGCTCTTTGGAAGAGTTTTCTCTACTCCTTCCCCCATCATCCTTTAACTTTATTGTTTTATTAAAGGCTATTAAATCTAGATAGGCAAGTACTTGTCAGCATTGGATAAGGGGTGAACTTGAAAAGGAGTGTCATATATATAGTTACTTGTAATGTTGCAAGACAATGTTGAAAACGCATGCTATGATTTGTACCAACTTTACCAAGAGTTAAGAACTAATAACACCATAAGGGATAGAATTGCACAGTAGCGATCTAACAATGTGAGATCATTTAATGTGAACTTTAATGGAACCAACTATAAGATATATTTGGGCGCTGAAGGTAATGAATTTTCGAACATTTCTTCATGCTGGATGAATTGTATTAGTTTTTAATTCTGTTGAATGGGACATGTTTCTCTGGTGTGTTGATCTGTAATTAGCTGCATGTTGTCTTGCATGCTACATTTTTATGTTTAAATGCCTTGTTTGGTTATTTGTGTGTTTTTCAAATTGCTAATGTGTCACAATTATTCAGGAAAGTATTGTTTTATAAGCATTCTGACATCCGTACAAATACACTTGAATTGCTTTGAATTAATAATTAAGTTCTAATAAATTAACTTTTCTGGATAAACGGAATCGTGTTCCATTTCTGGAAGAAACATTTTACGTAAAGGCAATCTTCAATAAACTCAGTGGCTGCAGTGTGTGGAAACTCAAGATATAGCAGAGAATAGGCCAGGGTGACTAAATTCAATACTTTTAGTTTTTTAGTTGAATTTTAGCTTAACTTGTGCAGTGTCTCACCAAGTTGCACTTTATCTAGTTTGACAGTAATTCCATTAATGTGAAATATATATATGGTTTTGAGTTATGGAACAACAGTATGTTTATACTTTGGAGCCATGATCTAATTTACCGAAGCCAAATTTGTGAATGTTTTTTAATTAATCCCGGCTCCATTATGTGTTTATTTTTACAACAGTGCAACATTCCTATATGTCAGTAAGTGAGTCATGTGCATAAGCACAAGATTAATTTTTCTAATCACTGCCCAGCTGTTCATTAATCTTAAATTATATTTAAAGAATCTCATCGCTTTTCAGAAGCTTTGAGACAAGCAAACAAGGATGACTATTCTTTTCAGAATGGGCACTAATAGTAGAATTGTTCGGGCGGCGCAGTGGTTAGCACAGCTACCTCAAGGCACCAAGGACCCGGGTTCGATCCCAGCTCCGGGTCACTGTCCGTGTAGCGTTTGCACATTCTCTCTGTGTCTGCGTAGGTCTCACCCCCACAACCCAAAGATGTGCAGATTAGGTGGATTGGCCGCACTAAATTGCCCCTTAATTGGGAAAAAGAATTAAAGTAAAATTGTTGAAGATTAATAACAGTTGGCTTAAAAAGGCACGATGAGTTTGCTATTGTTCTCAGATAATGTTTCTTCAGCAATAATATTGCAGCGAGTGACTTGCATGTTTCAGAGCTCTTGGTACTTCTCAGTGTTGCGATCTCTTTCCGTTTGCAAACAATTATTTTGCAAAATAGCACTTAAAAATATTCTTAATTTTCGAAAAAGGTGCTGCCATCCTTTTCAAATTTTGCTGCACACATTGCATGTGAGGATGAGAATGCATGGATCCTAATTTACCTAGTTACTATAAATCTTCAGGTTTTTCTTTGAACCAGGCAAAGACCATCTGAAACTATAAGAGCATCTAACCATTTCCCTTTGATACTCTATGGTTTCATCATTGCTGAATCCCCCACTATCAACATCCTGGATTACCATTGACCAGAAACTAACTGGACTAGCCATATTAATACTGTGGCCACAAGAGCAGATTGGAGACTTGAATTTCTGCAACCAGCATCTCACCTCCTGACTCCCCAAGGTCTGTCCACATCTACAAAGCATAAATGAGAAATGTGATTATCTCCACTTGCTTGGACGAATGCAGCTCCAACAACGCTTTAGAAGCTCGATACCATTCAGATCAAAGCATCACGGTTGATTGGCACCCCACCCACCAATTTATAAGCACAGTGGCATCAATGTGTACCATGTACAAGATGCATTGCAGCAACTTGTATAAAGTCTCCTTAGAGCACCTTCCAAATCTGTGATCTCTACCACTTGGAAGGAAAAGGGCAGTCGATGGAAGCACCACCACCTGCGAGTTCCCCTCCAAGCCGCACACCATCCTGACCTGGAACTAGATTGCCATTCCTTCACTGTCATTGGGTCAGAATGCTGGAAATCCCTTTTACAGCACTGTAGGTGTACGTAAACCACACGGACCCGCAGTAGTCCATGAGGGTGGTTCAAAAACTTTCACAAGTGTAATTAGGGATGGGCAACAAATTCTGGCCAAGCCAGTGACACCCAAACCTCATGATATTTTTTTAAATAAGCGCATTGCCTTTGTGTAAATGAAAGTCCAATGAATCTATTTTGTGAAGCATTGTTATGGTGGATGTACTGTTCTTCAATTGTTCTAATCCCAAATGTTCAGTACATCCCATGTATTTAACTGAATTGCTTTTTTTTTTCATTTATGGGATGGGGGTGTCACTGGCTGGACCAGCATTTGTTGCCCATCCCTAACTGCCCTCCAATTCAGAGGACTTTCACTTCTGAATCAATTTTCCGTGCACGCAGAAAAAGTCCGATTCGGTATACATGTCATACTAAAGTTAGGCCTTTGTTAAATAAAGGGTGAGTTGAATATTTTAAGCTAATCTTAATGGTTCCTCTCTAAGACCTCTGAAGCGAAACCACATTTTGACTTTGTCACTTACCCACACTGCCAGTCTGAAAGTGAACTCGATAGGGGCCTAGAGTATTTTTTTTAAAGTTGTGCTCTCTGGTTTGATTAGTGGAAGATGTTTTTTTTTTGATGAAAAGTGGCTGTTTCCAAGCTCTGACCATGGCATCCTTAAATTCCTAAGATTGTGACGATTCGAGGTGCGTTTTGACTGGAACGATCAGCTGTTCAAAGAAAAGCAATTCAATGAGAAAATGTAGCAATGTGGATGTGATATTTTCCACACATAGGTTGCGTATGAAAGAATGCGATCAACTATACCTCTGGAAGATAGTTAAAGGTTTGCTTGGAAGTTGCGGAAACTCAAGTGTCTGGGCTAGAAAAATAAATGAATTATTGATTGGCATTTCTTTGTAAAGATTTGCTACATTTATGGGTTAGGAGACTGTGACCAGCAGATGAAGGAATTTAACATGGTAGCTGTTGACATTATGTTCATTATTTTATGCAACTACATTTAAGAGTCCTGGTACTCTGACGCCGGTGGTGTGTTTTTTTTCTCTAAATATATCTGGTTTTCTTCTTTCAGAGCAGGGAATTGATAGAGGTCAATGAAAAGGAAAATCCTGAAGGTGAAAAATATTTCCAAAGCCTGAAGATGTGCCACTGAATTTCGAAACCGGATTGTAATTTCTTTTTTGAATTGGTGAAGGTATTTTGGGGTTCTTTTTAAGTGCACTGATATTTGGTCCACATGAGGCTTGATTTTTGCAAGTGTATCTTTTGGGTACATCTCAAATGTGTGCTAACTTCCCTTTTGGTTCTCTCTGATACATGTTTTGTAACATCAGTTATGTTTTCTGCAATAAATCTGAGCAGGAAATAAAATATCGTCATCACCTTCATTGAAATGACCACCTTTCTTTTAAAGTTGCCCTGGAGCACATACTATGTAAATGTTTATGGTCGCTTGACTACCTAACTGTTAGCTGATGTATTGCACTAATGGTGTATTGCATAAATATATTATTTTAAAGTAACATAATTGATGTGAGCATACATACAGAGCAGGAGCAGGCCACTCAGCCCCTCGAGCCTGTTCCACCAGTCAATAAGGTAATGGCTGATCTAATTGTAAGTTTGGCCCATCATTCCTGGGTACACTCAATAACCTTTCACCCGCTTGTTAGTGAAGAATTTATCTAGCTCTGCTTTAAAAATATTCAAGGATTCTACTTCCACTGCCTTTTGAGGAAGAGTTCCAGAGACCCACCACCCTCTTGAGAGAAAACATTTCTCCTCATCTTTGTCTTGAGCGACCCCTTATTTTTAAACAGTCACCCCCCCCCCCCCCCCCCCGTGCAGGATTCTAAAAGAAAACATCTGTTGCATATTAACCCTGTCAATGCCTCCCTTAGAACCTTAAAGCTTTGATCAAGTCGCCTCTTATTCTTCTAACCTCTGATCAATACAAACCAAACCTTTCCAAGCCAACCTGCAAATTCCTGGTATTAGCCTAGTAAAGCTTCTCTAAACTGTTTTTAACACATTTACATATTTCTTTAAATAAGGAGACCAATATTGTACATAGTACTCCAAATGTGGTCTCACCAATGCCCTGTATAACTGAAGCATAACCTCACACCTTCTGTAATCAATTCCCTTCACAATAACTGATAACATTCTATTAGCTTTCCTAATTACTTGCTGACACCCAGATCCGTCTGCACCTCGGGGCTCTGCATTCTCTCACCATTTAAATAATGAGCTTGTTTTTTTTTTTCTTCCTGCCAAAATACCATTTCATGTTCACCCACACGGTCCTCCATTTGCCAGATTTTTGTCCACTCATTTTAGCCTCCTTCCACCCACTTCGTAATTTACTTTCCTACCTATCGTTGTGTCGATAATTGGACAATATGCAACGTGCGCATTAACTTGGCATCATGCAAACAAAACTTGCATTTAGGTAGTTCATTTATATTCTCAAATATTTAAAGTTGTGTGCCGATTTTGATGTATAATGAAAGCTGCAACGGGATTCTAAACGTTGACTGGCGGTTGAAGGCAAAATGCTGGTCAAGGGACAACGGGAGAACTCCTTTCTCTTGGAATATTCCCGGGATGTTTTGTGTGCAACTCCAAGAACAGTACAATGGAGCCTTAGTTTAAGGTTTCATCTGAAGATCACGCTTCCAACAATGTAGCTTTTCCTCAGTACCTGAGTTTGGGACTAAATGCAAGACCTAAAAATGGGTTTGAATCTATGGTCTTCTGAGAAGCCAAGCTGATGCTGCAAGCTCCACACTGCTGCCAACACGTGTCATTGAAATAAATCAAAGGATACTTTGTATAAAGCCATTGTTTTGGCCTCGTGCAAAATTTGCACAGACTGTTTGTCAGTAGCTACTGCAATGGCGTGTTATAGTTGAGTGCACTTGAATGCATGGCAGCTTTTGAAAGAATACAGTGAGTGATTATTAAATATTAAGAACAGTACAAAAAAACTTTAAAGTTCCTTTTTTAAATTTACCATTGAAGTGTTCTGAAATGTAATTATGGTAGGAATGATTTTGGAATCCTGTAGCAATATAAGTCGTCAACCTATTCAGCCACTGAAATTGAGGCCAACGGATCTTGTTACCATTGCGCAAGTCTATCAAATGTTGACCCATAGTTCAAAACAACATTGATTTTGGTGTGCGTTTTTTGCTTCAGAACAGAAATATATTTTTTTTAAATCAATTTCTCATATGATCCATGTAAAGTCATTTTACAAATGGATTGATTTATGTCGGTTCAATCACAGTTTGGTATTGTGTGCCGTTATGGATTGATGTGTCAACAAATGCAATTCAGAGCATTACACAGGGTGCACACACCAAGTTAACTGCACTTTAGGGTGTCATACTTCAGGGTGAATAGAGCAAAAAAATGTTAACACTAATGATTAAACCACAATATCAACTGACTCCATGCATGACAATCAAATTCCTCTTCCATAGTCTAGTCCCAACATGTCTCTAACCTCCAGCCCTACAAGCCATGAAAATCGCTGCTCCCCTCAAATTATGGCCTCATGCTCATCCCAGTTTTAGTTGTACCACCAGTGGTGTCCTGCTTTTGGCTGCTTAGGCACCGAGCTTTTGAATTCCCTCCATAAACCTATACCCTTCTGCCTCTCCTGTAAAATGCTCCTTAAAACATACCTCTTTGACATATCTTAATATCTACTTATGTGACTCGGTGTCAAATTTTGTTTCCATTGTTCTTGTGAAGTGGCTTGGCATGTTTTGCCACATTAAAGATACATATTACTGTTGTACAATATCAAACACATGCCTTCGGCGCACATCTTCATTAAGTCAATTAAAAATTATTCTTACTGCAATAAAAGTAATGGAATATTGTGCCATATCCAAATTTTAAGTTTGGATGAGCCTGTGGTCCTACTACATTTTCAGTCTAACTCCATTTTTAAATGTTGTAAATCCCATATTTTGGGGGTCTCTTTCAGTCACTATTTTGAAGTCAATAGAAAGGAAAATTGGACGAAGTGCATAATTGGCATCCAATCTGACATCACTTGTTTTACGCTTGTTGAATTAAAAATATTCCTACTGACTTGATGGTTGCCTCAATTGCGTGCAAGTCACAAAGCCCCGAGTCCCAAATCCTTTGTGTGCGTAGTTACATAAATGATCAATTTCCCTTTGAGGTTCTCGTGTATCTTAATTACAGCTGGTGGTATGTAAAATCTCTTCCTAATCATACTGATTCTATTACATCCATTATTGCCTGGCAGTGAAGCACTATCGTGATTTGACAAAAGACTATAAAGACTGACCATCAAATTCAGCTACCTACTGGATAGACTTGCTGAGCCTTTGGAGGAGCCAGGCTCATTAGCTTCATGATAAATGACTAATTTATAGACGTTGAGGAGGGCAAATACAATTCACAGAGGACACAAAAACCACAGCTGAAGGGAAGGCTTTTTCGCAGGCTTCTGAGGCCGGTAGCTAGTTGTAGAGGAGGAAATTTGATGCACATAAATGCTGAGCTGCGTACGGTGGACTAACAGGAACAGAATAAGTCCAAGGAACAGTGTGTGTGTGTGTGTGTGTGCAGGTAGGAACATAAGTCTGGAGAAGATTAAACAGATTGATGATTGTTTTGGGCTCTCCTCTTTCCAAATTCAGATGAGCTGAGTCAGCAGTTGAGGAATGCTGCATGACCATCACATGCAACATTTTCCACACTGCGCATTGTGGCAGGATCACGACACAGCAGCATGCCACTCGCCCCAAATCTATGGAGTTGTTCATGTCCCATGTGGACTCCACTCACCTTATGAACATTAACTGTCTGTTACTTCCCCTTTATGTTGTTGGCTAGAATTTCTGCTATGTGTGCATAAAATCACATAGAATATACAGCACAAAAGCAGACCATTTGGCTCCACAAGTCATGCTGGCTCTCACGCTCCATTTGAGCCTCCTGTCCTTTTTCATCTAATTATTTTGGCACAATCCTTTCTTAATTTCTCCCCTATCTGCACATTGGCCCTCTCTTAATTGAATCACCTCCACAGTGGCCGACCAATATCTGTTTCATTTTCCACTCCTGTCTGACTTTTTCCCCACCCAGCGTTCTGCTAATGAAACTCGATAGAAGGTCAAGAAGCAGCATTTTATCTTCCACTTCAGCATTTCCTAGCCTCCTGGACTCTATGGTAAATTCAACGATTTTGGATCGTAATCACGGCTGCCATGTTTCCAGGCAGCAGCTATCGGTAACGTTTCTGCTGTTGCCACTCACACGCCTTCAACCTGTTTATTTTTGTTTCCTTGTCCCATTATCATTCCAGTTTGCGTTGTGTCATCAGCATCCCTTTTTGGCATTTAGTTCACCTATCCACCTCCTACCCAAATCAAAGACCTTCTTTCTCCCCCTTGGCAATCTTGAAATAAAAGACCATTCCAGAAAAATATACACTGAATGCAGTGCATGTTTAAAGGTATGAATAGGACATGCCATCACTGGGCATTACATTACCATCACATTTTCATCGAAGTGTATCTCTGGTTGCACACAATTTGAAAGCCAATTCCTACTTAAGCTATATTTTATATAATATTTTATCCAGAGCTGATCTCTGCATACTCATTGTAATGACAAACATTCTGTTTCAATCTTCCAGTTCTAACCTGCTCACTGTGCTTACTTATTATTCCTTAAGTAAATTTCATGAGGGTTATTTTAAACCATTCGTACTGATGATCTACATTACGCAGCACTGGGTTCTAGTCTTCAAACTGAACAAGGCAAAAAAGCGAAGTTATTACACAATAGCTGCAAACAGTAACCCTATGGCTAATATTGATTTTGACTGCTCAGTGGGATTTAATGGCCTCCAGGATAATTGTCGTTTCTTGACATGAGCTATATATTAAGATAACAAGTCGGTAGGCAAAACAAGATAACCCATTCTGCACATAAGAGCAGAGAAAGACTTTGTCACGTGAAACAACGGGCGCAATATTTCCAAAGGGGAACAACAAAACAACAACCCCTAGCGAACGCGTTTAGCTGCGTGTTTCCTGGCACTTGCAGTGCCAAGAAGCACATGGCTATTCAACGTGACTAGTTTTGAATAAGGGGCCTGAACAGGGAATGCGCAGCCAAGGCCACACACAGCCCCATTTTCAGCAGTGGGGAACTCTGCTCGCCGAAAGTCACCACTGTAGCGAGAGATCGGGGCGCCATTTTTAAATGGCGTCCCAATCTCCGAGGCCCCCAAAACAATCCCCCAGCCTGAAAAATATATCGGAGGGTCCCCGCACCCCCACACTGGACACCCAGTCTGATCATGCATGTGCAAAAAATGCCAGCTTGGTGCTTTGGCTGTGACAGGCTGACACCCAGGTGGCACCGCCTTGCCCAAAGGGCATGCATCTGGGGGGCCTCCGATTCCCTTGGAGACCCCCATGAGTGCCATTCCATCGGGTTCCTGTTTATGGGGGCAAGTACCAAACAGTGCTTGCCGGAGGTCTCTGAGGGAAATTACAATGCCTCAGGTACCTCTGGAATCTGCAGATTAGAGTGACGCTAGCTGTCTCGCTCTAATATGCAGATTTGGCAAAATGTGATCCCGCCCATTGTGGGTGGGATTCCCCTTCCAACGTCTCGTGAGATTGTGTTGAATCTCATGAGGCATTGCGAGCCAGGTCGATCCCGGGAACAGGGTCTCCCGCTTCCAACGGCCACGCTGCATGGTGACAACCTGCTTTTCCGGTGCACCGTGCCCATTGGATTGCACCCAATGTTTCTCTGGCATTCATGTCATACTGGAAGAGGTCTGAGGGCCTGATTCTCTGGAAAAATTTCTGACTCATTTGTTTTCTTGTTAAATACATTTAGAGTACCCAATTCTTTGGTGGCAGTGCCATGGTGCCATCTGGGCAGTGTCAAGATGTGCACTTTCCAAGGGGGAGGACCAGGAGACCACCCTGCACTATCCCTAACCATCCAGAGTTCTCTGATGGCCCGAGAGACACACCTGGGTGCCATCTCTCCTGATCCATGGTCTTGTAGACCAGCACTGATCGGCGCCCGGATGCAGCCTCTCTGCGGAAGCTGGAGAATTGAGGGAAATTAGTATGTTCCGGGTAGGTAGGCCCTAAGTAGGCTTACGGCCTACTTCCACAAGCACGTTTGGTCCTGCCCCTTTTGGGCAGAGTTCGGATTCTGACGCCTCACAGAATTTGGGTGAATCCCACGATGCACGAAGGCTGCCAGGGGCTCGCTGGAGGCTTCACCCGGGATTATCCGGCTGCATTGTACTCTCGCTCGAGCGCAACACAGCAAGAGAATCGCGCCCTGAGTTAACATTTGCAGGGCACTGGTTATTCAGTGGACACTGACACAGGCGAGGTGCAATGAGAGAACAGTGCTATAATTGCACTAAACCTCTGGTAAAACAGAAATACTACACTGGGCAATTCAAAAATGCATTAATTTGATAGACAGAAATCTAATTCACTTGCAAAACTCTTGGGGACCTTCACAAAGGAAATCCGAGTTGTCATATTTCAAATTGTTAAGCAAGTCTTTTATCAATGCCTATTAATGATATGTAACGGGCAGCTTTAAATTTGTGTTGCTGTCGTGTAGGCTCTGCATGAGATTAAATCTACATCTCAGAAGCCACTGATTCTGAAGGATCTTTGCCGGTCCATTGGTATTTTAAAATATGTTGAAACAGAGATAGATATCCCAAAGTGCTTTACAACCAAAGGAAAGTATTTTTTTGTGAAAAGTTTGTTACTCGATTTTCTTTTAGCCAGGTTAGCTTGAATTCTGCGGGTTTCCTTAACTAAAGGAAAAAATGTTTCCTATCTATGAATTCCCTACATCAGGAAGTAGTTGAGGCCAAAACAGACAAAACAAAAAATTGTCTGTTTTCAAGAAGCAGTTAGGTAGAGCACTTTGGGTGAAGGGGATCAAAAGATATGGGGGGGGGGGGGGGGGGGGGGAGTGGAGTGTGATTATGTTATTGAGTTGGATGATCAACCATGAACATAATGAATGGTGGAGCAGTATTGAAGGGCCGAATGGCCACCCCCTGCTCCCATTTTCACGTTATAAAGTGGCACACAAATTAATGGTCAATTTATGCATGTTCTCACACAGTAGATCAAGCAAAACTGTCTGTATTTTGTAATTGCCAATGATTGCAAAAATAAAAAATAGAATCTTATGTGGCTCTTGTCAAATCCTGGAACTCTCTAACAAGATCATGTGTGTGCCCACACCAAATATAGCCATTAAAGAAGGCACCTCACCACCACCCTCAAGGAAAATGAAGGATCCCATGAAAGAAGAAGAAAACTGCACTTGATTGCCAATTTCTACATGGAGCCATTCTGGTTAATGATAATCTTTTGCCTATAAGAACGAACAAATTGCCTGTCCATCAATCATCCTGCCTTCCAATCTCACAGGACTTTAATCCATTGAATTAGACTTCATAAGAACATAAGATTAGGGCAGCACGGTAGCATTGTGGATAGCACAATCGCTTCACAGCTCCAGGGTCCCAGGTTCGATTCCCGGCTGGGTCACTGTCTGTGCGGAGTCTGGACATCCTCCTCGTGTGTGCGTGAGTTTCCTCTGTGTGCTCCGGTTTCCTCCCACAGTCCAAAGATGGGCAGGTTAGGTGGATTGGCCATGATAAATTGCCCTTAGTGTCCAAAATTGCCCTTAGTGTTGAGTGGGGTTACTGGGTTATGGGGATAGGGTGGAGGTGTTGACCTTGGGTAGGGTGCTCTTTCCAAGAGCCGGTGCAGACTCGATGGGCCGAATGGCCTCCTTCTGCACTGTAAATTCTATGAAAAACTAGGAGCAGGAGTAGGCCATCTGGCCCCTCGAGCCTGCTCCGCCATTCAATGAGATCATGGCTGATCTTTTGTGGACTCAGCTCCACTTTCCGGCCCGAACACCATAACCCTTAATCCCTTTATTCTTCAAAAAACTATCTATCTTTACCTTAAAAACATTTAATGAAGGAGCCTCAACTGCTTCACTGGGCAAGGAATTCCATAGATTCACAACCCTTCACAGTCCTAAATTCACTTCCCCTTATTTTGAGGCTATGTCCCCTAGTTCTGCTTTTACCCGCCAGTGGAAACAACCTGCCCGCATCTATCCTATTCCCTTCATAATTTTAAATGTTTCTATAAGATCCCCCCTCATCCTTCTAAATTCCAACGAATACAGTCCCAGTCTACTCAACCTCTCCTCATAATCCAACCCCTTCAGCACTGGGATTAACCTAATGAATCTCCTCTGCACACCGTCCAGTGCCAGTACGTCCTTTCTCAAGTAAGGAGACCAAAACTGAACACAATACTCCAGGTGTGGCCTCACTAACACCTTACACAATTGCAACATAACCTCCCTAGTCTTAAACTCCATCCCTCTAGCAATGAAGGACAAAATTCCGTTTTGTTACAGTATTCTTTGTTACACTATTTTTGTACTTGAAAACAGCAGGTTAGAAGCACTTAGGCCCATTTGAACACCTTATGTGACATTATGAAGGGAAACAGCAGCTGGGTGGAGTATTTTTCCCATTGTAGTATCATTGGACCAATTCAATAGCATTCCCATCTGAGGCTTTCCAGCTCAGCATTCAACAACTTGAGCGAAGAGTTGCTCTTATCTGGACATTAACTAACTAGCAATTATTATTGACTTTGCTCTGTCAGCAGTGCCGTAACGGTTCAGAAACACGCTGAGGGATTTCAATGAGCTCAATACCATTATACATTGCAGCAAACAAAATGTGCTGTTTTAATATCATTTCTTCTTGCAAAATGAAGTATCTTTTCAGATGTTTGTGTGGAATCATTTGATTGTAAGTGTTTTAAGTTGCCATTTTGTTCAAGCTGCTTGATGGAATTACTGTAAAATATCAGATTTAGATGTATGTTATATCCTGTTGCGGAACTATCCACCTGCCTGATTTGGAAATGTGAAGGGCACAATGATTATTGATTCACATGAGCTGCGTTGGGTTGAGTCAATAATGATTTTATTAGATGCATATCTAAAGTAGAAAACACTACTGTTTTTGAGTAGGAAACTTTATTTAATTAGGTGACTGAAGTAAGTCCCAAGCGAATTCTTTCTATTGGTTCTCTATGTTATCCAAAACCGAGCATAAGGGAATTTCACATCAGTGACTTGAGTTTTATTCTGCCACCTACAAAATGTTGTCATACTGGAAGAAATCCACACTTTGGGAGCTAATCGATAATTGAGAATTCATCAATCTCCTTCCAACCAGTGTTATAAATTAACCTCTCAGCTTCATTTCAAGCTAGTACTTTTAAGTATCTGTTGGGCAGGACAAACAAGGCAAGGCTGTACACGATGAACGGCAGGACCTGGGAAGCACCAAGGGTCAGAGGGACCTTGGTGTGCATGTTTATGGGCAGCACAGTAGCATTGTGGATAGCACAATTGCTTCACAGCTCCAGGGTCCCAGGTTCGATTCCGGCTTGGGTCACTGTCTGTGCTGAGTCTGCACATCCTCCCCGTGTGTGCGTGGGTTTCCTCTGGGTGCTCCGGTTTCCTCCCACAGTCCAAAGGTGTGCAGGTTAGGTGGATTGGCCATGATAAAATTGCCCTTAGTGTCCAGAATTACCCTTAGTGTTGGGTGGGGTTACTGGGTTATGGGGATGGGGTGGAGGTGTTGACCTTGGGTAGGGTGCTGTTTCCAGGGGCTGGTGCGGACTCGATGGGCCGAATGGCCTCCTTCTGCACTGTAAACTCTATGATATGTATTCTGATTCCTTCAGGTAGCAGGGTAGGTGGGTACAGTGGTTAAGAAAGCATATTGTATACTTGATTTTTTTTGAGCCAAGGCAAAGAATTTAAGAGCAGGGAGGTTATGCTGGAACTGTATAAAACATTGGTTTAAAAAAACTGGAGATGAATAGGGAAGGAAGAGGAGGAGGGCCATCTACTGGAGGGAGCACAGGCCTCCCCTATATGGGGAGAAACAGGGGTAACAAGCAGACCCACTCTCTCTCGAAGGTCTAAAGACCAAGGGGTCCCCTCTCACCCCACCGCCCAACACCACCACCAATGGAATTAAGACTACAGAAAAACAATGGGGGGAGGGGGAACACCAAACACACCAGGATGCAGAAGGGGGAAGCGAGAAACAACTCCAAACACTAAGCAACAGGGACCCTAGAGAGCCCCGACAGACTGTTCTGAAAATCGCACATTATTGTACAAATGTAAATAATATCCAGCATTACAGCCCCAGTCACAGCTATGGCGACAAGGAGGGGCCCCGAGGCTGGCCATTCAAACCAATGTGATTTTATGATACTTTATGTGTGAAACCCAGTTTTCTTTCTCCTCTCTTCTTGTTTACTCAGTAAGAAGTCTTACAACACCAGGTTACAGTCCAACAGGTTTGTTTCAAACACGAGCTTTCGGAGCACGGCTCCTTCTTCAGGTGAATGTCATTCACCTGAAGAAGGAGCCGTGCTCCGAAAGCTCGTGTTTGAAACAAACCTGTTGGACTGTAACCTGGTGTTGTAAGACTTCTTACTGTGCTCACCCCAGTCCAACGCCGGCATCTCCACATCATGGCTTGTTTACTCTGTCACTGTTATTTGAAATACCAATAAAAATATTTTTAAAAACATATTGGTTAGGTCACAGCGCGAGTATTGGGTGCAGTTTTGGAATCCACATTATAGGAGGGATATGATCGCACTGAAAAGGGTGCAAAAGAGATTTACCAGGATGTTGTCTGGGTTGGAGAGTTTTAGCTTTGAAGAGAGATTGTGGAGCATGGGGTTGCTTTCCTCAAAGCAGACGCGACTGGGGCGGTTGGGGGGGGGGGGGGGGGGGGGGACCACATGATTGAGATGTTTAAAATTATGAGAGGTATCCCCCCCCCCCCATCCCCCACCCCCCCCCACCCACCCCCAACCCCGCCGTAGTCCCGACCGAATCGCTGGCCGCCGTTTTTTTTACGGCCTGCAGCCGATTCTCCAGCTGTTAGATGGGCCGAAGAGTCCCAGCACCTTTCCGCCGTGTTACGAACGGCAAACACACTGGTCTTGCCGTTCGTAAACCGGCCCGTCACAAACCGCTATTAATAACCATGGCACCGATCGGCACGGCCGTACCACGGCCGTTGCCAAGGGTGCCATGGGGCCCGCGATCGGTGGGCACCGAATCGCGGGCGCAGGGACCCGATGCCCGCGCACTACTTGTCCTTTCCGTGCCGCCCAGCAGTTATCCATATCGCCTGGGCTGGCTGCGAGGGCAACCCGGCCCGCGGCATGCGGCGGGTTCGCGCAAAAAACGCAATTGACTGTCACCCGCGCATGCGGCGGGTTGGATGTCTTCCAAACTGCGCATGCCATCGCGGCTGACGTCCATATGGAGAGTGTGGACAGGAAGAAACTTTTCAAAAACAAAAGTGCCATCTGCGACAAGAAGTTGTGAATTACAAGAATAGAAAAGCATTATTAACCCAGCCAGGCTCCTTATAGATTGCATCATCATTACTGACTCGAAAATAAAGCAGTGTTAAACCACTGTGCTGGTTTGCTTCAGGAAAATCCCAGTCAACCTCCTTTCCATTCCCTTAACATGGCTTTTAATGAGCCTAATTGGCTGCCCGCCCCGTGAGCAAAATCTGCCTTGGCATAAATAGCTGGCAGCAGGAGGAGTATTGGTAAAGCAATTCACCAGTCAGCAACATTACTTTGTGGCTGATTCACTTACATTCCCAACCTTAAAGCTGCCCAAAGAGCCTTCCCAATGTCTTTTGAAAATATAAAACCATTCATGGATTGTGGGGGCTGCTGGCATGGCCAGCATTGATTGCTCATTCCTAATTGCCCCTCAGAAGATGGTGGTGAGCTTGAATGCATGTCATTCTCATGGTAATAAGTATTGGATTTTGACCCAGTGACAATGGATGAATGGTTGTCGGCACCCAACCCACCACCTTAAGGATCAGTCCCTCCACCACCTGCCCACTGTGCCAAGAGTGCGTACATAGAACATAGAACGATACAGCGCAGTACAGACCCTTCGGCCCACGATGTTGCACCGACATGGGAAGTCAAAAACTAAAGGGCATCTAACCTACACTATGCCATTATCATCCATATGCTTATCCAATAAACTTTTAAATGCCCTCAATGTTGGCGAGTTCACTACTGTTGCAGGTAGGGCATTCCACGGCCTCACCACTCTTTGCGTAAAAAACCCACCTCTGACCTCTGTCCTATATCTATTACCCCTCAATTTATGGCTATGTCCCCTCGTGCTAGCCACCTCCATCCGCGGGAGAAGGCTCTCGCTGTCCACTGTCCACCCTATCTAACCCTCTGATCTTTGGCAATGTGCCAAGCTTCCTCAGCAGTACCTTCCAAATCCCACCCAAGCAGCAGTTGCAAGGGAACAGCATCACCTGCAAGTTCTCCTCCAGGCCACAGCACATTCTGACTTGGAAGTAGATCGCCACTCCTTCACTGTCGCTGGGTCAAAATTCTCCCTGACGGTTCTCGGGGTATACCCTACACAACCTGGATTGCAAAGATTCACGAAGGTGGCTTATCACCAGTTTCTCTAGGGTGATTAGTGATGGGCAGTAAGTGTTGGCAGTGCCAGCAGTGCTCACATCCCGTGAACAAAAAATAGCAGCAGCTGCCCAGACCCATTGAGTATTTCCAGATTTTCCTGTTTTTGATTCGGAGGTCCTACCCTAAATTGCTGGAAGCTTGAGCCATGGGGCTCGATTCTCCGATCCTCGACGCTGAAATCGTGTTCGGCAAGGGGATGGAGAATCCCTGATGATGCCCAAATCGGGGGGGTGGCGCCGCTTTCGCGATGCTCCACCCCGTGAAAAGGGTACACCGCTCGCCTTATCCATGGCCTCAGGCCATTGCTTGAGGCCCACCCCGCGATGCTCTATCACCGACCAACCGAGTTCCCGATGGTGTGGGTCATCGTGAACTCAGCGTGGCGGCTGTGGACTCAGGGCCGATCCGCGGGCGGGGTGGGGCTTCATTCGGGGCTGGCGGCACTGTTGGGAGGCAGTCCGGGGCGCGCGAGAGGCCGAAGGAGGGTACTATTTGTGGTGAATGTATTATGGCAGCCATTGACCACTGTATTGCATTGTACTATGTTGTTGTCCTTGTGGGCTCTACCTATGGACCATTGTATTGTATTACACCGCATTGTATCAAGTTGGTGGCCTTGTGGGCTCCGTCCCTGGCTCCGCCCCTTTGGGGGTGTATATAGAGCTGCTGCCCTGCAGGCGGCTCTCAGTGTAGAGCAGTCGCAGGTAGGCACAGTTCTAGTTGTTTAAAGCCACTGTTCACTTCAACTCTTCGTCTCGAGTGACTTGATGGTCGCATCACTATTTTTGTGGTCTGGTCCGAGGGCTGAGTCCGTCATGAAGCACGGCGCGGCTGCTGCAGGCCACCGCCGTGCGCATGTGCGGCCATAGACCCGGCAATGCTCCGAGCCGTATCGGCAGCTAGAGCTGGGAGCTCTACACTGCCTGGCTGCTAGCCCCCTCTGCCCGGAGCAGGGAATCGGTGGTTGTTTTGTGCCAGTTTTCCTGGCGTAAAACACCACCGTTTGCACGCCAGCGTGGGGGCTTAGCCAGAACATCACTAATCACACCCCGCCAACTCGGGTACCTGCCCATTATCCATGCTTTTTGTCATCTTTTATTCAGCTCATTTTTAAACCTGTCAATTTTTAAAAATTCATTTCTATAGGATGCAGGCTTCACTGGATATCCAACAATAGTTGTCAATTCCTAATCGCCCTTGAAAAGGTGGTCGTGAACTGCCTTCTTGAACAGCTGCAGTCCATGTGGTGCAGGTACTCCCACAGTGCTGTTCGGGATGAAGTTCCAGGATTTTGACCCAGTGACAGTGAAGGAATGGCGATATATTTCCAAACCTTGGAAGAGAACTTCCAAGTGGTGGTGTTCCCATGTATCTGCTGCCATTGTCCTTCTAGATGGTAGTGGTCGTGGGTTTGGAAGGTGCTGCCGACGGAGCCTTGGTGGTTCCTGCAGTGCAGCTTGTAGATGGTACGAACTGCTGCTACTGTGCGTCGGTGGTGGAGGGAGTGAGTGAAGGGATGCAAATCAAGTGGGCTTCTGTCCTGGATGGTGTTGAGCTTCTTGAGTGTTGTTGGAGCTGCACTCATCCAGGCAAATGGGGAGTATTCCATCATATTCCTGGCTTGTACCTTGTAGATGGCGGACAGGCTTTGAGGAGTCAGGCGGTGAGTTACTTACCACAGGATTTCTAGCCCCTGACCTATTCTTGTCGCCGCAGTATTTATATGGCTAGTCCAGTTCAGTTCATGATCAATGGTAACCCCCAGGATGTTGATGCGGTGGATTCAGTGATGGTAATGCTATTAAATGGCAAGCGGTGATGCTTTGATTCTCTCTTATTGGAGATAGCCATTGTCTGGCATTTGTGTGGCACAAATGTAACTTGCCATTTGGCAGCCCACGCCTGGATATTGCCCAGGCTTTGCTGCATTTGCATGTGGACTGCTTTAGTGACTGGGGAGCTTTGAGTGGCGCTAAGCATTGTGCAATCATCAATGAACATTCCCACATCTGACCTTATAGAATCATAGAATCACTACAGTGCAGAAGGAGGCCATTCAGCCCATTGAGTCTGCCCCGACCCTGTTAAAGAACACCCTACTTAAGCCCACGACCCACCCAACCCCGTAACCCAATCTAACCTTTTGGACACAAAGGGGAAACTTTAGCATGGCCAATCCACCTCACCTGCGCATCTTTGGACTGTGGGAGGAAACCAGAGCACCCGTAGGAAATCGACGCAGACGACATGGGGTGAACGTGCAAACTCCCCGTAGACAGTGACCCAAGATTGGAATCAAACCCAGGTCCCTGAGGCTGTGAGGCAGCCACTGTTGGTCAGAAGGTCATTGATGCAACAGCTGAAGGTTGTTGGGCCTAGGACACTACCCTGAGGAACTCCTGAAGTGATGTCTTGGGACTGAGAATACTGGCCTCCAACAACCACAACCATCTTCCTTTGTGCCAGGTAAGATTCCAACCAGTGGAGAGTTTTCTCCCTGATTCCCATTGATTTCAGTTTTGCTAGGGCACCTTGATGCCATACTGGGTCAAATGCTGCCTTGACATCAAAGGCAGTCACTCTCACCTCAGCTCTGGAGTTCAGCACTTTTGCCCATGTTTGAGCCAAGGCTGAAATGAGGTCAGGAGCTGAGTGACCCTGGTGGAACCCAAACTGAGCGTCAGTGAGCAGGTTATTGCTGAGTAAGTGCCGCTTGATAGCACTGTTGATGACCCCTTCCATCACTTTGCTGATGATGGAGAGTAGACTGATAGGATGGTAATTGGCTGGGTTGGATTTGTCCTGTTTCTTGTGTACAGGACATACTTGGGCAATTTTCCACATTGCCTGGTAGATGCCAGTGTTATAGCTGTAAAGGAACGGCTTGGTTAGGGGCGTGGCAAGATCTGGAGCACAAGTCTTCAGTAGTATTGCTGGAATATTGTCAGGGCCCATAGCCTTTGCAGTATCCAGTGCCTTCAGCTGTTTCTTGATATCACATGGAGTGAATCAAATTGGCTGAAGACCAGGCATCCATGATGTTGGGGACCTCCGGAGGAGACTGAGATGGATAATCCACTTGGCACTTCTGGCTGAAGATTATTGCAAATTATAGAATCACCACAGTGCAGAATGAGGCCATTCGGCCCATCGAGTCTGCACCAACCCTCTCAAAGAACACCCTCCCTAGGCCCACAACCCATCCTATCCCCGTAACCCAATAACTCCACCTAATCGTTTGGACACTAAGGGGCAATTTAGCATGGTCAATCCACCTACCCTGCACAACTTTGGACTGTGGGAGGAAACCGGAGCACCGGAGGAAACTCACGCAGACAAGGTGAGAACATGCAAACTCCACACAGACAGTGACCCAAGGCAGGAATCGAACCCGGGTCCCTGGCGCTGTGAAGCAGCAGTGCGAACCATTGTGCCACCGTGTCACCCCAATGCTTCAGCCGTGTCATTTGCACAGATGTACTGGGCTCCTGCATCACTGAGGATCGGGATACTTGTGGAAACTTCTCCTCCAGAGAGTTGTTTAATTGTCCACTGCCATTCACGGCTGGATGTGGCAGGACTGCAGAGCTTACATCTGATCCGTTGATTGTGGGATCGCTTAGCTCTATCAGTCGCTGCTAATGTTGTTTGGCATGGAAGTAAATTCCTAATTTCTATTCAAAACATTAGCCAAATGTCTTTTTGAAGGGATTTATTACATGTTTTCTGGCAGTCCATACAAACAATATCCATTGACATTCACTGGTCCACTAATGCAGTCATCCTCTTCAAAAAGATTCTATCAGTTTCATCAGGCATGATCTACCTCTTATAAATCCACACAATGTTCTGTCTGTGAGCAGCTGAAAACATTCAACAACTATCCTTAATTCTAGATTCCAGCAATTTTCCCTCTGCCTCCTTTCTTGGTATTACAGAATAAAGTTTAGAACACAGAAATCGGTACACATAATAATAGCCAATGAATGGGAGTGTGTGTGCCACTTGTCTCACTGAATAATCCTAAATACTATTTGAATATCACAGGAATATGACTGGAACTATAAAGGCATTATTATTTTTCTCTCAGTTAAATGGTGTGCGCTGTCGAAAGGAGTTGTGAAAGCAGATTGAGGATTAACTTTCAAAGGGGAATTGGACATATGCCTGAACAGGAGTAGTTTGCAGGACACTGGGCAAGGAGTGGGGCTGTTAGAACTAATCAGATAGTTCTTTGAAATAGCTGGTACAGGCACAATGATTTGAAGGATCTTATTTGGTATTGCAAATATTCATTATTTATTCAATTGTTCACTGCCATTCATGACTGTATGTGGCAGGTCTGGGAGCTCTGATCTGATCCATGGTGTTCTACACAGATGGAGGTCAAGGGATGCAGAGAGCATGCAGTAAAGTGTGGTTGAGGCAGAAGAACAGTCAGGATCACACTGAATCATAGAGTAGACCTGAGGAGTCCAATGGCCTCCTCTTACTCCCTTTTCTTTATGCCTTTATTTCACGTCTTTGAATGAGGGCTGGCTGCCTGGCTTAGGCGTACAGGCTGAGTATCCTTTACCCATAAATCCAAAAATCGAACACATCCAAAAACTGCACTTGTTTTGAACCTCACCAACATAGCGCAGGAAGTTTCATTGTTTGCCTGCACTGTTCACCTTGCTAATTGTGTGGTGAACATTGGTAGGATCCTCCGTCCATTCACAGCAGCGAGATTCTCTGTCTGTCCACGGCAGCGGGATTCTCCATCCTTTCACGGGAGCGGGATTCTCCGCCCGTTCACGGCAGCGGGATTCTCCGTCCGTTCACGGGAGCGGGATTCTCTGCCCGTTCACGGCAGCGGGATTCTCCGTCCGTTCGTGGCAGAGGGATTCTCCAGTCCCCCGGCAGCGAATGGGAGATTTGGAGTGAGCAGCGATAGCGGGGTGGAGTCGCAATGGGGAATTCCGGAGCATGTCAAAAAGAAACTCAATACAGCAATTCTGTATTTATTATTTAGGTATACATCTTACTTTTCCAGCCATTTTATTTACTTTAGGTTAGAGCTAACCTAGGCTATTGTAATTAAAGTTCTTATGCAGTAATAATCATAATGACCTGAACTCCGAAATGCAATAGGCCAGAAGGGTCAGATAAAGGATACTTGAGCTGTAATTGTAGAGTCAGAGATATACTGGATCCAAAGGTTACAATTGTGGTGGAGTGCAATTCTGCTGCTGCTGATGGACCACATGGATACCCAACTTTGATCTTTTATGTCTGTTCTGAATGTATTACATTTAGCATGGTGGTATTGCCACACCACACAAGGAGTGTGCCCTCAGTGTAAAAATGGGATTTCATCTGAACAGTGATGTCTCCTAGCATCACTGCCATGGGGAGGGCAGCACGGTGGCACAGTGGTTAGCACTGCTGCCTACGGCGCTGAGGACCCGGGTTTGAATCACGGCCCTGGATCACTCTCTGTGTGGAGTTTGCACATTCTTCCCGTGTCTGCGTGGGTTTCACCTACACAACCCAGAGATCTGCAGGGTAGGTGGATTGGCCATGCTAAATTGCCCCCTAATTGGAAAAAATAATTGGGTACTCTAAATTTTTTTTAAAAATCACTGTCATGGAGAGATGCAGTAAGAAGTCTTACAACACCAGGTTATCGTCCAACATGTTTGTTTCACATGTTGGACTTTAACCTGGTGTTGTAAGACTTCTTACTGTGTTCACTCTAGTCCAACGCTGGTATCTCCACATCATGGAGAGATGCATCTGTGATAGGTAGATTGGTGAGGATGAAGTCAAGGGGGGTAATATGGCCTCCTCCTGCTCCTATTTTTTCTATGTTTCTACGGGAAAGGGGGACTAGGTTATTGAGCTGGATGATCAGCCATAATCATAATGAATGGTGGAGCAGGCTTGAAGGGCCAAATGGCCTCCTCCTGCTATTTTTTCGAAGTTTTCTATGTTTCTATCTCGTGTAGGGTCTCTCACCTATTGTTGTAAGCCCAGTTTGATAGCCTAGTTTCTGAATGACTCAGCCGGCTCAGCCAGTAGTCATTCTACTGAGTCACGCTTTGTGATGTACACTGACGTTACCCACCCAAAGTATATTTTGTACCCTTGTTACCCTCAGTATTTCTTCCAAGTGGTGTTCAATGTTGATCGATCAGATGAGTCAAGGCAGCAAGTGATAATCCACAAGAAGTTGCTTACCCCAAATTCGACATGATGCCATGAGACTTCATTGAGGCTCAGGGACACGCCCTCCCGACTGTATCCCAGTGTGTGCCATGGTGATGGAGATTGCTGGAATGTTAGCTCATGGATATTATTATGAGTATGACTAAAACCGGCCCTTGTCGTCTCTAGGTCCTGAAATTGAATCAATGCAGGATCACCCACATTTGTTTGTAACATCCGTTTTGTGGTGATTTAATGCACTTGAGTGGTTCACGAGGTCATTTTAGAGGGTAGTCTTTCCTATGGGTCTGAGGTCACATATCAGCCAGCTCTGATACAGATGCCAAACCTCTGACCCAAAAGGACATCAGTCAGCCAGCTGGGTGTTATAGGACATGCTCATTATTACAAACACTAACTTTTGTTTGCCAGAGATATTTAATGAACTGGATTCCTAGTCTAGTAGCAGCAGGACTACTATGGAACATATCATATATTATCACACATGCTGGTACATTTGCTATTCCATTGTCTTCATCCCTGCTCTTCCAACTCACTCATTCCTGCCAGATCTTTGATCACCTTTCAACTGTCATGAGAGTGTCACTTTAAGAAACGGTAGCCTGCTAAAGTTACTGCAGTGATGTCAGAGTGTGGGTGGAGCTGAGCTCTGGCTCTGCTTTCTGGTTTCACTTTGAGAAAAGCTTGGGTGTGTCTGTTTTTTTTTGGTTTCGTTTCAGTGTTGGAGCTGCAGTCAGCCAGAGAAGGTGTAATGTTGTTCTCTCTGCCATGTAAAGACTATCTCTTGATCATTTGGTGAATTCAGAGTGATAACTGTTCTCAGTAGTGAATTTAAACCTGATGTGCTTCTGTTAAAAGTTTTTTTTAAAGTCTTATGGATGTTAAATGGATGTTAAAAGGAAAGTAAGGATTACTTAGTGTTTTATTCTTTGGGGGTTGTATTTGAATTAATGGTTGCTAAGATGTTCACTATGTTTTAAAAAGGTTAACTTGAGTTCATAGAATAAATATTGTTTTGCTTTAAAAAATACTTTTCGATATCTGCTGTACCACACCTGTAGAGTGGGCCGTGTGCTCCCATACCACAATCTAGTAAAAGTTGTGGGTCAGGTGAACTCCATGAGACACTTTGGGGTTCTCTAAACCATGGCCCATAACATAACTCACTATTCAGCAGAGACATTAAATCTGTGGCTTATATGCTTCAGCAAACGTGATACCCAATTGTTTATTGATTGACCACCTCAAGCAAAATCACCTTTCTCTTTTCCTTCTGAAATGAAAATCGCTTATTGTCACGAGTAGGCTTCAATGAAGTTACTGTGAAAAGCCCCTAGTCGCCACATTCCGGCGCCTGTCTGGGGAGGCTGGTACGGGAATTGAACCGTGCTGCTGGCCTGCTTGGTCTACTGTAAAAGCCAGCAATTTAGCCGAGTGAGCTAAACCAGCCCCTAGCTAAACCAGCCCTATGCAGCTTCTGCTGCTCCAGGAAGATCCGGACTTCTCCAAAGTCTCTGCTACAAATCTCCTCTGCATACCTGGTCACTATATTTTCCATCCTCAGTTCCATCAGATACAAAGAGATTATGGGCCATTCACTTCCAAACCCAAAGCCCTGCAAATGCTAGAAATCTGAAATAAAACTAAAACAGCTGGAAATGCTCAGCAGGTCCGTTGTAGAATCTTTAGAGAGAGAAATGCTCCAATAGGCAATTCATCTGTCTGCCATAGCCTCCTCCTCAAACAGACCGTTACCACCATACGCTTTGCCCACTTCTCTCACTTGTTCTTGTTTATCTTCTATCCGGCTGCGATGGTCATCGCACCATTAAATCACCTTGGTTAACTCATCAATGAAGTTTGGCAATGTGATTCCTCCTCATCTTCTCTGCAGCCTTCGATACAGTCAGTGATTCCTGCTCTTTCTCATTTAAGACTTCCATGTCCTGGTGCTTTAACTATTTTACTCTATTATATTCTAATAGCTAGCATGTGGCATGCAATGGCCTCTCCTCCCCCTGTGCTCAACCAGCTCTTGTACGTCCAAATGTTCCGTTCTGAGCCTACATTACATATACACCCAGCTGCTTGGTAGCATTATGTGTAATCTTTGGTTGAGCTTCCAAAATGTATTCCGAGGACTTTTAACTCTCCACCAACTATTTGCTCTGTGGCGATTGCTATTCTGTCCGACCACCTAGTAAGCCAACGTTTTCATCCATTAAGTATTGGAAATACTGTTCGATTTTCATCAGTGAATCAATGCCGATTCATTGATCCCACCTCATTGCCCATTGGGTCATTCAGGCTGAACCCAGCAATGTGCATCCTGCCACTCAGCTGGACACTCCATCGCAAAGACTGCTCTCCCCACCACAAAATCTGAATTTCTTCCTACCCTTCCATGAAGAAATTTGGCACATTTCATGATGTTGTAGGAGCGTTAAGTCAACTTATTGTTGCCTCTTCTTTCCACAATACAAATGCTTCTAAAACCAAAACTTTGTACGAACTGTTAATGTGTGTTTTTCTTACCTTATTGACTATCCATTTTTTCCAAAAAGCAAAACACCAGAGTTCTTGCTTAATAGAACATAGAACAGTACAGCACAGAACAGGCCCTTCGGCCCTCAATGTTGTGCCGAGCAATGATCACCCCACGTAACCCATATCCCTACAATCCCCCCATTAACCTTACACTACGGGCAATTTAGAATGGCCAATCCACCTAACCCGCACATCTTTGGACTGTGGGAGGAAACCGGAGCACCCGGAGGAAACCCACGCACACACAGGGAGGACGTGCAGACTCCACACAGACAGTGACCCAGCCGGGAATCGAACCTGGGACCCTGGAGCTGTGAAGCATTGATGCTAACCACCATGCTACCGTGAGGCCCCTAATGGAAAATATAAAAACACCTCACATGTTTGCTAAGTTTTTGCACCTCAGGGAATTGATTTCTATTATTGTCCTACAAGTTTTTTTAAAACCCTTGTGAGTCTCAAGTAGAACAGAGTTGAGGATACATTGATGCTATTATTTTCATTCTGCTGTTTTTGAGGTCAGTGTTAACTCATTGATATTGAAAAACAAAGCTGATTACAGTGCTCTGTAATTTTTCTAATTTTCTCTGATTGAACTATTATAGGGGATACAAATCTTTAATATAGAGAATAAGTAAACCAACCTTTATGTCATCTACACTTTTCTAAATTAAACAAAGAACAAAGAAAAGTACAGCACAGGAACAGGCCCTTCAGCCCTCCAAGCCTGTACCGAAGGTAAGGAATGACAGTTGTCAGGAAAACAAAGGAAGTTTTAAGGAAATTAGATTCGTACTGGTAAACATTTGAAATACGGTATAGTTTTGAGTGTGTTTAATTTAATGTTTTTGTGCTGGAAGGGTAAAACCTCTAGTTAGATTAATGCTAGACAAAGGTGTATGTATGCGTGGGGGTTGGTTAAGTTCCAACTGTATTTCTATAGCTGGGTGTTACATAGAATCATAGAATTTGCAGTGCAGAAGGAGGCCATTCGGCCCAGCGAGTCTCCACCGGCCCTTGGAAAGAGCACCCCACTTAAGCCCATGCCTCCACCTTATCCCGTAGCCCTGTAATCCAACCTAACCTTTTTGGACACTAAGGGCAATTTATCATGGCCAATCCACCTAACCTCTTTGGATTGTAGGAGGAAATCAGAGCACCCGGAGGAAACCTACGCAGACACGGGGAGAACGTGCAGACTCCGAACAGACATTGACCCAAGCCAGGAATTGAATCTGGGACCCTGGAGCTGTGAAGCAACTGTACTAACCACTGTGCTACCATGCTGCCCTGGCGTGATGAATAAAATAAAAAGCATAAAAATGTGGGTGTTGCTTTGCAACCGGGGTCCTGTAAGGCAGAAGAGCTTTAATGTGTTAGTTTAGCTAATTTGATAGCAGTTGGAGATGGGTAGTGAGAGAATAGGCAGCTCTCACAGCTCTGCTCGAAGCAATTGGTGTTAGAATGCTAAAGAGGGAACATCATAGTAGTAGACTCGCCAACTTTAAGGGCATTTAAGTGGACACTGGATAGACATATGGATGAAAATGGAATAGTGTAGGTCAGATAGGCTTCAGATGGTTTCACAGGTCGGCGCAACATCGAGGGCCGAAGGGCCCGTACTGCGCTGTAGTGTTCTATGTTCTATGTTCTATCTCAGCCTTGCTGGAAGAAACCAGATGCTGGAAATCTAGAGTTCACCGAGTTAAAGACATTAGGGAAAATTAAGGAGCAAGTCTAGAGTGAATGGAACAGAGGAAATTGAGAACCAGAACAGATTATTGCTCAGTAAAGTCACAGAGTGCCGAAAAGACATTGGATTATGAGAGGCCAGAAAGATATCTGCAGTCATGTTCCGGTTTGTGAGAAATTACTCCAGTTCGGGAGACGTTATTTGAAATAAATGTGGAAATTGGTGACTGGACCTCAAAGTCTGTGTAGAAGCCTTTGAAACAAAGGGACCCTGAAGGGAGAGGTGTAAAACCTGAAAGCGAAACCTTGATGGAAGCAGTGGAGGGAAAGGATAATTTTTTTAAATAAATAAATTTAGAGTACCCAATTCATTTTTTCCAATTAAGGGGCAATTTAGCGTGGCCAATTCACCTAGTCTGCACATCTTTGGGTTGTGGGAGTGAGACCCACACAAGTACAGGGAGAGAATGTGCAAACTCCACACAGACAGTGACCCAGGGCCGGGATTGAACCTGGGACCTCGGTGCCATGAGGCAGGAGTGCTAACCACTGCACCACCGTGCTGCCCAGGGAAAGGATAATTTAACAGAAGATTTGAAAGTGTGACTCACTGGTGTGGAAGCCGGAGTTCAGTGAGACAAGTGGCTCACGGTATAAGATTCATCTGGGGGAATTTTGTGGTGCTTAAAAGGAACTTTGCTAATGAGACTATTGTAGATTAAGATGTACTTTGTGATTCATGTTAATCGTTAGGCTGAAGGGGTGTAAAGGAGTATTATATAATAATCTAACTTTTCATGTTTAATAAATGCTTTTCCCTTGTTGTCAAAACTAATTGGCAGAGATACTCATGGAGTCCGGTAGTAATGGCTTCGTTGAGAATTTGGAGGTAGTTTTGACAGCACCGGGTTGGGGGCAGGGTCAAGGGAAATGCCGATTCGGGGGAACCATAGATTTGAGCCAGGGAAGTGGGATGGAAATTTTCGGAGATGGGAGGAGGTAGGAATTTGGACACTAAAAGATTTGTTTCTTGTGGGTCGTTTTGCAGGATTGAAGGAGCTGGGAGCGAAGTATGGGCTGGAGCAGGGGGGAATATTTAGATACATGCAGGTTCGAGACTTTGCCAGAAAGGAAATCAGAGCTTCCCAGTAGAGCCGGCTTCCACTTTGCTCGAGGAGATGCTGACGACAAGTGGGGGTAGTATCGGTAGTTTACGGGGCTATTTTGGAGGCTATTTTGGAGGATGAGAAGGCACCCCAGAAGGGATCAAGGCAAAGTGGGAGGAAGAGTTGGGAGAGGGTATGGAGGAGGGGTTCTAGTGTGAGGTTCTCCGGAGGGTGAACGCCTCCACCTCGTGTGCGAGGTTGGGGCTGATACAGCTGAATGTGGTGTATAGAGCGCATCTTACAAAGGTGAGGATGACTCAGCTCTTTAAGGGGGTCGAAGATGTATGTGAACGTTGCTGGGGGGGGGGCGGCGCTAACCACGTTCATATGTTCTGGTCCTGTCCAAAGCTGGAGGATTACTGGAAGGAGGTGTTTAGGGTAATCTCTAAAGTGGTGCATGTGAAATTGGATCCGGGCCCTCAGGAGGCCATATTCAGGGTGTCGGACCAGCCGGGGTTGGAAACGAGCGCGGAGGCAGATGTTGTAGCCTTCACCTCGTTGATTGCCCGAAGGCGGATCCTGTTAGGGTGGAGATCAACCTCTCCACCCTGTGCCTTGGCGTGGCGGGGGGACTTGCTGGAATTCTTGACACTTGGAAAAGGCCAAATTTGAACTGAGGGGAAGGATGGAGGGGTTCTACAATTCATGGGCGTTATTCATTATGCACTTTCAAGAATTGGATCACATCGGACATTAGGGGGGTTGGGGGCTGGGAGTGTTGGGGGGAGAGGGACTGTATGTGTTAATGGTGACGATGGGTGATTCCTGATTCCTTTTTGTCATTTGTTAATGTTAACATGCGGACTAATGTTTGGGGGTTTGGTGGGAGGATGGGATCATTGTTATTGTTATGGGGATTGACATTACATTAGTTACTGATTATTGTTTATTGTTGGGTGTAAATTTGGGAGAAAATGTGAAAAAGGAGGATAATAAAATCTATTTGAAAAAAACCTAATTGGCAGTCCTGTGACTCTGTTCCTCCACGTCATACGTAACAAAAAGTAACGGTTACGGTCTTTTGAGCCAGGGTTGCATTCTGCGATCTTCCTGCCCAGTAATATCAATTGGGATAGTCTTGCGGATGAAACATTTTTCTACTTGGTGTTCAGAGATAGTATCAAGCATGTAAACGTTAAATCCACTACAGGTGAGGTGCTCTCAACTATCTGCAGTTACCTCCGAGTTTAACCTTGTAGGATCAATGTGGCATTTTAATTTTGTCATATCATAACTGTGGCTATTCTGAACAGAGGTGCAATTTAATGTAAGCTATTGGTAGTCTTGTGATTTGCATTATCAGCTTACTTTAGATTCACTTTAGAATCTACAGCTAACAGAGCGAGATTTATATTTCATCAATTACATTAGGTTCCATCTCCCAGAGCTACAGGATACAATGCTTATATATTGTGTGCCAAAATCACTGAGCTAACTCCCTCCTCTTCTTTGAAAGCTGTCACTGAATCTTTTACATCCACCTGAGCAGGCAGACAAGACCTCAGCTTGATGTCTAATCCAAAAAAAGCACCTCAACAATGTACACCTCCCCAAGGATTGTTGAAGTTTTAGCCTAAAGCCCAAATCTATTGTTGATGAATAAGTTTGGTGCTTCTTTATCCTTCCAAAAACAAACTATATCCATGGATTAGGGACCCCTTGTTAGATATTGTGATAATTCCCCATAAATTTACAAGGATCTGTTTTGGGACCACTGCTGTTTGTCATTTTTATAAATGACCTGGAACAGGGTGTAGAAGGATGGGTTAGTAAATTTGCAGATGACACAAAGGTCGGTGGAGTTGTGGATAGTGCTGAAGGATGTTATAGGATACAGAGGGACATAGATAAGCTGCAGAGCTGGGCTGAGAGGTGGCAGATGGAGTTTAATGCGGAAAAGTATGAGGTGGTTCACTTTGGAAGGAGTAACAGGAATGCAGAGTACTGGGCTAATGGCAAGATTCTTGGTAGTGTAGATGAACAGAGAGATCTCAGCATCCAGGTACATAAATCCCTGAAAGTTGCCACCCAGGTTAATAGGGCTGTTAAGAAGGCATATGGTGTGCTTGCCTTTATCAGCAGGGGGATTGAGTTTCGGAGCCATAAGGTCATGCTGCAGCTGTACATAACTCTGGTGCGGCCGCACCTGGAGTACTGCATGCAGTTCTGGTCACCACATTACTGTATAGGAAGGATGTGGAAGCTTTGGAAAGGGTTCAGAGGAGATTTACTAGGATGTTGCCTGGTATGGAGGGAAGGTCTTACGAGGAAAGGCTCAGGGACTTGAGGTTTTTTTCGTTAGAGAGGAGAAGGCTGAGAAGTGACTTAATAGAGACATATAAGATAGTCAGAGGGTTAGATAGGGTGGACAGTGAGAGTCTTTTTCCTCGGATGGTGATGACCAACACGAGGGGACATACCTTTAAATTGAGGGGTGATAGATATAGGACAGATGTCAGAGGCAGTTTCTTTACTCAGAGAGTAGTAGGGGTGTGGAACGCCCTGCCTGCAACAGTAGTAGACTCGCCAACTTTAAGGGCATTTAAGTGGTCACTGGATAGACATATGGATGAAAATGGAATAGTGTAGGTCAGATAAGCTTCAGATGGTTTCACAGGTCGGCGCAACATCAAGGGCCGAAGGGCCTGTACTGCGCTGTAGTGTTCTATAATTTACTTAAAATGATTCTCATACCATTCTTTCTGCAACATGACCCTCAACTGTGTGACAAGCAAAACATTGTGCTATTTAGAGAATGTGCTCCATTTAGAGATAGAAACTATAAGTGCATTAAGTAGACAAGCACAAGTTAAGTAGGAAATGTATGCTCTATATTAATAACTTAAGCCATGTGCTAAATTAGTGATAAAGCACTGACTTTATCGTTTTAGATACATATTTTATTATATAACCATTCAAATTTTTCTTCAGGCAGGATATGATTAATTGCAAATGAAACTATGACAATTTAAACAAGTTACATTTTGAGCATGTATTTCAAATAGTATTTGCAAGGGTCATATTTAAGCTTGTATATATTCACACTATTGTGGCCAAGGGAGGTGGCCAATGCAGGATTGAGGGTGTTGTACCTAAATGCGCGCAGAATACGGAACAAGGTAAATGAACTTGTTGCGCACATTGAAATTTGCCGGTAGGATGTTGTGGGCATAACAAAGACGTGGCTGCAAGGGGATCAGGGCTGGGATCTAAATATCCAAGGATATATGTCCTATTGAAAGGACAGGCAGATGGGAAAAGGGGGAGAGGTTGCGTTGTTAGTAAGGAATGAAGTTAAATCGATAGTAAGGAGAGATATAGGATCAGAAGGCATTGAGGGCGAAATTCTCCGACCCCCACGACGGGTGGGAGAATAGCGGGAGGGCCTTCCCGACATTTTTGCCGCCCTCCCGCTATTCCCCCCCCCCCCCCCCCCCCCCCCCCCGCCGAAGTCCCGACCCGAATCGCTGCCGCCGTTTTTTTACGGCCGGCAGCGATTCTCAGCTGTTAGATGGGCCGAAGTCCCAGCCCTTTCCGCAGTTTTTACGAACGGCAAACACACCTGGTCTTGCCGTTCGTAAAAATGGCGTCACAAACTCGCTTTTTATAACCATGGCACCGATTGGCACGGCAGTACCACGGCCGTGCCAAGGGTGCCATGGGCCCGCGATCGGTGGGCACCGATCGCGGGCAGCGGGCCCGATGCCCGCGCACTACTTGTCCTTCCGCCGCCCCGCAGTATCCATTCGCGGGGCGGCTGAGGGGCAACCCGGCCCGCGCATGCGCAGGTTTCGCGCAAAAACGCGATGACGTCACCCGCGCATGCGCGGGTTGGAGTCGTCCAAACTGCGCATGCGCGGCTGACGTCATATGACGCGTCAGCCGGCGCTAACTCCAGCAAGCGGGCTTAACGATTTTCGTTAAGCCCGTCTTGCCGGAGCCTACGGCGTCGGGCTGCTAGCCCCGACCGGGGACCAGAATCGGTCCCCGGTCGGGAAGGGGCGCGCTGCCGTAAAACCCGCCCGGGTTTTACGGCAGCTTTACGATTTCTCCCGTTTTGGGAGAATCTCGCCCTGAATCTCTGTGGGTAGAGTTGAGGAATCGCAAAGGTAAAAAGACCCTGATGGGAGTTATGTACAGGCCCCCTAGCAGTAGTCAGGATGTGGGGCAGAAAATAAATCAGGAGATAGAAAAGGGATGCAAAAAAGGCAATATTATAATAATCATGGGGACTTCAATGTGCAGGTGGACTGGGAAAATCAGGTTGGTAGTGGATCCCAAGAAATGAAATTTGTGGAATGTCTAAGCGATGTTTTTTTGGAGCAGCTTGTGACAGAGCCTACTAGGTACAGGCAATTCTGGATTTGGTAATGTGTAATGAGGCAGACTTGATTAGGGAACTTAAGGTGAAGGAACCCTTAGGGAGCAGTGACCACAATACCATAGAATTTACCCTGCAGTTTGAGAGGGAAAAGCTGCAATCAGATATAACAGTATTACAATTAAATAAGGGTAACTACAAAGATATGAGGGAGGAGCTAGTCAGAGTTGATTGGAGAAAGAGCCTACCAGGGAAGACAGTGGAACAGCAATGGCAGGAGTTTTTAGGGGTTATGAGGGAGGCACAACAGAAATTCATCCCAAGGAGGAGGAAACATGCTAAGGGGAGGACAAGGCATCCATGGCTGACGAGGGATGTCAAGGACAGCATAAAGGCTAAGGAAAAACCATACAAAGTGGAGAGGATTAGTGGGAAACCAGAGGATTGGGAAGCCTTTAAAAGCGAACAGAGAACAACTAAAAAAGCAATAAGGGGGGGGAGAGAAGGTGAAGTACGCGTGCAAGCTAGCTAGTAATATAAAGGAAGATAGGAAGAGATTTTTTTCAATATATTAAAGGTAAGAGAGAGGCAAAAATAGACATTGGAACACTAGAAAATGTGCCTGGAGAAGTAATAATAGGAAAGAAAGAAATGGCAGACAAACTGAATAGTTACTTTGCATCAGTCTTCACGGTGGAAGACACCAGTGGGATGCCAGACCTTCAGGAGAACCATGGGGCAGAGCTGAGTGCAGTGACCATTACTAAGGAGAAGGTTCTGGGGAAACTGAAAGGTCTGAAGGTGGATAAATCAACTGGATCAGATGGACTATACCCCAGGATCCTAAAAGAGATAGCTGAGGAAATTGTGGAGGCATGAGAGATGATCTTTCAGGAATCACTGGAGGCAGGAAGGGTTTCAGAGGACTGGAAGGTGATTAATGTAACACCGCTGACAAGATGGGAGGGAGGCAGAAGATGGGAACTTTAGGCCAGTTAGCCTGACTTTGGTCATTGGTAAGATTTTAGAGTCTGTTATTAAAGATGAGATCGCGAAGCACTTGGAAGTGTATGGTAAAATAGGACTGAGTCAGCACAGCTTTGTCAAAGGGAGGTCCTGTCGGACAAATCTGTTGTTACATTATGGTCAGTGGGAAACTGGAGGGGGTGCAGGTGGTATAAGTAAATGTGTATGCGCCAAATTGGGATGATGTGGAGTTTATAAAGAGGATGTTGGTGAAGATACCGGACCTGGACTCGCACAGGTTGGTCATGGGAGGGGACTTCAACACAGTTATTGACCCTGGCTTGGACCGGTCAAGCTCGAAAATGGGCAGGGTGCCAGCAATGGCAAAGGAACTGAAAGGGTTCATGGAGCAGATGGGAGGAGTGGATCCATGGAGATTTGGGCAGCCGAGGGTGAAGGAGTTCTCCTTCTACTCACATGTGCATAAAGTGTACTGCCGGATTGATTTCTTTATTTTGAGCAGGGCCATACTGGCAGGGATGGTGGACACGGGGTACTCGGCGATCACAATCTCAGACCATGCTCCGCATTGGGTTGACCTACAGGTTAGTAAACACAGTAACCAGCGCCCGCAATGGAGGTTAGATGTGGGACTTTGAGCTGACGAAGGTGTCTGTGAGCTACCTGGAGGTCAACGACATGGAGGAAATTTCAGCAGCGGTGGTCTGGGAAGCACTGAAGGAGGTGGTCAGAGGGGAGCTGATCTCGATACGGGCCCACAGGGAGAAGGTGGACAGGGCAGAGACGGACCGACTGGTAAAGGAGGTATTACAGATCGATAGGAGGTATGCGGAGACCCCAGAGGCAGGGCTTTTAAGGGAACGGCGGAGGCTACAGGCGGAGTTTGGCTTGTTAACCACAGGGAGGGCGGTGGAGCAGCTGAAAAAGGCGAGGGGAGCGATCTATAAGCATGGAGAGAAGGCCAGTGGAATGCTTGCACAGCAGCTTAGAAAGAGGAAGGCAGCCAGGGAGATAGGGAAAGTAAATGACGGAGATGGGAACCTGGTTGGAGATTCAGCAGGGGTGAATAAGGCGTTTAGGGATGTTTACAGCAGACTGTACAGGTCAGAGACCCCTACGGGGCCAGAGGGGATGAGGCACTTCTTGGAGGGACTGAATTTCCCGAGGCGGACTGGGAGCTGGTAGAAGGGCTGGGGGCCCCGATCGGGTCGGAAGAGATAGTGGAGGTTCTGAAGGCCATGCAGTCGGATAAATCCCTGGGGCTGGACGGGTACTCAGTGGAGTTTTATAAAAAGCTCTCTGGGATATTGGGGCCGGTGTTGATGAGGATGTTCAATGAGGCAAGGGAAAGAGGGGCGTTGCCCCGACGATGTCACAGGCAACAATTTTGCTGATTCTGAAGCGGGACAAGAACCCGGACTGTGTGGGTCCTACAGGCCGATATCCCTGTTGAATGTGGATACTAAACTGCTGGCCAAAATTTTGTCCTCCAGGATTGAGGATTGAGTTTCGGACAGTATTGGGGAGAAGCAGACGGGGTTTATTCAGGGTAGGCAGTTGGTGGCCAATGTAAGAAGGTTGTTAAACGTGATCATGATGCCCCCGGAATGTAGGGAGGTAGAGGTAGTGGATGCAGAAAAGGCTTTTGATCGGGTACAATGGGATTATCTGTGGGAGGTACTGGGACGGACAGTTCAGATTTGGGCGGGGCTTTATTGACTGGGTCAGGTTGCTGTATCAGGTTCCTGTGGCAAGTGTACGGACGAATAGGACAACATCGGACTATTTTAGACTGCATCGGGGACGAGACAGGGATGCCCCCTCTCCCCACTATTGTTCGCGCTAGCTATAGAGCCATTGGCAATTGCTCTGAGAGCCTCAAGGGGCTGGAAGGGGCTGGTCCGTGGAGGGGGGGTGGTGTGGAGCACAAAGTCTCGCTCTCTGCAGATAACCTACTTCTGTATATATCGGACCCAATAGAGGGGATGGAAGAAATCATGAGGATTCTAGAGAAATTTGGCTGGTTTTCGGGGTATAAGCTAAATATGGGGAAAAGTGAGATGTTTGCGGTCCAGGCGAGGGGACAGGAGAGGCGATTGGGGGAGCTGCCGTTTAGATTAGTAGGGGTAAGCGTTAGATACCTAGGCATTCAAGTGGCACGGGAATGAGACGGGTTGCATATATTAAATCTGGCCCGACTAGTGGACCAAATGAAGGATGATTTTCGGAGATAGGACACGCTTCCGTTGTCTCTGGCTGGGAGGGTACAGACGGTGAAGATGACGGTCCTCCCGAGATTCCTGTTTGTATTTCAGTGTCTCCGCATTTTTATTCCGCGGTCCTTTTTTAAACGGGTCAACAAATCACTGGCTTAGTTTGGGCGGGCAAGACCCCGCGAGTAAGGAAGGTAATGTTTGAGCGGAGTCGGGGAGAGGGCGGGCTGGCGCTGCCAAATTTTAATAACTATTACTGAGCAGCAAATATAGCCATGATCAGAAAGTGGGTGGTGGGGAAGGGGTCGGCATGGGAGCGTATGGAGGCGACTTCATGCAAGGGCACCAGTCTGGGAGTGTTGGGAAGTGCACCTCTGCCGTTCCTGCCGGCACGGTACTCCACCAGCCCTGTGTTGGTGGCAGCCCTGAGAGTCTGGGGGCAATGAAGGAGACATGTGGGAGCAGAGGGAGCATCGGTCTAGTCCCCAATCTGTAATAATCACCTGCTTGCCCCGGGAAGTATGGATGGGGGGTTCCATATATGGCGGAGAGCAGGGATTGAGAGGATGGGGATAAGTTTATCGAGGGGAGCTTTCCGAGTATGAGGGTGCAGGAGGAGAAGTTTGGGTTGGCGAGGGGAAACAAATTCAGGTATCTGCAGGTACGGGACTTCCTATGTAAACGGGTGTCAACCTTCCCTCTCCTACCGCTAAGGGGGATTCAGGACAGGATAGTTTCCAGAGGGTGGGTAGGGGAAAGGAGTGTCTCTGCCATTTACAAGGAACTTATGGGGTCAGAGGTGATGCAGACCGAGGAGCTGAAGCGCAAGTGGGAGGAGGAGATGGGAGGTGAGATGGATGATGGTCTATGGGCAGACGCATTGAGTAGAGTCAACGCATCCGCAACATGTGCCAGGCTCAGTCTGATACAATTTAAGGTCGTTCACCGGGCTCACATGACAGTGGCCGGATGAGCAGATTCTTTGGGGTGGAAGACAGGTGTGCAAAGTGTACGGGAGGACCAGCGAACCATGTCCACATGTTTTGGACATGTCCGAAGCTTAGGGGATTCTGGCAGGGGTTTGCAGATGTCACGTCCACAGTGTTAAAAACAACAAGGGTGGCACTGAGTCCAGAGGTGGCGATATTCGGGGTGTCAGAATACTCGGGAATCCAGGAGAAGAAAGAGACAGACGTTCTGGCCTTTGCTTCCCTGGTAGCCCAGAGACGGATACTATTAGCTTGGAGGGACCCAAAGCCCCTGAAGTCGGAGACCTGGCTATCGGACATGGCTAGCTTTCTCTGTATGGAGAAAATCAAGTTCGCCTTGAGAGGGTCACTGTTAGGATTCACCCGGAGGTGGCAACCATTTGTCGACTATGTCGCGGAAAATTCATCGTCAACGGCGGGGGGGGGGGGGGGGGGGGGGGGGTTAGTTTAGCTTAGAGTAGGAGGTTAATAAAGGTGGGACCTGTAAGGAAGGGAGACGGCTTTTGCACTATGTTTATAGCTTCATGTATATTGTTTATTTTGTTGTTGTTACAATACCAAAAATACCTCAATAAAATGTTTATTAAAAAAAAATACAATGTGGGCGACTTCCGGTAGCGGCAATGACCAGCACGTTCGGAGGCTCCCGAAAAAAACGGACTTCGGGGCTTTTTTAAAGGCCCCCAACGGAGATTAAGAGGCAAATCCCGATGGGGGAAGAGGCCAGGAGTCGCCCCAGAGATCCCATGGTGCAGGCCAGGAGTGGAGCAGGGAGAGAATCGGGAGGAAAAACTCTTGGAAAAAATTGGGACCCGAAGGACAAAATGGCGGCCGGCGAAAGTTTTGAAGAACTGAAGAAGTGGGTCTAGGAGCAGCAGACGACTCTGCTGCGCTGCTTCCAGGATCTGAAAGTGGAGCTGCTGGAGTCCATCAAGGTAACCAACAGGGAACTGATGGAGACCCAGACGGCCCAGGGGGCTGCGATCCAGGAGCTGCAGCAGCAGGCCGCCAAGAGGGAGGACGAGGTCGCGGCCGTGGTGGGGAAGGTGGAGGTGCACGAGGCACTCCATAAAAGATGGCAGGAGCGGTTCGAGGAGTTGGACAACCGGTCGAGGAGGAAGAATTTACGGATCCTGGGCCTCACGGAGGGGCTGGAGGGGTCGGACCTAGCGACCTACGTGGTGATGGTGCTGAACACGCTGATGGGGGCTGGGTCCTTCCAGGGGCCCCTGGAGTTGGAGGAGGCCCACAGAATTCTGGCTAGGAGACCCAAGCCGAACGAGCCGCCGCGGGCGGTGTTGGTGAGGTTCCACTGGTTCGTGGATCGTGAGTGTGTGCTCCGGTGGGCCAAGAAGGAGCGGAGCAGCAAATGGGAGAACACGGAGGTGCAGATCTTCCAGGACTGGAGTGCGGAGGTGGCGAGGCGGAGGGCCGGGTTTAACCGGACGAAGGCGGTGCTCCACAGACGGAAGGTGAAGTTTGGAATGCTGCAGTCGGCGAGTCTGTGGGTCACCTACAAGGATCGGCACCACTATTTTGAGTCCCCGGAGGAGGCGTGGGCCTTCGTGCAAGCCGAGAAACTGGACACAAACTGAGGGTCCCTCGGATGGGGGATGCTGTAGAATACTGTATTTATTTATACTGTATGTGTATTTGCGGGGTTTAGGGTATGATGTGGGGTGGCCGTACGGGTGTTTTCTTTATGGGTTTTCTAGCAGGAGTTGGGTGGACGGGTTTGGACTGAGGGGTAAACGGGGTGTTTGGGGAGCTGGTGGGGGGGACTGACAATGGGAGTGGCCCTGGAGGAGGTGGGGCCTGGCAGGGCGAAAGCGCGGGCTTTGCGCTGGGTGAGGGAGGGGGCGGGGTTTTCTTTTCCCGCGCAGGAGCGGGGGAGGGTGGACTGGTTGATGGGCACTATGGAGGAGGGGCAGTCCCACGTTGGGAGGAGCCGAAAGTAGGGCGGGAGCCGCCAGGGTCAGCAGAAGATAGCTGGCTCACGGGAGTGCTGTAGAGGGGGGGGCACGGCTAGGAGGGGTCCTAGCCTGGGGGGGGGGGGGGAGGGGAGGGGGGGGGGTTACCGGGTTGCTGCTGAAACGGTCAGGAAGGAGCTGGAGGACGCAGGGGGTGCTGGAGGGGGGGAGGTGCCGCCGTGGGAAACTGGCAGAGCGTGGGATGCTGGCCGGGGGTGGGCAAGGCTATGGTGGGGTATGGCTAATCGGCAGGGGAAGGAGGCAGGGAGCCCTCGGATCCGGCTGATAACCTGGAATGTGAGGGGGCTGAATGGGCCGGTCAAAAGGGCCCGAGTAGTTGCGCACCTGAAGGGACTGAAGGCGGATGTGGCCATGCTCCAGGAGACACACCTGAGAGTGGTGGACCAGGTCCGGCTGAGAAAGGGGTGGGTGGGCCAGGTATTCCACTCAGGGCTAGATGAGAAGAGTAAGGGGGTGGCAATCCTGGTGGGGAAGAAGGTGCCGTTTGAGGTGTTGAAGGTGGTGTCTGACAGTGGCGGGAGGTACGTGATGGTGAGTGGCAAGCTGCAGGGGGAGCGGGTAGTGTTGGTGAATGTTTATGCCCCAAATTGGGACGATGCGGGGTTCATGCGGTGTATGCTGGGCCGCATTCCGGACCTGGAGGTGGGGGGCCTGATCATTGGGGGGAGACTTTAACACTGTACTGGATCCCCCATTGGATCGATCCAAGTCCCGGACGGGTAGGAGGCTGGCGGCGGCTAAGGTGCTGAGGAGATTTATGGACCAGATTGGGGGGGGGGGGGGGGGGGGGGGGGGGGGGGTGGGTCCTGGAGGTTTGCGAGACCAAGGGCCAGGGAATACTCATTTCATTTTTCTCCCATGTACATAAGGCCTACTTGAGGATTGACTTTTTTGTCCTGAGCAGGGGGCTGGTGTCGAGGGTGGAGGAAGTGGAATACTCCGCCATTGCCATTTCGGACCATGCCCCGCACTGGATGGACCTCGGGCTGGGGGAAGAGAGGGACCAACGTCCGCTCTGGCGCATGGAGGTGGGGCTGTAGGCAGAGGAGGAGGTGGCCGGGAGGGTCCGGGGGTGTATTGAGAGGTACCTCGAGGCCAATGATAACGGGGAGGTTCGGGTGGGGACGGTCTGGGAGGCATTGAAGGCGGTGATGAGGGGGGAATTGATCTCCATCCGAACCCATAGGGAGAGGGGGGAGCAGAGGGAGAGGGAGAGACTGATAGGGGAGATGGTGCAGGTGGATAGGAGATATGCGGAGGCCCCAGAGGAGGGATTGCTGGGGGAGAGGCGTAGCCTTCAGGCCAGATTTGACCTACTGACAACCAGAAAGGCGGAAGCCCAGTGGAGGAAAGCACAGGGGGCGGTGTATGAACACGGGGAGAAGGCGAGCAGGATGCTGGCGCACCAGCTCCGGAAGCGAGCCGCGGCCAGGGAGATTGGGGGCGTGAAGGATAGCGCCGGGAAGGTCGTGCGGAGGGGGGTAGAGGTCAATGGGGTCTTCAGGGACTTTTATGGGGAACTGTACCGGTCTGAGCCCCCGGTGGAGGAGGGTGGAATGGGGCGCTTCCTGGACAGGTTGCGTTTCCAGAGGGTGGAAGAGGAGCGGGTGGAGGGACTAGGGGCGCCGATCGAGTTGGAGGAGGTTGTCAAAGGGATAGGGAGCATGCAGTCGGGGAAGGCGCCGGGGCCGGACGGGTTTCCGGCGGAATTTTATAAAAAGTATTTGGACCTGTTGGGCCCCCTGTTGGTCCGGACCTTTAACGAGGCATGGGAGGGGGGCTTTGCCCCCCACTATGTCGCGGGCACTGATTTCCTTGATCCTGAAGCGGGACAAGGACCCTCTGCAGTGTGGATCATATAGGCCGATTTTGTTGCTGAATGCCGATGCTAAGCTGCTGACAAAGATCTTGGCCACTAGAATAGAGGATTGTGTGCCGGGGGTCATACATGAGGACCAGACGGGGTTTGTGAAGGGAAGGCAGCTGAACACAAATGTGCGAAGGCTCCTCAATGTCATTATGATGCCGGCGGTGGAAGGGGAGGCGGAGATAGTGGTGGCGTTGGACGCGGAGAAGGCCTTCGATAGGGTGGAGTGGGAGTACTTGTGGGAGGTGTTGGAGAGGTTTGGGTTTGGGGAGGGGTTTATTCGGTGGGTGAGGCTGCTCTACGAGGCCCCGATGGCAAGTGTAGCCACGAATAGGAGGAGGTCGGAGTACTTTCGGCTGTACTGGGGGACGAGACGGGGTGCCCCCTGTCCCCCTTGCTCTTCCCGTTGGCAATTGAGCCCCTGGCCATGGCATTGAGGGAGTCAGGGAACTGGAGGGGCATGGTGTGGGGGGGGGGAGCATCGAGTGTCACTGTACGTGGACGACCTGCTGCTGTATGTGGCGGACCCGGTGGGGGGGGATGCCAGAGGTGATGAGGATCCTTGGGGAATTCGGGGTATAAGCTGAACCTGGGCAAGAGCGAGGTGTATGTGGTGCATCCGGGGGATCAAGAGGAGGGGATTGGTAGGCTCCCACTGAAGCAGGCAGGGAAGAGCTTCAGGTATCTAGGGGTCCAGGTGGCTGGGAGTTGGGGGGCCCTGCACAAGCTCAACCTCACAAGGTTGGTGGAGCAGATGGAGGAGGAGTTTAAGAGGTGGGATATGTTACCGCTGTCACTGGCGGGGAGGGTGCAGTCCGTCAAGATGACGGTGCTCCCGAGGTTTTTGTTCTTGTTCCAGTGCCTCCCCATCTTTATCCCAAAGGCCTTTTTCAGGAGGGTCAACAGCAGTATCACGGGATTTGTGTGGTCGCATGGGACTCCGAGGGTTCGAAGAGTGTTCCTGGAACGAGGCAGGGATAGGGGGGGGCTGGCGTTGCCCAACCTCTGTGGGTACTACTGGGCGGCCAATGCAGCGATGGTGCGTAAGTGGGTAATGGGCGAGGAGGGGGCAGCGTGGAAGAGGATGGAGGCGGCGTCTTGTGTGGGCACGAACCTGGAGGATAGCAAATGTGGTCCCTTTGTTCAAGAAGGGGAGTAGAGATAACCCCGGTAACTATAGGCCGGTGAGCCTAACATCTGTGGTGGGTAAAGTCTTGGAGAGGATTATAAAAGATACGATTTATAATCATCTAGATAGGAATAATATGATTAGGGATAGTCAGCATGGTTTTGTGAAGGGTAGGTCATGCCTCACAAACCTTATCGAGTTCTTTGAGAAGGTGACTGAACAGGTGGACGAGGGTAAAGCAGTTGATGTGGTGTATATGGATTTCAGTAAAGCGTTTGATAAGGTTCCCCACAGTCGGCTATTGCAGAAAATACAGAGGCTGGGGATTGAGGGTGATTTAGAGATGTGGATCAGAAATTGGCTAGTTGAAAGAAGACAGAGAGTGGTGGTTGATGGGAAATGTTCAGAATGGAGTTCAGTTACGAGTGGCGTACCACAAGGATCTGTTCTGGGGCCGTTGCTGTTTGTCATTTTTATAAATGACCTAGAGGAGGGAGCAGAAAGATGGGTAAGTAAATTTGCAGACGACACTAAAGTCGGTGGAGTTGTAGACAGTGCGGAAGGATGTTGCAGGTTACAGAGGGACATAGATAAGCTGCAGAGCTGGGCTGAGAGGTGGCAAATGGAGTTTAATGTGGAGAAGTGTGAGGTGATTCACTTTGGAAAGAATAACAGGAATGCGGAATATTTGGCTAATGGTAAAATTCTTGGTAGTGTGGATGAGCAGAGGGATCTCGGTGTCCATGTACATAGATCCCTGAAAGTTGCCACCCAGGTTGATAGGGTTGTGAAGAAGGCCTATGGTGTGATGGCCTTTATTGGTAGAGGGATTGAGTTCCGGAGCCATGAGGTCATGTTGCAGTTGTACAAAACTCTAGTATGGCCGCATTTGGAGTATTGCGTACAGTTCTGGTCGCCTCATTATAGGAAGGACGTGGAAGCTTTGGAACGGGTGCAGAGGAGATTTACCAGGTTGTTGCCTGGTATGGAGGGAAAATCTTATGAGGAAAGGCTGATGGACTTGAGGTTGTTTTCGTTAGAGAGAAGAAGGTTAAGAGGTGACCTAATAGAGGCATACAAAATGATCAGAGGGTTAGATAGGGTGGACAGCGAGAGCCTTCTTCCGCGGATGGAGGTGGCTATCACGAGGGGACATAGCCTTAAATTGAGGGGTAATAGATATAGGACAGAGGTCAGAGGTGGGTTTTTTACGCAAAGAGTGGTGAGGCCGTGGAATGCCCTACCTGCAACAGTAGTGAACTCGCCAACATTGAGGGCATTTAAAAGTTTATTGGATAAGCATATGGATGATAAGGGCATAGTGTAGGTTAGATGGCCTTTAGTTTTTTTTCCATGTCGGTGCAACATTGAGGGCCGAAGGGCCTGTACTGCGCTGTATCGTTCTATGTTCTATGTTCTAGTAACGGCGCCGTTGCCGCCGAGGTATGCCACGAGCCCGGTGGTGGCGGCTACCCTCAAATTTGGGGGCAATGGAGACGGCACAGAGGAGAAATGGGGGGCTCGATGGAGGCCCCGATACGGGGGAACCATCGGTTCGTCCCAGGGAGCATTGATAGCGGATTCCGGGGCTGGCACAGGGCAGGGGTTAGGAGGTTGAGGGACCTGTTTGTGGAGGGGAGGTTCGCGAGCTTGGGGGAGTTAGAGGGGAAGTTTGGGCTCCCCCCCGGGGAACATGTTTAGGTACATCCAGGTGAGGGCGTTTGCCAGGCAGCAGGTGGAGGGGTTCCCCTTGCTGCCTCCACGAGGGGTGCGGGATCGGTTGCTCTCGGGGGTGTGGGTTGGAGGAGGGAGGATCTCGGACATATACCGGGCGATGCAGGAGGTAGACGAGGCCTCGGTGGAGGAACTGAAGGGTAAATGGGAAGAGGAGCTGGGTTAGGAGATTGAGGAGGGGACATGGGCGGATGCCCTGGAGAGAGTGAATTCCTCCTCTTCCTGTGCGAGGCTTAGCCTCATACAGTTCAAGGTGCTGCATAGGGCCCACATGACTGGGACAAGGATGAGTAGGTTTCTCGGGGGCGAGGACAGGTGTGCTAGGTGCTCGGAGAGCCCAGCGAACCACGTCCATATGTTTTGGGCGTGCCCAGCGTTGGGGGAGTTTTGGAAGGGGGTAGCAAAGACGGTGTCGAGGGTGGTGGGACCCAGGGTCGAGCCAGGCTGGGGACTCGCAATTTTTGGGGTGGCAGTGGAGCCGGGAGTGCAGGAGGCGATAGAGGCTGGGGTCCTGGCCTTTGCGTCCCTAGTAGCCCGGCGGAGGATCTTGCTCCAGTGGAAGGATGCGAGGCCCCCAAGCGTGGAGGCCTGGATCTCGGATATGGCAGGGTTCATTAAATTGGAGAGGGTGAAATTTGCCCTGAGGGGATCAGTACAAGGGTTTTTCAGGCGGTGGCAGCCCTTTCTGGACTTCCTGGCGGAACGGTAGGGAAATAGGCCGACAGCAACAGCAACCGGGGGGGGGGGGGGGGGGGGGGGGGAAGGATGGGGGGGAGGGATAACTGTACACATGGGTTTGTGGAGGGTGCTATCTCTCTCCCTTGTTTTTTTTTGTTTTTTCTCTTTTCTCTGTCTTTTGGTTTCTGTTTTTTTTCCCTTTTGTTTGAAGTTGCTCTTGCAGCTCGGGGGCATTGTTTACGGGGTGTTACCGCGGGTGTACGTTAATAGAGTTATGATGTTTATATTTTGTAAAAACTTCAATAAAAATTATTTATTAAAAAAAAAATACAATGTGGAAACGTGTGAGGTTTTGCACTTTGGAAGGAGGAATCTAAGCATAGACTATTTTCTAAATGGGGAAATGCTTCGGAAAGCAGAAGCACAAAGCGACTTGGGAGTCCTTGTTCAATCCTCTTAAGGTTAATGTGCAGGTTCAATCGGCAGTAAAGAAGGCAAATGCAATGTTAGCATTCATGTCAAGAGGGCTAGAATACAAGACCAGGGATGTACTTCTGAGGCTGTATAAGGCTCTGGTCAAACCCCATTTGGAGTATTGTGAGCAGTTTTGGGCCCCATGTCTAAGGAAGGATGTGCTGGCCTTGGAAAGGGTCCGGAGGAGGTTCACAAGAATGATCCCTGGAATGAAGAACTTGTCGTATGAGGAACATTTGAAGACTCTGGGTCTGTACTCGGAGTTTAGAAGGATGAGAGGGGATTTTATTGAAATGTACAAGATACTGCGAGACCTGGATAGAGTGGACATGGAGAGGATGTTTCCACTTGTGGGAAAAACTAGAACCAGAGAACACCATTTCAGATTAAAGGGACAATCCTTTAAAACAAAGATGAGGAGGAATTTTTTCAGCCAGAGGGTGGTGAATCTGTGGAACTCACAGCCGCAGAAGGCTGTGGAGGCCAATTCACTGAGTGTCTTTAAGACAGAGATAAATAGGTTCTTGATTAATAAGGGGATCAGGGGTTATGGGGAGAAGGCAGGAGAATGGGGATGAGAAAATATCAGCCATGAGTGAATGGCTGAGCAGACTCGATGGGCCAAGTGGCTTAATTCTGCTCCTATGTCTTATGGTCTTACCAGTTAATTCCTGGGTAAACATACATAGCCAATTAGCAGTAAAAGGAAACCTGCCCACTGGATTTGGCCTTGAAAGCAGCCAAGAAAAATAATGTAACTACAATGGTTGCACTGTTGTTCATGAATGTAGGTGACAGAATTTTCTCAAGAGCAAAAATGAAAGAAAGAGAAAGTATGATCTGACCAATCATGCGGATGTAGCTTTAATATGACATCACAATACAAATTTCTATACCAAAATAATGTTTACTGTTAACTCTATCAATAAATTTAGTGCATAATACTGTGTGTCAAAAAATAATTTAATGAAGAATTCATCTCGGAAAGGAAATTTATGAACCATTAGGGTGGAGAATTGTCCCTTCTTCCATTAGATACCTGTAAGAAAAAGAAAGAACTTTCATTTCCATCCCATTAATAGTGTATTTATATTTGGACAAGACTTGAGATTTAGATTAAACATTTTTGTTTTTGTTAGCTGGGTGTCTGACATACAGAAACATATCACCATACTTGATCATTTCGAAATTGGGTTGCTAAGAAATCCACGGAATTTTCATTCCTTTGACATAGAATCATAGAATCCCAACAGTGCAGAAGGAGGCCATTCGGCCCATCGAGTCTACACCGACCCTCGGAAACAGTGCCCTACCGAGGCCCACGCCTCCACCCTATCCCCACCTCACCTTTTGGACACTAAGGGGCAATTTAGTATGACCAAACCAGCCAACCTGCACATCTTTGGACTGTGGGAGGAAACCGGAGAACCCGGAGGAAACCCACACAGATACAGAGAGAACATGCAAACTCCGCACAGACAGTCACCCAAGGCCGGAATCGAACCCGGGTCCCTGGAAATGTGATGCAGCAGTGCTAACCACTGTACCACTGTGCCGCCATGGTGTATGCACTCTCTCCCTGCAGGGGATACACCCGAAATACCTAAATCACAAGTACTTAGGTCCAAGTTTGCAAAACAAATTCCAAGGAACCAGAGATCCAGACAGAGGTACTGCTGAGAATTAAGCAGCTAACACTGCAAAATTCACCAATGCAGATCAATGGGACAGTTAGTGCCTCTTGACTGGAATCAGGTGTGATAACTTCTCCCCTCCATGTCAGGGCTACCTCTCCGGGCTCCATTATGAACCAATCTGGCTGATGAATCTCCAGCGGTGATCTGGGATTACTGTGGACCTGCATAGCTCAGGTATTTGATTAATGTGTCTGGTGCAGAGGGTTGCCTTGGTTCCGATCATCTATTGCCACCTTGGAGCCAATATAAAACCGTGGAGGCCATACTCATCTTTCACCCACTAACCAAGATTTGCTGCCAGGTGCTAGCCATTTGGAAAATGAGATACCAGGGTTTGAACCCTTGCTAGGTGCGACTGTCCGAAGGCTGTCAGCTGCCCAGTGTTGGGAGCGCAGAGTGCACAAGACACTCTGTAGCGGGGTGGGAGGCTCACTCATGCATGACACTGTGTCGCCCCTCACCCCCTCTGGGGGACTCCCGGAATCTGGCACATTGTAATTTAAGGTTCTTTTATTTTTCTGCCTCCGTAGATAGTTCAGGCAGTGCCCTATTAGGCCCCCCCTCCATCAACACCCTGACTCCCACCCACCCCACCACCCTGCTTTCCCCCCTTTCCCCACCACTCCCCTTCCTTTCCCTTCTGTTTGTACAGAGGCAAGGGTATCTGATCTCTCCAGCGCAAAGTTTAGTGCTTGTAACATTTGTTTTTCGTAGAAATGTGTTGTGACCTGTTTTAATAATCAGAGTATCGGTTGGTACTGAGGGGAGAGTACCCTGTTTCTCCAACACAAAATGAGTGTCTGCACTGTTTAGCCTTGTATATATTTTTTACTGTTTTAATAAAAAGATATGGACACCAGATAATGGGTGAGGAACATTCAGGTGGACGTCATAGCAACAATATGTGTGCATCCTCCTGGCCAAAGTTTGGATCAGGTGTAGTCAGAAATAGGAAAGGAGCAGTCACCTTGTTGGGAGTTTTCTATAGGCCCTCCAATAGCAGCAGAGATGTGGAGGAACAGATTGGGACACAGATTTTGGAAAGGTGCAGAAGTCACAGGGTAGCAGTCATGGGTGACTTCAACTTCCCAAATATTGAGTGGAAACTCTTTAGATCAAAGAGTTTTGATGGGGTAGTGTTTGTGCAGTGTGTCCAGGAAGCTTTTCTAACACAGTATGTAGATTGTCTGACCAGAGGGGAGGCCATATTGGATTTGGTACATGGTAATGAACCAGGGCAAGTGATAGATTTGTTAGTGGGGGAGCATTTTGGAGATAGTGACCACAAATCTGTGACTTTCACTTTAGTAATGGAGAGGGATAGGTGCGTGCAACAGGGCAAGGTTTACAATTGGGAGAAGGGTAAATACGATGCTGTCAGACAAGAACTAAAGTTGGGAACATAGGCTGTCAGGGAAGGACATAATTGAAATGTGGAACTTGTTCAAGGAACAGATACTACGTGACCCTGATATGTATGTCCCGGTCAGGCAGGGAATCGATGGTCGAGTGAGGGAACCATGGTTGACAAGAGAGGTTGAATGTCTTGTTAAGAGGAAGAAGGATACTTGTGTAAGGCTGAGGAAACAAGGTTCAGACAGGGCGCTTGAGGGATACAAGATAGCCAGGAGGGAGCTGAAGAACAGGATTAGGAGAGCTAAGAGAGGGCATGAAAAATCTTTGGCAGGTAGAATCAAGGAAAACCCCACGGCCTTTTACACATATGTGTAAAAGGGTGGGTCCGATCAAGGACAGTAGCGGGAGATTGTGTATTGAGTCAGAAGAGATAAGAGAGGTCTTGCACGAGTACTTTTCTTCAGTATTTACGAATGAGAGGGGCCATAATGTTGGAGAGGACAGTGTGAAACAGACTGGTAAGCTCAAGGAGATACTTGTTAGGAAGGAAGATGCGTTGGCCATTTTGAAAAACTTGAGGATAGACAAGTCCCCCGGGCCTGACGGGATATATCCAAGGATTCTATGGGCAGCAAGAGATGAAATTGCAGAGTCGTTGGCAATGACCTTTTCATCCTCACTGTCAACAGGGGTGGTACCAGGGGATTGGAGAGTGGCGAATGTCATGCCCCTGTTCAAAAAAGAGAATAGGGATAACGCTGGGAATTACAGGCCAGTTAGTCTTACTTCGGTGGTAGGCAAAGTAATGGAAAGGGTACTGAGAGATAGGATTTCTGAGCATCTGGAAAGACACTGCTTGATTATATATAGTCAGCACGGATTTGTGAGGGGTAGGTCTTTCCTCACAAGTCTTATTGAATTCTTTGAGGGGGTAACCAAGCAAGTGGATGAAGGTAAAGCAGTGGATGTGGTGTACATGGATTTTAGTAAGGCATTTGATAAGATTCCCCATGGTAGGCTTATGCAGAAAGTAAGGAGGCATGGGATGGTGGGAAATCTGGCCAGTTGGATAATGAACTGGCTAACCAATAGAAGTCAGAGAGTGGTGGTGGATAGCAAATATTCATCCTGGAGCCCAGTTACCAGTGGCATACCACAGGGATCAGTTCTGGGTCCTCTGCTGTTCGTGATTTTGATTAATGACTTGGATGAGGGAGTTGAAGGGTGGGTCAGTAAATTTGCAGACGATACGAAGATTCGTGGAGTTGTGGATAGTGAGGAGGGCTGTTGTCGGCTGCAAAGAGACATAGATAGGACGTAGAGCTGGGCTGAGAAGTGCCAGATGGAGTTTAACCCTGACAAGTGTGAGGTTGTCCATTTTGGAAGGACAAATATGAATGCGGAATGCAGGGTTAACGGTAGGGTTCTTGGCAATGTGGAGGAGCAGAGAGATCTTGGGGTCTATGTTCATAGATCTTTAAAAGTTGCCACTCAAGTGGATAGAGCTGTGAAGAAGGCCTATGGTGTGCTATCGTTCATTAGCAGAGGGATTGAATTTAAGAGCCGTGAGGTGATGATGCAGCTGTACAAAACCTTGGTAAGGCCACATTTGGAGTACTGTGTGCAGTCCTGGTCGCCTCATTTTAGGAAGAATGTGGAAGCTTTGGAAAAGGTGCAAAGGAGATTTACCAGGATGTTGCCTGGAATGGAGAGTAGGTCTTACAAGGAAAGGTTGAGGGTGCTCGGCCTTTTCTCATTAGAACGGAGAAGGATGAGGGGTGACTTGATAGAGGTTAATAAGATGATCAGGGGAATAGATAGAGTAGATAGTCAGATACTTTTTCCCCGGGTGGAACAAACCATTACAAGGGGACATAAATTTAAGGTGAATGATGGAAGATATAGGGTGGATGTCAGAGGTAGGTTCTTTACCCAGAGAGTTGTGGAGGCATGGAATACACTGCCTGTGGAAGTAGTTGAGTCGGAAACATTAGGGACCTTCAAGCAGCTATTGGATAGGTACATGGATTAGGGTAGAATGATGGGGTGTAGATTAATTTGTTCTTAATCTGGGACAAAAGTTCGGCACAACATTGTGGGCCGAAGGGCCGGTTCTGCGCTGTATTTTTCTATGTTCTATGTTAACTCAGTGGACAAGTGTACCCATGTAATATGTCACACAGACCAGAAAATGTTCAGGCTCAATCCTTTACCAATATTGAGTTAGCTGATTGTGTTTAATCAGCAATGGATGCTTCAATTATCATTGCTGGTTTTCAAAAGTCTAGAGAGAAAAAAAAACAGAGTCCCACTGCTATTTAGGGACAGTTATATGTAAGATAAAAGCAAATTACTGCGGATGCTGGAATCTGAAGCAAAAACAAAAAATATTGGATATTCTCAGCAGGTCCCGAAGCTTTGACAAAGAGTCATCCAGATTCGAAATGCTCGCTCCGTTCTCTATCCACATATATATGTAGAGCTCCTATGTGGTTTAGAATGGGAACATTCATTTGAATAAACTCCTGATAGTTATGTTTAAGGTCACCCATGCCAAATAAGCGCTTAGCTGAGGTATTGGAGGATTGGAACAGTACTCTAGTATTGTTTTGCAAAAGGCAGGTGAGGAAATTTAAGGAGAAAACTTAATAACAGCAAAAACTCACCATAAGTGGGATTGGTATCATAAACTGCATCCAGGGCTGCAGAAATGTCTTCAGGCAGCTGCCGAATATTTTTATTTTCAATTCTGCAGGAGATCACAAACACTTTTCAGCTTATTACCTCTATTACTATTAAGTAGCAATGTCTTGTAACACTTTTTCAACTTGAGGATGGTAGTTTGAAGTTATTTTATTATGTCACATATTTTTAGTTCCGCGATGGTTTGAGAGTACAGGATGAAAAGGTTGTGCAGTTGGGAGTAGATCTTTTACTCTTTTGGCTAATTTGATCTTTACCTCCTTTCGTGAATGTGTTGGTCACTTTGCTGGGTACATTGCTACAAGGGCTCCAATGGTTTCTCTTCATGCACGAGACTAGATTTTTATTTATACTTTCATGGGATGTGGGTTTCACAGGCAAGGACAGCATTTGTTGCCCAACCCTAATTTCCCTTGAACTAAGTGAATGGCGTTATTGGGTCACTTAAGATTCAACTACGTTGATGTGGGTCTGGAGTCACATACAGGCCAGACAAAGATGGCAGATTTCCCTCCTGGAAGGACATCAATGAACCTTATAGGTTTTTGCAACATTGGTTTAATTGGTCACTTTTGCTGTGGCTAGCTTTCCATTTCAGATTTCAGTCATCAAATTTCACCAGCTGTTGTGGTAGGATGTGAACACAATATTAGCCTCTGAATTACTAGTCCTGTGATATTTCTAATACACCGCCTCCTCCCCACAGTTATAGCATCGTGAGCTTCAGCCGTCTTACCTTGAAGGACACGACAGCTGAGACCCATCCTGCTCTTGTTGGACACACAGCCACTCTTTCTCTCCCAGCTTGCTCCCGCTTTCAATTCCAGGAGCATGCAGACCAACTTTTGTAGCCCCCATTCCCACTCCTTATCATTATCCTGGCTGAAAGCAATAACTGAGTACAGACCATGGATTGAACCTAGAATATTCCTGTGTAACTACGGAGTTTAGCCTTTAGGGCAGTGGAGATGCCCCTGACAGATCAGACAATTAATTAACACCTAATCTGACAGGTGGCACCTCTAGTAGTGAACATCCCCTCAATGCAGTTCAGGAGTGTCTGTCTTGATTCCGTGCTCCAAGGTCTGGAGTGAAGCTTTGCCTCTCACACAGAGGCAAGACTGCGACCTTCTGAGCAGCTAAAACCTGAACGTCCACCCCGGCCACTGAGCGTTGTCAGGCTATTTTATCAATGCGGAAACCCAACTGAATCCAATTTTATTGTCAGCTACAGCTGCACAAAAATGCATTTTTCCAGAAAGGGGGTCAATGAATTTCATAATGAGGAACAGCCCTGGCTGACTTTCCTCTTCTTTATCCCAAGTACATTGAGGCTAATTGTAGTGTCCCAATTGCCACCCCAGCAAACACTCCATACTGAACCTTTCTGTTCTATATAGATATATATAGATTCTATATTGGATGGTTAAGTTGCCACTTGGCTACAATAGAGCTATATGATTATTTTATTTGCATTTTATTTTTAATACATGGGACTCTCATTATTTTATGTATCAAAATCAATAATCTTTATGTAACAAAATTAGAGTTTGTTCACAGTGTGTTAGTAGTGAAACGTGCCACTTATTAATGCCAATTAGCTCAAAATATTAATTATACCTTTGATTGCCCAGAATTGCAGCCAAGTATTTTCTAATTGCCATCTGCCTCTGGTAACGAGCATAGGTATCTGTAAAGATGTCATCAGAATGTCTCTTGGCGAAGAGTTCAGGCTCGTCCTCAAGGCTGCTATCACTATTTTAAAAAGACAAAATTATTCCCAGAGGTTATAATGGTTTGAGGATTGTTGTTTGAAGCTATGTTACTTAACATAACTTAAATCACATCATTGTATTTTAACAACTCATAATCTTTTAGCAGGAAAGGACCTAAAGGCTATTGTCCACAATATTTGTTATTGTTTTTTAATAATCTTTATTATTGTCACAAGTAGGCTTACAATAACACTGCAATGAAGTTACTGTGAAAATCCCCTAGTCGCCACATTCCGGCACCTGTTCGGGTACACAGAATGTCCAATTCACCTAACGAGCAAGTCTTTCGGGACTTGTGGGGGGAAACCGGAGCACCCGGAGGAAACCTACGCAGACACGGGGAGAACGTGCAGACTCCGCACAGACAGTGACCCAAGCTGGAAATCGAACCTGGGACCCTGACCCTGTGAAGCAACAGTGCTAATCACTGTGCTACTGTGTTGCCCATGATTGTACCCACAGATACAAGGTAACCAAGCATTATATCCTTTTGTAAAGCACAAGTATTATGGATGCATGATGCTGAGTAACACATTCACTCTACAATGACTTCACCAAAGCAAAGCTACTCTACATAAAAACTATGTACATTATATATTCAAATAAGTTGTGTACTGAAAATGCAGTGGATTACATACACATATACTGAGATAAACTGTTATTATTCTGCCAGCGAAGGTATTTTGGGATACATTTTACACTGAAAGGAATATGCTATTCAGCCATACAATGAGGGAACATTGAAGACTGGAGGAATGCAATAGATATCCCGTATTATTTTTCAAAGCCTGTGTGCCTCATTTTTCCTCCTGCCAAATTGCACCCTTTACACTTATTTCTATTGAAAAAGGGACTCAAACAAGCACCTGAAGACAAGAAATACAAGAGGAAAGTACAGCGGAGTGGAGATAATTAAATCATTCTTGCAGCGAGCGGGCTCAGGCTCATAGGGCCGATTCGCCTCCTTCTGTGCTGCACCCATTTTAATTTATGATTCTAGTTTTCCATTTACATGACCATGATTGTTAATATGTTCTTTGCATTTTGCCTTTTTCAATTTTATAAATACAGCCCCCAACCACAATTTGGTGCCGTCTGCAAATTTTCATATTGTATTTCCAATTCCCTGGTCCAAATACTTTAAAGAAATGATGAACTGTAGTCACAGCACTGATCCTTGTGGAACATAACTTCTGCCAGTCTGAGAAACTATCTTTTACCCATTACTTTTTCTTTTCTATTTGTAGCCAGCTTACAATACATTCTACTCCTAATCTCCTGACTCCACCTGCCCACCTTAATGGGGGGGGGGGGGGGGGTTACTTATCGGAGGCCTTTTGGATCCCGTGTGTATCACCTCCGCTGTATTACCCTCAATGTTTTCTATTATTTCCTCAAATAATCAATGAGGTTGGTGAATCTGAGAATACCATTCATTGTTTACGTTTTCAGCTTTCTAGTTACTTTTGTATTGCACATTTGAGTAAAGATTCTAATATATTTCCTACCACCAACATTAAGCTAGCTAATGCATAGTTCATTGGATTTATTCTACCTTGCTTTTTGAATATAGATATCTCTTGCCTAACTTTTTGAGAATACATGGCCACAATCCATTAGAACCTGATCCTCGCTAAATTTCTCTGGTTTGTCAATAAGCCCCACTCCTTTCTGTCCAAAAATGATCTATGTAAGAATAACGTGTCCACCTTGTTATGCTCCCTGGTAAAACCTGAGGCAAAATAACCCCTTAGTAGCCCCATCTCTCTCTTAAGCTTTATTTTGTTACTTATCTATCCATGGAATATGTTACTGTTTCTTTTTGTGTCCTTTGTTCATTTCCTTTTGGCACCTGAGTGTTCCAAGGGCACTTTAATTAGGTTACCATCCTTTTTTATATTTTAAGTTAACATGAATGAGGGTTTAATAAAACATATTAGATGTCAAAGTAAAATGTGGATGTAATTCCATTTAAAGGGTTTTTCTTAATAAAAATTTAGAGTACCCAATTACTTTTTTCCAATTAAGGGACAATTTAGCTTACCCAATCCACCAACCAGCACATCTTTTGGATTGTGGGGGTGAAACCCACGCAGACATGGGGAGTATGTGCAAACTCCACACAGTGACTTAGGGCCGGGATTCGGACCCGGGTCCTCAGCACCGTAGTCCCAGTGATAATCACTGTGTCACTGTGCTGACCTTAAAGGGATTTTTTTGATCAAATATTCTCTCTAATATCATTTAAGGCAATTAACACCACATTATTAGAAAGTAGGAGAAAGGCATTTAAACTGATACAGCCGCCACAAAATAAACTGTCGCAAATCAGAGAAGTGTTGGCTCACCTCAGTCTTTTGCCCATAATTGTCTGCAGAAGCTTCCTTGCAGACATCTGACCCAGGACTTTCCTGTAGGTGTTGGTGAATATTGCGTCTGCGTGCCTTTCAGTTCTGAATGAATAAATAACAGCACGAGTTCTTAAAGTCACAACGGAATTGATCAACCTTTAATAAATTGGATTTAAGGTTTTTTAAAATAAAACTTCATCAAAGAGAGAGGCCACAACCTGAGAAGCATTTTAATCCTTGTGTTCACAATAAACGTTGGAATCATTACCCATCAGAACCAAAATGGGGATGAACACATCAGCGTTACAATTCTGCATCGATCAGATAGCATAATACTCACACAGTAATTGTGCTAATGTTGAAACAGTGAATGAGAAGTGCATTGAATGGAAAATTGAGTTAATTAAAGATTCATGGTAGAAATTTAAGATTAAGTGATACATGCAAATTCAGTAAGCACAACCAGGTAACTTGGAAAGACAATTTAGTAATGACATAAGTTTGTATACTACACCTGGCAATACCTCTGACCTCCCAACAATTTATACTGCTCTGGTACACAGATGCATAAACATTGATGTTGTTGAGAAAGTTGGACTGCAGAAATTAGGAAATACCATTCTGCCAGTGATGGGTTAATTTGATTATTAAAACAAACGCAACTGGACACACGTTGCAGAAAACACAACATGCCTCACAATGTGTGAGAAATATAATGAATTGGGAAACTAATTTATAAATATGTATACAACTTGATTACACACAGCATACAGGAAACATACCTTGAATGGATAGAGGGTGAAATGATAAATGGGGAACAGGGCAGCATAGATGTTAAATACACGGATGATTATATAAGTGTGATGAATAAAATTTATCTTTTGCACTGACAATGTCTGGACTCACCGTTCTCCAGTGGAGTCCAAGGCAGACTCTTTGGTCTCAGGGACCCTTCCAGCTTCAGCAATGTTGCTCTCCTCCACCGGAGAGGTGAACAATCTCCCCAGGGTTGACCGATTTTCAAATCTACAGTCAGAGACAACAAAGAGTCCTTTTTAGCCTTTGATGTAATATAGCATTGATTCATTACAAGAAGGCTGTGATTAGCAATCTGTAGCTGTCTGAATAGACTTTAAGAAGCATAAATTAAATCACCACACAACCATTTATGTAACATGTGTCTATTAATCTCTAAGCGATTAATCAGTTCTTAATGCAACGTGGATTCAAAATGTGCTTCCCTTATCAATTCATCTATCAATTAGAATTGGGTAGTCATGTCTGGGGAGTGGATTTGAACATTTTCAGTTTTGTAATCTTAAATTGTCATATCATTTCTTTTTCATTTTTGTATTATCCACTCACAAATATTAGACTGTATTCCAGATGTGACAACACGGTAACACAGTGGTTAGCACTGTTGCTTCACAGTGCCAGGGTCCTGGGTTCAATTCCCGGCTTGGGTCACTGTCTGTGCGGAGTCTGCATATTCTCCCCGTGTCTGCGTGGGTTTCTGCCCCCCCCCCCCCCCCCCCATTAGGTTTGTTGGACATTCTGAATTCTCCCTCAGTGTATCTGAACAGGCGCCTGAATGTGGCGACTAGGGGATTTTCACGGTAACTTCACTGTAGTGTTAATGTAAGCCTACTTGTGACACAAATAAAGATTATTATTGACTTGCTTACATTTTGTTGCTCGTTACCACTGACTGAAGGTAGCAGAATTTTCTCCCCCACACTTGAAATGAAATGAAATGAAAATGGTTTATTGTCACGAGTAGGCTTCAAATGAAGTTACTGTGAAAAGCCCTTTGTTGGTCTGACAACGTTTAATTAACTTTCGCTGCTTCAGATCGTGTGAATCTCACAGCAAAAGCAAGAAAACACAGGGGCGTCCTTATCCCGAGGCGACCCTAAAACTGAACTATATTCCTTATGGAGGGAAAATATGTTTGGTGATCTGAGAAGCAAACTGTTTTTTTTGTAATGTGACGTTATTAGTGCAGAATGGATATTCCCAATCCAAAATGTAAACACATTTCATTCAGGAAACTTTGTTTCCAACTCAAATGTAGCCGGGTTTATATTGACTAGACGTCCTCCCTCATAGCTTTTAGGTTATCCTACAGAGAAACAGGGTTGTCGCCTGTGTACAATTTTGTGACACTGACTTACGCGATCTCCAACTCACCTCAAGTCTGGATACACCGGTGAACAGACTGTGTGCACAGTCAGGCAGCAAAACATCAGGAGGGAAGCTCTGCTCAGCATCGTCTGTTAAGGCAGAAGAAGAAGGGGGGAAAAAAGAGCATGCATCAATCAACAGGCACTGAGGGATGGATCAACATGACACAAGAGTTGCGAAAACCTGTGCTTGAAAAAACAATGCCGAACGTCGTGGTAGAGAACTTACCCTGGGTGGTGTTCGCTCGTGCTGGAGTGCTGGGCTGTTGCACGGTGCTTTGATCTCGCTCCCTTACCCAGCTCATTTATAGTGCCTGGTTCAGTCCTTGTGAGGGGGGGGCAGAGCCTCATTGCTGACATCAGGTGCGGCACCTACCCCTCCTACACACCACAGGCGTCAGCGATCCGGGCTCGAAATTAAAACACCACCTTCAATTTCTGAATCAGAAAAATACTTCATGCACGCAGCATATTAACAGATCTTTCTCCCTCCATAGTTAAGTATTGAAAACACCGGCGCACGCCTGCTGTTTAGTGCATTTTATTGATAGGTTCAAGCAATTTCGAGCTGAATTATTTTGCTTTCTTGACATATTATTAAACATCATTGGTTATACAACGCCCACACCAAATACAACAAGCACATTTCCAATTTTTGTTTTGGGGAGGGGGGTGGGGGGTTGCTGGATGTAGTTGGTATACTTAATCTTTGCACTTTAAAAAGTTAGACTAAAATCTGCAGTGTTCCATAGTGAAATAAGCAACTTATATTTTTTTAAAAAGCAGAGCTAGGAATTCTGGAAACTTGAAAGACAATCAAGAAAAGCAATTGGAAACGGGCAGGGTTGGTGACAAATTGGAACGAGAAAGCTAACAGCCCAAATTTCTACATTTTCAAAATTAAATTTTTAAAAATCCCATGGTGGAAAAGTGAAGGGGAAATGGTTACTGTGCAATGTGGAGAACACCTGTGTGGGAAGAGGGGGGAGGAGGGAGACTTTCTTTAAATGTATTCTAATCATGATGTTCTGAAACTGAAAGACAATGTGCAATTAACATTATCCGCACAACAGTAATTTGTTCATCACGCAGCAAGCATGTGCAACAACGGAACGGTTTTAAACATTTCTTTGACTTTTTAAGTGTGCCCCAAGTACAATACAATCGTCGGTTTTTTGTGGGGAGAGAATTACCAGAGGACAAGAAAGAGCCCCGAAATCTAAACGCTTGCTTTGCTGTGTAATCTCAAATGTACCCCTTTCCCACATGGTTTGTGGCACTGAAGGTGCTCTGTGCACTTAGAGGGATTGGAATTGTCCAAAAGTGGGTGTACTTGGAGGAGTGAAATCATCGATATTCTGAATGTTCGCAGTGTTCATGAAGTGTCGCCTCAACCTACAAAGTTTTTGAGTGGAAATAAATATAGTGCTGCTAAATTATTATTTCATTTACTGTTAAACTAGCTATTTAAGGGCATATCGTAATACGAATTGGAGTCTCAGTTGCGGAGGGAATGCTGAAATGCTGTAGCCTGCAATTTCCTCTAGAAAGCCTCCTGCAGGCAATGTGAGGGGAAACGGTCTTTGAGCACCGACTATTTGGTACATATACATCGGACGTCTGACGAGCAGGTAATCTCATTGCAAGTATTCAACAAGTATTTGTTATTAGGAAATTGGCTGCACACTGATATATTCAGGTTGGGCAAAAGAGCTAAATTCACGAGGTGAGAGTGACTGCCCTTGACACCAAGGTAGCTTTTGACTCAGTATAGCTCATGAGTGAGCCAATTAAAATCAATGGCAATCTCTCCACTGGTAGGAGTCATACCTGGCACAAAGGAAGATGGTTGAGTTGGCCGGAGACCAATCATCTCAGCCTCATGACATCTCTGCAGGCGTCCCTCGGGGTAATGTCCTCGGCACAACCATCTTCAGTGACACCAATGACTTCCCTCCATCACAAGGTCAGAATTTGGGATGTTCACTGATGATTGCTCAGTACCATTTGCACCCCCTCTGATATAGAAGCATTCCATGCCCGCATGCAGCAAGATCTGGATAGCATTCAGACTTGACCTGATAAGTGGCAAGTAACATTTGCACCACATAAGCAAAGGTGTTGGGTGATGATAATCTCTGATGAAAGATAATTTAAGCATCTTCTTTTGATATTCAATGACATTGCCATCAATGAAATCTTCACCATCAACATCTTGAAGGTCACCATTGACCAGAAATGTAACTGAACCAAACCTGTAAATGGTGCAACTGCAAGGATGGGTTAGAGCTGAGATTTATGTGGTGATTAACTCACCAGTGGACTCCCCAAACTTATCTACCATCTCCAATTCGAAGTCAACAGTGTGATAACCAGATGAGTGCAGCTCCAATAACAGTCATGAAGCTTGACACCATCTAAGCAACCCACTTGATCAGCACCCTATCCACGATAAATATTCATTTCCTCTACCATCAATGCACAGTGGCAGTAGTCTGGCAGTAGATATGCTGTGGCAACTCACCAAGTCCTGTTCAAAAACACTTTCCAAAGTTAAGGCCTATAACACCCAGAACAGGAAGAAGTCTTACAACACAGGTTAAAGTCCAACGGTTTGTTTGGAATAACTAGTTTTCAGAGCGCAGCTCCTTCCTCAGGTGAGTAAAGAGGTAGGTTACACAAACACAAAAGAGGTAGGTTACACAAAAATCGTCTACTTATGTGTTTGTGTAACCTACCACTTCACTGACCTGATGAAGGAGCTACACTCCGAAGCTAGTGATTCCAAACAACTCTTGTTGGACTTTAACCTGGTGTTGTAAGACTTCTTACTGTCCCCACCCCAGTCGAACATCGGCATCGCCACATAAGGCTACCCAGAACAGGGGCAGTACCAATATGCTGACACAAAGACCTGCAAGTTCCCCATCCAAGCCACAGATTTTGTGACTTGGAAATATTTCGCAATTCATCGAAAACATACCTAGAAAATAGAAGCAGGAGGAGGTCCTTCGAGCCTGCTCCACCATTCATTATGATCATTGCCCCTTAATATTCAATGGCACGAGTATCGCTGATTCCCCTACAATCAGTATCCTGAGGGTTACCATTTATCAGAAACTGAACTGGATCAGCCATATTAATACTGTGGCTATCAGGGCAGGTCAAAGTCTAGGAATCCTATGGCAAGTAAGTCACCTCCTGACGCCAATGCTGAGCACGGCACGTCAGAATGGATGCATTTCGCTCGGAAGCAGTGCCATAGAAACATCAGAATGTTAGCCAGGTTCCAAGGGTTAATTAATGAGGATAGGTGCCAATATATTTGTCTTGCCCTCTCTTTGCTTTCCTAATTTTCTTTTTAATTTCACCCTGCACTCTTCTATGCTTTTGGAGTATTATGCCCTCGGTATCTCATAAAACTGCTCTTTGTCTTCTCCTAAATGCCCCTTGGCATCTAGGTGGCTCTGAATTTGTTAATCCTGCACTTTTTACTTAAGAGAGCACATCTGGTCTGAACCCTCACTGTTGTTTCCTTGAACACCTCCCACTGATCTGGTGCTGATTTAACCTTTAGTTTTTTTCCCTAATTGAGAACTGCTATTCCTCGTCTGCCTTTCTGTAACTACCCTAAATCCAACTGATCACTTCCACCAAAGTGCAGTGGCACAGTAACACAGTGGGTAGCACTGTTGCTTCACAGCGCCAGGGTCCCAGATTCAATTCCTGGCTTGGGTCACTGTCTGTGCAGAGTTTGCACGTTCTCCCCGTGTCTGCGTGGGTTTCCTCCGGGTGCTCCGGTTTCCTCCCACAAGTCCTGAAAGATGTGCTGTTAGGCAATTTAGACATTCTGAATTCTCCCCCTGTGTACCCGAACAGGTGCCAGAGTGTGGCGACTAGGGGATTTTCACAGCAACTTCATTGCAGTGTTAATGTAAGCCTACTTGTGACAATAAAATTAGTATAATTATTATTATAGTGCTCACCAATTGATTTCCCTCCCATCTGCCCAGCTTCATTCTCTAAAACTACGTCTTGTACTACCTCCTCTCCTGTTTGGCTTGCTCCAGACTGGCTAAAAATTGTTCTCCTTAATGCATAATGCTCATTTACAACAGAGGAGTGATTTCTTCTCTCAGAGGGTAGTGAATCTGTGGAATTCTTTACTGCAGAGGTCTAAAGAAGCTGGGTTGAGTTTGTTAAAAACAGAATGACATTTTTGGAAATGGGAGGAGAAGCGGATTAAGATGCTAAAAGATTTGTTTCTTAGGGGTTGGTTCACAGGACTGAAGGAGCTGGAAGCGAAGTATGGGCTGGTGCGGGGGGAAGTGTTTAGATATACTCAGGTTCAAGACTTTGCCAGAAAGGAGATCCAGAACTTCCCGGAGGGGCCGGCCTCCACATTGCTAGAGGAGGAGCTGATGACAGGTGGACTGGAGAAGGGGCCATTTACGGAGCTATTTTGGAAGAGGAGATGGCACCACTGGAAGGGATCAAAGCAAAGTGGGAGGAAGAGTTGGGAGAGATTATGGACGAGGGGTTCTGGTGTGAGGTGCAACGGAGAGTAAATGCCTCCACCTCGTGCGTGAGGTTGGGGTTGATACAGCTGAAGGTGGTATACAGAGCACACCTCACGAGGGTGAGGGTGAGCCGATTCTTTGAAGGAGTAGAAGATGTATTGTGAGCGTTGCCGGGGAGGGGGGGGGGCCTAATGATGTTCATATGTTTTGGTCCTGTCCAAAGCTAGAGGAGTACTGGAAGGAGGTTTTTAGGATAATTTCCAAGGTGGTGCACGTGAAACTGGACCCGGGTCCCCGGAGGGCCATATTCGGAATGTCGGACCAGCCAGGGTTGGAAACGGGTGCGGAGGCAGATATCGCAGCCTTCGCCTCATTGATAGCCCGAAGGCGGACCCTGCTGGGATGGAGAGCAGCCTCTCCACCCTGAGCCCTGGCATGGCGAGGGGACCTGTTGGAATTCTTGACTCTTGAGAAGGTTACATTTGAACTGAGGGGAAGGACCGAGGGGTTCTACAAGTCATGGGCATTATTCATTATGCACTTTCAAGAACTGGATAACATCGAACATTAGTTGGGGGGGGGGGGGGGAATGGGTTGGGGGAGGGGGGCTGTGTGTATTAAGGGTGACTATGGGTGATTCCTGATTCCTTTTTGGCATTTGTTTATGTAAACGTGCAGGCTAATGTTTGGGGTGTGGTGGGAGGATGGGATTGTTGTTATTGTCATGGGGATTGACATATTTGTTGTTGGTTATTGTTTATTGTTGGTGAGTGTAAATTTGGGAGAAAATGTGAAAAGGAGAATAAAATTATTTTTAAAAAAAGAAAACAGAATGACAGATTTTTAATCAGTAAGGGAGGGAAGTGACTCCCAAGTGTCAGTGTGGGGGGCGGGGGGTTGCGTTTATTTAGAGATGCTTTCAGAGTGTCCTTATAGTGAATTCTTTACTGCGGAGGTTCTATGGAAGCTGGGTCATTAAGTTTGTTGAAAAGAGAATGACAGATTTTTAATTTGAACCAAGGGGTATGGGGATAAGGTGGATAAATTGAGTTGAGGATTATCATATCGGACTAGTCATAATCTCATTGAATGGCTCGATGGGCTGAATGGCCAACTTCTGCTCCTACATTTGAAAATGAAAAAAATGAAATTAATTTTCATGGTTCATTTGATGGTTTTACGGTTTTATTAGTGCATTTCACACTAATTCCATCCCAGTTAATATCTGCCACAATTACTGCTCAACTGTTTTTGCAATTCTCAGAATTGCTTACATATTTGCCCTTCTATCTCTCTCGGATTATTTGGAGGTTTATAGTACATACCTAGTACACATGTTTGAGGAGGTGTATATTGAATGTGATGCATTAAAGCCAAAGAGTGCACGGATACCTCCAAGAAGCCATCCAAAAGTACTTTAAGTTCACAACAACCTTTTATAATTCTCTACTGTGAACCTGCATTTAAAAAGTGCACAGGTAATTCACTGGACCAACTGAGAGCTTCAAAAACATTTCACTTTAGCACCCAGAACACTTATTCCTGCACTTTATCATGTCAGCTGTGATTTGGTTGGGGTCACTCTAGCTTCTGAGTCGCCGGGTTCAAGTCCCACTTCGGAACTTGAGAAAAAAAAAATCAAAGCTGACATTATTGTTGTGGAGATGCCGGCGGTGGACTGAGGCGGGCACAGTAAGAAGTCGTACAACACCAGGTTAAAGTCCAACAGGTTTGTTTCAAATCACTAGCTTCCTGAGGATTCACCTGAGGAAGGAGCTGCGCTCCGAAAGCTAGTGATTCGAAACAAACCTGTTGGACTTTAACCTGATATTATTGTGAAAGTGTTGCCTTTACAATGAGATTGTTGAACTCGTCTGCCTTGTTGGGTGGATGTCAAAGATCCTTTGTCATTATTTTAAAGAAATATCTTCCCCACAAAGCAGTGGACGCTGGATCCTTGCATTTATTTAAGTCAGAGTGGACAGATTTTTGGAAGACAAGGGAGGCGAGGGTTATGGACATGGGACAAGTAAATGGCAAAGTGGAGTTGTAACTACAACCAGATCAGCTTCTTCTTCTTCTTCTTGGGCAATCTATCAGCAGTGAGGATGACTTGCTTCCACTCCGGGGAGGTGGGTTTCTGAGGTGGCTGAATAGTCCGATTCTGCATCCGCACATCTGCACAGATTGTAGGTTGGTGGTGTTGATGAGGTGGGTGGGACGCTCTGGATTCTGCGCTCTATTTCCGCTGTTACGCTTGGCCTCCCGTGCACCACACTACGACTGCTCGAGGGTGATTGGTGCCTTCATGATGCTTTTTCTCCAGCTTGTCCATTCTGAGGCAAGTGACTCCCACGTGTCAGTGGGGGTGTTGCATTTATTTAGAGATGCTTTCAGAGTGTCCTTGTAGCATTTTTTTCTGCCCCCCTAGTGGTCAGTTGCCATTGTGGAGCACAGAGTAGAACACTTGTTTCGGGAGTCTTGTGTCGGGCATGCGGGCAATGTGGCATGACCCATCACAGCTGGTCAAGGCGTGACAGTGTCTCGATAACTGGGACATTGGTCTTGGAGAGGTCACTCATGTTGGTATGCCTGTCCACCGGGGATTTGCAGGATTTTGCGGAGGCAATGTTGGGATATCTCTCCAAGAATTTGAGATGTCTGCTGTACATTGTTCATGTTTCTGATGCATACAGAAAGGTGGGGACCATGGCTGTTCTGCCGACCATTGAGCTTTATGCTGAGTTTGAGGTTTCGGACTTTGAACACTATGCTCCTCAGGCGTCCAAAGGCTGCACTGGCACATTGGCATCGATGTTGGATTCATCGTCAATGTTTGCTCCAAGAGGAGGCTTCTAAGTTGTGGGAAATAATCTACATTGTCCAAGAGCTCACCATGGATCTTGATAGTTGGGTAGTTTTGTGTGGCAGGAGCGGGCTGGTGAAGACCTTACTTTCCGGATGTTTAATCTAAGGCCCATTCTCTCATGTGCCTCGGTGAATGTGTCAACAATGGTTTGTAGCTCGGCCTCTGAATGCGTGCACACACATTGTCTACGTACTGCAGCTCGATAACGGAGGCTGGGTTGGCCTTGGTTCTGGCCTGGAGGCGTCCGAGGTTGAACAGTTTCCCGCTTGTCCAGTAGGTTCGCTCCACTCCAGCAGGGAGCTTAAGGGTGACACATGGAGTGTTGCTGCGAGGAAGATGGAGAAGAGTGTTGGTGGGATGCCGCAGCCCTGTCTGACCGTTTGCTAATTGGGTCTGTGGTGGTTCCGTTGGTAAGGATCATGGCTTGCATGATATCGTGGAGCAACCATGATCTTATTGAATGACAGAGCAGGTTGGAAGGGCTGAATGGCCTCCTCCTGCGCCTCCAATGCTCATTATCACATTGCCGCTTGTGGGAGTTTGCTGTGTGAATAATGGCACCAAAAACATTGTACAATAACTAGATTTGGTTTTGCACTGCAGTCTGACCTTGGCTGACACGAAGATGCTGCAGGATTAGATTCTTCACACTTGTTTCTGATGCATGTGCAGGGACCAGAGGCGAGATCTCAAACCCTTCACACTCCACCACACCCCACAAGTTTTTTTAGTTAAATCCCAACAAGATTGAAACGTTCCAAAGAGAATGATTGAATTAACCAGATGTGTCCAATCTCTAACCTTAGCCGGGGTTTGGACTGACCTGCAACTTTTTCAAAGTCTTGGCAGAGTGATTTGACCTCATGCAGGAGGTTGCCGCACTCCTTTGCCATATCCCGGAATAACAAAGTGCCAATTCAGATCCGCTGATCACTTGTTTGACCACGTGGTGAATTTGGCATCTCTGGCTGCCCTGTCTCTCGGGGTAGTTCTACACAGAATGAAGTCTTGCAACACCAGGTTAAAGTCCAACAGGTTTATTTGGAAGCACTAGCTTTCGGAGCACAGCTCCTTCATCAGGTGAGTGAAAGAGCTGCTCTCCAAAAGCTAGTGCTTCCAAACAAACCTGTTGGACTTTAACCTGGTGTTGTAAGACTTGTTACTGTGCCCTCCCCACTCCAACGCTGGCATCTCCGCATCATTTCTACACAGGCGGTTCGGGTCCAGAGTCTGGGCTTGCATTCCAGTTGAGAATGTGTGGAAAGCAGAAGATATCCCCACAGCCGCTGATAAACTTGCAGCGGAAAGGCTCATCTACAAACAGAATGCTGATTGTGGAGCTGATGCATTGCGTTTGGCAATTAAGCCTTTGGAGACAGTTGGGGGCTGGTTTAGCACACTGAGCTAAATCGCTGACTTTTAAAGCAGACCAAGGCAGGCCAGCAGCACAGTTCAATTCCCATACCAGCCTCCCCGGACAGCCGCCGGAAGGTGGCGACTAGGGGCTTTTCACAGTAACTTCATTTGTAGCCTACTTGTGACAATAAGCGATTTTCATTTTTCATTTCAGTTTCGTTTTATGAGCGGCTCTCCAATCACTTTACCACCATGAGCCCCTCCGTTTACCCCTTCTGGTGGGGTCTGTGTGTAAATCTGCTTTCTGAAATACCTGCATAATCCCCTGTCAATGTTAAAACAGCCGGTTCCAGGACCACAATGTCACTCCAAGAATAGAATGCAATTTCAATATCCGCACCTTCTCAATTTACCACACTATCACTTGGTCCTACTCACTCTCCCTTACGTCTGATGGTTTAACGATGTTCAACGTCCAATCTCTTTACTCTCAGAGGGACTGAGCACGGGTTGTTCCCGGCCATAATGAACATTTGGACGCAGATGGTTAAATTATGTTTGGCTTATCCTAGTTGTACGCAAGGCAGAAAATTGGTTTCATTGTGTATTTGTTCAGTAATCAGAGCAAGGAACAGACTGGGGCAAATATTTCAGAATTGCATCTATGTAAAGAACAATATGTTAAAGTAATATGGAAAATGCAATAAGTCTTTATAGGCGTCCTTACATCAGATATCGCTGTAAACGTTGTGATAAGTGGGACCGACACCATCCACTTCATATTCTTAACATCAGCAGGGTTATTATTTGTATTCTTTGTGTTAGGAAACATCGACATTAATGTTACCTACATATAGTTGCTGCCTTGTCTTTCTGGAGGTGGAGGAACAGTACGTGACAACAGCAGAGATATCTGAGTCTAAACTAGTCTAACTATAATCTTGGATGACGATCTAACCTTTTGACTGAAAATAAAACTTGATTAAAAGTTTCCAAACCAGCTTTGCAGAAGAGACATGGGTTGTAAAAAAAACTTCAATATCAAATGTAATCTTCAGTTGGCGGGGAGTGTAAACCGCGATCGTAAAACTCCTTCTGAGCTGGTTAATTCAACATTTATCTCCGGATAGATGTCTGGCACCGCCGTTTTATTCCGCTGTCAATAAAAAACACCACCGTCAATTAGGAATGATGATGAAGGCGTATAAAATGTTTAAGGCAATGAGAGGCACCAGGATAGGTTTCACCGAATCACACAGCACAGAAGTAGATATTCGGCCCTTCCTGTCGTTTTCAGCTGTTGATAGAGCTATTCAATTCATTCCACCCACCCCCCCCCCCCCCTCCACTTTTCCATTGCCCTGCAAAATCTTTCATCTTCAACTCTCAATCCAAACTCCCTTGTTGCATTTTCCCATTGAATGTGCTCCCATCACACGATCAGGCAGTGCATTCCAGTGCATCTGACTGTGGAAAGGAAACGTGCCCTTACTCTTTTTCTTTCTATCATCCTTTTTTGATATTAGAAAATAATGGATGTTTTGCACCAACTGTTTCAACTTCGGCATGTGTGTTATGTATGCTGGTTTTCTGTTTGCTCTGGTTACGGGTGGGTTTGTTTGTTGGGCATGGTTGTGGGTTAGGTGGGGAGTGTTGGGGGTTTGTGTTCTACATGTTCTCTTCTGTACGGGGCTGGGGATTGAGTGGAAACTGGATTTTGGGGAACTGCGTCAGAAGGGTGGGGTGTGGCAGTGTGAAAGCGCGGGCTTTCCTCTAGTTTCCCGCGCTGCGGGGCAGGGGGGGTGGAGCTTGCGGTGGGGGCGGGGCCTTCAATGCCAAGGAGGTGTGGCAAGAGGGGGATGACCCATGCCGGGAGGGGATAGGTTTTGGCGGGAGCTGCCGGGGTCAGCAGAAGTCAGCTGACTCACGAAGTACCATGGAGGGTGCGTCACAGCTAGGAGAGGTCCTAGCCTGGGGGGTGAGGGGGGGATAACGGGTTGCTGCTGGAACGACTAGGAAGGAGCCGATGGGGGCCGGGGGGGGGGGGGGGGAGAAGAGGAGAGGCGCTATCGCCATGGGGAACGGGTCGAGCGGGGTGTGCTGGCCTGGGCGAACATCTACCAAGCTATGGCTAGTCGGCGGGGGAGGGGGGCGGGGTTGCCCTCTGATCTGGCTGATTACCTGGAAAGTGAGGGGGCTGAACGGGCCGGTTAAGAGAACCAGGATGTTCTCCCATCTAAGGGGGTTGAAGGCGGACGTGGCTATGCTCCAGGAGACCCACCTGAAGGTGGCGGATCAGGTCCATCTGAGGAAGGGGTGGGTGGGGCAGGTTTATCATTCAGGATTGGACGCGAAGAACCGGGGGGGTGGCGATTCTAGTGGGGAAGAGGGTGGCGTTTGAGGCGGCTGAGGTGGTTGTCGGACAAGGATGGCAGATATATCATGGTGAGGGGTAGGCCTGCAGGGAAGAGAAGGTGGTGCTGGTGAACATATATGCCCCGAATTGGGATGATGCTGGCTTCGTGAGGCGATTGTTGGGCCGCATCCCGGACCTGGAGGCAGGGGGCTGATCATGGGGGGAGATTTTAACACAGTGCTGGATCCCACACTGGACCGTTCCAGTTCAAGGACGGGTAGGAGACCAGTGGTGGCCAAAGTGCTGAGGGGATACATGGACCAGATGGGAGGGGTGGATCCCTGGAGGTTTGGGAGACCGAGAGCGCGGGAGTATTCCTTTTTCTCTCACGTCCATAGGGTTTATTCCCGGATAGACTTTTTTGTCCTGAGCAGGGGATTGATTCCGAGGGTGCAGGATCCGGAGGGCTCGGCCATAGCGATTTCGGACCATGCCCCGCATTGGGTTGATCTGGAGATGGGAGAGGCGCGGGACCAGCGCCCGCTTTGGCGCCTGGATGTGGGGATGCTGGCGGAGGAAGAGGTGTGTAAGAGGGTTCGGAGAAAGCATTGAGGGGTATCTGGATACCAATGATACGGGGGAGGTCCGGGTGGGGATGGTCTGGGAGGCTCTGAAAGCAGTGATCCGGGGGGAGCTGATCTCCATCCGGGCCCACAGGGAAAGGAGGAGAGGAAGGAGAGGGAGAGACTGGTGGGAGAGCTTCTGGAGGTGGGACAGGAGGTATGCGGAGGCACTGGAGGAAGGGTTGCTGGGAGAACGGCGCAGGTTGCAGGCCAATTGTGACTTGTTGACCACCAGAAAGGCGGAGATACAGTGGAGGAGGGCGCAGGGCACGGTATATGAGTATGGAGAGAAGGCGGCGCAGGATGTTGGCGCATCAGCTCCGTAGGCGAGATGCGGCTAGGGAAATTGGTGAGTGAAGGATGGGGGTGGAAATGTAGTGCAGAAGGGGACAGAAGTAAACGGGGTCTTTAGGGACTTTTACGAGGGATTGTACCGGTCGGAACCTCCGAGGGGGAGAGGGGGGATGGAGAGCTTCATGAAGCAGGCTATGTTTCCCAGGGTTCAGAGAGGCTGGTAGAGGGGCTGGGGGCGCCGAGAGAGTTGGAGAGCTAGTCAGGGGGATCGGGCAAATGCAGTCAGGTAAGGCCCGGGGCCGGACGGGTTCCCGGCAGAATTTTACAAAAAATATGCGGACCTGGTGGGTCCCCTGCTGGTGCGAAACTTTCAATGAGGCGTGGGAGGGGGGGGGGGGGGGCTTTTCCCCGACAATGTCGCGGGCACTGATCTCCTTTGATCCTAAAACGGGATAAGGACCCTTGCAGTGCGGATCATATAGGCCTATCTCGCTCCTTAACGTAGACGCTAAGTTGCTGGCAAAGATCCTGGCTACCAGGATAGAGGATTGTGTGCCAGAGGTACTTCATGAAGATTAGACAGGATTTGTCAAGGGGCGGCAGCTCAACACGAATGTGCGGAGACTGCTCAATGTTATCATGATGCCGGCAGTGGAGGGGGAGGCGGAGATAGTGGTGGCGCTGGACGCAGAGAAAGCGTTTGATAGAGTTGAGTGGGGGTACCTGTGGGAGGTGCTGGAGAGGTTTGGATTTGGGGATGGATTCATCAAATGGGTGAGGCTGCTCTACGCGGCGCCGATGGCGAGTGTAGTCACAAATGGAAGGAGATCGGAGTATTTTAGGCTTTATCGTGGGACCAGGCAGGGGTGTCCCCTGTCCACCCTGCTCTTTGCACTGGCGATTGAACCGCTGGCCATGGCGTTGAGGGAGTCAGGGAGGTGGAGGGGTCTTTTGCGGGGTGGGGAGGAGCACCGGGTATCGCTGTATGCGGACGACCTGCTGTTATATGTGGCGGACCCAGAGGGGGGAATGCCGGGGGTGATGGAGCTGTTAGCGGAATTTGGGGGCTTCTCGGGCTATAAGCTAAACTAGGAAAGAGCGAGGTATTTGTAGTGCACTCGGGAGATCAGGAGGATGGGAATTGGGAGGCTCCCTTCAGGAGGGCAGTGAAGAGTTTCAGGTACCTGGGGGTGCAGGTGGCCAGGAGTTGGGGGGCTCTTCATAAGCTTAACTTCACCAGACTAGTGGAACAGATGGAGGAGGAATTTAAAAGGTGGGACATGGTGCCGCTATCGCTGGCGGGCAGAGTGCAATCCGTCCAAATGACGGTTCTCCCGAGGTTTCTTGTTCCTCTTCCAGTGCTTGCCCATCTTTATCCCTAGGGCCTTTTTAAAAGGGTGACCAGCAGCATCATGGGATTTGTTTGGGCGCATGGCACCCCGAGGGTGAAGAGGGTCTTCTTGGAGCGGAGTAGTAGAGATGGGGGGGGGCTGGCGTTGCCCAACCTCTCGGGGTACTACTGGGCGGCCAACGTTGTCGATGGTGCGTAAGTGGGGTGATGGAGGGGGAGGGGCAGCACGGAAAACGGATGGAGAGAGCGTGCCTGTGGGGATACAAGCCTGGGGGCCCTGGTAACGGCGCCGTGGCCGCTCCCTCCCACGAGGTATACCACGAGTCCGGTGGGTGGCGGCTACCCTCAAGATTTGGGGGCAGTGGAGGCGACATAGGGAGAAGTGGGGGGCTCCGATGGAGGCTCGTTAAGGGGAACCATAGGTTGTCCCGGGGAACATGGATGGGGGATTTCAGGGATGGTATTAGAGCGGGCATTAGACAGCTGAAGAGACCTGTTTATCGACGGTAAGGTTTGCGAGCCTGGGGGAGTTGGAGGAGAAATTTGGGCTCCCGCCGGGAAACATGTTTAGATATCTGCAGGTAAAGGCATTTGCTAGACGGCAGGTGAAGGGATTCCCTACGCTCCCCACGAAGGGAGTGAGGGACAGGGTGCTCTCGGGGGTCTGGGTCGGGGAGGGGAAGATATCCGATATCTACAAGCTTATGCAGGAGGTGGAAGAGGCGTCAGTAGAGGAGCTGAAACCAAGTGGGAGGGGGAACTGGGGGAACAGATCGAAGACGGGACATGGGCTGATGCCCTGGAGAGGGTAAATTCTTCCTCCTCGTGTGCGCGGCTTAGCCTCATTCAATTCAAGGTGCTGCATAGGGCCCACATGACTGGGACGAGGATGAGTAGGTTCTTTGGGGGTGAAGATAGGTGTGTCAGGTGCTCGGGGAGTCCAGCGAACCATGCCCATATGTTCTGGGCATGCCTGGCATTGGAGGAGTTCTGGAAAGGGGTGGCGAGGACAGTGTCAAGGGTGGTGGGATCCTGGGTCAAGCCAGGATGGGGACTCGCGATCTTGGGGTTGGGGTAGAGCCGCAAGTGCAGGAGGCGAAAGAGGCCGGTGTGCTGGCCTTTGCGTCCCTAGTAGCCCGGCGAAGGATTTTGCTACAGTGGAAGGACGCGAGGCCCCCAAGCGTGGAGACCTGGATCAATGCCATGGTGGGCTTCATTAAGCTTGAGAAGGTTAAATTCGCCCTGAGAGGATCGGTGCAAGGGTTCTTTAGGCGGTGGCAACCTTTCCTCTACTTTCTGGCTCAACGATAGGGTACTGGGACAGTAGCAGCAGCAACCCGGGGTGGGGGGGGAGGCGTTGATTATGTTTGCTTATTTTATTTAAATTTGATTTATTAATTTTAATTTATGGTTAAGTTCTCTTGTTGGGGGGGGGGGGGGGTTGGGGGGAGTGTGATACATGTGATGTACGGTATGGGGGGAATTGTGGGTGTTATGGGGCTGTTAGTTGCATATACTGCTTGTTGCCTATACTTGTGTATATTTTTATATTTTCTGTAAAAAATTCCAATAAAATATTTAAAAAAAAGGAAAATAATGGATTAAACTCAACCAAGAACCACGCAAAGATATTTTCGAAATATATAAAGAGCAAGAGGTAAACTAGATCCCCGACTTGGGTCACTGTCTGCGTGGAGTCTGGCGTTCCCCCTGTGTCTGTGTGGGTTTCCTCCGGGTGCTCCAGTTCTCCCACAAGTCCCGAAAAACGTATTTGTTGGGTGAATGGACATTCTGAATTTCTCCCTCAGTGTACCTGAACAGGTGCTGGAGTGTGGCACTAGGGGATTTTTCCCAGTAACATCATTGCAGTGTTAAGTAAGCCTACTTGTGACACTAATAAAGATTATAACTATTATAAGCCTCTTAGAGACCAAAATGATCATCTGTGAGTGGCGATGGGAGACATAGGTACCATTTTAATTGATACTTTGCCATGTGTCCTCACTAATGAAGATGGCATTGTAGCTAAAATGGAAGGTTGTGCAATATTGGATTGGTTAAACATAATGAGAGTGGAAATGGTCGTGGATTCATCACCTGGAAGCAGACCAATCCATCAGCCCTACCGATGAAAGGTTGTGGTGGAAGAGCAGATCTCTGGTCATCATTTTGCAACTCTAAGCGGATATGGCAGTATCTGTGAAGAGAAAGCAGAGTTCTTGTTTTGACCCATATGTGCTGCCAGGCCTGCTGAGTTTTTCCAGCACTGTGGGCTTGATTCCGATTTCCAGCATCTACAGTATTTTACTTTTATTTTCCAATTCTCTCGGGTTAAAGGCATGTTGCCAGAGTACTGGAAGACTGCTAACTTATTATATTAGTTTACGAAGAGAGAAAGGGAAAGAACATAACATAGAACCATAAGAATTAGGGAGCAGGAGTAGGCCATCTGGCCCCTCGAGCCTGCTCCGCCATTCCATTAGATCATGGCTGATCTTTTGTGAACTCAGTTCCACTTTCCGGCCCGAACACCATGACCCTTAATCCCCTTTACTCTTCAAACACTATCTATCTTTACCTTAAAAACATTTAATGAAGGAGCCTCAACCTGCTTCACTGGGCAAGGCATTCCTAGATTCACAACCCTTTGGGTGAAAAAGTTCCTCCTAAACTCAGTCCAAATCACTTCCTCTTATTTTGAGGCTATGTCCCCTCGTTCTGCTTTCACACCACCAGTGGAAACAACCTGCCGCATCTATCCTATCTATTCCCTTCATAATTTTAAATGTTCTCTATAAGATCCCCCTCTCATCCTTCTAAATTCCAATGAGTACAGTCCCAATTACTCAACCTCTCCTCGTAATCCAACCCCTTCAGCTCTGGGATTAACCTAGTGAATCTACTCTGCACAGCCTCCAGGCCAGTAGTCATTTCTCAAGTAAGGAGACCAAAACTGGAACACAATACTCCAGGTGTGGCCTCACTAACACCTTATACAATTGCAGCATAACCACTCTAGTCTTAAACTCCATCCCTCTAGCAATGAAGGACAAAATTCCATTTGCCTTCTTAATCACCTGTTGCACCTGTAAACCAACTTTCTTTGACTCATGCACTAGCACACCCAGGTCTCTCTGCACAGCAGCATGCTTTAATATTTTATCGTTTAAATAATAATCCCATAATTCCTACCAAAATGGATAATCTCACATTTGTCAACATTGTATTCCATCTGCCAGACTCTAGCCCATTCACTTAACCTATCCAAATCCCTCTGCAGACTTTCAGTATCCTCTGCACTTTTCGCTTTACCACTCACCTTAGTGTCATCTGCAAACTTGGACACATTGTCCTTGGTCCCCAACTCCAAATCATCTATGTAAATTGTGAACAATTGTGGGCCCAACACGGATCCCTGAGGGACACCACTAGCTACTGATTGCGAACCAGAGAAACACCCATTAATCCCCACTCTTTGCTTTCTATTAATTAACCAATCCTCTATCCATGCTACTTAATGCCATGCATCTTTATCTTATGCAACAACTTTTTGTGTTGGCACTTGTGAAAGGCTTTCTGAAATCCAGATATACCACATCCATTGGCTCCCCGTTATCTACTGCACTGGTAATGTCCTCAAAAAATTCCACTAAATTAGTTAGGCACGGACCTGCCCTTTATGAACCCATGCAGCATCTGCCAATGGGACAATTTCTATCCAGATGCCTCATTATTTCTTTCCTTGATGATAGATTCCAGCATCTTCCTACTACCGAAGTTAAGCTCACTGGCCTATAATTTCCTGCTCTCTGCCTACCTCCTTTTTTTAAACAGTGGTATCACGTTTGTTAATTTCCAATCCACCGGGACCACCCCAGAGTCTAGTGAATTTGGTAAATCATCACTAGTGCATCTGCAATTTCCCTAGCCATCTCTTTTAACACCTCAGGGATGCATTCCATCAGGGCCAGGAGATGTGTCTACCTTTAGCCCCATAAGCTTGCCCATCACCACCTCCTTAGTGATAACAATCCTCTCAAGGTCCTCACCTGTCATAGCCGTCATTTCTATCAGTCACTGGCATGTTATTTGTGTCTTCCACTGTGAAGACCGACCCAAAAAACCTGTTCAGTTCCTCAGGCCATTTCTCATCTCCCATTATTAAAACTCCTTCTCATCCTCTAAAGGACCAAAATTGACACTAGCCACTCTTTTTTGTTTATATATTTGTAAAAACTTTTACTGTCTGTTTTTATATTCTGAGCAAGTTTACTCTCATACTCTATCTTACTCTTCTTTATAGCTTTTTTAGTAGCTTTCTGTTGCCCTCTAAAGATTTCCCAGTCGTCTAGTCTCCCACCAATCTTTGCCACTTTGTATGCTTTTTCCTTCAATTTGATACTCTCCCTTATTTCCTTAGATATCCACGGTCGATTTTCCCTCTTTCTACCGTCCTTCCTTTTTGTTGGCATAAACCTTTGCTGAGCACCGTGAAAAATCGCTTGGAACGGTTCTCCGCTGTTCCTCAACTGTTCACCAGAAAGTCTTTGCCTCCCCAGTCTATCTTAGCTAGTTCTTCTCTCATCCCATTGTAATCTCCTTTGTTTAAACACAAAACACTAGTATTTGATTTTACTTCCTCACCCTCCATCTGTATTTTAAATTCCACCATATTGTGATCGCTCCTTCCTGGAGGATCCCTAACTATGAGGTCACGAATCCTGTCTCATTACACAGGACAAGATCTAGGACCGCTTGTTCCCGCGTAGGTTCCATTATATACTGTTCTAGGAAACTATCGCGGATACATTCTATAAACTCCTCCTCAAGGTTGCCTTGACCGACCTGGTTAAACCAATCGACACGTAGATTAAAATCCCCCATGATAACTGCTGTACCATTTCTACATGCATCAGTTATTTCTTTGTGTATTGCCTGCCCCACCATAACGTTACTATTTGGTGGCCGATAGACGACTCCTATCAAGACTGAGTAACCACAGGAAGGTCAACCTAAGATCACTGGTGGACAAATTATTTTTAAAAATTATGTTATGGTCTGGTGAGAAGGGGTGAATTGGCTCCCCTCTATTCAACCTCTTCAGTTGGTCACAAGAAAGATTTAGTTTCTTTTTCATAAGGATACGTCTTTTCAAAATTAGAATGTATTTAACTATTTAATCTGTTTAAGCTGTAAGCCACAAGACGACAATCAAATACAGTTTTCTTGAGTAAAAGAAAGAGAAAATTTGTTAACCAGTAACCCCTAGAAGAATAATAAAAACATGATGCCAAGCATTTGGGTCTCCCCCACACCCTCATAACCCAAAAAGATGTGCAGGGTAGGTGGATTGGCCATGCTAAATTGCCCTTAATTGGAAACAGAAATTGGGTACTCTAAATTAAACAAAAATTAATAATTTGGGTCTCATGTAGTTATCCAGGCTCTCATACACACTAACACACAGGTATCAGAAGTGAGGGTAGTTTGACTCCAATAAAAAAAAGTAAAATAATATGCGGTTCAGTATTTTTGATCATCCTTGAGGTGCCGATTTTAAATGTTGCAGACAATTTAGGTTAGCTTGTTTCTTGGATGAGGTCAGATGTAGAAGATGTTGCAATTATTACAAGATCTCAGTTTTGTGGTAGATTTCTGGTAGAATTGGCTTCTTGAACCGGGCGACAAGCTCATTCCGAAAGAAAAAGAGGGAGAGAGTTTCCCCTTATGAAGACCTTCTTGACATCACCTGTGTCACTTGCAATCTCTCTTTGGGGTTGGGCAGTCTTGCCTTGAAATACCTCACCCATTGTGTATTTCCAAGACAATTTGCGTATGTCTGTCCATGGCAACAATTGTTTCAATATATACTTTATACAATAATGTACTTTACAAGCTTCGATGGGATTGCATTATAGGCAAAGTCTCTCTCTTCATTCACCTGAGGATGTGTTGTTTGTTTCTCACCTTTACTTGGAAGGTGGCCTTGCTGTTCTTTTGAAAAATATTTTATTGGAGGCATTTTCAAATATATATAGAACAGAAATGAGCATACAACAACAGCAACAGTAAACGATACACAATTAACACTATTCCCCCGTACCTCCTCCACCCCTTCTTTTTACACACAACACCTGCCCAAAACCCAAATAAAATTCAAAGTACCACCCACGTGTTAATGTCCCTTAAAGAAGTCAATGAACAGTCTCCACCTTGTGGAGAACTGCTCCTCCGCCCCTCTTCTGGTGAACTCGATTTTATTCCAGGTGGAGGAGCTTTGCCAAGTCACTCACCCATGCCCCCACTTTCGGCAGCTCTGATCTCCTAGCACAGCAAAATCTGCCTCCGGGTGATCAGGGAGGAAAAAGCCACCACGTCAACCTCTCTTCCCACCTACCGGATCCTCTGACACCTGAATATCGCCACCCACGGGCTTGGCGCCACCTCCACTCCCAAAGTCTTCAACATTACGTTTGCAAACTCTTCCAGAAACCGCTCCACCTTGGCGATATGGACATATGGACATGGTTTGCCGACTCCCTGCACACCGCCCACATCTATCTCCCACCCCTGGAAAGAAACAGCTCATCCTAGACCCTATCATATGAGTCCGATGCACCACCTCAAACTGTATGAGACTGAATCTTGCACACGATGAGGACGGGTTTATCCTCCATAGAGCCTCAGCCCACACCCCAGCTTGCATCACATCCCCCCCCCCTCAACTCCTCCTCCCATTTGCACTGACTTCCTCCATCGGGGCACCTTTCCTCTTCATCAGCTCCCCTACATATATCTGACACATTGCCTATCTCGTCCTTAAAGAGCAGCTTGTCCTGTCGCGCTGGAGGTGTCAGCTGTGGGAACAAACCCAACTCCTTCCTCAAGAAGTCCCTCACCTGCAGGTACCTGAACCCATTCCCCTTGGCAGCAAGCACACCCTCTCAGCTCCTCTAATGCTGCAAAATGACCCCCATAAACATGTCCTGAAAATAATCTATCCCTAACTGCCCCCACCCCCAAAATCTCGCAAACAGCCCCGCAGGAACAAACCTGTGGTTGCGACAAATTGCATTCCATGCATTCCATCTTACAGTGCTGCTAACATTGATTCCACACCCTCAACGCTGATACCACCACTGGGCTTGTGGAGTATCTGACAAGGGTGAATGGACGAGGCACCAACAATAGCGTCCTCAGACTGGTCCATTTACACAAAACTTCCTCCACCCATCCCCACACCGACCTCTCCTCCACCGCCCACTTCTGAACCACAACTATGTTTGCCATCCAATAATAATTCTGCAGATTCAGCAGCGCCAGCCCCCTCGCCCCCCCCCCCCTCCCACCCACCCCCGGCCCACGCCTTTCCAGAAAATCCTCCTGGTCTGGGAAGCGTTACCTACCCACACAAATCATAGTATCATCTTATTTCCCCTATTAGGGCACAGAAATCGGGAGATTCTGAAACAAAAACTTTGGCAGCACCGTCATCTTATCTTTGTAGCCACCGAAGTTGGCCATTCCCTCAACACAAAATGGAGGAACGCAAAGCTTGCAGGTTAAAATGGACAATGTTTGCAGCACAAGCAGGCTGCACCAAGCCAATGTGTATTCTGTCTGCTAAGAGAGCAGACAGCACCGAAACGAACATTCCGCATACTAATGAGGCAATCTCCGGGATAGTTAACATAGCAATGGAACGATCCCAGGGACAATGGACACAAATAGAGAAGTGATTGCAACAGTGTATGGGAAACCAGACACCCCGGCACCAGCGGGGTTCGAAAACAAAGCACCTGAAGGCCCGCCCAGTAGACGAGAGATAGCCTCAGTATTGGGGGGATTCAAACAAATCGATTGGGAAGAGACCCAATCGATTCCCAGCAGGAAAAGGGTCCGCCCAAAAGGGCGCGAAGCCCTAGGACCTATAAAAGACAGGTCCCATACTTAGTTTGTGCTTCCTAACCAGCCCTCCTCTCTGGACCAGCATCTCGACCAGCTTTTGCCAAAAAAGACCTTGAACGAGAGAGAGGAGAGGTTTGGAACAGCAGCCGCCAGCAAGTAAGTGTCTCACAACGATCGCTACCAGAGATAGACACTCCTGACCCCTTTTTAACCCGTTCCAACCTGAAGTCTGCAGACCAGAGCAGAGCAAGAGGCCTTGTCCCCTGATCCGGCAGTTCCCTTTGAGATAAGTATTGGTTTATTTAGTGGTAGGAATAGTTTAATCCTCTTAGCGTGTGCATGGGTAGTATTATAATTGTATTATAATAAACTCAGTTGTTTGAACTTACTAATTGGTGTATGGTTTTATTGCTTTGAACTTGACCTTGAAACTTGTGGTGGTATCTTAACGATACCTGACGACTCCAGAGCTAAGTAACGAAACAGAGCCAAATTGAGTGTTAAGCACACTCACCCAGAACGAGCAACATTTAGTGGCGTCTCCGCCGGGACTCGATTAGAAGTGGCCTCCCCACTCCGAGAGAACCCAGAAATTTGAATTAGAAATCCAATTGGGAAAGGAAAAACCACAAGTGTTCAAGGAGTTCAAATCAATAGTCATAATTCGGAAGTGTGTTTTGCATGCGTAACTAACAGGGTTGTAAGGTTAAACCGAGAGATTTTGTTGCGACAAACTATCGGGAGTTTTATAAGTCGGAAACATAGCGAAGCTGTACCCGTATTTTAAAAGCATTGCCTTATGATCCCCCGTTCCAAATTTAAAGAGAGCATAAGAGAAAATGGCCATGCAGGCAATGGAACGCCTCATGAACCCAGAGCAGTCCGTGGTCGCAACGACCAGCAGTAGCAGAGTAGGCCAGTGTCCCGTATGAGAGCTGGAACTCAGGAAGTACCTCAAAGGGAAAGGATGGCCCCTTTGGAGTGAGTTTTGTTTGAATGAGGAGACAGGTCCCGGGAGTATAGGACATACTTGGTGGGAGAACCTTTCTCAAATTCATAAAAAGAATTTAGGAAAAGCACACAAGCCGATGGCAATTGTGTCCTGCTTGGCACAATTGCGAGGCACAGAGGAGGTCATTCGGACGCTCCGCAAAGAATTAGAGGAAAAGAATAGAATGAGCAAAGTCGACATTTGTGATGTCGAAAAGGAAAACATAGAATTAAGAAGGAAGTTGGCAGAGAAGGATAGAGAGGTGGATGATGCCAAGAGGGCACATCAGTCTTGTCTAGCCCATCAAGCTCAGTATGAGAAAGCCGATCAGGATGTGCAGCACGCAGTTCTGATCAGGGAAAATTCAGAGAAGCAGGTAGAGGCACTGCAAAGGCAATGCTCTGACCTAAAGGCAGCTTTGAGAGCACTCCATGCTGCCACCACTGAGCAAAGGCAAAGCACAGTGGATCATGCGAAATGTAGGAAGCAGATTGCGCAGCTGCAATCTCTGCTTTCTGTACAGAATGAGTTCTAAGAGACATTTGGAACCCAGTTAGATGAGGAAAATGCCTCAGATTGGCAGGAATTGAGCGAAACCGCGCAGCGCTATGTTCAGGGAACATGTGCGCCAGCAGTGCAACAGAAAAGGAAAGCGCCCCAACCCCCCACAGATCAGATAGCACCCGCACCAATGAACCCAGTCACCACCCAAAGAAAAGCAACCGCAGAAGGCGCACCCGAGATTACATACACCACCCCCTTAACCGTAACACAACTAAGGGACGCGTGTGAGAAAATCACCCCGTTCCTCCCCACTGCAGACCCCCACCAATTTTTCGCAAGAGTGAAACAACAGGCGACCATGTACGGCCTGGATGAGCGAGAGCAGGTAAAGCTCACAGTGTTGAGTTTAGACTCATCAGTTGTAGCAGCCGTCCCCGACCCACAGAACGTTAGAGGAGGTACCCTCGAAGAGATGCATACAGCTATTTTAGACCCGATAGGGTACAACAGAGGAGATCCAGTCGAAGGCCTAAACAAGTGTAGGCAGAAGAGGACAGAGCACCCCACAGCATTCGCAGGAGGGCTGCGGATTCATTTCACTGCCGTTTTTGGCGATTTAGACCGCGCTCATTTAACCCACGATAATATGGTTAAATGGACCCGCACCATCATCTCCCACGCCACAGATGCAGGACAGAATGTCTGCAGCAGTTATGACCCCTCAGAACAGGCCCATAATGAAAAGTGGGTATTGAAAAGATTGTCCCGCGCTTGGGAACAATCCGTCCAAGGCAAGGTTAAAGTAAAGACCCCAGAAGATGCTCAGGCTGCAGCAGATCTACAGGCATTAGGAGCGCACCAAAACCCCGCATGGGTAAATGAAGGAAAGAACAGCCCCCCACAGAAGTCACAGGAATGTTACAACTGCGGACATTTAGGACATTTTGCAAGGGAATGCAACGGCCCGCAGAAATCTCAGAGAGGCCAGCAGACAGGCACTCTGACCAGGAACAAAGCAAAGCCAATACACAGTATAGAGACGCAGTCAGGACAGACCAATGCGGACGGAACGGACTGACGGTGTTCGGGCTCCCCCACTTGGGTCTGTGACACCCTCTGGGACCGGCCCGGAGGATCGGTGGTCACAGCAAAAATTAGAGGGAAGCCCATAGAATTACTTTGGGACACAGGAGGGTCCCGCACTACCATTAATTCCTCCACTACACCACAGGCAGACACGTGGCCCACTACAGCTTCAATTACACTCAGCGGATTTACAGGTCACTCACAGCAGGGACACATTACAGCCCCTGTATCAATTCAGCTAGGGAACATCTCCATCAGACACCCCGTTGTGTTAGTTAATCTGCCCCGCACAGCAGAACACATACTGGGCATTGACTTCATGAATGAAGTCATGAAGCCTGTCGTTCAATCCAGTAAATCAGTGTGTCTGGAGAATGGCAAAATCTGACAGAGCACCCGCAACTCTCACAGTAGGAGAGTATGCAAACAGGATTAGCGCAGTAGGCGACTATTGTTTTGACCCGACCACGTTTAGCACGGACAAACAGGTTAGGGCAGTTTTGAACAGACACAGGACAGCATTTGCCAGTCACTGGCACGACTGCGGCAGAATGACTGGACAAGTTCAAGTTACTGGACCTGACCCGAGACCACAGAGACAGTACCGATTTCCCCTAGAAGCAGAGGGAGAAATTGGAAAGGTTATAGAGAGCATATTAGAGCAGGGTGTACTTAGGACAGTAGCCTCAACTAATAATGCACCTATTTGGCCAGTGAGGAAGCCCGACGGATCATGGCGTCTGACCATAGATTATCGGGAACTCAACAAAGTTACCCCAGTAGTAGCCTCCACGGTAGCAACAAGTCCCGAGATCATGCTCAAACAGGGACTCCACTCCAAATATTTCACGGTATTGGACATTAGCAATGGCTTCTGGTCAATCCCGTTGGCAAAGGCATGCCAGTACAAATTTGCCTTCACATTTAAAGGACAGCAGTATACGTGGACATGCCTCCCACAAGGATTCCACAACTCCCCCTCCATTTTCCACCGACAGCTGGCAAATGGATTAGCAAAATTTTCCCGACCCGAATGTCTGGTACAGTATGTGGACGACCTATTACTGCAGACAGACACCAAGGCAGAGCACATCACGCTTCTGTCCGAGCTCCTGGAACTATTGCAAAGTATTGGATGTAAAGTTAACCCCAGAAAGGCCCAAATATTGGAGAATCAAGTGATGTATTTGGGTACATTCATCACACACGGCAAACGCGAGATCGAGTTCAAAAGAATTGAATCGATCATCAAATTGCCCCTTCCCCAGAATGTTTCAGCCCTCCGGTCGTTTTTAGGACTGGTTGGGTATTGTCGAAACCATATCGATGGTTTTGAAACCAAGGCAGCCCCACTCTCAGACCTCCTTAAGAAAGGAGCCCCTTGGGAATGGCTTCCGCAGCATACAGAGGCTGTGGAAGAGTTAAAGAAAGCCCTTAGCGCAGCACCCGCGCTACAAGTTCCAGACCAACTCTCCCCCTATGCAATAGAGGTAGCTAGCACCAATCTGAGCCTCTCGGCCGTGCTCCTTCAGGAGCGGCACGAGCAGCTACGACCAGTGGCTTATGCCTCCCGACTTTTAGACCCCGTAGAACAAGGATTTTCCGCCTGCGAGAGGCACCTACTAGCAGTATTTTGGGCAGTTCAGTACTTCTCGTACATTACCGGACTCAATCCCATCACCATTTTGACCGAACACACCCCCACACAGTTACTTTTAGACGGTCGACTGAAGGACGGTTCAGTGAGCCAGATAAGAGCAGCTAGGTGGACACTTCTGTTACAAGGGCGGGACATAACTGTTAAACGAACCACAACACACACATTTTTAGCGGACAACCTACAGTATCCAGGACAACCCCATGATTGCGAGATAGTAGCACCCCTACACAACACAGGACCATTCATTGCCAAGACGCCCCCCCAGGAAGATAGGGAATTCAAACCAGAGCCCCCAGCACACAGACACGTGTGCCCCCTTGAAAATCTATGTGGACGGTTCATCCACAGTTTTAGATGGCGAACGCATCACTGGATGCGGGATTTATGTGGAAGATGCGCAGGGACGCGCTTTAGAGGAGATATCTCTAAAATTACCAGGTCACTTAGGCGCGCAGGCAGCAGAGCTCGCGGCCATTGCATATATAGTGGACCACCGAGATTCGTTCCCCAGCCCCGCAGACATATATTCGGACAGTTTATATGTCTGTAACAGCCTCACAGACTTTCTACCCCTGTGGAGGACAAGAGGTTTTGTCTCCGCAGACGGGAAGCCCCTTCCATCAGCCCCATTACTCCGCCATATCCTAGAGAAGGCAAAGGATAGGACGTATGGCATCATTAAAGTTAGAAGTCACCATAGGTCCTCCCCCCCTGGAAATGTAAAAGCCGACGCACTGGCTAAAGCAGGTTCCAGGTGAGGTCATTTTTGGACACCCCCAGCTAGCGCACCTGCTAGCGCCCCTGTGAGTGCAGTTCAGGTCTCACAGACAGAAATAGAAGATTTAGTACAGGCGCAGAGGCAGGACGAAAATCTCCGGGAGATTTTAAAAGGAAACTTTGTGGCCCAGTACGATAAATTCAAACACGCTTTGACTACACATGAGGGTGTGATCATAAAAGACAAATTGTATGTGGTTCCTGAAAAGGACAGGAATCAAATGATTGCCTTATTCCATGATGGTCATGGACACCAAGGGATCGACCCTACCACAACGCACCTTAGACAACTCTGTTGGTGGCCCAACTTAAGACAAGATGTTACCCACTATATAGAGAATTGTTTAATTTGTGCGCAGAATAACCCAGAGAGGTATTCAAAGAAGGCACAACTCAGCCACACTCGCCCCGTTAATGGCCCCTGGACAAACCTCCAGATCGATTTTATAGGCCCATTGCCCCCTTGCAGGAATGGCTATGAATATGTTCTGGTGGTCATAGATACCTTTACCAAATGGGTAGAGGCATTCCCTTCACGCACCAACACAGCAAAGACAGCTGCAAAGATCCTGACCCACCACATCTTTACTAGATGGGGACTCCCCAGAAGTATAGAATCAGATCAGGGATCTCATTTCACAGGACGGGTCATGAAGAACGTCCTGACCATATTCGGAATCAAACAGAACTTTCACATTGCGTATCACCCCCAGTCAAGCGGGATAGTGGAACGCATGAATCGGACTCTAAAATCGACCCTTAGAAAGATGGTACAGGAGAACAATTCGACTTGGGATTCAGTGCTCCCATTCGCTCTGATGTTTATAAGAAACACTGTTTCACCATCTACAGGTTTCACCCCACACACACTCATGACCGGACGCCCTATGAAAGGATCAGAATTCCTTTTAGGACTCGACATGACCAGCCCAGAAGTGATGGCCCTCACACACGAGAAAGCAGTTAAACAACTAGTTGAGACTGTAAGGTCTGCTCAGCTAGCAGCCGCAGTACAATTGGGTAAAAGGAGGAAACAGAGCAAGGCCTGTTTCAACAAAAATGTCCACCCCACAGAATTTCAGGTTGGGCAACAAGTAATGTTATCCGTATATAACCCCAGCACGTTTTTGGCTCCTAAATTTTCCGGCCCGTACTCAATTTCGGACAAAATCAGCCCCTCGGCATATAGGATAAAGTACCCAAACGGTAAGACTGCGTGGTTCCATATTAACCAGCTAAAGGCTTATGGAACACAGTCAAACCACTCGCACCATGTCCTGCTAGACGCAGCAGAACACCTCGCTCCGCCCACAAGAGACACATTTCCACCCTCCCCCTCACAGACCAGTTCCTCATCGGACTCGACCTCGACTCCGTCCACTGACTCCGCCCCAGAACGCCCACAAGCTGCCACAGCAGAGACAGTGACAGTGACTGTGAGACTGAGGACAGCCACAGCACTCCACCCTACAGCCCCCACTTCAGCGACTTCGACCCCGACTCCAGTGACCCCATGAAGATCACTTACATTAAAATTCCGGACCCACATCCAGACCCACCACCCAACACTGACGACCCCGACAACGTTCCTTCAATTTTAGACCCCATGATCTGGCACAGGGACAATTCTTGGAGACTTGTCCGAAACGATGAGAGTGACCCCCGGTCACACAATGCAAAAATTGCATGCCTGATCCATACAAGGGTATGGGATCCGGGAGAAGAGGATGACTTGATGTCTGACTCCCGACACGGCAGCCCCTTTGCGACCCTGTTCGCAGAGAATGAAGAGAAGTGAGGTATCCAGATGATGTAAAAAGAGGAACCGCTTGAGAGAAGCACTGTCCTTTCTGATGGAACCTGCACGCATGTTGGTGATGTTTGTCTGTTTGTATGTTAAATGTTTGATTTGGAGATTGGCCACTTGCTTTTCAGCTGAAAAGCTTGTGACCACCTCACATGCACGTTAGTTTGTCCGCAGATATTTCTGAAAACTTGACTCAGCTGAAATGTCTGGAGCCCAGCTCAACGCTTCACCAGGAGCATCTTGGCTCCTCTCCTTTTTTTTAGGTGCCCCTCTAATCCGGGAATAGAGGCTGCAATTCAACAATGACTACATTCTTGCCCGTTCATTTCAAGTTGCTCAGGCAGTGGAGAAACGGCATTGAGGACCCGCCCTGTCTGAGGACCACCCCTCTGGTCAGCTAAGCTCGGGTACAGCACAGCACGCCCTACCCGGGGATCCCATTCAACTCTTACCCGTCGCGGCCCATTCGCAACTCATTCGACTTTTCATTTCTAAAGCTGGGTTTCATTTTGTTTAAGGTAGCCCTTCGGCCGCCACTCCATATGCTATTTACATCCAGGAACATTTTGGGATGGTAAATTGCAACACTCTGCGAGACGGCTCGCACTGGTTTAATAGATAAGTATATGTCTGGTCCTAAATCTGTTTTTGAAAAAAAATGAGGGAGTCACATGGAGGTGACCATCATAAAGGGAAAATTGGAACAAGAGGACAGATATACTTAAAGTCAAGATATTAAGCTGAACGCTAACAGATAATATGCTTGATCCCTTAGCTTTCGGACGTTCGCGAGAGGAACTGAAGCAACAGCACAGCAAGATCCCAGGAAGGAAGAGAAGAGAAGAGACAGAGAAGGTGAAGAGCACTCCAATTGCTATGTTTTTAGCTATTGTGGCATCAGTGTGGTTGCGCGTGGACATGGACCCCCTTTCCCACAGTACAACGTTTGCTAACTTCTCCCAAACCCAGACCACTCCCAGCCCAGTCAATGGTAACAGTACCCCGACCTGGTGTACCAGATTTTTGACATGGTACTCCTTGTCGTATGTCATAGAATCACTTTTGGTGATTGCAGTTCTCTGTACAGTAGTCCCCTTTTATAACGCGGGTGTTGGGGTCCAAGACAGCCACCCGCGTTGCATCCGAGCCGCGGATATCCACGATGGGGGTTTTAAATTTATTTTAAAATCTATGCATGCGCTTCCCATTGTGAGTCTACGGGGGGCGGGGGGAGAGGTCAGACCCCCATAGACTCACAATGGGAAGCGCATGCATAGATTTTTAAATAAATTTAAAACCCCCATCGTGGATCTAATTAAAACAACCCACAGAAACTTACCAGGAACTTACAAGGTCTTGCTGTCTGCACCCCATCTGCCGCACGCGCTTGCACCCTGCGCTGCATGTCAGTTTCAAAGGCAAGGCTGGGATTCAGTTTTAGGTGTCAGGGCTGTCAACTTGGTGGTTTGGGAACAAGTGGCAGGGGGGTGTCGCATCTCTCCTTGGTCCCAAACCCCTGCAGTTCAGGCCTTTCTCCACACCTCCACCCCCACCCCCCCACCCCCACCCCCCCACCCTACCTCAACCACTATGGAGGTACCAGCTGTAGCTCTGCACTATCCACTTCCGGACGCTGTGTGAGCTGCTCCTCTCTCACTGAATCTCAGTGAGAGAGGAGCAGCCGGCAGTGTCAATTTCAGCGGCCGGCTCACTTTGATCCGGAGAGGGAAGCTGACAGTTGGGGTCCATAAGCCCCCCCGCCGTATATCGCGAACCGCGGTATTGCGGAGCGCGGTATAACGGGGGACTACTGTATTATAGTCCAAACCCTCAGGATGAGGAAATGGAGGAGAGCCCACCGCTCTGGTGCCTCAACAGTGTACAGAGTACAATCCCCTATTTTTGGATTCCACCAATCCCCCCAACCCCTTGATGTGTAATAAAGGATTTAATTTTGATGTGATCTGTAAATAAAGACTTTTGCGGATGTATTATAATGTTCTGAGCTCGACTGCCGAGTCAGAAAATGAAATGTGATGATGCTGTTGTATGAATGAATAAGGGTTTAGAATGTTGTAGAATGTTTAAATATGAGATGAGAGTAGTTTATAGAGGATAGTTAGAGGTTCCCGATTTCAATTGGTAATGCATGTCCCCTTTGACATAGCGCCAATCAGAAATTGTTAGTTAATAATTTTTCTGCCATAGTTGAGGAAAGGATAGAAGCCATGGAACTCGCTGAGGTCAGGGGACCCAAAGACACCGTACTTGGGTGATCCTTCATGATTTCTCATGAGGATCACAAGGAGCAAGTGTAGCCACCGAACTTGGCCATTCCCTCAACACAAAATGTAGGAACGCAAAGCTTGCAGGTTAAAATGGACAATGTTTGCAGCACAAGCAGGCTGCACCAAGCCAATGTGTATTCTGTCTGCTAAGAGAGCAGACAGCACCGAAACGAACATTCCGCATACTAATGAGGCAATCTCCGGGATAGTTAACATAGCAATGGAACGATCCCAGGGACAATGGACACAAATAGAGAAGTGATTGCAACAGTGTATTGGAAACCAGACACCCCGGCACCAGCGGGGTTCGAAAACAAAGCACCTGAAGGCCCGCCCAGTAGACGAGAGATAGCCTCAGTATTGGGGGGATTCAAACAAATCGATTGGGAAGAGACCCAATCGATTCCCAGCAGGAAAAGGGTCCGCCCAAAAGGGCGCAAAGTCCTAGGACATATAAAAGACAGGTCCCAAACTTAGTTTGTTCTTCTTAACCAGCCCTACTCTCTGGACCAGCATCTCGACCAGCTTTTGCCAAAGAAGACCTTGAACGAGAGAGAGGAGAGGTTTGGGACAGCAGCCGCCAGCAAGTAAGTGTCTCACAACGATCGCTACCAGAGATAGACACTCCTGACCCCTTTTTAACCCGTACCAACCTGAAGTCTGCAGACCAGAGCAGAGCAAGAGGCCCTGATCCGGCAGGTCCCTTTGAGATAAGTATTGGTTTATTTAGTGGTAGGAATAGTTTAATCCTCTTAGCGTGTGAATGGGTAGTATTATAATTGTATTATAATAAACTCAGTTGTTTGAACCTACTAATTGGTGTATGGTTTTATTGCTTTGAACTTGACCTTGAAACTTGTGGCGGTATCTTAATGATACCTGGCGACTCCAGAGCTAAGTAACGAAACAGAGCCAAATTGAGTGTTAAGCACACTCACCCAGAACGAGCAACAGCTTCTGGACCCTTCCAGCCAATGACAAAGGCAACAAATCCCACCTCCTAAAGTCCTCCTTCATTCCCTCCACCAACATTGCCAGATTCAACTTGTGCAGCTGGGCCCAGCTCTGTGTCACATGTATCCCAACATAATGAAAGCTTGCCCCTACCAACCAAACGGCAACCTCCTTTAACTGCTCTCCTGTCCCCGGGCATACCTCGGGAATACCTCACTTTGCCCCATATTGAGCTTATACCCTGAAAATGACAACTGAACTCCCCCTCGATCCCCATAATCCTTTTGAAACTTTCAATCGGGTTTACAATATAATTAGAGGTCATCAGCATATAACGAGACTCGGTGCTCCACACCCCCCCCCCACCCCATTGCCAACGGTTCAATTGCTAGGGCAAAGAGCAAAGGGGAGAGTGGGCACCCCTGCTTCGTGGGCACCCCGGTGCAACCCAAAATACTGCAAATTGACACTGTTGGTCCACAGTCCACAGTCGCCTGAGGAGCCCTATTCAGCAATCCCACCCAGGCGACAAACCCCTGCCCAAACCCAAACCGCCCCAGCACCTCGAATAAGTATGGCTACTCAAAGGCTTTTTTCGCATCTATAGACAGAACCACCTCCACCTCCCAGCTGGTCGAGGGCATCATTGTCACATTTAGTGGCCTCTTAACATTGGCCGATAGCTACCACCCTTCACAAACCCTGTATGGACCTCCGTTATCACCCCAGGCACACAATTTTTATCCACAGCGCCAGCACCTTCGCCAATAGTTTTGCATCCATATTTAACAACGATATCAGGGGTTACAACCCACACTGCTCCAGGTCTTTGTCTTTCTTTAAAATGAGCCAGATTGATGCCTGACAGAGAGTGGGGGGAAGCTCACCTCTCCCCACTGACTCATTGTACATCTCCACCAACAGGGGCCCTCGCTCAGACCCAAACCTCTTGTAAAACTCCACTGGGAACCTGTGCCTTCCCCAACTGCATCGCCCCCACACAATCCATCACCATCCCCAGTCCAAATGGGGCCCCCAGCCCCTGTACCCTTGCCTCAAACACCCTCGAGAACTCCAGCCCATTCAGAAACTATGCCCTCATTCCTCTTCCGAGGGCTCTGAACTGTACAATTTTCAATAAAATGCTTCAAAACTCCCATATACCTCCCCCGGCTCCTTACCAGCCTGTTAACCCCCCTCCCGCAGCCCCCCACCCTCATCCACCCAATCTCCCTCGCCACCTGCCTCCTCAGCTGATGCGCGAGCACCCTACTCGCCTACTCCCCATACTCATTCACTGTCCCCCTGACCCTGCACAGCTGTCCCACCACCTCCCCCATTGATACTAGCTCAAATTCCATATGGAATCTCAACCTTTCCTTCAGCGGTGCCTCCTCCCGCACTGCCGAGCATCACAAGTCCACCGCCAGAATGGCCTCCACCAGCCTCAGCCATTCTGCCCACTCCGCCCTCACTTTATGTGGCCTAATCAAAATAAACACCCCTCTAACCACTGCCTTCAACACCTCCCACAACGTAGCCGCAGAAACGTCCCCCCGTCTTATTATGCTCCACATAGTTCCGGATAGCTACCCCTATCCTCTCACAGACCTCCTTATCAGCCAATAACCCCACATCCACCCTTCACTGTGGCCTCTGGCTTGTCGCCTCCACCTGCAAGTCCACCTAGTGTGGCGCATGGTCAGAACCACAATCACCGAATACTCTGTCCCACCCACCCCCGCTAACAGTGCCTTGTCCCGGACAAAAAAAATTAATCCGGGAAAACCCCCAGTAGACATGCAAAAAGAACAAAAATTCCTTTGCCCTTGGCCTCTCAAACCACAATGGGTCCACCACCCCATTCGCTCCATAAATACCAACAACTCCTTTGCCATTGCCAACACCCTCATCGATGTGGGGCATGACCTGTCCAGCCTAGGATCCAGCATCATATTAAAATTCCCCCCCCCCCCCCCCCCATGATCAGCTGGTGCATGTCCAGGTCCGGGATCTTTGCCAGGACTCGCCTCATAAACTCCACATCGTCCCAATTTGGGGCATAAGTGTTCACCAGCACCACTCCAACTTCCCACTCACCATCACACTTCTACCCCCAGAGTCCACCACTATGCTCCCCACTGCAAAGGACACCCTGGTATTATGTGCAGGTGAGGTGGATTGGCCATGATAAATTGCCTTAGTGCCCAAAAAAGGGTAGATGGGGTTACTGGGTTACGGGGTCAGGGTGGAGGCATGGGCTTAATTAGGGTGCTTGTTCCAAGAGCCGGTGCAGACTTGATGGGCCAAACGGCTTCCTTCTGCACTGTAAATTCTATGATTCTATAATTAACCAGCTCTCCCAGAACCATGCCCTGAGCCCTCCTAGGACTTCCCCAAGATGTTCGCTGCTATCCCCCCTTAAGCGACTGCGCCGCACCAACTCCGTCGATGTCAGCAACTCATCCTCCGTCATCTCTAACAGAGAAAAAGAGAAAGAAAGCCACCCCCCACCAACAGATCTATCCCCCACTTCACTCCCATTAAGTAGACTAAGTCTCCGGCCTCGGTACTGGCGTCATTGGCCAGGTCCTCAGTGGGTACTCCTTATGCCCCAAGAACCAGCCACCCACCCTGGGGTGGTCCTCGAAGAGGCCGGGGATGCCCGACTGCCGATGCCCCAGAAGCCCTTCCACCAGGTTCACGTTTTTCAAAAGGAGTACTAATCGGTGCCAGCTTGACCACTTGCTGAATGACAGGAGGCCGGTGAAGGTGTGGCTCCTGTTAATTGTACAGAAATAGGGCTTAAGTGGAGATAACTGGTTTCTCATCACGCGACAGCAAGTACCTGACCTTGTCTAAGGGAGTGGGCCGGTTGCATTGCAAACTGTTTGACGCCTGGCACGAATCTCTTTTTTGGCCTCTCCTGCTATTCACTGGCCTCATTTCGCTGGAGAATCCCAGACACTCTCTTCACATTTAAAAAAATAATTAGAAAGGCACTTGACGGATTAAGACCGACAGGACTAGCGGATTAGGATCTGGAAAGTTTAGACCAGCACAGAGATGGTGGGCCTCCTTCTCTGCCGTAATGATTGTATGAACTCCGGGGATTTGAAACAGTGGACAGTGTGTGTGGAGCTGAGTTATCCTGAGGGAGGGGTGTGAGGGCGGGACTTCCGGCCGTCAAAGGGGGTTGAATGAAGCGCAGCTTCCTGGGGAATGAGGAGGGCGGATGGTGAGTGGAAAAGGCCTGTGAGAAGGGAACCCTGAAGGCGGCGGTAGCTGCTGCAGACTTGCGGCAAAAGCTGAGCTCCCAGTCCCTCAGTGGGCCGCTATCTGTGTCCTTGCTCTGTACTCCGCGCCTTTCTTTCCAATAAACTGGAGCTCTGTGGCCGGGAGTAGCGACAGCAGCTGAAGCGGCGCCACATTGTTGCCAGAGTGTGGCTACTTTGTTAGAGTTTAAAGAGGAGCGTGTCGCGGCTTAAAGGCTCGAATGGGGGCTGTATGCTACCGTTCGGGGCTTGCTTTTAAATGGATGCTGCAAAGAAACCCAGGGTTTTGTCTGGTTATAAAGTTTAACTTCACGTTTCAAAGGGAAGGTCGACGCTCCAGTAAAGAGGCTGGAGTGTGTGTCTGGGTTTGAGCGCTGGAAGGCCATAAGGGGCATTGATTCTCTAATAGTGCTATAAATGTTGAAGTACAGTGTGAAGAAGCTTTGAGATACTGAGATTATTTATAGTGTGGATTGCAAAAACCTACTCGGAATAATTATGAAGGGCTGTGATTCAGAAGGAAAAGGCTATTGTGATTGGGCAGTGATGGGTCATCAATTTAAAATTGTCATTAAGAATGAGATGGGGGGGATGTTCAGAGAGATGTCTTCATGCAAATAATAATAATATTCTTTATTAGTGTCACAAGTAGGCTTACATTAACACTGCAATAAATTACTGTGAAAATCCCCTAGTCGCCACACTCTGTTCAGGTACACAGAGGGAGAATTCAGAGTGTCCAATTCACCCAACAAGCACGTCTTTCGGGACATATGGGAGGAATATGTAGCACCCGGCGGAAACCCACGCAGACACGGGGAGAACGTGCAGACTCTGCACAGACAGTAATCCAAGTCGGGAATCAAACCTGGGTCCCTGGTGCTGTGAAGCAACAGTGCTAACTACTGTGCTATGACACATATTTTTATATTATAGCCAATACCTGTCTTTGCTGTAAGCTACTTTTTCATTCCTTTAATTGGCATGTATCATAAATTGCTTATATTAGGATTTATCCACAAGTAAAATACCAACAAACTGCTATGCCCATCATATTCAAACAGGCCAAATAAGAAATAAAAGCATGGAGAGGATTAAGTTGCCTGGGCTTTGCTCCCAGATTACAGTGTTTGGGGATTGCAGATTGGACACTTGTATGTCTGGTATTGATAGTTGAAGGACAAGGATGAAGCAGGCAGGCAGCTATAAGCATGGTAGGTAGTAACATAATTATATAATGGTATTGGAGAAGAGGTGAGGGAATGTATTTTGTGATCGTAATTTTTGTTTTACCTATGCAATGTAGAAAAGAAGCACTGTTAGAATTGAATCCAGAAAGGTGTGCACTTATTGTCCAAATATTTTTAAGGATTTTTTGCTTCTTTCTAAACGTAACTAATTGCCAACAGATATACCCTGTATTATACTCTGTTCTATATGATTCTAGCCTATCCACCTCAAATCATATTTAGTGTACCTTTATCATCACTGCAGACACACTGGTGGAAGTTGTAATTCAGAAATTATTCCAGAGCAAAGTTAAGAGGGCAGGCTCCTACTACTTAGATACTTACAGGAATGGGAGCAGGCTTTTCTACCTCTTAAGCCTGTCTGTCATTCATTGAGATCATGGCTGATCTTATCTTTATCCATCTGCCTTGGCTCCATATACCTTTGGTTTGCAATAATCTATCGATCTCAAGTTTAAAACAAGGGAGGACGGTGGTTAGTCGAGCATATACTTCTGCCACACGGTGCTAACTCAACAGTAAACTATCATAACATTTGTACACTTCCATCTGATCTTTTGTCCCCTAAAACCTGCCAGTAGAATTTGCAATCATGGGTTCTTCGCTATTCCAGATGTATTATTGATGCCCTGAAACTTGAAAAGCTGAAAAAAGAAATCTTGCTTTCATCTCACCGAGGAGGCTTCAGGCTAATCCACATCCAACAACTTGCTCTGAAAACTCTGCTCACATTTTGACAGCTGAGTGAAAAATTGTACCACAGTAACAGAATTAGCAAAATTTTAAACCAACAGTGTTCCAGATAAAACTGTCCACGCCATTCTTTTTTTAAAATAAAATGCATTTGGCCTGTCTCCCAACATTGAAGGATCCTGTCAACAAAACAAAATCAAGGTTTATATCCACAACGTCGCCAATAATTACTATTTTGTCCTTGGACTATACCCTACCTATGAACTAAAATTTGTTGAAATCTGCTTATGGGTTTTTGATACATTATTTGTAGTCTCACAGGTGCGGAATCATTACCTCTGCACAGCTTCAGTGGCAGAGGTAATTATTAATAGTATATACTGGGTGGCACGGTGGTGTATTGGTTGGCACTGCTGCCTCACTGCGCCAAGGATCTAGGTTACTATCTATGTGGAGTTTGCACATTCTCCATGTGTCTGCGTGGGTCTCACTCCCACAACCCAAAGATGTGAAGGGTAGGTGGATTGGCCACACTAAATTGCCCCTTAATTGGGAAAAAAAAAGAATTGGGCACGTTATATTTATTTTAAAAAATTAATAGCATACTGTTTTTTACAGGAGAGAGATTGACACCGTTTGTGAAGAAGGGTTTCCTAATTTCTCTCCTGAATGACCTGGTTATGTTTTGTGCAGGCTTCCTCCAAGTTTATATCCATCAGAGCTTTGAATTTTTTTCAAACTCCTTAGAACCTCAGATCGATCACCCCCTTATCCTTCCATATTTGAGAAATGCAAGCCTAGTTGATGCAAGTTCTCCTTGTAATCTAACCCTTGGAGCGTTGTTACTCTTTAAGTGAATCTGTGCTACCATCCTGCCAAGGCCAAAACTCCTTTCCTAGAAATGTGTACATTACTTCCAGGGGCTTTGGGGAGCTGTGGAAAATCTTCCCTTTCTCTCATTATAAAGATTGCATTCCTTTAAACCTTTTTGATTATATTTTTTGAACCTGTCGACTGCATTTTCATGACCTGTGCAGATGGATCCCTTTGAAAATCCGCGGTTCCACCATTCAAATTGTACTCAGGTCTGTCCTTTCTTTGATTTAAAATGAATGACTTCACACTTGTTTGTGTTGCAATCCACCTGCCACAGTTTTGCCCACCTTCATTTATGAAAGTATTTTAATTTGTGCAGCTGGAAGCATAGATTTACTGTGACACCATTCTCTGTGTCATTGGCAAATAGAATATTTGGTTCTGTATTTTGTTATATAAATCATTTCTAGTACAGTGAATAGTTGATCCCTCAACACAGATTCTTGAGGAACACTACTTGTTACTTCTTTCCAATTTGGCTGCATGTTTATTGATTCGCTATCTTCCACAGTTCAGTCGAAACCTAAACGAGGCTAAAACAAATTGCTTTCAAACCCATGAGATTTAATTTTAGCTTTTATCTCTTCTACATAGATCCTTGTCAAATATATTCTGGAAGTCCAAGTAAACTGCATTCATTGATATTCCTCTGTCTCCCATTTCAGTTTTTCTCTTCAAAAAATTCAGTTAGATTATTTAGACACGACCTAGCCTTTACAAAAGCATGTTGGCTCTTTCTAATCAGTGCTCAGTCCTTAGTTATGGATTCTCAAAATGTAACTGCACACGGAAGAGTTCTGTTTGTTTTGAGGTACATGTATGTCTCCTGTCTTCTGGACCACCTGAGTGAAGCTTGAATGAAATCTAGTTGTTCAAAACAGGAGCCTTTGGTGCAATTACCTGATCAGACATGTACTTTATCTCTATGGTACATAGCATGGGAACTGTGTTGTCTCCAAAACCAATTTTTCACAACCAATGGGTATATGTGAAATCTTTCGACATGTCTTACAGCAGTGGGAGCCCAACTACATGGGTTGGGCTTCTTCATTGCAGCTTTTGTTCTGCAGGTTCCAGACCTATTCTGATGATGTCCATGCAGACCAATAAGTAATACAGGACTGAATGGTCAGGCTGTGAACTACGTTTATCCATGGACATGAAAAAGATTTATGTCCAGTGGTTGTGTCTGTTTGCCAATGGTGACACTGCTATCTATGGCCAAGCATTTGGGGACATGTCCTTGATCATTTTAGTGTTTCTGTTTCACACAAACCTCCGAATTGTTAGGGGCTGATCTGACTCCGGGCCAAAGCAAAATAAAATTCCCTCCTGCAAGCAGTAGCTCTGATACTACTTTAGTTTGACACTAAACTGTTTGGAACAGCAGTTACATTTCCTCGCATTAAAAAGCAGTTACATTTCCTAGCATTTTGCCATACCTTAAATTTAGCTTTTCTTGAATATTTAAGTAATAGAGCTAATAAAAGTTTGAATGCAGCAGCTAATAAAAGCAAATGTTTCAAATATGTTGAGTTCTAACTTCCATACAAAGTAGTGTACACAATCACACCTTTCATTTTTGTTTGAGAAATCTTTCAATTTCTCCAATGTTTAAAAACCATTTTCAACTTAGGGTGCATTCTCCGTCACCGCATCATTCTTTATTGTATGTCTTTAGCTCTAACACATTTCAGCCAGCCATTATTTCCTTTTTTTCATTAGCACTTGGTTCCACTTTTGATACACAATGTTCTCCTTTCTGTGTTACTTCAGGTTATTGTATTTTAAGAGAGATGATGTGACACCTGGATGGGAACTGTTCATTCTGCTCCTTCGGTTTTTATGTTCTTTAGTCTATAGGCTTGCAAGTAATCCCAATTTGCAAATGGAAAGCAGTGTCAGACAGATCATATCGTGCAAGGAATACAAATAATACACCATTGCCAATTTAAACTTTCTATTGCTTTGCAATAGTTGCATAATGTCTTGGCGGATAAATCTGATCATCTGCTGCTTCTCAGCTCTTGGAACAGTCACAGTTCCCTCAAGGACAATTTAATCAAAACCTTTGCAAAAAAGTGCAGCATCGTCCACTTTTATATTAATTTAACATTTTTCTGAAAGATTTCCCAAAGGCAAATTTAATCTTTGGAAGTCCTCCTATGATGACTTATTTGGCTTATCTACTGCTGGCATCAAAAGAAAAGAGAGAAGCGGTGTCATTTATACACAACAGTATTTGGATTTGGTTACAAAATAAATGACTTGAGACGAGGTACACGATGACCAGTTTATAATATTTGTTCTTGTAAGCTTCTGAAATCAAAATGTAAATTGGGTATTCAATAAATTAAACTGAACACTTTTTTTTATTGCTTAATTTCATCTCCGCTAGATGCAATGATCCTCTTCTTTGTCGGTGAGCAAGACTGATGTGACATTGACAAGGGTATTCAATTTTGCAAGTGCCACTAGACCGTTCTCCTTTAAACTGTTAGTGCTGAAATTATCTTCCTCAAGCGCTGGTTTCAGTTATCTCTAGGCAATTTCTCTGCCACTGCACTGTTTTCGTGACTTCAACTGAAATGCCCATCTTAATAATGTGCTACCCGATACGTCAGGGCTCTAGGTAATACCAGTGTGAGATTCTTTTGTAGAGTTATTACAACTGATTATTCTACATCAGGGGAGGTGATGATGTAGTGGTATTGTAACTAGACTAGTATTCCAGAGTCCCAGGGTACTTCTCTGGGGACCTGGGTTTGAATCCCACCATGGCAGATGCCGATTAAATATCAGGGATTAAAAGTCTAATGATGACCATGAAGTCATTGTTGATTGGCACAAAAACCATCTCGTTAGCTAGTGTCCTTTTCGGGAAGTAATGTTCCATCCTCATCTGGTCTGGTCTCCACATGACTCCAGAAACCCAGCAATATGGTTGACTCTTAAAATGCCCTCTGAAATAGCCTAGCAAGCCACTCCATTCAAGGCTGGTTAAGGATGGGCAATAAATGTTGGTCCAGCTAGGCAATTGAATTTTTTTTTTAAAAAGTTGCTTTGAGACTAAATCTGAAAAAAAGGGAAACAAACACCAGTGAAGAAACGTGCACGTGCAAAATAAAGGAAAATGTGCTGCTGGGTTAAAATGGTCACAGATCTATAATCCAACAGTTTGCTGAATGTTAAACTGAAATTAGCTGATCACCTACAATCCATTCAAGTGCCGACCGAAGATCTCTGATTGTTACGCCGACCACTAAAGAGGACGACTCCCCTTAATTCCATACTTTGAGTCAGTCGATAGAAAGATTTGGGGTATACAAGGCTGAAGAAAAGGACTTTTTTTGAGTTAACCAGTTTCACGCTGATCATACAGAGCTTGTAGAAAATAAAAAACCAAGGAGTCGTCACCAGTGGTTGTCTAGCTAGCAGAAATCCATTTGATTATGCTCAGAAAGTTGAGTGAAGATTCACCCTGATGGGTAATGGAGAAGAAATTCCAGGAGTACTTTGGGACTTGTACACAGGACTACATTCCCGCTGATGGTGCGGTGCAATGTATAAATGTATATATTTCTCAGCTGTATTCATTGTTGATGAGGAAAATACCTTTTGTGTGGTTCAGTGTATTAGTTGTTCAACAAGTAATGTTTTAGTTTTTTAAAATAAAATTTAGAGTACCCAATAAAATTTTTCCAATTAAGGGGCAATTTAGCGTGTTCAATCCACCTACCTTGCACATCTTTGGGTTGTGGGGGCGAAACCCACGCAAACACGGGGAGAATGTGCAAACTCCACCCAGAGCCGGGATCGAACCTGGGACCTCGGTGCCATGAGACTGCAGTGCGAACACTGCGCCATCGTGCTGCCCCAAGTAATGTTTAGTTGATGTTGATTTAGCTTGTTTGTCACAGTAAAAGTCTTAAGATTTGAAATTTTATCGTGCGATTCCTTTGTTCTGGTCACTGGGAATTTCCTTTCTCTTTTACGGTCTTCACAGTGATATTAATGGGTGGCACAGTGGTTATATTACTGGAACTGTAATCCAGAAGCCAGGGTAATGATCTGGAGACCTGAATTTAAAACTCACCATGCCAGCTGGGGAATTTAAATTCAGTTCATTAAATAAATCTGGAATTTAAAAAAAACTAGCATAGTAATAATGACCGTAAAACTATGAATTGTTTTTTTATTTCAAAACCTCCAGATCTACCTGTGTCATAAAGGAAGGAAATCTGCCACCATTACCCGATCTGGTCTACATGTGATTCCAGACCTACAGCAATGATGATTTATCTTCCACTCTGTCCAGTTCCTCTGAAATGGTCTAGCAAGCCATTCACTCATATCATAAATGTAATTGGGCATAAGTTATAAAATCTGGCCTTGTCAGTGGTGTCCGCATCCTGTGATTTTTAGAAATATGTCCAAATGGATGTAGAATTTCCAATTTTCAAGGAAAAATTGTTGTTTTGGAATTTTCTTTCTGAATCAAATAAAATGCTTATTGCTCTTTCGGATTCCTGAGTAAACAGGGTGAGTGACTTTTGTGAATTGGAGTGTCATCCATCAGGAGTGTCTATTGCAGACATGGACGTGAGCTGCCATTTTTTTTGTCACTTTGGAAAGACCAGTTGTAAAATTGCCTGTAAAGTATACAAGAAAGAAATCTTGAAATTAATATTGGTTTTCAATCCTTTCTATTGTAAATGCCAGTCCACTCAGTCACACTCTCTCTCTGTGGACTGGATTCTCCAGTGTCAAGATGCTCCGTTTTGCTGGCAGCCTGGAGTTTCCCGACGGTGTGGGGCTGCCCACAATGGAAAACCCCCATTGACCAGCCGGCGAAACAGAGCAACCCGCTGGCATGCTGAACCAGAAATTTGGCACAGCGGGATGGAGAATCCAGCTCTCTCTCTCTATTTCTCTCTCTCTCTTGCTCTCCTCCCCCTCTCCCTGCCTCCCCCCCCCCCCCCCCCCCCATTCTCTCTCTCTCTCTCGGAACCCTTGGAAATATGCATTCCCATATGTGTAGGAACATTTGGGGGCTGGTTTAGCTCAGTTGGCTAGACAGCTGGTTTGTGATACAGAACGAGGCCAGCAGCGCGGTTCAATTCCCGTACCGACTGAGGTTATTCAAGAAGGCCCCATAATTGCAATCTTACCCCCTTGCCTGAGATGTGGTGATTCTCAGGTTAAATCTCCACCAGTCAGCTCTTCCTCTCCAAGGGGAAAGCAGCCTATGGTCATCTGGGAATATGGTGACTTTACATGTTGATTCAAAGTTATTGCAAAATGTTTTTTTTTATTAACGTAGTAACACTACAACACACATTGAGTCAGTAAAAGTGAAATCTGGCAACAGACAGACGGCAATTGACTGAGCTTTATTGAGGTCCAGCGATCCCAGTTGGAAAATGTATGCATCAACTGAGAACAGTATATTTTGAAACAGTGAATTTTAAATCAACACTGATGGATTATGGCTTTTATAAATGTTAGATCACATTCATTAACCATTTATCGTTGACTATGTATTTTCTGACTTTTTCCCCCTTAGGTACGTAACGTGGCAGAATAAAACTAAAATATTAGAAAACTATAAACGGCCTCCAGAAAGGCACACTGTTAATTCAGCAACTACAGCAGAAGAATGGCTACAGAATTTGATCTGTCACCTCCAGAAATACCAGAACCGACCTTTTTTGACAACGTTCTACGCTATGGCTTGTTCCTAGGGGCAATTTTCCAGATTATCTGCATATTGTCTATCTTATTACCCTCGTCTAAGTCACCAGAGCCAGTAAGAACATACTCACTCACCTTTTCTTCCTAATCTGAAAAAAGATGATATTCCTGACTTGAAGGGGAGCGAGGAGCCATTATTGGTTATAGTTGTTGTTGACATACTCGAGTAATGGGCTTACTGTCGAAACTTTTCAGCTTTTAAATACATAGTCTTGTATTAAATTGAAAAATCTCTCCATTTAAATGTTCATCATATTCGATTTATCATATGGAAATTAAGTATATTTTCATCATTGTGCAACGGTGATGGGGGCAGTGTGAGGGTGGAATGTTTTCTTTGATAGGCAGAAGTAATTTTGGGTGGGATTTCTCCCCACTTGTCTGACCCTGCTGTGACTTTTTTTAAATTTAATGTTCCCAATTCTTTTTTCCCTGGCCTATCCACCTACCCTTCCACCTACCCTGCACATCTTTTGGATTGTGGGGGTGAGACCCACGCAGACACGGGGAGAATGTACAAACTCGACACTGACTGTGACCTGAGGGCCAGGATCGCACCAGGGCCTTGATGTCGTGAGGCAGCAGTGCTAACCACTGCACCACTGTGCTGACCTTCACCGTCAGAATATGCCCTTTTTTTTTTGTTGCCCTTGCTTCCATCAGCAGCACCATTGGCAACATGAGAATGGGGGAAAACTAGCTGGAGTGCTGAGCCCTGTCCTGTCGCTGCTGTTTTTGCACAACGGGGCAGGCAGTAATGGGGACAGAACAAGATTTTGGCAGTCATTTATTTTTTTTATCCCATCCTTAAAGTTGCAAAGCCAATGCACCGAGTAGACAGGGCAAGCCCTTAATCCATCTCATTGCTTGCTCCAAAAACCAATCCAAATTGAATCCAATTCATGGCCTCCACACGAGACACAAATAAGATCCAAGCTGACAAGAAAGTCATTACACCTCATCTTGGCTTGATCTGACACTCGACCTTGGCCAAAAACGGGCAGCAAGGTGGCGCAGTGGTTATCACTGCTGCCTCACGGCGCTGAAGTCCCAGGTTCAATCCCGGCTCTGGGTCACTGTCCGTGTGGAGTTTGCACATTCTCCCCGTGTTTGCGTGGGTTTTACCCCTGTTTTGTTATGCTCTTGACGTAGCATAAGCTGCTTCCTTGATGTACACTCTGACAAAGGAAGGTTCAGACTTGGAGTTAGCTTTAACAAATTTATTAAACTGTTAAGAATTCTCCTACTTGGATTCTACTCTCCTGTTAATCCTGCTATAGCTACTCAGACTATCTAATCAGTCTGCTACAATCCAGGTGGTGGGCGTGATGTGTTCAATCAACCCTGTGTACTCACTAAGTGTCTCCACTGGAAAGAGAAAGATCATGTATGCTGTGTCCATGTATATGGGTTGGTGTAAAGCCCTCCTGTGGTAGTCTCACCTCTGTGTGTGTCTTGAATGCCCATTGGTCGTGTCCTATCTTACTGGCCTATTTGATTGAATGTCTGTGTGTCATGTCTCTGGTGCTCCCTCTAGTGTCTATCTAGCCTACGTGTATTTACATTAACTCCTTGTGTATTTACAGTGATGCATATCACCACAACCCAAAGATGTGCAGGGTAAGTCGATTAGCCAGGCTAAATTTCCCCTTAATTGAAAAATTAAATTGGTTACTCTAAATTTATAATAAAAAAAACAACCTTGACCAAAAGGACTAGCAGCTGAGATTCAGGAGAAAGCTTTCCTCCTCTATTTTCTTCCTGATTGTCAACCTAAAGACCACCTGTTTCTAATTAGTCATCTAGTGGACACTCCCCCATCCCTCCTTTATATTCCCCACTAAGGAGGAAGTATATCTGTGACCTGCTAACATGATTAGTTTGATCAGAGGCCTGGGAGAAGGGTTGAGCCTCAACTGTTCAGTGAGAAAAACAGATTGGCGAGAAGAAACTGAATTCATTCCCTAATTATATTTTTACTGTAAATTTAGAGTACCCAATTAATTTTTTGCAATTAAGGGGCAATTTAGCGTGGCCAAGCCACCGAGCCTGGACATCTTTAAGTTGTGGGGGCGAAACCCACACAAACATGGGGAGAATGTGCAAACTCCACATGGACAGTGACCCAGAGCCGGGATCAAACCTGGGACCTCAGCGCCGTGAGGCTGCAGTGCTAACCACTGCGCCACCGTGCTGCCCGTCATTCCCTACTTTCATGGGATCAAAGGCAAAAAGACCACCCAAACAGGACAGTGTTTGAAATATCCACATTTCCCAGTCCCGTGGCAGAGCCAGCAAGACATGGGAATCTCCGTTCACACTGGCGGCACTGGTAAATCCCACCAGTGTGAAGGGCTGGAAAATCCTGGCCCCCATTTCTGGTAATAAAAGGTTGTATGTAAATCAAAGAAGGTATCCTGTGGTATATTAAACAATGTTTAAAGTATTTAGTTATAAATTATTTACCAAAAGTGTTATTTTTGGTACATATTTGAAGAGTATTGTAAATTCTTCTCGGCCAATATTTGTCTTGGCACGATGAAAGCTATCTGAGTTTTCCACATAGTAACAGCTGGAACTGAAAGTAATTAATTCACTTGCTGCCTTCCAGTTAGGAAATATTGTACCTTCATTGAATGTGAATGTAAAGTTACGTGGACCCAAGACTTCACAGACCCTTCGTCTTTTAATTTAGTATATTTATAATTACATCCCCAGCCAAGACGAGCGAAATCCATTCTCAGCTAAGTCTCTTCATGCATGATGTGGAGATGCCGGCGTTGGACTGGGGTGAGCACAGTATGAAGTCTTGCAACACCAGGTTAAAGTCCAACAGGTTTGTTTCAAACACTAGCTTTCGGAGCACTGCTCCTTCCGAGGAGCTGCGCGCCGAAAGCTAGTGTTTGAAACAAACCTGTTGGACTATAACCTGGTGTTGTAAGACTTCTCTTTATGCAGTGAGGGAAAAAATAGACACCTGTTTGCAACTGAGCAAGTAGTGTTATTACATGTGGAAACTTTCAACCCCTATAGATTAACCATCCTACCTGAAGGAGGGTGAAGAGAATTGGTGATACAGCACAACTAATTAAAAAAAAATTATCTTCCTGTTTTGAGTTGATATTTAAATTCAGTGTAAATTGATAGTTAACCTAAACGTTATTGATGAACGTGAGGAAATTAAACATAAGAATGTGGTGAACCTTTCAATCAAAGGAAGAGCTAATGAGCAGAGTAAGGAAGAGTTACAGCAAGCATTGAAAGTAACTTTTCGTTAAAATTATCCTTGAATTAAACTTATCCTTGAATTAAGTGAAAGTCAGTCAATGTTAGTTTCTTTGTTTGTTTATAGGATGTGGGCACGCTGGCTAGGCCAGCATTTATTGCTCATCCCTAGTTGCACTTCATAAGGTGGTGCTGAGCTGCCTTCTTGAACCGTCGCAGTCCTTGAAGTGTAGGTACACCCACAGTGCTGTTAGGGAGACAACTCCAGGAACTTGACCCAGCAACAATGAAGGAACAGCGGAGTTCCAAGTCATGATCAGGATGGTGTGTGGTTTGGAGCTATACGTGCAGGTGGTAATGTTCCCATTCACCTGCTGCTGCCCTTCTAGACGGTAGAGATTGTGGGCTTGGCAGGTGCAGTTGAAGGAACCTTGGTGAGTTGCTGCAGTGCATCTTGTAGATGATACATACTACTGTGCACCAGTGGAGGGGGGACTGGAAGGGTAGGATGCCAATCAAGCAAGCTGCTTTGTCCTGGATGGTGTGGAAAGAATATTGTTGGAGCAGTACTCATCCAGGCAAGTGGAGATTATTCCATTACATTCCTGTCTTGGCACTAGCTTGATCCCTTGTTTGGAGGGATTTTTTTATGAGGAGAGGTTGTATAGTTTGGGCCTGTACACATTGGCGTTTAGAAGAATGAGGGGTGACCTTATGGAGACATAGATGTTTCTCAAGGGGCTTGACAATGTAGATACTGAGGTTGTATGAGAGTTTCGGTTCAGAGGGCATAATCTCAGAGTAAGGGTTCGCCCATTTAAAACCGAGATGAGGAGGAATTTCTTCTAATGGGTAGTGAATCTGTGGTCATTAAGTACAGTCAAGGCTAAGATAGACAATTTTTTAATCCATAAAGGAATCAAGGGTTCTGGGGATAATGTGGGAAAGGAGAAATGTGGATTACTATATCGGATCAGTCATGATCTCACTGAATGGCAGACTCGATGGGCCAAATGGCTTACTTCTCCTATCTTTTATGGTCTTAACGTTAGGAACTTTCTCCTACCTGACATCAACTGGTGGAATCAGCAAGTAGCTAAATTGTACAGATCAAATGCCAGTTTTCTGATGAATAAGTTTACTTCAGTTTGAGCTGAACATTGCTCTACTGTGAAGGAAATGAAAATCTGCCATCTGCTCTTATTGCAGTTAATTTACTGTGTCACGGAGGGCAGGACTGATTCAAAGCAGTGAAATTGTCTGCAACGTTTACTACCTGAGCTCAGACTAATGGCATTGGGCGAGGTACCAACTGATGACTGGCATTTGTGAAACTATACCGTAGGAAGAAATTGATGCCTTCAGTGAGAAAATCCAAACAAATAAGAAAATGGAAGAGGCGGAACATGGGCGGGGGGGGGGGGGGGGGGGGGGGGGGGGGGGGGGGGGGGGGGGGGGGCAGGAACTTGCATAGGCACCAAGGGAGGAAACCATGTGCTGTTGCATTAAAATGACCAAAGCACATTATTTCCACATCAAGTTCTGTAATTATATAAGCACTTTAACATTGGTTATCGTGAGTGTATTAATATGTTAGCATGATTTGCTCACTACCTAGTCGGCACTAAAAGTGTGAAGTGTCAAAACAGACTCTGTAAACTGTTGAAAGATTTACTTTCTGAACTAAATTTGTTCTAATTCCAGATTAAAGGACACCTCTTGTAAACTGCTATATGTTAGACTGGAACAGGGTACCTAAGGCAGGACCGCACATCCAGTTCCTGTAAAAGTTTCCCACACTAACTACTAAACATGGGAACAGGGGCGGGCCATTCAACCCCTCAAGCCTGTCCTGCCATTCAATTAGATCATGGTTGATCTGTGGCCTACCCCATATACCTACCTTTCATCCATATCCCTCAATATCCTTGCTAAACAAAAATCTATCTCGGATTTGAAATTAACAACTGTTCTAGCGGTTTGTGGGAGAGCAGTCCAAACCTCAACCACCCTTTGAGTGAAGATGTTCTTCCAAACATCTCCCCTGAATCATAGAATTTACAGTGCAGAAGGAGGCCATTCGACCCATTGAGTCTGCACCGGCCCTTGGAAAGAGCACCCTCCCTAAGCCCATATCTCCACCCTATCCCAGTGACTCCACCTAACCTTTAAGGGCAATTTATCATGGCCAATCCACCTAACCTGCACATCTTTGGACTGTGGGAGGAAACCGGAGCACCCAGAGGAAACCCATGCAGACACTGGGAGAAAGCAAACTCCGCATAGACAGTGACCCAATCCGGGAATCGAACCTGGGACCCTGGAGCTGTGAAGCAACTGTGCTAACATCTGTGCTACTATGCCCCCCCCCCCCCCCCCCCCCCCCCGGTCTAGCCCTAGACAAACTAGAGGATGATTATGGATTGTTGGTGCTGTGCCCATGTCAAAAGACTCCGGGCAGAATCTTCTGGTCCCACTGGCAGAGGAGAGCTTGGCGGGTGGGGGAACCTAACTTTGCAGGAGGCCAAATATTTGTTTCCTGATGGCTTGGTGAACATTTGCAATTAAGTTCTTGGGACTTTAAGGGCAGGTCGAACTTCCTGACTAGCAATGCAAGAAGCTATTTTGAATGCATTGGCATGTTGAGCATGCTCTTAGAAGGCCACCTCACTGGAATTAAGTTTCCCCACCAGTGAGAAACTAGAACGCTCATATTCATGGCTGTACCTAACAAGATAGACTTCTTCCATGATTAACGGTGAGTTGCCGCTGCTTTGTCATATTTGGGGGATCATCTGTAAATGCCAACCTATTCTTGAGACCAAGCCGTTGCAGAGCAAGTTGCATGGAGGATGACCAAGGAAGGGTGGAGCAGTGATAGGCAAAGATGGAAAGAATAATGCAGGAAGTCCTTTATATATTGGGGCAGGACCTTCCATCCCATGAGGTAATGGCAGGGACGGTGAGTTCCTGCCTGCCCCACTCGGCGAGCTCCTCATGGATGTATATCTAAATTAGTTGAACAGCGCATGATAGCACATGGTTAGCCATCCCGCACCACGGCAAAATCACTCTCACTTCGGTGCCCACCACCAAACTTGGACTCCAGAATTGAAGATTCTGGATCATGTCACTGCATTAGTGACACGCTCCGCTGAATAGATAGCAATGCTTGATCGCACTTTTAATTTCCCACAATAACCAGCATGGTATGTATATTATGTAGAGTGCTATTGTAATTACCCACATCAGAGGTAGTTAGTGGTTTCTGCAGAAGAAAGGAAGTGAGAGCACTTGACTCTCTTTGATGTGGCCCAAGAGCTGTCAATCAAAGCGAGATAATTATAAACATTGCAGTTAGTTTCACAGCAGGCTTCTTTCGGGCGTGATGGTGACTCAGTGGGTAGCTCTGTTCCATACTGTGCCAGAACAGGTGCCGCAGTGTGACGACTAGAGAATTTTCACAGTGACTTCATTGCAGCATTAATGCAAATCTACTTGTGACACCAATAAAGATTATTATTACTGAAATCCACTCAAAAATGATATTAAACCACCCAGTGTGTGTGGGAGCTGTCAATCACAGCCCAGTAAAATCAATTTCACAGTGATATGAACAAAAGCCTTGCAGATCAGGGGTGCTTTGTCTGCCAGAGCCACCAGGTGTATTGCACAGGTGAGTTTTAAAGCAGTGGTTGTTTCACCCTTTTCTCTGTCTGGACTGGTCTCTAGCTTCCAGGCAGAGGTCTCTGTAATGGGGGACTTCTAGGCAGGGGTCTGTAATAGTGAGCTTCCAGGCAGACGTCTCTGTAATGTGAGGGGCTTCCAGGCAGGGGTCTCAGTAATAGGGGTCTTCCAGGCAGAGGTCTCTGTAATAGGGGGGGAGGGGGCTCCCAGGCAGGGGTCTCCCAATGGGTGGGTCTGGTGGAGTGGGGTGGGTAGGATTTGCATTGTAGTGGGGAGGCGCCCTTTGGGGGTAACTCTCTAAAAGGGTTTGCCCCTTGGCCCACCGTGAGGTCCACCGTACCAAGGCCACACTGGGAAATACCTGCACCAATTGTCGCCCATGTGAATCCTGGCCGAGAGGACCGGAGAATCATGCTGGCTTGAAGAATCTGGTGTCCAGTGGAGAATCCAGAATCTGGTTTAAATGGATTTAAGTTCGTGCAATGACATTACCGAGATTGTCAGGAAGGATACATATTTCAAATAGAATATTGACAAAATGCATTTTGTTTCATGAATATAATATGAAATCAATATTTGCTTGTGTTTGAGATAGAACTAAGTTTCAAGATCTATTTGCAGTGTCATAAAGTTTTTATGTCAATGTTTGCACTGGAAAACGTGATGATTGAGCATATTTCAATTCTGTTGTATATAATATTGGTAATTTAGTGTATTTAGATAGTGATGGTTTGTAATATCCTTTGACTGCGTTTCCTATAACTTGTTACTAGTTACTTCTTTTTGCATAACAACAGAGTGAGTCTGCAGTACATTGGAGCCAGCTCATTCTTAGGTTGAGAACGTATTATTTTTTGTATTTTTTTGCTTTCTTTCAAAATGCATTGTCTTTTATATACGTTCGACCCTCACTAAAGCCTTCAGTGTATCCCCTGGTTCAACTTCAGTGCTGACGCTGCCTAATCAGCTGTCAATTCATGACCGATATCCTGGGGTAGGCACTCGCACAGGTCTTGCCTGACCAGCTACTTATATTACTGACACAAAAAAAAATACTGTGGATGCAGGACATTGGGAAAAAAAATGGAAAATGCTGAAAATGCTCAGCCGGTTGAACTGCAGCTGTAGAGTGATAAACCAAGTTAACACAATCAGAACTGTGAAATGTTAGGTTTTAATTCAGTGCAGAGACGGGGGTAGGGAGAAAATAACAAGAGAAAGGGTCTCTGATAGGATGGAAAGCAGGAGTGACTTAAATTGACCACAGGACGGTAATGGGACATATAAAGAAACAAAAAGATGGGTCTCGAGCTCTGATCCAAAATTGTCAAACTCAAAGTTAGAGTTAAAAAGGCTGTAAAGTACCATCAAAACATGAGATGTTATTCCGTGTGCTTCATTGGAACAGTGTTGGAGTTGGAGACGGAGGTCAGACTGGGTATAAGACAGAGAATTAAAATGACAGCTGACTGGAAGCTTGGGGTCATCCTTGCAAACTGAACAGTCGGTCGCAAAGTGGTTTTCCAACCTGCGTTTGTCTCTCGAATGTAGGAATTTGCATCATGAGCAACAAAGACATTATCAAGTAAACCATTGTTTCAGCTGGGGCCTTGGGGTTGAGAATGGAGGAGAGAAAAGGGCAGGTGTTGCATCTGCTGTGTTTTCAAGGGAAATGGCATTTGGGGTGATTGAGGCATGGGCCAGGGTGTCTTCTGCTCACTTAACTTGTATGATTTTTGGGGATTAACCAATATCGACCGTAAACCCACTGACTCCGACAGATACTTTAGACAAATTTCCTCCCCACCTTCCAGTAAGGAACCCCGCTGACCCACGATTGGATTCCCCTGGTCCTTCCCCCCACCACATGTACACAGAAAAGCCCCAACCTCTATAGAATCCTTAGTGCAGAAGGAGGTTATTCGGCCCATCAAGTCTGCACCAACCCTCCAAAAGAGCACCCTACCTCCCACAAATCCCGAAAGACATGTGCTGGATTCTCCACTGGCGGGATGCTTCATTTTGCCAGCAGCCTGGGGGTTTTCTGACGGCTTGGAGCTGCCCCACAATGGGAAACCCCATTGACCGGCCAGCGTAGCGGAACATCCTGCCGGCGGGATGAAATAGAAATGTGGCGCGGCGGGAGGGAGAATCCAGCTCATGCTATTTGGGTAATTGGACATTTTGAATTCCCCCTCTGTGTACGCCGAAATGTGGCGACTGGGGGCTTTTCATAGTGACTTCATTGCAGTGTTAATGTAAGCCTACTTGTGACAATAAAGATTATTATTTCACTCTCCCCTTTTCTTTGCACCTACATGTGCAAGAGATGCAGCATTTTCCCTTTTACCTCCTCCCATCTTTTAATTTAGAATGATGTGCACTCCTCTACATTGGGGAGACTAAATGCAGATTTGCACAGTGGCTTTGGGAACATCTCTGTTCAATCCACCAAGGTGACCCTGACCTTCTTTGCCATTGTAATTCTCCACCCTCTGCCTTCTGGCCTCCTGTGCAGGTCCAGTGGAGCACTGCTGAAGCTGGAGGAATAGTACCTCATCTTTCAGTTAGGTACTTATAGATATATACAATCCTGACAGTGCAGAAGGAGGCCATTCGGCCCATCGAGTCTGCACCGCCCATTTGAAAGACCACCCCACACAGATCCAATGCCCGTCCTATCCCTGTAACCCACCTAACTGTTGGACACTAAGGGGCAATTTAGCATGGCCAAACCACCTAACCTGCATATCTTGGGACAGTGGGAGGAAACTGGAGCACCCTGAGGAAACCCACGCAGACACGGAGAGAATGTGCAAATTCCACACAGTCACCCGATGTTGGAATCGAACCCAGGTTCTCGGCTCTGAGGCAGCAATGCTAACTACGGTGCCGCCCCCTTGACGACTTTCTGGACCCATTATCAAATATAACAATCTCCGAGCATAGCCACTACTCCCATTGTTTTGGACAGCAGGTATTGGTAACATCTGCTCTTTCCATCTCCACCTCATTTAGACCCAGCATTTGTATCTTTTATCTGTGCCATTACTGTCTCCTTTCCAGCGCACCATTAGCCCTTTGGTCATTTAACCTCTCCCATGTCTCTCTTACAGTTAAAGACCTTCCCTTTTGCCCTTTATTCCCATCTCCCTGCTTCTATTTAAAAGCTGTTGCTTCTCGAACTCCTGATGAAAGGCCATTGGCTTTGCTCCTCTCTCCACAGATGCTGCTGGACCTGCTGAGCATTTTGAAGCATTTTGTGAAGTTATCACTTATACAGGGTAGCATGGTGGTTAGCACAATTGCTTCACAGCTCCAGAGTCCCAGATTCGATTCCCGGCTTGGGTCACTGTTTGTGCGGAGTCTGCACATTCTCCCCGTGACTGCGTGGGTTTCCTCCGGGTGCTCCGGTTTCCTCCCACAGTCCAAAGATGTGCAGGTTAAGTGGGTTGGCCAAGCTAAATTGCCCTTCAGTGTCCAAAATTGCCCTTAGTGTTGGGTGGGGGTTACTGGGTTATGGGGATAGGGTGGAGGTGTGGGCTTGGATAGGGTGCTCTTTCAAAGAGCCGGTGCAGACTCGATGGGCCGAATGGCCTCCTTCTGCACTGTAAATTCTATGATTCTATGACAATGCTGGTTGTTCTGCCATTTGATGGTTTGATGTTTGGAGCTTGACGTGAGGACTTGACAGGATCAAAAGATACGGGCAGAGTCAAACGTTGCAGGGACAGACAAATTATACACGAAGAAAGAGAATGCGTGACAGACGGGATTTAATGGGAACAAGTACCCTCTCTAAAACCTATTCTCTTAGCCCATTCTTCTTTAAACACGAGTGGTAACAGTTACCTCTATCTCTTCATTTTGCTTCATTGTTTTAAGGGAAAGGCCTTCTGTTGAGTCGGGAAGCTTATATAATCACTGCAATAATTGGGATATCTCATCCAAGTGCTGCATGAAAAACGAATGGATGAGCTGAAAGTGCCATCTCTCTGTTGTACACTGTATCTCTGAAGAGTACCTGTCTGAAGTGCTTTCAAAAACTTGAAGTCCCTCGGAATCTGGTGGGGTTTTTTCTCTTCAGTACTGGAATTATTGTTTTAAAACAAAGCTATAATGGCTTATAATGGAATGACATTTACTTCAGATATAATTGCTTTCCAAGTAGTCTGCAGTTGATGAATCTGAATTTATTGATATTTGTGTCCAGTGCGTGTTTTGACTTGAGATCTCAGTTGAAATTTATGTTTGCAGCTGTGGGTAAAGTTTTCATAGAATTTATGTGCCTTTTAGGGGGCAGCACGGAGGCACAGCAGTTAGCACTGCTGCCTCACGGCACCGAGGTCCGATCCCGGCTCTGGGTCACTGTCCGTGTGGAGTTTGCACATTCTCCTTCTGTTTGCGTGGGTCTCACCCCCACACCCCAAAGATGTGCAGGGAAGGTGGATTGGCCACGCTAAATTGCCCCTTAATTGGAAAAAATGAATTGGCTACTCTAAATTTAAAGAAAAAAGAATTTATGTGCCTTTTAGTTTTTTTTTTTAAATAATTTTTATTGAAATTTTTCGATACAAACATTTACCCCTATTACATTTTAAATTATAACACCACAAGTCCCCCCTGGAAAAACCTCCCCACGCCCTCCCCCGCGCGCGCACCCCCACCCTCCCTCCCCCCCCCCCCCCCCCCCCCCCCCCCCGCGCTCTCAGTCTAGCAACCAAACCGTTTTTCCCTTTCTGCCGATGGCCTCGGGCAGTCATTGCCCGCGACCCCCCGCTGACGTGCTCCCTTCGTTGCTATCCCCCCCCCCCCCCTCCCTTCCCCCCCCCCCCCCCCCCCTTTTCTCCCCGGGTTGCTGCTGTTTCGGCTTCCGGTTCCTATCTCTGATCCAGAAAGTCAAGGAAGGGCTGCCACCGCCGGAAGAACCCCTGTACCGACCCTCTCAGGGCGAATTTGATTCTTTCCAATTGGATGAAGCTTGCCATGTCGTTTAACCAGGTGTTAACGCTTGGTGGCCTTGTGTCCCTCCACTGAATCAAGATCCTTCTCCGAGCTACCAAGGACGCAAAGGCCAATATTCCGGCCTCCCTTGCCTCCTGTACTCCTGGCTCCACCCCAACCCCAAAAATCGCTAGCCCCCACCCTGGTTTGACCCTGGTTCCCACCACTCTCGATACCGTCCCCGCCACCCCCTCCCAGAACTCTTCCAGTGCCGGACACATCCAGAACATATGTACATGGTTCGCAGGGCTTCCCGAACACCTAACACACCTGTCCTCCCCCCCGAAGAACCGACTCATCCTAGTCCCCGTCATATGGGCTCTGTGCAGCACCTTAAATTGGATGAGGCCCAACCTTGCGCACGACGACGACGAATTGACCCTCTCTAGGGCATCCGCCCATGTCCCATCTTCTATCTGCTCTCCCAGCTCCGCTTCCCACTTGTCTTTCAGCTCCTCTATCGGTACCTCCTCCACCTCCTGCATTATTTTGTAGATGTCCGAGACCTTCCCTTCTCCGACCCAGGCCCCTGACAGCACCCTATCACTCGCCCCTCCATCGGGAAGCAAGGGGAATCCTTCCACCTGTCGTCTGGCAAATGCCTTCACCTGCAGGTATCTAAACGTGTTCCCCGGGGGGAGCTCAAATTTCTCCTCCAGCTCTCCCAGGCTCGCAAACCTCCCCTCTATGAACATGTCCCTCAGTTGCCTGATGCCCGCCCTGTGCCAGCTCTGGAATCCCCCGCCAGTGTTCCCCGGGACAAATCTGTGGTTCCCTCTCAGTGGCGCCGCCATCAGACCCCCCACTTCCCCCCTGTGTCGCCTCCACTGCCCCCAGATTTTAAGGGTGGCCGCCACTACCGGACTCGTGGTATACCTTGTGGGGGGGAGCGGCCATGGTGCCGTTACTAGCGCCCCCAGGCTTGTATTGCCGCAGGACGCCCTCTCCATACGTTTCCAAGCTGCCCCCTCCCCCTCCATCACCCACTTGTGCACCATCGATGCGTTCGCCGCCCAGTAGTATCCGGAAAGATTGGGTAGCGCTAATCCTCCACTGTCCCTACTCCGTTCCAAGAAAATCCTTCTCACTCTAGGGGTGCCATGCGCCCACACATAGCCCATAATGCTGCTAGTTACCTTCTTGAAGAAGGCCCTGGGGAGGAAGATGGGCAAGCACTGGAACAGAAACAAGAACCTCGGGAGGACCGTCATTTTGACTGACTGCACCCTCCCTGCTAGCGACAGCGGTACCATGTCCCACCTCTTGAACTCCTCCTCCATCTGCTCCACCAGCCTTGAAAAGTTCAGCTTGTGGAGGGTCCCCCAGTTCCTTGCCACCTGCACCCCCAAGTACCTGAAGCTCTTTACTGCTCTCCTAAAGGGGAGCCGCCCAATTCCCTCCCCCTGATCTCCCGGGTGTATCACAAAGACCTCACTTTTACCCACATTTAATTTATATCCCGAAAAGTCCCCATACTCCGCTAGTATTTCCATTACCTCCGGCATTCCCCCTTCCGGATCCGCCACATACAACAACAAATCATCCGCATAGAGTGATACCCGATGCTCCTCCCCTCCCCTTGTCAGTCCTCTCCAACCCCCTGAACCCCTCAGTGCCATCGCCAACGGTTCGATCGCTAATGCAAATAGTAAGGGGGATAGGGGGCATCCCTGCCTGGTACCTCGATGGAGCCCAAAATACTCCGACCTCCTCCCGTTTGTAACCACACTCGCCATCGGGGCCGAATACAGCAGCTTCACCCACTTGATAAATCCCTCCCCAAACCCAAACCGTTCCAGCGTCTCCCACAGGTATTCCCACTCCACCCTATCGAATGCCTTCTCCGCATCCAGTGCTACCACTATCTCAGCCTCCCCCTCCACTGCTGGCATCATAATTACATTCAACAGCCTCCGGACATTTGTATTAAGTTGTCGTCCCTTTACGAAACCCGTCTGGTCCTCATGGATTACCCCTGGCACACAATCCTCTATTCTGGTTGCCAGGACCTTTGCCAACAGTTTGGCATCTACATTCAAGAGGGAGATAGGCCTATAGGACCCGCACTGTACAGGGTCTTTGTCCCGCTTCAGGATCAAGGAGATCAGGGCCTGTGACATTGTCGGGGGCAGAGCCCCCCCCTCTCGCGCCTCATTGAAGGCTCGCACCAGCACTGGACCCACCAAGTCCACATACTTCTTATAAAATTCCACCGGGAACCCATCCGGCCCCGGCGCCTTCCCCGCCTGCATCTGGCCTATCCCTTTAACTAGTTCCTGCAGCTCTATCGGCGCCCCCAGCCCCTCCACCCGTTCCTCCTGGACCTTTGGGAACCTCAATCTATCGAGGAAGTTCTCCATTCCCCCCCTCCTCCTGGGCGGCTCAGACCGGTACAATTCCCTGTAGAAATCCCTGAAGACCCCGTTCACCTCTTGCCCCTTCTGCACTACGTTCCCTCCCTTCTCTCTCACTCCCCCAATCTCTCTGGCTGCATCTCGCTTGCGCAGCTGGTGTGCTAGCATCCTGCTCGCCTTTTCCCCGTACTCATAGACCGCACCCTGTGCCCTTCTCCATTGCGTCTCCGCCTTCCTAGTGGTCAGTAGGTCAAACTGGGCCTGTAAACTGCGCCGCTCCCTCAACAGCCCTTCCTCTGGTGTCTCCGCATATCTCCTGTCCACTTCTATAAGTTCCCCCACCAGTCTCTCCCTCTCCTGCCTCTCCTTCCTTTCTCTGTGTGCCCTTATGGAGATCAGCTCTCCTCTGATCACTGCTTTCAGGGCCTCCCAGACTACCCCCACCTTCACCTCGCCCGTGTCGTTCGTGCCCAGATATCTCTCAATGCCCTTCCGGACCCTTCCGCACACCTCATCGTCCGCCAGCAGCCCCACATCCAGGCGCCACAGCGGGCGCTGGTCCCGTGCTTCCCCCAGTTCTACCTCTACCCAGTGTGGTGCATGGTCCGAAATCGCAATGGCCGAGTACTCCGTGTCCTGCACTCTCGAAATCAGCCCCCTGCTCAGTACAAAAAAGTCTATTCTGGAGTACACCCTGTGGACGTGGGAGAAAAAAGAATACTCCCTCGCCCTTGGCCTGCCAAATCTCCAAGGGTCTACCCCCCCCATCTGCTCCATGAACCCCCTTAGTACCTCCGCCGCTGCCGGCCTCCTATTCGTCCTGGAACTCGATCTGTCCAGCCCAGGGTCGAGCACTGTGTTGAAGTCCCCCCCCATGATCAGGCCTCCTGCCTCCAGACCCGGAATGAGGCCCAACAGGCGCCTCATAAAACCCGCGTCATCCCAGTTCGGGGCATATACATTTACCAGCACCACATTCTCTCCCTGCAGCCTACCCTTCACCATCACGTACCTACCCTCCTTATCTGCTACCACCTGTGCCGCCACGAACGACACCCTCTTTCCCACCAAAATCGCCACCCCCCGGTTCTTTGCGTCCAAGCCTGAGTGGAACACCTGTCCCACCCACCCCCTTCTCAGGCGCACCTGGTCCACTACTCTCAAGTGAGTCTCCTGCAACATTGCCACATCCGCCTGCAGTCCCTTTAGGTGTGAAAAAACCCTTGATCTCTTGACCGGTCCGTTCAGCCCCCTCACATTCCAAGTAATCAACCGGGTCGCGGAGCGACCCGTCCCTTTCCCCTGTCTATTAGCCATGTTCTGTCCCCTGTTCGCCCCGGGTCGACCCTCCCCTTCTGACCCGTTCCCCATGGCGATGGCCCCCCCCTCTCTGCTCCCGTTCTTCCCTTCCCGTCCTCAGCCTTTCCAGCAGCAACCAGGTATCCCCCCCTAACCCCCCCCCCCCCCCCCCCCCCCTGGCTAGGACCCCTCCTAGCCGCAGTGTATCCACCATCGTACTCCCGAGAGTCAGCTGGTTTTCGCTGACCCTGCCACACTCCGACTCCTCCCGATGTGGGGGGGGAGGGGCCTCCCCCCCCCCTTGCCATCCCTCTCTGACTCCGCTTCAGCGCGGGAAAAGCCGCCATTGCTGGCCACACCCCACTCTTCTCTCCTCCCCCTTCCTCCGTCCCGCGCGCGGGAAACAGGGGAGAGCCCGCGCTTTCGCCCGGCCACACCCTACCCCGCCATCTTCAATTCCACCCCCGTCCCCCTCCACACCGATAACAAAGCCCCCTTAAAACGAGAGGAAGAAAAAAAGAGAAAAAGAAAACACGCATAACCCACTTGCTCCCCCCCCCCCGTCCCGCCTCCCCAACTTAGCAATATAACAATATAAATAACAAATCGCAAATAAATACATAAATACATAACTATGCCTGCATAACTAAATAACTAAATAACTACCCAATAATAACGTACTTAACCAACAGTAACCATAACCCTTAAAGAACAGATCAAAAAACCGTAAAAAAGCCCCCCCTACAACAACAATAATTAAGGGAAGTTGGCAACGGGAAGAGACACACAAAAACGAACAAAGAAACCCCCCATAACACAAGTTTCAAAGAAACCAAACGATCCATCAACTTTAACCAAGTTCCGACCTGGCCTAAGAAAGACATGGGCCACTTGATCAGTCAAGGGTACTCGGGCGGCCTCGACCGCCGGCGTTCCCAAGTTCTAGTTCAGGTCCAGCTTTTCCTCCCGAACAAAAGTCCATGCCTCCTCTGGGGTCTCAAAGTAATGGTGCTGGTCCTTGTAGGTGACCCACAAGCGCGCTGGCTGCAGCATTCCAAACTTGATCCTTTTTGCGTGCAGCACCGCCTTCGTTCGGTTAAACCGGGCCCGCCGCTTTGCCACCTCCGCACTCCAGTCCTGATATATCCGCACCGTCGAATTCTCCCATTTGCTGCTTTTCTCCCTCTTGGCCCACCTCAGCACTTTCTCCCGATCGCAGAAACGCTGGAACCGCACCAGCACCGCCCTCGGGGGCTCGTTTGCCCTAGGCCGCCTAGCCATGACCCGATATGCTTCTTCCAGCTCCAGGGGCGATGGACCGGCCCCCTCTCCCATCAGGGAGCTCAACATCTCCGCTACATATTTCGGGAGATCAGGCCCCTCCAGGCCTTCTGCTAGGCCCAGGATCCTCAAGTTCTTCCGCCTCATTCGCGTGTCCAGCTCCTCAAAGCGGCTCTGCCATTTCAGGTGGAGTGCCTCGTGCACCTCCACCTTTCCCACGAGGACCGTGGCTTCCTCCTCCCTCACCGCCATCTCCTGCTGCAGCTCTCTTATCGACGCCTCTTGGGTCGCCTGGGCCCCCATCAGCCTTGTGGTCGTCGCGTTCATGGACTCTAAGAGTTCCACTTTCAGCTCCGTAAAACACCGGAGGAGAGCGGCCTGCTGCTCCTCCGCCCATTTTCTCCAATCTTCTAGTGCGCCACCGGCCGCCATTTTGGTCCTCTTCCCCCGCTTTTTTTGGGGAGCTGCTGCCGCTTTTTTTGTCGCCCCTCTCCGAGTACCGACCATAAAGTTGGTCTCACTCTCCTCAGGGAGCCTTCCCCCACCGGGATTCGTCTTTACAGTACCGTCGGGGCCCTCCAATCGGCCCTTAAACACCTTTGTCGCAGGAGCTGCCAAATGTGCGACTTAGCTGGTCATAGCCGCAACCGGAAGTCCCCTTTTAGTTTTTAACCTGTTGTATATGAACTGATGCCTTACCTGCTGCAAATAGTGAGATCGATACAATTTTCACAGTGAATGAAATACTAATGTTGAAGTGCAGCTACTGGTTGTTACGTGTTGATTATTGTCACAAAGAGAAAAATAAGTAGAGGAGCCACACTTTTTCGGTTCATAAAAACACAGTGTAGGGTTTATGTAGTAATCCAGCAAGGTAAACCAAATTTATTTTAACTCAAAATTACGGCCGTACATACCCATGGTATTCAACACTCGTGTCCCAACCTGGGACTGACAGGAACTCCAAATCTGGGACTGCGACAGTATTTAAAAGACTTGATAACGAGTCACTGTTGGAGAGGCCTCAGTCTGTTACCATGGAAACTCTTACTTAACAAGCCCCACAGGAAGATCAATGAGTGGTTCTGATGATCCTCGTGAGGGTTATCAGATTCCACCCCCCCCCCCCCCCCCCCCCCCCAGTTCAGATCCTCCCCCTCGTTCCTCTCATTCCCACAACTGTGTGGCCTCCTTCGCCATTTCACAAACCGTCTTCATCGTCAGTGGCGTAGGATCTGGGGGCATAAAGCAGGTGGGGGATCATCGCTTCTTCGCCAAGCGTTAAAGGGCTACTGATGGGGTTCTATCCCAACGTCTGCGGGTCTGCCTAGGTTAGGAAACAGCAGACCGAGACTGGTCTGGAGGTGTCGGCCCATCAGCTGATGCAACCCCCGTCGTCAAATGGCAGAGTCCTGTGGTTGAAAAGCAACTCAGCTGGTTTGGTATAGAGCGAGCTGGTGGTCTGTTTCTTCATATCATTTTTGAACGTTTGGCCCACCCTTTCGGCCAAACATTAGAAGATGGGTGGTAGAGCGCTGTCTGAATGTGCTTCATCCTATTGGACTTGGTGAATGCCAGGAATCCTCCACTGGTGAAAGGGATTCCATTGTCAGACATGAGGACCTCCGGTATCCCAAGAGTGCACAGTGATTGTGGGAGATTTTCTGTAGTGGCGCTGGATGTTGTGGAGGATATCCGATGTATGTCAATCTGTTTAGGGTGGGCGTCGACCAAGATCTAACATCGACCCTGTGAAGTCCTTATGTACCGGTGGCTTTGGCTTCCAGCCTGGGCAGTACGTGTACTGACAATTCCGACAGTTTTGCAAAGGCTGTATCCTTTAGCTGCTGGTACAGCACTCTCGTGACTGCTCCCCGACATCCTCTCGGGAAGCTCCTCTAACAGTCCTGGGGTTTCGCTGTCTTCAGCCCATGTCCTTGTGTGCCATGGCTCAGTAACAACCAGGTGGTGGGGCGGGATACAGAGGTACTGTCCACAGGGAGTCCGGTTTTCTGATACCAGGGGATGTCCGACACTGAGCAGGGTGCAGTCCATTGAACCTTGGAGTTCCTGGGCGCCTCTTTCAGCATTCTCCAGAGACAGCACCGGTTCTATGGCTCTTTTTAAAATCAAGGGTCGGTTTACAAGCAGTTTTCTCTTGTGTCGCAGTGTTGTCAAAGGCTCTCCAGTGAGTCTTCCGGCTGTAGTGCTAGAGAATAGCTGACCGTCTCGGGTCATGGTGGTTTGCCACTAAGTCCACCAGCTCAGTAAAAACACTTGAGTCTGTGGATAAGTCAGGCTCTTAAAGATGTTGAATGTTTAGGGTGCACGGGCAGTCAAAAGGATTACCTTCTATCGTTGCCACCCTCTGCCATTCGCACAAAAGAAATAGTGCATTATTTGGGCGTACCTGGGCAAATCCTCCACACCAGTATCATAAGGCTTGAGTTTCCCAAATAACAATATTTTCTGGGTTCCCTGCATACAATTCTTACCAGAGGCATTTTTCTTTTCAGCAGGGCTGCTCAGCATCCCGTTATTGCTCCTCAGCCAGTGTAATAATCCCAAGAGACACTAAGATAAAGGTGGAACCAAATTTGTTTTAACTCAAAAGTAAAGCCACACCCATGGCGTACAACACGAGTGTTCTGAGCCTGGGACTAACAGGAACTCCCAGTCCGGATCTGGGACAGTATTTTTTTAAATAAATTTAGATTACCCAATTATTTTTTCCAATTAAGGGGTAATTTAGCATGGCCAATCCACCTACTCTGCACATCTTTGAGTTGTGGGGGCGAAACCCATGCAGACACGGGGAGAATGTGCAAACTCCACACGGACAGTAACCCAGAGCCTGGATCGAACCTGGGACCTCAGCGGCGTGAATCAGCTGTGCTAACCACTAGGCCACCGTGCTGCCCCTGGGACAGTATTTAAGAGGCTCGGTAACTAGTTGCAACTCAGCCCATTATCATGGGAACTCCCATTCAACGAGCCCTATCAGGAGATGATCAAATGATTCTTCGTGATCCTCTTGAGGGTTATCACAGTTTATTAAGAGATGTTGCTTCTGGAGAGCAAGATGGTGAACTCCCCCAAAATGCTCTGCTGACTTCATTGTGTATCATGTGACATTTCACCAGCCAATAGTGTTAATTGAATACGTTGGTAGGGTGCTCTTTCAGAGAGTTGGTGCAGACGCGATAGTGAATCTAAGACTGGGTAAATGTAGCTTTTTGGTGTATACATTCTCGACCATTTTCTTAAACATTTAGAAGGACCGCCTCTCATTTTCCTTTTCCCACTTTCCCTACATCTAATTTTTCTGTGTCTAAATTTAGGGGATCCTAGCATTAATCCAATTGTCAATGCTAAACTTTGGAAATAATGGTGTAGATCTGAGTTTAGAACATTGTACACAATTGAGGACGGATGGTGTCAGTGACATTGAGAGCGTACAGAAGAGATTTACTGAGGTGCTACCAGCAATAAAAGATTTTAAATTAAGAGGATGGATGACTGATACTGGAGCTGTTTTTGTTGAAGAACTGGCCCAGGTGTTTAAAATGGTGGAGCTTTGATTGAGCTCAACCTGTCTACTGAATTACTAACTGGAGGATATAAAAGTTATCACTAAAGGAACAAGGAGGTCCAAATGTTTTTAATGCAGGGGTTTTTCACGGCATGGATTGTCCTTCCAGAAACAATGGTGGAAGCAAATCCATAATTATGTTTTGAAAAGGGAAATGGATAAAACATATGCGAAAAGACCAGGTCATTGAAATTAAATAGAGATATTTGGCAACCATCACAAGTGCAATGGACTTGAGGAGCCTACTGTGGTCTTTGTTTCAAGTGTACCTTTTAGTTTGGGCACAATAATTGCTTTCATACTTTGTGCAGTCTGGTGTTTACAATCTTGTGCAGTTGACAATAAGATAATCATAAACTAAAGTTGATATAATCTTTTGTGTGCTGAACAATAGTTATTTCTTTTTTTTGCCTTTTTTCTTCCCTTACACACACTCCTCTCTTTCGCCGACTGCATTTTCCCTCTCTATAGGACAGGAATTTTTGATGAATCTCATACGTCTCAACCATAAGACAGAGATGTCCATCGAAGGAAGATGGCACGGGGGGGATGAGCGGACAAGAGAAATTATTTAGCTGCATTCGAAACACTTTGTACAATGTCATGTGCTATACAGGTGACACCAATGCCCCCTGTTTTTTTTTTAAGACACATTGATGATAATAAGGAAGGTCTTGACGAAGAAGATTTTTCAGTCCATTTAATCTCATCCTTCCAGAGTAGCAAGCCTGCTGATTTTACTGATGCAGCATCAAGTTGCTGTTTAAAGTGATTTAGTGCCCTGTCGTAATTGTTCAATCGCAATGCAATAGCAAAAATAAATCGTGCATCTACTCTTTTTTTTTTTTTTGCTACCATACCCTTCCCCCTGATGTCTTGGCATATCTGCAAGTAATGTCCTGAAGTTACCATCTCCCATTTTGTTGTTTTACGTGGTCCATGTGTGATTTTGTTTTTCCTCTCCGGTTGAAGTTGAAACTCCCCAGCGTATTCAGTTGTTCTGTCTGTCCGACATTGCAGTGTAGTTGGAAGGGGGCAGTATAGCATAAGAAAATTCAGCTGGACCTTGCCCTCGAGGGAATTGTTTCTGACTCTTGATTTTGTAAAAGACGTGTGGTGATCCTGTATCCAGTGGCACAAATCAAAGCCACAGAACCTAAACTTTTGATTCCTTTCTTCCCTCCCATTGGGTTGCTGTCCTCCAGAAAATGTACCTTAAGCCCTTTTCACATCTTCCGAACTGATTGTTTTGCAAATAGTTATAAATCCTCTACCTTGACACCGAGCTATAACTTCAGAGAATATGATGGGAATCTTGAAAACCTTCAGGGATATGATTAAGAAAGGGGAATTGATTACGCAGATGACCTGCTCCTGTACGTGTCGGACCCAGTGGCCGGGATGGGAAGTATACTGGGAATGTTGAGGACGTTCGGCCAGTTTTCAGGATACAAATTAAATATGGCCAAGAGTGAAATGTTTGTGGTACAGGCAAGGGGCCAGGAGAACAGATTGAGAGGGCTACCGTTTAGGCTGGTTGAGGAAAATTTCCGGTATTTGCGAATCCAGGTGGCACTAGACTGAGGCAGGCTGCACAAGTTAAATTTGGCCAGGGTGGTGGAGCAAATGAAGGGAGATGGGAGATGGGATGCACTGTCGCTGGCAGGGAGGGTGCAGACTGTAAAGATGACAATCCTCCCTAGATTTCTGTTTGTTTTTCAGTGCATCCCGATCTTTGTTCCACAGTCCTTCTTCAAAAGAGTTAACAGGATGATCATGAGCTTTGTCTGGGTGGGAAAATCCCCGCGGGTGAAGAAGGCGATGTTGGAGAGGAACCGCAGCGAGGGAGGGCTGGCTTTACCGAGTCTGATTAATTATTACTGGGCGGCCAACATCGCTATGATAAGGAAGTGGATGGTGGGTACGGGGTCTATCTGGGAGCGGGTGGAGGCGGCTTCGTGCAGGGGCTCCAGCTTGGCAGCCCTGGTCACGGCTCCTCTACCGCTGCCGCCGGCCAAGTACTCCACCAGCCCGATAGTGGTGGCGACCCTGCGGATATGGGGCCAGTGGAGGAGGCATGTAGGGGAGACGGGAGCGTCGGTTTGGGCGCCAATCTGCGACAACCATCGGTTTGCCCCCCGGGAGTATGGATGGGGGGTTTCGAGTATGGCAGCGGGCGGGGGTGGGAAGGGTGGGCGATATGTTCCTGGAAGGGAGCTTTGCGAGTTTGAGGAGATTGGAGGAGAAATTTGGGTGGTAAGGGGAAATGATTTTAGGTACCTACAGTTGCGGGACTTTGTTCGTAGACAGGTCCCATCTTTCCCACGCCTCCCGCCAATGGGGATCCTAGACAGAATAGTCTCTAGGGGGGGAAGAAGGGGAGGGTAGAGTCTCGGGTATTTATAAGGTGCTCATGAGGGAGGAAGGGTCCCAGACGGAGGAACTGAAACTTAAATGGGAGGAGGAGCTAGGCGGGGAAATGGAGGATGGGCTGTGGGCAGAGGCCCTGAGTAGGGTAAATTCGATCGCGACATGTGCCAGGCTCGGGCTGATTCAATTTAAGGTTGTTCACCGGGCCCATATGACGGTGGCTCGGATGAGCAAATTCTTTGGGATAGAGGACAAATGCGCTAGGTGCGTGGGAGGACCAGTGAACCACGTTCACATGTTTTGGGCATGCCCTCAGCTGAGGGGGTACTGGGAGGGATTTGCGGACGTCATGTCCCGGGTGCTAAAAACAAGGGTGGCGATGCGTCCAGGGCTGGTAATTTTTGGGGTTTCAGAAGACCCGGGAGTCCAGGGGGAGAAAGAGGCCGATGTTTTGGCCTTTGCTTCCCTGGTGGCCCGGCGACGAATACTATTGGCGTGGAGGGACTCAAAGCTCCCGAAGACTGAGTTGTGGCTTGCGGACATGTCGAGTTTCCTGGGTATGGAAAAAATTAAGTTTGGCTTGAGGGGATCTGTACAGGGGTTTGCCCGGAGGTGGCAACCATTTATTGACTTTGTGGGAGAGTGAGCGTCAGCAGGGGGTGGGGTGGGGGGGGGGGGGGGAGTAGAGTAGAGTAGGAGGGATAAAATGGCGGGTAGTACCGGTGGGAGAGGAGCGGGCTTCTGCAGTATGTTACGATTGAAGTATTGAAAGTACATGGATGTTTGCACATTTTTGTCTTTTTGCTTTCTTTCTGTTGATGTCTGTAACTGTTTACAAAGCCAAAAACTACCTCAATAAAATTGTTTATTTAAAAAAAAATGTTTTTTTAAAAAGAAAGGGGAATTGAACTATTGCCGTTGATCCAGTATCCATGAACCATGAGTGATCCGGAGGCAATCCGAATTAAAGTCTATGGCCTTTCCGAAAGCATTTGATCTAGTCTCACACGATAAACAGGTTGAGAGAGTTTCATAGAATTTAAAATATAGAAACAAGCCATTTGGCCCAACTAGCCTTCCTCTGCATCTACCCATCTACCCCCCCCCCCCCCCCCCCCCCCCCAAAATGTGGGCAAAAGGATTAAGTAACATTTACCAACCCTGTTTCCATATTACTTCATGTGCTTCTCCAATGTAAATTTGAATGTTGCTATAGTTTCTGCTTCAACCGTTGACCCTGGAAGCAAATTTCACAACTTCAAAGCTCAATGTGAAGAAGCTTCTCTTACCTCTGTTCGAAGTCTCCACATTTAATCTTGTATTTATAGCTCCAACCTTGTCCTTGGCCCGCAATTTCTGCTTCTATCTATCCTGGCATAATGTTAAAAAGACTCCTATTTCATTTGTTCTGTAATTAGTACTGTTACAATAAAAACAGGGCCCAACTTTAGGTTGAGCACGGTGGCACAGTGGTTAGCACTGCTGCCTCATGGCGCCAGGGACCCCAGGTTGGGTTCCAGCCATGGGTGACTGTGAGGTGTTTGCACATTCTCTCCATGTCTGTGTGGATTTCCTCTGGATGCTCCAGTTTCCTCCCACAGTCCACAGATGAGCAGGTTAGGTGGATAGGCCATGATCCATGCGCAGGGTTACGAGGGTAGGGCAGGGGGTGAGTAGGGCTAGGTAGGGTGCTTTTTCGGAGGGTCGGAACAGACTTGACAGGTCGAATGGCCTCTTTCTCCACTGTAGGGATTTTATGGGTTTCTATTTCCACATAACAGGAAGCATCCAAGTAAATCTCTTATCATCACCATAAGCTCTCTTTAGTTTTAATTGGTTTCTCACTATTGTTTGTCCTGGACATGCAAATACTAGTTGTTTCCTTTTCCAATTGAATATATTTGTATTGTACCTTAGTTTAGAAATGTTATGAAAGGAAAAATGGCAGTGTGAACTACAAAGGCAAAAACCTAAGCTGAAGAAATGGTAACTGTTGTGGAGCTCTAGGGTAGGGGTTTGGGCTACCTTTGTTTATTTTTGTCCCTTTTCCTCTTGTAATCTCTATCTGATTTGATCTGGACCTTGGCATATGGAGGTTGAAGGTTAGTTGATCATATCAAACTGGAAATAACAGTAAATTAACATGAAGTATGCAGGGCAGTAAAAAGATCAAATTATGCAAATGGAGCCCAGGACACTACCTGAGGTACACCTGCAATGATGTCCTGGAGCTGGGATGACTGACCTCCCAACATCCACAACCAGCTTTGTTTGCGCCAGGTATGACTGGTCGCGAATTGAGACTTTTCACCCTGATTCGCATTGACTTCAGTTTTGTGTGGGATCCTTAATGCCACACTCGCCCAAATGGTGTCTTGATATAAAGGGCCGAGTTATTATCCCCTCGCCTCTGGAATTCAGCTCTTTTGTCCATGTTTGAACCAAGGCTGTAATGAGGTCAGGAGCTGTGTGGCCCTGGCAGAACCCAAACTGAGAGTTCATGAGCAGGTTATTGCTCAGGAAGTGCCCCATGATGGCGCTGTTGCTGACCCCTTCCATCACTGTGGGCGAGAGTAAGCGGATAGGCAATAATTAGCTGGGTTGGATTTGTCCTACTTGTGTCTTGTAGATGGTGGACAGGCTTTGGGGAATCGGGAGGTGAATTATTTGCCGCAGAATTCCCACCATCTGAGCTACTCTTGTAACCAAAGTATTTATAGTTCAGTTCTGTTTCTGGTTAATGGTAACCCTCAGGATGTTGGTTGTGTAAATGTGATTGTTAATGTGAGCCTCTCCACCCACCAGCCTCCACATTCAAAAGGTCACCCTCCACCAACTGCAGCATGATGCTACCACAAAGTACATCTCCCCCAATCCTGTCAGCATTCCGCAGGGTCCACTCCCTCCTTGACGCCCTGGTCCACTCCTCCATCACACCTAATTCACCATATCCTTCCCACAGCATCTCTTCCTTTTGCAATCACCAGAGGTGCAACACCTGCCCCTTTGCCTCCTCACCACTCAAAGCCCCAAGCACTCCTTTCGGGAGAAGCAGTGATCACTTCCAATTTGGTCTACTCTATCCACTGCTCACAATGCAGCCTCCTCTACATTGGGAGACTAAACACAGACCAGGTTGCTTTGCAGAGCACCTTTGCTCAGACTGCAGACATGACCGCAATCTTTCTGTTCCGCACCTTGCTCTCATGCCCACATGTCAATCCTTGGCCTGCTGCAATGATCCAGTGAAGCCCAATGCAAGCTGGAGGAGCAATATCTCTTTCGGTGGATATATTGCCACCCTCGGGACTCAATGTTGAGTTTGAGTTCATTGTCTTAGATTGTGACTGTTCTCCACTATATTAAACCCCCCCCCCTTTTTTAAAAACATTCCAAGCATGTATTGCCTCAATGCAAATGCCCCCTCCACACCTGGCCAATTTTCTTAAAGTTGCTACTTTTTGTTGCAATCTCTTCAAGCTCTAACACATTCTCCTTCCCTTCAGTGCTGACAAAGAGTTAACTCCGCATTCTCTCCTAATCGATGCTGCCAGACTTGCTGAGTTTTTCCAGCATCCTCTGTTCTTGTTTCAGATTCCAGTATCTGCAGTATTTTGCTTACTTTAGTTGCAGTTGGAACAAGGTTGCTACTTTCAGGAGCTATAGACCACAAGCAAAAGAACAATCAGAAATGAAGAGTGTTTTCTGATTTTTGGAGTAACTGAGCAAGAAGGCTTTGAGGTCCGTGCTTAATCTGGGGTGTCCACAATCAAGAGTGCTTAAAGAGAGTTGGAGGGTACCCCAGCCAGATTCTGGTGGAAGGACCCAAAGAAATCCCATACTTTGGAGAATAGTGGGAACACTGAGGAGAATCAGAATGAATTCCTGAGAGCTGTGGCACTTCCCGTTGATCCTAGGAGAAGTGAAATAACCCTCAATATATTGCAAAGTATAGGGGAGCACTTGGGTGGAAAATGAAGGCGATCAGAGTATGCCCTTTTGAGAATTATGGGTGTAAAGAGTAAGTATTTTTGAACTATAGTGCTAAGTTAGTAGTACTTTGTTTAATTCATGTACAGTAAAGAGGTTTTTGTTTCAAATGTGAAGTCATGTGGCATAATCCTGGGAGTTTGATTTTCTTTTTAAATATTAATGGTCTCTGTCTACATTATAACATTACAACAGTAACGACACTTCAATAAGTACTTGTTAACTGTAGTTCATGAAGAGCACTATATAAATGCAGGTCTCTCCTTTTAGTCTGTGGCAATGATAGTTGTGTGGGACATCACAGTTTCTGTGGTAACTAATGTATTATTACCCGGATGGGTCTTGCGGGGTAGGGATGATCCACTACGCTGTGGATCTTGCTGAATACGAGCTCCCCAAATAAAGGAGCGGAGGAACCTTAACAAGGCTTGACAGTGTATAAATAGAGTTGGCCAATAAGGCACTGACTAGAGAAGATCCATTAGTGAACTACAGGTGCTGTATATAATAGTTATTGTAAAATAAAGTAAGCTTTTGTTTTGATCTACTTGCCGTGGATTCTTTGTTGCCCTCAGAAAATAATGCATTACTCATTGATTCAGTTGCAAAATTGGTCACTGGGTTAGTATGTTTTTTTTTCCCCAGCACATCCTCTTGGACAGCTGTATTCCCAGGGCACTGTTGGACTAACATGACTGAATATGAATTCTGGATATGCCAACAAACCTTCAAGTATTGTGTGTCTTATAAGGAATGGAGGCCTTGCTGGGGCAGGTTGATGCAATGACTGAGCTTCTTGGACGACAGTGTTGCTCATCTATTACCGCACGCATGCCTATCACTGAATCCTGGGCAGTGTCTCCTGGCTGCGACTAATGACTGGAAGCTGGAGAACCTCTGGTAGCTGCGTTTTACCGGGCAATATTTAACGAAAATCGGAGTCCCGTGTCGAATGCTTTTAGCTGGATGTTTCCCAGTGCTGGCAGCGCCGAGAATGTAGGCCGCTATTAAATGGGGCTCTGCTTCATTTCTGGGCCTTGGCAAGTAACGCCCCTCTGAGGCTGCACTTGCCCATTTCTGCAGTAATGAGCTCCGCTTGCCATGGCATCCCAGTCTCTAGACATCCACCACCCACCCACCCCTAATGTCCTAACTCGCCAATTAGAGGGTCGTTGAGCTCCTGCGCACCCCACCTCATAATGGCAGGGCACCTCAGGCCCAATTCCTGGCACTGGCATGATGCCCACCTGGGCACTGCCAGCCTGGCACACTGGCAGTGCCACAGTGCTGGGTAGCATCGAGGAACCACCCCCAGTATGCCTTGTCCAGTGCTAAACGGCGCCTGCTTGGGGTCTCCGAGGCGATGCCTTTAGGTTCCGGACGCTGGGTAGATCTGGAGTACACCTATTCGGGTGAGACTAACTACTCATTGAATATGCAAATTGAGGTTGGGACCCAGATCACCAAAGCCTCTTGAGGCGTGACGAGGCCAGTAACGAGATTTACCGGCCTTGTTGCGTCCCGAGTCAGGCGTGGCAAGGCTGATAGATCGCACCCAGATTTACTGATGGATTAACTCACACGATAATGCTCGTCATTACATTGCGAGACACTTACTTGAAATTCCAGCCCATTACACATTAATTGCAAACTTTTGATTATACCTCTTTGATTTGGACATTGTGCTTTCAGTGCCATGATATTGTTCGAACTTGCCTTGTGCAATGCAAAGCATATGAGGAGCTACATTCCAATGTAATGAATCATGCCTTCGTTCACCATTATTCATTTGAATTAGTCTCATAGTCATTTAAGGTACAGAAGGTGGCCATTCGGCCCATCGAGCCCATGCCTGCTCACTGTCAGCCAATCCAGTCACTCCCATTCCCTCACTTCACCTCTGGGCCCTGCAAGTTTATTTCCTTCAAGCATGCATCCAATTTCCTTTTGAAATCATTGCCCATTTCCATCACTGATGTAGGCAGTGAGTTGCAGGGCATTGCTACTTGCTGTGTTTAAAACAAAGTGTTCGTCCTCGTACCTCCCAAATCTCTTGCGCAAAACCTTCAATCTGTGTCCCCTGGTCCTCAACCTCCTCTGTTCCAAGGAGAATAGCCTCAGCTTCTCTAAACTAGCCTTGTAGTTAAATTCCCTCATCCGGAAACCATTTTGGTAAATCTCTGCACGCTGCGAAAGACCTTCAAATCACTCATAGAATGTGGTGACTGGGACTAGGTGCTCTAATTAGGGCCTAACCGGAGCTTTATAAAAGTTTGGCAAATAATCCCTGCGTTTGTACTCTACACCTTTATTTATGAAGTCGAGATGGACTAGGAGGTGCACAGTAAGAAGTCTTACAACACCAGGTTAAAGTCCAACAGGTTTGTTTTGAATCACTAGCTTTCGGAGCGCAGCTTCTTCCTCGCCCTGAATACGAAACCAATTGGCACGTCATGTTCCTCGTTTTACTAAAGTTACTATCAGAATGATAAATATAGGTAATAATCTTTATTCATGTCATAAGTAGGCTTACATTAACACTGCAATTAAGTTACTGTGAAAATCTCCTAGTCGCCACACTTCTGGCGCCTGTTCGGGTACACAGAGGGAGAATTCAGAATGTCCAATTGACCTAACAAGCACATCTTTTGGGACTTGTGGGAGGAAACCAAACCCACTCAGACACAGGGAGAACATGCAGACTCCGCACAGTGACCCAAGCTGGGAATTGAATCCGGGTCCCTGGCGCTGTGAAGAAACAGTGCTAACCACTGTGCCACCGTGCTGCCCTGTGCAGTCTCCTTGATTCGTGTGTCTGAATGAGTTTGCTTTCCACAAATTAGCTGCTACATTACAGCTGCTCCGACACTTCAGAAGTGCTTTGTTGGCTGTGAAGTGCCGTGTGAGACATCCAGTGGTTCTGGAACTTGCTATATTAATACAGTACAAGTCCTTTTCTCTTTTAACCTTGGATGGCTTGATGCTGCATTTTCATATTGTGACACCAGGGTGCGATAGAGTCTTCCTTATTAGACTGTGATGCAGTGAATCCAGGCTGCATGACAGTGGAATCCACGTTCAGGGACAAGCTCAATAAGTGGGATGCTTTTGTGCATAAACCTGATGGAATTAACCTTTTATTTTAATTTTCATTCAACGCATGGAGGTTTCGCAATGTGTTTTATACAATCATGAGTATATCTCTTCCACAGGGAGAACGATATAACATGTTCATGCAAATCTAATCCAGCCTTATTTTTGCATAAAGTTTTAACTGTGAGATTACTGGACATCCTGTACATCTTTAAAAATGCACACATAATAGGTAAAAGTTACAATATATGATATTTAACACTAAGGAACACAGGATCAGGCGTGTGGCTGCATCTTTAAGCTCACAAAATTGGATCAGCTTAACTATTGTTATTATTGTACAGAAATGTTGTTGCAGTCCTAAAGGACAATGTTAATGAGAGTGCAAATACGGCCACTGTTATTTTATGCGTGCAAAGCTTGTCAGACGTACCGTGGATATAAATGACAGTTGCAGCAATTTCTGATTTCTGGAATTCACCAGGCAGTACTTTTACAGCTCGTCGTGAATCTGAACATTTTACCTGACCTGAGTATGTGAACCTTTTGCTCAGTCCCATGAATTATTTGTATTAATGTGCTCTGCATGCTGTGTGCTAATGCAAGTAAACAAACGCGGTTCATGATTTTGTGTAGAATGTCAGTTGTGTCTGGATTCTGTTTTATACTTTTCTGCAGGAAGTAATAATGTTGGACGTGACGTTATAAATATTTAGCATCTGTCCATCTAAATTAGTGGTGAAAGTGTATCGAGCTCATCGCTTGGCCCCAGTTTTATTCGCTTTCGGTTTGTGCCATTTGCTCTCCATCCTGCCACCCCTGCTCCTTCTGGCTTCTAGTGGGATACTATTCCCCGTATTAGGAGTAGGAGGATGCCACTCGGCCCTTTCAGCCTGCTCCGCCATTCAATACGATCATGGTTGAACTGATTGTAACCTCAACCCCACGTTCCTGCCCACCACTCTTCCCCCCCCCCCCCCCCATAACCTTTCGCCCATGTGTTAATCAAGATCTGTCGAGTTTCGCCTTTAAAATATTCAAAGACTCTGCTTCCACTGCCTTTTGAGGAAGAGAGTTCCAGAGACTCACGCCTCTCTGTGTATAAACAAATTCTCTTCACCTTGCCTTAAATGCGCAACCCCTTATTTTTAAACAGTGACCCCAAGTTCTAGATTCTCTGACAAGAGGAAACATCCTCTCCACGTTCAGCCTGCCAATGTCCCTCAGGAACTTCAAGGTTTCGATCAAGTCACCCCTTACCCTTCTGAACTCTGGTGGATACAAACCTCACCCCTCCACCCTTTTTCCTCATTAGACAACCAGTCCATTCCTGGTATTAGTCCGATAAACCTCTTTGTCGAGAGGGCTAGAATACAAGACCAGGGATGTACTTCTGAGGCTATATAAGGCTCTGGTCAGACCCCATTTGGAGTATTGTGAGCAGTTTTGGGCCCAGTATCTAAGGAAGGATGTGTTGGTCTTGGAAAGGGTCCAGAGGAGGTTCACAAGAATGATTCCTGGAACAAAAGTTTGTCTTGTGAGGAACGGTTGAGCACTCTGGGTCTGTACTCGTTGGAGTTTAGAAGGATGAGGGGGGATCTTATTGAAATTTACAGGATACTGCATGGCCTGGATAGAGTGGGCGTGGAGAGAATTATTTCGCTTGTAGGAAAAACTAGAAGCAAAGGACACAATCTCAGACTAAAGGGACGATTTTTTAAAACAGATATGAGGAGGAATTTCTTCAGTCCGAGGGTGATGAATCTGTGGAACTCTTTGCTGCAGAAGGCTGTGGAGGCCAAATCACTGTCTTTAAAACAGAGATAGATAGGTTTTTGATCAATAAGGGGATCAGTGGTTATGGGGAGAAGGCAGGAGAATGGGGATGAGAAAAATATCAGCCATGATTGAATGGCGGAGCAGACTCGATGGGCCGAGTGGCCTAATTCTGTTCCTATGTCTTATGGTCTTAATAACATACACAATAATCCAGATATGGTCTCACCAATGCCCTGTACAACTGAAGTTAGCCTGCTTACATTTGTAATCCATTCCCCTCTCACAGTACTGAAGACAGCAATAGTTAGGAGGCAATTGAACATAACCAGGGAGTACCCCAGCTGGGTCTGAACTTGGCCATGTACAGGAATTGCCCAGCAAGGATTAATGTATCCAATGCAACCTGGGACTATAGATGGTTTACATTCTCTCCCCCCACCCCCTGCAGTCCCCCAACCGTGTTTCACAGCCCTGCTGCAGGACAGTTGTAATGCCTTTTTGACTTCAGTCTTGGTTACAGATCTAATCTGCAACTCAGCTTGGTCCCATTCTGGTCAATTTATTTCACGATTGTATTTGATTTTCTTTTGTACCAAGAACTAACAAAGCACAAAGGTGGATTCTTGTCTCGGTCAGAGCTGGGCTCTTTTGCTCTTCTGGTGAACCACAGGATACATTAGAACATAGAACATAGAACAGTACAGTACAGCACAGAACAGGCCCTTCGGCCCTCAATGTTGTGCCAAGCCATGATCACCCTACTCAAACCCACGTATCCACCCTATACCCGTAACCCAACAACCCCCCCCTTAACCTTACTTTATATTAGGACACTACGGGCAATTTAGCATGGCCAATCCACCTAACCCGCACACCTTTGGACTGTGGGAGGAAACCGGAGCACCCGGAGGAAACCCACGCACACAGGGGGAGGATGTGCAGACTCCACACAGACAGTGACCCAGCTGGGAATCGAACCTGGGACCCTGGAGCTGTGAAGCATTTATGCTAACCACCATGCTACCCTGCTGCCCAAATTCTTGAGTTAGTGTTGAGAGTAATACCAGCACTCGGTGTCACTCTCTCCCCACCCTTCTCCAAATCTAGTACAGGCGTCCATACGGAGCAATCAGTCATCTCAATAGCCTGGCCTGTCCCCTTAGAACATAGAACATACAGTGCAGAAGGAGGCCATTTGGCTCATCAAATCTGCACTGACCCACTTATGCCCTCACTTCCACCCTATCCCCGTAACCCAATAACCCCTCCTAAACTTTTTGGTCACTAAGGGCAATTTATCATGGTCGATCCACCTAAGCTGCATGTCTTTGGACTGTGGGAGGAAACCGGAGCACCCGGAAGAAACCCACGCAGACACTGGTGAATGTGCAAACTCTGCACATACCTGCTCTGGTAGCTGCAGTATTAATATGACTAGTCTAGTTCAGTTTCTGATCAATGGTAAACTGCAGACTGTTGATTTTGGGAGATTCAGCTATGGTAATACCATTAATAATAATAATAAACTACCACGAGCCCGGTGGTGGCGGCGACCCTAAGAATCTGGGGACAGTGGAGACGGCATCGGGGGGAAACAGGGGGCTCGATGGAGGCTCCACTGGGGGGCAACCATCGGTTCATCCCGGGGAACACGGATGGGGGATTCAGGGGATGGCAAAGGGCGGGCATCAGTAAATTGAGGGACCTGTTTATTGGCGGGAGGTTTGCGGGCCTGGGGAACTGGAAGATAAATTTGGCCTTCCCCAGGGGAACATGTTCAGATACCTGCAGGTAAAGGCGTTTGCTAGGCGACAGGTAGAGGGATTCCCTTTGCTGCCCTCGCAGGGGACGATGGACAGAGTGCTTTCGGGGGTGTGGGTAGGAGAGGGGAAGGTGTCTGACATCTATAAGGTAATGCAGGAGGTGGAGGAGTCGTCAGTGGAGGAGCTGAAGGCTAAATGGGAGGAGGAACTCGGGGAGCATTGTTGTCACAAGTAGGTTTACGTTAACACTGCAATGTAGTTACTGTGAAAAGCCCCTAGTTGCCACATTCCGGCGCCTGTTCGGGCAGACAGAGGGAGAATTCTGAATGTCCAAATTACCTAACAGCACGTCTTTCGGGACTTGTGGGAGGAAACCGGAGCACCCTGAAGAAACCCACGCAGACAAGGGGAGAACGTGCAGATTCCGCACAGACAGTGACCCAAGCTGGGAATCGAACCTGGGACCTTGGCGTGTGAAGCAACAGTGCTAACCACTGCTGCCTGAAATGTCCTAAGACATTAGGACCGGTTCTATGGCAGATGGAACCAATACAAGACGGATAGGTTACACATAACGGGACCAGGATTAATATCCTAACAGGGAGAATTGTGAGTGCTGTTGGTGTGAGTTTAAACCACCTCACCAGGGAGTTGTGAACTTGATGGGGAGCTCAAATTGGAAGGGAGTAAAGCTGGGAACAGAAAGTAGAAAAGTAGCAAGTGAAGTTACAAGCCAGACAAACAAAGGTGAGCTTCAACTCCGCTTAGAATGCAGAATAATGTCAAAAATACAAAATTAAGGGCTCTCTACCTGAACGCATGCAGCATTCACAACAAGGTAAATGATTTGATGGCACAAATAGTTGTAAATGGGTACTGTTGAGAACCCCCCGCTGATGTTAAATGTGAGGGTATCCCAAAACCCAGACGTGTAACTTGGAACACCAGTTCTTAGTGGTGTATAGTTACAATTTGGTATAATGCCAGAAAAGATGTGCAAACCAGAGGAACATTCCAGTTGTTTTGTGATCAATTAATAAAGAATAATTATTAAATTAATAGAAAACACATGACAAGAAGGACTATGTAGCATACTGCAACAGTACACTTAACTACACTGATGGCTATACACCGCCGTATCTCATGAAGTTACCCCTTTGTCCCAACTATGTACATAACCGGAAAAGCCCTTTTTTCCCCCAAATAACAACTAATATTATACAATTATATGAGCTAAATCCAGCAGATATTTACCACACTCAGGTTATTTGTCCACAGTTTGGAAAGCCATCCTTCATTTCAGTGACGGAATCATCTTCTCTGTTCACTTTTTAGAATTTAAACAGCAACCTCTTAGCAATAACATATTTTCGGGAGCCAGCTTGGTACGGCTGGGTTTGGCTATAATAGTAGCTGCTTCTACTGTGCCCCTTTCTCCAGTTATTTCCCTTGATATATCATTTTTCCCTTTGATGTTGTCCACTCTGTGGATCAGGCTTTTCCTATATTAGTGCCATACTCCTTATCTCTCCTCTTTTAAGTCTCCTCTCCTTCACCCCATTATTTTTCCCCTAGTCACAGAGGTAAACAGTTGGTTTTTCCACTGGTATATTCATTTTCATATCAAAATACTCCTCCACACAGCTTCACTTATCTGTCCCCTTTCATTTAATTTTATCCCAATTTCACTGATCTTAATTTCCCCAGTTCCTGACAGTATCATCTAATTGCCATTACAGAAATGTGACTACAGGGTGACCAAGACTAGGAACTGAATATTCAAGGATATTTGACAGGAAGGATAGCCAATAAGGAAAAGGAGGTGGTGTTTGGCTGATAATATGGGATGGGATCAGTCTTCTTCTGAGAAAGTCCCTTGGAGTCGAGGATTATTTGCTTCCACACTAAAATGAGTTCTTGGGTGACTAAGAAGTCCAATGCGCAATCAACAGTATCTGTCTCAGGTGGGGACAGACAGTAGTTGGAGGAGTGGGTGCGTGTGGTGGTCCGGTGGCCACACGCTCCTGTCGCTGTCGACATTTGGCTCCAGTTTTATCTCAATGATGAAACTCGCTTCCAAGTGTTCAGCTCCTTCCCAGAAGCTTTTCTCCACTTTGGACGGTCTTGGGCCAGTGATTCTCCAATGTTGGTGGAATGTGGCACTTTTCCAAGGAGGCTTTGAGGGTGTTCTAGAAGCGTTTCCACTGCCCACCCTGCGGTTTTCTTGCTGTGTCAAACTCCGAGTGCTTGTTTTGGGAGATTCGTATCAGGCATTCGGACCAGCTGGAGATGCTGAGAGCTCCGCGTTGCTTATTTGAGGAAGGCTTGAGTTCTAAGTTCCATGTTTGCTCACCTCTCATCGCAATATTTACCATGTTGCATTCAGACAAGAGAAGCTACGATTTCAAAAAAGCAATTATTCAAACAGGCATGTCTTGCGTATGAAGAAGGGCTGATCAATTTGTGTATTGTCTCTGAATTGGCCTCAGTGGGGGGGGGGGGGGGGGGGGCCTGAAAATGAAGATGATTACGGGGCCCCACCAATTGTAAATTCGACACTTAGGGCAGAAATGTCAATGGTGGAACGCCTGAGCTCCTGGGCAACGATAGCAGTACGCTGTTCCGGTCTGTCACTGCTGGGGTTATTCATGAGGGTCCTGATGTTCCAGATTCTGAACATCATTTTAAGGGATGGAAGTTGCCTGTGCATAAATATTTTGAACGTGGGGTGGTTATTGCACACCAACTACCACAGGGGCGTGATGAGGCAAGGCCTTGATCCAGAGGCAAAGGGATCCAAGACGACTGGAGACCAAGGCCTAGGGCATACAAGCACACATACTCTGACTGTCCTCCTTCCCATAGGACCTCTCTTCCTGGAATTCATTAAGTGTAGTGGCGGCCTCGTGAGTTCATGTGGGTAGCACTGGTCCCTCGTTGTTTATGGTCCCTCTGCTTTTTAAAAAATATAAATTTAGAACACCCAATTCTTTTTTTTTTTCCAATTTAAGGGGCAATTTAGCATGGCCAATCCACCTACCCTGCACATCTTTGGGTTGTGGAGGTGCGACCCACACAGACAGTGACCCAGGGCCGGGATCGAGCTCGGGGCCTCAACACTATGAGGCAACAGTGCTAGCCACTGCTTTTCTCTTCCTCTTCAGGTGGCGGTTATTGCCTTTGGGTCCTTTTCACCCTCTATGAGATCAGTATGTTAGCAAGGAACAATTTCCAATCGAAAAACAAATATAGCTTCTTCATGGGTGGAGCCAAGAGAATCAAGGAGCAGCAAACTTTGGTAGAGGTTATTTATAGGCCACTAAACAGTGTGGGGCATTATTTTTAATCCGATGTTTGAAGAAGCAGGTAATGTGGGTAATACAATAATCGTGGGTGACTTCAATCTGCCCATGGACTGGGTCAATCTAATGAGCACTAATGCTATGGAGGATGGGTTTCTGGAGTGTGTTAGGAATGATTTTCGAGAGCAGCGTGTTGAGGAACTGACTAGAGAATAGGCTATTTTAGATCCAGTATTATGTAACTGGAAAGGGCTAATTAATCTTGTTGTGAAATAACCTTAAGGGATGAGTGGCCATAATTGGATTGAATTGCCTCGCTTTCTAAAATTCTATCTGAAGCCAGGGTGTTCAGTTTGTACAAAAGAAATTTTGATAGTACGAGGGGCAAATTGGCTGCGGTGGATTTGAAACGATACATTATAAGGTGTGACTGCACGTAGGCAATGGGTAGTATGGCAGCTATCCATTCCTTCAAGGCACAAAAAAAAAGTTAGTTAACCATGGCTAACAACGGAAATTAAGTATTATAAAAGAAAAGGCCCATACATTTGTCAGATGTAGGCTTGAGAAGATGTTAGAATACAGCAAAGGAGGACCAAGAAACTGAAAAAGAAAGGGAGAATAGAATATAAATGTAAAGTAGCAGAAAACATAAAGACTGATCGTAGAAGTTTCTGTAGGCATGGAAAAAGGAAATATTTGGCTAAGGGGTGGGGGGGGGGGGGGGGGGGGGGGAGGTGCAGGGAGGGGGCATCGTAAACAGCCAGAACCAAAAAAACAGTGGGGAATGAAAAACAGGAAATCACAGCCACCATTGTAAATAATGCAAGAGAAAGAACGATGATGGATGTATGTAAATAATTAAAACCGACCGGTGTGTAAATATTTTTCTATAACTCCTACTGTTTGTCCACATTTATCCTTCTTGTGTATGCCACAAAAAACCCCAATAAAAACATTTTAAAAAATACATTTAAAAAAGGGAGGGAGAAAACTGGGGACTAAACACTTGTTAACCTTATCTTAGCAGCAGGGAAAGTGCTAGACTCTATTATGTAGGACATGATAAAGGGACATTTGGATAATAATAGTTTGATTGGGCACAGTCAACATGGGAAATTATGTTTGACAAACCTGTTGGAGATTTTTGAGGATGTTCCCAACAGAAAGAAGTTGGTTGATGTAGTGTACCTGGATTTTCAGAAAGTCCCCAGTAGGGCAGCACAGTAGCACAGTGGTTAGCACTGTGGCTTCACAGCGCCAGGGTCCCAGGTTCGATTCCCCACTGGGCCACTGTCTGTGCCGAGTTTGCACGTTCTCCCCGTGTCTGCGTGGGTTTCCTCCCACAGCCCAAAGACATGCAGGTTAGGTGGATTGGCCACGCTAAATTGCCCTCGTGTCCAAAAAGATTAGGAGGGGTTATTGGGTTACGGGGACAGGGTGGAAGTGAGGGCTTAAGTGGGTCGGTGCCGACTCGATGGGCCGAATGGCCTCCTTCTGCACTGTATGTTCTATGTACATGTGCTTGATTTAAAAATATACCTTTTCAATTATGCTTTTAGTCGTTCCTACTAACTGCAGCTACCCTAAATATTTACTCTGCGAAAATTGAAAGTTTTTCCAAGGATCACTGACAGTAGGGGAGAGAGCATCAAAAATGATCTACAACTAGAGGTGGAGAATGTGTAAGCAGGATTGTGCGACTGAGATAAAGGCAAAATTGTGCAAATGCTGGAAATCTGAAATAAAGAACAGAAAATGCCGGGAAAAACTCAGCAGACCCGGCAGCATCAGTGGAGCGAGAAACCGAACCAGCACCTCGAGTCTGCATGATTTCCTCAGCGCGCCCAAGGCGTTGGCTCTTGTTCCTCTCTCCACAGAGGCTGCCGTGCCTGGTGAGTTTTTCCAGCATTTTCTGGTTTTTATCGTGTACAGCTGAGGATCGCTCAATTTTTAAAATATGGTGACACCCAGGTGAGATTTGAACCTGAAGGTGAAGAAATTGTAATCTGTACGTCGGGTGAGGCAGCTAGCAAGGCCCCACAAAGAGCATGAACAGTAGAAAGCCAAAGGAATGAGCAAACAAATCCCCCTCACTCCCTTAAAATCACAGCACACTGCTGTGAAAAGAACATGTTAACACAGATTAGCATCTGATTACTTTGTCAAAACAGTTTAGATCAGTTTTCTAAACTTCCACACTGCCAGTGTTAAAGGGAAACTTGCTGTGGTAGTACAGTATACCTTAAGTTGCCTCCTTTTTAGGGGGTTGTTGACAAAAAAAAGGATGCAATTACATTATTTTCAGTCTTGTACAACAGTAACCTTTGTTGTAAAAGCAAAATACTGTGAATGCTGGGAATCTGAAGTAAAAACCGAAGATGCCGGATAAACTCAGCCGATCTGGCAACATCTGTGGAGAGATACACAGCTTCTCACAACAGAAATCATTCCCACAGTTCTGTAGAAGGGTCATTTATATTTGAAACATTAATAACCAAACTGTGTTTGCTACCAACGTGGTATATGCTCAGTTGTAAAGTAGCCATAGTCCCAGATGACCATAGGCTGCTTTCCCCTTTTGAGGAGGAGAGCTGACTGGTGGTGATTTAACCTGAGGATCACCATACCTCGGGTTAGAGGCAAGGTTGAGAAGGTGGGGCCTTCATGAATTGAACCCAGACGGCTGGCCTTGCCCTGCATCACAGACCAGCTGTCCAGCCAACTGAGCTAAACCAGCCCCCCCCCCCCCCCCCCTCAAGGTACCGCTTTACTCTGACATAATTTTTGAGCTACAGAAATCAGAATCAAAACTAACAAGAAGCTAAATAAACTTTGCAGAATGAAGTACGCATACAGTTTAACAGAAATTAGTTGCCAAATAAAAGACAACTTTGCACAGAAAGTTAAAAGTGAGCCAGAAACTAGGCATGTGTGCCACTAGGCACGTGTACCACTTTCCACTCTATCTCCAACTCAGTTCAGTGCACCCGGCTTGTCAGTTACATATCCACATCATTCTGTTATTGGGAAGGGAAGCAAAGTTTCTCTGAATCTATCACGTACGTTTTTTTAAAGATGAGTTTGCTAGGACTGTCTCTCCAATCAGTGATGTTGTTGGTTTTCTACGTATGCACAGGTGAGTATTGGTGGCCACCTTGCACAGGCAAGAGACACACTGAAATAATTTTGCTCATTGCTCACACTGAACTTCATCAGTTAGCCGTTCTGTGCTAACTGGTACTTTAATTCCTCTATGATAGACTACATACATATACAATCATGTCCCAGTTCAGACTTTCACACAACCAGACTAGAAATAGGAACTTATTTGCATCTCTGCCTCTCTCCAACTTTTAATCAATGGGGGACAGACAGAGAGGGGGAGAGAGAAGCAAAACTATTGCTGTGACCTATGCTAAGTTCTTGTGTGCAAGTGATTGGTTTGCTAAGCTTCCAATTAAACTTAGCAACTTGGAATGTAATACCCCAACCCCCCCCCCCCCTCCCTTTACCACCTTTCCAACTTGATAAAGGCTAGAAATTAATGGACTCCATTGTCTCAAAATGAATGTGACCTATGAAAGTATACACTTTGACATCAACACTGCCTGCTATCTTGTCCTGGGAACCAAACCAGAAATATGCAAGCCATTTAGAGTTGATGCTCTCTAAAAGCAGAATCTAACAATGTAGCAATGTTGTAACAAATAAAAACAAAATTCCATTCAATCCTTTCCCAAAGGGTTACACTGGTCAAGGGCACTTTTATTGCCCATACCATACATGGTAAAAGAAATAAGTACACATTCTGGCAAAAATGGATCAGTAAAAAGGTTTTGGCATTGCCACTTAGTCCTTGCATTAGCTCTATTACTTCTGTTTGTTCATCCTGAACATGCAATATACAGGTATTATGGTGCTTTCCCGTCTCTTGATTAATTGTTTTGCTAATTTTAAGGTGTTGGATAGTGGAAAGATTTCAAAAGATTTTTTTCCCAGTCAACAACTTGTAGTGCCTTTAAATTAATACGGCTTCATTGGAATATTATAAAGCAAAATATGACACCGAGCCACATAAAATATCTGGTCAGATGGTCAAAGAGGTAGGTTTTAATGGAGGAAAGTGAAGTAGCGAGGGATTTCCGAGCTTTACGTCCCAGGCAACTGAATGCATGGCCAGTACTGGATTAACATTGTCCATGTTGAGACGGGAATGTCATACCTGCAGATGTCTCGGAGAGTTGTACGGTTGGAAAGGATTACAAATATGGGTGGAGGCGTTTGAAAACCAGGATGAGAATTTTAAAATATAAATGTTGCTTGCCCAGGAGACTATGTAAATCAGTGAGCACATGGGTGATGGAAGAATGGAACTGATACAAATTGAGACACGGGGAGCAAACCTTTGGATGACCTCAAGATTATGGAGGGTAGAATGTGACGGGCCAGCCTGGGATGCTTTGGAATGGTCAAGTCTGAGATAATAAAGGGATAAATGAGGGTTTCAACAGCAGATGGGCTGTGACCAGGTCAAAGTCCGGCAATGGTATGGAATTGGAAATAGGCAGTCTTAATGATGGCATGAATATGAGGTTGGAAGCTCATTTGGGGCCATCTAAGATACCAAGGTTGCAAGCAGTTTTCCCAGTATTCCCCCATGTAGGACAATGTGGCGAAACTTTGCCAATGTGGGAACCTGCATGAAGAGCTATGGGTTTTCACAAGTAAGCAACAGGAGCTTAGCGTAGGTCTCACCCCCACAACCCAAAAAGATGTGCAGGATAGGTGGAATTGCCATGCTAAATTTCCCCTTAATTGGGAAAAAAAAGAACTGGGCACTCTAAATTTATTAAAAAAGAGAAAAGGCTGAGTAACAGTTTGTGGTCCGTGATAATTGCAAAGTGTTGCCCATAAATGTATTGATGGAGCTTTCTGACCATGAAGTCCACGGCTGATCCATCCTTTTCAATCTGAGAGTATCTGCATCGGTCAAGGTTCTTGCATATCGGCTATTGGCTTCGTCCTGTTGTTCACCTGATGGGACAACAATGCCCTGATGCCACATGGGAAGGCATTGCACATGATTAGGAGCAGCCTGGAAGGGTTGTAATGCATTATCAGCCTAGAGGACGACAGCTGTAGTTTTACATTGGCAAATGCCTCTTCTTGTGGCGCTCTCCATGTCCATTTCTGATGTTTCTTTCGGAGTGCATATAATAGTGCCAATATAGTTGCCAGATGCTGAATGAATTTTCCATAATAGTGTGAACCACAGGAATGACCCTATCTTAGTTCAAACTTTCTCCTCCTCTGGGTGCAAACCGTCCTTGTCTACCTGGTACCCCAGATATGTGACCTCCTTTGCCTGGAAGACCTACTCGCCCCTTTTTAGGTAGACGCCTGCCTTAGAGAAACGACGGAGGACTTCCTCTCAATTATGTAGGTTCTCCATCACCACCTGGAATATTGTGTAGGTGGACGCTCGAGGTGATTGGAGCCTTCGCAGTTGCTTTACTCCGAATTTGTGCATCCTCAGGCAAATGATTCCCACGTGTCAATGGAATTGGTTGCATTTATTTAGGGAGGCTTTCAGAGTGTCCTTGTAGTATTTCCTTTGCTCTCCTGGTGATCGTTGCCTTTGTGGAGCTTGGAGTAGAGCACTTATTTTGGGAGTCTTGTGTCGGGCTTGTGGGCAATGTAGCCCGCCCATCGCAGTTGGTCTAGTGCCTCGATACTCGAAATATTGGCGTTGGAGAGGCTGCTCATGTTAGTGTATGCCCAGCCTGCCAGTGGATTGCAGGATTTTGTGGAAGCAACGTTGGCGATATCTCCAGGGATTTGACGTGTCGGCTGGACATTGTCTATGTTTCTGATGCATGCAGGAGGGCGGGGACCACAGCTGCTCTGTGGACCATGAGCTTGGTGCTGGATTTGGGGTCTTGGAACTTCGAACCCTCTGTTCCTCAGGCATCCTAAGACTGCATTGGATCGATGCTGGATTTCATCGTCAATGTCTGCTCGCACGGAGCGGAGGCTCTCGAGGTATGGGAAAGGATTCACATTGTCCAAGGGCTCATTATGGTCTTGATGGTCAGCGGGCAGTTTTGTGCCGCAGGACCGGACTGGTAGAGAACCTCAGTTTTCTGAATGTTTAGTCTGAGGCCCATTTTCTCATATGCCTCAGCAAAAGCATCAATGATGGTTTGTAGCTCAGCTTCTGAATGTGCGTGCGTACTGCAGCTCGATGACAGAGGTTGGAATGGTCTTGGTTATGGCCTCGAGGCATTGGAGGTTGAACAGTTTCCCACTTGTCCAGTAGGTTAGTTCCACTCCAGCGGGGAGCTTCAGGGTGATTGGGTAGAGTGTTGCTGCGAGGAAGATGGAGAAAAGCGATGGTACGATGACGGAGCCCTGTCTGACCCCAGTTTGCACACGTATTGAGTCTGTGGGTGTATTCGAATATATTGTAAATAGATCAATATTTCAAAAGTGACAGACCAAAGAAAGTCATACAAACAAATTATGTTAAGTGTTTTCCCATGAATATCTAGCAGTGATTAATTTGCTTAAATGTATTAAGAAAACTAAAAATTAATCTTTGAGTATTTTTTGAAATTCCTTCAACTGTATGGAATATAATAGATTGGGCTTGTCATATTGCTAGTTAGCTCACAATAACATCAGTTTGTACTGTGCATACAACCTACCACAGAAAATGCATAAAGTCATTGTCTACATAGGATGCTTCTTCAAATTTCATTTCACTTCTTATGGCAGAGCTTCTCATTCTAGGGGACCTTTGGAATGACATTTTCAATTTTAAAGCATTATGAACAATAGTTCTGTTTAAAAATGTCATGGTCCGAGGGCAGCACGGTGGCGCAGTGGTTAGCCTTGCTGCCTCACGGCGCCAAGGTCCCAGGTTCGATTCCAGCTGTGGGTCACTGCCCATGTGGAGTTTGCACATTCTCCCCGTGTTTGCGTGGGTTTCACCCCCCACAACCCAAAGATGTGCAGGGTATGTGGATTGGCCACGCTAAATTGCCCCTTAATTGGAAAAAATGAATTGGGTACTCTAAATTTATTTTTTAAAAATGTCATGGCCTTATTTGGCCTAGTGAGACTGTGGGCTGGATTATCCGGTCCCCCAGCCACATGTTTCTCGGTGGCGTGCTGTTCGCTGGCGGTGGGATTCACTCTTCCTGCTGCTTGTCAGTGGTATTTCCCATTCAAGCCACCCCACGCTGCAGGGAAACCCATGGGCGGTGGTGTGCTGTCAGCGGGAAAAGAAAATCCCAACAGCTAGAGAATTCATAGAGTCATAGAATTTACAGTGCAGAAAGAGGCCATTTGGTCCATTGAGTCTGCACCGGCCCTTAGAAAGAGCACGCTACCTAAGCCCACACCTCCACCGCATCCCAGTAACCCTACCCTATCTTTTTGGACACTAAGGACAATTTATCATGGCCAATCCACCTAGCCCGCACATCTTTGGACTGTGGGGGGGAACCGGAGCGCCCGGAGGAAACCCACGCACACACGGGGAGAAAGTGCAAACTCCGCACAGACAGTGACCCAAGCTGGGAATCGAACCTGGGACCCTGGAGCTGTGAAGCAACTATGCTAACCACTGTGCTACCGTGCCTCCCCCAATTAGCCTATTGTGTTGGACCAAAATACAACAACCAGTTGAATCTGGTGATTTTGCTCCTTTTTATAATTTAATTCAAAAAACATAAACTGTACCTCCCAGCATTTTGATTTACTACTCTAATTAATGCAAGAAACTGTTACTGGCAGGAGAAATGGTTATTGTAAGGCGCCTGATGAAAAAGACCAAATATATCATCTTGTCAGTTGTGTTGAAACAATTTTGTCTGCAACCTTACTGTGTTTCATTCAGGATGTAACAATGTTTCATATACAGTAATCTTAGACCTTTTTAATTTTCCTCTACAATCTCAAAGGTACCTTAGGTATGCTATAGACCCCCAGGCTAGGTTGGAAGCCTTAATATGAAACTGTGGGATGAGATCAGTAAAATATCAACTGTGAGACATTATTGATTGCTTTGACATAAGGGTCAGCAAGGGGATAAAATGTCTTGGAATTTATTTGGATGTGTCACGGGGGAACGACCAAATCTATAGCACAAAAGTGAGTAAGGCTTTGAATGGAAGTGATCGTAATATGATTGCATTTGGCAATGCAAAGATTGGATAGGTTATAAAAACACAAACAAAGTTGTCAGATTTTAAGAGGACCAACTTTATGCACTTGAAAAGTCTTAGTCAGAATAGTAAGAAGTCTTACAATACCAGGTTCAAGTCCAAGTTTGTCTCGAATCACTAGCTTTCGGAGCGCAGTTCCTTCATCAGGTGAGTCAGAATAGGCTTGGCAAATTTGAGTATGTCTAGGGAAGTGGAGGAACAATAGTGTTCATCGAGGGAGGTCATTCTGAATGCAATGGACCGATGTGTACCCTTGCAAAGCAAAGGTCGGAAGCTGAACGGTTCTGCTGTTTGTTTGAATGGGACGAATAAGCAGCTCATAAAGAAGAAAGACATTTAAAGCTATGGATTGTATTGAATTACAGATAAGAAATCAATATGCAAAAGTATTGCAGGAGTATAAAAAGGACATTAGAATGTCAAAAAATTGACCAATACCAGAGAAGTGAGTGATCAGCTTTTAGATACAGTATATTAGGAGAAAATATGGGGATGGGGGAGGGACCCAAAACGATAAGGGCCGCATGGTTTTCTGCCTACACTGGTTTCCCCATAAATATACAAACTTATTTCAGTAAATTACATCACAGTTCAAAGTGCAATACCCTTAAATTGCTTTCAATACAGTACATGACCCTCTCACTGCTTTAGAATTACTGGTTTATTTACAATATACATTTTATGTCAAACATTCTCTGGTGCATACGAGGGGCTTTAACGTACTATGACCGGAGGGCTTTAGACTGTGGCCTTGCCTATTGAGCCTTACCCATTGAGCCTTTGTAACAGCTGTCCCGAGTGTCAGTGTCTGCCTCAAGCACCTACATCTGGTCCTTGGAACATGCCATCTGGTCATTGGAATATGCCAGTCTGCAACATTCGGTCATGGACATCTCTTTGCAGTGGAAGACCAACACATTTTGGCCAAATGAGAGGGCATCTTTCGTCGAGTTCATTGTCAGCAAGCTGCCGTTGATGTTTGCCTCGGTCTGCATACCCGAGAACAGCTCATGAAGCACAGATTTTGTGAAAGATTTAATGACGAGGGATCTGGATAGAAATAAAATCATGAAAGACAATTTCATGGAGGTGAAGTCTTGCCAATCTAATTTACTGGTTTTCTTGCCGAAACGTTTCAACGAAGGATTGTGGGAGCGGATATGATGCACTTCACTTTCAAGTAGGATTTTTAATGCAGTTCCTTTGGAAAGTTTGAACATAACTAAAACATAACGATTGGAGAGGTTTTCCAGTGGATTGTAATTGGCTGATAGTACAGCATTTGTCTGGTACCAGGTGTGGGAACATCTTTGGTTTCATATTTTCAGAAATATCCTGGTAGATTCACAAGCCGGTGGTTAAATTTGCAGATGACTCCGAACTAGCGCAAATGATAGGCTGTGAAGCGGACCAGGATAAATTACACAATTTAACTATAATTGGCAATGGAAGTAGACTGTTGACATTGGAGCAGTGCAACATGCTCCATTTGGTGGACAAAACGATATTGAGGGCGGACTATTCTATTACTTAAATGGAAAGAAAATAATGTGAAAATGGGAGAGATCTGAGAATTGTAACTGACAAACTGAAACTATGGCAACAATGTTCAATGGCAGTGAGTAGAACAAATCCGAGGTTGGAATGTGTGGAAAAGCTAATATTAACCCACATGTTGCGGTAATCCTGTCGTTTACAAATCATCGATGCAATTGCATTTAGAATATGTGTACAGTTCAGATCACAGCAATGGGAAAGGGCATTGCAGCTATTGAAAACACATCGAGAGAGCAACAAGAATGACTTGAGGGGATGGAGCAATTGGATTATGATGCATTATTATATTGATGCAGCAATTTCTCAGAGGTTAAGAGGTGGAATGATTTCAATGGTTTGGTTTCCAAAAGGAACTTGATAATGTCGACCATCTATTTTACCTTGTGTGGAACCATAGGGCACTGTTCTGTGATTCAAGTGGGGGTGGGGTGTAAAATTTCAAACTACTCTGCAGAAAGATTGAGCCAGAACTTGAGGCGTTGCAATCACAGTCGAATTGCCACCCCTCTCCTTTTTACTCACTCAGTCAGGAGCTGCACCTTTTCTCGTCTGCTCCCCCAACCCGGGCCTGCTGAGAAATATGCAGTGCATCTGGTTCCTGAGGCCTGTAGTGTAGGGCAGCGCCATCAGGGAAACTGCACTAGCTGTCATAAACCAAGATTAAAGGTCTCTGGGTTTAAATATACTTGTGAAGACCAGGTAAGGGAAAGTAGGATGGGTTGGGGTTAAGTTAAGATGGATCGGAGAGGGGTGGGTGAGTGGTGTTTAGGATGGGGTCGCAGGGGGTAGGATTGGTCAGGGAGTCAAGTGGTCAGTCGGGGGGGGCGGGGGGTGTAGTCAAGGTGTCAGGAGGGTAGTTGAGGAGGGAGTTGGAGATTGGGGCAGGTAATGGTGGGTGGGGAGGGTCCGGCGAGTGTGAAGGGTCAAAGAGAGTAGTTGGATGGTCGGGGTGTAGTCAAAGGTTGGGAGGTTAGTGTGTGTGGGGGGGGGGGGGGGGGGGGGGGGTAGTAGTAGAGTTACCCAGGAGTTGCACGTGGTTTTAATTCTTGTAGCATTTCCTGGGTAATTATTCCGAGAGTTGCAACCATCCAAAGTTTTTGATTTAAATCAGAGTATTGAATTGTTCCCGGTGCAGATTAAATTCCCATTAGAAGTTTAAACTTCATGGTAATTCCTGTGCAGTCCATGCAAGGACACCTCTGGGGTTGGGGGTCCTCCATGCATCCTCTAGAGCAGTGCATCTCAAACTATCTGATGTGGCGTACCGGCAGTTTTTTTTTCAATGTGCCAGGGACCGGTGAGCGAAACAAGCCAATCCAGGATTACTGTCTCTTTTCTGGAAACACTCCAAGTACCGGCAGACGATGGCTCGCGTACCGGCACCAGTACGCGTACAACACTTTGAGAAGCACTGCTCTAGAGTATACTGGGGGTACAATGTCCACACTTCCCCCCCCCCCCCCCCCCCTCAGAGAATTGAGGTGATGGGCCAATTATTTCACTGGGCATAGGGTAAATCTATGGAACAGACTTGAGACAAGTTGTATGGTAAATGTGCCGTACTTGGCAGGATCTTTGGGTTCATGATTTTCAATGTTTGGAATTAATCCAAGTTAGTTAATGATATGAAGCCAGGTGTGAATGTAAGCTGTGAGGTGCCACAAAGGCTACATAGAAATATGGACAGGTTAACTGAATGGGCAACAAGATGGCAGTATAATGTGAGAAAGTTTACGGTTATTCACCTCAATGGTAAGAACAGAAAAGCAGATTTTGTTTAAAGGCATGCTGATTTTCGGAGGGACTTTGGTATACTTGATTGGCATCCCTTCCACAAACATTCACTTCCTCCACCAGTGACGCATAGTGGCAGCAGTGTGTACCATTTAGAAGATTCACTGCAGGAACTCAGCAAGGCTCTTGGCAGCACATTCGAAACCCAAAACCATTTATCATCTCAAAGAACAAGGGTAGCAGGCGCATGAAAACACCACTGCCTGGACGTTCTCCTCCAAGTAACTCACCACCCTGATTTGGGAAATATATTGCCGTTCCTTCACTGTTGCTGGGTCGAAATCCTGGAACACCCTCCCTAACATTACTGTCGATGCACCTACACCACAGGGACTGCAGCGGTTCAAGAAGGCAGCTCACCACCACCTTCTCAAGGACAATTAAAGATGGGAAATAAATATTGGCCTAGCCAGCAATGCCCACATCCCACAAATTTTTTTAAAACTCGTACAGGAAACACAAAGTCAGCTTGCATGTGCAGCAAGCATTTAGGAAGATACATGGCACATTGGCACTTAATGCGAAAGATTGGAGTACAAGAATTAAGAAGCCTTAATACCATTGTACAGCTGAGGCTTTGTGAGGCCACGCCTGCAGTTTTAGTCTGGAAGGAAGGATATATTTGCATTGGAGACCATACAGCAACGGTTCTCTCGATTTGTTTGTGAGGTGAGAGACCGCCATATGATAGGCTGAATAAATTGAGCCTATACCTTGGAAGTTTAGAAGAATGAGAAGTAAGCTCATTGAAACATGCAAACTTCTGAAGAGGTTTGGTAGGGTAGGCACCGAGAGATTGTTTCCCCCACGGCTGGGGTAGCTAGAACTCAGGGTCACAGTCTCAGGATAAGGGGTCAATCAATTGGGGCTCAGTGGGTTGTGAATCTTGGAATTCTCAACCCCAGAAGGTTATGGATGCTCCATCATTGAATATATTGAAGGTAGAGATAGATATATCTTTGGTGTCTCAGATAATCCAGGGATGTGGGGAGTAGATAGCAAAGTGTTGATCAGTTATGATTGTATTGAAGGCCATATGGCATACTGTTCCTTTTTCTCATTTGCTAAGCTTTCACCACTGAGCATTTCATGTCTTAACCGAGTCTATTGCAGAATAATTGACCTTGATTGGTTACCAAAATTAGTCAACCACTCCATTATTGTTGTATTATGCAACTACCAGGTTAGTGAAAGGAAAGCTAGGTAATCTTGATCATTTTGTTTCTGACTGGACATCCCTATGTTTCATATGGAACAGGGCTGATTATGGACTGACAAGGCAAGGCTGAGGTACTAAATCAGGGGTGGGCAAACTTTTCCGTGCAAGGGCCACATTCAGAAATTCACAATTTTAAAGGGCCGCATAGCATATTAAGTAAAATAATTACTTCACCCGGTTATGATTCTGGGCGCCTCATATAGAACATAGAACAGTACAGCACAGAACAGGCCCTTCGGCCCTCGACGTTGTGCCGAGCAATGATCACCCTACTCAAGTCAACGTATCCACCCTATACCAGTAAGTAACCCAACAGCCCCCCCCCCCCCCCCCCCCCCCCCCATTAACCTTAAAAAAAAAATTTAATTAAAAAAAAAATTTTTTTTTTTAATGACTTGGTGGGCCGCATAAAGACCTTGCGGCCCGTGGGCCGTAGTTTGCCCACCCCTGTACTAAATGAATACTTTGCAGCTGAAAGAAGATGTTTCCAAAGTAAGGGTACAAGATTCTGCATGAGCTAAAACTTGATAAACAGGAGATACTAGAAAGGCTGTCGATACTTAAGTCGATAAGTCACCAGGGTCAAAAGGGATGGATCTGAAGATGTTGAGGAAAGAATAGAAATAGTAACTGTACTGGCCATACTATTTAAATCCTCCTTGGATATGGGGATATTGCTAGAGGAAAGTAGAATTGCAAATAATACACCAAAAGTGTAAGGGTAAACCCAGCAACAGTAGGACAGACAGTTTAATGTTGGTGGTGGAAAATCTTTTAGAAGCAATAATCTGGGAGAAAATCAACAGTCCATTGGACAAGTGTGAATTAATAAAAGGAAATTAGCATGGATTTATTAATGCAAATTGTGTTTGACTAACTTTATATTTTTGATGAGGTAATAGAATGAGTCGATGAAGGCAATGTCCTTGATGTGGCGTACATAGATTTCAAAAAGGCATTTGATAAAGTGCCATGTAATAGGCTTGTCCGCAAAGTTGTTAACTCTTGTGAAATGACTTTGCATTGGGCCCTTATTAAACCTTTCCCATCATTAGAATGTACCATAAATTGGGAAGAATGTTAATTTTTTTGATATTTTTAAATGTTACTGAATAGTTTTAAAATATTTTGTTTTCATCCAAACTTCAGGAGTGGGACCAATCGGAGTCAAAGCCTTTGGATGTCACTAAAAAGCAAAAGCCAACAACTCCTTCATCGGGCAAGAAAGCCAAGAAAGAGAGCAAAAAGAAGAGATAGATTACTGGAAGAGAACGGAGTGGACTGAGAATCACATGGAAATTTCCGTGGTGGTTCTGCTTTTGTGCTCATTGTTCCTGAATAAACATTTTTTTTAAATTCGGTGTTAATTACATAAAAGATAGTTTTTCACAAGAATGTTGCAACAGCAATGTTATTATCCCATCTTTCTTGCATCCTCTGAAAATTAAAAAAATTACCAATTTGTAACCATCTTCATTATGTTACTGATTTTACACCTATACTTCATTGAAAATAGCTACACACAAGTACAACTAAAGGTTCTTTTATATTGCCATGCACTGTGATCTCAGGAGAGCAACTTACATGCAGCACTCCTCCACATTTATACACTACAGTGGAATGCTCCCTGAATAGTAAATGGGGATAAGTGCTTACAACAATTTGGTCATTGTGCATGTGTGACCATTGGTGTTCTGTTTTCCATAGTGTTCACAGGCCAAATAGAAGTTCATATGACTTCATGTGCCCCAATACGCTAGATATAATTCAGCATATTTATTTTGCAGGCATAAAAATTACAAAATCACTCCAAAAAGCCTAGGCTGGATCCCACGAGGGGTCTCTTGGTTTCCCTTGTAACTTCAGGACCTTTCCACCTACCAATGCCAGGGAGCAATGTTAATGGCTATTTTGTTTTCTTCAACATCCCTTCCTGGACATTTTAGGGCATGTGTTTCTGTGACAAAAGAATTGACAATGTTACCTTGTGCATGGGGTTCAGTGAGACTGGCATGTCAGTAGCTAACAGCAAGACCGTAACATAAAAACAGTTTGAAATTCGTTTGCATACCTGAGTTAAGCAGCCCAGCAACATTTGGGACCTGTGTTCAGACGAGAATTGAATTTAGATGACCAGAACTTTCCATCCTGCTAATATGTTCTATGTATTTTGATGTGATCTTTAAGACTGAAGATCGGTTGAAATATCTCCCTTTTCCCTCTAACTTTTTTTTTTAACAGAAGCCTCCTGACGATGCCTTTCAAGCTAGAAACCTATTGGGGGTAGTTTTGTCTCTTGTTGCCCTTACATTTTCATTGATGTTGCGTTTGAGATTTCCCATTTATTTTGTGGTGGAAGGTCATTGCACAATTGTTCATATTAAGATCATAAATTATAACTGCTTCAAACACATTGTGGATGAAAATTTTCAGATGTCATACATCACAATGTGACTGGAGAGCTTTCCTTTGCATTTTGTGGAAGTCAATAAAATGAAGAATCTCTCTTGTCAATAATGTTTACTCCATTTGCAGTGATATTAATTTACTGATCTGTTGAAATGGTGCGCTCATTGCATGAAGATGTATTGTTTGCTTTTAGATTTAAAATATTGTTTCCAATGATTAAATGTATTGAAACTCACATTTGTCACTGTCATCAGCACACTTTACATACTTCTGAAATGTAAGTGAATTTCATTGCTGTTGGGTTTTTTTATATAGGATATTTTCTTTGTATTAAGAAGGCAAACAATTCAAAATCAAGCTAAAATATATACAAGGCTTTCTAAGATAGAAAGTATGTGTTAATATCTGCAGTAAAAGCCAAATGTAACTATTTATGAAAATCAATACATATTGTTACAAAATGTTTCACATTGCATCTGCAACATTTGGATCTGGATCTTATGGTTGAATTGGTAACTGGGCTGTGGAGATAATCTGTAGATCTGAGTAATGCTGTGGACCTTACTGGAATGAAGATGCCTGTGCACAAGTGCTTGTACAGATTTGAAGTCCCTCAGAACAGGCAAAATATTTGTCTTCTAAAATATAAAAGAATTGCAGTGGAAATGTTATTGTAGCTGGCACAAATTTAAGCCTGTGTTAATTTACCCTCTGTTTGAAAATTTAAGCCATTTGGCTTTAGTATACTTAGGACCTGACTACCAAATTTTACCTTCCCTTGTTTCTAATCTGTGCAAAAGTGGCAATATGTCGGTATCATAAAATACATTTCAGAAATACATGCTTCAGAATAAATTTTTCATTACATTCTCATCATGCTTTAAAAAAAATAATAATCTTGGTTTTCTTCTTTCACGTTGTCAGCACAGACACTGAAGAAAATTGATTGCATTGTAAATAAATTAATTCTTGAATCTGTATGAAGTGCAATGTGTGATATTGCAGGCTGGCTGGAGTTGGAATTGAACCTGGCTTTGTCGGAGACTTAATGAATCATGGCGACCATTTGTAACAAAACACTAATCCTTTGGAATATAAACTACTGTATGAAAAAATAATTTAAAAATGTTTCTTCAGGACGAGATATGGTCATGCTGAACTTTGTTACCAAGCACTGAATTAACATTGTGACGAACAATTTCAAAAGTTTTTTTGATTTGTTTCCCATCTGCTTCAGTTGTGTAAAACAAATGCTATAGGGGCGGCATGTGGCGCAGTGATTATGACTGGGACTGTTGTGCTGAGGACCCGGGTTTGAATCCTGGCCCTGGGTCACTGTCCGTGTGGAGTTTGCACATTCTCCCCATGTCTGCGTGGATTTCACCCCCACAACCCAAAGATGTGCAGGTTAGGTGGATTGGCCACGCTAAATTGCCCCTTGGAAAAAAAAAATAATTGGGTACTCTAAATTTAAAAAAACAAATGCTATGAATGTGTTTTTTATATACGTTTTAGAAGTATAACTTTTTTAGTTTGGGGAATTTAAATAAATGAAACACTGTGTGTGTGTGTGTGTGTGTGTGTAAGAAGCTGGTAAACAAACCTGAAGTATGTACCAATCAAAGGGTAGCCTGTGTTTATTTAAGAGCAGAGTTGGAAATGGGAAAAGCCTAAACAACAGGTGATCCCCTGCAGTTATCCTGTTAGAGATATAAACTAATTATGTAGGTCCCAGAGTCAAAGGGCTGCTTTGAAGGAAAAGATAATTAGTTTAAATTTATCTTTGGATATTCCAGCTATGCCATGTTCCACTAAAATAGACTATGCAATGAGGTATTTGTTTTTTGTTTGGAGTTTTATATGGTGGTTTTCTCACACAAACAGGCGGTCAACTTGGCAACAGCTTTGAGACAGGCAGAGAAAGAATCTGTGAGGAGCTTTTAAATAGTTAGAACCACAGCAGAGGGCTGTGAGAAACCAAGTGGAGCGTTGGGGGGGGGGGGGGGGGGGGACCACAGTAGAGGGCCATAAGAAACCAAGGAGGGGTTATTTTAAAAGTTACTGAGCAAGAATGTGAGTGAGGGCCATGCTTGAGCTGAAGGGATCTACAATTGTGAGGTATTGAAGGGGATTTGGAGGATTACTTGGCCAAATGCTGTGGAAGGACCCCAGAATCTTGAACCTCCCAGGAATACGAAGGAGAACTGAAGGAAGTTCCAGAGAGCTGTGGCATACCTTGATTTAGTTTCAGGAGAAATGAATGAACCCCAGTCATTGTGTAATGTATAAACTCTTGGGTGGAAGTAAAATTTACAGTTTGTAATTTTTTTGAGTCTAAAATACAGGTAATTTGGACATTCTGAATTCTCCCTCTGTGTACCCAAACAGGTGCCTGAATGTGGCAACTAGGGGCTTTTCACAGAAACTTCATTGCAGTGTTAATGTAAGCCTATTTGTGACAATAAAGATTATTATTATTGTATAAGTATTTCCAAATTAGAATCTTGTGGTTGTCTTGCTGAGTACAAGATGAAAAGCTTTGACGAATAACACATTTTTTTCAGCAACACTCCATTTCTGGACTATGTTAAGTTAGTGTATGCTTTGTTTAATTCTTATACAATAAAGCTTTTTGTTTTAAACATAAAATCTTGAAGTGTTGTTCTTTCAGTTATTTAAAAAATAATTTAGAGTACCCAATTCATTTTATTTCCAATTAGTGAGTAATTTAGCATGACAAAATTCACCTACCCTGCACATCTTTTTTGTGTTGTGGGGGTAAGACCCACGCAAACACTGGGAGAATGTGCAAACTCCACACAGACAGTTCTTTCAAATAATAACTGGAGGTTTGAGTTTCTCTTTATTCGTTATCAGGCTCTACAGCAGTATTTTTCAAACTTATTTTCCAAGGACCAATTTTTACCAACAGGCCGACCTTCACGACCCACGCCGGCCGACCTTCGCGACCCACGCAGGCCGACCTTCGCGACCCACGCCGGCCGACCTTCGCGACCCACGCCGGCCGACCTTCGCGACCCACGCCGGCCGACCTTCGCGACCCACGCCGGCCGACCTTCGCGACCCACGCCGGCCGACCTTCGCGACCCACGCCGGCCGACCTTCGCGACCCACGCCGGCCGACCTTCGCGACCCACGCCGGCCGACCTTCGCGACCCACGCCGGCCGACCTTCGCGACCCACGCCGGCCGACCTTCGCGACCCACGCCGGCCGACCTTCGCGACCCACGCCGGCCGCCTTTTGCGACCCACACTGGCTGACATTCGCGACCCACCATTTTCTCTTACTTTTTATGCGAGAATTGAGCCTCATTTACTTGTTTGCCGCTGCCAAAATGGAGGATTCACGTTCAGGGCGCATGACCTGTTCTTTGCCTGGCTTCAGGCAGGAAGATTGCATTGAGTTTATTTTTAATTGTCTCCTGGGTCAGCACGCTGACGTCAGGAGGAGGCGGTGCTTCTTGCTGGGCCCCGCTCGTGCGAACTGATGAGCGGACATGCATGCTGGTGCACACCCATTTTTTTGCTGGTTGCGGCCGTCATTTCTAAAGCTGCTTGTTAAAAGCCGGCTGCTGGGCTGTTGCGCATGAATTCACGTGATAGGGAACGCCGTGTAGCATGGCTCAGTGACCCTCCCTACACCTGCCCGTGACCCGCACTTTGAAAATGCTTGCTCTACAGAGATCATAATACAATTGAATGACATTGCATGGCAGAGTTGAACCTGATGGTTCTGGATTTGGCCAACTTCTGCCAGCACAATTGACTAGATGCTGATATTTCTGACCTGTTACGATAGTTTCTAAAGCAGGTTCCTTGGGGCTTGGCGGCAGCGGCAATGCCAATTCTAGTTAAGGTAAAGTCGCTATAGTCCCAGATGACCATGGGCTGCTTTCCCCTTTTGAGGAGAAGAGCAGATTGGTGGTTTAACCTGAAGATCACCACACCTCAGGCAAGGGACAAGGTTGAGAAGAATAACCTCACGGGAATTGAACCTGCGCTGCTGGCCTTGCCCTGCATCACAAATCAGCTGTCTCGCCAACTGAGCTAAACCAGCCTAGTTATAGTTAATACTGAGCTGAATGCACAACTGGACAAAATGATCCTTGCCACTCTATTAGCAATGAAGCATTGATCATTTAAAGTTTGCCTTCATTGTGATATCCTCACAGACCCTCTTATAACATTTGATTAGCTTTATTAAATAATGCAGGTATTCCATCTACTGTAGCAGTTCCTAGCTTAAGCTCATCCGAGAAGTGTTTCCGCACCATCACAATATTTGCAAAAATTCCATTCCTCTTAAAATGGAATCTGAACAGTTGGAGGGAGAATTGTGCAAGCCATGGGGACTTGCATAATGGGCAGCACGGTAGCACAAGTGAATAGCACTGTGGCTTCACAGCGCCAGGGTCCCAGGTTCGATTCCCCTCTGGGTCACTGTCTGTGCGGAGTCTGCACGTTCTCCCCGTGTCTGCATGGGTTTCCTCCAGGTGCTCCGGTTTCCTCCCACAGTCCAAAGACGTGCAGGTTAGGTGGATTGGCCATGCTAATTGCCCTTTGTGTCCAAAAAAAGGTTAAGAGGAGTTATTGGGTTGCGGGGATAGGGTGGAAGTGAGGGCTTGGGTGGGTCGGTGCAGACTCGATGGGCCGAATGGCCTCCTTCTGCACCGTATGTTCTATGTTCATTTTGCAGATGTTGATGCTTCTAGTTTAGGTGCACCTGGGTGAAGTTTCTACACGAGCAAACTATCCAAACTGGAACACCCAATTATTCCTACCCTTCGCTTAGTCAGGGGTAATATGTCTTTGACCATATGCGCCACAGCTCATGGTCAAACTGCAGACCACTGTCAATGCTCTCATTACTGAAAATGTGATGGTCACCCGCAGACTAGTGCAGTTGAGGATAACCAGCGTTCAACTTTGCTTTGCAAGTAACATCTAGGAAGATACAACGAGCACCTCTCAAAATATTTTAAATGCTCGGTAAATTACTTTATTGGATAAATGCTCTGAACTGTGTCACTGAATCATCCATACCAGAAAAATCTATGCAATAATAATCTTTATTACTGTCACATGTAGGCTTGCATTAACACTGCAATGAAGTTACTGTGAAAATCCCCTAGTCGCCACATTCCAGTGCCTGTTCAGGTACACTGAGGGAGAATTCAGAATGTCCAAATGACCTAACAAGCACATCTTTTGGAACTTGTGCGACAAAACCGGAGCACCCGGAGGAAATCCATGCAAACCCAGGGAGAACGTGCAGACTCTGCACAGACAGTGACCCCAAACCAGGAATCGAACCTAGTACCCTGGCGCTGTGAAGCAATAGCACTAACCACTGTGCTACCGTGCTGCCCACAAGTGTAGGATACTAATCTAATTACATGCTAGGGCCAAAGCATAGTTACTACAACTGGCCTCTGTGTGGTTGCAGTGGTCAAAACTAATCCTCAGCTGCTAACTCGAGAAGGCTCAATAGCTCAAGAAAATTCAGCCAAATTGGTTCTTAAGGAGCTCAAAGAGTTTTCAATTTGTTGTTGATATTTGGCCACTGTTTCCATTACTTTTCTCCTCAGTCAAGTACATTGTCCTCCATCTCCAGGAAAACTGTTCTTTTACCACCGGGGAAATAGCATTATAATTTGTCTCGGAGGCAATTGCAAACTTGCCTTTCATTTGATTCCACTCCTGTAGCTTTGTGCGGTCAATGGCTAGTTTCCTTGCTGTGGTCAAAGAGGTTTAAACCAGTACTTTTTAATCTTTCATTTGATAATTTGCATTAATATTGGCAGGTATTTAACAAAGTTAATCACATGGTGCGCGAGGAGCATTTGCGAGAACTTTAAATTTATATTGGTTATATGATTCCAAAAATCTATCTTGTATTCCATTCTGCTCGACATTCTGCCTTCATTAATCCTGCACACTAACTGGGCATTCGAAGTTTGGCGTTTTTTATTTTGTAACTATAAACAAACCTGCTTTTGCCGACCAGTATATTAGGGCCACTGTGCTTGTGACAGTATTTATGAATGAGCCATATATATTCTTGATTCCTGCAAAGCTTGCTTGTAGGATTAAATGCATAATCATTGTTATGATAGCCTGCAAAATGAAAATATCGGCTTCTTCTGCCTCCGCAATTAATATATTCTTAATTATTGTTGTGACAACGATTTTGAAGCCTTGCACCTAACTGCTGGTGCCTGCTTCCAACATGCGACCTTTTGCTATACTATAGTCAAAGGTTATTTACTTTTCCGCACAGCAGTCCACCTGCCTCAATTCAGCTTTTCTCTGACTGACTGAGAACTGCGGTGATAAATGATTCACAGTCTTATTAACTCCTAGTAGCTCAGTTATGTTTGGTTAAAATAACTTCATAGGATTCTGATGCTTTGCAATAAAAATAAGTCTGCAGAATCAGTTCTTTCTTTGGTAAACTGTTAAAATATCAAAATAGTACCGCAGCAGTAAAATTCAGATGGATATTGTTGGACATTAATCCAAGCATTGGCTGGATGTTAAGAGCTCCTTGTGATTGCCGTCTCCATCTTTATTCGCACCAGCCTCTTCACAAATAATTTGACTCTCACATACAGATGCCTGAAGGACTAATTCAGCTCACAGCTGTAATAAACTGGTGTTTCAATTTGTAAAATTCACTTTCCCTTCAGTACCTGCTTGCACCTCAATCTTTTCAGCAGAAGGGCATCGTGTATGGATGGCTAACATTGCTGTTGGAAATGAGGCTCACATTTTGTGCCAGGTATTTTACTCCTAAATTCTAGCACTCGTCTCTGATTTATAATGTGTAAAGAGCAACTTTGAGTCATACTGTCTTCTGGAATAATACTTTCATCTTGTGCACTGACCACTATGAGAACAATTCAGGTTGGCTCTGCAGATGAATGCATCACTACGGATAGCACAGGCTCCAGAAACAAAAGTGGATATTTAACTTCATAGAATTTACAGTGCACCTCTGGTTTCCCGCGCTGCGGGGCTGGGGGGTGGAGACGATGATGGGGGAAGGCGGGGCCTTAACTGGTTCTTCCCCGCGCTGGAGCGGTGCCTGGAGGAGGGATAGATTGGGGGATGATCCCACTTTGGAAGGGGTCGGGTTATTGGCGGGAGTTTCCAGGGTCAGCAGAAGTTAGCTGACCCACGGAAGTACAATGGAGGACGGTTCGCGACTAGGAGGGTTCCTAGCCTGGGGGGAAGGGAGGGGTGGGAAAGGGGAATACCGGGTTGCTACTGGTAGGGTAAGGAAGAAGCTGGTGGGGGCTGGGAGGACAGAGGTGAGGTGTTGTCGCTGTGGGGACTGGGTCGGGCAGGGGGTGCTGGCCTGGGGCGGGCAGTTGACGGGCTATGGCTAGTCGACGGGGAGGGGGGGGCGGGACGCCCTCTGATTCGGTTGGTCACCTGGAATGCGAGATGATTGAATGGGCCGGTGAAGCGGTCGAGGGTACTTGCTCATCTGAAGGGGCTAAAGGCAGATGTGGCAATGCTTCATGAGACCCACCTGAAGGTGGCGGACCAGGTCCGTCTGAGGAAGGGATGGGTGGGGCAGGTTTTCCACTCTGGGTTGGATGTGAAGAACCGGGGAGTGGCGATTCTGGTGGGGAAAAATGTGTCATTTGAGGCATCGGAGGTGGTGGCGGATAAGGGGGGTAGGTATGTTATGGTTAGGGGCAGGCTGCAAGGAGAGAAGGTGGTACTTGCTAGTGTGTATGCCCCAAATTGGGACGATGCGGGCTTTATGAGGCGTATGTTGGGACGGGCCCCGGACCTGGGGGCGGGAGGTCTGATCATGGGGGGGGGACTTCAATACGGTGTTGGATCCTTCACTGGATCGGTCCAGCTCTAGGACACGTAGGAGGCCGGCGGCGGCCAAGGTACTGAGAGGGTTTATGGACCAGATGGGTGGGGTGGATCCATGGAGGTTTGTGAGGCCGAGGGCACGCGAGTACTCTTTCTTCTCCCACATTCATAGGGTCTACTCTCGGATAGACTTCTTTGTGGTGAGTAGGGGACTGATTCCGAGAGTGGAGGAGGCCGAGTATTCGGCCATTGCAATCTCCGACCACGCTCCGCATTGGATAGAGTTGGAGATGGGGGAGGTGCGGGACCAGCGCCCGTTGTGGCGGTTGGATGTGGGGTTGTTGGCGGAGGAGGACGTGTGTAGGAGGGTCTGGGCAAGTATTGAGGGGTACCTCGAGGTGAATGATACGGGGGAGGTTCAGGTGGGGGTGGTCTGGGAAGCCCTGAAAGCAGTGATTCGTGGGGAGCTGATATCCATCTGGGCACACAGGGAGAGGAGTGAGAGGGATAGACTGGTAGGAAAGATGCTGGAGGTAGACAGGAGGTACGCAGAGGCACCAGAGGAGGGACTGTTGGGGGAGAGGCGCAGCCTGCAGGCTAAATTTGATTTGCTGACCATTAGAAAGGCGGAGGCACAGTGGAGGAAGGCACAAGGGGCAGTGTACGAACATGGTGAAAAGGCGAATAGGATGCTGGCTCATCAGCTCCGCAAGCGGGATGCGGCTAAGGAAATTGCTAGAGTGAGAGACAAGAGTGGGAATGTGGTGCAGAAGGGGGTAGAGGTGAATTGAGGTCTTCAAGGACTTTTACGGGGAAGTGTACCGGTCGGAGCCAACGGGGGAGAGGAGGGGAATGGAGAGGTTCCTCGACGGGCTTTCTTTCCCGAAGGTGCAGGAGGAGCAGGTAGAGGGGTTGGGTGCGCCGATTGAGCTGGAGGAGCTAGTTAAGGGGATCGGGCAGATGCAGTCAGGGAAGGCACCGGGGCCGGATGGGTTCCCGGTGGAATTCTATAAAACGTTTGTGGACCTAGTGGGCCCCTTGCTGGTGCGGACACTTAATGAAGCGTGGGAAGGGGGGACTTTGCCCCCGACGATGTCGCGGGCGCTGATCTCGTTAATTTTAAAGAAGGACAAGGACCCCCAGCAGTGTGGTTCATACAGGCCCATATCTCTCCTCAACGTAGATGCTAAGGTGCTGGCAAAAATCCTGGCCACCAGGATAGAGGACTGTGTGCCAGGGGTTGTACACGAGGACCAGACAGGTTTTGTGAAGGGAAGGCAGCTGAACACGAATATGGGGGGAATGTTGAATGTCACCCTGATGCCGGCGATTGAGGGGGAGGCAGAGATAGTGGTGGCGCTGGATGCGGAGAAGGCCTTCGATAGAGTGGAGTGGGGGTACTTATGGGAGGTGTTGGGGAGGTTTGGATTTGGTGAAGGGTTCATTAGATGGGTAAGACTGCTATATGAGGCCCCGATGGTGTGCATGGCCACGAATGGGAGGAGGTCGGAGTACTTCCGGCTTTACCGAGGGACCAGGCAGGGTTGCCCCCTGTCCCCCTTGTTGTTTGCACTGGCAATCGAGCCGCTGGTGATGGCGTTGAGGGATTCAGAGAGGTGGAGAGGTTTGGTGCGAGGTGGGGAGGAACATAGGGTGTCGTTGTATGCCGATGACCTGTTACTGTATGTGGCGGACCCGGTGGGAGGGATGCCGGGGGTGATGGAGCTGCTAGCTGAGTTTGGGACCTTTTCAGGTTATAAACTAAATTTAGGCAAGAGTGAGGTGTTTGTGGTGCACCCTGGAGACCAGGAGGAAGGAATTGGTAGGCTCCCGCTTAGGCTGGCAGGGGAGAGCTTTAGGTACCTGGGGGTGCAGGTGGCCAGGGACTGGGGGACTCTTCACAAACATAATTTCATCAGACTTGTAGATCAGATGGAGGAGGAGTTCAAGAGGTGGGACATGCTGCCATTGTCGTTGGCGGGGAGGGTGCAGTCCGTCAAAATGACGGTGCTTCCGAGGTTCTTGTTCCTCTTTCAGTGCCTGCCCATCTTTATCCCCAGGGCCTTCTTTAGGAGAGTGACTAGCAGTATTTTGAGCTTTGTGTGGGCACATGGGACTCCGAGAGTGAAGAGGGTGTTCCTGGAGCGAGGGAGGGATAGAGGCGGGCTGGCGCTGCCCAACCTTCTGGGGTACTATTGGGCGGCCAATGTGTCAATGGTGCGTAAATGGGTGATGGAGGGGGGAGGGGCGGCGTGGAAAAGAATGGAGATGGCGTCCTGTAGAGGTACGTGCCTGGGTGCCATGGTAACGGCGCCGTTGCCGCTCTTCCCTAAGAGGTTTACCATGAGCCCGGTGGTGGCGGCGACCCTAAGAATCTGGGGACAGTGGAGACGGCATAGGGGGGAAACAGGGGGCTCGATGGAGGCTCCATTGGGTGGCAATCATCGGTTCATCCCAGGGAACAGGGATGGGGGATTTAGGGGGTGGCAAAGGGTGGGCATCAGTAAATTGAGGGACCTGTTTATTGGCGGGAGGTTTGCGGGCCTGGGGGAACTGGAAGATAAATTTGGGCTTCCCCAAGGGAACATGTTCAGATACTTGCAGGTAAAGGCGTTTGCTAGGCGACAGGTGGAGGGATTCCCTTTGCTGCCCTCGCGGGGGACGATGGACAGATTGCTTTCGGGGGTGTGGGTCGGAGAGGGGAAGGTGTCTGACATCTATAAGGTGATGCAGGAGGTGGAGGAGTCGTCAGTGGAGGAGCTGAAGGCTAAATGGGAGGAGGAACTCGGGGAGCAGATAGAGGACGGAACTCGGGCGGATGCCTTGGAGAGAGTCAACTCTTCATGTGCGAGGCTTAGTCTCATCCAATTTAAGGTGCTGCACCGGGCCCACATGTCCGGGACTAGGATGAGTAGGTTCTTTGGGGGTGAGGACAGGTGCACCAGATGTTCGGGGAGTCCAGCGAACCATGCCCATATGTTCTGGGTATGCCCAGCACTGGGGGAATTCTGGAAGGGGGTGGCGGGGACGGTGTCGAGGGTGGCTGGATCCAGGGTCAAACCAGGGTGGGGACTCTCGATTTTTGGAGTTGCGGTGGAGCCGGTAGTGCAGGAGGCGAAAGAGGCCGGTGTCCTGGCCTTTGCGTCCCTAGTAGCCCGATGAAGGATCTTGCTACAGTGGAAGGATGCGAGGCCCCCAAGTGTGGAGACCTGGATCAATGACATGGCGGGATTTATAAAATTGGAAAGGGTCAAATTTGCCCTGAGAGGATACACATACTGTAAACGCTATTGACATATCATTAACGGGCTCGACCCAATCTTCTCCAGGGCTTCTGCAATGCCCCGCCTCCGATGGGAGGAATTGCTAACAGCGAGTTTCACTTGCGGTTTTCAAAATCAGGAAACAGGCGCCGTGACTGCTTAGGGAGAAAGAGAAGCTCGAACATGTTCCCAGAGGTGCGACCACGGGCTGCTGGTCCTGGCGCTGGCATGGCTGGCTGTGGTGGGGTGAGGTCATCTGCCAGGGCCGGAGGTTGGTGTAGCGGGAGGTGACAGGGATGTCCAGGGGATGGGCTATGACATCGGGGTGCCCCTCCCCCCCCCCAGGACTGGGATGGTATCCAGGCATGGATCGTCATTGCCGCGGCCTGAAAGGCAGCCATCTTGCTGCACACCCACTGACCGCCCACCGTGACCCGTGGTTGCGCAGAGTGACGCTGGCCATATGGATGCACGTACCACACCCCCCAACCCCTCCCTCCACCCCAACCTGTACCTCCAGCCACCTGCAACGCTCCACTCCCCCCTCCCCCACCGGATGCCATCTGTTGGCGGGTATTATGCGGCTCACATCAAGGGGAATGCCCATGGTAGCCCCTACAGAAGCGTGCCGAATGGGGGCCGCAGAGAATACCACTGGTATAGGTAGCGCCAGCCACCGGTACCCCTTCCAGCAGTGATGGGTGTTGGGACCAGTGGGTCTCACAGTGCCGGGCACCAATGGGGTCAGGGGTGTGGTGCAGAGGGCAGAGTCCCGGGGGAGCGGCCGAGGGTGGGTGTGGGGTGGCAGGGGAGAGAGATGGACCTGGGGATGCAGGGGCTGCAGTGCATGCTGGGGTCTCTGTGTAGCCTGTTGGACCTGGTTGGGCACAGGGCTATGCACCATGCTAACATGTCTGTCTTTCACCCCCTGCAGATAGTGGATTTGGGAATTCAACCTGGAATGGTGCCATCAACCTAGCCGTCGCAACCCTGGGGGGTGCACTGAAGCTGTACGAGCAGGAACTGCTCATGGAGGACACTTGAGCTGCGAAGCCCGCCCCAGAGGAACAGGAGCCTGCCGCTGCCCAACAGGCACAGGAAGAGTTGGGAAGGAGGCACCGTATCAGGACTCATGTGTACCTGCACCTGTCATTCAAGGACACATTCGAGGCACATCCTCAGGTGAGGGGTTGGTTCCTGAGCGACAGGGGTTGGCCATTGTGGTCATGGCCCATGACACCTATCCGGAGGTGACAGACAAACACAGAAACCCGTACAATGTCGGTCATGTTAGCACAGGGCTAAATCGCTGGCTTTGAAAGCAGACCAAGCAGGCCAGCAGCACGGTTCGATTCCCGTAACAGCCTCCCTGAACAGGCGCCGGAATGTGGCGACTAGGGGCTTTTCACAGTAACTTCATTTGAAGCCTACTTGTGACAATAAGCGATTTTCATTTCATTTCATTTCATTTCATGCCGCGACCAGCGCCGCAATGGAACAGTGCGGTGAAGATGCGGTTCAGGTGCCTGGACTGCTCTGGGCGGGCCCTCCAGCACAGCGCTGGGAGAGTCTCCCACATCGTGGTGGCCTGCTGCATACTCCACAACATCGCGCAGCAGTGGGACGACATGCAGGAGGAGGAGGATGAACACCAGGCCTTGTTTGATGAGGGGAGGGCAGGGTTGGGCAGGACATGGGTCCGGTTTGGCACAGGAGGCTGCACATGGGGCCAGGGCTGCTGTGCACGTGATGCTCTAATCGCCACAAGTTCCGCTGACTACGGAGCCTGGCTAGTGGCACAAACATCCCGTCCCACCCCCACAGCCCCCCCTCCCCCCAGCAAACTGCCGCATCCCATGTCCACCTTCCTTGTACCAACAGCCCGCCAAACCCCTGCCCCACACCTTTAACCCCCTCCATGATTCCTACCTGCCTCACTATGGGTGTGGGCCCTGGGTTGATGGATGACGACCACCCGCTGCAGGATGAGATCTGCTGCTCCGCATCGTTTGACAACGTCTGACTGCTGCAGATGGTAGCATTTTCTACCATCCACCTGCATGATTCCTGCATGAGAACTGGCCATTCCATCACACGGTTCCACTGAACACTGCTGGAGGTGGTGACGGGTGCTTGGGGGGGGGGGGGGGGGGGGGGGGGGGGGGAGAGAGCAGGGGGGTGGTGGGACTGAGTACTGGAGTGCTGAGCGGTGAGCGGTGGCTGAACTGGGGTCCCTGGCCCGTGCCCACCTCTAACGACCACCATCTGCACCCACCCTCTCCCACTGCTCACTCTCTGCAGCCAGCGGAGCCCAACTCAGCCCAGCATAGGCCAACTCAGCCCATCCCTCACATACTTCTGACGGAGAACCGAGGCAGATTGAAACCGTTGGGCGCAGGTGTTTATTGTGAAAAGGTGAACATTATTGTACAAACTGTGCCCTAGCCCAGTCAATGCTATCTCGCAACTCGGTGGATCCCCAGGTGGTATATCAGGGGTGGAGGCGGCCTACTGCAGTTCGTGCCCTTTGATCTGTATCCCCTTTGGCAGCCGTCCTCTGGAGCAACTGGGCCTGGGCAGGCCTGGCAGTCTCTTGTGTGTCCCAGGTGGCATGGTGCCACACTGTTCTGCCCGCTGCCCATCGGATGCACCAGGGACCGGGGAGTCTGGGAAAGTCCGAGACACTGGTGTTCCGGCACCTGCGGGAGTCAATGGATTAGGCCCCATCACCTCCTCCTCCCTCAGTGTGCTCGTTGGCCCCGGCTACTCTTTGGGATGGGGGTGTGGCCGGAGTGAGCTCCGGGAGCTCTCCCGCCCCTTGGTGCTGCCAGTCCTGGAGGCCCGCTCTCGTCTCAACCATGCTCGTGGCCATGGAGCACAGGGACTGGGCCACCTCCCTCTGGGACTGGCTCAGGTCAACCACCACTCAGGCAATGCCGTGGATGTCCGCAGCCATGACCCGCTGTGACTCGGCCAAGTTGTGGAGTGCTGCTGCAATGTCCTGGTACATATATACCTGTACTCTCTCTCGGTTATCGCTCGCACAGAGTGCCCCAGTCCTTGGACAGCCTGACCCATGGCTAATGCCTTTATCCTCCAAGGTCTCAACCGCGTACGCTACCTGTGCACTGTTTGCCTGGGTAGCACACATTGTCGGCAAGCCTGCTGCTCCTGCAGGCAGGTGACCTCCTCCAACTGCACCTGCAGGCACTGGATAATTGCTGACAACCTCTTTTGGAGTCCCCGGCTCTGTGTCTGCATCTCCAGCATCGATGGGACCTCCCTTTCCCGAAGCCCGAGGCCCATCTGGATGACAGCTAGTCCCTGGGGTCGGGCCGGCCTCCGACCGTCCGTCTTCTCGGGGCTTCCTACTTCCACCTGCTGTACCGCTGCACATGTGTGGTCCGCGTCAGATAATGCCCCAGGAGCCTCTTCCCTAAAGTGCCCAACCGAGGTACGTGTCTCTGCGATGGTGGAGGGGGTTGGAGATAGCTGTGACGGAAAGTCAGTGTGGTCCCCGGACTGGTGCTCCGGGGTGTTGCGGCTGTTGTGTGCAGCTGCAGCTTGTCAGCCTCTTGAGTGGCAATCCCGACCCTGTTGAATCAGGCACCATTGGCCATTGTAATCACTCGAGTTCCACGTGGCGCTGATGCTAGCCCATTAACGGACCATGAATTGCTCTGGGACTGGCGCCACTGTCATGGTCATAGAATACCACCGATTAATTCCGGTGTCAGATCGGGCCCTAAGACCGTGAGGGTGGAGATTGCCCTTCCATTCCGAGTCCTTCACCACCGATTTTTTATTTTGGGTGGGCAGCATGGTAGCATAGTGGTTAGCGCAATTGCTTCACAGCTCCAGGGTCCCAGGTTCGATTCCCGGCTTGGGTCACTGTCTGTGCGGAGTCTGCACGTTCTCCCCGTGTGTGCGTGGGTTTCCTCCCACAGTCAAAAGATGTGCAGGTTAGGTGGATTGGCAATGATAAATTGCCCCTTAGTGTCCAAAATTGCCCTTAGTGTTGGGTGGGGTTACTGGGTTATGGGGATAGGGTGGAGGTGTGGGCAGGGTGCAGACTCGATGGGCTGAATGGCCTCCTTCTGCATGTAAATGCTATGTTCTAAAACTTTTTAAATAAATTTAGTGCATCCAATTAATGTTTTCCAATTAAGGGGCAATTTATCGTGGCCAATCCACCTACCCTGCACATCTTTGGGTTGTGGGGGCGAAACCCACGCAAACACGGGCAGAATGTGCAAACTCCACACAGACAGTGACCCAGAGCCGGGATCGAACCTGGGGACCTCGGCTCCATGAGGCAACTGTGCTAACCACTTGCACCACCGTGCTGCCCTTTCATCACCAAGATTTAACTAACCTGAGATCCTGCAAAGGAAGGCAACACGACTCAAAGGAGAGGGGGCTGAAATGTAATAGCAAAGTCACATCAAGTCCCCAGGATGGGCAGCCATTTTAACTGCAGACTCGATTGAGGCCTGCACAGTCTCGAGCCTGCTGGCAATGGCTGCTGGCAACCAGGATCCTGGTTGTCTTTTTAATGAAGGGCAAATGTCCTCAGTGGTAGCCTGACCATTAATTCTGATTCACATCTACTAGCAGTGGCTTCATTCTCACTGGTTCCAGAAGGCTGCCGGTGTTGCAAATAAAGCTCTGGAGATTCTAACTCAGGACTCACTGTTAGCGTTATCAACTACAGGTTTCATCACAGCCTCCAAATGCCATAACTCCCTCCACACTCCTGCTCTTGGCGGCCAATATGTCCGCCCTTATGGTACCCCTTCTTGGTTAATTGGAAAGCCCATTGGATGTTTCTTGACTGTCAAATTAATTTTTTCCCGTTTGGAATGTCCACAAAGTATTCACATTAGTCTTTAGCACTGCTGCCTCAGGGCACCGAGGACCCGGGTTCGATCCAGGCCCCGGGTCACTGTCCGTGTGGAGTTTACGCATTCGCCCCGTGTCTGCGTGGGTCTCACCCCCACAACCCAAAAAGATATGCAGTGTAGGTGGATTGGCCATATCTTATTATTAAAACAGTAAAAATATATACAAGGCCAAATGGTACAAACACTAATTTTGTGTTGGAGAAACAGGGTACCCTCCCCTCAGTACCAATGTATGGGGAGGGGGGGGGAGGTACTCTGATTAATTGCCCCTTAATTGGAAAAAAAAGAATTGGGAACTCTAAATTTACATATTAAAAAAAAATTTTTTCACATTAGTCAGAAACCTAAGACAAGAAGGAAATAGTGCACATATGGAAGTTATTTAATAAAAAGAATAATTTAGCATTGGATTGTGACATACTATATGATAAACTATCCCTCCTCATTGTTTTCAACTTATCTGCGAAATTTGGCATCCTGCTCCAAAACCTCTCCTCCCTCACCCAAGCTGGGTAGGGCTGCCTTTTCGCATTTCATTCCATTATATCCAGTCATAGCCAGAGAATAGTTTCTCTTCCCACACCAACACCATTACCCCTGGTGCCCACCAAGTGTATTTCTCATTTACGTGCTATGCCTTTATGACAGTATCGAAAAAACATAGGGCGGGTTTCTCCGTTGGCCAACTCCGGAATCGGGATAGGTGGTTGGGCGGAGAATCAGTTATGAAGCTAAAATCGCGCTGGTCGGTGGGCGCTGTGGTGATTGTAGATCTGTGTAGATGCAATACAACTGAGCAAACACTAGAGGGAGCACAGGAGAGCTATAAATACAGAGAAACAGGAAGTGAGGACACTTCACAGAAGGGGGAATTGGCAGCATGACACAGGCAGAGAGCATTGAGGTAACTGTAAGTTAAGCACTGAAGACAGAACAAACTCACAATAAAGCATCTACCCGAACTTTGAGACTACGAGCTTTATTAAGACACAAGGAACAACACATGGTACCCAGGAGTGGCTTCAGACGCTTACTACAAGATTACTCAGCTGCAGATACAGAAAGACCAAAATGGCAAGAAAAACTCCTACCGGGCATTCGACTTGGGAAGACCTCGCTTATTCGATGATGTGGGTTGGAACCCCACCTCAGCTGGACTTAACCGGTAATGTAAGTAATGTCTGGAAAAGATTTAAACAAGTGTTCGATATATATATCATAGCTAATGATTTAGCAGCAGCCTCAGACGAAATGAAAATAGCAATGCTCATCGCAAGACATGAAGCTAGAGAAGTATATAATGGCTTTAAATACTCAAAAGCTGAAGACAGCAACAACTTACAAATAATACAAAAAAAATTTGAAGAGTACTGTATGGAATTTGAACAGCACAGTATGCTCAGAGGCCAAACTGCACAGGGACTGAGTGATGCAAAACTCAAACATTCACTATCAGAACAGAAAGGGTTCAGTCTAGAAATCGTGAGTGAAAAGTACAGATCAAAAAGAAACAGTAACTTGAACTTCTCACATAGACAAAACGCTGAAATCCAGTCCAGATCGAAAGGAATAAATAACTTGAATTTTTCACAAAGACAAAACGCTGAAATCCAGTTCAGATCGAAAGGAAAAGGTAATTTAAACTTTTCAGAAAGAAAAAACGCTGAAATCTGCAGTGGACACAAAACCGCACAGTAAAGGCAGGCCGATTTGCACATGCGCCATCGAATCCTATGCATGACGCCACGAGCGTCATGACGACTGAGGACCCGGACCACGCCCACTTAAAAGGGAAATGCCCGAAAATTAAAAACAAGATACTTAAAGCTGTAAAACCCAATTTTCTTACCTCAAAAGACAGAAAAACGCCTAAACTTACACCAGCAGTTGAAAATAACTCTCACAACACCCTGGAACAAGCAGTCTGCACCACCCAAAGTGAAGAGAACGATACCAAATCCGAAACAAAAAAAGATGATTTGTTTTTCGAACAATACTATTCAGACATGGCTGATTTATTCAGATATGCTGATCACAGCATCAGCAACACGGTCGCAAAGCTCAACACGAATCTACTCGTGGTAGATGAATCCAACACCATGGTGCCATGGCAGATCGTCGATACATTGGATGACAGCAATACCCAAGACGAAGACGACACCACATAGAGAGCACAGAAAGACTCCACAGAGAGAGCGATGACAGGCTCCACAGTGAGTGTGATGAAAGACTCCACAAAGAGAGTGACGCGAGCCTCCACAGATAGCTCGTTGAAAGACTCCAAAATGGAAGCAAGCAAACACTCCCTAGCGAACACCATGGATGAACAAGACCATGAACGTCAACCCACCGTCTCTGAGCAACCGCAAGCAGACTATGAAAGTCTACCAAGCTCACATAATCAAAAAGAAGACAATGTACATCTACCCACTGCATGCGAAAACAGTGACAAGGTGATCACACTCGACATACAGGAGGTACAGGATCATAACGAGACTGACAGTTCTCAGTTCGTCTGTACAGAAGCACAGAGTAGGGCCAACCAAGAGTCCAGAGAGACCACATCAATAGAAACCATGAAGATTTTGACTCCAGAAGATGAGCACCAAGAGTCCAGAGAGACCACATCAATAGAAATCGTGAAGATTTTGACTCCAGAAGAGGAGCACCAAGACCAACAAGAAAATGAAATCGTGAAGAACTTGACTCCAGAAGATGAGCACCAAGAAAGCAAAGGAGATGAATTAAATCCACCACAAATGACTCCAGAGGAGGAGCACCAAGGAAGCAAGGAAGAGGAAGCAAACCCACCACAAATGACTGATGTCATCAGCGTCAATGCAACATCAGATCATTCACATAATTCTCTAGACGAAACATTCAATGTAACAGACACCACAAAGGACACTCGCACCAATAACTGTGACAATTACTCAAATTATCCACATGGGACACTCATTGAGCACAACAAGAAAAACAAAAACTACAAGAAGCAGAGCAGAAACAAGAACAACAACAGCAAGAACAAAAGCAACATGAAGCGTGATAAGAACAACAAAAATCGCAAGAAGCACTGCAGAAACAAGAACAACAGCATCAACAAAAACTACAAGAAGAACAACAAAAACAACAAGAAGCATAACAAAGACAACAACAAGCATGACAAGAACCAAGATAGAAACAACAAAAACAACAAGAACGACAATGAATACAACAAAGACAGAAACGACAAAAGCAGCAACAAGAACGACAACGCAAACAACAAAGACAGAAACAACAACAATGAAACTACGACTTGTACAAAATGGTACAACTCTGCACATGAAGGACAATGCCACAGCACACTGCAAAACAATGACAAGACTACAAACATGCCATTGGATGACAATGAATCTCACAAACTCACATCTGCTCCAGAACAAGCAAGCACACCAGCTTTCAAGGCAGATGACATACTAAATCGATACCACAAGCACAGAAAAAAGTCCATGTCAGTCAACATCAGTGGTTCGACCATGCAAACACCTCGGGATGACGTATTGGTTACTTAAAATAACAAGAACACCGACAACATTCACAACGGAGTTGCAATATCAATATCACCACGTCAACAACGAAAAAGAAAAAACTCAATCAACAAATTCATCAAGTTTGGACTCATAAATGTTTTTATTAAGATTGGACTCATAAATATAAATTGGCTTTGTAAAATATGCAATAGCACCATCACTTGTATAGATACACATATCGTAAGTAATCTAACTGTTTTGTACAATTTTCTTTACTTTCTTTCTTGTACAGAAAATATGTAAAGAAAAAAGGGGGGATGTGGTGATTGTAGATCTGTGTAGATGCAATACAACTGAGCAAGCACTAGAGGGAGCACGGGAGAGCTATAAATACAGAGGGACAGGAAGTGAGGGCACTTCACAGAAGGGGGAATTGGCAGCAGGACACAGGCAGAGAGCATTGAGGTAGCTGTAAGTTAAGCACTGAAGACAGAACAAACTCACAATAAAGCATCTACTCCAACTTTGAGACTACGAGCTTTATTAAGACACAAGGAACAATACAGGCGGATGGCAGATTGCCATGCTCCGGTGCCTCAAAAGCAGCGTCAATGCGTTCTACTCCGCATGTACAGTAAATGCCGTTCGCATATCATTAGCGAGCCTAACTAGGTATTCTCTGGGGCCTCCGCGATGCTCTGCCTCCGCCGGGGGAAATTACCGATGGCGAGTTTCACTTGATGTTTCAAAAGTGGCTTACGAGGGAGAGCGAGGAGGTTGGACATGCAGAGGCACTGGCAGGGTTGGCTGATGGGAGGGTAACATCTACCAGGCCTGTGGCGGGGGAGGGGGCCAAGGAGTGTGTTGGGGGATGACCAGGGGCTGGGAAGTGGGGTCTGGGTGACTTCCCCCCCCCCCAGACCTGGGCATTGGGTCATGGCCGCCATTGCCATGGCCTGCAAGGCAGCCAGCTTGCTGTGCACCCCACTGACCGCCCACCATGGTCCGTGATTCTGCAGCGTGCCACTGGCCGCATGGGTAGTCCCATCACCGCACCCCAGCCCCCATCCTCCATCCCACCAACTCCCCCCTAACTGGCCACCACCCACCGGCGGGTCAGCATGCAGCCCACCCAAGGCAATGCCCACAGTACACCCTGCAGGATGTTTCGGAAGGGGGCCGTGCAGCGTACCATTTGCATGAGTAGCGCTAACCACTGGTACCATTGGCAGCATTGATGGGCATCAGAGCCAGAGGCCCCCATGGTGCCCGGCACTGACTGGGCCAGGGGCCACATCGGCCAGCGCCCGAGCAATGCTGCCAACGCCCTCAACTGTGAAGCTCCACTGCAATGTCTACGTGGCCCTTGTACATGGCTGCCTGTGATAGGGCTGCCCTGTCCTGGGCCACAGCCACCATGCGCACAGAGTGCCTAGGCCTTGAACACCCTGACCCATGGCCAAAACCTTCGCCCCCAAGGGCTCCACCGTGGACACCACCCATATGGTGTTGGTCTCGATGACACGCATGGTCAGCACCACCTCCTGCTGCTGCACCATGAGTCAGACATAATCAAATGGTGCGGAGCACTAGAGCTCACTCCAGAGCAGATCACCATCCTCCTCCATCCCATGCACCAGGCCCGCTTTTACTGCCAACCCAGGGCCCGCACCCCAAAGTGAGGTAGGAATCAGGTAGGGTGTTGTAAGGGGGTGGGGGGAGGAGGTGTTCACAGGAGGGGTGGTCTGCCCTGCATGCCCCCTGCCCTGCATGTGGGATTCGTCCAACTGCACCTACAGGTGCTGGATGGTTGCCGACACTCTCTGTAGTCCCTGGCTCCGAGACTGCATCTCCACTATAGATGGGACCATCCTTTCCAGAGGTCCAAAACCCGATCGGACGGCAACTAGTCCGTGGAGTCGGGCCACCCTTTGACCATACGCTCCCTTGGGGGTTCCTACCTCCATCTGATTTACCACTGCGTGTGTGGGGTGCGCACCACACAGTGCCTCAGGAGCCTATTCGCTAACCATGCCCAACCAAGCTGAGTGTCTCTAGTATGGTGGAGGGTGTTGAAGACAGCTGTGACGGGAAGTCAGTGTCATCCCCGGACTGGTGTTCCGGGGTATCTCGGGCTGTGGGTCGAGGGCTCCTGTCGCTGTCTGTATTCTCCTCCTCCTCCTCGCTTCTCTCCTCCTGGGGTTGTGGTTGTGTTACTATATTTATCTGGTTATAAATACATCGGTCAATATGGTCGCCTTCCTGACTTCCGGTGTGCACCATGGAGTGAGTGATCACACAGAGGCAGCTCCTGCCCAAGGTTACAGAAAAGAGCTCTTTTCTGGGCGGCACGGGTTGGAATTTCGATGAAAAGGCGTAGGTGAATGTTCGAGGAGTACTTTCCCCCAGGAATAGTATGTTTCTTGGTTATCAGACCCTCAGAAACAGTGCAAGATTGGGCTGAAGCAGCAGCAGACAAAAGCCTCTGCAAGCATGCAGGTGGGGGAAGGGCCATCTTAGAGGCCTCAAGCTGACTTGAGGGCCTTTATGAAAGCTGAATTCTAGCAGCAGAGGGACGAACTGTGAAAAGATCCCACCAAGGCCATTGAAGAAGCGGGGACGGACTTCCGGTAGCGGTGATGCGGAGCTAAGCCGCATGTTCAGTGGCTCCCGCTATTTTCGGACTTTGGGGCTCTTTTAAGGGCTCGTAGTGGTGCTGTTTGGACTTTTCCCTGTGTGGGAACACTCCTTCTCAGATTCTCCACCGGTGGATGGCCTGGACTAGGAATGGAGCGGTCAGAAAATCGGCTTTAGAAACTTCCGGTTGCGGCTATGCGGAGCTAAGCCGCACGTTCGGCAGCTCCTGCTACTTAAGGACTTGTGGGACGATTTGAGGGCCCCAAACGGCGCTGTCACGACGAATCCCGGTGGGGGAAGGTGTCTAGAGGAGCATTCCCCATAATTTATGGTGCTCACCCGGAGTGGGGCAAAGGAAAAAGCTGCAGCTGCTCCCCAAGAAAAGCGGGGAAGAAGGACAAAATGGCGGCCGGCGGAACACCCGAGGACTGGTGGAAGTCGGCGCAAGAGCAGCAAGCCTCTCTTCTGCGCTGTTTTGCGGAGCTGAAGGCTGAGTTGCTGGACTCCCTGAATGCGACTACCAACAAGCTGCTTGGGACCCAGGCGGCCCAGGAGGTGTCCATTCGGTAGTTGCAGCAGCAGGCCGCTGAGAGGGAGGAGGAGGCCGTGGTCCTCATGGGGAAAGTGGAGTTGCGACCGGGAGTGTGTGCTGCGCTGGGCCAAGAAAGAGAGGAGCAGCATGTGGGAGAATTCGGTAGTGAGAATCTACCAGGACTGGAGTGCGGAGGTGGCTAAGCGGCGGGCCGGTTTCAACCGGACGAAGGCGGTGCTGCACGCCAGGCAGGTCAGATTTGGAATGCTGCAGCCTGCGCGTCTGTGGGTGACATATAAGGACCGACACCACTACTTCGAGTCCCCGGAGGAGGCGTGGGCCTTTGTACAGGCGGAGAAGCTGGACTCGAACTAGGGTCTGGGGAAACACTATGGCCGTTGCTGTTTTCGCTGTTGCTGTTCTTCAATTTTGACACGTGTTTTTTTTATGCTTGTTTTCTTTTTGCTCTGTTTCCGGGTGGGTTTGTCTATTGGGTATGGGTGTGGGGTATGTGGGGAACGTTGGGGGTATGTGCTTTATATGTTCCCTTCGGTACGGGGCTGGGGGTTGGGGTGAAACTGGATTTTGAGGAGCTGCGTCAGAAGGGTGGGGTGTGGCAGTGTGAAAGCGCGGGCTTTCCTCTGGTTTCCCACGCTGTGGGGCGGGGGGGCGGAGCTGGAGGTGGGGGCGTGGCCTCTACTGGTTTCCTTTCCCGCGCTGAAGCAGTGCCAAGGAGGTGTGGCAAGAGGGGGATGACCCCATGCCGGGAGGGGATGGGTTTTGGCGGGAGCTGCCGGGTCAGCAGAAGTCAGCTGACTCACAGAAGTACCATGGCGGGTGCGTCGCGGCTAGGAGGGGTCCTAGCCTGGGGGGGTGGGGGGGGGATACCGGGTTGTTGCTGGAATGGCCAGGAAGGAGCTGGCGTGGGCCGGGGGGGTAGGGGAGAGGCGCTATCGCCATGGGGAACGGGTCAGGCGGGGCGAACTGGCCTGGGGCGAGCAGTCGATAAGCTATGGCTAGCCAGCGGGGGAGAGGGGCGGGTTGCCCTCTGATCCGGCTGATTACCTGGAACGTGAGGGGGCTGAATGGGCCGGTTAAGAGAACTAGGGTATTTTCTCATCTGAAGGGGCTGAAGGCGGACGTGGCTATGCTCCAGGAGACCCACTTGAAGGTGGCGGACCAGGTTCGTCTGAGGGAGGGGTGGGTGGGGCAGGTTTTTCACTCAGGATTGAACGCGAAGAACCGGGGGGTGGTGATTCTGGTGGGGAAGAGGGTGACGTTCGAGGCGGCTGAGGTGGTGTCGGACAAGGAGGGCAGATATATTATGGTGAAGGGTAGGCTGCAGGGAGAGAAGGTGGTGCTGGTTAATGTATATGCCCCGAATTGGGATGATGCCGGCTTCATGAGGCGCTTGTTGGGCCGCATTCCGGATCTGGATGCAGGGGGCCTGATCATGGGGGGAGACTTTAACACAGTGCTGGATCCCCCACTGGACCGGTCCAGTTCAAGGACGGGTAGGAGACCGGCGGCGGCCAAAGTGCTGAGGGGGTTTACGGACCAGATGGGAGGGGTGGATCCCTGGAGGTATGGGAGGCCGAGAGTGCGCGAGTATTCCTTTTTCTCCCATGTCCATAGGGTCTATTCCCGAATAGATTTTTTCGTCCTGAACAGGGGATTGATCCCGAAGGTGCAGGATGCCGAGTATTTGGCCATAGCGATTTCAGACCATGCTCCGCACTGGGTTGATCTGGAGATGGGGGAGGCGCGGGACCAGCGCCCGCTCTGGCGCCTGGATGTGGGGATGCTGGCTGATGAGGAGTGTGTAGGAGGGTCCGGGGAAGTATTGAGGGGTATCTTGATACCAACGACACGGGAGAGGTCCGGGTGGGGATGGTCTGGGAGGCTCTGAAAGCAGTGATCCGGGGGGAGCTGATCTCCATCCGGGCCCATAGGGAAAGGAGGGAGAGGAGGGAGAGGGAGAGACTGGTGGGGGAGCTCCTGGATGTGGACAGGAGATACGTGGAGGCACCGGAGGAGGGGTTGCTGCGGGAACGGCGTAGTTTGCAGGCCAAATTTGACTTGTTGACCACCAGAACGGCGGAGACACAGTGGAGGAGGGCGCAGGGCGCGGTATATGAGTATGGGGAGAAGGCGAGCAGGATGTTGGCGCATCAGCTCCTCAGGCAAGATGCGGCTAGGGAAATTGGTGGAGTGACGGATAGGGGTGGGAATGTAGTGCAGAAGGGGACAGAAGTAAATGGGGTCTTTAGGGACTTCTATGAGGAACTGTACCGGTCGGAACCTCCGATGGGGAGAGGGAGGATGGAGAGCTTCATGAACAGGCTATGTTCCCAAGGGTTCAAGAGGAGCTGGTAGAGGGGCTGGGGGCGCCGATAGAGTTGGAGGAGCTAGTCAGGGGGATTGGACAAATGCAGTCAGGTAAGGCACCGGGGACGGACGGGTTCCCGGTGGAATTTTATGAAAAGTATGCGGATCTGGTGGGCCCCCTGTTGGTGCGAGCCTTCAATGAGGCATGGGAGGGGGGGGGGGGGGGGGCTTTGCCCCCGACGATGTTGCGGGCACTGATCTCTCTGATCCTGAAGCGGGATAAGGACCCCTTGTAGTGTGGATCATACAGGCCTATCTCGCTCCTCAATGTTGACGCTAAGTTGCTGGCGAAGATCCTGGCCACCAGGATAGAGGACTGTGTGCCAGGGGTGATACTCGAGGATCAGACAGGATTTGTCAAGGGACGGCAGCTCAACACGAATGTGCGGAGACTGCTAAATGTTATTATGATGCCGGCAGTAGAGGGGAGGCGGAGATAGTGGTGGCGCTGTATGCGGAGTAAGCGTTTGATAGAGTTGAGTGGGGGTACCTGTGGGAGGCACTGGAGCGGTTCGGATTCGGGGAGGGATTCATCAAATGGGTGAGGCTGCTCTATGCGGCTCCGATGGCAAGTGTAGTTACCAATGGAAGGAGATCGGAGTACTTTAGGCTCTACCGTGGGACCAGGCAGGGGTGCCCCCTGTCCCCCTTGCTTTTTGCACTGGCAATTGAACCTTTGGCTATGGCGTTGAGGGAGTCAGGGAGATGGAGGGGTCTGGTGCGGGGTGGGGAGGAACATCGGGTATCGCTGTATGCGGACGACCTGCTGTTGTATGTGGCGGATCCAGAAGGGGGAATGCCGGGGGTGATGGAGTTGTTAGCGGAATTTGGGGGCTTCTCGGGCTATAAGTTAAATTTAGGCAAGAGCGAGGTATTTGTAGTACACCCGGGTGATCAGGAGGAGGGAATTGGGAGACTCCCATTTAAGAGGGCAGTGAAGAGTTTCAGATACCTGGGGGTGCAGGTGGCCAGGAGTGGGGGGACTCTCCATAAGCTTAATTTTACCAGGCTGGTGGAGCAGATGGAGGAGGAGTTTAAAAGGTGGGACATGGTGCCGCTATCGTTGGCGGGTAGAGTGCAGTCCGTCTAAATGACGGTTCTCCCGAGGTTCTTGTTCCTTTTTCAGTGTTTGCCCATCTTTATCCCTAGGGCCTTTTTTAGAAGGGTGACTAGCAGCATCATGAGCTTTGTTTGGGCGCATGGGACCCCGAGGGTGAAGAGGGTCTTCTTGGAGCGGGGTAGAGATGGTGGGGGGCTGGCGTTACCCAATCTCTCGGGGTATTATTGGGCAGCCAATGTGTCGATGGTGCGCAAGTGGGTAATGGAGGGGGAGGGGGCAGCATGGAAACGGATGGAGAGGGCGTCCTGTGGAGATACAAGCCTGGGGGCCCTGGTAACGGTGCCGTGGCCGCTCCCTCCCACGAGGTATACCACGAGTCCGGTGGTGGCGGCTACCCTCAAGATTTGGGGGCAGTGGAGGCGACATAGGGGAGAAGCGGGGGGCTCGATGGAGGCTCCGTTAAGGGGGAACCATAGGTTCGTCCTGGGGGAACATTGATGGGGGATTTCAGGGTTGGCACAGAGCGGGCATCAGACAGCTGAGGGACCTGTTTATTGATGGGAGGTTTGCGAGCCTGGGGGAGTTGGAGGAGAAATTTGGGCTCCCCCGGGAAACATGTTCAGGTATCTGCAGGTAAAGGCATTTGCTAGACGGCAGGTGGAGGGATTCCCTTCGCTTCCCGCGAGGGGAGTGAGTGACAGGGTGCTTTCGGGGTTCTGGGTCGGGGAGGGGAAGATATCTGATATCTACAAGGTTATACAGAAGGTGGAGGAGGCGTCAGTAGAGGAGCTGAAAGCTAAGTGGGAGGGGGAACTGGGGGAACAGATCGAAGACGGGACATGGGCTGATGCCCTGGAGAGGGTTAATTCTTCCTCCTCGTGTGTGCGGCTTAGCCTCATCCAATTCAAGGTGCTGCACCGGGCCCACATGACTGGGACGAGGATGAGTAGGTTCTTTGGGGGTGAAGACAGGTGTGTCAGGTGCTCGGGGAGTCCAGCGAACCATGCCCATATGTTCTGGGCATGCCCGGCACTGGAGGAGTTCTGGAAGGGGGTGGCGAGGACGGTGTCGAGGGTGGTGGGATCCAGGGTCAAGCCAGGATGGGGACTCGTGATTTTTGGGGTTGGGGTGGAGCCGGGAGTGCAGGAGGCGAAAGAGGCCGGTGTGCTGGCCTTTGCGTCCCTAGTAGCCCGGCGAAGGATCTCGCTACAATGGAAGGATGCGAGGCCCCCAAGCGTGGAGACCTGGATCAATGACATGGTGGGTTTCATTAAGCTGGAGAAGGTCAAATTCGCCCTGAGAGGATCGGTACAAGGGCTCTTTAGGCGGTGGCAACCTTTCCTTGACTTTCTGGCTCAACGATAGGGTACGGGGACAGTAGCAGCAGCAACCCGGGGGGGAGGGGTGGAAGGGGAAGGGAAAAGGGAAGGGGGAGGGAAAAGGGAAGTGGGAGGGAAAAGGGAAGGGGGAGGGAAAAGGGAAGGGGGAGGGAAAAGGGAAGGGGGAGGGAAAGGGGGGGGGGAGACGATGACTATGTTTATTTAATTTAAATTTATTTTTAAGTTCTTTTGTTGTTCATTGGGGTTGGGGGGGTGGGGGGATGTGATACATGCGTCGATACGGTCTGGGGGGTGTTACAGTTATTATGGGTTATTTTGTTGCATTTCATTGTTTGTCGTTATGTTTTATATTTTCTGTAAAAAAATTCCAATAAAAATTATTTAAATTAAAAAAATATGGTCGCCTTCCTTAATCCTAATTATGTTTGCTCTAGAATCGGCAGGTATCTTTCGATACCGCCACAAGGTTCAAACCCGAATACTGATCAAAGAACCAATGCACCAGTTAATTAGTTCAAAGTCAATACTATTTATTTACACACACAGTAATATCTACTCATGCACAAAATACCACAAACTAAACTATCTCTAACGCTAACGCCTATACTTAACTTCGGGTGCCCACTCAGTCAGAGGAACAATGGCCGTTGTTCAGATCTGAGGCTGTTGTGTTCGAAGAGGTAACAGGAGAACAACTAAGGTCGTCCATCTAATGGCGAGCGTTGACCTTGGACTTATTTGCTTCTGGTGCAGCTGGTGGGTGGGGCTCTCCGCTTTGAGAGCCGAGTCCAAGAGAGCGATTCTCTCTCGGGGCTTCTTCTTATACCTGAAGGGGCTTCATGCGCTTTTGGGTGGGCCTTGAACTTGGCCCCGATTAATTGGGCCGTATCTTGATCACTCGTATTGATCTTGACCAATAAAGGGGCGGGTGCGCTGATGGCTGGGCGTGTCTTTGGTGGCCGTTGGCCTTGCTTTATTTGTGTCTTTCTGGCGCCGGGATATCTGCAATAGTATCGTTTACTGGAGTGTCATTCCTTTGATCCCGGAGATGGGCCATCAATATGTTAATTGACCTACAGTTTCAGTCTCATCTGGGAGTTGCCTTCTCAATACGCATCCAGGCTCTGTGCCTGCTTGCTTTCCTGAAATTGCCCATATTTCCCGACAGTCATTGCAATCATCCATCTTGTATTCTGGAAGTGGCCATCCCAGATGGCTACAGTTGGGGCTGGAGGGAAGGGGGGCATCAGAAGGGCCAGGAGATCTATCAAGACACAAGACAAGTTCTATGATTGGATCGCAGGTTGGGGTGGCAGGTGGTGGTGGTGGAGGGGGTGTGTGGGGGTGGTGGTGGAGAGGGTGTGTGGGGGTGCTGGTGGAGGGGGTGGTTGTGGTGAACATAGAACATACAGTGCAGAAGGAGGCCATTCGGCCCATCGAGTCTGCACCGACCCACTTAAGCCCTCACTTACCCACTACCCCCGTAAACCAATAACCCCTCCTAACCTTTTTGGTCACTAAGGGCAATTTAGCACGGCCAATCCACCTAACCTGCACATTTGTGGACTGTGGGAGGAAACCGGAGCACCCGGAGGAAACCCACATAGACACGGAGAGAACATGCAGACTCCACACAGACAGTGACCCAGCGGGGAATTGAACCTGGGAGCCTAGAGTTGTGAAGCCACTGGGCTATCCACTTGTGGTACCGTGCTGCCCTAGGGGGTGTGGCAGGGGTGTGTGGGGGGTAATGGTGGAGGGGGTGGTGGTGGAGGTGGTGTGTGGGGGTGGTCGTGGAGGGCGTGTATGAGAGTGGTGGTGAGGGGGGGGTGGTGGAGGGGGTGATGGTTGAGGGGGTGTGTGAGGGTGGTGGTGGAGGGGTGGTGGAGGAGGGGTGGAGGGGGGAGGGTGTGTATGAGAGTGGTGGTGGAGGGGGTGGTGGTGGAGGGCATGTGTGGAGGTGGTGGCGGAGGGGGTTGGTGGAGGACGGGGGGTGGTGGTGGTTGGTGGGTGTGGCAGTGGGGGTGGCGACACAAGTGCCAAGGGGAGCCGTAACTCTGCGGGGTCTCACTTACTCGCCCGATGCCAACCTCCGCCTGGGTGACTGCCCTCCCCCCCTCCCCCGGGCCTCCTCTCTATTGCCATGGCCGTCTACTTCCACCTCCACAACATCACCAATCTCTCCCTCACTTCAGCTCACTGACCAGGCCGGCATTTGTTGCCAATCCCTAATTTCCCTTGAATTGAGCGGCTTGCTGGGCCAATTCAGAGAGCAGTAAAGAGTCAACCACAATGCAGAGTCAACCACTGCCGTAGGCCAGACCAGGTAAGAATGGCAAATTTCCTTCCTTAAAAGGATGCCTTTGAACCAGATGGGGTTTAAAAAAAAGTAAATTTAGATTACCCAATTCATCTTTTCCAATTAAGGGGCAATTTAGCGTGGCCAATCCACCTACCCTGCACATCTTTGTGTTGTGGGGGTGAAACCCACGCAAACACAGGGAGAATGTGCAAACACCACACGGACAGTGACCCAGAGTCAGGATCGAACCTGGGACCTCGACGCCGTGAGGCAGCAATGCAGATGGGGCTCTAACGACAATTTATGGTCATCATTAAACTTTTAATTCCAGATTTTTATTGAATTTAAACTTCACCGTCTGCTGTGGTGGGATTTGAACTTGGGTCCACCAGAGCATTACCCTGGATCGCTGGATTACTAGTCCAGTGACAATGCCATTACACCACCCCCTCCCCATAAAAAAAAATCGGGATGCTAAAAGAAGATTGTCAATTTTGTCATTTTCTTTGAAATTTTCACCTCATCAGATGTAAAAATATTGAAAATGGAGGAAAAAAGGCTGTTTGGCTGACACTCAAGCATCATCCAATTGGGTAATGAGTCTTTTTGCTTTCTCATTGGTGTAGGAAAGGAATGTGTCACCCCGATACATTAGCCCGTATGTTCACACAAACAAATGACAAGAAGGAATTAGGGATCACCCATAGTTGCCATTAACACACACAGCCCCCCCCCCCCGTCACCCCAACCCTCCCACCCACCCCCCCAACTAATGTTCGATGTTATCCAGTTCTTGAAAGTGCATAATGAATAATGCCCATGAATTTTAGAACCCCTCCATCGTTCCCCTCAGTTCAAACTTAACCTTCTCAAGAGTCAAGAATTCCAACAGGTCCCCCCGCCATGCCAGGGCACAGGGCTGAGAGGTTGCTCTCCAACCTATCAGGATCCGCCTTCAGGCGATCAATGAGGTGAAGGCTACAACATCTGCCTCCGCACCCGTTTCCAACCCTGGCTGGTCCAACACCCCGAATATGGCCTCCCAGTTTCATGTGCACCACTTTAGAAATTACCCTAAAAACCTCCTTCCAGTAATCCTCTAGCTTTGGACAGGACCAAAACATATGAATGTGATTAGTGCCCCCCCCCCCCCCCCCCCCCCGGCAACATTCACACACATCTTCTACTCCTTCAAAGAATCGCCGCATTCTCGCCCTCGTGAGGTGTGCTCTATATACCACCTTCAGCTGTATCAGCTCCAACCTCGCGTATGAGGTAGAGGCATTCACTCTCCGGAGCACCTCACACCAGAACCCCTCCTCCATATCCTCTCCCAACTCTTCCTTCCACTTTGCTTTGTTCCCTTCCCGTGGTACCTTCTCCTCTTCCAAAATAGCTCCGTAAACCGCTGACACTACCCCCTTCTCCAGTCCCCCTGTCATCAGCACCTCCTCCAGCAATGTGGAGGCCGGCTCCACCGGGAAGCTCTGTATCTCCTTTCTGGCAAAATCTTGAACCTGTATGTATCTAAACATTTGCCCCTGCTCCAGCCCATACTTCGCTTCCAGCTCCTTCAATCCTGAAAACCGACCCCTAAGAAACAAATCTTTTAGTGTATTAATCCCCTTCTCTTCCCATTTCCGAAATTTTCCATCCCACCTCGCTGGTTCAAATCAGTGGTTCACCTGAATCGGCATTTCCCTTGACCCTGCCCCCGGCCCGAAGTGTTGGCAAAACTGCCTCCAAATTCTCAATGAAGCTATTATTACCGGACTCCCTGAGTATTTCCCCGGGGCCATCGAGAGCGGCGCTGTTGCTAGTACTTTCAATCCCGACCCCCTGCACAAACTCTCCTCCATTCTGACCCACTGGGAATCAACCCCTCTGACCCAGCTCCGCACCTTCTCCACATTCGCCGCCCAGTAGTAATACATCAGGATCGGAAGACCCAAACCCCCTGCCTGCCTTCCCCTCTGTAGGAGCACCTTTCTAACTCTGGCCACCTTCCCTCCCCATATGAACAAAGTAATAATTGGTGTAGGAAAGGAATGTGTCACAGGTTTGTACATGTTGGCTGACAAATGGTTGAAGTGTGCAGGGCAAGTCATGTGATGAAGCCTCAAGGAATATATTTAATCACAGTAATTGGCAACCCTACTACGGGACCTTTGGCCTGTTGGGACCTTTAATCCCTACAGCAAGGGAGGCCCACACCACGCATTGGGGCCAGCACCTTTAGCTGAACGAGCTGCTGTCAGACAAGGGGAGGAACTCACATGGGGGCTCCCTTGGACCATTGGAGGCAACTCCCCCTCCCTCCCTGTCCAAACAGGTTATGCCTCCCACCTTTAACCCGCTCTCCAGCCTCTTGAACCCAGACCACCACATGCCTCCTGCCGAGATCCGTGAACCCAGACTTACCTGGCTCCTTGGTGTGGTGGGGCTGCCTGTAGTCCCAGTTGTGGCCCCTGATGCATTATCAATTACCACAAAGACGAGAGTAGTGGAATAATCGAGGCTTTATTAAGCAAAGATGTTGTGCCTCCTGTAGCTGCTACCAGAATGGCTGCAGCACCGGTGAGCACACACATTTATACACCGCCTACTGGGCGGAGCCAGCAGGCAGGGATTTACCCATGTACCTCTAGTATATGTGTCTTACCGTAATACATATAATACAGCTAGTGGTGACTACCACAGCCCCACACCCATTTTGGTCTGCTGGGATTAAAGAGCTGGCAACCAATCCTAATTGGCTGGCAGTTCTCTAATGCGGGACTCCCTCCCATGATAGTGGTGGATGTCTCACCTTAAAGCAATTAACACTGCTCCCAATGTTAAATTACTGGGGGCAGTCATCAGGATTGTGGGTGGGCTCTCACCCCGATATTTTAGCTGAGGGTCGGGGAGAAGGACCATGGCAGCTCATTAATTCTGCTTCTCTCTCCACAGGTGCTGCCTTACCTGCTTTTATTGTAGATCTTTCTCGCACATACGATAATTTGCCATTAGTCATCAAAAAAAAACCTCAGGTAATATAATCTCATTGCAGTCTGTGGGATATTGCTATGTCCAATGTGGCTGTTCCATTTCTCCAGCATGGCAACACTTTAGAAGTACCTAATTGACTGGGAAGCATTTTGCCATGCCCAGATGTCATGAAAGGTGCTAGATAAATGCAAGTTGGTCTTTTTTTTCCCGTTTAATTTCTGTGCACCTGCTCTTGAACATGATGATTTTGATCTCGATGGTGACATATAAAATGCTGGTTTTGATTCTTTTTATGGACTTTCGACTTATAACTGTACCTGAAGCTCAATTGCTATGATACAGTCAGGTGACTGGCATCGTCCATGTGTTTTTGTAAAGTGAAAGGGGATGTTCACATTTTACGCCTGAGACACTGTGGAAGATAATAAAGTAATGTGTTTCTGAGTGGATTGGCAATTTACTGTGAGTCTTCAGATACAACCTCTGGGAATGTGTTCATACTAAAAGACCTTTTGCAACGAAGAAACCGGCGTGACAGCAGCTTGTGGAGTGTTTAACTGAGGGTCAGAATTTCAAAGGTTCTCTTGATTGTGTTTATTTCTGTGATGTTGACTTACAGTAGCTGCATTTACTCCTTATAAAAGCCCTAGGTGCAGGTTATCATTACAGAGAATCAAAATAATAAAGGCACAAGCGGAAACTGACTGTTATCTCTGCAGAATCCACTTCATGCTAGCGTTCAACAATATAGTGGAATTACCATTTGTGCAATTGTGAAGGGTACTTTTAAAATAGCCACTGCCACACCGAAAATAGCCTCCAGTCCTCCCTGCATCAATAAATTTAATGAAATGTTTGTACACTCTGCAGGAATGAGAGGTAAGGCTGAAAGCTATGCTGTACACGCCACTCATCCCTGCTGGTTCAATTGGTACAGAAGCCTTTTGAGCGGTCAGTGTATCTGCACCACTGGAAAGCAGAATTGTAACACAGCTAAATCAGTAAATTAATGGCTGATGTTTCTGAAAGCCTTAAAATGTATGTGTAATTGTCTCATTGCGTTTTTTTCCAACATCAGAAAATGTCTGTTCCTAATGCTTTCCTTTTAATTTGTGATTATGCATTATTCATAAAAGAAATCATGGTAACCCGCTCCCAAATTATTACCAGTTTTTAAAAATTGACCATGAAAATACTTGGTTATGTGAATACACTGGAAAAGCTGAGATTGTTCCACCAGGAGCAGGGAAGGTTAAGGGGTCATTTAACAGAAAGTGTTCATAATTATGAAGGATTTTAATAACAGTGCGTAAAGAGGACCAGCACACAGGCAGCAGTGGTTAGCACTGCTGCCTCAAGGCACCGAGGTCTCAGGTTCGATCCCGGCTCTGGATCACTGTCCGTGTGGAGTTTGCACATTCTCCCCGTGTTTGCGTGGGTTTCACCCCCACAACCCAAAAGATGTGCAGGCGAGGTGGATTGGCCACGCTAAATTGTCCCTTAATTGGGAAAAGACAATTTTGGCAGAGTTAATGCCAGGCATTTTGCAGAACATTGTGCTGCCATAAGGGGGGGCATCGACTTGTGGTCTCAGTATCTTTGTGGAGTGATGGAGCCAATGTTATTAAAATGTTCACCCTAAATAGTATTTTCCTGATGTTAGATCTTCTAACATCTGGGTGAGTTTCACCTGCCATTGGATGGCTTGAATTGGGTACTCTAAATGTAAACAAAAGAGGAACTGTTACTATTGGCTAGAAGTTCCGTAACCAGAAAGTAAAGAGTTCAGCTTTTTGTTTTAATTTTAAAAAAATAAATTAGAGTACTCAATTATTGTTTTTTTAATTAAGGGGCAATTTAGTGTGGCCAATCCACCTACTCTGCACAACTTTCGGTTGTGGGGGTGAGACCAATGCAGACATGGGGAGAATGTGTAACTCCACGTGGACAGTGACCCGCGGCCGGGATCGAACCCGTTCCTCAAGGCCGTAGGCAGCAGTGCTAACCACTGTGCCACCTTGCCACCTGTAAAGAGTTGAGCTTAATTGGCAAATGAACTGGGGGGGAGATGAGAAGAACCATCTTTATGCAATAGGTTTTATGATTCTTTGAGCATTGATTGTAGTTTGAATCCACAGAAAATGATTGAACCCCAATTTACGCGCTAATCACTCTTGCAATTTATCAACATCTATCTGTCATGTAAATAGAAAACGTAATATAAGATAACTGGTACATTTGGTCCACTGATAGGTTATATTGATGGTATAAATAGCATGTTCTATTTCTCATATCCTATCCATCGTTCTCCCCCATACTTACCTTCAGGAAAATACTATTTAGGGTGAACATTTTAATAACATTGGCTCCATCACTCCACAAAGATACTGAGATCACAAGTCGATGCCCCCCCCTTATGGCAGCACAATGTTCTGCAACATTAACTCTGCCAAAATTGTCACGTTCAGTAGAAGTTACCCAATTTAAATATTCCAGAGATTGGCATCCGATACGTTGTAAATGACACAACGCCCCCCCTCTTGCCCTTCCTAGAAAGAATATACCAATGCCCCCTTTTTAAACAGGCCAAAAAAAGATCTTCTAACATCTGGGTGAGTTTCACCTGCCATTAGATGGCTTGTTTTGCCTGATTCCTGTTAGTGTCACAACCTGTTCCAATCCTTGGGACATGGTAACTCTTGGTGAGGTCATTACTGCCCCTGGTCACACCATCCACCATGACACTGGCCTCATTTTGTGCAGATGGAAAATGCCACAGGAGGCAGCGCTCAAACTTGAAGCCTTTCCACCACACTGGCAACAGAGGAGATCACCTAATATCACTTAATTTCCCTTCAGAGTCAGGTAAGGCCATGACAGCCAAGTTAAGCTTCACATGGTAGATTTTAGTTTTCACCTCACAGGCATTGATCTTGCAGGGCAGACTGCTTGCGCTTTATAAAACCTGTTCCATTTTGTTTCATTGAAATCTTTCTCTATCAGAAGCCTTCAATAGTTTATACAAATACTAAACTTGTAATGTGAGTGCACAAGGTATAACTGAATAAATGTTATTACGTTTCATACATTATAACACACCTGATATTGTCCCCTCTATTATATATTTGCTGGTGTTCATCAATAGTAGATGGAAACACATTTGAACCCATGAAACTGCATTGTGTCCAGGGTACCAGGAGATTCATATCAAAGTCCCGTCAATTTAGTATTTGAAAGAATGGTGGAAGAAGATTCAATTCTGAATTTAAAAAAAAAATATTTTTATTCTCCTCCTTTTTCACATTTTCTCCCAAATTTACACCCACCAACAACAAACAATAATCAGTAACAAATATGTCAATCCCCATATCAATAACAACGATCCCATCTTCCCAGCAAACCCAAAACATTAGCCCGTATGTTCACACAAACAAATGACAAGAAGGAATTAGGGATCACCCATAGTTGCCATTAACACACACAGCCCCCCCGTCACCCCAACCCTCCCACCCACCCCCCCAACTAATGTTCGATGTTATCCAGTTCTTGAAAGTGCATAATGAATAATGCCCATGAATTGTAGAACCCCTCCATCGTTCCCCTCAGTTCAAACTTAACCTCCTCAAGAGTCAAGAATTCCAACAGGTCCCCCCGCCATGCCAGGACACAGGGTGGAGAGGTTGCTCTCCAACCTATCAGGATCCGCCTTCAGGCGATCAACGAGGTGAAGGCTACAACTTCTGCCTCTGCACCTGTTTCCAACCCTGGCTGGTCCAACACCCATGGCCTCCCAGTTTCATGTGCACCACTTTAGAAATTACCCTAAAAACCTCCTTCCAGTAATCCTCTAGCTTTGGACAGGACCAAAACATATGAACGTGATTAGTGCCCCCTCCCCCCCCCCCCCCCCCCCCAACAACATTCACACACATCTTCTACTCCTTCAAAGAATCGCCGCATTCTCGCCCTCGTGAGGTGTGCTCTGTATACCACCTTCAGCTGTATCAGCTCCAACCTCGCGTATGAGGTAGAGGCATTCACTCTCCGGAGCACCTCACACCAGAACCCCTCCTCCATATCCTCTCCCAACTCTTCCTTCCACTTTGCTTTGTTCCCTTCCCGTGGTACCTTCTCCTCTTCCAAAATAGCTCCGTAAACCGCTGACACTACCCCCTTCTCCAGTCCCCCAGTCGTCAGCACCTCCTCCAGCAATGTGGAGGCCGGCTCCACCGGGAAGCTCTGTATCTCCTTTCTGGCAAAATCTTGAACCTGTATGTATCTAAACATTTGCCCCTGCTCCAGCCCATACTTCGCTTCCAGCTCCTTCAATCCTGAAAACCGACCCCTAAGAAACAAATCTTTTAGTGTATTAATCCCCTTCTCTTCCCATTTCCGAAATTTTCCATCCCACCTCGCTGGTTCAAATCAGTGGTTCACCTGAATCGGCATTTCCCTTGACCCTGCCCCCGGCCCGAAGTGTTGGCAAAACTGCCTCCAAATTCTCAATGAAGCTATTATTACCGGACTCCCTGAGTATTTCCCCGGGGCCATCGGGAGTGGCGCTGTTGCTAGTACTTTCAATCCCGTCCCCCTGCACAAACTCTCCTCCATTCTGACCCACTGGGAATCAACCCCTCTGACCCAGCTCCGCACCTTCTCCATATTCGCCGCCCAGTAGTAATACATCAGGTTCGGAAGACCCAAACCCCCTGCCTGCCTTCCCCTCTGTAGGAGCACCTTTCTAACTTTGGCCACCTTCCCTCCCCATATGAACGAAGTAATAATTCCCTCAATCTCTCTGAAAAAAGCCTTTGGCAGGAAAATCGTCAGGCTTTGAAAAATAAACAGAAATCGCGACAACATGTTCATTTTAACCGCCTGTACTCGACCCGCCAGTGACAGAGGGCGACCATCCCACCTTGCTAGATCAGCTTTGACTCTCCCCACCGAACTAGAAATGTTGTATCTGCGGAGCCCTCCCCACTCCTAGACAACCTGCACCCCCAGGTACCTAAAGTGAGTCCCTGCCCTACGGATTGACAGCACCCCCCCACCCCTGCCCCCACCCCCGGCCGAGACACCACAAAATACTCACTCTGATCTAGATTTAGTTTGTACCCCGAGAAAGACCCAAACGCTCAAAGCAGCTCTTACATTCCCCCTATCGATACACTCGGTTCCGATACGTATAACAGCAAGTCATTGGCATATAAGGACACCCTATGCTCTAACTCCGCCCCCTGCACTATTCCTTTCCATACCCCCGAACGTCTTAATGCGATGGCCAATGGTCAAGTGCGAGTGCAAACAGCAGGGGGGACATAGGACATCCTTGCCTAGTCCCACGGTGGAGAGAAAAGTATCTCGAGCTGATGTTGTTCGTGTGGACACTCGCCCTCGGCTCCTTATATAGTCGCTTTATCCAGTTCACAAATCTTGGTCCAATCCCAAACTGCTCCAGAACTGCCATCAAGTACCCCCATTCTACCCGGTCAAACACCTTCTCAGCGTCCAATGCCACAAGCACCTGTTTTCTTCCCCTCAGCCGGTGCCATAACGACGTTCAATACCCTTCTAACGTTTGAAAAGAGCTGCCTCCCTCTCACAAACCCCGTCTGATCTTCATCTATCACCTTCAGGAGGCACACATCCAGCCTACCCGCCAGTGCCTTCGCCAATACTTTTGTGTCCACATTCAGAAGTGATATGGGCCTATTCGACCCACACATCATCGGATCCTTATCTTTTTTTCGCAACAGAGAAATCGATGCCTGCCTCAAGGTTTGTGGCAACACCCCCTTCCCTATTGCCTCTTCAAACATCCCCACTATCAGGGGTGCCAGCTTATCCTTGAATTTTTTATAATAATTTAACTGGAAAGCCATCCGGCCCTGCCACCTTCCCCGACTGCATCCTGCCAATCGCATCCTTTATCTCCTGCTCCACTATCGCTCCTTCTAATTTAGCCGTGTCCCCCTCCCCTAACCGCGGATACCCCAACCCATCTAGAAATTCCTGCATCTCACGGTCTCCCCCACGTGGCTCTGACCTGTACAACCTCTCATAAAATTCCTCAAAAACCTTATTAATTAGATCCGGAGCCACCACCAACTTCCCTGCCCTATCCCTCACCTGAACAATTTCCCTTACTGCTGCCTCCCTCTGGAGCTGATCTGCTAACATATCTCCTTATCTGCCTTATCTCCATGTTCGTAAACTTGCTCGCCTCAGTTGGTAGATAGTCAGTCAAAGCTTGCCTGTAGTTCCTTCCTCTTTTCCAGCTTCGCTGGGTCCCCATCTTCTGCATAATTCCTAACTACCTCCAACATCGCATCTATTACCCTCTGCTGCTCCAACCTCTCCTCTTTGTCCACCCTGGCCTTAAACAAAATCACCTCACCCCTCACCACCGACTTTAGAGCCTCCCAAACAACTACCTTCGGCACCTCACCCGTACAGTTGAAACCTACATATTGCTCAATTACCTTTTCAATTTTGCCACAGAACCCTTGGTCCCCCAAAAGTCCCACATCTAATTACCACCCTGGCCTCTGCGCTACCCCCTTCTCCAGTACAATATCCACCCAATGCGGAGCATGATCTGACACTGCAATTGCCGAGTATTCCGACCTCTTAACCCCAGCCAGCAAAGCCTTCCCCACCACAAAAAAGTCGATCCGCGAGTATACCTTATGGACTGCTGAGAAAAACGAGTACTCCCATTCCCTCAGGTGCAGAAACCTACAAGGGTCCACCCCTCCCATTTCCACCATTAGCCCAGCCAACGACTTCGACACCCCCCCCCCCCCACCCCCCGGCTGATGGGGCCAGCGAGCGCGGCCGTGACCTGTCCAACCTTGGCTCCTGCACCAAGTTCCAGTCCCCCCCCCCCCCCACTATCAGTTTGTGTGTGTCCAAGTTGTGGATGGCCCCAAACACCTTCTTTGCGAATCCCACATCGTCCCAATTGGGACCGTATACACTTAACAGCGCCATTAACCACCCCTCCAGTGCCCCGGTCACAATCACATATCTACCCCCCTGATCTACCACCACCTTCTCCATCTGGAAGCGTACTCTTTTGCTGATCATTACCGCTGTCCCTCGAGCCCTTCTGTCAAATCCAGAGTGAAACACCGGACTAACCCAGCCCTTTTTAAGTCTCAACTGGTCCTTCACTCTCAAGTGAGTCTCCTGCAGCATTGCTACATCGGCTTTCAAACTTTTAAGATGCGCAAGCACCCTTGACCTCTTGACCGGACCTCCGAACCCCCTCATGTTCCACATGACTATCCTAACTGGGGGTCTCTCACCCACCCACCCTTCTAACCAACCATCATCATACCATTGGGCCCTGCCCCATGAGCCTGACCCACCCCTTTCCATTATTAACATCGACCCCCCCCCCCCCCCATTTCAATTTCAAAGAGAATTGAGTAAATACTCGGAGTGGAAAATTTGTAGGGAATGGGAAAGGTGTAAATGAATGCGACTAACCGGACAGATCTTTCCAAGAGCAGATGACACAGGCACAGTGGGGTGAATAATCTTCTCATTCCGTGATTCTATAATTTAAAATGAAAATTATATCTTCATATTTTCACCATAAGTAGTTACTTATCAGGTGGCACACAAAACACAGACGAGGAACAATATATTATTCATGACACTGCCCATAAATCATTCTGAATTTCTTCACTGGTGTCATACAGACAATCAACCTACTTGAGCTTTAAATCATATCTCCACAAATGCTGAAAATGCCCATTGTCTCTTCACTTTCTAACACTAATATTAATAGTAAATATCATGTGACAAATGTGTATTTGGAAAATTAATGAGTTACTCTTTTGGGTATGTAAACCTTCTTTAACCTAGATTGCTTCCGAAATTCAAACCGACCTTGTATTTCAAATCATATTGAATTGTTTCCCCATATTGCAGGTGTATTAGTAATGTACATTGATTACTCACCAATATGCACATTCTAATGGCAGTGTGCGGTGACAGATTATTGAACAGGATAGTATTAACGAACGTGGGTCACTGCACAGTTGCTGGGCCCTTCATTATTGCATCACTTGTCAAAGCTAGTCTAATTAACTTTGAAGAACTATATGTTGCTCAGTACAGTTTTTTTTTCTGTCAAGGTGTTGATTTCCTGGCAGATCTTCATAGAATCATAGAATACCTACAGTTCAGAAGGAGGCTATTTGGCCCATCAAGTCTGCACCGACCCTCTGAAAGCGGGTCCCAAGCCCACTCCCCCACCCTATCCCCATAACCCTATGTAATCTTTGGACACTAATGGGCAATTTAGCATGGAAAATCCACACAACCTGCAACTCTTTGGACTGTCGGAGGAAACTGGAGCACCCGGTGGAAACCCACGCAGACACGGGGAGAACATGCAAACTCCACACAGACAGTCACCCAAGGCTGGAATTGAACCCAGGTCCCTGGCACCGTGAGGCAGCAGTGTTAACCACTGTGCTACTGCGCCGCCCCTTTTGAAAAAAAGTTTTTCCTGCATTTGAACTGTAGAATTTCTACAGTGCTGAAGGAGGCCATTCAGCCCATCAAGGCTGCACCAACCCTCTGAAAGAGCACCCCACCTAGGGCACCCCCCCCCCCCCCTCCCCTGCTCTATTCCCGTAACCCTATCTAACCTGCGCATCTTTGGACACCAAGGGGCAATTTAGTAATCCACCTAATGTGCACATCTTTGGTCTGTGAGGGGAAACTGGATCACCTGGAGGAAATGCACACAGACAGGGGGAGAACGTGCAAACTCCACACAGACAGTCACCCAAGGCCAGAATTGAACCCGGGCCCCTGGCACTGTGCTAACCACTGTGCCACCGTGCCACCCTTGGATTTGATAAAGCCATTCTTTTAGTGTAGCCTGGTATAGAGTCAAATATTACTAATAACTTATGGGCGTAAACGAAGTGATCAGAACATCGCCTCATCAGTAAGGGCATCAGAGGTAATGGGGATAAGGCAAGAAAGAAGAGCTGTGGATAATATCAGATCAGCCGTGATCTCATTGAATGGCAGAGCAGACTCGATGGGCTGAGTGGTCTCATGCTCCTCCATTTTATGGTCTTATGCCAACAATAATGGAACTCAACACTGACAAGGAAATAATTTGTTTAGCAATGAGAGGTTTGTATCCAGTTGCAATACTATAGATCCATTGATTATACCTTCACTTTGTGATAGATTAAACCACTCCAGTACTGAATCTGAAAACACAAAAAATAACATTGTTTATTAGTACATTGTTCCTGCATTTCAGTTCAGTAGGACCTTGAGCCGTTACATGTTGCCTTACAGCTGGAATCACTTTAGACAGGATCAGCAGTGCTTTTTAATTGAAAGTATCCAATATCAGTACCTTGCCATCAAACATGGAGTATTTTAGAATTAAATTTTGCTGATTTTGATGTCATAAAAGATTTTTTTGGATAAATTTTGAGTACCTAATTATTTTTTTCCAATTAAGGGGCAATTTAGCATGGCCAATCCACCTACCGTGCACATCTTTGAGTTGTGGAGGTGAGACCCATGCAGACACGGGGAGAATGTTCAAACTCCACGCGGATAGTGAACCGGGATCGAGCCTGGGTCCTCGGCGCTGTGAGACAGTAGAGCTAACCACTGCGTCACCGTGCTGCCCTGATGACATAATAAGTTTTGATAATTTTTCTTACTGCTTTATTTTACCTAAAGAACAAATTACTCAAAGATCATCATTTTCACACAGCGTGCTAAAATTGCAAATGTTACTTTGAAGCCGATCTATATGAAAAGCTGCTTGTTTGATGGACTTATCTCATGACAGTTCTGCCAAGACATGAATCATTAAGGCCAGAACTTACTTTAAGTGAGGAATTTACTTTAAGAGAATATGAGAGAGAAAAAAACCTTGAAAATGTGAACTTGCAATGCCCTTGGAAAGTAAAATGGTGACAATTATTAACATTGATTCCACAAGATTTGCAACATACATTTATCAATATCATACATCGGACCAGTAATCATGGCACTAATATGAGGACTATGACCAGCAGTATATTTATAATAAGATGACATATCGAGGCTATTCATCATCAATTGAAATCCCTTCACACAGGAATGCTATCATATGGTGGAAGTCTGTTAAAATGGGCAATGAATCAACAATCGGACTGAAGTCCATTAAAAGGCTAAGGAAGCCACAGAGAAATTCTTGGAAGAATTTTTACGCATCGCTAAAGATGGAGATAGAAAACAGGAAAGCAGTTTATCCTGTATCATCATCCAGTCTCTGCCAATATTTATATATTTTCAATATGTTCAATCACATGGGAATTACTTTGTTATTTCTGAGATTGTTTTTCTTTAAATATTGTCTAAATACTTGATGGTATTATTCATTTAGATTTATTTAGGACATACAGTGCAGAAGGAGGCCATTTGTGCACCAACCCACTTAAGCCCTCACTTCCACCCTATCCCCGTAACCCAATAACCCCTCCTAACCTTTTTTGGACACTAAGGGCAATTTAGCATGGCCAGTACACCTAACCTGCACGTCTTTGGACTGTGGGAGGAAACCGGAGCACCCAGAGGAAACCTACACAGACATGGGGGGAACATGCAGACACCGCACAGACAGTGACCCAGCGGGGAATTGAACCTGGGACCCTGGAGCTGTGAAGCCACAGTGCTATCCACTTGTGCTACCGTGCTGCCCACTATCATTCACTACCCTGCATCATCTGGGGTTAACTTGAGAATTATTGTCTTGGATGAGAACTCTTGCATTGAATTGGAACACAAATTAAAAATGAGGAATTATGAGTAAGAAGGGAGGTCAGGTGGACTGTTTTCACCCGGAGGATAACAGGCTTCCAGGAGGCCATGAAAGCAGAGGCCACAATCAGGCGGAGGGGTTTCTTAGATGTAATTCCAGAAAGAGAATGAGTGAATGACTAATATGAAGTGGATGAGGTTGTTGAATGATAACGGGATTAACTAGCTTGAACTTTGTGGCCTTTCCTGTTCCTGACTGTTCTATTATATTTAATTGTATGTTATGGCAGTAATGGAAATGCACTAATTTGGTAACAGCACCAAATTGATGACTGGAATACTCTGTTTATGAAGTATTATTGAAACCCTATATTTTCATGCGTAGAATATTGTTGAAAACCTACATTTTCATGAGTAGAATATTGTATGCTGTTCAATTTGTACTGGTCAGTACACATTCATTCTTTCTGTCATGTGCCTGTATGGGTCGGCTGTTCCAAATGATTTTTTTCCCTGAGCACAATCTAAAAATCCAGTATGAAATATTGATGGTTTTAGTAAGAGGTCAATTTCTGGAATTTGTGACTAGTGTCATGATGCAGTTGACCTCTGTTCTTCACTCTTGGGTCCCTGATAATTAAGAGCTGGGAGACAAGGTCAAGGAGCAGAGAAAAGGTCTCAACTGTGGCTCAGTGGCACCATGGCCTCCCAGTGAGAGGGTCAGAGGTTCAATCCCCACTCCAGTGACTCCAGCACATAATCGAGGCTGACAGTTCAGTGCAATACGGAGTGCTGCAGTGCCAGAGCTGTCGACTCTTGGCTAGAATTGGCAACCAGTCTCAGAGGTCACACAGTAGACCCCACAGCGCAGTGAGTTTAGGGAGGGTCTCCCCATTGTCCCGGTCAATATTTATCAGACAGCCAAACAGATTATCTGCCTACTGGCTGGTTTAGCTCACTGGGCTAAATCGCTGGCTTTGAAAGCAGACCAAGCAGGCCAGTAGCACGGTTCGATTCCCGTACCAGCCTCCCCGGACAGGGCGACTATGTGGCGACTAGGGGCTTTTCACAGTAACTCCATTGAAGCCTACTCGTGACAATAAGCGTTTTTCATTTTTCAACTGCAGATATGGGGGCTGGTTGTGGGACGGGGTGGTTGCTGAACCCCTCCTGCATTTCTTCAGCAAGGACTGATCTGAAGTACTCCGTTGCATATTGGGACATGTTGACACCAGAATAGGCGCTATATAAATTGCAAGTTATGTCTCAGTTTTCTGCCTTGTCGCCACATAACATTCCCAGTGGCAATTTTAAAGCCCTGTGGTGTTGTCTTGAATGGGGAACGTCCAGTAATTGGGTTTTTTAAATATTAGACTTCAGATAGCGGATGTACATGGGTGAAACCGTGGATGTTTATTTTAAATGTGTCAGCGACAATGATGATTGAAAAGGTGGGGATAACAGGAAGAAACGGTGAAATCATTTGAGGAATAAATAAGGGGGGAAGGAGAATACAGCAGGGATGGGAGGATGACTTGAAGGGATCCTAAGAAGGTTGAAACCAGGCTTATTTGGGGATGGGGTACCAGGGAGAGGCGGGCCAAGCAACCGGGAGCATGTGACCAAGGAATGGATACAGAAAGAATGATACAAAGAAAACAAGCGATACATTGTCTCTGCGCTCCGGGGTAATAGCTCTGACGCTTCTAACCATGCCCTGCACTCGAATGGATTTCGCCTCAGCCACGAGTGGAGCTGTTTGCCTTCATTTGAAGGATCAAAAAAGGTGGCTTCTGCTGTGAAGCGTTTCCGGAGCAACTCTTGCCAATTTGCTGCACCAACCCCCTCCCTCCCAGCCAGCCAGGGATTGCAAGACTGACACCGCTAAACTGGGCAGGAGGAGAAGTGGGGGGGGGGGGGGGGGGGGGGTTGGATAAGAGGAAGGATAAAGAAGAATAGTTTTCAGGTGGAGTGACATGCCTTCGCACCGATTTGTTTACGGCCGGAGAAGTAAATAAATAATTGCGAGTCCGGCTTGGGTCGTGTCACCGGTTCTCTCGCTCACATCAGCCCGGGATTGGGGTTAGGGAGGAGGAGGTGGCTGCTGCTGCTGCTGCTGCTGCTGGATCGCTTGTCATCGCTCCGAGGTTTTGACCCCCCCCCCCCCCCCCTGCCACGGACAGATGGTGTGTGATTTGTGAGCCCACCTCGTTAACACCTCGGGTGTTTTCAATGAGCGTTCCAGCCAGAGGTTTGAAGAGGGGACACGTGTACAGAGTGGGGGCAGACGCCGAGGTAAGTGACCCATTGTGCGGGTGAAATTGATCAGCTGAAATGCCAGCCACTGCTGGGCTGGGCTGGACAGAGATCTGAACAGCACCCCCCCCCCCCCACCTCTCAATCGGAGTCAATGTTTTCTTTCTTCCCTCTCCCCTGTTTCACTTTAAATAAAAAAGTAGAGAGAGAGAGAAACCAACAAACCCCCATTTCCATTCACCCCCTTCCTTTTTGTTGGTCGCTCATATAAATCTCTCGATCGGGGGACGCGGGTGTACATTCCCACCCCCGACATGTCTGTTGTGCTGTAAACTTTTGTTTGCTTCTTGCACGATTCTCCCTTTGCCTGCATCGGAATGTCGTTCGATTGGAAACGAAAAACAAAAGGCCAGGGGCCAGCATCTCTTAGTGTGTGTTGTGTTTGTAGGGGGGTGGGGGGTCTCCACCTCCTAGAAAAAGAAAGCCACTGATTTCACCCCCCCACCCCACGAGGAATCGAGTTAATAAAGTAGGTCCGCCTAAAGTGCAGACATTGAGCCACAAGGTACTATTGCAGGAACGCTTTAATATCTCCGGCAGCCAATATCAAACTTTGAGAAATCCTCGTTAATTTGATCTTTTTTAGTTTGCCATATGATTGAGATTTTTTTTCCTTGTTGCAACATTAGAATATGCCCACTTGGATACAGCCTGATTGTAATATTGGCTTACAGAGGTTAATGGTGTTGCTTACAAAGCAAAATCACAAACAAGAGGCATGGATGCACACGCACCATAGCCGGCAGAAAGAGGCACATCGATGTAATGATCCGGTGCGATCGAGGTTCAATGACGGCTGTTGCATGTTGACGGTGCACAGTTTGTATGAAGCTATGACGTTCACTCACTCCCCAGTCTCCCGGCGCAGCGGGGGCTGTGTCCAGTGTACACGGGAACAAAGGTATACCAGCCCACTTTAGGCCATTCCACCACGATCACTGTGCACACGATTCACGCTTCAACAACCCCCCCTCCTGCCCCCCCAACCCACCCACCATTTGCTCAGTCCAACTGAATCTGGGGTGCTCCAGTCTGAAACATTAGTAAGGATTCAGCCTGGGCGACCTGCTACTTCTACCCGTGTTTATTTTTAAAATTCATTTGTTGGGTTATATTTTGGCTCTGCATGTAACAAAACAGATCCTTTCAAGTGATGCCACTTGTATTTTCTTCCTTGGGCAGTTGGCATTGTTGTTGGAAAGTGTCAAGATGAAAATGAAATGAAAATGAAAATAAGAAGCTCTCTTCCTTATTGCTCGCCAAGCTTTGTATGTATATTCCTGGTAAACGGGAGACCAGAGTGCACACAATTCTTTTTTAAACTGCGCTTGATTTTTAAAAATTAGAATACTCAATTAAATTTTTCCAATAAGGGGTAATTTAACATGTCCAATCCACCTATTCTGCACATCTTTGGGTTGTGGGGACGAAACCCACGCAAACACGGAGAATGTGCAAACTCCACACGGACAGTGACCCAGAGCCGGGATTTGAATCTGGGACCTCGGCGTCGTGAGTCAGCAGTGCTAACCACTGCACCGCTGTGCTGCCCTAACTGCGCATTGATAATCAGTAAAAGAGACTCCATTTATATAGTGCTTTGTATGACCACCAGACATCTAAAAATTCCTTCCAGCCAACAAATTACTTTTACAGTCCAGTCTCTGTTGTCACTCCCACAAAAGCAAAGTGATAATGATCAGATAATCTGTTTCTGTGGTGTTGATTGGGGGAATAACCATTGTCCAGGACACCAGGGATAAGCACTTCAACGAAAACAAAATGGTGCCATGGGATCCTTTTGCATCCAGCTGAGAAGACAAATGGGTCCTTGGACCTCATCCGAAAGAATTGATTCTCTTGCCTTTGGACTGGTTTGCTAGATGCACCCTACTTAATCCCACGCCTCCACCCTAACCCAGTAACCCCACCTAACCTTTTGGGCACTAAAAGACAATTTAGCATTGCCAATCCACCTAACTTGCATATCTTTGGACTGTGGGAGGAAACCAGAGCACCCGGAGGAAAACCCACGCAGACAGGGGGAGAACGTGCCTAGTCCACACAGACAGTGACCCAAGGCTGGAATTGAACCTGGTGTCTAGAGCTGTGAAGCAGCAATGCTAACCACTGTTCCACCGTGCCACCCCATTTGGGGAAGTTGATAGTTTAAATGTCATTCCAAAAAAGGAAGCAATGTTACCAGAAACTTAATGTGCATTTACAGCTGCTTGGAATAAACCAGTCAACCAGTGTTTGATTCCCCGCCCCCTCCACCATAACTTATTTTAGAACAACTGTCACCACATTCCCATTTTGAACAGAGGTTCTGAAGTAACTGGACTTGACATACAACCAGGTGTAAATTGAGTTAATTCCTAACCACCAAGTATCACATCAGCCTGTTGCACTACAACTTTCAGACCTAATTGCATCTATGTAATTTTATCTTAAACATTAACGTAAAAGCAAGTGACATGTCTAATGATATAAGTAGCAGTTTCATATTATGGTGTCAGTAATATGAAGCACTAATTTTGAATGTTCGCCATGCATGTACCTTTGGAGAGTGGTAAACTGGAAATAGTGTGTCAAATGGTTCTGATCAATACTGTGCAAAATTAATTTGATGCCAGTATAAACAAAAGCGTGATAAAAGCAAATTACTGCAGATGCTGGAATCAAACTGAAACAGAAAATCCTGGACAGTAGGTCTGACAGCATCTATGGAGAGAGAATAGGGCTGTTTCGAATCTGGGTGACTCTTTGTCAAATAATGAATGAGTTTTTTACTGGCACAGTCCACAAGGCTGAATGGCTTGTCTTGATGCAGCAGGTTCTACGTGATACTTATAAACTAAAGATTCACGTTGATAGCCAAGAGAATTTTCTGTTTTGGCCTTTGTTGATTATATAAACCGTACATTCTGTTTGGTTTTGAAGTGGTTTCCCTGTATTCTTCCCACCCACCGTATTTGCTGAAGGACATTGTCTGGTTTTGTTTTCATTTGATGGGAAAACTGTGTTTTTGTTGATATGTACTCATGTTATTGGATGAACCATAATTATAATCTTTTTCAGGAGTGTTTCATCCAACTAAACTGAAATCCCTTGAAAATTAGATGTCACTGATGGGACCTTGCTGATCAAAAATCAATGTATTGCTGATAAAAGAGACACGCTGTCAAAGTTTTTCAGCTTGCATTCAACAGGATAGCTTGCAAGAAATTACCAACAGTAACTGAGGACCAACAATTTATACTGCATGAGAAGAGAGTGCTGATTTTGATTAGTGAAGGTGTTGCCTTGGAGACTGCAACAGAGAACAGTTAGCTACCCAGCTTTGTTCAAATTTAAACCGGTGGGTCAATTCTGGTTGAGGCATTGCCCTGGGGGCAAACCAGAGAATGATATGTTCCCTGAGCTTTTGTGTAAATAGTAAAAGGTGCAAAGATGTCTGCATTTGTGACCAACCCAATTCAAGGAGGTGGGTTAGAACTTTAAATTTGTTAATGATGAGGCTTTACATCTCATTGTCATGCATATTTTCAACTTTAATTGCTGCCAGCCAGGTTTCCTGAGCACCAGGGAACTTGGCAGCATGCTGGGTGCCAGGAGTTGGCAGATTCAGGAGCTAAGTACCTTTTACATCTAACTCTTGGATTCAGGTACCTGTCTCAAGTTGGGCCCCCTCCTCCACTCTCAATGACCATTCCACACTGAGTCCTGTGACCCACCCACCCAATTGACCCCTCCAGGGGAGAGGGGGGCGTCTCCCAGTCAATCTCTCCCTGTGCGCAAGGTCAGTGAAACCTCTGCCTTACATAGAATCCTTACAGTGCTAGAAGGAGGCCATTCGGCCTATTAAGTCTACACCAACTCTCTGAAAGAACACCTACCTAGGCCCATGTTCGCGCCCTATCCCCGTAACCCCACCTAATCTGGGCACTAATTGGGAGCAATTTTTAGCATGCCAATCCACCTAACCCGCACATCTTTCGACTATGGGAGGAAACCAGAGCACCGGGAAGAACCCATTCAGACACTGGGAGAACGTGCAAACTCCACACAGATTGTTGTCCCATTGAGGATTCCGCAATCTGACTGGTTGAGGAGACACACTGTTGCCTGTCCAGATAATACAGGCCCCAGAGCCCCAGTAGAGGGTGTTGTTGAAAAGTATCTAATTTACTATAAGGTGCCACATAAAAGTCCACTAAAATCTTTGGGCTATAAGCTTAATGAATGGCAAGCGCAGGGGGAGGGGGCGGCACACTAATTAGCACTGCTGCCTTACAGCACCAGGGACCTGGATTCGATTCTGCCATTGGGTGACTGTGTGAGTGGAGTTTGTCCATTCTCCCTGTGTCTGCGTGGGTTTATTCCGGGAGCTCTGGTTTACTTCCACAATCCAAAAATGTGAAGATTAGTGGATTGGCCATGCTAAATTGCCCTTAGTATCCAAAGGTTAGGTGGGGTTGTGGGGTTAGGGTGGGCCTCAGTGGGATGCTCTTTCAGATGGTCAGTGCAGACTCGATGGGCCGGATTACCTCCTTCTGCACTGTAGGGATTCTATGTATCCCCCTTGAGCTCTCTTAGCAGACAGTTGCAAAGTGAAATGAATGGATATTGGACTGGAATCCACTGCCTGGCATAGCACCCAGAAAACATTGAATATGGTGAGCAATATGAGGGGGGGTGGGGGGGTTGGAGTAATTGAAGAAGCCATTCATCCCCAATCATTTATGTCTTTGAAATTCTTAAACCCGTACTAATAAACCTCTAATGTGCATTTGGGAGCTGAACTTGGTGATTGTCGAGTGGTTGTGCACAGCCGTTTCACTGTATAGCAGTGTTGTATGTTGTTTGCAACATTGCTCACACCCCAGTACATTTCTGGACAATAGAATCCTCAGTCCCACTGAATAATTCTAGTCCAAAGTACTGATACAGAACATGTTCTCAGGAGATTTCCTTCCTCATTGCTTTTTGTATTGCAATTCACATGTCCATTGAAACCAGTTTTCCAAGTAAGAATCCGGCATTCTCGGACTGAAGTTGTTTTTCTTACTGCCACGCTACGCCTAATGGTATAGTTTCAAACGCGACTAGTTTCTGTGTGTTGCTGTGCATGTGATAATTTAACAACATGACTGCACTCTGTGCACAAATCTGTATCCTGGAGCCATTGTTGCATAACCTGGAATTACTAATCCCTTATGTTTATGTACTGCAACGTAGTTGGTATGCGTTCTGTCATTCCTGTTTTGAATAAATCTCGTGATTGTGCATCGCATTTGACAGTCTTGGACACAGGTCTGAAATTGCCGAGACTTGCCTTGCAACATCAGGCTCCTAGCAAGTAGTTTCAATGCCAGAATAGCTGCCATGTTTACCCACATAACATCAGTAGGTAATAACATGCAAAGTACGTTGGGGCATCCTCAGGGTGTGACAGAGCACAATGACTCTTATCTCTTCTTCATTTTTTTAATGCCAATTACTGTGTGCATTCAGAATTTTCAATGGCAGTGAGAATGGCGGAGCCCTGAAACACAGATTTGTCCGCCACTGTATGCCAGGGTGTGCAATCATCCACAGAGGGAAAGGGAAGAGACTTAGCCTAGGATGTGTTTGTACATCTTTTAATTGTACAGCAGCATTAATGACAACCTAGACCAGCTTATCTCAAGCAAACACAACTGCACCGGGGGGGGGGGGGGGGGGGGGGGGGAGGCTGCAAAACGGGGGTGGAGAAAAGGACGGATTCCTTGTTTGTAGCAAAACATTTACCCAACATGCTGAGGAAAATAGGGACAGGAAAATAGCATTGAAATGAGAGGAGAGAGATAACATGCATCCAATTAAAGGACTTGTACACTGAACTGGGGGCCCGATGGCTGGATTCAATCAATAATTTCCACCGTCTTGGCTTAAAGTCAGATGAGTGCAATTTTTGTATTGAATTTGACATTCTCCCCCAGTTAAATGGGTCTCTTGTTTTCTATTTTCCCTCATGGACAAAACAAAAGGCATTTTCAGCTAATGTCCAGACAGTGAAATAACATAAGAATGCAATCTGCAACCGTATATTTTGCACTGACGCAATAAGACAATATTTCAATGTGAAATAACTGGACATAACTGGTGTGTCACACATCTTTTATCATCTGATAGCCTCATCCAAAGATAACTCTGGTTGGCATCTCCGCACACAGAGACCACCTTTCTTGATTAAGCATACAGACTTTTGCCTGGTATTAATTTAATCTTTTGGAGGGGGAAGGGGGGGGGGGAAATACACTTGGCTATTTAAAAAAATATATCTGTCAAGCTCTGTAATATCCTTTTGTAAAGGAGCTTTATGTTTAGTTTTAAACATTCAAGAATCATCTAAGTAGATCTTTACCTACTGAGCCAAATTTATTTAACCACTAAATGACAGATAAAACCTAGACATTTAACACTATTCAATTTTTAAAATTACTTCATTGTAAAAAGCTCAGCAATAGGCTAATTTGTAAAACAGTTATTTTTTTTAGTGATATTGGAGAAAGGTGTGACTGGGCGATAACCCAATTTGATCATCTTCAGTGATGTCCAACTTGTTTGTTATCGATGTCCCCATCATCTTAGATGACAATTTTCAGCCAATTGGATTCATTCCACGTGATGTTAAGAACAGCTGAATGCATTGGATACTGCAAAGGCCCCGGACCCTAACACAATCCTGGCTGTAGTATTGAAGATCTGTGCCCCAGAATTAGCCTTGCTCTGAGCCAAGCTATTCCAGTGCAGCTACACCACAGGCATCAACCAGACATGTGGAAAGTAGCCCAAATATGTCCAGTCTACAAAAAACAGGAAATAGCTAATCAACTAATTGCCACTTCATCAGTCTACTCTCAATCAGAAGCAAATTTTAAAAATATTTTGTTGCAGTTTTGTTTGCAATACAGTTCTACGCTCCTGATCTACAATCACATGGTGTGGAGAAGGATGGGTATGGGGCAGGACCTCCTCGTGGACCTGTTTCTGGGCCCAGCAAAGTTTGCCATCAGCAGGTCCAGGCAGCGGGTGATTGAGGGGGTCCGGCCTGGCTGTCTGCCCCTCTTGCAGTCGGGTGTACTTGGCAAGGGAGCATGTGGTGTCCACGGGCACCATCAAAGTCTTCCGTGCCTGATGGGCACCGCAGGGGCTGGGGTGGCTTATTGATCCCGTTAATCACATTTTGGTTCAATATTTTAAGTCTCATTTGTGATTTGTTTTTTGTTTGAGGCAGTTTCCCTTTAAGGGACTGTCCCTTTAATTTGTCCCTCAGTTCATTTGATTTTGTTTAATTGGTTATTTATGTTAATCAAATCATTGAAAGTTGTTGACAGTGCTATCAAGTGGCAGTTACCAGGCAACAATTTGCTTACTATATTCAGTTTGGATTCTGCAGGGCCACTCAGTTATCTACTTTATTACAGCCTTGGTCCAAACATGGACAAGAGAGCGGAATTGCAAAGGTGAGGTGTGTGTGACTGCTCGTGACAGGAAAACTCCCCTCTGGTTGGAGTCAACCATAGCACAAAGGAAAATGGTTCTGGTTATTGAAGACCAACCTCAGCCCCAGGAAATTTCTGCTTTGTCGGAGGGCCAATCATTTTCAAGCTTCTTTATCAATCGCCTTATCTTACAATAAGGTCAGAAATGGGGATCTTCGGAAATGATTCCCCTGTCTTCCAAATATCTACAATTTGTATTGTCTCTATTGCAACTTAGGAAAGGAAACCGCCATTTTGTGCAAAGCAAGGTCTTGAAAGTAGCAGTGGGGTCGTGATCAGATAATTTGTTTTTAGGTTTTGGCTGAGGGATAAATATTGTCCAGGAATAAGGGTCGACCTCCCATGTTCTTTGTGCAATGCTGCCATGGTATCCTCTACACTGGAAAGGTTGCAGAGGAGATTTACCAGGATGTTGCCTGGGCGCTAGAGAGTGTCAGTTATGAAGAGAGATTGGAGAGACTTGGATTGTTTTTCTTGGAGCAGAGGAGACTGAGGGGGGACATGATTGAGATGTGTGAAATGATGAGGGGCATAGATAGAGTAGACAAGAACAAACGTTTCCCCTTGGTGGAGGGTCAATGACCAGGGGCATAGATTTAAGGTAAAGTGCTGGACATTTGGAGGGGATGTGAGGGAAAACATTTCTATCTAGAGGGTGTTGGGAGTTTGGAATTCGCTGCCTGAAAGGTTGGTGGAGGCAGAGGCACTCATCATCTACAGTCCTCTGCTCTACCAGCTGAGCTATTGAAGGAGGGACCTGGCAGAGGCACTCATAACATTCAAGAAGTATTTAGATCTGAATTTGCTATCCCAGGGCATACAAGGCTATGGACCAAGTGGTGGAAAATGGGATTAGAATAGTTAGGCGTGTTTTTGACCTGCTCAGATGCGATGGGCTGAAGGGCCTTTTCTGTGCTGTATGATTCTATGGGTACGATTCTCCCAAAGGATTTCTAAGTTACGTTGTGGCGGGGATTTTCAGGGAGCTTCCCACTGGCTTTGCCGGTGAGTTCTCCACTGCTATTCAATGATACTTAATCACTTTTTCGGGCCCTGGGTAGTTTGTTTAGCCCACACATAATTTTCTTTTTAGCACTGGGGAGGTGAATTCAGAAATCAGGTCGCCATTTTGAAAGGATGCCCTGATCTCTAAGTGAGCTTGTGGGCCACCCACAGTCCCACCCATGGGCAATGTCACCCCCCCCCCCCCCCCCAACACACACACAGGGACACTACCCCACACCCCCAAGTAAGGGCACACTGCAATGTGGTCCCTGGGGGTCCTCCCTCTTCAAGCCCCCCCTATAGCATCTACTCCTTTCTAGGATCCCCCCCCCCCAAACCCCCCTATTTACCGGCTCCTGCCCTGCCCCACCCTCATTTCATATGCATGTCCCCCTCGCCCTGACCCTTGGCAGTGCCACCCTGGCACTCGAGCACCCTTGTGTTGGCAGCCAGGCAGTACTCCTGCCAGATTGGCAGTGCCATCTGGGCACCTTGGCAGTGCCAGGCTGCAGTGCCAAGGTGCCAGCTGGGCAGTGCCAGGTTGCACGCATTCCAGGGGGAGGGCCAGGGATCCACCCTGCACTTGCCCTGACCACCCAGGGGTCTCTGATGCCCCGGGAACACGCTGGGTGCCGTTCCACCTGGTCCACGTTTGTGTGGACCAGCACTGATCTATGTCCGGCTGCAGCCTCCCTGGGGAGGCCAAAGAATCGAGGGAGGTTGTTGGATCCCATAGAGGAAGGTCGTAAGCTGGTTTACGACCAACTTCAGGGAGCAGCGCTTTGTCATGCCCATTTGAGACGGAGTCCTGACTGCGGTGAATCCCGCGAGGTGCGGAGGGTGTTGGGAGGCTCACTGCAGGCCTCTCCAGCGATCCTCCGGCCACGTTGTGCTCTCGCTTGAACGCAACATTGCCGGAGAATCACGCCCATGACTCTATTCTCCTGAGAGAGCAGATGGGGCCACAATTTAAATTCTTGACTGAAAGATGGGCCCTCCACAACAGCAAGCTTGATGTAATATCAACTTAAACATAACATTTTAATCTATTACTCTAGTTATACAGAAAACCTGACTGAAGCTGAGCCCCAATCTAAATGTCACAATTTCTTGATCTTCATTCTCAGTACATTCATTTTTGAATCAGTTTAAGATTATATCAAGTAGAATCTGGTTAAGTTCCACACGGTCTTTCCTTCTGGGCCGCAGGAAAAACATGCTGTAAAATACCCAGTGATGAATAAATCTCAACATTCATTCTCCCTATAGTGCCAGCCTGGGTTATGTGCTCAAATCTCTGGAGTGATACTTGAATCCACAATCTTCTGCCTAAAATATGCCACATTTTGAGTTTTGGCTGATGGTTTCGTAATATTTTATCAGCTCAAAAAAAAGAATTATGGGCTGTGTGCTTCGCTGGCTAGAACAGCATTTATTGCCCGTCCCGAGTTGCCCTTGAGAAGGTGGTGGTGAGCTGTATTCTGGAGCCGCTGCAATCCTGGAGGTATAGGCACACCCACTGTGCTGTTAGGGAGGGAGTTCCAGGATTTTGACCCAGTGACAGTGCAGGAACAGCGATATATTTCCAAGTCAGGATGTTGCGTGACTTTAAAAAAAAATAATCTTTATTGTCACAAGTAAGCTTACATTAACACTTAGTATGAAAAGCGCCTAGTCGCCACATTTCGGTACACAGAGGGAGAATTCAGAATGTCCAATTCACCTAACAGCGCATCTTTCGGGACTTGTGGGAAGAAATCGGAGCATCCGGAGGAAACCCACGGAGAACGTGCAGACTCCGCACAGACAGTGACCCAAGCTGGGAATCGAACCTAGGATCTTGGCGCTGCGAAGCAACAGTGCCAGCCTGGAGGGGAACCTCCAGGTGGTGGTGTTCCCATGTATCTGCTGCCCTGTCCTTTAAGGGTAGTGGGCTTGGGTTCGGAAGGGCTACCTATGGAGCCTTGGTGAGTTCCTGCAGTGCATTTTGTAGATGGTACACACTGATTCCAGTGGAGGGAGTGAATGTCCCCGGAAGGGGTACTAACCAGGTGAGCTGTTTTGTCCTGGATGGTTGAGCTTCTTGAGTGTTGTTGGAGCTGCCCTCATCCAGGAAAGTGGAGAGTATTCCATCACACTCCTGACTTGTGCCTTGTAGAGATGGAAGCCAGTCTTTGGGGAGTCGGGACGTGAGTTACTCGCCTCTTGCAGCCACAGTATTTATATGGCTAGTCCAGATGGATTTCTGGCCAATGGTAATCCCCAAGTCGTTTGTGCTCTGACCACAACTCTAGAGATGAGAATGGGAAGGGAAGAAAAGTTCCCTTAAAAACAGATTTTTCTCATGTTATGAGTACAATGAAATGACCGGAGCTTGGCATTTCTTAAATGATCTGAAGCAGAAGTGGAAGTGCTGTCACCTCAAAGACTGAAATTGTTTGAACTTCTGCCAGGGAGTTCAGGGTCTGTGATAATTATCGGAAGTGCTTCAGGAGAGAGAATCTGCTGGGTTACACACACCATACTGAGATAACACTGTGCTGAATTGAAGTAGAAAATCAGTTTGAAAACAATTCAGCCATAACCCCACTTTTTCTTTTTAATGGTATCCTATATAGTTGCAGTTGAAACCACCAGTTTTTACAGGCACATTGCGTTTCAAGAGACTCTATATTTGTTTATTTTCCATTGTCTAAAGATCAAGAGGACATTTGTTTCAAGAGAAGAGGTTTTTGAGACAGCGCAGCATTCAGCAAGTCATAGGCTGCAGATTGTGGAATAAACATTCAGGTGGGATCTGTTTATTGTTGCAGGATTTTACTGCATGTTGTTCCTGTGGCTCTGAAAGGAAGCTGATGTGAAATGCAACCAGACTCGTATTTGTTGGAATCTTAAATTGAATGTCTTAACCCTTTTGTCAAAAAATGGTAACATTTTAAATTGGGGTTCTGTTTCCGTCAAGATTTCTGTACAACTGGAGCGGATGTTTAGATTGATTTTTAACTTCAGACTTGCTGTTTGTCTTCAGTCGTGTTCCAGCTTTGTGTCACCATTATTAATTTCACCGTGATTGCTAAGTTTTCTATATTTTGATATACATTTGACAGATGCTGTCTTCCGCATTCCCCTTTCACACTTTTTAATATACTAGATCTTTGTGACCAGCAAGACAATGTTGCAAAAGATGTTTGCTGCCTTTGAACTAAATTTCTACTATGTCAATTTTAAAAGTTATTTTACAAAAATGTTGCTATTGAAACAGATAAATTACGGTTGCCAGCAGGCTGGTTGCTTTAATTTCTATTGGCCGCAGATGAATCCTGTCATCCTTTCCACTTGTATTTTATTTTCATTTCATTTCTATCATATTAAATGCTGAAAGTCAAAACTGGGTGAAATTAGTTCATTTTACATATTGCAGCCAAATAATGTTTTGGTGAACAATAGCTGGTTTCCAATCCAGGCACGCCCAATTAATTTTATTTCTGAAGGGATGAATCGGTCTTGCAATAATTTATTGGCATTCTTCGGATCTGGGTTACATAGATTTGAATAACCATTGAATACATCATATTGACTCTTCACTGGACAAAGATTGCATGAATAGCAAATGGGGGTAGGTTTCTGTTTTGGGTGCATTCGCAAGAATGTGTGCAAATTGCATCCTCATTGTTATGTTGGATTTTGAGAAGTACGTTTTTGCACAAATTTATTGACAGCTCACCAGATGCAAAATCTGCAATGATCGGGCAGTATAATAAATTAGAAAAAAAAACTTGATTTTTGAAAAATATTCCTTGACGTGTATAAGAGTGGTAACCAGTTTGATTAATATAGTTAAAGATGGATTTATCCCCCACGATAACTTATGAGGAAAGGTTATAGAGGTTATCCACTGGAGTTTAGAAGAGTAAGAGACAGTTTGATCAAAAACTTTTAAGATCCTGAGGAGCATTGACAGGGTGGATGTGGAGTGGAGTGTTTCCTCTTGTCAGAGAATCTAGAACTACTGGTCACTGTTTAAAAATAAGGGTTCGCTCATTTAAGATGAGATGAGGAGAAATTGATTTTCTCGAGGGTCATGAGTCTTTGAAATTTCTTCCTCAAAAGATGGTGGAAGCAGAATCTGGATACTGTTAAGGCAGAGCCCTTAATTGCCCTTAATGACACCTTGCGGTGCACAAAATGGCTGGTGTACCTGACTGTGTTGTAAGAGTGACTGCACTTGATGTGAAGTATCTTGAGTCATCCTGAGACATATGGGGCACAATCTTCCGACCTCATTCGCGGCTGGGGTTTTCCAGTGCTGTCGCGAGTTAATGGAGTTTTGGCTGGAACGCCAAATTTTCCATTCTCGCCTGCAACAGGTCCCACCTCAGATGGGACCGGAGAATCTTGCCGAGGGTGTTATATAAATACAAAACTGGGGAAATCAAATGTTTGACGTTGACTTTGTTTACTCACAGTATTGACAGCGAGAACCCCCAGTTCAGACTAATACTGGCCAGACAAAAAGGTAAAATATATTCTACATTGGCCAAGCAAGGTGCCTTTATCCTTGTCTTAGATTTTCTCCCCACCCCCACCCCCCCACACATACCACAGATTTCTGCTTTCAGTTGTACTTGGCAACTCCACCAGAATTATGAATGGTTTGTTCTGTGTGCCCCACACCCTTGAGAAACTGGAATAAGATTGGTAAAGCTTGTTGCACATTATGCTGTGTGAATGAGATAGGTGGTTTTGATAGAAATTTTGGTATCTATATTCCAACACTAATTGAATTAGTGATTGCAAATGAAGTCACTTAAATACCCTGCTGAGCATTGTGCCAAATCATCGGTGCAGACAGACATGAAGTATGTGCAAAGCACAGGCTTCCTTTTTAATTGCGCTTCATTGAAGTGGTTATTAAATACTGCATGCTGATTAAGAGAAAAAGTGAGAATATTTGGCACAAACCTGTGCTTAATCTCTATTCCCCATAGTTTGAACCAGCGTTTATTGTCCATCCTTAACTGCCCTTGAGAAGGTGAGCTGTCGTCTTTAACCACTAGTGTCTGTCATATAGGGGCATTAACAATGCTATTAGGAAGGAAGTTCCAGGTTTATGACCCAGTGACAGTGAAGGAATGGTGATATAAGGTGGAGTTGAATGCCTTTCCCATGATAAGTTTGGAGAGGGCATTTAATCAGGCAGAATGGTGCAGGATGGGAGACCTTGCCACCCACCTGCCTCTGCCCCAATTCAGTTGGGGACAAGAAGGCCTGAGGACGGCCTTCCTGCCCCACCATCAACTGTGGCCCTTAGTAAGCATTAATTGCTGACTTCAGCACATCATTCAACCATTGGTATTCAACCAGTGGTGAATGGGGAACCAGCACAGCAGGAGACCGAAAAGAATGGTCTTCAGGGCGCAGCGAAACTTGTTCGAAAGGCACTCAGCATTGGGAACAATGTGCCCTGTTGTGAGTCATCCCCACCCTTGCTGATAACCTCCCTCCCTCTCCTGCAACAGTCACCTTGAGACCTCCCATGCTTCCTTCTCTCACTCACCTGTAAGAAGTCTTACGACACCAGGTTAAAGTCCAACAGGTTTGTTTCAAACACAAGGGGCAAAATTCTCCGCCCCCCACGACGGGTGGGAGAATAGCGGGAGGGCCTTCCCGACATTGTTGCCGCCCTCCCGCTATTCTCCCACCCCCCCGCCGAAGTCCCGACCCGAATCGCTGCCGCCGTTTTTTTACGGCCGGCAGCGATTCACAGCTGTTAGATGGGCCGAAGTCCCAGCCCTTTCCGCCGTTTTCACGAACGGCAAACACACCTGGTCTTGCCGTTCGTAAAAACGGCGTCACAAACTCGCTTTTTATAACCATGGCACCGATTGGCACGGCAGTACCACGGCCGTGCCAAGGGTGCCATGGGCCCGCGATCGGTGGGCACCGATCGCGGGCAGCGGGCCCGATGCCCGCGCACTACTTGTCCTTCCGCCGCCCCGCAGTATCCATTCGCGGGGCGGCTGAGGGGCAACCCGGCCCGCGCATGCGCGGGTTTCGCGCAAAAACGCGATGACGTCACCCGCGCATGCGCGGGTTGGAGTCTTCCAAACTGCGCATGCGCGGCTGACGTCATATGACGCGTCAGCCGGCGCTAACTCCGGTAAGCGGGCTTAACGATTTTCGTTAAGCCCGTCTTGCCGGAGCCTACGGCGTCGGGCTGCTAGCCCCGACCGGGGACCAGAATCGGTCCCCCGTCGGGAAGGGGCGCGCTGCCGTAAAACCCGCCCGGGTTTTACGGCAGCTTTACGATTTCTCCCGTTTTGGGAGAATCTCGCCCAAGCTTTTGGAGCACTGCTCCTTCCTCAGGTGAATGAAGAGGTACGTTCCAGAAACATTTATATAGACAAAGTCAGAGATACCAGCCAATGCTTGGAATGCGAGCATTTGCAGGTAATCAAATCTTTACAGATCCAGAGACAGGGGGTAACCCCAGGTTAAAGAGGTGTGAATTGTCTCAAGTCAGGACAGGTTAAAGAGGTGTGAATTGTCTCAAGCCAGGACAGTTGGTAGGATTTTGCAAGTCCAGGCCAGATGGTGGGGGGTGAATGTAATGCGACATGAATCCAAGATCCCGGTTGAGGCCGCACTCATGCGTACGGAACTTAGCTATAAGTTTTTGCTCGGCAATTCTGCGTTGTCGCGTGTCCTGAAGACCGCCTTGGAGAACGCTTACCCGGAGATCAGAGGCTGAATGCCCTTGACTGCTGAAGTGTTCCCCGACTGGAAGGGAACATTCCTGCCTGGTGATTGTCGCACGATGCCCGTTCATTAGTTGTCGCAGTGTCTGCATGGTCTCGCCAATGTACCACGCTTCGGGACATCCTTTCCTGCAGCGTATGAGGTAGACTACATTGGCCGAGTCGCACGAGTATGTGCTGTGTACCTGGTGGATGGTGTTTCCTCGTGTAATGGTGGTATCATTATGAAGCCTGATTAGGAGTCAAGGGGCGTTGATTACTTACTTTTGAAGCTTAACTGGCGTGTGAGTCATCTCAGACAATCTCAGCTCTATTTAAGTAAAGAGCTTCAAAGAGCACTCACAGTGAGCTTTTCGCACAAGCAGAGGGAGAGGCCACATCAGGAGTGAGGCAGAGAGTGAGTTTTAAACTTTAGAATTTAGAATTTAGAACAGTACAGCACAGAACAGGCCCTTCGGCCCTCTATGTTGTGCCGAGCAATGATCACCCTACTCAAACTCACGTATCCACCCTATACCCGTAACCCAACAACTCCCCCTTAACCTTACTTTTCAGAACACTACGGGCAATTTAGCATGGCCAATCCACCTAACCCGCACATCTTTGGACTGTGGGAGGAAACCGGAGCACCCGGAGGAAACCCACGCACACACGGGGAGGAGGTGCAGACTCCACACAGACAGTGACCCAGCCGGGAACCGAACCTGGGACCCTGGAGCTGTGAAGCATTGATGCTAACCACTATGCTACCGTACTGCCCCCTTAAACTTTGGAAGTTTAAGCAGAGTGGGAATTCAGTGGAAGGTGGGAAGAGGTGCATTTTGCTTTTTCTCTTTGGTTTGTAACTTTTACATCTTCAGGCAGTGCTCTTGCCGTACTGCCGTGCGGAGGGTATAAGGAGAGAGCCGATTGATAAGTAGTGGGTAAGGTTGGGAAGCCTTTACAACTTTTATCACTTATAGTTGAAAATATGTTTTGTGGTTTATTAACTGTAAGGGATAGAATTGGTAATGACAAGGAAAAAAGGGCCATAGAAAATTGGATATAATCTAATATTAGGCATCTTCTAAAGCTTTAATTTAAAAGGGTACATCATGGCAGGATAGCACAAAGCCTTTGTTGCTCATCTTGCTCTATGTGGGAAGATGGGGCAATTTCCAGTGTCCAGGGCCAGCACCTGTGCAGGAAATGTCTCCAGCTACAGCTCCTGGGAAGTCCAAGTTTTGGAGCTGGAGCAACGGCTAGGGACACTGTGGAGCATCCATGCAGCGGAGAGTGTCATGGACATCGAGTATAGAGAGGTGATCACACCGCAGGCTCAGACTGCACAGGCAGGAAAGGAATGGGTGGCCACCAGGCAGAGCAAAAGAGCTCGGCAGGTAGTGCAGGAATCTCCTGCAAAACAGATATACCGTTTTGGATACTGTTGAGGGGAATGACCTCTCAGGGGAAAGCAACAGCCAAATTACAGTATGGGGGAAAGCAACAACTGCCAAATTACAGTATGGGGGAAAGCAACAACCGCCAAATTACACTACAGTTGGTTCTGCTACAGAGGGGAGGAGTAAAATGTGCGGAAATGCAATAGTTATAGGGGATTTGATTGTAAGGGGAAGAGATACGCGTTTCTGTGGCCGCAAATGAGACTCCAAGATGATATGTTGGCTCTCTAGTGCTAGGGTGTAGGATGTCTCAGAGAGGTTACACGTCATTCTGGAGGGGGAGAGTGAACAGCCAGTGGTTGTGGTACACATCAATACCAATGACAAAGGTAAAAAAGGGGATGAGCTCCTGAAAGCAGAATATAGGGAGTTAGGAAGGAAGTTGCTCCTCAAAGGTGGTGACCTCAGGCTTACTACCAGTGCCACGTGCTAGTCAGAGTAGAAATAATATGATATATCAAACAAATACGTGGCTGAAGAGAGAGAGTGAGGGTGGAGGGTTTCAGATTCCTGGGATATTGGGAACGGTTCTGGAGGAGGTAGGAACTGTACAAACTGGATAGGTTACACCTGGACAGGACTTGGACTGATGTCCTTGTGGTGATACTTGAAAGAGTGGTTGGGGAGTGTTTAAACTAATACGGCAGGGGAATGGGAACCTATGTAATGATTCAGAGCAGGGGGAAATCAAGAATAAGAGAAAAACACAGCAAGGAGAATAATAAAAGTGATGGGCAGAGAAATCAAGGGCCTGTGTCAGATAATGACACTCTTTAAAAAAAATAGTAGGGATGGGACAAGGAATATTGAAAGGACTAGCCTTAAGGTTTGTAACTGAACATGGGGTGCATTCGAAACAAAATGGATGAATTAGTTGCGCGATAGATGTAAAGCGGTGTGATATAGTTGGGATTATTGAGACATGGCTTCAGGTGACCAAGGATGGTAACTAAACATTGAGGGCTAATCAGTTTTTAGGAAGGACTGACAGAATGGAAAAGGTGGTGGGGTTGCATTGTTGATTTTAAAGAAGATATTGATACAGTATTGAGGTAAAATATGGTCCAGATGATGTGGAATCTGTCTGGGTCAAGTTAAGAAACATCAAGGGGCAAAAAACATTCATAAGGGTGGTATGCAGACCACCAAACTAAGTGGTAATGTTGGGAATAGCATTAGACAGGAAATCCGATGCATGTGATAAAGGAACATCTGGAATTATGGGTGACTTTAATCTGCCTATAGATTGGCTGAGTCAAATTAGTCACAGTACAATAGAAGAGGAATTTCTGGAGTGTATACGGGATGGTTTTCTGGACCAGTATGTGCAGGAACCAGCAAGGGAACAGGCCATCTTGGACTGGGTGTTGTGCAATGGGAAAGGATTATTTGGCAATCGAGTTGTGAGAGAACCCTTGGGGATGAGTGACCATAATATGGTAGAATTCTTTATCAAGGTGGATAGTGAGGTCGTTGATTCTGAGACCAGGGTCCTGAACCTTAATAAAGGTAACTATGATGGTCTGAAGCATAAGCTGACTATGACGGACTGAGAAACATTACTGAAAGGAAGGTCAGCGGAGAGGCAATGGCAGGTATTCAAGGAATGAAGAGGTGAACTCCAAAAGTTGTTTATTCCTATTTGGAGCAAGAGTAGAAAGGGAACTGTGGTCAAACCATGGCTTACAAGGGAAATTAGAGATAGTATTAGATTCAAAGAAGATGCAGACAAGTTAGCAAGAAAAGCAATAGACCTGAGGATTGGGAAGCGTTTAGAAATTCAGCAAAGATAGACCAAGGGATTGATTAAGTAGGTAAGAAACAACTTTGAAAAGAAGCTTGCAGGAACATCAAAAACGGAGTGTAAACATTTTATAGATCTGAAAAGAGAAAAAGATTGATTTAAAAACAGTGGGCGGCATGGTGGCGCAGTGGTTAGCACTGCTGCCTCAAGGCGCTGAGGACCTGGGTCTGGACCCGGCCCTGAATCACTGTCTTTGTGGAGCGTACACATTCTGTGGGTCTCATTGCCACAACTCAAATAGATGTGCAAGGTAGGTGGATTGGCCACATTAAATTGTCCCTTCATTGGAAAAATTAAAACAAAGATTAATTAAAAACGTATGTAGGCCTCTTATAGTCAGAAACAGGGGAATTCATAACTAGGAACAAAGAAATGGCAGGAACTAAATTTGTACTTTGCTTCTGTCTTCACAAAGGGAGACATGGATAATGCACCGGACGTTCTGAGAAAGACAAGTTTTGCTGAGGAGGTGAAGGAAATTAGTATTCCGGGGAAATTAATGGGATTGGAGGTGGACAAAGTCTCCACTGCCTGACGATCTTCATTCCAGAGTGTTTAAGGAAATGGTCCGAGAAATAATAGATCCATTGTTGGTCATTTTACAAAATTCCTTGGACTCTGGTATGGTTCCTACAAATTGAAGTGGCTGCCTGCCTGCTTGAGTCAGCATGCTGCTGGCTTTGTCTCCATGTTCGTAAAAGGTCCCCCGTATCTAGCGGAGCACGTTCACTGCTTTCCCAGTGGAGAGCAGGTGAAAGTCCATCTGCAGCTTTTTCCTCTCCACCAGTAGTTCCACACTTGGGTGTGTCTATGTTTACAAGGACCACTGGCGCCCCTTCCAGCACACCGCTAACCATGACGTACCGTCCTGTGTGTAACCATCCTCGTCATTGTAAATGCTGTCCTCTTATTGAGCAGTATGTCCACCCCCCCTAGCCCTTGTCTCATAGTACGATTGGTAAGTCTGTCCCACCCAGCTCTTTCTTACCTGCTGTCGGTTCTCCTCCCTGAAGGAAGACTATGTCGACTCTCAGACTTTTCAGATGGGCGAAGACTCTGAATCTTTCACCGGGCCATTAAGTCCCCTCACGTTCCAGGTGACTATTCTGATGGAGAGTTTCTGTCTCTCTCTCTCTCTCTCTCTCTCTCTCTCTCTCTCTCCTCCTCCCCCCCCCCCCCCCCCCCCCCCCCCCCCCCCCCGGCACAGGGTCAACCATACTTACCTTGTGGATGCACCCCTGCACTCTGGGGTTTCCCTTTTTAAAGGGGCCATCTAAGATGTCGCCATACCCACCATCTGGCTGCGCCCCTGCACTCCGTGGTTTCCTTTAGTCCAGGGTTACCCAAGATGGTCGCCATCATTGTGTATGACATGTGGATGCTCCCCTGCACTCTGGGGCTTCCCTTTTTGGGGGCCTGTCCAGGATGGCTGTTTCCAGCGCCATTGTTTCCGTTGTCGCCATGTATGATCTGTAATAGCCAGCTTTCTACGCCCTAGCCTCCGACAGCTCCCCTGGGCCTATCCGCCCCCCCATCCCCCAAACACCCCTGCACCTCACCCCCCCCCCCCCCCACCCCCCCTTGCCTCTCCCCCCTCCTTTTCCCCACATCTATGAGTTTTCTTCCTCCCTTCTACCAGGCACTCTCTCACTGCTGGAGTTGCTGCCTTTCCAGCCTGTGTCTACACATTAAACCGTCTGCTTCTGATGGTGCGGTGAAGTACAACCCCTTTCCCTGCAAAGTCACCCAAAATTTGGCGGGGTATAGCACCCCAAACTGCACCTGGCTTTTATATAGCGCCACCTTGGCTGCGTTGAATTCCACCCAGTTCTTGGTCAGGTCCCCCAATGTCCTGGTGCACACTTATCGAGTACCCCTCTCACTTACAGGGCCATGCGTGCCTTGCCCAATTCAGGATCTGTTCCCGGTCTTGGTACCGGTGCACTTTCATGAATATGGCCCACTGCTGTTCCCCAACTTTAGGCCTTGGCCGGAGTGGCCTGTGGACTCTGTCCCCTTCTGTGGGCTTGGAGAAGCTTTCCCCTCTAACCAGCTTGCCCAGTAGCTGGACCACGTACTCCATAGGGTTCCTGCATCAGTACCCTCCAGTAGGTTCACAATGTAGAGGTTTTGACGGTGCAACCGGTTTTCTTGGCCCTTGACCCTACCCTTCCGCATACCTTGCGTTGCCACCAACCTTGCCATCTCCGCCTCTAATGAGTTGCTCTGGTCATCCAGCCTTCTCCAGCGCCGCCTGATTGTCGTCTCCTGTGTCTCCAGTCGCTGCTCTGCCTTATTCAGCGGCACTTGAAAGTGGACCAGTAACTCCACTACTGCCGCTTTCACCGTTGTTATCATTTCTAATTTGATGGCATCTCTGTTCAATAGGAGCTCCTGTGTTAGGAGGTCCATCCATTCGTTTATCGGTGGGTAGCCCAGTGTGTGCGGCCGATTCCTTGTCGCCCCGCATGTTCGTCGTCGCTTCAGTCTTCCTCTTCAGGATTTTACTGATTCTGCCCTCCTTTCTGCTCATTATGGCAACCTCGGGTGGGTTTAGTGGCTTATTTTGGGGCTAAAATGTCTAATTTCAAGTTTCCAGGCGGGGGACCACCGTCCCTGCATCTGCTCAGCACATCCTCGTCATCAGAGGTCCGTGTTACTGATTTTTAAAGTGATGATTGTGGGAGTTAAGAAGACACGGCCATGCAAATGGTGCAGAATTTATTGTGGAGAGTGAGATCCGAGTGATGTTTCCCATTCCGTAGTTGTTTTAATGTTCTTGAGTATGATTTCTTTTTATTAAAAATAAATTTTGAGCACCCAGTTCTTTTTTTTCCAATTAAGGGGCAATTTACCGTGGCCAATCCACCTACCCTGCACATCTTTGGGTTGTGGGAGTGAGACCCACACAGATACGCAGAGAATGTGCACACTCCACATAGACAGTGACCCAGGGCTGGGATCGAACCCGGGTCCTCAGCGCCATGAGGCAGCAGTGCTAACCACTGCGTCACCATGCCGTCCCCTTGAGTATGATTTCTGGGACAATATTTAATTTTCACAGAAACCACATTGGAGTGTTACAATGAGCCTACTTGTGACATTAATAAAGATTATTATTAAGTCAAAGTTTTTCTTCTGGAACTCTTGGGGATTTCCGATTTTAAAAAAAAGCTGCATTTTATGAGGGGACTGAAAGAGGAAATTGGCAAGCTGGAGTGATCAAAGAAACTCTGTGTAGAAGCTAAAGCTTTGTGCATTGCACGTGGCTGTATATAGCAAACCAAAATCTTAATTTCTAATTCTTCTGGATAAAGTGATGTACAGTTATTTGCTTTTCTTGTGCTCATCCCCCCCCCCCCCCCCAGCAATGCCACACAGCATTGACACCGACGAGAAACTGGCAGCAACTTACACTGCCGTCTCTTTTTTTTATTTCATGGGGCGTGTGTGTTCATGGAATGATAGAATTTACAGTGCAGATGGAGGTCATTTGGCCCATCGAGTGTGCACTGCCCTTGGAAAGAGCACCCTATTTAAACCCACAACTCCACCCTATCTTCATAACCCAGTGACACCACCTACCCTTTTTGGACACTAAGGGCAATTTAGCACGGCCAATCCACGTAACCTGCACCTCTTTGTAGGAGGAAACCGGAGCACCCGGAGGAAACCCACGCAGACACAGCGAGAACATGCAGACTCCTCACAGACAGTGACTCAAGACGCGAATCGAACCTGGGACCCTGGAGCTGTGAAGCAGGAGTGCTAACCACTGTCCTACCATGCCCCCCGAATTGCGGGCAAGGCGGCATTTATTGCCTATCCCTAATCGCCCTTGTGAAGGTGGTGGTATGCGGTCGACTTTTACCACTGTAGTCCTTTAAGTGTAAGAACACCCACAGTGCCCTGCCTTTCTAATGTTATCGCTTGACAACTAGCTGCTGCTACAAAGCGCTCAGGAGTAATATTCCCTCTCTCTGATTCTTGCCTCCCCTTTTGCTCCCCTCCCCATTAATTTATTCCAAAGCCACTGTAAGTCCTGTGGTATTTAGGGTTGATAAACGTTCATTACTTTAGATTGCCATGCCGCATTAAACATACACAGTGGAGGTAAATTCCAGCCATCGGACTCCAAACCTGAACCTTCTGATAGCAGACGTGAGCAGGGCGATTTACCATTTTGTTCTGTTGTTTGTCGTCGACAGCACTGTGGAATTTGGACCATAATTCAAAAAGGGCAGACTCTCGAGAACTGGCAACCGAGATATTGAGCTGCATTTAAACTAGAGCTTATTTGAGTTGGTGTTTGTCAGCCAGCACTTGCATTCATGCTGTCAAATCTATCTCTCTTATATCAGCAGCATACTCAACGCACCCACAAATAATTAAGTCCATAGGTCTGCCACTGGCGTAAGTGGGCCAGATTTAGCAAGTTAATTAAGCGTTTGCATGTGGATGCTAATCTCCTGAAATCTGAGCTAAAGAACTGCCAGTATAAAGGTGGCTTTTCAAGCGGAAGTCGTTCTTGCTGCCTGTCCACGATATAGCACATGTCTGTCATGAGTTTGAAATATTGTATTTGAAAATGTCACACTTTGTCACACAGGCAAAGGATCTGTTACGCTTTCACCTGATTGGCTCAAATGTCTACTCTCGGGTTTTAAAATATGATTAAAATGAAGGATTCTAGTTATTTCATTTAATTCCTATTGGCCTTCATGATCCCCAAGGGATTTACCCAACTGCTAATCTTTCGAGAGAAACTTCCCTCAGCAACACCGCCGAAGGTCTAGGTTAGGTTTTGAATCGGGGTCCTTACAGAGAGTAACAGGCCAGAGACTATAATGGGTCATATTAAGCCCAGCTCCATTGAACAGCTACATATTTTAAAAAATAATCTTTATTGTCACAAGTAGGCTGACATTAACACTGCAATGAAGTTACTGTGAAAAGCCCCTAGTCACCACACTGTGGCGCCTGTTCGGGTACAGGGAGGGAGAATTCAGAATGTCCAAGTTACCTAACATCACGTCTTTCAGGACTTGTGGGAGGAAACCGGAGCACCCGGAGGAAACCCACGCAGGCACAGGGAGAATGTGCAGATTCCGCACAGACAGTGACCCAAGCTGGGAATCAAACCTGGGATCCTGGTGCTGTGAAGCAATAGTGCTAAGCACTGTGCTATCGTGCCGCCCATATTGGCCTCTGCTCCATTGCTATGGTCTACCTTTGAACTGTGCCATAGGAAATCAGGCAGTCTGTAATATATTTCTGCAGCGTCATTATGAGCATTTGTAATGTCCTATATAAATTTGTTCATTATCTCTATTACAGATATTGAGATAACAGGCCCATAATTTACAGCTCCGTAGCAGACTCATATTTAACGTGAAACATTGGGCTGGATTCACCGATTTTCAGGCTATGTCCGGAGGATCCGTGGCATTTTACGTCAAACAAATGAGCGCCACCCCAGCACCGAATCCGACCGGTGAGTGGCTAGCAGCCACGCCACGTAAAATAGCCGGAGGATTGCCGGGTCTGTGGACGCGCATGCGCACGGCGATGACCTGCAACGGTCGCGTCGTACAACATGGCGCCGACCGTGCGCGGACCTGACCTGCCAGGTAGTGCCCTCCTGGACACCCCTGGCTATCCCCAACCAGTTCCCCCAGCTCTCGCCGAAGCCCCCCTGGCCCGCCCACAAACTCTGTTTCTGTCTCCATAGATGCTGCCAGACCTGCTGAGTTTTTCCAGCACTTTATTTTGATTTCAGATTTTCGGCATCTGCAGTATTTTGCTTTTATTTGACATTAATTTACATGATCACAATGTTTGCATTCATTCACGTTGTGAAGTCATCCACTTTGGTAGGAAAACCAGAAAGGCAGCATATTTCTGAAACGGTGAGTGGTTGGGAAGTGTTCCTGTCCAAAAAGGAACTGGATGTCCTTGTTCACAGGTCACTGAAAACTAACATACAGATGCAAAAACAAACATTTAGAAAGACAAATTGTGTGTTGGCCTTTATTGCAAAAGGCTTTGTGTACAGGAGTAAAGATGTCTTGCTGCAATTGCATAGAGCCTTGGTACAAATGCATCTGGAGTATTGTGCACGGTTTTGGTCTCCTATTGGAATGAAATGAAAATTGCTTATTGTCACAAGTAGGCATCAAATGAAGTTACTGTGAAAAGCCCCTCATCGCCACATTCCGGCGCCTGTTCGGGGAGGCTGGTACGGGAATTAAACCAGCGCTGCTAGTCTGCATTGGTCTGCTTTAAAAGCCAGCTATTTAGTCCAGTGTGCTAAACCAGCCCCATCTAAGGAACAATGTATTTGCCACAGAGGGAGTCGTACAACGGAGGTTCCCCAGACTAATCCCCGGGATGGCGGGATTGTCTTCCATGGAAAGATTGAGGAAACTGGGACTGTACTCTCTTAGTTTTGAAGAATGGGAGATGATCTAATTTCAACTAAATTACAGGAGTGAGAGGGTGGATGTAGTTTTCCCTGGCTGGTGAACCATGGGAAACAATCTCAGAATATGGGGCAGGCCATTTAAAACTGAGACAGGGAGGGATTTCTTCTTTCCAGTGGGTGGTGAATTCTCTACCCCAGATGGCTGTGGAGGTTGAATCATTGACCATATTAAAGACAGAAATCAATTTGATTTCTGGATACTAATGACATCAAGGAATATGGGGCGCGATTCTCCCATATGGGGAGAAATCGTAAGGCTGGCGTCAAATCCGGGCGGGTTTGACGCCAGCCCCCCCCTTCCCGACCGGGAACCGATTCTGGTCCCCGGTCGGGGCTAGCATGCCGACGCCGTAAACCCCGGCATCGCGTGCTTAACGAATTTTGTTAAGCCCGCTTGCCAGAGTTAGCGCCGGCTGACGCGTCATATGACGTCAGCCGCGCATGCGCGGATTGGAAGACTCCAACCCGCGCATACGCGGATGACGTCATTGCGCATTTGCGCGAAACCCGCGCATGCGCGGGCCGGGATGCCCCTCAGCCGCCCCGCGAAGTGATACAGCGGGGCGGCGGAGGGACAAAGAGTGCGCGGGCATCGGGCCCGCTGCCCGCGATCGGTGCCCACCGATCGCGGGCCCATGGCACCCTTGGCACGGCCGTGGTACGGCCGTGCCAATCGGTGCCATGGTTTTAAAAATCGAGAGTTTACGGCCGTTTTTACGAACGGCCAGACCAGGTGTGTTTGCCGTTCGTAAAAACAGCCGTAAAGGGCTGGGAACTCGGCCCATCGATCAGCTGAGAATCGCTGCCGGCCGTAAAAAAATGGCGGCAGCGATTCGTATCGGGAGTCGGGCGTGGGGGGGGGAGAATAGCGGGAGGGCGTCGGAACAGCGTGGCCGTAAAATTTTACGAGCCACGCTATTCTCCGCACCGTCGGGAGTGCGGAGAATCTCGCCCATGGGGTTAGTTGGGGAAAAATGGCACAGAGGTAGATCATTGGCCATCATTGCAGTAAATGCAGGAGCAGGCTCAATGGGCTGTACAGCGTATTCCTCTATTTTCTATATTCCTATGCATAACACTGTTTGAACATCAGGCATAGATCCTATCCCTATAACCCCACCTAATCTTTGGACAGTTAGGGGCAATTTAGCATAGCTAATCCAACTCCATCTACAAGTAGGGGCTGTTTAGCTCACTGGGCTAAATCGCTGGCTTTGAAAGCAGATCAAGCAGGCCAGCAGCACGGTTCGATTCCCGTAACAGCCTCCCCGAACAGGCGCCGGATTGTGGCGACTAGGGGCTTTTCACAGTAACTTCATTTGAAGCCTACTCGTGACAATAAGCGATTTTCATTTCAAGTTTGCTGACAATACGACCATAGTGGGCTGGATCTTGAATAACGACGAGTCAGAATACCATTCTTTCTCATCAGTGATATTCCTATAGTTGTTCAAACAGCAATCACTCTGAGGGAAATCCAAAGCAAAAAGAGATGAAATTTATCTCGCACTCCATTGTAAGAAACCCTGGGTAAAGGATTACATGGAGAACCTTCCTCTGCTGGTTGCACAATAGAATAATAGAATCCCTACAGTGCAGAAGGGGGCCATTTGGCCCAGCAAGTCTGCACCGACCCTTTGAATGAGGTACCCCATTTATGCTCCCCCACCCACTCCGCCCTATCCCTGTAACTGCAGAACCTAACCTGCACATCCCTGGACACTAAGGGGCAATTAAACATGACCAATCCACCTAACCTGCACATCTTTGTACTCGGGGAGGAAACTGAAGCAGCCGGAGGAAATCCATGGAGACACGGGGAGAAAGGGCAAACTCCACACAGACAGTCACCCGAGGCCGGAATTGAGCCCAGGACCCTGGCGCTGTGAGACAGCAGTGCTAACCACTGTGACACCGTGCCACTCGGAAACAGCAGTTTCTTAATGTCTTAGTGTGTTAGCGTTGTGCAGAAAGTTGGATTCCCTGCCATTTTCGATACCATCTACAAAAAGCCTGTACATTAAATATTTAAACATATTTACCTTCTGGTGAACCCTTGCAGCTACTGAAAATGTTGTTTTCTTGAGAATAAAATATAATAACTGATGCCAGTTTATTCTGCTGCACTCATGTTTTTTGAGGTCCTGTCATTTCAGATTTGGGGTGTCTCAAAGTTGCATTTCACCAGTAAATAACCTATACCATGTCACAAGGTTCAACAGTGCACAGTAAAGAAAGCACCTATGGCTTTGCAATATCACCGTGGTACTATACTGAGCTGTCAGACAAGCCTACATTGGGACCTTGGGCTAAATGTTACAGGCCACCTGTGGGCAGGAAAGCAGGTGGGTAGACCCCCTGAATTAGGGTGTTGTGCCATTGATGGTATGCCCACTGCCAGCTCCCGAATGGCAGGGAAGGTGAGGGATGGGTGGCCCACTTGTGGCACAATGAAATCATTAAGTGGGTAATTAATGCCCAATTAAGGACCTCATCACACCACTGCTCTGATGTTATAGGCAGCCTGACACGACACCCTAGTGAGCGGTCAATTCGAGCACCACAGACCCTAGAATCTCAACAGAAGTGAATTAACCAATAAATCCGTATAAAAATTCCCAAAATCCTTAGCCCTTGGATGCCCAATAATTCCACTCACTAGGTTTGTAAGTTGAAACTCAATTACTGTTTATTTATAACAGAGTTGAGGTGAAATATGCAGTAATTTCAGCTGGATAACAAGCAAGCTAACTTACCAATCTCCTCCCCCTTAACTGTCCCACCCTCTACCCACACCCACCATAAGACCATTAGATATAGGAGCAGAATTAGGCCATTTGGCCCATTGAGTCAGCTCTGCCATTCGATCAAGGCTGATATTTTCCTCATCCCCATTCTCTTGCCTTCTTTCCATAGCCACTGATCCACATATTTATCAAGAAATCCCTTTAATATTCAAGAACACCAGATTTGGGCTTGTGGTGCTGTTATCTACAGGGCTGAAAAGGTGGAATTAGACAGAATGGTTATTTCTTCGAACATCAGAACTAGGATATGAACAGGTAATTTAGCCTCTCGCATCTGCTCCACTGTTCAATTTGATCATGGCTGATCTCGTCATGGCCTCCACTCCACCGTCCTGCCCGTTCACCATGACCCTTCAATGCATTTCCAATTAAAGACCTGTCTAACTCCTCCTTAAATTTACTCACTGTCCCAGCTGCCACCGCACTCTCGGGTAGCGAATTCCACAGATTGACAACCCTTGGGAGAAGTAATTCCTCCTCAACTCTGTTTTAAATTTGCTATCCCTTATCCTGTCTATGGCTGAAACTATGACCTCTCGTTTTAGAATGCCCCACAAGAGGAAGCATCCGTTCCACTTCTACTTTATCCATACCGTTTACCATCTTGTTTACCTCCATTTTATCTCCCCTTGTCTGTCTAAATTCTAGAGAAATTAGTCAAACACGATTTGCCCTTCGTAGAACCATGCTGCCTCTGATGGATTGCGTTTTGATTTTCCAAATGTCTTGATATTACTTCCTTAATAATTAGTATAGCCCTAAACTGTTCAATCTCTCTTCACATGACAAACCCCTAATCTCTGGAATCAACCCAGTGGACCTCCTTTGAGCTGCCTCCAATGCCATTACATCTTTCCTCAAATAAGTGGACCAAAACTATGCGCAAACTCCAGGTGTGGTCCCAACAATGCCTTGTATAGTTGCAACAACTCTTCCATAGCTTTATATTCTATTCCTTTTGCTACAAATGCCAACATTCCATTTGCTTTCTTTATTACCCGCTGTACCTGCATCCTAGTTTTCTGTGACTCGTGCACCAAGGCACCAGATCCCTCTGCACTGGAACACCCCAAAGTCTCCCCCATTTCGATAATAAGTTGCCTTCTCATTTTTCCAACCAAAATGCATGACCTCACACTTATCCACATTAAACTTCATTTGCCACATTTTGGCTCACTCTCCCAACCTATCTTCATCCATTTGTAAGGTTCTTAGATCCTCACTGCACCTTACTGTCCCGTCTATTTTTGTGTTGTCTGCAAATTTGGTCTTGAACCTTCTATCCCTGTATCCAAGTCATTAATGTAGATTGTAAATAGCTGGGACCCAAGGGCCGAACCCTGTGGCACCCCACTAGTTACATCTTGCCATCTAGAAAAAGACCCATTAACCCCGATTTTGTCTTCTGTCCATCAGCCAATCTTCTATCCAAGCTAATAAATTACCTCTAATCCCATGTGATCTAACGTTGTGAATTAACCTTCTGTGTGGCACCTTATCAAACACCTTCTGGAAGTCCAGATACACTACCCGAAGTCCAGATACACTACCAGAAGTCCAGATATACTACATCTACATGATCCCCATTATCCACTTTGCTTGTAATATCTTTGAAGAACTCTAGAAATTTATATTTGCCCTTCGTAGAACCATGCTGACTCTTGATGGATTGCGTTTTCACTTTCCAAATGTCCTGATATTAGTTCCTTAATAATTGATTTTAACAATTTCCCGACAAGACTAGTTAAACTAACTGGTCTGTAATTTCCCACATTCTGCCTCTCTCCCTTTTTGAATAACAAAGTTACATTAGCATTTTTCCAATCCACTGTGATCTTGTCTATGTCAAGGGAATTTTGGAATATTAGAACCAATGGATCCAGTATCTCAGCTGCCACTTCCTTCAACACCCTAGCATGTAGGCCATTCGGCCTGGAGGTCTTGTCTGCCTTCAATCCCAAGAGTTTGTTGAGTACCGTTTCCCTATTGTTGTTGATTGTTCTGAGTTCCACCCTTTCTTACCCCTGCATTGCCCGTTCTTATAGGAATGGTACTAGTGTCCTCCACTGTGAAAACGGAGGCAAAATATTGCCACTAGACAGACAAAAATAGAGGGTTGGCAAGGGGTAAAATAAGGGTTAAAGGCAAAAGAATAAGAGTCCTTGCTTCGGATGATTAGTCTTGTGAGCAGGCTTTCCTCCCAACATGCTAGTTGATGAAAGCCTCTCATTTTCAGTTGGCGATGGTCTTCTTGCAGAGTCATTCATTCAATACACACAAGCAGTAGAGTTTGTTCTGAAGATACACTTTATTACACTGGGCCTTCAACCCAAAGGTTCACCCTTCAGGCCTATAACTTTCTTGACACCTTTGTCTCACATCAAACCCGGCCCACAGGTTGACTTCAAGCCTTTGCAGTTCCAAGAGAATGGCAGACTTCCTAAAGCGAAAGAGCTAACTGGATCTTCTTTGGACAGTCTTTGCAGCGGTTTTTCTGGAGAGGATTTAGCTAGATCTTTTCATCTCCTTTGCCAGAATCACCAGTGAAATGAAAAACCAGCCTTGGCACTCAAAAGCCCCTCAAAGGAAAAATATCAAATCACCATCCGTTGCTGGGCAGAATACAGCCTTTTCTGCTCATTCATTGGCCACCAGCCGAGTCAATCAAATAGAGTCAGCACTGATGTCAGCCAATCTGCAAACACCAGCCTAAAACAGCACATAGAACAGAACATAGAACATACAATGCAGAAGGAGGCATTCGGCCCATCGAGTCTGCACCAACCCACTTAAGCCCTCACTTCCACTCTATCCCCGTAACCCAATAACCCCTCCTAACCTTTTTTGGTCAATAAGGGCAATTTTATCATGGCCAATCCACCTAACCTGCACGTCTCTGGACTGTGGGAGGAAACCAGAGCACCCAGAGGAAACTCAAGCAGACATGGGGAGAACGTGCAGACTCCATACAGACAGTGACCCAAGTCGGGAATCGAACCTGGGACCCTGGCGCTGTGAAGCCACAGTGCTAATCACTTGTGCTACCGTGCTGCCCAAAAGCACAGCCTTCTGGAATCTGCTTATTTGATTTAAAGGCTGCTTTGTCTTAAAGTCACAGATCTATTAATCTTCCATGGATCAAAATTGTAATGCAAAAATAAAAGAAAGAAAAATAAAGACATAGCAAAGAACACACAGGAGGGCCATTACAAGCCCAGGGTGCTTAAACCTGTGGGCTGCTGGCCAGTAAAAGACAAGGAGGGCGGAGGTGTGGGAGGAAATGCCTCCTGCTAATTGGAAGCTCCTCCCCAAGGTTTGCATTGCATGTCCGTCCCCCATTCCCTTCACTTGGGAATCTTTCAATCTGTCCCCAGCGAGATGCCGGACATGCCTGAATGTTTAAATTAATTGCCACTAACTATCTCTTTGGCTTGTCTCCAGCATCAGCAATGGACACCCCTACTGCTTGGTGCTGTCATTGTGTAGTGTTGCCAGCCTCCAACTGGCCAGCATCTCTATGAGGTGGAGTGAAGTCCCACCTTGTCTAATAAAAGGGGCGTTTCCCAGAGAATTAACGTGGGGTGAGCCAGCTAAGTGGAGCCTGCCATTTTATCCTGGGTGCTGTGTGTCCACCTATAACCCAGTCTCGTTCCTCAGAGAGAAAGTCGTGCATTTATGTAGCACCTTTCATGATGTTCCAAAGTGCTTTACAGACAATAAAATATTTTTGAAGTGTAGTAACATACGTAGGAAGCCAAATCAATTTAAACTCTCTCAATCAGCAATGTGATGCTAACCAGGTAATGTGGTTTTTGTGTGACCTTGATTGAAGAATAACTGTTGATCAGGGACCAGGGTTAATGCCCTGCTTGCTCTTGTTTGAAATGGTGCAAAGGAGTATTTTACATCTGCCTGCGAGAGCAGAGCAAACCTTGATTTAATGTCTCACCTGGAAGGTGGCACTGCAACATTGTGTCAGAACTGCACTGGAGCTTTCCCCTTGACTTTTGTGCTCAAGTCCTGGAGTGGGCCGTGAACCTACAACTTTGTTATTCAGAAGCAAGAGTGCTATCAGCTGACCCGCGGCTGACACTCGGAGCATGTTGAACGTAATCATGTATTTAACCCGGCTCGCCTTTCATGTGAGAGCCTTATGCCCACGTCTGTCTTCCAACTATGGCCTTGTTTGCGTGGCCCGTTCCCCTCCTATCACCAATGCTGGCAGGGAATTGTGCAGCACGGTAGCACAAATGGATAGCACTGTGGCTTCACAGCGCCAGGATCCCAGGTTCGATACCCTGCTGGGTCACTGTCTGTGTGGAGTCTGCGCGTTCTCCCCGTGTCTGCGTGGGTTTCCTCCGGGTGCTCCGGTTTCCTCCCACAGTCCAAAGACGTGCAGCTTAGGTGGATTGGCCATGATAAATTGCCCTTAGTGACCAAAAAGGTTAGGAGGGTTATTGGGTTACAGGGATAGGGTAGAAGTGAGGGCTTAAGTGGGTCGGTGCAGACTCAATGGGGCGAATGGCCTCCTTCTGTGTTCTATGTTATGTTTGTCCTGCAGCCCTCCTTTTTGGGACTCCCTCAGTAAATCCACCCTCCCCCTCTGTCTTTTAACAGTTTATTAATACCCATTGGTTCTTGATTAATAAGGGGATCAGGAATTATGGGGAGAAGGCAGGAGAATGGGGATGAGAAAATATCAGCCATGATTGAATGGTGGAGCAGACTCGATGGGCCAAGTGGCCTAATTCTGCTCCTATGTCTTATGGTCGTATGATCTTATTTTTGTTTCAGCAAAGCTTTCCATCACCTATCCTAACTCTTCCAGCAGACCTTTGGGTCCTGGTTTAGCTCACTGGGCCAAATCGCTGGCTTTTAAAGCAGGCCAGCAGCACGGTTCGATTCCCGTACCAGCCTCCCCGGACAGGCGTCTGAATGTGGCGACTAGGGGCTTTTCACAGTAACTTCATTGAAGCCTACTTGTGACAATAAGCCATTTTCATTTTCATTTCATTTCATTTCATTTCATTCTTTATCTTTTGTAAAACACATTGATGCATGTTTCCATATTAAAAATGTTATTAAAAGAAAATTGCCATTGATTGGAGGCATTCAATTGGCATTGGTTTCTTTTGAGCTGGGGATTGGGGAGGGGGGGCTAACTTGTTCCTCAATCCTTGCCGAAGTTTGCGTGTTGAGCAGGGACCAGGCTTCACTTTTTCATTTCCCTCTTCCCATCTTCTCTCACTCATCCACCCCCCCCCCCTTTATTCGCATTGATCATCAACATCCACTTCTACACTATCATTTAGAGCCAGCCTCAGAAAGATTATCAATGTTCCTTAAATTAAAACTCTCCCAGATATCAAAGCATGTGACTGCCGATAATTAACCCATCCAGCAAAATAGGAAATCAGTCAGCAACCCCGGCTGGGGCAAGAGGAAGACGGAAACTTTAAACAAAATAGTGCGTTGCCTCATCACGGGGAAAGCTTCATTCTGCAAAGCTGAGTGAGTGACCTGAAGCTTCAAGCATGGCTAGATTAGTTAAAAGCACGGCGGAAGGATTAAAAAGGGGGTCACTAACTGTGGAAATTTTGAAAAGGGCATCATGGGCAGATGTAAGTTTGAAAAGAGCGTGCCTGACTCAAGTTCAAGTCCAAAGTCAGAGGGGAGCGGCGGAGTGATGCTGAAGCGAAAAGGGAGGCCTCAGTGAGAGATAAGCCAGTAATACAATGGGGCACCCTGGGAAATTAAAATATAAATAAAGGCATGTAAACTAAAAAGGGAACCTTAAATTAAAAAGGAGCACCGGGGGGGGGGGGGGGGGGGGGGGGGGGATTGTAAACAGAGCATCTGAAAGAAATAAAATAACAATTTTGAGCAGCTGAGAGAGAATCATCTTTACCAAGAACCAACAGGGCACAGACGCTTAGAGACACAAATCGACAGAGGAAAGGAAATAACAGACACTGGAGGCCCATGGCTGGAGGCAAATCTCTATGAAGTTGTGTATGCCTGAATGCTGGCGCATTAAAAAAATGCCAGAACTGGAGGTCTTTGTGACAACCGGGAACGGCAGTGTCGGTGAAATATTTGAAACATGACTTAACTAGCCGGAACATTCAGTATTATTGAGTATTCAGGAAATCAACAGCAATGGAGGTTTTGTGACTCTGTGAATGGAATTTGATGCCCTCCCTCAAGGTGTACTTGGAGACGTGGGGAGGAGCATTTCTCAGGCAGGAGGGTGGCATGTGGGATCCCCACTGCCTTCTCACCTTTTCTGTGATCAATTCTGGGTTAGGAAGCCTTCTTGTCCCGCTGCGAATTGAGGGCTTTAAATGGGCAATTAATGCCCACCTCAGGGTCTCATCCCGCCACTGCGAACATTCAACCAGCAGCAGGCATGGGAGTTGCCATGCAAAAAGCAAATGTGGGCTTACGGAGAGGGTCCCTCATTCAAAGGCTCAATGCCTAAACAAGGGAGCTGGGACCAGGAAGGGAATGTGGGTCTGCTGACAACTAGCACCTTGCCCTTGCCACCAACTCCCCTAACTCTCTCCTCCCCTTTGACCCATCCCGCCCTCATTCGCCTTTGGCCTGTAGTCCCTCGGTGATCCTGAGCCTATGGGTGGCTACATTAGCAAGAGCTGTCACCACTCTTGCTGGTGCCAGCCTGCATTGCACCACTTCAGGACTCTGATTGTCCGGCAGCTCTTGGGGACAGGTCTTCCGCTTCCAGAGCCCTTGATCTCGGGGAAGGCCGCCACTGTCCAGTTAAATGCCTGATGGGTATTTAATTTGCTGCGCCTTCCCAAAAGGAGGTGTTGCCTGTGTTAAATATTACTTGATATGTCAGGGACTCCTGGGAGATAAATGATGTTCCCCTGCAGTCATGCAAAAACATTCAAGCTAACACAAGAATTGGGCTCCAGACCACCAACTCTGCATAAAAGAAGGCAGTTAATCAAAAGACCAGGCACGTTTGTAAGAACGTGGGAATCGTTTTAATGGGTGACTTCAGCCAACCAAATACAAATTGGGAAAATTAAAGGAGTCTATAAATGTGATGCATGTTTACATCATAGCCCAGTGCACCAGGGAAGCAATGATTGATAGTGCTGGGACGGCACGGAAGCACAGTGGTTAGCACTGCTGCCTCATGGCACCGAGGACCCGGATTCGATCCCGGCCCTAGGTCACTGTCCGTGTGGAGTTTGCACGTTCTCCCCATGTTTATGTAGGTTTCACCCCACAACCCAAAGATGTGCAGGGTAGGTGGATTGGTGATGCTAAATTGCCCCTTAATTGACAAAAAAAAATTGGGTACTCTAAATTTATTTAGAAAAAACAATAGCTGGTGCTCATCTTCTACAACAAAAGAATGGGAGAGAGGGGGACTCTGAAACAGACAGCAGCAGCTACAAGAGTGGGAGAGAAGAGGATCCGGAGGCGTACAGTATGGAGTAGGAGCAGCTAAGGGCTAAATTAAAAAGCAGAACCTCAAAGGTAATCATCTCTGGATTATTACTTGAACCAAGAGAAAACTGGATGAGGTAAAGATTAGAGAGTTAAATGCCTGGCTTAATGATTGATGTGGGAGAAATGGGTTTAATTCATGGGGCACTGGCACCTGCACTGGAGAAAGTGGGAGCAGTACCACGGGCACGGTCTTCACCTGAATGGTTTTGGGACTAGTGTTCTGGTGAGTTGTACAATCAGGGAGATAGAGAGGGCTTCAAACAAAATAGTGAGGGTGAAGGACCAAGTGAGAAAAGATATCATAATTTAAAGAGATAGGACGAGGCAAGAGAGCAATACGGGAATTGATAATCTTGAGTACAGCAAGAGAAGGGAGTGAGTATACAATTTAGGGTGGGATTTACTGACCACCCCATTGCGTATTTTTCGGCGGTGGAGGTGCCTGCCAGCAGGATCTCCCGGCCCGTCGTTGCCAGCAGGAAATCCCATTGACAGCTCCTCTCGTCGCTGGGAAACACGTGTGCTGGCGTGGGATTGGAATTTCCTGCCAGAGTAAACGGCCAGTAAATCCCGCCCTTGGAGCACATCAGCAGATAAGGCTACAGGTTGTGAAAATATTAAAAAGGCAGATTTAAAGGCACTCTATCTGAATGCACACAACATTCGTAACAAGGTAGATGAATTGATGGCACAAATGAAAGTAAACAAGTATGGTCTAAATGGCATAGCAGAGACATGGCTGCAGGATGACTTGGGGCTAGGACTCAATGTTCAAGGGTATTCGACATTTTGGAAGCATAGGCAAAGGAAAGGAAGGTGGGGTACCACTGTTAATAAAGAACGAGATCAGTACATTAATGAGAGAGGATTTTAGATCAGAAGATCAAGATGTAGAATCAGTTTGGGTAGAGCTAAGAAACTCTGAAGGTGTGAGGGGCAAAGTAGATGTGGTAGATTGGGAAACGACATTATGTCACTAGACAGGCAATGGTTAGCATTTACAGAATTAATACATGGTTCGCTACAAATTTGCATTCTTTGAGATGCAAAAACTTGGCAGGAAAGATGAATCAACCATGGCTAACAAGAGAAGCTAAAGATTGTATTAGATCAAAGGAAGAGACTTCTAAAGTTACCAAAATAGTAGTAAGCCCTCGGAAGGAGAACATTTTAGAATTCAGCATGGAAGGGCCAAGAAACAGATAAAGAAACTAGACAATGAAGGTAAACGAGTGAGAAACATATATGTGAAATGGAAAAGATTAGCAAAGCAAATAAGATCCACTACAGGCAGTGATAATAAAATCTATAATGGGGAATAGGAAATGGCCGAGAAATTAAACAAATGCACAAGAGGTTTCGAGGAATATAGGGAACCAAGGAGACAACAAAAATGAAGAAGTGAAATAAATTATTATGAGTAATAAGTAGTGCTGAAGAAACGAATGGGACTAAATGTTGATAAATCCCCCCCCCCCCCCCCCCTTTCCCCCCCGGCCCTGCTGATCTACATCCCAGAGTGTTGAAATTGTAGAGATGGTTGTAGAGATAGTGAATACATAGATGTTCATCTTCCACAATTAAGGTTCAGGGGTTTTAGACAGGTTGAGATGGCAAGAACATGTGTCATGAGAATGTCGCTTTAAGAAATGTTTGGCTGCTCATGTTACTGCAGTGATGTCAGAGTGTGGGTGGAACTGTGCTCTGGTTCTGTTTTTTAGTTTCACTTTGAGAAAAACTTGGGTGTGTCTGTCTTTTTGGTTTCGTTTTTCAGTGTGTTGCAGCTGAAGTCAGACAAAGCAGCTGTACTGTTGGTCTCTCTGCCATGAAGGACTATCTCTTTCAGAGATATAAATGTTTTCAGTTGTGAATGTAAACTCTGATGTGTTTCTGTTTAAAGGTTTGTTAAGTCTTCTGGGTGTTAAAAGGACATCATACAGATTACTTAGTCTTGTATTCTTTGGGAGGTATATTTGATTTACTGGTTGCTAAGATGTTCACTGTTTTAGAAAGGTTAACTTGAGGTCATAGAATAAACATTGTTTTGCTTTAAAAAATACTTTTCCATTTCTGCTGTACCACACCTGTAGAGTGGGCCGTGTGGTCCCCATACCACAATCTAATAGAAGTTGTGGGTCAGGTGAACTCCATGATACACTTTGGGGTTCTCTAAACCATGGCCCATAACAAATTGGGGGCTTGAGGAGGATAAAAGTCTTTATCTATTGGATTGGCTTAGTGAACTTAAAGACAGTGAGGGGTGAGCATATTGTGATTGCTTTTCAGGTGTGGTATTCTAGTTTAAGTGGGTAGTGTGTTGTGGACAATGGCTCTTTCAGAGGCTCTGGAGTTTCTGGGGGTGGAGACGGTCACATGCAGTACCTTACAGACAGAGACTAAAAGCAGACTTGGCAAAACATTACAGTTAATATTACCTGCAATGAGAGAAAAAGAAAGGAGAGAAAGGGGAAAAAGATGAGGGAGATACAGATCAGGGAAAAAGAAAAGGAGAGAGAAGAAAGAAACAAAGAAAGAATAGCCATAGCAGAACAAAAAGAAAGAGGTAGAGAGAAAAGGGAAAAAGAGAAAGAGTTTGAACTTCAGAAAATGGCTATGAAACATAACAGTCAATTAACATTGGCAGACGTGAAGGAAACGTACAATTGGATGATAGTGATGAGGATAGTGAGAAACAGCGTCAAAGTCGAAGGCTTGGTGGGGATCTATTTAAATATGTCCAAGCATTGACAAGGTTTGACGAGAAGGAAGTGGAAGCCTTTTTCATTTCATTCGAGAAGGTAGCTAAACAAATGAAATGGCCACAGGAAATGTGGGTATTACTGATTCAAACAAAGCTGGTAGGTAGAGCTAGTGAAGTGTTTGCATCACTACCGGAGGAGGTGTCTGGGACATATGAGGAGGTGAAAAAATCCATCTTAGGTGCATATGAACTAGTGCCTAAAGCCTACAGACAAAGGTTTAGAAATTTAAGGAAATAATTTGGTCAAACATACATGGAGTTTGAAAGGCTCAGAGTAATTTTGATAGGTGGATAAGGGCTTTGAAAATAGACCAAACGTATAATGTTCTCAGAGAAATTATACTTTTGGAGAAGTTTAAAAATTCAATTCCTGATGTAGCGAGAACTCATGTGGAAGAGCAGATGGTTAAAACTGCGAGGTTAGCAGCAGAAATGGAAGATGATTATGAATTAGTTCCTAAATCAAAGCTTGGTTTCCGACATCAGTTTCAGCCTGTGAGGGATAGAAACTGGGAACATGAGAAATACTCAAGTGGTAAAGGTAAAGCTGATCTGATGGGAGATAATAAGCAGAGTGTACCTCAGATTAAAAAAGAAATCCAGGAGGGTGGAAAAGGAATGGAAAAATTCAAATGTTTTCACTGTAATAAACTAGGCTATGTAAAGTCACAGTGTTGGAGGTTGAAGAAAAACACTGGGAAGGTTGATGTGGTAAAACAGGATAAGACAGTGGGGTTTGTTAAAGTGTTAAAGGAAAGCCCAAGTGAAGCGAAGGAGGTGCAAAAGATTGTACAGCCTGATCAAGAGGTGATTGATAAGAAGGTGCCAGATCTCTTCAAATAATTTACTTGTGTGGGTAAAGTTTACTCATGTCTATCAGGAGGAGCAGATAAGGAAGTCACAATTTTAAGAGATACTGGAGTTAGTCAATATTTAATGGTAAGAGATGAGGAGTTATATAGTTTGGGAAGAATGTTGTCAGAAAAGGTGGTAATATGTGGAATTCAGGGTGAGAGGAAAAGTGTTCAATTATATAAGGTTGGAAAGTCCAGTGAAGAGTGGTGAAGTGGTGGTCAGAGTAATAGAGAAACTATCGTGCCCAGGAATACAGTTTATCTTGGGTAATGATATAGCTGGATCGCAGGTGCCAGTGATGCCTACTGTGGTTGATAAGCCAGTGGAAAATCAGACAACTGAAGTGTTGAAGGACGAATATCCTGGGATTTTTCCGGATTGTGTAGTAACAAGGTTGCAAAGTCACAGGTTAAGACAAGAGGAGAAATCAAAGAGTGAAGATGAAGTGGAAGTGCAATTATCAGAAACGGTTTTTGATCAGGTGGTTGAAAAAGAACAAGAACAGGTGGAGGATGAGGCGGATAGTATTAGTTCAGGAAAATTGGCAGAGTTACAACAAAAAGATGTAGAAATAAAACGGATGTATCAGAAAGCATATACGGAAGACGAATCTGAGTGTATACCAGAGTGTCATTACCGTAAAAGTAATGTCTTGATGAGAAAATGGAGACCTTTACATATGCAGGCGGATGAAAAGTGGGCAGATGTTCATCAAGTAGTATTGCCAGTAGGGTATAGAAAGGAGGTGTTGCGGGTTGCACATGAGGTACCAGTGGGAGGTCATTTGGGAATAAGGAAAACTCAAGCTAAAATCCAGAAACATTTTTATTGGCCTGGATTATATAAAGATGTAGTTAAATTTTGTCAATCACATCACACGTGTCAAGTGATAGGGAAACCTCAAGCAGTGATAAAACTAGAGCCCTTAATACTCATTCTAGCATTTGAGGAACCTTTTAAAGGGTCCTAATTGATTGCGTAGTACTGCTTCCTAAAACAAAAAGTGGGAATCAATATATTTTGATTATAATGGATGTGTCTACTAGGTTTCCAGAGGCCATTCCAATACGTAATATTACAGCTAAAAAGATTGTGGAGGAATTACTTAAATTCTTTACTAGATATGGACTACCCACAGAAATACAATCGGATCAACGATCAAATTTCACCTCACGGTTATTCAAAGAAGTGATGGATAGTTTAGGAATAAAACAATTTAAATCAACTGCGTACCATCCAGAATCGCAGGGAGCGTTAGAAAGGTGGCATCAGACATTAAAGACAATGTTGAGGGATTATTGTCACGATTATCCAGAGGATTGGGATAAAGGAATTCCATTCGTACTGTTTGCAATTAGGGATGCACCTAATGAGTCAAAGAAATTTAGTCCTTTTGAACGAATTTTTGGTCATGAGGTAAGAGAGCCACTTAAATTGATTAAGGAAAAATTGGTGAGTGAGAAATTGGAAATTACATTATTGGATTACATGTCAAATTTTAGCGAATGATTAAATAGAGCAGGTGAATTGACTAGACAACATTTAAAAGTTGCACAAAATGTGATGAAACGGGTAGCGGACGAGACATCCAAAGTTCGTAGTTTTGCCAGTGGAGATAAAGTTTTAGTATTGTTACCAGTGGTAGGTGAACCTTTAAAAGCAAGGTTTTGTAGACCTTATCAAATTGAAAGGAAATTAAATGAGGTGAATTATGTGGTAAAAACACCAGATAAAAGGAAGACTCACCGAGTGTGTTACGTGAATATGCTTAAAAGGTACTTTGAAAGGGAAGGAGAGAAAAAGGAGGAGATTTTAATGTGTAAACTCCACACAGACAATGACCCAGAGCCGGGATCGAACCTGGGACCTCGGCGCCGTGAGGCATCAGGGCAAACCCACTGTGCCACTGTGCTGCCCATAAGTATATACATATTAGCCAAGTCACATATACATAGAAAATAGAAACAGCAGGAGACCATTTGGCCCTTCGAGGCAGCTCCGCCATTCATTATGATCATGGCTGATCATCAAGTACAACACCCTGATCCCGCCTTACCCCATATATCCCTTGAACCCTTTAGCCCCAAGGGGCTGTATCTAATTCCTTCTTGAAATTACATAATGTTTTGGCCTCAGCTACTTTCTGTGGTAGTGAATTCCACAGGTTCACCACTGTCCGGGTGAAGAAACTTCTCCTCACCTCAGCCCTAAAAGATTTGCCCCATACTCTCAAACTATGACCCCTAGTTCTGGACTCCCTCACCACCGGGAACATTCTTTCTGAATCTACCTTATCTCAGCCTGGTAGAATTTTATACGTTTCTTTGAGATCCCCACTCACTCTTCTAAACTTCAATGAACATAATCCTAACCGACTTAGTTTCTCCTCATACAGTCCTGCCATCTCAAGAATCAGCCTGGTAAACTTGCTACAATCCCTCCATAGCAAGAACATCCTTCCTCAAATGAGACATCAAATAGACATAGACATAGAATTTACAGTGCAGAAGGAGGCCATTCGGCCCATCGGGTCTGCACCGGCTCTTGGAAAGAGCACCCTACCCAAGGTTAACACCTCCACCCTATCCCCATAACCCAGTAACCGCACCCAACACTAAGGGCAATTTATCACGGCCAATCCACCTAACCTGCATATCTTTGGACTGTGGGAGGAAACCGGAGCACCCGGAGGAAACCCACGCACACACGGGGAGGATGTGCAGACTCCGCACAGACAGTGACCCAAGCCGGAATCGAACCTGGGACCCTGGAGCTGTGAAGCGATTGTGCTAACCACAATGCTACCGTGCTGCCCCTGTGTGAAATCTGCACACAATATTCCAGGTGTTTACTCACCAATGTTCTGTACAATTGCAGTAAAGCATTTTCATTCCTATACTCAAATCCTCTCGCTATGAAGGCCAACATACCATTTGCCTTCTTTACTGCCTGCTGTACCTGCGTGCTTTCTTTCAGCCACTGATACACGACAACACCAAGGTTTTGCAGAGTATCTACCTCTCTCTCAATTTACACCCATTCAAATAATTGCCTTCCTATTTCTGCTACCGAAGCGGATAACTTGACATTTATCCACATTCTACTGCATCTGCCATGCTCACATCCACTCACTCAGCCTGTCCACATCCCGCTGAAGCATCTCTACTTCCTACTCACAGCTCACCCTCCCACCCAACTTTGTAATATCTCCAAATCTGGAGATAATACATTTAGTTCCCTCATCCAAATCATTAATATATAATGTGAACAGTTGGGCTGTGAGCACAGATCCCTGCTAGTCACTGCCTGCCAATCTGAAAAAGAAACATTTATTCCAACTTTTTGCATCCTGTCTGCTAACCAGCTTTCTATCCATCTCAAGACACAACTCACAATCCCATGCATTTTCACTTTACATAGTAATCGGCTATGTGAGACCTTGGTGAATGCTTTCTGAAAGTCTAAATAAACCACATCCACTGGTTCTCCCAGGTTAACTCTACTAGTTACATCTTCAAAGAATTTTAATGGATGTGTCAAGCATGATTTTCTCTTCGGAAATCCATGCAGACTTTGTCTGATTACATCACTGTTTTCCAAATGCTGTGCTGTGAAATTCTTGATAATAGACTCTAACAGCTTCCGTTGGGCTCACTGGCTATAGTTCCTGTTTTTTCTCTATCTCCCTTTTTGAATAGTGGGGTTATATTAGCTACCCTCCAATCTGCAGGGACCATTCCAGAGTCCAAAGAATTTTGGAAAATGACCGCCAATGGTTCTATTATTTCTAGGGCCACTTCCTTAAGTACTCTGGGATGAAGATTATTAGGCCCTGAAGATTTGTCCACATTCATTAATTTCCCCAAAACCATTTCTTGACTAATATTAATGTTCTTCAGACCTTCACTAAACCTCCAATACATTATTCATGTCTTCCTTTGTGGAGACAGAAGCAAAGTACAAATTTAGTTCCTCAGCCAATTCTTTGTTCCTTGTTATGAATTCCCCTGTTTCTGACTGTAAGGGCCCTACATTAGTTTTTATAAACCTTTTTTAAAAAAGTGTTTCCAATTAAGGGACAATTTAGCGTGGCCAATCCACCTACCCTGCACATCTTTTTGTGTTGTGGGGGTGAAACCCACGCAGACATGGGGAGAATGTGCAAACTCCACACAGGCAGTGACCCGGGGCCGGGATCGAACCTGGGTCCTCAGTGCCGTGAAGCAGCAGTTCAAACCACTGTGCCATCATGCTGCCCGCTGTTTTTAAGCAATCTTTTTCTCTTTACATGCCGATAGAAACCTTTACAGCCAGTTTTTATGTTCCCTGATAACTTACTTTCCTCGTGTATTTTCTCCTTCTTAATCAATCCCTTGGCCCGCCTTTGCTGAATTTTAAACTGTTCCTAATCTTCAGGTCTATTGCTTTTTCTTGCTACTTTGTATGCCTCTTCTTTGAACCTAAACTATCTCAAATTTCTCTTGTAAGCAATAGTTCTACTCTTGCGTCAAATAGGAATAATCAACTTTTGGAGTTCATCTTTTCATTGCTTGAATGTCTGCCATTGACTGTCCATTGACCTTCCTTTCAGTAATGGTTCCCAATTCACCACAGCCACCTCATGCCTCATATCATCATAGTTATCTCTATTCAGGTTCAGGACCCTGGTCTCAGGATCAACTGCCTCACTATCCATCTTGATTAAGAATTCTTTCATATTATGGTCACTCATCCCCAAGGGTTCTCTCACAACACGATTGCCAACTAATCCTTTCTCATTGCACAACACCCAGTCCAGGATGGCAAGTTCCCTTGTAGGTTCCACAACATATTGATCCAAAACCCCATCCCGTATATACTGCAGAAATTCCTCCTCTACTGTACTCTATTCCTCCTCTATTGTCTATGTCAAATATACTTGCATTACACGAAAGGAAGTTGCACAGCAATTAATTTCAGTAAGGAAAGGATAGGACCAGTTTCCTTGAGTTGTACCATATGGCAAATCTGATAGGGTCTGTCAAGAGTAATCCTTAAGTTGCATTCGTATCAGCTGACACTTTTAAAACTGAAAGACTGTGGCTTGCTTGAGTTTGACTATAATTTGTTGCATGCAAAGAAGGATAAAATGTTATCATATACTGTTCAAGGTTAAAAATGTTTGTTCGGGCTTTGGGTGCACTGCATATAAGTTTCCTTTAAATTAGAATTCCCTGTATCTGAAGCTCAGCGTCAACAAATTGGAGGTGCGATTTGCTATTTTGCTGAGATTTGCCTTTCTTTGCTTGTATCAAGGATGTTTGAGCAACAGTTGATGGTCTGTGGCAGTCCAAATTTTAAGTAACTCAACCAAAATTCTTTTGACAGTCGAGTTTTACAAAAATTCGGTTGTCTCTATTGGTGGTCGAGCATCACTGGAGAAATAGATTTATGTAGGCGTTGAACAAAGGATAAACAGCATGAAAGGAACCCTCTGCCTCTTGTGGCAGTTCCAAATCTATTAGAGTTTGATTGTGAGGCCTGAAATCCAGATAGACAGAAGTGATATTAAAGATTTTATGGAAGAGGCAGCTCTCAATTAACCAGTTACATAGGGCTCTGTTTTACATCAACCTTTTTAAAGACACCTTTTCAAATGTTCTTTTTTTTACGAGAACTAAGGGGCAGAGTTTAAAAATGAGGGAGCTCCCGGTTAAGGCAGAGATGTGAAGAATTATTTTTCTCTCTTCCGAATCTTTGGAACTTTCTTCCCCAGAGAGAGAGAGAGAGAGAGAGAGAGGGGGAGGCAGGCTATTTGAATATTTATAAGGCAAAAGAAGGTAGATTCTTGACGAACGGGATCGTCAGAGGTTATTGGAGGTAGGCAGAGCGTGGAGTTTAGGCCACAATCTCATTGAATAGTGGAGCAGGCTTGAGGGACCTAATACCTACCACTACTCCTAATTCGTATTGACAGGTTTTGTATCCAAGAAACTGTATTACGTTTTCACAATGTAAAGTGGGCTGGCAGAAATGGTCAGATGTTGGTTTCTGCCCATAGTTTCCTTATTAGTGATTTTGGATTGGTTCTTGAAGATGCAGAGTGGAAGAGTCACTTCCAGCAGGAGGGAGAGGTTAGAGTGTGGTGAAAAGCCACTCTGGTCTTTTCTTGCATGGGTGTGTACATTGCCAAATTGCCTGCTTGTTCACTTGCTGGGTACATAACATAGGAGAGATGGCAGCAGCAGCAAATTGACACAAACTATTTTTTTTGGAGACGGAGAGAGAACTTGGAGACTTGGAGCTTGACAAAGAGCTGACGGTCTTTACTTTTATGGGAAGGAGATGCCTCAGTTTATTAGGCGGTCAGATCTTTCCTGTTTTTGTGCCTCCAGATACAAAACCCAAGGATTCTAGGAAGGTCTGATCCTTTAGCAAACATGGAATGCTCGGTGAGGCTTGTGCTGATCAGTAGGATTTGGTCGCAAATGGTGCCGAGGTCCCAGGTTCGATCCCGGCTCTGGGTCACTCTCCATGTGGAGTTTGCACCTTCTCCCCGTGTTTGCGTGGGTTTTGCCTCCACAACCCAAAGATGTGCACGGTAGGTGGATTGGCCACGCTAAACTGCCCCTTAATTGGAAAAAATTAATTGGGTACACTAAATTTATAAAAAAATAAATAAAATAAGATTTGGTCGCAAAATTGAACCACTGCCTAGAAGAAGGGATAGTTTATATGTACCATGAAAGGATTTTTAAACTCATCATTGGGCGGAATTGTCCCAAAATTGTGCACTGAGTGCCGGGTCAGGCGGCAAAAGCTGTGTGAAACCCGTCACTTCACCAATGTCTTTTCTCGCCTGATTAAACAGCACGCTGCAATTTCAGAATCCTGGCGAGGATCACACAGCCAGCCTGGCTTGGGGTGGGAGTGGCACTTAAACACTCTGGCAAAGCTGGTATTCTTGGTGCACCGATTGCAAAATTACAGTAAAGACCACCCCCCCCCCCCCCCACCCAACCCCAACTGTATGGAGATTGGGATCCCACGGCAGGCAAGGGGAACACCGCCCAACCCTCACTCACAGAAGGGCAACAGCCCCACCTCCATCACGCAAAGAACAGGTCAACCCCCAATACTACGCAAGTATGGGGTGACCGTAACCCTCCCCCTCTCCCACCTGTAATAACCATTGGAAACCAGTATGATTTGCGCAGGGGGGGTGGGTAGCGTCCAGCATGGGCAGACGCTATGGCGTGAAGCCATTTTTACTGAAATTCATGGAAATAAGGTTGTGGACCTGATCACATTTCCTGTGAGGGGGGGGGGGGGGGGGGGGGGGGGGGGGGCAAGATCTCAAACCAAGATCTTGCAGGCACAAATCTTGTCATGGCCCTCTCGCAATATTTAGCGAGAACGAACCCTCTAAATTCTGCCCATGGCCTTGAAATGGGAATCCAAGAGACGGAAACTTTAATAAAAGCAAAATGGTGCAGATCCTGGAAATCTGAAACAAAAACAGATAACGCTGGCAAAGCTCAGCAGATCTGACAGCGGCTGTGGAGACAGAAATGGAGTTAACGCTTCGAGTCTCTCTGGCTTGACTTCAGAGCTGATGCTTGTGTCTGTAGCAGATGTGTAAGTGCAAGAGTGAAAGATTTATGATGAGTGTTTTAAGAAGGAGGTGGTGATGGGGTCGGTGCGGGGAGGGGGGGGAACAGTTCTCACTCATAATGAGCAGGAATTAAGACAGTATGAAGCATCACAATTGCTTGGTGTATAGATTATTGAAGGTCCCCATGTAAAACGCTATATTATATTTATTGTGGGGTAAGGCAAACAATGCAATGATTTAAAAGGATATTGTAAAACAATAGTTCCACGGTGCATCATTAACTGGAACCGAGAGCTACTTACAGTTTCTCATTGCATTTCATTCTTGTACTTTAATGTTTTTAAATATTAGTGAAAACAATATTTCACCACCAAAACGGTCCTGGTCCTGGTCCTGGCTGGAGCGCTGGGAAGATGACAAAAGAATTATAATTTCAGAAGTGATTCAGCCACCAATGTGAGGCTGCCATCCCTTTTAACAAATGTTGGTTAACTTAAATCCATTCAAATTCACCTACTCTGCACATTTTTGGGTTGTGGGGGCGAAACCCACGCAGACACGGGGAGAATGTGCAAACTCCACACGGACAGTGACCCAGAGCCGGGATCGAACCTGGGACCACAGCGCCGTGAGGCGGTTGTGCTAACCACTAGGCCACCGTGCTGCCCTAAATTCAGGCATTTTTAAGGAATTTGTTTGCTGGTATATTGAATATTTGTGTATATTTGGTATTGGTATTGAATATTGGTATATTTGTGGGACCTGATCCATAATTTGACAGCCTAATTAAATCTACAGCCTGAAGACAATTATTTGAGGAAACAAAATCCACCATGATTAATTTAGATGGAAAGATGCTCATATTTCTTTAAAGAGCCATAAAAAGGCTTTTAATGTTTCCAGCGATTGGGATGTTGGTATTGCGTTGCTATAAATAAACTGGCCTCAAACTTTCCGAGTGCCTTTTTCTTCTCTCGGTCGAAGGGGCTAAGGAAAGGAAGCAGTGTGCACCATGATAATGAACACTGGAAAACCTAAAGCCCTACCACTGATGAGATAAGTGGTTCATGCCTTGCTTTTTACTTGTACCAATGTTAAAAAGATATTCTTGCACATCCGTTTAATCTGGTTGAAACTTATCTTGGTGACCTGGCTCTTTGCAACGTTTTGACAACATGCAGCAAGCAGCGAGGTCATTTGTATCTCAGGGAATGCACACCCTGGACACAGTCCCACTCTACGGCTGGACTTGTCTCTTTTTTTGACTGTGTCAACTCAGGCGGGAAAAGGGGTGTGTAGCCCATTGGCTGCACTGCCAGATTTTCCCACCATATTGTTTGATAGATAGGCCAGCACGGTAGCACAGTGGTTAGCACAGTTGCTTCACAGCTCCAGGGTCCCAGGTTCGCTTCCCGTCTTGGATCACTGTCTGCGTGGAGTCTGCACGTTCTCCCCGTGTCTGCGTGGGCTTCCCCTGGGTGCTCTGGTTTCCTCCCACAGTCCGAAGATGTGCAGGTTAGGTGGATTGGTCATGCTAAATTGCCCTTGGTGTCCAAAAAGATTAGGTGGGGTTACGGAGATAGGGTGGAGGTGTAGGCTCAAGTAGTGTGCACTTTCCAAGAGCCGGTGCAGACTCGATGGGCCGAATGGCCTCCTTCTGCACTGTAAAGGGACTTGTTTAGCACAGTGGGCTAAACAGCTGACTTGTAATGCAGAACTGGCGCCGGAATGTGGCGACTAGGGGCTTTTCACAGTAACTTCATTGAAGCCTACTTGTGACAATATATTCTATGATAGATAGTCAGCAACCTCAGCCCATTACAGAAAGAAGGGTGCCCCGATCTGATTTAAAAAATAAGAAAAGGACCACCCCAACAGAAGCCTCCTGGCAATGCCCCCTATCTGGGCATGACCCTCTTCCCAGCCCCCAAAGCTGCACTTACCTATGTGCCCACAGCGGGTTCTCTTTGCCAAGTCTCCAGGCCTGTTGTAAACCCCGCTAGCGTAACATCACATCAAAGGGGGCAATTACTTACGTGGGAGGATGATACAGTGGGAAGGCCCACTAATGGCAATTGAATGGGTGGTAATTGGTGGTGGGGGGGGGGGGATTATCTCAATGGGGAATCCTGCTGGGCTAAATGCAGTTTTGGGACTCCTGTTGGATTCTCCAACCCACCAGAAATGGGGGCAGAAAATCTCCTCCATGTTTCCCTTTCACAAAGAAATTGCCGTGACCATGTTGTCAGTGTTTGCTGAGCTTGTAATTCCAGCTGGTTTCAACTTACACATGTGGCACGACTTCTCGACAATACTGTGGGCCCCAACCAATGCAGTAATACTTAAACCATGACCAGGGAAACTGGGATTTTCGTCGAGAACGAAAGTCAATGCATTTATCAAACGCCATTAGGGGCCTGAGGATGTCTTAAAATGCATGCCCATCAGAAAATCCCTACAGTACAGAAGGAGGCCATTCACCCCATCGAATGTATACCGACCCTCTGAAAGAGCACACTACCTAGGCCCACTCCCCTGTCCTATCACCACAACCCCAACTAACCGTTAGACACCAAGGGGTAATTTAGCATGGCCAATCTACCTAATCCACTCATTATATTTCTTATGACCTTATCATGTGATGTAGAAAAAATGTTCGTCAGTTTGCACGATTCAAGCCCAAGTAGCTTTCAGAAACTATTTCAAAATTGTGTCAACTGCCAGGTTTTTACGACTATTGTGTCTTACGAATGGTGTATCTACCATCTTGTTGCAAGTTGACTTGCCCCTACCAGCACACAATGGATGGGTTGGCCAGTGTTACTCCTATTATTTGTTTCTTTTCATTGATATCATCTCTAACATTGGTGCCCGTTTGATGCTGGGACATATCTCTGGTGGCACTGGACTTCAAAAGTGCTTCAGCAACCAGCACTTTCCAAATCTGTGACCTCTCCCAGCTACCTACAAAGGACAAGAGTAGCAAACTCACGGCAACACCACTACCTGCAAGTTCTTCTCAAAACCATACATCAACATGACTTGGGACTATAATCACTGGTCCTTCACTGTGGATGGGTCAAAAAATTCCTTCCTAACAGCACTGTGAGCATACTAACATTGAATGGACTGCGGCGGTTCAAGAAGGTGGCTCACCATTACCACCTTCTCAAGCAATTAGGGATGGGCAACAAATGATGGCCTTGACGTCAACACTTACCTTTTATGAAAGGATAAATAAAGAATACAAATGTATGCCATTGAAGACAAAATGTCAGGGATGTATACGGCCATAATATGCTCATATCCTGACCAAAGGCAGGCCACCAAAACTAGTTCTTCCTGCTGTCACTCAAAAAAATGCTGTCAAAGGAAGGTCACGATCCCCGCTCTAACCAACTTGCATCCTCAAACAGCTCACAAGATAAATGCTAATGCAGTCTGTTATGGGCCAGGGTTTAGAGAACACCAAAGTATATCATGGAGTTCACCTGAAGTGCAACTGTTTATAGAATTTGGTTATGAGGAGCACAAGAGCCTACTTTTCTGGTGTTAATCAACAGAAGCCTTAAGCACTTTAAATTTAAAAAAAAGTTTATTCAGTTGACATTTCTATAAACACACATGTCAGCATTTTTATCAACTACAAACCTAAATATCCCACACAGCTACAGTACTCTATATTTAACCCTTAATAACTTCCCATTACTGTTTCACTCAAGTAACAACATCCATAAATCAGACAATCCCCTTTTCCACAAAACAGTAGGTTTGAATTCCTTCCAGAACACAGTTATTACTTTGAAGTTATCAAGTGATCTGGAGACACCTTTTTAACATGCGGAGAGAGAGAGACTCCAATATCCTTGCAGTCTGAATACAGCTTCCAACTGTCTAAACCTGAAAGTAAAACTCAGACACAAACAGCTTCCAGCTCAAAACAAAAGTAAAAACCAGAGTCACTGCCCAGCTCCACCCACACAATGACATCAATGCAGCCATTTGAGAAGACAAACAGTTTTTTTTACCTTTAAAATAATCTTTATTGCCACAAGTAGACTTACATTAACCTGCAATGAAGTTACTGTGAAAAGCCCCTCGTCGCCACATTCAGGCGCCTGGACAAACAGTTTTTAAAGGGATATTCCCATGACAAGTTGTCCATTCAACTCATCTTCATTTATCCCACCGAGGAAGAGTCTAAATCTGCAATCTCTCACTCTAGTGTCTAACTGTTTCTTACTGCTGTTTTCTCACTCGAATTCCAGAAACCCAGCACTCGTGAGCTGCTTCTTGACTTGAGGAAGGAGCTGCGCTCCGAAAGCTAGTGATTCAAAACAAACCTGTTGGGCTTTAACCTGATGTTGTAAGACTTCTTACTGTGCCCACCCCAGCCCAACGCCGGCATCGCCACATCTTGACTTGAAGTTGTGTATTTTTAATAGCTAGGGGTGGGGTAGTGGTGCAGACAGGGCACAGACTTGTAGACCAGGAAGAACAACAGCAAAAACGTTAAGAGCTTACTCGGATGCCAGCTTCTTGGAATCTGAAATAAAAGAGCACAATGAAAGCAGCTTTAAACAAATCCCCTGTCGTACCTGAAATCCAGTTTCCAGGGGCAGAATTCTCCGACCCCCCGGGGCGGAGCGGAAGCCACTCCGGCGCGGGCCTAGCCCCTTTTCCGCACCTTTGGGGAGGCCCGACGCCGGAGTGGTTCTTGCCACTCCACAACACCGGGACCCCCCACCCTGACGGATAGGGGAGAATCCCAGCTCAGGTGTTATTCTGTGTGTGAAGGACTCCCAAAATAGTCTCTGGGCTCTTTGTCCAAATGCACGGGTTTTTAATGATTCTGCATGGAAAACGAATGCAGCATTTGCACAACAAACCCCATCCTCAAACAGCATGTCATCAGCAACTATCCCTCTGCTGGTATGAGTTGCACATGTGTAGGTTTTGGACGTGGACTAACACATAGATGGAATATAATCTTTCCCCACAGTACAAAGTGGTCACCTGGGCGTAAGAGTAACTCACTATTTTTGCCTGTCGCTCTACATTGTGGGAGTGGGCTCTCCTGCCCCTGGAAATAATTGAAGCAGTGGAATTTGAGGTTGCATGCTGCCTGTAACAATCAATGTGAATTGAGGGAAATCTAGCTGATTGAGCGACTTTCATCACCGGATTAATGCACCCTCCAAAACATTAAGCATGCGGAAGAAAAAAAACACACAATTTTGCCAGCATCCTTTAAAGCATTAAAAAAACAAATCTCTTTCTGTGGCGATTATCTTGCGATATTTTTTGAAATATATCAGATTAAGAAAGACAAACTGTGCTGCAAATATAATGTAATATACTCTGTGTGCTAATCCTCACGAGGACCACGGGGGATCGCTGATTGATCTCCCTGTGGGTTGTGTAGAATACGAGTTCCCGCGGTGAGTGGACGGGGGCCCATCCAACTCGAGCTCCTTAGCGGGACCTCTAAATGTAGTTCCCAGACCCAGACCAGCAGTCCCCGATAATCCTGGGCTGGGTGTTTGTTTTGTGTTGCCGCAGTGGCGGCTTTATTTTCAGATGAAAATAAACCAGTTTGTCCTTTCACATCGCACGTCCTGGAATTATTACACCATATCCTGTATCCTGTACTGCTCTGTAATGTTCTATAATAGTGTAGATGGGCTTTAGAGTGGTTTCGCAGCTTGGTGCAACATCGAGGGCCGAAGGGCCTGTACTGCGCTGAATGTTCTATATGCAACATTTTAAATGGGCAAAGACCAAAGGGTCAGGTTTATGATGTTACGTAAAGTCACTGCCCGTGACAGGAGGAAACATTAACATTGTGGAACAAGACGTGTTCTATTGGGAACCTCGCCAGAAGCCACCAGTATAAAATCCCGTCACTAGGTTATGATCACACCATTTTGGGGTGCAACTCTAGATAGAGGCGTACTTATGTTTAATAACTGCGGTTTCTTACTGACACAGCAAAACATTTCTGTCATTCAGGATGTCTGTGTACTTCACGTAGTATGATAAAGGCACAAGTAAAATATCTGTTTGACACTGTAGGCATCTATTAAAGACTTCCCTCAAGTACAGTGAAAGTGCGTTTTCCCCTTATCATTTTGTATTCCATTTCTTTGCACCAACTGAGCAAACATAGAGTAGAGGGGGAGGTGGTGGCGTAGTGGCTTTGCAACTCACTGGACGAGCAATCCAGAGAGGGGTGATCTTCTGTGGACCAGGGCACCCTGCACGGCAGATGGTGAATTCTGAATCCAAACCAATGTGGAATTAAAAAGTCCAGTGATGAACATGAAACTTATCTGGTTCATGGGTGGCCTTTTAGAGAAGGAAATCTGCCATCCTACCTGATCTGGCCCACATGTGACGCTTAAATGCCCTCTGAAATGGTCTATCGAGCCAGTCAGCTCGAAGGCAATTAAACCATTGACAGTGTTTGTTTTCAAGACAACCCGACCGTATGTGTGCTGAGATTCTTCCTTCTTTTTGCTCCCCCCCCACACATCAATCAATTGTTCTCTCTTCAGAGTCCCCTCTTCCAACATTTGGAAATGGTTAGTGGGACAGATGGAAGTGATTCAGTGAGAATAGCTTTAGTATGAGGCGTTATCATTTACTTTTTTTTTCCTCTACTCTGATTTAATTGCTACTTGTCCTTTCTCGACTCATTACAATTCTGGATCAATCTATTCTGTTCTGCGCTGTGAACCAATCTGCCAGCCCTTTCCACCTTTATTGAAAGTGGCATTCCAAATCTTTAAAAATGCACGGTTTCAACTTGACGTGATTTGTGTTGGTATCAGGCATTAAACAAACTTCTGAAGCATTTAATAACATGCAAATTCAAGGCCAAAGATCAATCGTTTGTACACATTTACATAATGTGAATCTTCCATTTTGGGAGTCGATGGATTTTGCTTGTTTTTAGCTATGATTTTAAGATTCAGACCTCAGCTTCAAAGAACCATAATTTCAGACCCTTCATTAGCACTTGGGGTCTAACCAAAATTATTCTGGGAGAGAACAGCCCCGCTATCAAATGGCCCTCTGTCTTGTTTTCGTGCCCGGCAGCGAAACACCCCCTCCTGAGGCCACATTTCACGTCATTTCCTGCACTGAGGCATTTCGGCGGGTGAAGCTCTTCAGTGAAGGAAGAGGTCGGGACACCATTTTTAAATGGTGCCATGATCTCGTAATCCTCCACTGCAACACCCGGATCCCCGCAACGCCCCAACTCACCGCTGAGGTGGTCCTTGGGCACCACCTCACACCTCACCCCATATGGGCAGGGCACCCCCGGGTCCGATCCCCAGCGTGGGCACAATGCCAGTTTGACACAGCCAACCTGGCACCCTGGCAGTGCCAGGCTGGCACCCATATGGCATGGCTGGGGTGTCCAGGTGGCACTGCCAGGGCACCAGATTCGCAGTGTCTGGGTGGCACCCTGGCACTGCTGGTGCCACCCTGCCCAGAGGCCGACCAACCGGGGGGTCTCCGATCACCTGGGAGATCCCGCCCAGGTACCATTCCGCCTTGTCCTGTTTATGGGAACCAGTGCTGAACGGCACCCAGCTGGGGTCTCCTCAGTGAGGCCAATAGATACCGGGCAGCGCCGGCTCTAGGGTTGCTGGCGCCCCGGGCAAGCTGAACTTCGGCGCCCTTGCGGGGGCGAGGGGCCGGGGGCCCGAGGGGGGGGCCGAGGGGGGGACGGGGCCGAGGGAGGGGGGGGTGGGGCCGAGGGGGGGGGGCGGGGCCGAGGGGGGGGCGGGGCCGAGGGGGGGGGGGGGAGGGGGGGGGGGGGGGGGGGGGGGGCCGAGGGGGGGGGGGGGGCCGAGGGGGGGGACCGAGGGGCGAGGCGGAGGAGGGGCGGGGGGGGCGAGGCCGAGGAGGGCCGGGGGGGCGAGGCCGAGGAGGGGCGGGGGGGGCGAGGCCGAGGAGGGGCGGGGGGGCGTGGCCGAGGAGGGGCGGGGGGGCGAGGCCGAGGAGGGGCGGGGGGGGCGAGGCCGAGGAGGGGCGGGGGGGGCGAGGCCGAGGAGGGGCGGGGGGGCGAGGCCGAGGGGGGGCGGACCCGAGGGGGGCGGACGCTGGGGGGGGCGGACGCGGGGGGCAGACCCGAAGGGGGGGGCGGACCCGAGGGCGTGGGGGGGGCGGACCCGAGGGGGGGGCGGACGCGGGGGGCGGACCCGAAGGGGGGGCGGACCCGAGGGCGGGGGGGACTGAGCGGGGGGCGGACCGAGCCGGGGGGCCACCCTGGGGGCGGGCAGCCACCGCGCATGCGCTGGTTGGCACCGGCCCAACTGCGCATGCGCGGGACCCGAGTCTCTGGCGCCCCCGAGCACATGGCGCCCCGGGCAGTCGCCCGAGTTGCCGGTGCCTTGAGCCGGCCCTGATACCGGGTGGACGTTTGATCCGGCGTCAGCATGGTTAATTGGGTTCTTAAGCTCACTTAACCGTGCAAGACTGGGTCCCGGCCATTGTGAGGCATAACGACCATCAGGAATCCCGAGGAGGCCTCTCCTGCGAAATTACCAGCCATGCCCCACCCTGATTCCAGCGGGACGTCGCAGGTTGATTGTGTCCTTAGATTTTGAGATGCAAAAATGGACAGACCAAGAACATCTAATGAGAAACTGTGGGGGTCTGGATTTTGCACCACCAAATACTTAGTTTGGAAGACTCGTGGCCTCAGACATCATAGAATAGAATCCCCATTCGGCCCATCAAGTCTGCACCGACCCTCTAAAAGATAACCAGGCCCAATCCTCCTGCCTGAACGCTGTAACCCAACTTGACCTTTCGGCACTAAGGGACAATTTAGCATGGCCAGGTTACTTAACCTGGGCATCTTTAGATGGTAGAAGTAAACTGGAGCACTAAGAGGAAATCCACGCAGACATGGGAAGAATGTGCAAATTTCACAGTCACCAGAGGTCGGAATCAAACCTGGGTCCTTGGCCGTGAGGCAGCAGTGATAACCACTGTGCCACTGTGCCGCCCCCATATGTTTGTTGTATATGTTTGTTACTTGTTTGGAACTGAATTATAACAACAATGATGACATAATCATATAGGACTTTTAAAATGAGGCAAAGTGCATTACAGGAATACTGCTGAGCTGAGCAATGTTTGACAGAGCTACTTTGGGAGATATTGGCCGGGATTCTACAAAATCCCGGCTAAGTGTTGACGGCGGAGTAAACACCGGAGTGTTTCACGCCGGAGTCAACGGGCCTCTTAGCCCAGCCATTCAGTGGCTTACAGGGGGGCCAGCATGGGGCTGGCGTGCTCCACGCAGCTCTAGCGCCGATACACGGCCCTGCACTGCTGGTGTGGGACTGCGCATGCGTGTGGCGGCCATTTCTGGCCCGGCGCATGCGCGTGGTGGTCGTTTCCGCGCCGGCACATGCGCATGGTGGCTGTTTGCGCACCAGCACCACGAAACGTGGCGTAGCGACACAGCGGGCCCGCGCGGAAGGAGGTAGGACCCCTTCAGATCCCGCGGGCCCGCCGATCGATAGCCCCTAATCGCGGGCCTGTCCGTCGTGCAGGCCCCACCCCTCCGGAGTCTGATCCCCCCCACCCCCACCACCAGCACGGCCGCGGGTCCGAGCTCTCGCCGGGTGGTACCAGGTTGGAACCACGCCAGCGGAACTCAGTGGGAACTCGGCTGGTCGACTGCGGAGAATCACTGCGGGGCCTTTTTCAATGGCCCACGACTGGCATTGCAATCCCAGTGCCGGATGGCATGGCGGGAGATCAAGGGACCAGAATTGGAGCAGTGCCGATATGTGAGGGCTATGGAGCCGGAGGAGATTACAGAGACAGGAAGAGGTGAGGCGAAGGCATGATTTGAAAACAAGAATGAGAATTTCAAAATCAAGGCATTGTGTAACTCAGGATAATAGGTTAGCGGTTGTTCAAGATAATGTGAGTTGGACCCAGGCAGAGTACAGTTCTGGCCTTGCTATTGAGCAGGCAAAGGGTGTGATTAAAAAACAACTTGATTTAATGACTCTGAATTATATCATTCATATGGCGAGTTGAAGTTAATTAACCAAATAAGTGACAATCAGTGTCTCCATTGGGCAATGTTAGCTCATTGTGCACCTAAAAAATATACATATTGTCAGAAATTAGAGCAATTATGAAAGTATTATTAGAAACTGGTCTGTGGTGCTTGAATATTGCAGTCAGTTTGACTACCAGCTAACTCACTACCCAAGTGAGATATCAGCAGGTTAACTGGTTTGTTGTTGAGTTAGTTGATCTTAGCTGTGAGTGAAGTAGGGTTTCTACAAATGGCCTGGCACATCAGGACTATGATGAGGAAAAGTTGGAAGGTCTCCACCGCTAATCGACTTGTGTTGGAAGGTGCCTGGTGGAGCTTGAAAATGGCATTGTAGCTGATTGCGAAACCCGCCAAGGCTAAATCTTTGACGGTTCTGCTAACCTGTCACCATAATCTGGCAGGCATAGTGAAACATCCAGCTCCAGATTCTTCATTCCAGAGACTAAGTGCTGACGTCGGGACTGAATCGCCTAAGTTTACGGCTCCAAAAGCGGGACCGATCCCGGAGCGATTCAGGACATCCTAATGGGCTAGCACAGGAGCCACGTGGAGCCTGTGCAATTCCAATGAACGCTACCGGGGACGGGATTGGCACTCCAGAGCCTGACAAGCAGGAGCTGCATATAGGCACTCCACTCCCCACATGCCCTAATCCCAGCCAAGAAGATGGCACTGGTTGTGCTGGAGCACACCTATCCTGTTGATGGGGTCAGCTGGGGCCAGAGGGTACCTAGGAGGGTGGCCTGAGGAGGCACCTATACAATCCATGACAGTGGGTAGTCAGCGGCATGCCCAGCTGCATGTCTGCCTTGCAGGCTGCAGCAGTGATGGTCCATCTCTATCCACCCCAACCCCAAGACCCACCTCCTAGCCGTCCCCGCTTCTCCCCCCCCCCCCCCCCTCTCCCCCACCCTGGTAGAACCCCTCCGGCCAGAAACGCAGCTGTCAGCACACTATATTCGTACACCCTCTCCCTCAGCATCTACGGCACCTGTTTCCCAACTTGTCACAAGTGAACCTAGCCATCGGTAATTCCTCCTGTCGGAGGCGGAGCATCATGGGAGGCCTGGAAATTTGGAAGTGATTTGGACAACCAGAAATGAATCAGATTATTGTTAAGAAAAGCAGATTGAGTCTAGTCCAGGAGGAAATAGCTGGATTTGAGTTGATGCACCCTGATTCTTACTGGCACTCAGTTTCCAGCCACATGAGGCACAGAGTGCACACCGGCACTTGTGCCCACTGACCTGATGTAAATTTGGTTCCTTATTCCTCCTTTTACATTCTTCTTCTTTGTGGGTTTTGCAAGGTTAATGGTAACTGGAAGTTTAAAGGACTTCTTTTTGAAGCGTTACCTGACTCGGAAGCCTTTTTCTTTATAAACACTTCCCCACATGTCAGCTTGGATCGAGGGTAGCACTGTTGATTCTGAGCCTTGGAAAATAACGAGAAGCATGGAGGGCGCGAGATTGTAGCAACCGGTGTTAAGTAAGACTCGTTTGTTCCTGCAGCAGATACAAACTTGTGCCTGAATTGGATGCTTTTTAAAAATAGCAGGTGGTCCAATTCGGGAATTCCCACCCCATTCCCGTTTCTGGCAACTATGAGCAGAGCAGGATCAGGGCAACTTAAAACCCCCTGCAATTTTAGCAGAGTCACGCCCCATCAATAAATGAACATTGTTCGCAGCCTCTCATCCTCCCAGTGGGGAACCAAAGAAACGTTACCTACTCCTGGGATTGTTCCTTTAATAAATTCAAAAATATATTGGACTTGCTGAGTTCGGGAGTTTCCTGATTTGACCTTCCCATCTCTTCCATGGTTCAGCCCGTTGTCTCCTTATTTTGTGGAAGCAAGGTGGTTATTTCTGTTATGGCAGAGGGGTCTAGCATGTATCGTAAAAGGCTAGTATACAGGGACAGCAAGTAATTCGGAAAGCAACTAGAATATTATAATTTATTGCGGGGGAGAATTGAAAGAAAGGTGGGGAGGTTATGCTTCAGTTTTATACGAGGCTGGTCTGATGAGGATGTTTACCCTTGTGGGTGAATCTAGTACTAGAGGCCACTGTATAAAAATAAGGGGTCAATGGTTTAGGACACAGATGAGGGGAATTTGTTTTGTTAGTGTTGTGACTTTTCAGGACTCCCTTCAAAAGGCAGGGGGCGGGATTGTCCGCTTGGCGACGCCGATTTCATAATCGGCGATTGGGCGGAGAATCCCTTTTTACGACCGAATCGGGGGGGGGGGGGGGGTTCCTGTTTTCGGATGCTCCACGCCCTCCAAAATAGCATAATCGGGGAGTACGCCACACAGCGTTGGGACAGCCTCAGGACGTTACCTGAAGGACCAGCCCTGATGGGCCGAGTTCACGACGGCGTGGTTCACTTGTGCTTTCAGTTTTCGTGAAGCTCTCATGGCGGCTGCCGGCTGTGTCCAGCGCAATCGCAGTCGGGGGGTGGGGGGGGGGGGAGCCATGCTGTTGGCTGGGAGGACTTTGGTGAGGCCTGGGGGGACTGGTGGAGGGTGGCGAGTGGGGGGGGGGGGGGGTTGAGGGGGGTTGGGTCGGTGCATGGCCTGTGCCATGTTTTACGGTGCGACCGCTGCATGTCGTCGCCGTGCGCATACGCGGTCACGGAACCTGCCATTCTCTGGCCTTTTTTGACGCCGGAGCCGGGAGTTCCACTCGGCGCCACTGCTAGCCCCTCACCGGTCCCGGAATCAGCGTGGGTTCGGTGCCGATTCTGGAGTCGTAAAGCGCCACAGTACCCACACCGGCGTCAGCCCTTCGCTGCAGATTCGGAGAATCCAGCCCTGGGTCTTTTAATGGTTTTAAGGCAAAAGTAGGTAGAATCTTTGTAAGCAAGGGTTATACAATAGGTCATTGGGGTTGGATGGGAATGTAGAGTTGAGGTTATAATCAGATCAGCATGATCTTGTTGAATAGTGGAGCAGGCTCGAGGGGCCTAGTGGCCTACCCCTCCTAATTTGTATGTTTGTATGACCTTCTTAACATAGAGTTGTAGGCTGTTAATAGTTTGCACCTTTTTCTTGTGGGCTAATCCCTGAAAATAGTGATATAGAACGAGGGACTCCTATTGCTGAACTGCCAAGAAAATGAGAAATCCAAAGGAAAGAGTGCTTTTTATTAGTAAACACCATGGGTGGGATTCTCCATCACGCTGCACCAGTTTCTGGTTCGGTGGGTTCCCGGCGGCGACAGGATTCTCCGTCTCGCCAGCCGGCCAGATGAGGTTTCCCATTGTGGGCAGCCCCACACCGTTGGGAAATCCCCGAGCGTGGGTGCGCTGTCAACGCAACGGAAAATCCCGACAGCGGAGAATCCAGCCCCAGATGTAATTTGCCAGCAAGTCAAGAAAGGTTAACAATATGTGAAGTGCTGGAAAATGTGACTTCGCCATTGGATCACTATTCCTAATGATTTGTCACTCCTGACAGAAGTTGCCTTTTAATTGAAATAAATGTTTTAGCCAACCGAAGAACATTTTTATTCTTACCGTCACCCAGTAGTTGTGGATAGTAATTCCTGAATTGAATTTGCAATATGTATATTCCCAGCTTCAAGTCCGAATTGAGAAGGTTAAATCATTAGCTTCTGCCCAGATGGAAGTGACATGTCACAGTGTATGTAGATCAGTCTTCAGCGTGCAGAATACAAATGCTGTGAAGAACTATGCCGAATGCTCGATTTAATTACCTATTTATGCACAATTTTTAGTCATTTAAGAAGTGATCCTTCACACGATTACCATGTCAGTAATCCTGGACGATAAATGTCTTTCAGGATTTTGTTAATGAGCAAAGTATTAGCGTTGTTGGGGTGGGTGGCAGGGGGGGGGTGTTGTGAACAACGATAATAGCCAGGGCCATGTTTTATAGATCTCCAGCATGGTGTGGAATGCAGGTCAATTTGCTGTGGATTTTTGCTGTGAAAAGACACACCCAGAAATTTAAATTGGCTGCACATTACAGGGAACCTTGAGAAGAGCTTGCATTCCAGAGATTTCCTTGTGGCAGGTTTCTGCAGCGCTTAATGAGGATCTATTTGTACAGGAAAAGCTCCTTGTTTCACAAGGAATGCTAATTCTAATCAGCAGATTGCCATCAAAATGCAAAGTCTATGCACAGAGAATCTAACTGAGTAATTAGCAAACTCCCATGTCTCTTCCATCCTCTGCCCTTCCGATCTCCTGCTCCTACTCCGCCACCCCCCCCCCCCCCCCCCAAATTGGTTGTGCTAATGTAATGGAAACTAAATACTGACAGTCATGAATTGATGCCTCAGTGTCTCCTTAATGTCAAAGTGCTGCAACAGATGCTGACATTAACCCTGGCATTGAGACTGCCTTCCACGTAGGCCGATATGGAAGACAATGTGCTGTGGCAGAGTCCCAAAAACAGCAAAGGGGAAGTAAATAGTGCGATGGATATGTTTTCTAGAGGTATTGATGTTGACATAGTGTTATCCCTTCTAAAACTGAGTGATGAAAGTACAAATGTTCCAAATGTAGGACCATTTACCCAAGCCTCGGTTTTACAATGAATTGAAATTGACCTCGCCTGTAAATGATGTAGCATTGTGGATAGCACAATTGCTTCACAGCTCCAGGGTCCCAGGTTCGATTCCGGCTTGGGTCACTGTCTGTGCGGAGTCTGCACATCCTCCCCGTGTGTGTGTGGGTTTCCTCCGGGTGCTCCGGTTTCCTCCCACAGTCCAAAGATGTGCAGGTTAGGTGGATTGGCCATGATAAACTGCCCTTAGTGTCCAAAATTGCCCTTCGTGTTGGGTGGGGTTACTGGGTTATGGGGATAGGGTGGAGGTGTTGACCTTGGGTAGGGTGCTCTTTCCAAGAGCCGGTGCAGACTCGATGGGCCGAATGGCCTCCTTCTGCACTGTAAATTCTATGTAACGGAATTGCACAGTATTGTTTATAAAGGTAAGGTGGCTATTGGAGCGAGCCCATTAACTACCTGGTGTTATGGGTGCTTTACTTTGTTCTTGTAATGAGGGCTGGTTTTGGATTGTTTTACCATGTTAAAGGCGCTTTATAAATGCAGGTAATTGTTGTAGAGAGCCTGCCTGCCACTGCTTTTATTTTACCTACTTATCTGGTGTCTCTCTCTCTCAGGTGCTGTTTGGGAATAAAGAGGTGTGTGTTCTGTGCACATTATGTCTGAACGGTTTCAATCTGAAGGCAGCTTTGATGCTACTGATGTCATAATGTTAGATGAAACCAAACTATTGCGTGTTTACCAGCCAGAGTAGGCCAATGGATCTGGTAGAACATTTATAATTTCAAGATGATTAAAGTTTCCCAGTGAAGCCGACAGTGAGAGAACTGGACTGACAAATATAATCTGAATGCACCTTCTCTTCCTTTCCTTATATGGCCAGCACCAGATTCCCTCAATGTATCTGAGTCCCTTTCTTCATTGACACACTGCTTCGGCATCAGACATAGGGCCCATTTCCAAGTGTATACCTAGGACATATAGGGCCCGATTCTCCGCCCCCCACGACGGGTCGGAGAATAGCGGGAGGGCCTTCCCGACATTTTTCCCGCCCTCCCGCTATTCTCCCCCCCCCCCCCCCCCCCCCCCCCCCCCCCCCCCCCCCCCGCCCAACTCCCGACATGAATCGCTGCCGCCGTTTTTTTACGGCCGGCAGCGATTCTCAGCTGTTCGATGGGCCGAAGTCCCAGCCCTTTACGCTGTTTTTACGAACGGCAAACACACCTGGTCTGGCCGTTCGTAAAAACGGCGGGAACAACTCGCTTTTTATAACCATGGCACCGATTGGCACGGCAGTACCACGGCCGTGCCAAGGGTGCCATGGGCCCGCGATCGGTGCCCACCGATCGCGGGCAGCGGGCCCGATGCCCGCGCACTATTTCTCCTTCCGCCGCCCCGCAGTATCCATTCGCGGGGCGGCTGAGGGGCATCCCGGCCCGCGCATGCGCGGGTTTCGCGCAAATACGCGATGACATCATCCGCGCATGCGCGGGTTGGAGTCTTCCAATCCGCGCATGCGCGGCTGACGTCATATGACGCGTCAGCCGGCGCTAACTCCGGCAAGCGGGCTTAACGAAATTCGTTAAGCCCGTGATGCCGGAGCTTGCGGCGTCGGGCTGCTAGCCCCGACCGGGGACCAGAATCGGTTCCCGGTCGGGAAGGGGCGCGCTGGCGTCAAACCCGCCCGGGTTTGACGCCAGCCTTACGATTTCTCCCGTTTTGGGAGAATCGCGCCCACAGTTTCTGGGAATGAACCAATTCATCCACATCTGGGAATCCTGTTCACTCCTGGGGTGGCATTCTCCCCTACCCGGCGTGACGGAGGGTCCCGGCGTAGGGGAGTGGCGCCAACCACTCAGGGGTCGGGCCTCCCCAAAGGTGGGGAATTCTCCCCACCTTTGGGGGCCAGCCCCGCGCCGGAGCGGTTGGCACCAGAAGACTGGCGTAAAAAACCGGTGCCCCCGGCAGCAGGGCTGGCCGAAAGGCTTTCGCCGGTCGGCGCATGCGCCGGCAGTGACGTCAGCGGCCAGCTGCCGCTGACATCACCACTGGCGCATGTGCGATGTGGGTTTCTCTTCCGCTTCCGCCATGGCGGAGGCCGTGGCGGCCGCGGAAGGAGAAAGAGTGCACCCAGGGCACTGGCCCGGAGTCTGAGCGGGGGGCCCCGATCGCGGGCCAGGCCACCGTGGGGGCACCCCCCGGGGTTCGATCCCCCCCCCCCCCCAGGACCCCGGGGCCCGCTCGCGCCACTGATCTCGCCGTTCCAGAGGTGGTTCAAACCTCGGCGGCGGGAGAGGCCTCCCAGCGGCGGGACTTCGGCTCATCCGGGCCGGAGAATCACCGCAGGGACCTCTCCGATCGGAGTGGCGAGATTCCCGCCACCGCCACTTCCCGGGTGGCGGAGAATCTCTGCCATGGTAGGGGCAGGATTTTCGGCGGCCCCAGGCGATTCTCCGACCCTGCTGGGGGTCGGAGAATTTTGCCCCTGAGCTGTGATTTAGATCTTTTTCCCTCTCCACGACAAACACTACCCGTATCCACCCCCAAACGTCAGCCCCAAAGCTACTAAAAATCTGACACTGCTTCTCCCACTCCCAGATGTTACCACTCCAACACACTCCTTGCTGGCCTTCCAATTTCCACTTGAGACACCAGCTTGTGCATAACATATCCTATCCCTCATTAAAACCTGCTTCCTCATCTCCACTGACTTACATTGCCTATTTCAAATGTTGCTACATTTCGTTGAGGCCTGAATGTGTTCTAAATCGGGGTAGTAGGAATGTAGGAAATAGGACAAGTAGGCTATTCGGCCCTTTGATCCTGCCCCACCATTCAATAAGACCACGACTGATCTTTGTGTTTTGAATTCTGCATTCCCATCTAGCCCCAATAAATACCTGTTCGGCAAAGGAATTAAACATTGTCTATCTCTGCCTTAAAATTATTCAATGACCCTGCCTCCACCTTTTAATGAGGCAGTGTGTTCCAAAGCCGCACAACTTTCATAAAACAATTGCCCCTCATCTCTGTCCCAAATGGGCAATTTTTAAACAGTGCCCACACAGATCTAGTCTCAATCATAAGAGGAGACATGCGTTCCACGTCTATCTTGTCGAGATCATTCAGGATCCTTTGTGCTTCAATGAAATTACCGCACACTCTTCTAAACTCCAGCAGAAACAATCCCAGTCTGTCCAATCTTTCCTCATAAGGCAACCCACGCATTCCAGGTATCAATCTAGTCAACCTCCTCTGAACCGACTTCAAATAAGGCCATCAAAACTGCACAGTATTCGAGATGTGGCCTCTCCAATGCCCTTCATGACTGAAGCATAACATCCTAACTTTTTTGTATAATGGACCAGAGTTAAGGCCCGTTGGATTTTGAGTCAAAGTGGAATGAAATGCTGCTCCAAGGACGTGCCAATCTTGTTCACTCCCATAATCTCTCGACATTACCAAAATCGTCATTACCAAAATCTTCAATGTTCATCGCACATTGTGTAATGTTTTTAAAAAAAATTTAGAGTACCCAATTATTTTTTCCAATTAAGGGGCAATTTAGAGTGGACAATCTACCTATCCTGCACATCTTTGGGTTGTGGGGGTGAAACCCACGCAGACACGGGGAGACATTGTGTAATGTTGACTTGAGAATGGATTTGACCAACTGAAAGGCAGATTTACCTGACTGTGGGGCATCAGAGCTAAGTTTGTGCCTCATAAATCCTAATGTTATGCTCTCAGTTGTCACTGTACAAGCACAGTTTGGCTATCCTCTAAGCCGCCTCAGACAACACCGTGGCCAAATCATTGGTTTCCGCAGAGTTGTGTTTGGATCATAACTACAGCATCATGGAAAGTGAACTATTGGAAATTGACTCAGATACAATGTAGCCTTAAATGCACATCTACACAAGAGATTAAATCAACTTGTTTCAAAATTGCCAATTCGAAGATTCAACTTCTGATGCTTCCCGAAGGGGAACGGGAAGGCTTCTGGTGCAGACTTTAAACAAACTTAAAGTACACAGTTAAGAGCGGCACGGTGGCACAGTGGTTAGCATTGCTGCCTACGGCGCTGAGGACACGGGTTCGAATCCCGGCCCTGGGTCACTGTCTGTGAGGAGTTTGCACATTCTCCCCGTGTCTGCGTGGGTTTCACCCCCACAACCCAAAGATGTGCGGGTTAGGTGGATTGACCACGTTAAATTGCCCCTTAATTGTAAAAAGTGAATTGGATATTCTAAATTTTTTTTTAAAAGTACACAGTTAACCTTTAGGGTATTTGGACAAAAATTACAGTGTAACTTATTGCAACATTTTTTCAATATTAAGTGATTTTATTTTATTTTATAAATTTAGAGTACCCATTTATTTTTTTCTCCAATTAAGGGGCAATTCAGCGTGGCCAATCCATCTAACCTGCACATCTTTGGGTTGTGGGGGTGAAACCCACGCAGACATGGGGAGAATGTGCAAACTCCACACAGACAGTGACCCAGGGCCGTGATTCGAACCCGGGACCTCAGCGCCGCAGTCCCAGTGCTAACCACTGTGCCACATGCCGCCCCCAAGTGATTTGATTTTTAAAAATAAATTTAGAGTACCTAATTATTTTTTTCCAATTAGGTGCAATTTAGTTTGACCAAACCACCTAACCTGCACATTTTAGGGTTGTGAGGGTGAAACCCACGCAAACACGGGGAGAATGTGCAAACTCCACACGGACAGTGACCTAGAGCCGGGATCGAATCTGGGACCTCAGCGCCGTGAGGCAGCAATGCTAACCACTGCGCCACCGTGCTGCCCTGTGATTTGATTTTTAAACTTATTTCTTAGCAAACTTACAAAGTCACAGTAGCACAGTGGTTAGCACTATTGCTTAACAGCACCAGGTTCGATTCCCAGCTTGGTCACTGTCTGTGCGGAGTCTGCACTTTCTCCCTGTGTCTGCGTATGTTTCCTCCGGGTGCTCCGGTTTCCTCCCACAAGTCCCGAAATACATGCTTCGGTGAATTGCACATTCTGAATTTTCCCTCAGTGTATCCAAACAGGCCCCGGAATGTGGTGACGAGGAGATTTTCACAGTAACGTCATTGCCGTGTTAATGAAAGCCTACTTGTGATAATAATATTATTATTGTTATTATTATGAAGTCAAAGGCAATTTATGTCCTTCAGGTGTGCATTGATTGATCTCATTTAATCAATAATTTATTTATGTAATGCTTTAATGTGGGAAATATCCAGAGGCCCCATCACATTAGGATGTGACCAAAAACTTGGGCAAAGAAGTACGTTTTCAGGAACACCTTAAAAGACGAGTGAGGGGGTAGAGACTTTTCAAGAGGCAAAATAATTTTGGGAAGAAATTCCGGAGCTTGAGTCCGAGGCAGATGAAAGCAGTTGCAGTCTTCTACCTGCAAGTTCTTTCTTTTCACAAACTTGTCTTTTGGCTATGGTGGGCTGTGCTGAATAAAGCAAAATTTTGACTATATCATCTCCTCATGATTCTCAAGAGCATATATAATGAGTGACTTTGAACTGTAGTGACTGTTATGTGAGGAAATATGATTGTAATTGTATGTCCAGAGTGATATCCTACAAATAGCAATGAAGTAAGTAATTAATTAACTTTTTTTTGAAGGATATTAAATGAGTATTTTTCTGACTTTTCTGTTTTATTTATTTGTCAATGTTTTACAGCAGATTTCAAAAAATCTTTCTGTCTAAATCTCCCTTAGTTGTTGGATTCCCCTGTGCTCCATCAGATGTGTGTTTCATTTTAAAAAATGGTTTGCACTCAGTTTTGAAGTTGTCTTGTGTGTGATGTCTTGGTTTGCATAACCGATTGCAAATGTTGCATATGAACTCAGTATTGGAGAGATGATTGGAGGCATTAGCTTTGTACCATGCTCATTTATCCTGAAGGCAATTGACTGTTCTCCTCGAGTGTTGAAATTGCTCGGGTTTTTTCTTAATTAAGGGGCAATTTAGCATGGCGAATGCACCTTCCCTGCACATCTTTGGGTTGTGGAGGTGTGACGGGGGGATTGTGCAAATTCCACATGGTCAGTGTCCCAGGGCTGGGATAGAACCCGGGTCCTCGGTGACACGAGGCAGCAGTGCTAACCACTGTGCTGTACTCAAAATTGCTTGATGACAGAAGGTTTTCAATTGGATCTGTCCAAGGTTGTTTCTTTCCTTCCTATGAATTGAGATCCAGCTCGCAAGCCCTGAGGTTGACTTTTAGATTGCCTTTGGATCTACGTTTTTGATGTCCTGTGGTGTGGTACCTGTGCTCAGCTGAGTGTAGAGCACTGACTTTGGTATGTGGGAATCCACCATGTGAACCACATGACTCATCCAGAGAAGCTGAGTTCTGATGAGCACGCTTCCGATGCTAGTTGGGCAGGACTGACTGTGAACCTTGATGTGAGGGATTTTGTTGCCTGATGTTGCATAGAGATCTCTTCGACAGTGAAGATGGAAAGCCTCTGATTTTAAAAAAATGGTGCCAATAGGCTGTCCATGTTTCACACCCACAAAGAAATGATGCAAGAACCACTGTCTGGAGGACTTTCATCTGGAGGACAAACACCTTGTTAAATGCTGAGCTTGCTTTTGCCAGGCAATGGTTGATTCAGACACCCAGCTTAGTGAGGACACTCCCAAGATAGCAAAACCTCTAGACTGAAATTTGATAGTGATGTGAAGCCTTGGAGTATGTGGTGTCATGTGAGAGTACCTTGAAGAAATGGATGTTTAAGCAATGTACCTTTAAGAAATGGAGCAGCTCATATTACTGAAGTGATGTCAGAGGCTGGGGGTAGCTGAGTTGAGCTCACTTCTGGTTTTAGTTTCAGTTTTGAGGAAAAGAGCTTGGGTGTGTCTGTGTTTGCAGTGAGCTGGATCTGTGGTGATCTCTGCCAGGAAAGACTATCTTTGAATCATTTGGGTGATTTAAACTCAGAATAGTAATGTCTTTAACCTGATGGTGTTTCTGTTTAAAGGTGTGAAGTCTTTTGGAGGTTTGAAGGAACATTTTGAGGGATTATTTAGTGTTGTATTATTTTTGGGGTTATCTTTGAAGTAAGGGGTGGTAAATGATCCAATGTTTATTTAAAAAGGTTAAGTTGAATTCATGGAATAAACATTGTTTTGTGTTTAAAAACCCACGTGTCCATAATTGTAATACCACACCTGGAGACCAAGCCGTGTGCTTCAAAAGCAACAATACATTAAAGGGAGAGGTTGGTTGAACTCCATGATGCATTTTGGTGTTCTGAAAACACCGCTCCCATAACAGTGGTCAGAGGTGGGTTGATACAAGATCTCTGTCTTCTTCTGAATTATTGTCAGGTTCTGAGGCTAGGGCAAAGCGATCAACAAGCAGCTGAGTATGTGCTATGAGACATTGAGTATACATATCTGCCAACGAGAGTTCACTCAGTAACTGTTCAGTAACTTTTGTGTAAATCTTCAGCCGTTGCAAGTTGAAGAGGTTACCATCTGTGCTGAATTAAATGTGTACTCTTGTGTCAAGATTTTTGAGTGCATACTGGAGCATGATCAAGAGGTATTTGGCAAACAGTGCTGTAGCCAATACATAGCCTTGTTATGTTGGTGACAGGAAAAGTACCGGAAGACACACTGCTTTGCCAATGCACTGTGAAATGAGCAAATGTCACTGATCATCTTTTCAGTGAAGCCATATTTGTATAGACCGTCCCTGTTTAATGTGTCAAAAACCTTGATAAGGTCAACGAACACCATATAGAGGTCCTTATTCTGTTCTCGAATTTGACATGCTGTAAATAGCAAGTCTATACAGAAGCCACACTGTGATTCTGGGCACACAGAGTTAATGAAGTGAGTGAACATCTGATTAAGGATAAGCCATGAAAGAACTTTTCCTGCTGTTGGAATAATTGATATTCCACAATGATTGATTTGTCAGAGATGGACTTGCTCCCTTTCTATTTGCTGAGATGAGAAGGATCCCTTAGTAGTGCCCAGCTATATGGTTACTAGTCACCCTCCAGTATATTTCTATTCTGATAGAAAGTTTGCAATCCACCATTTCATACAAAGTGTATCACACTGCAAAATAATGTTGATTACTGATTTGAAAGCTAGGCTCTGGGACACATGATTGCAATTCATGTCAAAACTTTTTCACACTCTTGATCTTTCCTGTACCATCTTTCTCCTCTTCATTGATAGACCAGAAGGTTTAACATCAAATCTAGTATTTTAAGCAGCAAATCTGTGCTGCTATTCTTCCTCTGTTATTGAACAACTCGGGTCTATCAATTAACCCTAAATCATGGTAAACGACTGCAGAATTTGATGGATGCCCATTATTTTCTCCCATCACCTCAATAGGGTAGAAAATCCTCAAGAGTGTTAAACAATGACATTCAGACTGAAAACATAGAATTCGATCTGCAAATAGTTTTGAAAAAAATGCAAATATAGTGTAATAAGCTAACATTACTCCATGTATAAATTTGTGTCGCGACTGAGAAAAAAATCAGAATCTCAAACTCTGGCAGCTCGTTTCAACACGCAGGGTTGGACGTGCAGCCGATCGGGGGGACTATGTTTAAGGTCAAGCTCCGCAGTCTGAGTCCGCCATGGAGCACGGTGAGGCCGCTGGTAGCCACCGCCGTACGTGTATGACCCGGAAGTGCAAGGGCCCGTATCTGCAGCAAAAGCTGCTAGTTTTTACGCTAGCCTCCCGCAGGGTGATGAATATGTGGCCCTTTCACAACAGTTTTTCTGGCGTGAAAGTCCACAGTTTTTACGACGGGGCGGAGACATAGGGTGCGATTCACCCATCATGACGGCATGAAACGGGCGCGGGCAGTAGCGCATGGCACTGGAGCGGTTCACACCGCTCCAGCCTTACATCCTGGTGTGGACTGGGGGCGGCGCCAAGCCACGCATGCGCAGTGGCGAAGTGCCAACCGATGCACGCGCGGTAGACTCACGGAACGCTCCGGTACCAACGCAACATGGCGCAGGTATTCTGGGGCTGCAAGCGCAACAAAGTAGGCCCGGGGGGGGGGGAGAGAGAGAGAGGCCGGCCCGCTGATCGGTGAGCCCTGATCGCGGGCCAGACCCCATTGGAGGCCCCCTGGGGATGGAACCCCCCCCCCCCCCACCCACAGGCCGCCACCCAGACCCTTCACGCAAAGTTCCCGCTGGCAGCAAGCAGGTGTGGACGGCACCGGCGGGACTCTGCTTTTTCCGTGTGGCCGCTTGGCTCTTCTGGGCCAGGGAATCGTCGGCCCGGCCGAGTACAGCGGCCCTCGACCGGCGCCGTGCCAAACGCGCCGGCGCAAATGGTGCGATTCTCCACACCTTGGAGAATCGCGCGCCTGCATCGGGGCGACGTGGCGCGGTTGCGCCGATTCTCCAGCCCGGCACAGGGCTGGGAGAAGTCCGCCCATAGTTCCTGAAACGGAGAATCCAGTCCCCTATTTTTTAAAAAATCCTATTAACAGGACGTGGGCACTGCTGGCTACACCAGCATTTTTATTGGTGGTGGTGGTGGGCTGCAAACAGTAAAGGAATGGTGATACCTTTCCCAAGTGTGGATGGTGAGGTGAACTTGGTGGTGTTCCCATATATCTGCTGCCCTTTTAGGTAACAGCCAATTTTGTTCCAGAAGTAGGTGGTACAATTTAATGCCCTCTCTCTGCAGTGGGTTTGGTGGGCGAGAGGGGTATTTAATCAGGTGGGAGGGAGCTGAGCAGTGACCCCCGGCATATTTCCACCACCCCCCTCCAAATCCATGACTAGAAAGCCACTGGGAAGCCTTCCTGCCCCCACCACCAATTGAGGCCCTTGGGGTGTGCAATCTGTGCACACTTAAGTGCCTCATCTCACTGCCGCTCGTACTAACCTAGACGTCAAGCTGCTAACTTTTGATATTTATTTTCTGAAAACTGTGTTTGCCCGAGGCTGTTTTGGGAAGGCCGTGTTTCGTTTGCCAGAATAGTGTTGCAAGCAGAGAGCTGTGAAAATGTTTAATCAGCTAGAAAAAAGTTTTCCATGAAAGCATTTACCAGTGAAAATACCCTGAAATGATTCTATCTGATCGCGAGTTAAAGCATGTGTGGGCACAGCTTTCGTTTGGATGATTAGTACAATTAACGAGTGTCCTGTTGCCTGGCACCGGGTCGAGAAGTGAGAGGACTCAGTGATGTGGTAATCACACCTGGTGCTCCATATTCAAGTTAATTAAATGATAAAACCAAATCAGGGCAAAAATGCAGATGTGCTAGGCCGTGTTCACTGCAGCACAATATTCCTGCGACAGACAAAATGATGGTGTTCAAACCCAAACTCTGAGCAGATTCCTGGAGGGAGGATTGGGTGACTTCCCAAAGCCTTTCCCTCCCCATCAACAAGATTTTGTTTTTCCATTCATTTTTAAAAATAAATTTAGAGTACCCAATTCTTTTTTTCTAATTGAGGGGCAAGTTAGCGTGGCCAATCCACCTAGCCTGCACATCCTTTGGGTTGTGGGGGCGAAACCCACGCAAACACGGGGAGAATGTGCAAACTGCACACGGACAGTGACCCAGAGCCGGGATCGAACCTGGGATCTCGGCAGGGCTAACCCACTGCACCACCGTGCTGCCCCTTTTTTTTTTACCATTAATGAACACAAAACAATATTCAAAGAAAACGAGAAAGCATGCAGTCAATATATTTTTAATACCTGGTTATATCGAGGGCTGCTCGTAATCCTATTCAGTTGTCGGAGCCTCCAGGATCATCCTGGAGAGCTAGCAATCTTCGTTCAAGCTGAGTCTTTCCTGAACTGAATTTTGCACTCCCCCCTTGGACGGGATTGCCGGTCCTTGCCCAGTTGCAATTTCACGGTTGGGGTGAGCAGGACCTCGGGCAGGAAACCTGCCCTTTCACCTATTAAGGCCCTTTTAAGTGGCCACGTTATGGAAACTTAAGGGCCCAGCCTCTATTTTTAGGCCGGTGGGGGTGACGCATAACGGAATGGGGAAACCGAGAAATGGATGAAACTGCATCCTGGGCACAGAGTTGCAAAGTTGGGGGGGGGGGGGTGGTTTGGGGGTTTGGGGGGGGGTTGGAGGTTGTGTGGGGGGGGGGGGGGGGGGGTTGGGGGTTGTGGGGGGGTTGGGCTGGGGGTTGTGGGGGGTTGGGTTGGGTTGGGGGGTTGGGGGTTGTGGGGGGGGGGGGGGTTGGGGGGGGGAGGCAATCTGAAGGCCCCTTTGGATTTGAGACACCCAGCCCTCAAGGACCTTGGAGCTCTTTGAGTGCGACGTTGAAGATTTTAATACCGGGGTTAGTAATAAAGTTTATTTTAATCTACTATATCCTTATTTCTTCGTACAATAATTGCTTGAGTAAAGTAGCCTTTCCTCACAGTCTTACAAATTAAAATAAAATATTGGGGTTTCTGTCCCGTATCCTAGGCATTGTTGGGGTCTGGTCTGGGATGGTAATAAAGAAATCAGAATGTAAGCAGATATGAAATAGGAGCAGGATCAAGCCATTTGGCTCTTGCAGCCTGCCCTGCCATTCAAAATGAACCTGGCTAATCTACAGCCTGACCTCCAGCTCTCTGCACTATACCAATGTTGCGACTAGTTCAGTTGAAGTTTATTCCTGATCATATCCCAACACGTCGAGAGCAGCACTTGGTATTTGGAGGTCACTGTAATTCTCCGGGAAGACTTTTTGTCCATCTGACTTGCCTGAACACCAGTACTGTAATAATGTGCACCGCCCACGGCAGCTGTAGCTGATTCTGTTGGTGAGACACGCTGGGAATGTTGCATCGTTCAGCTTCTCTATGTGCCAGTCGATCAGTTCATTCTGCAACTAGGCCCTTGAAACAAAAATCAGAAAGCTGAATCGACAGAGTAAAAACAGGCACTCCACCTCGCAAGCCATTAACCGTGCAATGTGTTTTGAGATATTTTGCCTTGTTTTAAGGTGCTGCCGACGGTAAATGCGTGCACCGACTGCTAACCATGCTGTAGCCTTGGTGAAATCAAAATAAAATTTTAAAATGTGGACCAGCAGATGTTAAAGACAGATTAGAAGAAGAATATCGGAAAAATCTGGAGTTCATTTTATATAAAAAAAAGGCAGTTCATATATACAATCGGCAGAAATGTTCTTAGTGTTTGAAAATTGCTTCTCTCACTATTTAACAATTCTGACCCCATTGTATTCGATCTCTTTTGTCTGTCGGGGCTCCCTACAATACTAAATACACAATATGCTCAATCATCTCTCTTTCTCTCTTCCATTGGACAGACTGTGCGGCAGCTTTGTCTTTGGTAACATATATTGGCCTCCTCCTCCCACCCCCCCTTTTAAAATTCATTCTCATCTTTAGATCCGCCAATGGACTTGCCACTTCATCCTTCTGAGGCCTTGTATGCTATCCCTACACCTATTAGGTTCCTCCGATTCTGACCTTTCCTCCTGCCTCTCCGACCTCTGATGGCAAATTCTTATTTCACCTCAGCTGTGGAACACCATCCCTAAACGGCCTCCCTATTTCTCTCTCTTTTATAAAAACCTTCTCAAAACCCATCCCGTTGGCCACAAGCTGGAGTCCACACCTCCGGCCTCGTCTTTCGTGTCCCTTTCCATACATTCATCTCATCATCTAAGCCATTTTTAAATGTTTAAAGCACACCATATGAATGCTGTTCCAGTTGAGCCTATGCAACTAATAAGCTGCTTCACCGTTCGCCGCAGAGTATGATGAACCAATCTGATGAAGTTGTGTTGTGAGAAAAGAAAAAAAAAAGGAAGTTTTGACTTAGCCATGATCTTAATTCTGTGTTGATGAGGCTTTTGTTTGTTAATCCACTCAGAACATTTGTACTTTTAGACATTGGGTTAAAAGTACACTCAGATGCCTAGAGTGTTTAATGTACTATTTAATTACTTGGCCAAGTAACTGTTGAAATAAAGCAGCCCAGCAAAAAAAAAAAAAAATAAACATTACTGTCATAAGTAGGTTTACATTAACACTTGAAATGAAGTTACTGTGAAAAGCTCCTGGTTGATACATTCCAGCGCCTGTTCGGGTACACTGAGGGAGAATTCAGAATTCTCAGCTGGTACGGGAATTGAACCCGCTCTTCTAGCATGTTCTGCATTCGAAAAAAAAAGCTGTCTAGCCCACTGAGCTGAACCCCCCAAAAAGTTTGCATTTCTAATTGAACTCTTTAATGGCTAGCTTTTTTCCCCCCCCCCCCCCCTTACTGTACCAAATCTAAGCTTCAATGAGTCTGTGAACACCTACCGTATATACTCGCGTATCATGCGACCCCTAAATTTTCGTCCCCAAAACATGATTTTATGCTATATCTCATGTATCATGCGAGTCATGTTTTTGGAAATTAATGCCCAAACTAAAACTTCCAAATGGTATCATTGTCTGTGGATTCTGCAGAGTGGATTCTGTTGTGAAAGCTGTTCGCGAATCGAACAGCTTTCCAGCTGGCTTGACTAGCGTCATTCAGCCATTTGACGTATCCATTCATAAAAACAGCAAGTAAAACACCCGCGAATTTTGTATTGGAAAAAGACGGCCATGTATTGAATAAACTACCCATATGATCAGGAAGACAACCTGAACAAAGAACCAATAGTCGTTAATGATTTGGATACTACTCTACAGATTTTGACCACAGCATTCTAATGGGAAGATGTTCAGCCACTTGACGTATCCATTCATAAAAACAGCAAGTAAAACACCCGCGAATTTTGTATCTCGCGTATCATGCGACCCCCCAAATTTAGGTTACAATTTAGGTCTTTAAAAGTCGCATGATACGCGAGTATATACGGTAGTTTTTGTCCTTTATGGACAGCCATTGGTTTTATGAAACGCGCCTGCAGCTTTCTCACTCCACTATTTTTCAATATAAATTTAGAGTACTCAATTATTTTTTTCCAATTAAGGGGCAATATACGTGGCCAATTCACCTGCCAGACAGATCTTTGGGTTGTGGGGTTGAGACCCACGCAGACACGGGGAGAATGTGCAAACTCCACACGGACAGTGAACCGGAGCCGGGATCGAACCCGGGTCCTCGGCACCGTGAGGCAGCAGTGCTAACCACTGCGCCGCCGTGCCACCCCTGTCTCATTTCACTATTAGGAGCAGGAGTAGGCAATTCAGCCCATCAAGCCTGCTCCGCCACTCAATACGATCATGACTGGTCGGACACTTAATGCTTTTTACCCACACTATCCACACGACCCTTTACATAATTGTTTTTTTTTAAAATAATTTTTATTGAAAGAATTTTTTACATGAAGATATTTACCCAACTAACTATAAAATATTACAAAATATTCCCTCTTAACAAATATCCCCCCCCCCCGCCCGAACTCGCGCGCGCGTTGTCCCTCCCCCCTCCCCCCTCCCCCAAAAACAAATAAAGCAACAATCAACATCAAACATGAACTGCGAGCAAATTTGCCCGCATTTCAATACATAATTGTTAATCAGAACTCTCTCGATCTCTGCGTTGAACATACTCAATGACTGAGCTTCCACAGCCCTCTGCGGGAGAGAATTCCAATGATTCACAACTCTCTGTGCAAAGAAATTTCTCCTCATCTCTGTACTAATTGGCTTCCCCCTTATTTTGAAATTGTGCCAAGCTCCCAATCAAGGGAAACATCTTACCTGCATCTAGCCTGCCTATTCCTTTGAATATTTTGTAAACTTCAATGAGATCACCTTTCATCCTTTGAGACTCTGGGGAATATGGGCCCAGTTTGCCAAATCTCTCTTCATAAGACAGTCCCACCATCCCCGGAGCAAGTCTGGATTATTGAACCTTCATTGCACTCCCTCTACGGCAATAATATCCTTTCTGACGTTTATTTATTGCAGCTCTCCGATATTTTTAAACACCAGTTCCAGCAGGAGTAAATTGGCAGGTAAAAGGACTTGCTATGCATCACAGCCTTAGTCAATATCGAACAGTAACCCAGCTGGCTGGTGTGACCATCACACTGAAGGAGACAGGCTGATTTAGAGAGGGCTCCTATTGCAAAGGTTCACTGTCCATCTTCCTGGCCTGTCATTAACAGGATCTTAAGTGATAAAAATATTCGTTGCTGTTCATTACTAGACTTTTATCGCCATGACCTTTCACTGAGAGAACCGTCCTTTTCAAAATCTGACCACTTACCCAAGCCTCGGTTTTACAATGAATTGAAATTGATCTCGCCTGTAAATGATGTAGCATTGTGGATAGCACAATTGCTTCACAGCTCCAGGGTCCCAGGTTCGATTCCGGCTTGGGTCACTGTCTGTGCGGAGTCTGCACATCTTCCCCGTGTGTGCGTGGGTTTCCTCCGGGTGCTCCGGTTTCCTCCCACAGTCCAAAGATGTGTAGGTTAGGTGGATTGGCCATGATAAATTGCCCTTAGTGTCCAAAATTGCCCTTAGTGTTGGGTGGGATTACTCGGTTATGGGGATAGGGTGGAGGTGTTGACCTTGGGTAGGGTGCTCTTTCCAAGAGCCGGTGCAGACTCGCTGGGCCGAATGGCCTCCTTCTGCACTGTAAATTCTATGATAGTCTATGATGTGGATTAACGAGAAACTAATTAATAAAGCTTCAAAGTGTCCCATAGAATCATAGAATTCACAGTGCAGAAGGAGGCCATTTGGCCCATCAAGTCTGCACCAGCCCTTGGAAAGAGCACCCACTTAAGCCCACCCCATCCCCGTAACCCAGTCACCCTATGTAACCTTTTTGACACCAAGGCACAATTTACCATAGCCAATCCACCTAACCTGCGCATCTTTGGACTGTGGGAGGAAACCGGAGCACCTGGAGGAAAGCCACACAGGCATGGGAAGAAAGGGCAAACTCCACACAGTCACCCAAGCCGAGAATCGAACCTGGGACCCTGGAGCTGTGAAGCAACAATGCTAACCACTGTGCTACCGTGCCGTCTTAAATGGAAAGTGGTGTGAACATTGCTGACTTACTAAAATACTAATACAGAAGTATTTTGTATTACACAAATATACTTCCACGCTCCTTTCCTCAAGCTACAGAGCTATATTGCCGGACATACTGGTTGCAAGTACCAGCCTCGCCCAAGGAACCATCTTTCATGAGTCAGCTTAGGCACCGGATGATTTAAGAATGAAGCAGAAGGTTCTCATAATCAAGCCTGGGCCAGTCCTTTTTGAGATCTATCTTTGGAAGTGTATCTCCATCAAAAATGGGAAGTTTGGTCATATTTGTCTGTGTTCCCGAATTGAAGAGAGCTGAGTCCAACCATGGCACCCTCTGTCGCCATCAAACTTGATAATCCTGATCTAAACCGCTACTTTTCATGGGCATTGCTGCAATCATGTAGTGAGACATTGATACACAACATTCTTCAATGTTTCAAAAGGAGATAATGCATTTTAACAATGTTATAGTAACACAGGTCAAATGATGAGATATCGAGTCATCCTTGAATACAATGTGAGGATTGACGATTATGGTCACAGATGAAGATAGCTTTATGCGTATGGTTGGTGTGTCTGGCCTCAGATAGTTGTCAGTAGAATCAGTTTGGTGTTAAAAAAGGACAGGAGCCATGACATCCAGTTTACAAGCAATAGTCCTAACTCTAATGTTTGACATTCGGTCTTGGAATCCCTCGTGAACTCCAAGAGCAGCAGGAAACTCCGAACATTCTCAGAATGTCAGTGGCCCATTGGTGCAAACACAGAAATCTAATGTAAACAAGTCTTTTCTCGCAAAATCTTTGCATACATTAGGAATTAGGCACAGGTCCACAATCACAAATACATTTGCCAGCTACATGGCTCTTTGACATTAACTCCTGGAACTAGTACCCACTTTAGGAGTGGGTAATCTGGTAATAATTTTTAAATTCTTAAGTCTTATCCTTGACATTTTTCGAGGGAGGAATTATGCTGGAAAACTGGTTTGCATTTCAGATGCACACACCTCTCTCTCCCTCATACACACACACTCACATCTCTCTTTCACACTTTCGTGCACACTCATCCTCACACACATACACACTACTCATCCATCCACAGGCACACATTCACACACACACATCCATCCACAGGCACACATTGACACACACACATCCATCCACAGGCACACATTGACACACACTCATCCATCCACAGGCACACATTCACACACACTCATCCATCCACAGGCACACATTCACACACACTCATCCATCCACACGCACACATTGACACACACTCATCCATCCACACGCACACATTGACACACACTCATCCATCCACAGGCACACATTGACACACACTCATCCATCCACAGGCACACATTGACACACACTCATCCATCCACACGCACACATTCACACTCACTCATCCATCCACAGGCACACATTCACACACACACATCCATCCACAGGCACACATTGACACACACTCATCCATCCACAGGCACACATTGACACACACTCATCCATCCACACGCACACATTCACACTCACTCATCCATCCACAGGCACACATTCACACACACACATCCATCCACAGGCACAACCATCCACACGCACACATTCACACACACTCATCCATCCACACGCACACATTCACACACACTCATCCATCCACAGGCACAACCATCCACACGCACACACGCTCAACCATCCACACACACACACATGCTCAACCATCCACACACACACATGCGCGCTCAACCATCCACACACACACACACGCGCGCTCAACCATCCACACACACACACGCGTGCTCAACCATCCACACACACACGCTCAACCATCCACACACACACACGCGTGCTCAACCATCCACACACACACGCGCCCGCTCTACCATCCACACACACACTCACGCTCAACCATCCTCACACACGCTCAATCATCCACACACACACACACGCTCAACCATCCACACACACGCTCAACCATCCACACACACACACGCTCAACCATACAAACACACACACACTCAACCATCCACACACACGCCTCAACCATCCACACACGCACACTCAAACATCCACACACACATCTCAACCATCCACACACACACTCAAACATCCACACACACACCTCAACCATCCACACACACACACATGCTCAACCATCCACACACACACATGCTCAACCATCCACACACACACACACACACGCGCGCGCTCAACCATCCACACACACACTCAAACATCCACACACACGCCTCAACCATCCACACACGCACACTCAAACATCCACACACACATCTCAACCATCCACACACACGCTCAACCATCCACACACACACACGCTCAACCATCCACACACACACACACACACGCTCAACCATCCACACACACACACACACGCGCTCAACCATCCACACACACACACGCTCAACCATCCACACACACACACACACACGCTCAACCATCCACACACACACACACTCAACCATCCACACACACACACTCAAACATCCACATGCACACACCCTCAACCATCCACACACACACGCTCAACCATCCACATACTCAACCATCCACACACACACACACTCAAACATCCATACGCACACACGCTCAACCATCCACACACACGCTCAACATTCACACACACACACACACTCAAACATCCACACGCAGACATGCTCAACCATCCACACACACACACACGCTAAACAATCCACACACACTCACACACTCAAACATCCACACGCACACACGCTCAACCATCCACACACACGCGCTCAACCATCCACAGGCACACATGCTCAACTATCCATACACGCACACACACTCAACCATCCACAGGCACACACACACAACCATCCACACAATCAAGCTCAACCATCTAAACACACACACGTTCAACCATCCACACACGCACACAAGCTCAACCATCCACACGCACACATGCGCAATCATCCACATGCACACACGCTCAACCATGCACACGCACACACGCCGAACCATCCACACGCTCAACGATCCACATGCACTCATGCACAATCATCCACACGCACACGTGCTCAACCACCCACATGCACACACGCTCAACCATCCACACGCACACACGCTCAACCATCCACACGCACACACGCTCAACCATCCACACGCACACACGCTCAACCATCCACATGCACACATGCTCAACCATCCATACGCACACACGCTCGACCATCCACATTCACACACGCTCAACCATCCACACGCACACACGCTCAACCATCCACACGCACACACGCTCAACCATCCACATGCACACATGCTCAACCATCCATACGCACACACGCTCGACCATCCACATTCACACACGCTCAACCATCCACACGCACACACGCTCAACCATCCACACGTTCAACCATCCACACGCACACACGCTCAACCATCCACACGCACACATGTGCAATCATCCACACGCTCAACCATCCACACGCACACACGCCGAACCATCCACACGCACTCATGCGCAATCATCCACACGCACACACGCTCAACCATCCACACGCACACACATTCAACCATCCGCACGCACACACGCTCAACCATCCACACGCACACACGCAATCATCCACACGCGCACACGCTCAACCATCCACACGCACATACGCCGGACCATCCACACGCTCAACCACCACACGCACTCACGCGCAATCATCCACACGCACACACGCTCAACCATCCACACGTTCAACCATCCACAGGCACGCACGCTCAACCATCCACATGCACACGCTCAACCATCCACATGCACACACGCTCAACCATTAGGCTGCCCTCAATTACACACAAGATTGTGAAGAGGCTTTACAATGTAGACACTGAGGTTAATTCCTTTGGCTGGGGAATCTAAAACATGGGGTTTCAGTTTCGGGATGAGGGGGTGATTATCTGGGACTGAGATGAGACATCTCTTCACTGAAAGGGACTTTTGAATCTTTGGAGTGGTCTACCCTGGCAGGTTGTGAATGCTGCATTTTTGACTATATTTAAGGCTCGGTTACACAGATTCTTGGTCTCCCAGGGTGACAAGGGACAAAGGGAGGAGGTGGGAAAGTGAAGCAAAAGCCTAAGATTAGCCATTGAATGGCTGAACATTGAATGGCCACGCCTGCGCCCGCTCCTATCTTGTTCTGATGTGCATTATCAGTGGCTCAAGATCAGCTTCCAAATGCCTACTGATAACATCTCGCTTCCCTCGACACTCTTGTGCTATTATTCTGCTTGCCTGATATTACCGACCAGCATGTTTGATACACTGTATAAGTATTTATTAGTTGCGGTTCTGATTTTGATGATGGTGGTCGCCGGATTGTTGGCTTGCTCCGCAGGGATGATAGGAGCTGTTTGTATTTATTGGCACTGTTTCAGCCGAAGGAGTAATTTGTCCTGAAGGGCAATGAGGGGGAATAGTATAGTTCTTGGTTTGCAATGCCACCTGGGAGTGTGGAGGCTGCACCTTGGCATATTTCCGAATCTCCTCTGATCTCCGGCTACCACTACTGATGGAATTTTGAATTTGGCAATAGTTTAATGAGAAGAAGAAAAAATCCATTGTTGCCTGTGCTTCTCTCGTTCCATCTGACAGCATTCAGTATCTGAGGGGGGGAAGCGATGATGTGCATGAAAGGAAATCTCATAACAACAGTGTGCATATTCTGGAAGTTGTAAAGGAAACTCGCTACTGCAGTGGTTAAAGACCTGAATGACCTTTCCACTTTCCATTCCAGACCGGTGATCAGAATAGCAAAACCACCACCAATTTAGCAGATGTGAGACTGCCTCATAACTTTTGATTTTAATGTTGGCTGGTGGGAAGACTGAGATTAATTTAATAGTTTCACAATTGCACCTCCCCTGGGGGCACTTCAATTTGCTAAATACCTTTTGTGCTCTGCCGAAGCAAGAAACCACTGAAATCTGGGATAGCCTTTTATGTTTCTCTGGAGGGCTTTCACCAACCCCGGCCTTAACACTTGATGAATAACTCATGAGCTCCTTCCAGGGCTGTTCTCATCAATCCAGATTGGATTGGACGAAGAAATAATTGATTAGCCCCTTACCGTCTAATTTAACTACTGGTGGGTAGAAACAGACCACAGTTGGACGCTTTCGCTGATTAAGCAAACTGCGGTGGACTCCTGTCCTACAAACTGTTATACAGTGACGAGCCAGTGAAGCATTACAGCCATTACACCTAACAATAGGCACAGGGAATTAACCCATGGCGCAAATGGGCAGCATGGCAGCACAGTGGTGAGCACTGTTGCTTCCCAGCTCCAGGGCCCCAGGTTTGATTCTCGGCTTGGGTCACTGTCTGTATGGAGTCTGCACAGTCTCCCCGTGTCGGCGTGGGTTTCCTCCGGGTGCTCCGGTTTCCTCCCACAAGTCCCAAAAGACGTGCTTGTTAGGTGAATTCTGAATTCTCCCTCAGTGTACCTGAGCAAGGGCCGAAGTGTGGCGACTAGGGGCTTTTCACAGCAACTTCATTGCCGTGTTAATGTCATCCTACTTGTGACAATAAAGATTAAACTAAATCTAAAATCTTGTGCATCTGAGTTGGCTGTTATCACCTGCTTGCTTTTCATGCTCATTTCAGTAGCTGGGAGCTGCGGAATCCAGAATTAACATGGTAAGACAGCCCAAGGCGCATCACACGAACAAACTTTGACAATATGCCAGAAAAGATGATATCAATAATAAGAATTGTTATTGTCACAAGTAGGCTTACATCAACACTGCAATGAAGTTACTGTGAAAAGCCCCTAGTCGCCACATTCCGGTGCCTGTTCGGGTACACAGAGGGAGAATTCAGACTGCCCAAATTACCTAACATCACGTCTTTCAGGATTTGTGGGAGGAAACCGGAGCACTCAGAGGAAACCCACGCAGATACAGGGAGAACGTGCAGACTCCACACATACAGTGACCCAAGCCTGAATTGAACTTGGGACCCTGGCGCTGTGAAGCAACAGTGCTAACCACTGTGCTACCGTGCCGCGGCTGACAACCAAAAGCTTAGTGTTAAGGACCAAATCAAGGAAGAGGTCCAGTCAGGTTTAGGGAAAGAATTCCAGAGACTAGGACCTAGGCAGCTGAAGGCTCAGGTGCCAGTGCTGGAGCTACTAAAATGAGGATTGCTGAAGAGGCCATTATGAGAAGAGCCCATATATCTCAGAGGGTAAATCGGGCTGGAGGACACTGCAACATAGAACATAGAACAGTACAGCACAGAACAGGCCCTTCGGCCCTCAATGTTGTGCCGAGCAATGATCACCCCACTCAAACCCACGTATCCACCCTATACCCGTAACCCAACAACCCCCCCTTAACCTTACTTTTTAGGACACTACGGGCAATTTAGCATGGCCAATCCACCTAACCCGCACATTTTTGGACTGTGGGAGGAAACAGGAGCACCCGGAGGAAACCCACGCACACACGGGGAGGACGTGCAGACTCCGCACAGACGGTGACCCAGCCGGGAATCGAACCTGGGACCCTGGAGCTGTGAAGCATTTATGCTAACCACCATGCTACCGTGCTGCCCCAACGAGCCCAGAGCACCGAAGGATTTGAAATCAAGGATGAGAATTTTAAAATAAAGCCATCACTTAATCAAGTGCGTTGTAGATTAGCAAGCACAGGCACGATGAAGAAATGGGGCTTTGTATGAGCTGGACATGGCAGCAGAGTTTTGGATGACCCTGAGTTTGCAGAGGATTGAATGTGGGAGGCCAGTCAGTGTGAGTTTGATTAATATTGTCGAAAGGAATTAAAGGCATAGATGAAGGTGTTAGTAGAAGATGAGCTACGGCAGGGGTGGAGTCGGGTGATGGTACAGAGGTGAAATAGGCTGTCTCAGTAATGGCTATGTGATGGGAAACTCATCTCCCAGTTCATTATAATACCAAGCTTGGGAACAGACTGTTTCAGCCCCGCGGTTGCCAGGGAGAGGGACGGAATTAATTGCTAGGGAACAGAGCTTGTTGTCGACGCCAAAAGCTATGATTTTCCTCTTCCCGATATTGAGTTGGAGGAAATCCCTACTCATCCAGGACTGGGTGTGGAAGAAGCAGCCTGATGATTTAGTGGACGAGCGAGTGGTGGTGAGGTAGGGCTCGCTTTCTTCAGCTTACAGCTGAAAACTGATGCTCTGTTTTTTAAAAGTGTGACCGAGGAGAGCACCTGGATGAGAAGTAGGAGGGGCCAAGGATAGACCCTTGAAGGACGTCAAATCTGAGAGAGTGGGAAGAGAAACCAGTGCAGTTGATTCTTTGGCTACGACTAGATTAATAAGAATGGAACCAGCTGAGTGTAGTCTGACTCAGAGTAACAATGGCAGAAAGGCATTCATTCGAGTAGGATGGGAAACTTAAATATGTCGATGGCAAAGGTGGCGCAGTGGTTAACACTGTTGCCTCAAGGCTCCGAGATCCCAAGTTTGATCCCGGCCCTGGGTCACTGTCCGTGTGGAGTTTGCACATTTTCCCCGAGTCTGCGTGGGTCTCACCCCACAACTCAAAGATGTGCAAGGTATGTGGATTGGCCACGCTAAATTGTCCCTTAACTGAAAAAAAAAATGAAATGGGATGCACTAAATTTTTAAAAATGTATTTGATAACATTCCTCTGTTGTGCCTTTGGAAGGTTAACCAAGTTAAGGATGGCGTACACATGTAAGATGTTACTCGACAAGTCAGCCAAAGTGACTTGACATTCACAGTAGAAGTTTTTGCAGTGGTAGAATTGAAGGTACTTCCAAGAAAGCAGTTTGGTCCGCTACAGTTGTGGGTGATTCATGGGCAGAGAACATCTTTCAGTGACATACGAATGCAAAAATGCCCCAATGTCTCTTTATTTCTGGCAGATCTTAAAGCAGGATTGTGGTAGCTAATTGGGTTCTTAACTATCATTGACGGGCCTTTACTGTCGTGGGGGAAGTTAACTTTACCGCAGAGAATGATTTTATCGGGCAAGAATTGCATTGTAAAAGTGAAGTAACCACTTTACGTGGGGAACTTAAAGCACTTCAGCTTTTCCGTTTTGTTCAGTGTTCCGTGGTTAATTGATTTAAAACAATAAGGAAATGCTGTGTGGGATTATTAGTGTACTGTATAGTTACATTCACAACAAGGGTTGCAGTGTGAGCCCTATCAAGTGTCTGCAAAAGCTAACCAACAAAGAGGTTAGTCAGAACACCACAATTAGGGCTTGTTCTTTCAGGGAGCAAATCAGCTGAGAACTGCCAAATCCTGCCAGTCAATGGCCATGGTCACGAAGTGTCTGCTGCTGTGCTATATAGTACTGGCACTACTGGTTGTATTGTTTGAAAAATATAATAATTGTAGAACCCTGCAACATTTTTCAAGTTTTAATTAGCAGGAATGAACCCTGCAGCGATTACATACCAAAGGTTGCCATGGATTTGGAAAAACTGCTTCATAGCTGAATTTTAACCTGGGAATCTTCCATTCATGGGATTCGACTTGCTGGATGTGTAATTTCCCTTTTCTTACTCATCTTCTCAATCACCCACAGTTAGTCCCTTTGGCTGGAGCAATATCATGAGCTATTGATTGTTTGCATTTGTTACATTCACTATTTGAGTTTTGTGGAGTGAATGAGTATTGTAGACAATGCCCTCACTTAAATTGGCTTTTAAAAGGTTCTCAATGTAAAAAAAAACTTGCATTTACAGAGTGCCGCTCACAAGCTGAGAATGTCCCCATAGCTCCTCATGGGAAATTAAGTATTCTTGGGGGGCAGTAGCTGATGTTGGCAAACGCTGAAACCAGTTTGCACATATGCATTGTCTACGAATAGCAACAAGTGAAGAGGATACTCGGCGCACACCTCCATCACACTGTATAAACTCAACTTTACTATCATTACACGGCTCTACCTTTATGCTTTTTCCTTTCTGGTTGATGCTCTGCAACTACAAAGCTTAAAATAAATTTGATTATTAAGAGCTTCCATCTAACCGGGGAAGCATCAGAGCAACCTGCAGCTAACAACCTGCTCTGAAACCTCTGCTCACATTTTGACAGCTGCAACAAACTCCACCGCAGCAGCCGAGGCAATGTGTTAAGGTGAATCAGCAGCATTCTAAATAAAACACACCACAATATTCTTTAAAATGGTCAATTTGCTCGAATTTCCAATGTTAAAGGATGGTTTAAGAATAAATTCCAGGATCCAGAACCACACCTTCACTAAAAACGAATCAGTTTGTCCTTTGGCCATACCCCATCTGGGCACCAGGTTTTGTCAAAATCCTTCGGTCAGTTCTTGAGATGTAATGTTTACAGCTAAATAGACTATGCTCACCTTTCTTTGACTATACTATTGACTACTGGTTACTGGCCTGGAAAGGATGTTCCTCAGGTGGGGAGGTCAGCATACGAGTGCAAGACAATGAGAGAGGGATCCTCGTATCAATGTCACATTGGGTACAATGTTCATTGAGCCTCTTCCACGACAAAATGGCTTAACACCAAAGTCATGACTTCGGGGGACAGGTCCATACCAAGAAATTACCTAAAGTATGGAGGCTCTCTTGCTCAGTACACTGGGCCATTTATTTATTTCAGAGTTCAAAGACAACAATGTTTAAGGACCAATGGCAGGTCTTGTTAGTCAACCTCAGCCCAGTGGAGAAGTGAGGAGTTACAATTGGCCTCATTCCTGGTCTCAGAGGGAGAAATGGGTCTCCTTACGAAAGGCATTTTCAACTTGAATGTCCTGGGTGGATTAAGTTGGGGCAAACTGAAGCCTGGGGTGTAGGAATCCACCCGTAGCACTCAGTCATTTCTAATTTGGGACTAAACCTGACAACCTCACTCTGAGTTTGAAATGGGGAAGGCTCCTACAACTGAAATACAAAGGCAACCTTCTGTAATTGGGGTGATCAGATGCACATTGGACAAGATGCTGTGTCTATGGTGGAGTGGGTGGTTGTTTCCATTATTGGCTTCTAAAGTAGCTCTGCTCTCCCACACTACCACCACTCAGCAAAAGAAAAAATGAAAAGAGGCGTTGTCCTCCCACCCTTTAATCCAGAAATCCATCAACCATACCGCAGCAGCATGCGCTAGTGCTGTGGGGAAATGGTCATTTATTTCTTCAGTATAATGTTATAACTCATAATTAGTGTGAGCAGGAAGAGATTGGTGCTGCAGTGATTATCACATTCGAGGTTACTGTTTTTGTGGTGTAGTGAGAAGAATCACAGAATGTGATGTCCAATCGGAACATTCCCATGAATGTCTTGTAATAGTAGTCAAGTTTATTGAAATCACTGTAAACCTAGGGGATAGTCTGGGTTAAAATGAATTAAATAAGAGGTGCCTCAATCCACCTTCAGTGATTTTTTGAATCAACAGTGGTGTGGTTGAATTTCTATGCCTGTGTCTGATTACATTGAGCAAGACTACCCTCAGATATATTATTACTTGTTGTACCGAAATGTTTCGTGACTTGATGAGCAATTTTTCAGCAGCAAGGTTTGAAATTTTTTTTTAGAGTACCAAATTCTTTTTTTTCCAATTAAGGGGCAATTAAGCGTGGCCAATTCGCCTACCCTCCGCATCTTTGGGTTGTGGGGGTAAGACACATGCAAACACGGGGAGAATGTGCAAACTCCAAATGGACAGTGATCCGGGGGCCAGGATTGAACCAGGCTCCTCAGCGCTGTGACGCAACAGTGCCAACCACTGCCCTACCGTGCTGCCCCTTCAACAGTAAGGTTTCAAAAAACTTCAAAAAAAAATTTTAAATATGTATTTACAATTAAGGGGCAATTTAGCACGGCCAATCTGCCTATCCTGCACATTTTTGGGTTGTGGGGGTGAGCCCCATGCAAACACGGGGAGAATGTGCAAACTCTAAATGGACAGTGATCCGGGGCCAGGATTGACCCTGGGACCTCAGCGCCGTGAGTCAGCAGTGCTAACCACTGCACCACCGTGCCGTTCTCTTTCAGCATCAAAATCATCTATTTTGATCCGCCACCAATGAATGATATAATTGCATATTTCGGTTTTCTTCCCTGTCTTCGGGAATTAGATAAACCTCGACTAGACTCCTGAGCACATGCTCTGCATTATTAAAGATGATTGCCCAACATGCATCTTCCATCACAGAGGGGCAATCACAAAGGAAACAAATAGAAAACTTCCCCAAATGACTTGCTCTGTATTGAAAGCCCGTTATGTTTGGGGACATGTAACATCCACTGCTTGTTCCCTCACACTTTTGCTAGCGCTATATAAATGATCACTGAACTAAAAGGACAACTTGTCCACAACACAACCACCATCCCCAGAAAAGCATGTACTTATTCTGAGGCAAAATTGGTTTATTTGGGTGGTCACTTTTTGTCGCCTCCAATCACGAGCATTGGTTTTCTGATTTGAAAAAAAATCATTAAGGGAATGCCACACATTAAGATTGGTGGGTTTGTGTTACAGTGAACTCTTTTTAAAAAAATGTTTTTATTCTCCATTTTCACATTTTCCTTCAAAATTCCACCCACAAACAGTAAACGGTAACAAATACAAAATCAATCCCCTTAACAATAACAACAATCCCATCCTCCCACCACCCCAAACAACGGCCCACCTGTCAATATATGCATCCAATAAAACATACCCTCCCACAGTGGAAACAAGAAACAAAGGAGAAAAAGAGAAAGGAGTCCAGGACCGCCCATGGTCACCCTAGAGTCCACTCCCCCCCCCGACCCCCACCATCCCACACACTCAACGCCGTCCAACCTCTGAAAGAGTACCGTACGTGATACCCAAGAGTTGTAAACCCCCCCCCCCCTTCCCTCCCCTCCCCTCCAACTCCTCCCTCCCACTGCCTCTTGTAAAACTCCTCCACCCAACCTTGGTTCCTTCCACCCAACTTTCCACCCCGGCTAGACAACTCGGACCCTGTTCTGCCAGGCTCCAGTGGCCGCAGCCTCTCCCCCCACCTCACTCCCATTCACTGGCCGGTTTAAACCGCCCAGCATGGAGGCCCCCGCCCGGGTCCCTTTCCCCCTTGCCCGGCCCTAGGAAAACCCAGAAATCCCCTTTTGGCACACACTCCCAGCATTTCCACCTACACCCCAAAGAGCCCTCACTTCTAATGCAAGTCCCATCACTTCCCTTGTCCAAATATATACAACATTGGCTCCTTTAGCCCACACACCCGCACGCAGTAAAACAAAAAAGAAGAAAGAAAAAAGAAGAAAATACAGTCCTGAGGTTACATCGGCACATGGCCATTTCTCAATTTCTCAGTTCTGCCACAGCCCTTCTACCTTCGCAAACTCCTTCGCTGCCTCCGCCGTTCCAAAATAAAAGTCCTTGAGCTTATAAGTAACCCTCAGCTTCGCTGGATATACAATGCCGCACTGCACCTTGCTAATGTACAGTGCCCTCTTCACCCGGTTGAAAGCAGCCCTCCTCCTCGCCAGCTCCACCGTAAAGTCCTGGTATACACGTATACCAGCTCCAGCCCACTGTACCACCCGCTTCTGCTTGGCCCAGCACAGGACCTTCTCCTTCGCACTGTACCTATGGAAGCACAAAATCACTACTCTTAGCGGCTCACCCGCCTTTGGTACAGGCCTCCACAACCGATGAGCCCGACCCAGTTCATATCGGGAGGGATCCTCCCCCTGCCCCAATAGTTTAGCCAGCATAGCGGCAAAATACTCTGTCGCCCTCGGCCCCACAATCCTCAAATTCTGTCGCCTGGACCTGTTTTCCAGGTCTTCTAATTTTCCTCGCAGATCCTTGTTCACCTCCATCACCTTCCGCATCTCCTTCCCCATCGAGGTAAGTTGATCACCGTGCTGCGCCACCGTCTCCTCCACTACTTTCAGCGCCTCCCCTTGGGCCCGCACCTCCGCTACTGCGCTCGCCAACGCCGTCGTCACCGGGGAAATCGCCTCCTCCACCAGCACACACAAAACCTCCCTCATCTCCTTCCTCATCGCCTCCAAGTGTTTTGTAAACTGCCTTTCGAATTCTGCAGCCATCACCATGGTTATTTCTTCAGCCTTAAGCAACGTGGCCTCCCCTGGTGCTCCAGCCTCCTTTTTCCCTGGTGACCTCGTGGTGACCTCTTCACTCCCCAACGGGCCCTCAGCTGCTTTTTTAACGGCCATTTTCTTACTGACCCTTGACATCTTCTTCTGCTGTGCCTCCTCTGCGCCTTCTCCGTGCCTTTGACGCCTCCGTGGACCCTGGGACCGGGCTTAAAGCCCCGAAAATGCCGTTCCCGAACGGGAGCCTTCCGTTGCGCGGCCGCCTCCCGCCCGCCGTCACCGGAAGTCCGTGTTACAGTGAACTCTTAAAATTAAAGAAAAACATTTCTTTTGAAGTCAGTATCTTGCACCAATGTGTCGCTACCCACCTTAATGCACAGTTATGCCGCAGGTGTAGATTTATCAGCAGTCGTTTGCGAATGTGACGTAAAGTGCTGCAGCTACTTTACCAGCTGCACCAGGTGTAGTAACGTCTTCTGTGGATGAGTGTTTACTCCATAAAATGCCGACAATGCAGGAGCAGACCATTCCACACATCACCCTAACTCGGCCCACTCTCCGCCGTGTCCCTGTACATTTAGAGTAGCCAATTCATTTTTTCAAATTAAAGGGCAATTTAGCTTTGCCAATCCACCTACCCTGCACATCTTTGGGTTGTGGGGGAGAAACCCACGCAAACACGGGGAGAATACATTGCACATGTGCAAACTGCACACGGACAGTGACCCGAGGCCGGGATCGAACCTGGAACCTTGGCGCTGTGAGGCAGCAGTGCGAACCACTGCGCCACCGTGCTCCCCAAGCTGCACATATTTGTGACGAGTGGGAGTACCCGGCGGAAACCAACGCTAAGACTAGAAGAATGCGCAAACCCACCCAGTCACCCAAGGCCAGAATCAAACCTGGGACACTGGCGCTGTGAAGCTGTCGTGCTAACCACTGTGCCACCTTGCCACCTCACTATCTTACTCACTGGTGTTTCTCTATCCTCACATCTTGTTCAGATTTCCTTCTGCAGAGTAAAGTAGCGAAGATACGAAACAGTCAGCTCTCCTTGACATGAAAACAATGAGAGCCAATTAATAAATGTCCAGTGTTAGAACAAAGAACATACAGTGTAGAAGGAGGCCATTCGGCCCATCGAGTCAGCACCGATCCACTTAAGCCCTCACTTTCCACCCTGTCCTCGTAACTCAATAACCCCCCCTAATCTTTTTGGTCACTAAGGACAATTTATCATGGCCAGTCCACCTAACCTGCACGACTTTGGACTGTGGGAGGAAACCGGAGCACCCGGAGAAAACCCATGCAGACACGGGGAGAATGTGCAAACTCCGCTCAGACAGTGACCCAGCGGGGAATCGAACCTGGGACGCTGGTGCTGTGAAGCCACAGTGCTATCCACTTGTGCCACCGTGCTGCCCCTAAATTATCAATCTTGCCAGAGGTCTTGGAGCTAGGTAGGGTCGAGAAACTGATCTCACTGGCACGTTGACAACTACACCCAGTCAGTGCTGAGCACCTGCCCTCTACTATAACTAAGGAATTCTGTGTGATGCAATAAAAGTCTGGAGTTCTTTGGACAACTTTGGTCTCCTTATTTGAGGAGAGGCAGATGTGCATTGGTGGCAGTTCAGGGAAGGTTCACTCGGCTGATCACTGGGATGATGGCGGCTGTCTTATGAGGAAATGTTTAGGAGTCTAGAAAAAGGAGAGGCGACTTTGATATAAAATTCTGAGGTAGCCTTGAGACGGTAGAACATAGAACATTACAGCGCAGTACGGGCCCTTCGGCCCTCAATGTTGCGCCGACCTGTGAAACCATCTGAAGCCTATCTGACCTACACTATTCCATTTTCATCCATGTGTCTATCCAGTGACCACTTAAATGCCCTTAAAGTTGGCGAGTCTACTACTGTTGCAGGCAGGGCGTTCCATACCCCTACTACTCTCTGAGTAAAGAAACTGCCTCTGATATCTGTCCTATATCTACCACCCCTCAATTTAAAGCTATATCCCTTCGTGTTGGTCATCTCCATCCGAGGAAAAAGACTCTCACTATCCATCCTATCTAACCCTCTGACTATCTTATATGTCTCTATTAAGTCACCTCTCAGCTTTCTCCTCTCTAACGAAAACAACCTCAAGTCCCTGAGCCTTTCCTCGTAAGACCTTCCCTCCATACCAGGCAACATCCTAGTAAATCTCCTTTGAACCCTTTCCAAAGCTTCCACATCCTTCCTATAATGTGGTGACCAGAACTGCATGCAGTACTCCAGGAGCGGCCGCACAAGAGTTATGTACAGCTGCAGCATGACCTTGTGGCTTCGAAACTCAATCCCCCTACTGATAAAGGCTAGCACACCATATGCCTTCTTAACAGCCCTATTAACCTGGGTGGCAACTTTCAGGGATTTATGTACCTGGATGCCGAGATCTCTCTGTTCATCTACACTACCAAGAATCTTGCCATTAGCCCAGTACTCTGCATTCCTGTTACTCCTTCTAAAGTGAACCACCTCACACTTTTCCACATTAAACTCCATCTGCCACCTCTCAGCCCAGCTCTGCAGCTTATCTATGTCCCTCTGTATCCTATAACATCCTTCAGCACTATCCACAACTCCACCGACCTTCGTGTCATCTGCAAATTTACTAACCCATCCTTCTACACCAGGGTTGGGCAAACTACGGCCCGCGGGCCGCATGCGGCCCGCCAAAGGTCTTTATGCGGCCCACCAAGATCAAGGCATCAAAAAAAAAATTTTTTTTTTAAATTTATTTTTTTAAAAAAAATAATTATTTTTTTCTAATAAGGTTATTGGGGGGGGGGGGGGCTGTTGGGTTACTGGTATAGGGTGGATACGTTGACTTGAGTAGGGTGATCATTGCTCAGCACAACATCGAGGGCTGAAGGGCCTGTTCTGTGCTCTACTGTTCTATGTTCTATATGAGGCGCCCAGAATCATAACCGGGTGAAGCGCCATTTTTGAAAAGTAGAGAAAAAGAGGGCTAAAGGCAGGATGCTGCTGGGGGAAGCACTGAGGTATATGCTGCACGCTAATTGGTTACAACTGGGACTATTAATTAATATACTATGTGGCCCTTTAAAATTGTGAATTTCTGAATGTGGCCCTTGCACGGAAAAGTTTGCCCACCCCTGTTCTACACCCTCTTCCAGGTCATTTATAAAAATGACAAACAGCAGTGGCCCCAAAACAGATCCTTGCGGTACACCACTAGTAACTGAACTCCAGGATGAACATTTGCCATCAACCACCACTCTCTGTCTTCTTTCAGCTAGCCAATTACTGATCCAAACCGCTAAATCACCTTCAATCCCATACTTCCTTATTTTCTGTAATAGCCTACCGTGGGGAACCTTATCAAACGCCTTACTGAAATCCATATACACCACATCAACCGCTTTACCCTCATCCACCTGTTTGGTCACCTTCTCAAAAAACTCAATAAGGTTTGTGAGGCATGACCTACCCTTCACAAAACCGTGTTGACTATCGCTAATCAACTTGTTCTTTTCAAGATGATTATAAACCCTATCTCTAATAACCTTTTCCAACATTTTACCCTCAACCGAAGTGAGGCTCACAGGTCTATAATTACCAGGGTTGTCTCTACTCCCCTTCTTGAACAAGGGGACAACATTTGCTATCCTCCAGTCTTCCGGCACTATTCCTGTCGACAAAGATGACATAAAGATCAAGGACAAAGGCTCTGCAATCTCCTCCCTGGCTTCCCAGAGAATCCTAGGATAAATCCCATCTGGTCCAGGGGACTTATCTATTTTGGGACATCCCCTAGAAAGGATGTATTCCCTCACCGGCCAATCGAGAAGTAGGGGCCGCTCCACCGCCATCTCAAGGACAATCGGGGATGAGCAACAAATGCTGGCCTCGCAACTCAAGGGCGAATATAAAAAGCTGTTTCGGAATAAGGGGGTTCCCATTTCAGACGAGGAGAATTTCTTATTAATCTTTGGAATTCTCTATTTCATAGAGCATTCCAGGCTGCTGACTGGGTATATTCAAGGCTGATTTAGACAGATTTTTGAAATACAGGGGCAGCACGGTAGCACAAGTGGACAGCAATGTGGCTTTACAGCGCCAGGGTCTCAGGTTCGATTCCCCGCTGGGTCACTGTCTGTATGGAGTCTGCACATTCTCCCCGTGTCTGCGTGGGTTTCTTCTGGGTGCCCGGTTTCCTCCCACAGTCCAAAGATGTGCAGGTTAGGTGGATTGGCCATGATAAATTGCCCTTAGTGACCAAAAAAATGGTTAGGAGGGGTTATTGGGTTACGGAGATAGGGTGGAAGTGAGGGCTTAAGTGGGTCGGTGCAGACCCGATGGGCCGAATGGCCTCCTTCTGCACTGTATGGTCTATGTGCAAGAGAGCTGAGAATTATGGGGGCAGACAGGAAAGTGGAATTAAGTCGTCCAGATCAGCTATGACCTCATTGAATGGTGGAGCAGGCTCGAGGGGCTGAATAGCCCATTGATGCTCCTATTTCTTATGTTCCTAAATATCAACATTTTAAAACAAAGACTTTTTTAAAAATTCCTTTTCGGAATGTCCCTCGCTGGACCAGCATTTATTGCCCATTGCTAACTGCTCTCTATTTCAAGGGCACTGGAAAGTAAACCACATTGAATTCACATGTTGGCCAGATTAATTAAGGATGGCAAATTTCCTCCCCTAAGAAACATTAATAAACCAGATGTGTTTTTCTACGATCACTGGACTTTTACATCCAGATTTTTATTGAATTCAAATTTCACCATCTGCTGTGGTGGGATTTGAACCCAGAATCATGTACTGGCTCTCTGAATTATTAGTCCAATGCCAATACCACTTCACTGTGCCACTGCCTCTCCTTTGTGATACAAACAGAACAGCATCTGGGAGAGATTGAAATTACAATAATCAAGGGTTGAATTTTCTTCAGCCTGAGAATAGCGAACTGGGAGGCAATGGGGGCCAAGATATTAGCGGGAGTCATGTGGGGACATCTCATCACGCATTCCTGTTGCTGGGGCGGTTTCCTGGGGGCGGGCTGGCAGGTGGGTCAGCTGCCCACTCAACAGAGATGGACACCCAATTGCAGTGTTTAGGCCCTAATTGGGGGATGATTGTTCACTCTCTCTGGTGTTTTGCCAATGATAGATCAGACTCTCAGTGCGTGCAGAGGCTGATAGCTTGATGGAGGGGCCTCTGCAGGCTGTGGGGCCAATACAACCGGAGGCTCCATTCGCCAAAGAGGTGGCTGCCACCAGTGCCGCCACCGGACGGGTTTCCGCTCTGATTGGTGGGGCCTATCAGATTGGTATTTTTATTATTGGGAAGTCTCCTCAAAAGCCTCCATTTTGAGGCAGCCTCTCTATTTCCTTCCTGCCTCAGCACTGTCCACTGACCCTCCAGTTAGAAGGCCGCTTCCGGAAATAGCCCTGTACTGGGTCATACAGGCTTGGGGTCTCAATTTGGTCTTGGTGTCAGGGTTCCAAAGATTGTTTGGAAAATGTTTCATTTCCGGCCATTGCAGCTGAATCTTGACCACGGCACCTGCAGTTCTTTGAATATTTTAAAAATTAATTCATGGGACATGGGCATTGCAGGCTGTGCCAGCATTTATTGCCCATCCCTAATTGCCCTTGAGGGGCAGGCAATTAAGAGTCAACCACATTGCTGTGGGTCTGGAGTCACATATAGGCCGGACCAGGTAAGGATGGCAGATTTCCTTCCCTAATGGATTTGTGAACCTGATGGGTTTTTACGACAATGGTTTCATGTTCATCATTAGACTTTTAATTCGGACTTCCGGTGGCGGCAATGAATAGCTGAGCCGCACGTTCGGCGGCTCCTGAGATCAACGGACTTCGGGGCTTTTTTAAAGGCCCCCAACGGAGCTGAGGAGGCAAATCCCGACGGGGGAAGTGGCCAGGAGTCGCCCCAGTGGTCCCATGGTGCAGACCAGGAGAGGGGCAGGGAGAGATTCGGGAGAAAAAGCACTTGGATTAGACTTTTAATTCCAGATTTATTTTTAATTGAATTCAAATTTCACCATCTGCAGTGGCGGGATTTGAACCTGGGACCCCAGAGTACTCTGGGTCTCTTGATTACTAGTCCAGTGACAATACCATTACGCCACTGCCTCCCATTTGCCATGGGACATTTCTCCAAACACAGGCTTTGTATCATGTTTGAAAGGTGATGAATCAGCCTGGATGAGGTGCTCACATTCTGGAGTTCAGTTCAAATGCGCAACCTTCTGACCTTGACACTGACAGCTGAGATATAATGAGCTGAGTCATCACAAGGGATTGAACTGCCAAGGTTGTTATCTGCACGGATCAGTTGTTTGCTGTGTTTACTTTACTGAGTCATTTGGGAACATTGAGAAGTTTACAAATCCATTTTAAAATGTTAATTTCCTCTTCCTCGAGTCAGAAGGTGAGAATAACTTTTGTCATAGCTCTACCCTCTGTGCCACCCATATCGCACTAATCAGGGAATGAGGTAGAATTTGTCTAAACAGTCTAAGCTCTTCTACCTGCCAATGTGTACCCAATGTATTTTACAGCACCCAACTGAGAGCTAAAGAGAGATATCAGTTTTATCCCCCCAATTCATTCATAAGATGTGGGAACTGCTGGGAAGTCTGGCATTCATCAACCAGCCATGGTTGGAATGCGAAAGTGGATCTTCTTGACTCTTTATTCTCTCCAGTAATGAGTAGAATCTTCAATTGTCAGACGGATCGTACCTGTCCATTGGAAAGTGGATGAGAGAGCAGCGCTGTCTCTTCTCATCATCATCCTCATTACTGTCATGATGTGGAGATGCCGGCGTTGGACTGGGGTGAGCACAGTAAGACGTCTTACAACATCAGGTTAAAGTCCAACGGGTTTGTTTCAAACACTAGCTTTCGGAGCACTGATCCTTCCTCAGGCCTGAGGACGGAGCAGTGCTCCGAAAGCCAGTGTTTGAAACAAACCTGTTGGACTTTAACCTGGAGTTGTAAAACTTCTGACTCATTATTGTCACAAGTGGGCTTACATTAACACTGCAATGAAGTTACAGTGAAAAGCCCCTAGTCACCGCATTCTGGCGCCTGCTCGGGTTCACGGAGGGAGAATTCAGAATGTCCAAATTACCTAACAAGCAGGTCTATCGGGACTTGTGGGAGGAAACCGGAGCACCCAGAGGAAACCCACGCAGACACGGGGAGAATGTGCAGACTCTGCAAAGACAGTGACCCAAGCCGGGAATTGAACCCGGGTCCCTGGCGCTGTGAAGCAACAGTGCTAACCGCTGTGGTACTGTGCTGCCCGAGCCTTCTTTGGAAGGCCCTTCTCATTTTATGCCAATTTGACAGATATGGCATCACCAGTGGGTCGTGTTCCAGAATCAAGTCGCCAGAAGTCCCACCCAGCTAGAGCTGCCAACCAATCGGCGTCCGGCAGCTCCTGTGATGGACAGTGCCATGGAAGAGGTTGTGGCTGCTGATGGAATAACATTCCCACCCCACCCGAAGTTACAGCACCCAGGAGAAGGAGGATGATTAATCATTTTTTTAAAAAAAATTAAGGTTACCCAATTATTTTTTCCAATTAAGGGGCAATTTAGTGTAGCCAATCCACCTACTCTGCACATTTTTGGGTTGTGGGGGCGAAACCCACACAGCCACGGGGAGAATGTGCAAACTCCACACCGACAGTGACCCAGAGCCGGGATCGAACCTGGGACCTCAGCGCCGTGAGGCAGCTGTGCTAACCACTAGGCCACCGTGCTGCCCTCTAGGATGATTAATCATGATGGTAGTTTGGGCAGCACGGTGGCGCAGTGGTTTCGCCCTGCAGCCTCACGGCGCCGAGGTCCCAGGTTCGATCCCGGCTCCGGGTCACTGTCCATGTGGAGTTTGCACATTCTGCATGGGTCTCATCCCCACAACACAAAAAGAAGTGCAGGGTAGGTGGATTGGCCACGCTAAATTGCCCCTTAATTGGAAAAAATTAATTGGGTACTCTAAATTTAAAAAAAAAATCATGATGGTAGTTTCCCCAGAGTTGGAGTCAGGAAGGGCACTGGGGTGACTGTCAGCAGTCATCTGCCCCCCCCCCCCACGTCCGTGCCCTCGATCATGCACAGATTAATACAGATTGGGAGTCCAATTGCCCTCTCCGGCGAATGTGCAGCCCATACGGTTTGACCAGTCGCATGTAGGCCACATGTCGGAAGGCCCGCCTGGTGTTGCAAAAATTGCAGAGGACGTGGGAGGAGGCTTTTAAGTGGTCATTAATTAGTCACTTAAGGGGCACAAATGGAGGGGGTGGGTGGGTGGGTGGGAAGTCGACAATGGTCCTTCTCACCCAGGATTTAATTGTGGTGGAGGCAGGGTGGCGTCGGGTATTAATGCCAACCCATCAAATATTCGGGTCCTCCTGCCTCGGCTTCTCCTGAGGGGGCAGAAGATTCTGCCCAATATTTGTGTCGGGGACTCTTTTGAGGGGAATTGGTGCATCTCTTCCTGAAGTACTTCTCTGATAAGTGTAATGCCGTTTTTGGTGTCCAGAGATCTCCGTACAGAAAGGAATAAACGGAACTATCTCTCCTTTTTGTTCTATGCTGGTGCTGCCAACTCCTGACGGCCTTGACTCACAACAATTTGGTAACTTGCTGCTGCTGCTACTTTTAACATCCGTGTTAAGTGATGAGACTTGGTCACCAGCTTTAGCAAGTCTGACAAGGTTATCTTTGGCGTAGCTGGGAGTTGACAGCATTAAGCTGAACACCAGCACTGTATAAATCCTTGCACTGCCCTTCCTTCGTCAAAAACAGCCTCGTGTTGAGTCAGCCCTTGCCTCAACCTCTGATGACCCGCAGACTCAAGTGAGAACAGATTTCAATTTCACTTTTTCTTCTCTCTGCTATATATATATTTATGGTTCAGTTCCTTTCAGTTTCAAAATTCTGCCCAGCAAAGGAGAACTGAGCGTTTGTGACTAATTGCAGCCAGCCAAAGGGTACTGTCGGTTCTGTACATCGGCAACTGTGCCTCAGTTGCTCAAACTTTTTTCTTGAAATCAGCGTTCAAGTCCCACTCCAGGACCTGAGCACAGGAATTAAGGCTGATGCTCCAGGGCAGAAATGAGGGGGTACTGGTTTGCTGGAGGTGCTGTCCTTCGAATGCAATGTTAAACGGAGCCTGAGTGGATATTAAAAATTGCAAGGCACTATTTAGAAGGCGAGTAGGAGAGTTATCCCTGGTTTTGTGGTTATTCTATCAATAACATCACAAGAACAGATGACTTGGTTATCACATTGCTGTTTGGGTGAGCTTGCGATGTGCAAAACTGACTGCCACGTTGCCCACCTTTCAACAGTGACTGCATTCCAATAGTGGCTCTTACGGTCAGAAAACCGTGGAACCTTGGTTGGGAGAGGGGAGGGGAATCGCACCCTTGAAAGCACTGGCATTTTTATGTCCTTGGGATGCACTTTGAAACCACTGAGCCAAGAAAACAAGCAGGGATTTTTTTGAAAAACCTTTTAAGGTATATGGATAAGAATATCATGGGCGGGATTCTCCTCTGCTGCGTCGGCGAATCGCCGGGGGGGAGGGGGGGGGCGTGAATCCCGCCCCGCCACCCAACGTCGGCTGTAGAATTCTCCGGCGCCGGGGTTTTGGCGGGGGTGGGAATCGCGCCACCGTGGCCGCTGGCAGCAGCCCTTGCGATTCTCCACCCTTCGATCGGCCGAGTGGCTGCCCGTTTTTGGCCGGTCCCGCCGGCGTAAATCAAACCAGGTCCGTACTGGCGGGACCTGGCTCTGCGGGCAGCCTGCAGAGTCCTCGGGAGGGGGGCACAGGGGGATCTGGCCCCGGTGGTGCCCCCAACGATCTGTGGGAGGGCCTGTGCCATAGGGGCACTCTTTCCTTCCGCGCCAGTTGCTGTCAACGTCCGCCATGGCCGCCGCAGAGAAGAACCCCTCTGCGCATGCGTGGGAGGCTGTTCGGCGCCGGTTGGCGCTGCGCCAACCCCGCCGACGCCAGAGTGGTTCACGCCACTCCTCGGCGCCGGTACGGCCCACCCTGGCGGGTGGAGGAGAATCCCGCCCAAAGTCTTTGAATGGTCACTAATCGATTCCTGTGTGACGTGAGCACTATAGAATCTGTCTACACACTTGAGTTTTTAAAGTGAAATATAATGTTTCCACATGAAACATTTTTTTTTTCATCCCCTTTGGTACTGAAACAAAATAACTTTTCATGGACAAAGTAATCCATTAGGAATTTCTGGATAATCACAGGCTGTGCAGGGAAGAAAATAAATACTAAATATAAATTTTAGACCGTGACCAAATGGAGTTTTAAAAAAAAAAGTCTTAGGGCGCGATTCTCCGGAAAAATTTCTAAGTTCATTTGTGGCAGGTTTTCCAGGGAGTATTCGCTGGCTCCACTACTGTTCAATGACACTTTCACTGGTTTAGCCCACACTCAGACTGGATTCTTCCATCCCGCCCTTCGTAAGATCGCAGACTATGGAAAAGTCCGTTGACCTCTTGTGGGATTCTCTGATCGCTCCCGCCCGGTGACTGGAGAATCCCGCCCTTAGAATTTTTTTCAGCACCGGGGAACTGAACTCCTGACTGGGCCGTCAGTTTGGAAGGATGCCCCGATCTCGAAGTGGGCTTGTGGGTCCCCCACACCCCCACCCATGGGCAATGTCACCCTCCCCACACATATGAGCACCACCCCACAAACCCCCGAGTGAGAACACCCCATTATGGGGTCCCTGGGGCCCCCCTCTTCTCTTCAGGATCCCGTAGCCCCCTTACAGCACGCCCTCCGTTTCAGGACCCCCCAACCTCGCAGAGGCCCCTACTTACTTGCCCTGCACAACCCCACCTTTCAAACTCCCCCTCCACCCTCTTTCCATGGGCAAGGCACTGCCCGTTCCCTCGCCTTTGACAGTGCCACTCTGGCACCCAGACACCCTTGCACCGGCATCCTGGCACCTAGGCAGTGCTCCAGCCAGCTTGGCAGTACCACATGGGCACCTTGGTAGTGCCAGGGTGCCAGCTGGGTAGTGCCAAGGTGCCCATGTTCCAGGACGAGGGCCAAGGGATGACCCTGCGCTATCCCCGACCACCCAGAGGTCTCCAATATCCCAGGAGATCCCCGAGTGCCGTTCCACCTGGTTCACATTTGTGTGGACCAGCACTGAGTGGCGCCTGGCTGCGGCCTCCCAAATCGAGGGAGGCTAGTGTATCCTGGATAATTAGGTCTTTTTTAAAATTTAAAGTGCCCATTTTTTTTTCCCATGAGGGCAATTTAGCGTGGCCAATCCACCTACCCTGCACATTTTTGGGATGTGGGGGTGAGACCCACACAGACACAGGGAGAATGTGCAACCTCCACACGGACAGTGAACTGGGCCAGAGTCGAACCTGGGTCCTCAGTGCCGTGAGGCAGCAGTGCTAACCACTGTGCCACCTTTTGGGTGAGTGGATCTTAAGTAATTACTTCCGGGAGCATCGTTTGGTCCCACCCCTTTGCGGCAGAGTTCCGATTCCGACACCTCGCAGGACTTGGATGAATCCCACGAGGCTGCTGCAAACCCGGGAGAGGGCTCTCCCGAGATTCTCCGGCCGCGTTGTGCTCTCGCTCGAGGTCGTGGCCTCTTCTTCACTTCCACTGCACTAATTATTAATGGTGAAGGAGGGAAAGAACCACAAACATGCTCAACTGTGAAGAGAGTGACCATTAGGCGAAATAACTCCCTCAACAAAAGAGAACAGAAGTAGCAGTGATTAATCTCATTGCATTTAGAAGCAAACCTATTGATGGAGCTTCATCTGCTGCTACAGCTGGAGTCTAAACTCACTTCCGTTCTTCTTCGAAAAACCTGGACAGTGAAACAAGATTACCAAAATTCACCAATTTGTGTTATTGTATGTAATGTACTGTCCATGATGGCATCACAAATAAAGTGCATAAAGTACAATACACCGGTTAAGTGTGTGCACATGAAGATAAAGTAAAGTCGCCATAATTCCAGATGACTATAGGCTGCTTTCCCCTTTCAGGGGGAGAGCTGACTGGTGGTGATTTAACCTGAGGATCACCACACCTCAGGCGAGGGGCAAGGTTGAGAAGACGGGGCCTTCATAAACAACCTCAGCTGGTACGGGAATTGAACCCACACTGCTGGCATCACTCCACATCACAATCCAACTATCCAGCCAACTGAGCTAAACCAATGAAGGAAGATGTGATAAAACCTGAGATAGGAAGAATAGATTGATGCCTGGGATGCAAGATTTATCTTTTGAGGAGCCATTGGGCAGAATGAGCCTGTACATGTTCTGAGGTTTAGAAGAATGTGAGATGATCTCATTGAAACAGATTCTGAGAGGGCGTGACAGGATAGATGCCAGTTGTTGGTTGGAGAGTTTAGAACAAGGGGGCACAGTTTCAGGCAAAGACGTGAGGTGAGGAAAGATGTTGTCACTCCGACAGTTTTGATTTTTGGAGGTCTCTCCCCAAAGGCTTATGAGTGCTCGCCATCGAGTATATTCAAGGCTGAACTAGAGAGAGGTTTGGGCTGAAAGGGAATGAGGAGATATAGGGAATGGGTGGGCAAGTGGAGTTAGTCCATAGGTTGGCCATCATCCAATCGAATCGGGTCTTTTAAGCTGTCTCACTTCCTGTGCTTTGCATGCTGGGCTGAGCTTATGCAAATAAAGAGTGGTGATGCATAGTGGGTGAAGAAAAGTATAAATTTGACTATATCCTGGCCCAGGACATAACCGTCAAAATTAAGGTATTAAACCTAACATTGTATTCAAATCTTAAAACCTATCTCTTTGATCAACCTATCGGCCACCTGCCGTAAAAACTCTCATGTGGCTGAGTGTTAAATTTTGTTTGATAACAGATCTGTGATCTGCCTTGAGATATTTACTATGTTAAAGACACTATATGAATACCAGTCATGGTAATAGGCTAAGAATTGGTGAATCATTCTATTTCCTGAAGCAACCTGTGTGCAAGTCTAATGATTCATCATCATGCTGATGGCTGCATGGCGAGGATTGCCAGGGATTCCCTTGGGATTTTGTGTGGACTGCCTGATAGTGAGGTCCCACGGCTGCCCCACTGCTGCAAAATTCAGCCCCCCCCCCCCCCCCCCCCCCCCCCCCCCTCCCCCCAGTTTTCTGGGTTTTGCCCCCTGCCAACCCTGGACCCCATAAATTAAAAGGACCCCCACAGATACTCCCTAAATAAAGGGACCCCCTAAATAAAGGGACCCCCACACACATGAGACCCCCTAAATAAAGGGATCCCCCACAGATACCCCAATAGAGTGACCCCTGTCAGAAAACACCCCAGAAAAGAGACCCCCGTCAGGAAGCCCCCGAGAAGAAACCGCTGTTTCGAAACCCCCCAGAAGACAAAGAGCAGTCCAGACAAAAGCAGTTAAGAAAAGACTGCTTTAACACTCACCTGTGCAATACACCTGTTGTCTCAGACACAGGAAGCAGCACCTGTCAATTCCTAGAAAGAGAATACCAGTCAGCTGTGCTTAAAGCCCCTCGGATCTTTGAGCTTTAAGCCATTTATTCATTCCTCTTTGATATTGATTTTACTAGGCTGTGATTGACAGCATCCACACTCACACAGCTGTCAGGCTTGCTCCATTCATCTTCTTTCATGCTTGAGTAACTCCAAAGTGCTCGAACTGCAATGTTTATAACCATCAAGCTTTGATTGACAGCTCCTGGATTGGCTCCAAACCTGTTTTCTTCACTAACATGGGATTCTCCGTCTCACTGGAAACTCGGCTACTGTTGGCGCTAGGCGGAGAATTTTGCCCAATGTCTTTGTTATAATTTTTAAAATGTTTTGACCATTGTCATTGCAACAGGAATTGCCCATATGATCAGAGAGAAAGAATAAGGAACTTATTTACTCTCAAGAACGGTTCTGGTTGTTAGTAATTTTGACCCTTTTTTGTAGGTTTACAATGGGGAGTGGTAAGAGCAAGCCGAAAGATGCCTCTCTGAAGCCAAAGGCTGGAGACAACAGCATTCCGTCCAGCACACAGAATCTACGTCACGGACTTGATCCAACAAAAGAATCGCAGACAACTCCCGCAAAGGCTTCAGGCCTGGATAAGAACAGCGCCAATGTTACACCGTTTGGAGGAACCACAGAATCAACGCTTTTTGGCGGGGTTAGTTCATCAAATGCATCTTCGCCATCACAACGAACAGGCCAACTGGCAGGTTAGTACAGGGCACGGGAGCTGTGGGGTGGTCATAGGAGAAGGAGAGAGAAGTTTTCATTAATTAGTAATCCTTAATTAATTATGAAAACATCACAAATACCGTTTGCTAAAAAATGGGGAGCTTCCCTAATGATGGTCTAAATACTCAATGTAACCTTTTTAAAGCTATGATCCAGCATATAATTTTGGCTGAATGTGGAAAAGATATATTGCCGTTGAACGTGGTGCGCTCAATTGCTAAAAGAGTTATATCGTAAGGACTGTTGCTGAGACTGGGCCTGTTGAATATGGATGACTGAGGGGTGCTCTAATTATGGTTTTAAGATGTTTAAAGGATTGATCGGTGGTATTTTCTCTGGTGGGGCAGCCCAGAACAAGGGAGGATAACCTTAAAACTCGAGTGAGGTGATTCAGGGATGATGTTGGAAAGCACTTCATCACCCAGCGGGCGGTAGAATTCTGGAACTCTTTGTCCCAGAAAGCTGTCAAGGCTACTAGGTCAGTTGAAAAATGAGATTGATAATTATTTTGTCAGGCAAGAATATTAGCGGTTCAGGAACCAAGGCAGGTAGATGGAGTTAAAATCCAGATCAGCCATGATCTGACAAAATGGCAGATCGGGCTCAAAGATTGCCTAATCGGTGCCATTCCTAGAGGTTGCTACCCTTTGGGTGAAATGTTAAATTTAGGCCACTTTTGGTGTCCTGCTGGTGCCTGTGTATGCTAATGACCCTGTGGCACTTTTTGGAAGGAGAACAAAGTGGTCTCAACGTCTTGGCCGATATTTTTTTCCCAAGCAAAATCAGAAGCAACACCCGGAATTTTCCAGTCTCCCGAGTCGATGACAATTTGCATGGCTCGTCCGTCCCGCCGCCGGGGAACTGGGAGTGGGGGTCGACTTTGGTGGGTAAATTCTGTCAGTGTCCCATGAACAATATTCTAGCAACAGGCACTGGATGGTAATTGGGACGTGGCACCCTGCTTTCTTTTAAGCTCCCCCTTCCCATGTGCAGGGCTGCTGAACCTACTTGTGTTCCACCGTTGAAAAAATATTTGTGATCAACATGTGCACGTGGCCAAGTCATTTGTGTTCATCATTCCCTTTCTTAAATAAGCCGCTGTACAAATTAATGTCCTGACGGCGGCTGACGTGTTGGTCGGTCGACTGTATGCGCTGTGTGGTAACTGAGCTCTGCGCATTTAGCAATTTTGAACCATCCAGTTTGCCCTGTGGCATCAAGTGAATATGAAATGCGCAGGGTGAAGCACAGCTGTATAGACGCTGCAGCTCATCTTCATTTGGATGAGCCACGATGGAAAATAACAGGCAATGGAATCTGAAAAGCAATTTCCCTCCGTTTCAGCGATATTCTGATATGCCCCGTACAAATGAAGATCTGTTGGAGAGTACTGTGCCCATCAAATTGATTTTGTATTTCAAGAGATGCTTGTCTGTCTGATTGATGACACGATTGTACAGCGGTCAATATACAGTGACATAATCTCCTCCACTGGCAACCTTGCTTAATACCTTGAAAGAAAGGGTTTGCTGTCTAGCGAGTAGTTTTGGTATGATTTTCTCAATTATTTACCATCAATTATTAAATAGCTGATTGAGTGGGAAGGTTGATTAGCACATTGCTCTTTCAACTTCTAAGATCTGATGAGGTGAAAGTCTTCTCTCATCTGTTGGCTGTCACTCTCCGTCTTTTCTTTTGGGTTTCTAGGATGGGAGGCGGCACGGTGGCGCAGTGGTTAGCACTGCTGCTTCATGGCGCCGAGGAACCAGGTACGATCCCGGCCCCGGGTCACTGACCGTGTGGAGTTTTCACATACTCCCCGTGTTTGCGTGGGTCTCGCCCCCACACCCCAAAGATGTGCAGTGTAGGTGAATTGGCCAAACTAAATTGCCTCTTAATTGGAAAAAAAAGAATTGGGTACTCAAAATCTTTATTTTTTAAGTTTCTTGGCTGGCAAGAAAAAATGGTGCTGATTTTGTACCAGCCGGCTTTGCTCAGTTGTTAGCCCTCTCATCTCAGAGTCAGAAGGTTCAAGCCTCACATCATGGACTCGAGCACATCAGCTATACTTCAGGGCAGCACAGTGGGAGTGCCGAATTGTCAGAAATAATGGGCAACGGGGGGGATTGGCGCTTCTGAACTTTTGCAACTACTACTGGGCGGCCAATATAGCTATGATTAAGAAGTGGGCGATTGGGGGGGTGGGGGGGGGGGGGGGGGGGGGGAGCAGCAGGAGGTGACGTCATGTAAAGGTACTAGTCTGAGAGCTTTGATAATGGCTCCTTTGCCGTTGCTCCACAAATCCAGTGGTGGTGGCGACTCTGCGGATCTGGGGACAGTGGAGGAGGTACAAGAGGGTGGAGGGAGCGTCGGTCTGGACCCCGATATGCAACAATCACAGGTTTGTCCCGGGTAGGGCAGCACGGTGGCACAGTGGTTAGCATTGCTGCCTATGGCGCTGAGGACCTGGGTTCGAATCCTGGCCCTGGGTCACTGTCTGTGTGGAGTTTGCACATTCTCCCCCTGGTCTGTGTGAGTTTCACCCCCACAACCCAAAGATGTGCAGGCTAGGCAGATTGGCCATGCTAAATTGCCCCTTAATTGGAAAAAGTAATTGGGTACTCTAAATTTATTTAAAAAAATTAAAATTGTCCCGAGTAGGATGGATGGTGGGTTCCAGAGCTGGCAGAGGGCAGGCATCAGAAGGATGGAAGATCTGTTCATTGACGGAAGCTTTCCCAGTTTGAAGGTGCTAGAGGACAAATTTAATCTGCCGCCAGGAAACGCCTTTAAATATCTGCAAGTACGAGCCTTCCTGAAAAAACAGGTAGTGGCCTTTCCGACGCTGCCGCCACTGAGGATACAGGACAGGGTGGTCTCTGGCACCTGGGTGGGGGAGGGGAGGGTGTCGGATATCTACCAGGAACTACAGGAAGCGGAGGAAGCCCCGGTGGAGGAGCTCATGGGCAAGTGGGAGGAGGAGCTAGGCGAGGAGTTGGAAGCTGGTCTGTGGGCAGAGGTCCTGGGCAGGGTTAATTCCTCCTCATCATGTGCCAGGTTCAGTCTCATTCAACTTAAGGTGGCCCACCAGGCACACATAACGGCAGCGAGAATGAGCGGGGGCGGGAATCGCACCGCGCCAGTCGGCGGCCGCTCGCTCCGGCCCGTGATGGGCCGAAGTCCCGCTGGTTCTTTGCCAGTCCCGCTGGCGTACATTAGACTATTAGACTACGTCCCTTACCTGCGGGACCTGGCAACGCGGGCAGGGTCCTGGGGGGGGGGGGGGGGGGGGGGTGATCTGGCCCCGGAGGTTGCCCCCACGGTGGCCTGGCCCGTGATCGGGGCCCACTGATCCACAGGCGGGCCTGTGTCGTGGGGGCACTCTTTTCCTACGCGTCGGCCGTGTTAAGCCGACGCGATGACCGACGCATAGATGAACCCCCCCCCCGCGCATGCGTGGGCATTACGTCAGCAGGCGCTGACACTTCCGCGCATGCGCGGACTCACTCCGGCCGGCGGAGTCCCTTCGGCCCCGGCTGACGTGGCGCCAAAGGCCTTCCACGCCGGCCGGCGGGACGCAAACCACTCCGGCGCCGGCCTAGGCCCTGAAGGTGCGGAGGAATCCGCACCTTTGGGGCGGGCCGACGCCCGAGTGGTTCACGCCACTCCGTCCCGCCGGGACCCCCCGCCCCACCGGGTACGAGAGAACCCCGCCCCAGGTTCTCAAACTGAGATCTTGCCACTGCAAATCCCATTAGGCCCTCTTGCGTGAGTTAGCGGCCATGACGGGATTTGCATCCGTGTTGAACAGGTCCTGAAAATTCTGCCCAATATCTTTAGACTGAAACACAAACCAATATCTTGTCTGTTTGTTCAAGTGAATTGAAATAACTCATGCTGCTATTTGGGGGGAAAAAAATAAAGTTTTCCCCAATTCATCCATCCCTTGCAGCAACAACAATAGACTATTCACTCAATCACTGTTTATCAAATATTCCTATTTGCTAATTTGGTGAATTCTGCTAAATATTACAAGGCTGCACTGCAAAGGTAATCTGTTAGTTGTAAACTGCCTGAAACATCCTCAGGGCATGATGAGATGCTATTATAAATGCACATCCTTTCTTTTTTAATTCTCATTAAATTGATGGTCTCATTTGGAAAAGACAATCAGTACTGAATGTGGACCACAGTTGTGTAATGGAGAATTTTCTTTGAGTCGGGATTAAAGCATATTGTTGAGACGTGACCCGAAAGCATTGCACCCTAACTCATCGTCTCCATGACTCAAAACTGTCGCAGGCCATTGTTTGCAATCCAAATGTGGCGGGCACATAAAAGCATAAATCTTCACAGAGAAAGAAATGCGTGCACAAATTGGCTTCTGGTGATGAAGCAAACAATTCTTAATCCTTTCTCGGCTTTGTCTTTTGGATGAGGCGCACATTGTTTGTGTGCGTGTGTGTCATCTTCATTGGACACTTGGACAAGCCGTTGGTCATTGCTCTGAAACATCATGGGCGGAATTCTCTGCTCCCCACGTGGCATGGGAGAATCGTGGGAGGGCCTCCCAACATTTTTTACGTCCCCCAGGTGCCCCCAGCGATTTCTCACCCCCCCCCCCCTCCCCCCGGCTCGGAAAAATCGCCGCTCGCCGTTTTTCACGGCGAACGGCGATTCTCCGAGCCCGATGGGCCGAGCGGCCGGCCCTTCACGCCCGTTTCACCACGGCAGTAACAACACCTGGTCGCTGCATTCATGAAACGGGCGCCAGATGCCCGTTTGGGGCATCTAGGGGCCCGATTGGGACGGGAGCACCGCGACTGTGCTCGGGAGGGGACAGGCCCACGATCGGTGCCCACCGATTGTCGGGCCAACGTCCAAAACGGACGCACTCTTTCCCCTCCGCCGCACGGCAAGATCAAGCCGCCACATCTTGCCGGGTGGCTGAGGAGAAAGATGGCCACCGCGCATACGCGGTTTCGTGCTCTCTGCGGATGAAGTCATCCGCGCATGCGCGGGTTGGAACTTCACATTCTCGGCGTGACGAGGTCGCTGCCGAGAAAGACGGAGGCCCGCTCCTCGGCACCCGGGTGGGGGTGAATTAGGTGCGGGGAGCGGGCTCCGAGGCCGTCCTGAACGTCGGCTGAGTTCACGACGGCCTTCACGAATTCGGCCCCCTGCGGAGAATTCCGCCCAATTTGACTGTATTTGGTCATGCTGCATACAGAAATAAATTTCAGAACAAAGTTTTAAAATGAATGATGTTGACGGTGTGGAGGCTATCGAGCCGATCTGGGATGAAGCGCAATGAACATTCAGGTGCTGAGGATGTGATGCAGTGAGAATTAATTTGCAGCTGCTGGGCATGTCATTGAGTTTTAGTAGATCGTCAGCAAATCGGACAAGCAGCTTCCATATTGATTTTACTCTCCTCCCCCTGGCTCTGCCTGCAGCGTGTTGTGTCTGTGATTTCACATTAAGCTCAGGCGTCTGGAACAGATTGTTCTTGCCAGGGATTTTGCTTCATCATCCCCCCCCCTCCCCACCCCCCCCTCCCCAAATGTGGCTTTACAGCTTGCATTCAAAATGAGGTCCCTGCTTCTGCTTAAACAATCTCATATATAAAGACTTTGGGGATTGGAAATAACTATGAGGGTAGTAACAGCAGGGGGGAACGTGGCATACAGTCCGATGGGAAAATTCTTTGAAAAAGGCCCTCCTGGTGGCAGATGGTCACCCAACAGAAATAAACGTGTTGAATTCAGACGCTGTGCCGCCATTTCCCAAATCCACCCCCATCCGCACGCACGACAAAAATCTTTCCGTGATGACTAGACTGAAAATCATGGCGGCGGGAGGGGGTGGTTATATTCCCAAGTTCCGTAAATGCATTCCCGCTGGATGAAGCGCTTTGTTTAATCACACCGCCTTCATTTAATTGCAAGCTTTCTGATGTTGGTACTTGTCTTCCTTTCTGGAAAAACAAGTGGTTTAAATGAAAGGTGAATTGGAGTGATTTCTGTAAAAGGCAGAATGGTGCCCAAACTCCGGGTTTCTCTCATTTTCTGACTTTTCGGTTACCTGTCCAGATATCTCCTCACGTGGCTCAAATTCTGTTTGGTAACACTTGCGGTGCACCTCCTGTCATTTTACCTCGGGGCACTACTTTGGCACGGCAGCACAGTGCTTCACAGTGCCAGGGTTCCAGTTTCGATACCCAGCTTACGTCACTGCGCGGAGTCTGCACGTTCTCCCCATGTCTGTGTGGTTTTACTCCGGGTGCTCCGGTTTCCTTCCACGTCGCGAAAGATGTGCTGTTAGGTGAATTGGACATTCTGAACTTTCCCTCAGTGTCCCAAAACAGGCGCTGGAATGTGGCGACTAGGGGATTATTACGGGCCAGGGTTTAGAGAACCCCAAAGTGTATCATGGAGTTCACCTGACACACAACCTTTAATAGATTTTGGTTACGGGGAGCACAAGGTCCCACTCTACAGGTGTGATGCAACAGAGATCTAAAGTACTTTTAAAACAAAAAATGTTTATTCTATGAATCCAGTTAACATTTTATAAACACACAGTAAACATCTTAGCAACTATCAACTCAAATACTACCCCCAAATAATACAGTACTCTATAAGTAACCCTTGATCTTTCCGAGCAACATCCATAAGACAGATACCCTCTTTCACAAAGATATCAGGTTTAGATTCTCTACTGAGAACAGTTATCATTTTAAATTAGCACATGATCTGAGAAATTCTTTTACATGAAGAGAGAGATCAAAATTACACCATGTTTGGCTGGATGCAGCTCCAACTCTGAAAACGGAACTAAACACACACTGTCGGCGTCAGCTCAAAAACGAAAGTAAAAACAGGCAGACAGCCCAGCTCCACCCACACTCTGACATCACTGCAGCTAGTTTATAAACACACATTTCTTAAAGATACTCTCACATTTCAGGATTTTCATAATAACCTCATTGCAGTGTTAATCTCAGCCTACTTGTGACACTAATAAAGATTAATACAATGATTAAGTTCACAGAATTCTCAGAAAGACAGACTTGCATTCGATGTGCTGCTTTTCATGACCACTAGCCACCTCAAAGCACTTCACAACCAATTGAAGTATTGCCATTGTTGTGATGTAGGAAACAGAGGCAGCCAATTTGTGTACAGCAAGCTTTCACAAAAAATAATGCGATGATCTGCTTTTTTTTGTGATGTTGATTGAGGATAAATATTGGCTAGAGTCCCAGGGAACACCTCTTTGAAATACTGGTATGGGAGCTTTTAGGCCCACGTAGGAAGGTGGTTTGATGTCTCACCTGACAGACGTTATGCCCTTAGTGCTGTTATGGAGCGCCAGCCTTGATTTTTGATTTGAAGTCCTGGGACTTGAATCCACAACTTTCTGACTCAGAAGACCAGGTGCTATCAACTGAGCCACGCCTGTGTAAGATCTCTGAAACTTGTTCATGAAAGGTCTTAGTTTTTTTAACAAGCAAACTGCGGATTATCCAGCAAAAACAGAAAAACAGAAACCACAGCAGGTCTGACAGCAGCTGTGGAGAGAGAAGGGAGCCAACGTTTTGAGCCTGGATGACTCTTGCAAGTGGGAGAGAACTGGAAATAGGGCCAGATTTATACGGTTATGGAGGGAGCATGGGGCTGGATAGAGGGCCAGTGTTAGGTGGTGATTGACAAAGATGCCGTGGACAGAAAGGCAAAGGGAATGTAAATGAGGGCAGCATGGTAGCCTTGTGGATAGCACAATTGCTTCACAGCTCCAGGGTCCCAGGTTCGATTCCGGCTTGGGTCACTGTGTGTGTGGAGTCTGCACATCCTCCCCGTGTGTGCGTGGGTTTCCTCCGGGTGCTCCGGTTTCCTCACACAGTCCAAAGATGTGCAGGTTAGGTGGATTGGCCAAGATAAATTGCTCTTAGTGTCCAAAATTGCCCTTAGTGTTGGGTGGGGTTACTGGGTTATGGGGATAAGGTGGAGGTGTTGACCTTGGGTAGGGTGCTCTTTCCAAGAGCCGGTGCAGACTCGATGGGCCGAATGGCCTCCTTCTGCACTGTAAATTCTATGATATCAGGGCTAAGATGGGTACTGATAGTGGCATATTAAGAGGTTAGAAAGTGTTAATGGCAGAACAAAGTTAAGCAGTGTGTTAAGGGACAACTAGGAATAGGGATCAGATGGCTCAAGTATGGTGGGTGTGGGAGGAGGGACAATGGCGAGGGAAAAACAGATTGATGGAAGAAATGAAAATAAATTGATAGAAATAAAAATGGGGTGAAGTTGAAGGAGAGATTTCACAGTCTGAAATTGTTGAGCTCAGTGTTACGTCCAGAAGGTGGAAAACATACCTGATTGGAAGATGTGGAGCTTCACTAGAACATTGCAGCAGGCCGGGGATGAACATGTGGAGAGAGCAGGATGATGAGTTGAAATGGCAAGCGATAGGAAGGTCTGGGTCCTGCGTGCAGATGGACTTTCTCCAATGGTATCTGAAGATGCCATTCTCTGTTATCTTGCCAAGTGGTTACCCAGACTGTGTTTAATCTTTTCACTGTAGAGTAGACCGCATTGGGGGCAACAAATGCAATGGACCAGATTGAAGGAGGTGCACGTGAAGCACTGTCTCACTTGTAAAGAGCGTTTAGGCTCTTGGATGGTGAGCTGGGAGGAGGTAAAGGTCCCGGTGTTGGACCATCTGCAATTGCATGGGAAGGTGCCGTGGGAAGTGAGTGTGCTGTTGGAGGTGATGGAGGAGTGGACCAGGGTATCTTGGAGGGAATGGTCCCTGTGAAATGCTGACGGGGGAGTGAGGGGAAGATGTGTTTGGTGGTGGCATCAAGCTGGAGTTGGTGAAACTGGTGGAGGATAATTCTTTGAATGCGGAGGCTGGTGGGGTGTGGGCTAGTGATGTGGATTATCTGCACTCTTTGTCAGCATCATCTTCAGTGATATATTGTAAAGGAAAATCACAGTAGAGAGATTTGCTGCTGCAAAGCCATCCTTTTCACATTCCGTTCCCAAACAGTGAGGCATTCAGAATATGTAACAATCACTGGGTAATGAAATGGCAGAAATATAATGGGCCTGGATGTGGTAATGGCTGATAACGTCGCCGTTCTTTTCATTGCAAAAGGTTAATGTGTCCTCTGCCATTTTACATTGAGGGGGGGGGCCCATAATCATGAAAATGTCTTACCATCTGCGCAAGTGAGCTAATTATGAATTGGGAGTAGGTGGTTGGATTCTTGACCTTTTGAGCAAATAAACACATCAGCAGTGCTTTTAGGTTGTCAAATGTTTCTTCGGCTGTCCGTAATGGGAGGCGTGTACTTTATGGGGAGGGAGCCCAGACATTGCCTTCTATTTATGGTAACTCCCCAAAGTCTGGAAAAAGCGTTAGTTATCTGGCCCAGATGTTCTTTCCTGTTCTTTAGCAATCGGCTGGCCTCCAAAAGTAGAAAATTGGTCCAACAGATGGGGCTGTAATAGTTTACTGTGGTTTGCAAAACCCTGCATCACCTGGAAAGACACAATTCCAAGCTATAATTGCTTAACGAAGTAAGAACACATCCATGGTGCATTTTAGTCAAATGTTTGGCAGCTCCGATACATCTGAGTTCTGATCAAGAAGCTAAGTTTGTGGTAACGGGTAGTAATTTTGTCAATGGCCATTCATTATTTATTAAGATTTGCCCATTCTCTTACATTTGTTGGCTGAGAGTAAATGCTTCTCTGGTACAGATCCATTGCTTATACATTTTGCTTGATATCTGCTTTATAAACAGCAATTAGTGAGAAACATGCAAATTTATTCACCACTTACTTCATTTCCACGTTTCTGCTATTTAAAAGTGGTGTTAAAGTACTAACTGTAATCAGCATGGGTCGAGTGGCAAATAGAGCAGGAGATACTTCCAAATGATGTATTTTGGTTGACTCTACAGTAGGGGGATCACACAGCCAATGAGCTTCCTTCATTGCAACAGTGGCGACAAATCAAAAAGTGTTCAATTGGCTGGAAAACACTTTTGGGATGACTTGAGGTTGCAGCAGGTGCAATAGAAATGCACATGATGGAGAAAGATCAGCAGGAGCTGACAGCTTGAAAAGTCCAAGGTTTGCAGTGGGGAGGTAGGGGGAAACTCACAACTGTCTAACTGGGTAGCACGAATAATGTTGCTCACCTGTGAAGTGTTGGCTAGTGTAGACTTGAGAGATGAACAGACACTTCCAACACTGATGAAGGTTCAACTCAATTTTATTAACTACTTCTAACTAACTAACACACGATGACTGTGGGTCTAAATGATGCTAACTAAACTAGAGACCTAAGCCTTGTCCGAACCAGTTGATTCTCTCAGCACGTGTTGTAAGTCTGTGCTGGGCTGGATGAGTTCTTGTTACACTCAGAGGCAGCACCCAGAATGAGCGGGAACCGTGGTGCCCTCTGCCTTTATAGTGTGTGTATTCTAACTGGTGATTGGCTGTGGTGTTTGTACATGTTGATTGGTCCCTGTGTGTCCATCAGTGTGTGTCTGCACCATGATACACTGGTGTATATTATGACAACCAGACCTGTGTGCAGAAAGGTTTTGTGATCTTAGACCTGTGTAAGATCCAATCCGGTAACCAAACTTGCAGTCGATAAGCAACAATTGGATGGCTCTCTTGGCGAAAGCGAGCTCCACACTCACTGTCCAAACTATGGGGTGCCTCCAGACACCATGGGGAAGCACCACTTGCTTCCTTACATCAGCATCCAGTTATTTCACCATTGGAATATATCAAGTTAATAGTGGCAAAGAGCACCAGCTAAAAGCAGTCGGGTAGTGTTCGCTGAGTGCAAGCCATCATTAACTGTGATCAAATCTACTTGTGCACCTGAAGACTGAAGATACCATTCTCTGTTATCGGAGCCACTGAAGGAAAAGACAGTGGCAAAATTTGTAAGAGAATTTTCCTCACTGCTTGTGTAGATACTGCCAGTTATTGCTCTTGTCGTTCTCGGCCTGGTTAGGTTTCTTTCCCTTTGACCCCCAATCACTCAATTCATGGAGATGTTCTTCTTGGCCCTCCATTCCATTTCCCATCCCAGTTCACGGAGATAGTCAACCCCTCCTTTAACATTCCTTGAAGGTACTGCGGCTCCCTGTGTGAGAATTGCTCATTTTGCAAGACATAATGTAAGCTGGTTTCTGGGAGATATGGGTTCCCACTCCCCACATTGTTGATAGCGTCATGATGGAACTTCAGATCCCTCAAGAAAGAACTTGGTAATTTCACACATTGGTGAAGCGCAGTGCAGTGCTTGGACATTCTGACGAAGCCTTGCAGTATGAACAGGAACAGGCTGACAGAATAATTATAATCCGCTGCACATAATATTACCATTGAGTTAGGCTTATTTATGTCTGGCGAAGATAAGCTACAACAACGCAGTTCCTTGAAATATGAACAACCTATAGTAAACCGAGCCGTGCCCAAAGAAAGTTTCATTTCTCCTTTGAGGTCCTTCCTGTAAATAGTGTAGAAAGCAGAGCTTTGTCCCAAATAGGCGCCGGAATGTGGTGACTCGAGGATTTTCACAGTAACTTTATTGTAGTGTTAATGTAAGCCTACTTGTGACAATAATAAAGATTATTATTATTATAGTTAACCAAAATTTCCCAGCATTGTTGTGGATACTGTGGGCTGAATCTTACTGGCTCCTGGGTGGTGGGAAATGAGGCAGGGTCAGGTAGTATAGTGTGGAGCCATGTTGAGACCAACCAGCTGTCAGGGAGTTTTCCCAGCAGCAAGCAAGGGATGGGTCCAAATTGGCTACCCACTTCACTGAGGTGAGCAACTGATATGTATATTAAAGGCCCCAATTAGGGGCTTTAAGTGGGGCCGCTGGCATTTAGCACATTGCCAAAGACACCATGACCCACAGAAGAGGCTACTGTGGCCCTAATAATTCCCTAATGATTCCGCTTCCCCAAGGACTTTCCCCTCTGATTGTCAGGGCACCCCTTGGCCAACCTGGATATTTTATTATCTGTAGAACCTATCTGTAGAGACGCACCCAAGTTCACTAACCTTTCTAAGTTGCACCCACCTCTTGCGGTGGCAGTGCTGAGGTTTCAGAGCTGTGGGCTCTCTGATTTAGACAGTGGGCCCAGACGTGATTAATCAGCAAGTTACCTCCAGTAACACCGCTGAGCTTGTCCTGAGCTGGCTTTGGGCCTCCTTTTGGTCTCGACATTGGGATCCTGAAACATGAGAGAAAATCCAGCTGTGTGGGTCCCCCACCTCTCCCATTTTTCAGAATTTACTCGGAAAATAACAATGAGATAAATGCTCACTACTTTATTAGTGTGTAAGTAACCCACAAATCTGTGGCAAGGAAGAGTTACTTAGAGTTGCAATTTGCCACAGATTTCTGGAAAATTTGTCTGTTCCACATTTAGCCTCGTGAGAATGGGAGCTTGCTGCTGTAAGTTTCACAACTTTTCTGCATTTGCACAGTAAGTAGGAAGTAAATCACCACACAAAGTAAGTCCCAGTCTTTACTGCATGAGGATTCTTTAATTACAAATTTCTGTTCCAGCAATGCAACTCTGTCTCTTTGGCCCAGAATCATAGAATTTATAGTGCAGAAGGAGGCCATTCGGCCCTCGAATCTGCACCGGCCCTTGAAATGAAAATCGCTTATTGTCACAAGTAGGCTTCAATGAAGTTACTGTGAAAAGCCCCTAGTCGCCACATTCCGGCGCCTGTTCGGGGAGGCTGGTACGGGAATTGAACCGTGCTGCTGGCCTGCCTTGGTCTGCTTTAAAAGCCAGCGATTTTAGCCCAGTGTGCTAAACCAGCCCCTTGGAAAGAGCACACCATTTAAGCGCACACTTCTACCCTATCCCCGAAACCCAGCAACCCTACCCAACCCTTTTGGATACTAAGGGGCAATTTAGCATGGCCAATCCACCTAACCTGCACATCTTTGGACTGTGAGAGGAAACCGGAGCACCCGGAAGATACCCACGCAGACACGGGAGAAAGTGCAGACTTCCCACAGACAGTGACCCAAGCCGGGAATCGAACCTGGAACCCTGGAGCTGTGAAGCGACAGTGCTAGCCACTGTGCTACCATGCTGCCCGGAATAGTTTACACTGTGAATCTCACTCCTGCAGGTAGCAGATTGTTTTTGGTTGTTTTTTAAAGGTAAAATTTCAAATAAAAAAAACCCCTGCTTTTGCCCTAATTTTCGGCCTTTTTGATCCAGTCAATCTCCGTATTTCAGTTTCGGCACTTAATCTGACTGTCATTCACTGTACTTCCTTGACTGTTCGACTCTCCGCTGTTAAATCTCATTGATTAAAGAAGATAGACTGTTGGTCCTGTTGCTCACCAAGGTCCCAGACGACTCTCATTTCTGGTAGAGCAGAAGAGTATTGCCACTGCTGGGCATCGCAGTGTGGGCCGAATGCAATGTCCTTGTGACGCTGTTTCATGAACCCATCACAAGCAATTGCACTGCTGCCGTCAATAAGTGCATTTACCGGGCCCCCAGAGGAACGATGGTATTTGGGAAGGTCTCCGAATAAATATGGATGCCCAACAAGAAAAAAAAATCCATCGCGATTAGCCTTTGATCGATGCTGCAGTGCGAGAGCCACACATTGACAGCTGTGGTACAATGCAAAGTAACGCTAGCTGTCAGCTGGACAACGTAGCCTTGGAAATTTGCTGCCTTTCCTTTTTCTTTTGGTGCAATTAACAGTCTGATGAAATAGTATTTTCCGAGATTTCTTGTGATTCAGTGGAGTGTTATTAATTATGTGAAACGATAACTGGCATCATCCAGAGGAATCAGGTCTCTGAAGTGTACAGAAAATTGTCAGGAAGTTGCCAGGAAGATTTTTTTTTTTGCCCTGAATAGTGCCGGCAGCAATCCAATGCAGAGGTCCCTGTTGGCGAGCAGAAGGAATATTGTCATCTCCCAGCACAATCTGGCAGCATTAGTATTTCAAAGGATGGGGGACGTGTGGAAGCCAAGCCTCTAGCACGGCTCCAGTGGTTGCATTTCATTCATCCACAAGCTGAGGAATCTACCTTTCGAAAATACAATTGAAATAACCAAAGGGAAAAGCACAAACCTCCTGGCGCGAAGGTGCTGGCGTCCCCAAAATTAGGTTTTTATTCTAGATTGAAGAGGATCCTTTTCATTATCTCCCCCCCCCCCCCCCGCCCCGCCCCCGCACCCCCCGCACCCCACCTCCGCAAACCACCACCACCAACCCTCACCTCACAGAAACCAACAGGTGTTCTTGTGCTAACTTGGTCAGCATCGTTTCTCCACTAAATGTCATCGCTACTGGTGAGATTTGCCCCAGTCTGCTTGGACTGCGAAATAATTCGCTTTGCTGTCAACAGCTTTTCCGTGAAAATGCAAACAGGGAGACGGTGCCGCTGACCTGTGCTTTGATCTACATAGACCGTATATTGTGCTTTTTGGAACTAGAATTTATCCTCCCTCAGTTTCTAAGTGTTAAGAGCACTGAGGATATGCGGATTCTAGCTGCGTGACCTCTGTGTGTGTGTGTGTGTGTGTGTGTGTGTGTGACAAGTTTCACATTTTGATGCAACCCTCTCCTGTGTAGTTTCCTGCAATGTGCTGCATTTTGTGTTCCGAGTCCACATTCGCACAAATGTTATGGATGCTGGGCCAGGAGAAATTGAAACTGCGATGATCCATTTTCTACAATTGCTCTCCAGCTGTTCGACATTTTCTGCTGCTTGCGTTTTTAAATAAGAAAACGCAGCTTTTTAATTTGCTCACTGCTCTTTTCGTTCTTTGTAGATTTTGCAGAGAAGCTTGCTTTTTTGCCGATATGTTTTCAGTACCTTAAATACATTTTTACTTTTGTTTATAGGTGGGCGGGGGGTGAGGGGGGGGGGGGGGGGGGGGGGGAGGTGGGCAGTGTCTCAGCCTACTTCACAATGCTCTCAGCACATGGGCATTTTCATTTTCTTCTTCGTCGATGAAAATATGGAGGCACTTGCCCAGAAACTGACTTGTGCTTTTTACAAGAGAATGTGCCACCCGCTATTTTGGTTTGGGTTTTCATGAATGCACCCAGGACATGTGCCCACTGCCTTATGTGAATTAAAGGCCCTTTGCCAAATGGGTCTGGGGATGGTTGTAGAATACGCTGTTCCGTGTTGTGGTCAGCCCCTTCTCGCATTGAGCAACCAAGCCAGTCGTCTTTGAAGGAACCACCTCAGACTGAAAGTCGAGATTTTATTTTACTTGTCTTATTGTCGAGATTGGAGGAGCAGGCTTTAGCTAGTTTCAAATTCTATCTGAGAGCTACTGCTCTCACCGACCGCCTCCACCTTATCGTTACATCAGCCATACTTTCCAGGGCCACTTTGCCAGTGGATTATCTTTTTGTGCTGATCTTGCAGCCCTCTGCGCTGCCTTTGGGACTCTGGATGACTGCTCCTGAATATCAAACTTCTCCTGGTGTTAGATGGGATTGAGTAGTGGCGTTCCTCCCTCTGAATCATAAGATTGTGTGTTCAAGTCCCATTGAACATAGAACAGTACGGCACAGAACAGGCCCTTCGGCCCTCAATGTTGTGCCGAGCCATGATCACCCTACTCAAACCCACGTATCCACCCTATACCCGTAACCCAAAACCCCCCCCCCCCCCCCCCTAACCTTACTTTTATTAGGACACTACGGGCAATTTAGCATGGCCAATCCACCTAACCCGCACATCTTTGGACTGTGGGAGGAAACCGGAGCACCCGGAGGAAACCCACGCACACAGTGGGAGGACGTGCAGACTCCACACAGACAGTGACCCAGCCGGGAATCGAACCTGGGACCCTGGAGCTGTGAAGCATTTATGCTAACCACCATGCTACCCTGCTGCCCCATCAGCGTAAAGTCTAGGCTGTCCCTGCAGCGCAGTGCTGAGCAGATGGCTGTACTGTTGGAGGTGTTGGGCGGGATTCTCCATAGTGAGTCCACCTTGTTCCCGCTGCCAGAGAGGACAGATAATTTGGTGCTTAGCCAAATCGCCATTCACTGCAGGGGGAATGGAGAATCAAAGTTGCTATATCTTGGGTGAGACCTAAACTGCACTCTCTCTGGCCTCTCGGGTGGAACTAAAAGATGCCATGGCTCTTCTCAAAGAACAGGCCAGGAAATTGTCCCTCCGAGTTAATTTATTTTAAAAAATTTTTTCCAATTAAGCGTGGCCAATCCGCGAACCCTGGACATCTTTGGGTTGTGGGGGTGAGACCCACGCAGACTCGGGCAGAATGTGCAAACTTCACACGGACAGTGACCCAGGGCCTGGATTCGAACCCGGGTCCTCAGCGCCGTGAGGCAGCAGTGCTAACCATTGTGCCACTGTGCTGCCCCGTCCCTGGAAGTTCTGGCTGACATTTCTGTCAATCCGTGCCAAAAAAAAAGGTTTGTATAGTCACTGTCTCATTGCTGGTTGTGGGACCTTGCTGTGCATATGTTTCCAACACCAGAGCAGTGACAGCATTTCAGAAATCTCCATGGGGTGTAAGACATTTTTGGATGTCCTGCTCTCCTGAAAGGTGCTGTATGGCTGTCTTTGAGTCTTCATGAACTTGGCGGCCTAATCGACCATGACCTCGGCATTGATGCCATTCGACACATGCAGCAGGTGCTGCAGTGGATTCACAGCTCTCCTCCCAACTTTGGACACCGCAGTATCTCTAGGTCACTGTGTCTGTATTCCTTCCATGTCTCCTACGTTACTGCATCGTGGCCAAAAGTTTAGTCATGTTTTATGTATCATTATTTTTCATTTGCAAGCCAAGCAATCCTGATGATAAATATCCTTTGATAGATCCAGCAGCACAAAGGTAATAAAGTAGGTGATGAAACGTGGTTTCTCATTAAGGATTTTGAAGCTATCTGATCAACAAACACTCGTGGTTCCTGCTGTTTGATCATTAGTGGCCTCATGCACCCATGTTATCAGATTTCTGAGCAGCAGATCGTATCTCAAAAAAGGAATTCGAGAAAAACAAAATGAAAGCAAATAAATTTGTTTTTTTTCCCAGGAAGGTGCAGTTTATATCATAACTTGGATGAAGAGACAGAGAGTGATGCACTTGGGTTTGCTGATTGTAGCAATCTATGTGGAGGGCTGGGCTTTGGGAAGGGCATGGAGAGGCTACAAGTGTGTGGGGGAGGGGGGGGGGGGTGGACATGTTGAGTGAGTGGGCAACAAGATGGCAGATGGAGTATAATGTGTGGAGAAATGTTCACCTTAGCCCTAAGCATAGAAAAGCAGAAAGATGTGAAACTTTTAAATGTTGTTCAAAGAGACTTCGCTGTGTCCGTACAAGGAACACAGAAAGTTAGAATGCAGGTTGTTCCCCCCTTGATCAAAAAGGGTTGTAAGGATAACCCCAGCAATTACAGACCAGTCAGTTTGACGTCAGTGGTGGGAACGTTTCTGGAAGCAGTTATTTGGGATAGAATTAGTAGTCACATGGAAAAATGTGGGTTGGTTAGGAAGAGCCGGCATGGATTCCTAATCATGTTCAACTGACTTGTTGGAGTTTTTTGAGGAGCTAACAGAAAGGGTCGATGAGGGTAATGGGGTTGATGTGGTACACATGGACTTTCAGAAGACTTGTGAGAAAAGGTATATTTTATGGAATAAAAGAGGCAGTGGCAACATGGATACAAAATTGACTGACTAATAGAAAGCAGAGGGTAATAGTCAATGGATATTTTTCAGGCTGGAGGGAGGCTTGCAGTGGTGTTCCCCAGGGGTCAGTACTGGGACCCTTTCTTTTCCTGATATATATTAAACATCTAAATCTTGGCGTGCAGGGAATAATTTCAAAATCTGTGGATGGTACAAAACTTGAAAGTATTGTAAACTGTGAAGAGAAGAGCGTAGAACCTCAAAAGAAGTTGACAAGTTGATCGAGTGGGTAGCTGGGTGACAGATGAGGTTCAATATGGAGAAGTGGGAGGTGATGCTTTTTGGTTGGAGAAGATAATATAAAATAAGGGGTAAAGTTCTTCAGGGGTAGAGGGATCTGGGTGTACATGTGCACAGATCATTAAAGGTGTCAGGACAGTTGAAGAAAGCAGTTAATAAAGCACTAGAGTATATTAATAGGGGCAAAGTGTATAAGAATAAGGAGGTTGGATTTATACAAGAAACTAGTTAGACCTCAGCTGGAATATTGTGTACAGTTCTGGACGCCACACTATAGGACGGATGTGAATGCCTTGGAGAGGGAGCAGAAGAGGGTTTACAATACTTTGTGTTGCCCTACTATGTATTTTCTTTTATTCCCTTTTCTTCCCATGTACTTAATGATCTGTTGAGCAGCTCGCATAAAAATACATTTCACTGTACCTCGGATCATGTGACAATAATCAAATTCAATCCAATCCAAGAAGAATGGTCCCAGCGATGAGAGACAGAAATTATGAAGATAAATTGGAGAGGTTGGGACTGTTTTCCTTGAAGAGAAGAAGACTAAGAGCAGATTTGATAGAGATGTTCAAAATCATGAGGGGGCTGGACAGAGTAGATCGGGAGAAACTGTTCCCGCTTGTAAAAGGATCAAGTACAACAGGGCCCAGATTTAAAGTGTTTTGCAAAAGAAGCGAATGTGATGGGCGAACATTTTTTTTCTTGCAGTGAGTTGTTCAGGTCTGGAATGCACCGCCTGGATCTGTGGTGGAGGCAGGTTCCGTTGAGGCATTCAAGAGGGCATTAGCTGATTACTTGAATAGAAACAATGTGCAGGGCTACCGGGAAAAGGCAGGGGAATGGCACTAACTCACAATGCTCGTTTGGGGAGCCGGTTGAGACACGATGGGCCAAATGGCCTCCCTCTGTTCCATAACAATTCTGTGATTCTGAAGCGCAACAAGCATTGAGGGTGGCAAACGTCACGATGGCCTTTACTTCAAAGTGACTGCGCATACGTGAGTACACAGAAGCCTTACTACAATTGTACATGGTTTTGCTGAGACCCCAACTAGAGTTCTGTGTGTTGTTTTGGTTTCCACATTTAAGAAAGGATGTACTTGCCCTGGGAGGCAGTACAGTGAAGGTTCACTAAATTGGCCCGGGGTGAGCGAGTTGCCCTGTGATGAGAGGCGGCTGAGTGAATTGAGATTGTATTCTTTGCAGCTAAGGAGAATCTTATTGAAACCTACACAATCTGAAAGGGGTTCGATAGGGTAGATGCTGAGAGATAGTTTCTGCTGGCCAAAGAATTTAAAAGGGCAAGGTATATCAACCATGGTGGGCGGGAGAAATTGAAGATTGCATTATGTTAAAGGAAGTGACTTTTCAGGCAGCCAGCTAGCCTGAGGGTTGTGAGCAACTTAGAATCCAGCAAAGGAGGACCAAGGAACTGATTAAGGAAGTGAAAAAGGAATATGAATGTAAACGAGTGAGGCGGACTGCAAAACCTTCTTTAGGAATGTGAAAAGGAAAAGATTAGCCCAGACAAATGTGGGTCCATTACTTGTGAGTACAGGAGAATTGATCGCGGAGAACAGGGGACTGGATTCTCCCCTACCCGGCGGGGTGGGGGGTCCCGGCGGGATGGAGTGGCGTGAACCACTCCGGCGCCGTGTTGCCCCAAAGGTGCGGATTTCTCCTTTAGGGGCTAAGCCCTCACCTTGAGGGGCTAGGCCCGCGCCGGAGTGGTTCCCGTCCCACCGGCTGACGTGGAAGGCCTTTGGCGCCACGCCAGCCGGGGCCAAAGGGACTTTGCCGGCCGGCGGAAGTCCGCACATGCGCGGGAGCATCAGCGGCTGCTGACTTCATCCCCACACATGCGCAGGGGAGGGGGGGTCACTTCCGCGTCGGCCATCGCATCGTCTATGGCCAACACAGAAGGAAAAGAGTGCCCCCATGGCACAGGCCCGCCCGCGGATCGGTGGGCCCCGATCGTGGGCCAGGCCACCGTGGGGGCACCCCCCGGGGCCAGATCACCCCGTGCCCCCCCCCCCCCCCCCCCCCCCCCAGGACCCCGGAGCCGTCCGCACCACCAGTCCCGCCGGTAAGGGAGGTGGTTTGATTCATGCCGGCGGGACCGGCATTACAACAACGGGACTTTGGCCCATCGCGGGCCGGAGAATCGTCGGGAGGAGGGGGCCCGCTGACCGGCACGGCGCGATTCCCGCCCCCGCCGAATCTCCAGTGCCGGGGACTTCGGGAGACGGCGGGGGCGGGATTCACGCCGGCCCCTCGGCGATGGGTCGGAGAATCCAGCCCAGGGAAACGGAGGAGAAACTAAACAGTCACTTTGCGTCATTCTTCCTGGAAAAAGATGCAGAAAATATCCTAGAAATGCTAAGCATCCAAGAGACTTGTGACATCGAAGAACTAAAGGAAATTAGTATTATAAAGAGGGAGCACTTGAAAAGTTAACTGGATTGAAGGTTGATGAATCCCAGATGAGCCAGATGATCATGCCAGAGTGTTTAAGGCGGTGGCTGGAGAGATAGTGGATACATTGGTGGCTATTTTTCAAAATTCTTTAAATTCTGGAAAAGCTCCTGCAGGTCGGAAAGTAGAAGATGTAACCCCGCCATTTAAGAAGGGAGAATAGAGAGCTGTAGACCTGTTGGTTTGACATCAGTAGCAGGGAAAATGTTAGAATCAATTATAAAGGATGTGGTAACTGGACATTTAGAAAACATGGTAAAATTAGCGCAGTGTGCATATGTTCGGTTTATCAAAGGGGTTGGGTTACAGAGTGTTGATACAAGCGGGGGGAGGGGGTAAAATGTTCTGCTGACGAGGGAGGGACTTGGGCCAAGGGACAGAGAGGAGGTTGGGGGCGGAGGCTGCCTGGGGGCGGGCCGGTGGAGGCGCGGAGCATGGGCTTGAGGCAGGCCCAAAAAGGGGGTTGGCTGATTGGCGAATGGGGTGGGGGGGGGGGGGGCAATGGGCCCCCCAACTAGGCTGATCACCTGGAATGTTCAAGGGTTAAATGGGCCGGTCAAGAGGGCACATATGTTCGCGCATCTTAGGGGACTGAAGGCGGACGTGGTAATGTTGCAGGAGATGCACCTTAGAGTAACTGACCAGATTAGATTGAGGAAAGGCTGGGTCAGACAGCTCTTTCACTCGGGACTGGATTCAAAGAGTAGAGGGGTCGTGATCCTGATTAAAAAGCGGGTGGTGTTTGAGGTGGGTAGAATAGTTTTGGATGTGGGAGGCCAGTGCATTATAGAACATAGAACATAGAACAGTACAGCACAGAACAGGCCCTTCGGCCCTCGATGTTGTGCCGAGCCATGATCACCCTACTCAAACCCACGTATCCACCCTATACCCGTAACCCAACACCCCCACCCCCCCTTAACCTTACTTTTTAGGACACTACGGGCAATTTAGCATGGCCAATCCACCTAACCCGCACATCTTTGGACTGTGGGAGGAAACCGGAGCACCCGGAGGAAACCCACACACACACGGGGAGGACGTGCAGACTCCGCACAGACAGTGACCCAGCCTGGAATCGAACCTGGGACCCTGGAGCTGTGAAGCATTTATGCTAACCACCATGCTACCGTGCTGCCCAAATGGTCAGTGGGAAACTGGAGGGGGTGCAGGTGATATTAGTAAATGTGTATGCGTCAAATTGGGATGATGTGGAGTTTATAAAGTGGATGGTGGGGAAGATACCGGACCTGGATTCGCACAGGTTGGTCACGGGAGGGGACTTCAACACAGTTATTGACCCTGACATAGACCGGTGAAGCTCAAAAATGGGCTGGGTGCCAGCAATGGCAAGGGAACTAGGGGGGTTCATGGAGCAGATGGGGGGTCGTGGATCCATGGAGATTTGGGCGGCCGAGTGAAGGAGTTCTCCTTCTACTCATATGTGCATAAAGTGTACTCTTGGTTGCTGTATCAGGCTCCTGTGACAAGTGTACGGCGAATAGGACAACATCAGACTATTTTATATTGCGCCGGGGGACGAGACAGGGATATCCCCTCTCCCCACTGTTGTTCACTCTAGCTATAGAGCCATTGGCAATTGCTTTGTGAGCAAGGGGCTGGTCCGGGTCGGGGGGGGGGGGGGGGGGGCGGTGGGGGGGGGGGGGGGGGGGGGGGGGGGGGGGGGGGGGGGGGGGGAGCACAGAGTCTCGCTCTATGCGGTCGACCAGCTTCTGTATGTATCGGACCCATTAGAGGGAATAAAAGAAATCATGAGGATTCTTGTGGAAGTGGTTTTCGGGGTATGAGCTAAATATGGGGGAAAATCCAGACGAGGGAACAGGAGAGGCGATTGGGGGAGCGGCGGTTTAGGTTAGTAGGGGGAAGCTTTAGGTACCTAGGTATTCAAGTGGTGCGGGAATGGGACCGGCTGCATAAATTAAATCTGGCCCGACTAGTAGACCAAATGAAGGACGATTTCCGGAGATGGGCGCACACCCGTTGTCATTAACTGGGAGGGTGCAGACGGTGAAGGTGATGGTCCTCCCGATGGTTTTGTTTGGACGGGCAAGACCCCGCGGGTAAGGGAGGTAATGCTTGAGCGGAGTCGGGGAGAGGACGGGCTGGCGCTGCCAAATTTTAGTAACTATTACTGGGCGGCGAATTCAGCCATGATCAGGAAGTGGGTGGTGGGGGAGGGGTCGTCATGGAGCGTATGGATGTGGCTTCATGTAAGGGTTACCAGTTGGTAACTGCGCCTCTGCCGTTCCCGCCGGCACGGTACTCCACCAGCCCCGTCATGGTAGCGGCCCTGAGAGTCTGGGGGCAATGGAGGAGACATGTGGGAGCAGAGGGAGCATCGGTCTGGTCCCCAATCTGTAACAATCACTGGTTTGCCCCGGGAAGTATGGACGGGGGGGTTCCGGATATCGTGGAGAGCGGGGATTGAGAGGATGGGGGATATGTTTATAGAGGGGAGCTTTCCGAGTATGAGGGTGCTGGAGGAGAAGTTTGGATTGGCGAGGGGAAACGAATTGAGGTATCTGCAGGTGTGGGACTTCTTACGTAAACAGGTGTCAACCTTCCCGTTCATACTGCTAAGGGGGATTCAGGACAGGGTAGTTTCCAGAGGGTGTGTAGGAGAAAGGAGCATCTCGGACATTTACAAGGAACTTATGGGGTCAGAGGAGAGGCAGACCGAGGAGCTGAAGCGAAAGTGGGAAGAGGAGTTGGGAGGAGAGATAAAGGATGGTCTATGGGCGGACACGTTGAGTAGAGTCAACGCGTCCGCGACATGTGCCAGGCTCAGTCTGATACAATTTAAGGTCGTTCACCGGGCTCACATGACAGTGGCCCGGATGAGCAGATTCTTTGGGGTGGAAGACAGGTCTGCAAAGTGTGTGGGAGGACCAGCGAACCATGTCTACACATTCTGGGCGTGTCCAAAGCTGAGGGGATTTTGGCAGGAGTTTGAGGACGTCATGTCCACGGTGTTAAAAACAACAAGGGTGGCACCGAGTCCAGAGGTGGCGGTTTTTGGGGTGTCGGAAGATCCGGGAATCCAGGAGGAGAAAGAGGAAGACGTTCTGGCCTTTGCTTCCCTGGTAGCCCGGAGACAGATACTATTAGCATGGAGGGACTCAAAGCCCCCGAAGTCGGAGACCTCGCTATCGGATATGGCTAGCTTTCTCTGTTTGGAGAAAATCAAGTTCGCCTTGAGAGAGTCATTGTTCGGGACAGTGAGGTTGCCTGGAGGTGGCAACCGTTCGTCGACTTATTCGCGGAAAATTAATCATCAGAAGAAGGCAGGGGGGTCAGTTTTGCTTACAGTAAGGAGTTAATAAAGGTGGGACCTGTGAGGGAGGGAGACTGCTTTTGCACTATGTTTATAGTTTCCTGTACACTGTTTATTGTGTTGTTATAATACTAAAAAATACCTCAATAAAATGTTCATTAAAAAAAAGAAAACATGTTAAAATTATGCAGGGCCGACATGGATTTAGCAAGGTGGAATCATGTTTAGCATTGGGTGTGGGGGCCAATTGTAATATTTCCAAATTTTTGGTGACATCAAACTGCATGAGGATGTGAGGAGATTGCAAGGGGGGCTTCTAGAGGACTTGGACAGGCCAAGTGAATGGTCTGGAACCTGGCAGATGGAATAGAATATAAGTGTGAAGTTATTCACTTTTGTAGACAAAACAGAAAGGCAGATTATTTCTTGATTGCTGAGAGTTTGGGAAGTGCAGGTGTGCAGTCACCTAAGTGTCCCTGCTCATCAATCACTAAGAGTTAGTAAACAGCTACAGCAAGCATTTAGGAAGGCAAATGGCATATTGGCCTTCGCTGTGAGGGGTTCTGCATGCAGGAGTAAAGATATAGAACATAGAACATAGAACAGTACAGCACAGAACAGGCCCTTCGGCCCTCGATGTTGTGCCGAGCAATGATCACCCTACTTAAACCCACGTAACCCATATACCCATAACCCAACAATCCCCCCGTTAACCTTACACTACGGGCAATTTAGCATGGCCAATCCACCTAACCCGCACATCTTTGGACTGTGGGAGGAAACCGGAGTACCCGGAGGAAACCCACGCACACACGGGGAGGACGTGCAGACTCCACACAGACAGTGACCCAGCCGGGAATCGAACCTGGGACCCTGGAGCTGTGAAGCATTGATGCTAACCACCATGCTACCGTGAGACCCACTAGGCGGGTCTTGCTGCAGTTCTATAGAGCCATGGTGAGACCTCACCTGGACTATTGTGGACAGTTTTGGTCCCCTTATCTAAGGAAGGGTACGCTTGCCATAGAGGGAATGCATTGGAGGCTCATTGGATTCATCACTGGGATGCTGGGATTGTTTTATGAGGAGAGGTTGAGGAGACTGGGTCTGCATTCCCTAGAGTTTTGAGGAAAGTGGGGTGACCTCATTCAAATTTAGAAAATTCGAACAGGGCATGACAGGGTCGGTGTAAATAGCATGTTTACCCTGGCTGGTGAAGCTAAAACCAGGGGCCATAATCTCAGGATAAGTGGCAGGCCACGTAAGACTGAGATGAGGAGAAATGTCTTCACTCAGAGAATGGTGAATCTGTGGAATTCCCTGTCCCCAAGGGCTGTGGAAGATTGGCTATTGAACTTGTTCAAGACAGCATTCGATAGATTTCTGGAGACCAATGTCATCAAGGGATATGGAGATAGTGCGGGAAAGTGACATTGAGGTAGATTATCGGTCATGATCCATTGAATGGTGGAGCAGGTTAGATGGGCCGAATTGCCTACTCCTGTTCCTGAAAGATCCGGCCCAGTCTTAGGATAAGGGGTCATTTGGTCTGAGGTGAGGGGAAATTGCATCACGCAAAGTGTTGCGAATCTTTGGAATTCTCCACCCCAGAGGATTGTGGGTGCTCCATGTTTGCTTACCTTAGCATCCACAATAGGCATCTCGGTATCTCAGTCTAAGGGATTCGAGAGATATGGTGGGGGGGAGAGATGGGGGGGTGGCAGCCTACTCGGATTGAATGGCAGAGCAGCGTTGAGGGGCCAAACAATCCACTCCTGCTTCCATTTATTCTTATCTTGTATAAATAACATTGGCTGCCAATTTTTCAGCTTTATGGCAAAGTGCTGATTTTATTGGAGTTTCCCTCTGTTTCTTTCCAGGCGGTGTCACCACGTTTGTGGCACTCTATGACTACGAGTCCAGGACAGCAAGCGACCTTTCCTTTAATAAAGGGGAGCGACTACAGATTGTGAACAACACGTAAGTATGAAATTAGCTTACCTCACCGGTATTCAACGTTGGCTGAACCCACATTGAGTAGTTTCATCAAGGTTATATTTCCCAGGGGCAGCAGGGTAGCGCAGAGGGTTAGCACCGCTGCCTGACGGCTCCGAAGTCACAGATTCGATCCCGGCTCTGGGTCACTGTCCGTATAGAGTTTGCACATTCTCCCCATGTTTGCATAGGTTTCTCCCCCACAACCCAAAAGAAGTGTAGGGTAGGTGGACTGGCAACGCTATATCGCCCATAATTGGAAAAAATGAATTGGGTACTCTAAATTTTTTCAAGAATAGGTTACTTTTCCCACCCCCCCACCCCCCTTCGCCACTCATTTCAAATGTTATTATCCCAGGAGAGTTGAAGCGAACCTGTCTGGGGTTACTTTTAGGCTCATTCAACTATTTAGCATTGAGTTATAAACTGACACTTCTGAGTCTAAATTCAAACCAGTTTGCAGAAAAAGGGCGGTATTCTCCGCTCCCGATAAAAATCGGGATGGCCGTTGTGAAATCGGCCAAGGTTCACAACGGCCTCGGCGCCCGTTCCCCGCACCGAATTCACCCCCACCCGGGGGGCTAGGAGCAGGCCTCCGTCTTTCCCGCGCCGCGACCTTGTCGCGCCGGAAATGACGCGCAAAACGGCGCATTTGTGAGGTCATCCGTGCATGCGCGGGTTGCCGGTTCCAACCCGCGCATGCGCAGATGACTTCATCGTGCAGACGGCGCGTACCACGCATGCGCGGTGGCCGTCTGACTCCTCAGCCGCCCGGCAAGACGTGGCAGCTTGATCTTGCCGGGCGGTGGAGGGGAAAGAGTGCGTCCGTTTTGGACGCTGGTCCGAGGATCGGTGGGCAGCGATCGCGGGCCTGTCCCCTTCCGAGCACAGTCGTGGTGCTCCCGTGCCAATCGGGCCCCTAGATGCCCCAAACGGGCATCTGGCACCCGTTTCACGAATGCAGCGACCAGGTGTGGTTGCTGCCGTGTTCAAACGGGCGTGAAGGGCCGGCCGCTCGGCCCATCGGGCTTGGAGAAACGCCGTTCGCCGTGAAAAACGGCGAGCGCCGAGCTGGGGGGGGGGGGGGGGGGGATCGATCGCTGGGGGCGTCAGGGGGGGCGTGAAAAATGTCGGGAGGCCCTCCCACGATTCTCCCACGCCACATGGGGTGCGGAGAATTCCGCCCATGGTTCCGGTTGCTTAGGTCTCACAATTCCATCACTTTAAGAGAAGGTGTTGCTCAGGTGGAGTGAGGCTGTTTGCTAAATGCTTTTCCATCCTTTGTGGATACCCAACTAATAACCTGTCAAATCTAGAATGTGCGCCACCATATTAGCAAATGTTAGGTACTGCCAAAAGCACATCAAGTTCGTGGACAAATAAAAGGTACTTAAAAGCTATTTTGGCATCAACCCATTCCTGTGATGAACTCTGTGTCCCTGGCATTCCTTTCACTTGCATTGCAGGGAATTTATTTCCGTGACTGCTAACCTTGCAATTAATGTACCATTTTTGACTTGATCAAAACTTTAGTGTCTGAATTAATCTGAACATCCATCCCTAATGATTTTCTTAATCCCTCTGTACCTTTCACTATCGTTTTACACAAACATTCAGTCTATTACTGTTTAATTTACTGTTGCGCATTTAATAAACCAATTCAGTGTTTGATTGAGGTCAAATTATAACCAGTTTTCCAACATCTTGAATTGTTTTATCAAGGCAACATCCTTTCTGCTTTTAAATTTTATTTTCAAGCCACATCAGTTAAAATTGCAACTGAGCTTATTGCTCAATGGGCAGCACGGTAGCATTGTGGATAGCACAATTGTTTCACAGCTCCAGGATCCCAGGTTCGATTCCGGCTTGGGTCACTGTCTGTGCAGAGTCTGCACATCTTCCCCGTTTGTGTGTGGGTTTCCTCCGGGTGCTCCGGTTTCCTCACACAGTCCAAAGATGTGCAGGTTAGGTGGATTGGCCATGATAAATTGCCCTTAAGTGTCCAAAATTGCCCTTAGTGTTGGGTGGGGTTACTGGGTTATGGGGATAGGGTGGAGATGTTGACCTTGGGTAGGGTGCTGTTTCCAGGAGCCGGTGCAGACTCGATGGGCCGAATGACCTCCTTCTGCACTGTAAAATTCTATGAAATTGTATTTGTATGACAGATCGCCATGGGCGCGATTTACCGAGCGTGTCCTGATTTCCGGGATGGGGTGCGGTTGGTAGATGCCGCAAGAGACCCTTTCCGGCATTTCCCCAACAGCCGTTATGTCGCGATCTGGATCCATCCCACAATGGGCGGGACCCAGAATTGCAGAGTTAAGTGAGCTTGAAAGCTAGCTTGGCACCCTGGAGGTGCCACCTGGGTACCCTGGCACTGTAACCTGTGTGCCAGCCTGGCATTGCCAGGGTGCCCAGGTGGTACTGCCGGGCTGGTTGGGGCACTGCCAGGGTGCCAGTCTGGCAGTGTGAAGGTGTCCAGCTGGCATTTTGCCCACGCCGGGGATCGCCCAGTGGTGTCCTGTCCCAATGTCGTGGTGTGCAGGGGACTCGAGGACCCCCTGAGTTGGTCGGGGGGGGGGAGGGGGGATGTTTAGTGGTGCCCCAAACTCTTCCTGCACTGAGAAGCTGTTGCGACTGAGTGCGGCCATGGCAGGTCATCACCCGCCGAGGCCTGGAGCAAAGGCAGAGTGACGTTACATAGTGGGGTGCAAGGAGTAATCCCTCTAATTCTGCCCAGAATGGACCTTTTTTGGTTAGATCGCGCCCCATCTCTCTGAAAAGCAGCTCATACAAAACTGCAGACAAAGCAAGTTTGAAATGCAGAATCTGTAGGCGAATGTCTCAGCCAATTTGCCCCTAGTGAGACCCCACAAACACCAGTTAGGCGATTCACCTATTTTGGAGCTGGTGGCTGAGGGCTGAACGCCGTTTCTCTTTTGAGTGGTGGCTTTGATCCTTATCCTCTGCCTTAATGGGGAGCTGAGCTCCCTAATGTTCTCAGCTCTTAAAATGCAGTCTTTCTTTAATAGTGTCCGGAAATGTCAGCTTAGATTATATGTTCAAGACTTTGAGCAGGACTTGAACCCACAACTGTCTGACTGAGAGTTGAGAGTGCTACAACTGAGCTAAACTAACATTAGAGGGGGCAGCACGGTGGCGCAGTGGTTAGCACTGCTGCCTCACGGCGCCGAGGTCCTAGGTTCGATCCCGTCTCTAGGTCACTGTCCGTGTGGAGTTTGCACATTCTCCTCGTGTTTGCGTGGGTTTCGCCCCCACAACCCAAAGATGTGCAAGGTAGGTGGATTGACCATGCTAAATTGCCCCTTAATTGGGAAAAATTAATTGGGCACACTAAATTTATATAAAAATGAAAAAATAAAAAAAACTAACATTAGAGTACCAACAAGGGGACCAATTCTACTAAAAGACCCGGGTTTCGACCCTGCCTGGTTTGCTTCATAGGGTCACCACCAGAAGGGAGGGAAGCCAGTGTTGCCCTGTATGCTTCGATCGGTAATCCAAGGAGAAAGTATTTTGTTGTTCAGGGAGATTCTGTCTACAGCTGCCCATGTTAGTAACCATGAAAAATTCTGTGTGTATGTGAGCAAGTAAGCAGGCAGGGTGCGCATATTTTCCTTTTATTCTAAGCATGTCCGCACAAGTTTTATGTCTTCAGTATTCAACAGGGTGTGTGTGTAACATCCTCCTGATCGTCTGCTCATACCAGTGGGATGACTCAGTTTGATTTTTCGCACTGCCTTAATGGAGTCTCCTGACTTCCACTTAGCTCCTCCACCTACAACTACAATTGCAAATGAGAACTGAATCAAGTGGAGGGAACAGCCTTCTGATCAGTCTTTCGCTCTGCTTTATAGGTTATATTTTAGCAGTATAATTTAGAAAGTCAATTTTAAGAAATTGAAAATGACTGGCTGTATAGGACGATAAAATTAATTCAGTGATTAACTATTATAACTCATTCCGTGTAACAATGGTAATAAGTGTCAGCGAAGAGACAATTAGTGAGGCCATTTTTCGTGCACAATGACACTGTACATTCAGTTCATTATCCTTAGCTTTCCCAGCGTAAAATCACTTCGGCTGAGTTTTTGGATAGGGCAGGGGAAAATGATTGGACTCCTCGTTCGACAATCTTCATATTTTAAACCTTCAGGATTCGTGAAACAGTTCAGTACAATTTCAGCAGGAATGTAGTGAATGAAACTTTTTATGTACTTTGTTACTTGCGTTACAATTAGGCATTCAGGAAGAAGTTTACTGGACAATTAATATAATTGTCGCTACAAAATTAACTTTATCTAAGGAAAAGGTCTTTTCAAAAATAAAGTACGTGAAGTTGGCCGAATTGGCTCTCCAGATTTTATCAGAGTGAACATATACTGCCCCTTTAAGGAAATCTTAAAGGGACATTCCAGACTGCCATAAATGCCTTTAACTGCTGAAATTCTATCGAAGATAAGAATTCTGCAACATCCCTGCTCATCCGTTCCACCCCTGCCTCACTAGTCTTATGGCACTGAGTTGATTGGCTCTTTAACACACTCTTGTATGTGTTAAAGGAAATTAAATTTTAGATTTTTAAAATGAAGAACAATACCCCGAGGATAATTTTGCCCTCCGGTGTCAGTGTGAGGCAGAAGGAGCTGATGGAGCCATTTATTATATAATTCTATGCTACGAAGTCTCCAAATGGATGTCGATGGAAATGGCAGTCGGAAGAGATCTACAGTGCGCGATTGAATCTGTAGTGCCGTTTCCTTTTGCACCCCGAGTCAAAATTAGCTCCATGTGTTGGTAATTCCTCAGAAGCGCGACACCAAATTCTAATAAGAAAAGGCACTGGCTATCTGCTGTTAATGGCTGCTCGCAATGAATGGCAAATCCACCATTTTTATTAGATTTACAGAACTCCAGGTTGGAATTGTTTGGGAAAGAAGTGCACCTGAACAGCAAAATTTGTGTGTTGCTTTAATGATGATAAATTGTAACTACTTCTTATCTTCCAAGGCATAACTTGTATATTAAGGTATAATCTAACCCCCTTTTCTTTTTTCACATGCAACATTGATTAAATTTAGGAGATTGGATGGCAGGTCTGTATTGTTGTCTTTATCCTCTTATAATATGTCGCCCCTTTATAAATGTCCGCAGCTGCTGAGTGCAAACACAGTGGTTGACGATGAAATTTCTAATTCTAAATGGTAGAGCAGTAGGGGAGGGTTTCAAACTTTACTGTGTGAGGGGATTTCTTTCATGTATTGTAATAGCTCCAGGGAAGACCCCCCCCCCCCCCCCCCCCCCCCCCCGAACTTCTTCAGACAGAAGGTGAAGCTCTTCAGTTTCCACACTGGGTGTGAAAGAGCAGGGTGATGGACCGGCCACCCTTCATACCCCCTACCTTATTATCATTAGTTCCAAAGGGCAGCTAATCAGCTGTAGCGCATTGTTCGCCTCGCTGAAGTTGACTCTTTCAGCTCTGACGCTATCATTGTAGCAAACCATATCTGTTGACGTTCTAGCAACTCGACAAGTACAGAAGATTGATAGCTGTCGGGAATCTGCTGATTCTGCGGATACTGGTGGCAGCCCTTCGGGTCCAGAGACCTTGGTTTGAAAACCTAGACTGTATAACTAACAGATTTCACAGTTGAACTCCTAGGATCTGGAGGCATGCACTTATTGCCATGCCACTTCATGACAGCTGCTCTCATTTAAGAGCAAAACAAGCCTCCTGGGCAAATACACAGGGTGACATTCTGTGCACAGTGTATCGGACAATTTGAATTATGGTATTTAAATATCTTCAATTACGTATGTAAGCTACCATCAGTTCCTTTTTATTTTAATATAGTGCGTGAACATGCATTATGCCTCCAAACACTTAAAACCTCACCCATGCCTGATGCCACAAAGTCAGGACACAGATGATTGATCTCGAGCTGGCCATTAGTAAAACTTTCCATGTGCATCATGTCAGTGCATAGGATGCCAGTCAGCCTGTGGCTGCGTTTTACAATTATTGCAGATAAATAAGCCTGTTGTGTGGCTTCGCGTTAATCTGTTTCTGTGCTCACAACATGTGGCTGCCTGCCTGAAATAGTTGCGATTCAGCTCGCGGTATGGAGACAGCCCTGAAGAATGTGTTGAAAATTCACAAATGCTTTCACATTTCTTGTAAATGGTGGCTCTTTCCAAGGAAACATTCTGATAACTTTCTGCGTCTTGGAGGGAAAGTCTGAGAAAGAAGTAGAGTTCTGATATCAGACTGAGGAAAACCTGCAACCATTTAAAGTGAGATTATTATTTAGTGATGGAAACTTTTGAGGATTAAAGGGATAGCATTCTGCTGTTTTCATGATTCTACTTGGGAAGTGTTAACTACACGGAAGTAGAATGCCTGCTCTGCTTTGATTCATGCACGATTGGCATAACAAGAGGATGCGGAATTTTAAGTGTAAATCGCATTCATCAAAAATCAAGGGCGCGATTCTCCCAAAACGGGAGAAATCGTAAAGCTGGCGTAAAACCCGGGCGGGTTTTACGGCAGCGCGCCCCTTCCCGACCGGGGACCGATTCTGGTCCCCGGTCGGGGCTAGCAGCCCGACGCCGTAGGCTCCGGCAAGACGGGCTTAACGAAAATCGTTAAGCCCGCTTGCCGGAGTTAGTGCCGGCTGACGCGTCATATGACGTCAGCCGCACATGCGCAGTTTGGAAGACTCCAACCCGCGCATGCGCGGGTGACGTCATCGCGTTTTGCGCGAAACCCGCGCATGCGCGGGCCGGGTTGCCCCTCAGCCGCCCCGCGAATGGATACTGCAGGGCGGCGGAAGGACAAGTAGTGCGCGGGCATCGGGCCCGCTGCCCGCGATCGGTGGGCACCGATCGCGGGCCCATGGCACCCTTGGCACGGCCGTGGTACGGCCGTGCCAATCGGTGCCATGGTTATTAATAGCGAGTTAGTCACGCCGTTTTTACGAACGGCAAGACCAGGTGTGTTTGCCGTTCGTAAAAACGGCGTAAAGGGCTGGGACTTCGGCCCATCTAACAGCTGAGAATCGCTGCCGGCCGTAAAAAAACGGCGGCAGCGATTCGGGTCGGGACTTCGGCGGGGTGGGGGGGGGAGAATAGCGGGAGGGCGGCAAAAATGTCGGGAAGGCCCTCCCGCTATTCTCCCAACCGTCGTTGGGGGCGGAGAATTTCGCCCTAAGTTTCTGCGATTTCTTTAGGTGCTACTGTAAAAGGCATTGTGCCTGAAGCCAGGTCCGGCCACAAAACTGACTGTGCTCCCATCTCAAACTAATCTCACTATTGGCATATTAATAAAATACTACGGGAATTCTAATCACTATTGGCAGTCGCACCTTGTTTCCAGGCCTTCGAGGAGGTGCTAAAAATTGGAGGCAAAGGCATTAATGAAACATTTTCAAAGCTTTGAATGTATGTTTTAAAAATATACTTCAAAACTGCCTGCCATACCCTAATATAACTTAGCAATAGTTCTGTGTATTTTTTAAAAAGTCATTATAAAGTAAATTAATGTGGACATGCTCCCAGGTGACCATAGGCTGCTTTCCCCTTTGAGGGGAAGAGCTGACTGGTGATGTAACCTGAGGATCACCACATCTCAGGCGAGGGGCAAGGTTGAGAACCCGGGACCTTCATGAATAACCCCAGCCGGTACGGGAATTGAACCCGCGCTGCTGGCCTCGCTCTGCATCACAAACCAGATGTCTAGCCAACTGAGCTAAACAACCCCCAAAAGTCACCATAATAGTTATATAAAATCAGGTTACTCTCAATCAATGCTGTGATGTAATTTTTATTCGTGATTGGCTCATTTTTAGCTATATTAATAAAACTGGACCAAGCTTACCTCACATTTTATAGAAAATCTCTTTTTTTTAAATTGCATTTTAAAATCCAGCCTGATTGACTTTGGCCCATGATTTTTTTTACAAAAGATTAGCCAGGGAAGTGCAGTTAATATTTATTTGAAGATTGACAGGAACAGAACTTGCCTCTTTATCTCACTTCACTTAATAGATCACAAGTTTTTAGTATTTTCTTTAATGCAGCTAATGCTCGCTGCACTCCTCGTCCTCACGGTGTTACTGTTTTTCTGGTAAATAGTTGATTTTCCTATTGCCAGTTTCCCCCTCTTCTGTCTTGAAAACATTGGGCTGGAATTAATTTGTGAGTTCTGATCCCACCATCTTGAAGGAAATGTTGGTTCAGATCCGGAGGGCAATTTCTGAGGCTGCGGTCAACTAAATGGCCGCCTCCAGAAGCCCTGTCCAATTAAGGGCAACGGGTAGGCTCCTGAGGCTGGAGGACCATTAGCAGGCATTCCAGTACTGAGGTGTCAGCAACCCCACCGTCCGAGGTATGAACTGCAGATGTTGGTAGGAAGGAGAGGGTCCATCTTTAAAATCAAAGAGGTCGCCTTTCCTCCACTGGACAGCCAGTGGCAGGGGCTGTGGCTCTATGCTACGGTGAATGCAGGAAAAGGTTTCCTAGCCGGATGGAGCACTGTCGCCACGCTCCCAGTCTGCCTCCATCCCATGGGCTCAACAGGAGGCCAGCATCCTGCCTGAAACACTCAGAGAGTGTCCCTAACTGACTCTGTTAATTGACCTATCTGACTACTGCTGATAGTGGATGGGCCCCAGGTCAGCAGTCTGGTATCAGGAAATGGTACTTAGGCCGGGTGTTTTTGCTCTCGAAAAGAGAAGACAGAGTGATGACTTAATAGGCAACTTTAAAACTATGAAATCTTGGGTTAGAGCAGAGACGATCCGTGTAAGCTTTCACCGAGAAATCAAAAAGGGAATTCAGAATAAACCTCTTTGCCTCGAGAGCAATGAGAATGTGGAGCTCGGGGCAGCACGGTGGCACAGTGGTTAGCACTGCTGCCTCACGGCGCCGAGGACCCGGGTTCGATCCCGGCCACGGGTCACCATCCATGTGGAGTTTGCACATTTTCCCGGTGCCTGCGTGGGTCTCACCCCCAAAACCCAAAGATGTGCAAGGCAGGTGGATTAGCCACGCTAAATTGCTCCTTAATTGGAAAAATGTTAAAATTTAAAAAAAGAGAGTGTGGAACTTGCTGGCAGAGGGCCTAGTTGAGATGAATTGGTACGTTTGAGGACAAGCTAGATAAGTAAATGAAGGAACACTGGGTTGTGCTGATCTAATTAGATGAGGAAGGGTGGGTGGGGGGGAGGTTTGAGTGGAGCGAAAGCATTGTTGTGGGCTAACTGGTTGAATGGCTTGTTCCAGTGCTGTATGTTCTCGTAATATCTTCCCACACGTTGTAAATGAGATGGAACACAGCCTTGCAAGGTGAGAGTGAGCAAGCACTGAAACCCTTGGCTTAGAATGACTGTTCGTGGAAGAGGGGGATGCCTCTTTCTACATTTTGCATGTCCTGAATTATAATAGCTTAACGGTAACAACCAATCCTTTGGCTAGTGAGAATATCTGAATGGTTAGCTACTTTTAACTCTTGTGTAGTGTAAGACCAAGGAAATGATTGGACGGTCAGCTGGATGTGTAAGCTTTATCAGAAAGCGTGTTGTAAAGCTGCTCAAATGTTAGGTGGGAATTATTACGGTTGCATTAAAAATGATGGTGTTTACTGCGTGTTATAATGGAGATGCAAGAGCTTGAATGTCCCCAGCTGCCATTATTCAGGAGTGATGCTATAAAACTCTGTTTCTCTTTATGGAGTAGAGCAAGAAATCACAGTCAAGCAACAGAGTGGATAAATTATGCATTCCCACAAACTGCAACTGGGTTCACTCATAGCCACATTGAATCACGTGCGTCTTTAGATTACAAAGGAAAAGTGTTAAAGCAGCTGTAAATGACGTTTATTCACTGACATTCGGAAGGAATCCAATATCTGCAGCCACATCTGACAAGCGGATTGTTGCATGTCGGAAATGTCTTGCAATGTGTAGCACACTGATTCAATAGGTGCTGAAGAGGAAGATAAAGCCTCTTGCAGTTGTACAGACTGACCCAAGGCCAGGAGAGATCAGCATTCAAAGCACTTTTCATGAACAACTCAAAAACTAATCATTTTTCTGGACAGCCATAAGCTACTACATTGGGCAGTTAACTAGTTGTTAAGGCGCAGGCAGATGATACAAAATTATATTTACATAATTTTGCCTGGGCATATTGAGGAGCTTTTGCGAAGTTACTATTTGCTCTTTCTGAATATCAAAAGAGAAGAATTGATTATTTTAAAAGGGCAGATTGTTTATAAAGCAACGATGGACAAACCTTTCCTGGGCAGGCACGCTTTCCCAGGGTGGAGGGGTCAGTCACCAGGAGGCATAGGTTTAAGGCCTGTGGGGCAAAGTTTAGAGGAGATGTGCGAGGTGGGTTTTTTACACAGAGGGTGATGAATACCTGGAACGCGTTACCAGGGGAGGTTGTGGAAGCAGATACATTAACGGCGTTCAAAAGGCATCTTGACAAACACATGGGTAGGATTGGTATAGAGGGATATGGCACAAGGAAATGCTGAAAGTTTTGGCAAAGGTGGTACCATGACTGGTACAGACTTGGAGGGTCAAAGGACCTGTTCCAATGCTGCATTGTTCTTTGTTCTTTGGTTGTTCGTTCCCTGTTTTGTTTCTTAATACACAATATCAAGACATCAATTTCATTTAAACAAACCACCCAGGCACTTGTGTGGGACACAACTATTTGTACTGGTACAAAGCCTCTTTTGGCTTTTCTTCCTTTCCAAAGGTGGAATAAAATAGTGAAGAGAGTGACCCTTTCAATCCATGAAAACCATATTTGAGTTCCGTTTGCCAACAAATATGCGGGATGTTTACTTTTTATATTTGGGATAACTTTTACTTGAAATTGTTTATTTTTGTGCTTTGTGTAATATTTTGTCCAATTTTATTTTGGGGAAGACAGCATTTTTCAACAATTTGAAAAGGTAGAAGAACCGATTGTGAAATAGTTCAAATAGTACTTTATTTTCAGGTATTTTGTGGCCAATGTCTGTGCCACGGGAAGTGTAACGTAACTTGCACTGAATCCAATTACATCCCAACTACATTTTAAAGTTACTCCGTGGGAAAGAAATACTGATAACATTGGTTGTTGCCGCGCTGGCAGACATTTTCTTGTTGCAAAATATGACTGGTGCCACTTGAATGCCTAATGTTTCCACAGTCTGAAATCAATGATGAATATTGATGTTCAGGTTAGTTGCTTGTATTCAATCAAAGCACACTTAATCCAGTCAGAGTCAAGTGGACTATATTTTGCATTTAACGCAAAGGTGGAAAAACAAGTTTAATCAATTACGATTTTTTTCCCCTCTATGATATTGTTCACATTTTCCTCTAATTGGATGGCGAGAAAACAGACATTTTCCTCGTGTTTAAAAGGAGAATGGAGAAGGAAAAAAAAACACTCTCCCTAGATTCTGACTGAAGATTATCCCAGCATTTTCTGAATTTCAACACTTTCTTCATAATGGCTTATTAAAAGACCCTGGTACTGGTGTGCGTCTGTCATTTGAGCTGGATGGTCAGCTATTTTCATGTTAATGTCTATTTGAAACATGGGCAGAAATGGTTAACTGCATCATAATGCTCTTTTTTTTCCATCTTTTATATTTTGCAGGGAAGGTGATTGGTGGTTAGCCCGTTCCCTCGTCACTGGAAACACTGGATATATCCCCAGCAATTACGTTGCACCTTCTGACTCCATTCAGGCTGAAGAGTAAATAATTTGTTTCAGACATGATAAATTGTATTTTGTTTTAATAATTCAAAGCAACATTCTGAAAGAAGAATGCTTAGAAACCTTGTGTTAATATTTAACAGAGATATCCTGATTCTTTTCTGTTGTGATAGCACAATGTGATAATGCAGTAAACAGTCCCCTCCCACTACTCCAGCTGCTGGCTCGACGCTTGGCAGAGACTCCGCTCTTCCGCTTGCCTGACTAATGGACTAGCTGCACGATGTCTGTCTGTCTGTCTCGCCCTCTGTCAATTCTGCCAGAACTGCAGTGCTATTACTTCAGCATGAAATCCGCAATCTTCACAATGATGTCCTTTGAAATCAATAGCATTCTCAAACACAACTCTTTCTTCTCATTTTGTTTTGCTTTGAACAGCTTTGTTTGGCTTCACAGACATGAGCAGACAATTCTGACTTTATTTTAACAGGATACAGTAGAGGAGCATGTCATTTGTTCCCCCATCCCCTTCCCTACTCCCTTACCAGCACTGTTTCAAGCTGAGATATGGACGATAGCCATTGGGTCTGAAACTGCATCCAAGTCATCTTTCTTTATCCGCAAGCCTAGCAGGCTATTTAACTGGTGTGGATGGGGAAGGAGAGTGACCATCACGGCCGATGCAGACCACACCATTTCCTACTTATCCACACGGCATTCCAAATGTCGAAGACTGGCATTTTTTTAGCTGGCTTCTAGCTTCTCTGGTTCCTTTATCCTAGTGACAGATTTGCAGGGTCAGAAACAAATCTGGGTCTATGATTCTGCTGGACAATAAAGGACTGACTTTAAAAGCAGCATAAACGCAAGTTTAGATATAAGCTAGGAGCAGGAGTATGCCATTCGGCCCTTCAAGCCTGCTCTACCATTTAATATGACCGTGGCTGATCCTCTGTCTCAATACCGTGCTCCTACTTTCTCCCCATAACACTTCATGCCATTAAAATCTTAAAACAAAATCTATCTCTTGCTTGAGTGTAAAGACCATTTGACAGCGGGGGGGATTCAAACTCACCCCCCCGCAAAGATCCAATACCTTAGAAGGCTCGGTCAGACCTCCCCTACACAGCCTCCATTGTACAACAGTAGTAAGACATCTTTATTCTGGTACACCAACCCACTTGCAATAGTGACCAAAATGCCATTTCCCTTCCTAATTACATGCTGCACCATGTTAACTTTCTGCGTTCCTTGTACAAACACACCTAAAACTCAATGAGCATCAAGACTTAGCAGTTTTTCCCCTTTCAAAAATGTTCTGCTGCTTCTCTCTTTCGGAGCAAGGGAATCTATTTTCTCTCTTGCCTACATGTTACCCCCTTTCTATCATGCTGCTGCCAATTCACATTACTGTCTGACCAGTCTGTGTCTCTCTGCATCCTTGTCACAATTACCAGACCTCATAATTTGCTTCCAACTGCTAAATTTTAATCACAGGCTCAACTGGTGTCTCCCAAATCAAATGGCACCGATATAAGTATCTATTATGAAGATTTATCACATAATGTGAAAATCTATTCTCCTCATACGAAATCCCTTCCATATCTACGATCAACCGGGTGAACCTTTGGTGTGGAGGGAATTTTCTTATGAGGTGAGGTTGAGTAGGTTGGGCCTGTGCTTATTTGGAGTTCAGAAGAATGAGAAGCGACCTTATTGAGACTTATAGATTCTCAGGGGGCTTGACAGGGTAGATGCTGAGAGTATGTTTCCCCTTGTGGGAGAAGCTAGAACCAGAGGGCATAATCTCAGAGTAAGAGGTCGCCCATTTCAGACAGAGAGGAGGAGTAATTTCTTTTCGGATGTGGTGAATCTGTGGAATTCTTCACCGCAAATAGCTGTAGGGGCTGGATCATAAAGTATGTTCAAGGCTGGCAATGACAGATGTTTATATCAGTAAGGGAATCAATGGTTATGGGGATAAGGTGGGAAAGTGGAATTGTGGGGTGGCACAGTGGTTCGCACTGCTGCCTCGCAACTCCAGTGTCCCAGGTTCACTTCCGGCCTCGGGTGATTGTCTGTGTGGAATGTGCACCTTCTCCCCGTGTTTGCATGGGTTTCCTCCGGGTGCTCCGGTTTCCTCCCACTGTCCAAAGAGGTGCAGGTTAGGTGGATTGGCCACGCTAAATTGCCCTTTAATTTCTAAAAGGTTAGGTGCTGTTACTGGGTTATGGGGATAGGGTGGAGGCGTGGGTTTAAGTATGGTGCTCTTTCCAAGCACCGGTGCAGACCAGTTGGGCCGAATGGCCTCCTTCTGCACTGTAAATTCTATAATTATCGAATCAGATCAATAATGGACTAATTGAATGGCGGGCGAAGGAGACTCGATGGGCTGAATAGCCTACTCCTGTTCCTACGTCTTAATGTTGTAAAGGTCTATTGGTTATGTGTGCTTATTTTTTATATAGTGTGCTGGTGGAGTGTTAATCAATGTCCTTATAAGTCAGGAGTGTAATGGGATATTCTCCACATGCCTGGATGAGTACAGACCCAATGACACTCAAGAAGCGCGACACCATTCAGGACAAAGCAGCCTGCTTGATTGACACCTCTTCCACAAACATTCACGCTCTACAGTAGGAGCTGCGTGCACCATCTACAAGATGCACTGCAGAAACTTACCAAGTCACCTTAGGAGGCACCTACCAAACCCATGATCATCTAGAAGGACAAGGACAGCAGATCCATTGTAATACCAGCATCTGGAAGTGCCCCTCCAAGTCACTCACCACCCGAATGTGGAAATAGATCGCTGTTCCTTCACTGACGCTGGGTCAAAATCCTGGAACTCTCTCCTTGATAGCACAATGGGTGTACCCACACCACGTGGACTGTAGCGGTTCAAGAAGGTAGCTCACCAGCACTTTCTCGAGGGCATTTAGGGATGGGCAACACATGCTGGCATAGCCAGCGACATTCACATTCTGCAAAAATCAATTTTTAAAAAGTTGAGGATTTTAATGACAATCAAAAATGGTTTCATTGGCCAGAAGTTTATGCCCACCCCTCCCCCGCTTCGATGGGTTCGGGGGGCGGGGGGGGGGGGGGGGTGCTGTTTTGGTTTGAGAGAGCATAAAATAGACTGGACAGAATTCACTTTAGGATCCCTCCTGACCTGGATAAGATTTTACAGTGGGGCAGACAAGGCATTCGATAGAAAGCCCGTCCTAATTACAGCCACTTAAGAGCCTTTTCCTGCCCAACCTATCTTTTTGGGCTGGCAGGCATCCTATGACTGAGGGTGGGAAACAGAAAAAGGCCTCCCCCTGCGCACTGTTTCTCCTGTACTATCTCTGCTCTGTCTATTTTTCAGGCTGCAACCCACGAGACCCCCATGGTTGAGGGCAAAGTTTCTGCTTCAGAAATTGTATGAGCTCCACCAACAGCACGGTGCGCAAGGCTTTACCAACGCTGCACGAGAAATAACCTGCGTACTGATGCTCAGTTTGGGTTCTGTCCAGGCCACCGAGCTCCTGAGTGTTAACTTCTATCAAAAGTCTATTCTTTCTTTAATTTAGCAGTTGACTAAAAGTTGTTTTTTGAGTTGGAAGAATGAGAGTTTTAGGCCAGCTTTAAAACAAGGTTTATACAGGCTCTGCTTGCAGCTACAACTAGTTAATTAGATAACTGGCTTAAACAAGTTTTTAGAGGCTCGGTTCAGAGAGTATAAAAGCAGCCCATCATACAGTGCTGACTTTGTCTGCAATAGAGTGCTGCTTTGGACTGTAGTAGAATGCTTAAGTTAGAGTTTGGTGACTGAGGGAGTTTCGTGAGGACGGAACAAAATGATTTGATGAGTCTTTGATCCTTTGAGTACCGTAAATACGGTTCGGTATGTATTTCATATTTGTAAGCGCTACATTCTGTAATGATGAGGTGCTGGGAAGAAGGGCCTGAGAGTAATTGATATTATTTGATATTAAGTGTCTTCAAATGGTTTAATTTAATTTAAAGAGGCAAGCCACAGCACGTGGTGTGCTCTTCCTGCTCTATGTGGGAAGTCAGAAATATTTCCAGTGCCCAGGCCCAGCATGTGTGTCGGTACTATCTCCAGATGCAGCCCCTGGAAGCCCGGATTTCAGATCTGGAGCGGCAGCTAGGGGCACTGCGGATAGCAGGCTAAGAGTCCACCGGCAGACAGGAAGGGAATGGGTGATCACCAGGTAAAGCAAGAGGACTGGGCAAGTAGTGCAGGAATCTCCTGTGGCTATTCCCCTGCAAAAGAGATGTACCGCTTTAGACATTGTTGAGGGGAAATGCTCGCTCAGGGGAAAGGGGCAAAAGCATTGGTTGGTTCTGCTGCACAGGGGAGGAGTAAAAGGTGCTGGAATGCAATAGATGTAGGCGATTCAATTGTAAGGGGAATAGATAGGTGTTTCTGTGGCCACAAACGAGACCCCAAGATGATAAGTTGTTCCCCCTGATGCTATGGTCAGCTAAAAGACATTCTGAAGGGGGAGCATGAACAGCCAGTGGTTGTGGTACACATTGGCACAAACAATGTAAGTTTAATAAAAGGGATGAGGTCCTAAAAGCAGAATATAGGAAGTTAGGAAGTAAGTTGAAAACTAGGACCTCAAACTAAGTGATTTTAGGATTACTTGAGTATGTGGCTGAAGAAATTATGTTGCGGGTGGTGGTGGGGGGGGGGGGGGGGGGGGGGGGAATGGTTTCAAATTTCTGGCGCTTTAGGACCGGTTCAGGGGAGGTGGGACCAAAACAAATTGGATGGGTTACACGTGGGCAGGACCAGGACTGATATCCCAGAGGGAGCATTTGCTACAGTGATTAGGGAGGGTTTCAACTAAAATGGCAAGGGGGTGGGAACCTATGCAGGGAGTCGGAGGAGGGGGAATCAAGGACACGTGCAAAGGACAGTAAGGGGAATAAGAAAAGTAATAGGCAGATAAATGAAGGGCCAGATTCAAATTCAGTGAAAAATAGTGGGAACAGGGTCAGTAATGTTAATAAGACAAGCGTTAAGGCTTTGTGCCTTAATGCGGGAAGCGTTCGCTATAATGTGGATGAATTAATTGCGCAAATAGATGTGATTGGATGTATAGTCGGGATTACGATGACCAGGGATAGGAACTGAATATCCAGGGATATTCTGGCATATGAAATCCTCTTTTCCGATTTGCCTCTAAAAGAATTGTAGGGCTAGTGGTTTGCGAAGGCCTTTTGCTGCCTTGTTGAATGAATCATAGATTGGAATGCTGGGATCTCAGAGTAATCCGGCAACTTGAGATACAGGAAAATTAATAAGTGCTTGAATTTTAATCGGAATTTCTCTCCTTGTGCAGTGAAACTATCCAGGCACCTGGAGCCAAAAAAAGGCCTTGGCAATGATTAAATAAAACACCTGCCACTCCCCATTTTGGCTCCAGCACAAACATGAGCAGTCTCTGACCTTGAGAGTGTCTTTACAAGGTAAAGGGAAGCAGGGGATCACGTATGTTGTTGAGGGGGAAAAAATTGAGAAATTTAAATAGTGGAGGAACATGTGAAAAAAAGATGTACCTCAGAAAGCTAGGGAAGGCATGCCAGTACTTCAGCGGTTAAACTCAGTGAGCTGCAGCTCCTGAGGAAAGATCTCTTAAGTTGTTTGATCACAGCAGGTCATTAGTGTCTGCACAGCTGGCGGGCTTGGGGTTTCACAATGGGGATGCAGTGAGGGAGTCGAGGAATCTGCAGCATCAGTCTTCACAATGGTGGGGGGGGGGGGAGGGGAGGGGAGGGGGGGGAGACGGCGGGGGAAGGGTTACTGGGATGCTGGTGAAAACATTATCATCTGAAAACCATCTCCTTCTGACCTGCAGAGAGGAAAATTTATGCTCTGATGTATTTCCAAATCCATGCACAGAGACAGGCAACCTCCTGAATTATTGAAGTTGCTGTTTAGGGGGCATATGTATTATTGATGACGCGGGGTCTGCATGTAGTACATGGTTGGTCATTTGGACACACAGATGTAAGTTACAAAAATAATGTAAATGTGTTATTGACATTAAAGCAGCAGCTCACCTTAACTGGCACTGTTGGTGACCAAATTGTGGAACTACCTGGAAACATGATTTGGTGCTTGCTGATTACCAGGGCCTATTATTCATGGAAAACACAACTACTGCCATCTTATGATTGCCATAAGCAGCTCAAAATCTATTGTTAAATATTGATGTTTGCACAATTTACTCAGATCGCAGTTTGCTGTTGCACAGATTAGAGAGTGCAGGGGCTTGCATGCAGAGGAAGGAGCTTCCAGTGTTGCTGTGGCCTTTGTTTTTGCAGAGTCACCAGCTTTTAAAGCAAGAGGGCCAGGAGTTGATGATTCTTCTCACCTGGCAAGATATTATGGACCTGTCGATTTAAATGGTCTATTGGGTGGTGGTGGTGATGGTGTTGCGGGTGGGGGGCTGGGGTGGGGGGAGGTATAATTCTGGCCCAGATATTGACGCCCTGCTTCACCCTAATCCCACAGCCAAACAGACAGGAAGAGCCTGACATGAAAAATACTCACTATTGAACCAATATTGAGCTGACTTGGAGTTAGTTACTATTAAACTAGAGGTAGGGTGGAGTAACTAGTCCTTGAAAGAAGCTCACTCCCCCATCTCCCTCGAGCTTAATTTGATGTGTTGGAAACAATTTTAAAATGGTTATTGGATAGAATAAAAACATGCCTGGGGGACATCTCAAAGTGTTGAGACTCCATGAATTATTTTTGAATTTAGCCCATTGCTGGTAAAATTGGCAGCTGGTGCTTGCACAGCAGTGACCCACTAAGACATTGAGATTGATGACCACCAGTTGATGGTGTGGGTTAAAGGTCAAATGTTGGCCAGGACCTGAGGAAAATCCCACCGATTTTCTTGAACTATGACCCATATTAATGGATAGGGCAATAATTGAATGTCTCGTCTGAAAAATGGCACCTCTGACAATGTAGCACCCCTTCAGTATTGGACCGAAGTGTCAGGGTAGATTTATATGCTCAAGTCCTGGAATGGGGCTTGGGCCCAGCAATTAGAGGGGAGCTGTGAATACTGAGGAAAGACAACTATTCTCAAAAGTCTGAAGCTTCCTACTATCAAGGGACTAAAAGCATTTCCAAGTAGGATACAAAATCATACACATCAAAAAGCCATATGCTCTCTGAAAATCTGCAACAGATCATGAAAGAAAGCCCATCGATCCCATTTCTTTTACATAATCACCCAAGGGATTGGCTTCTATCACAGTATCTGCCTGGGAAACAATTCTTGGGGTGAGACTCACCATTAACAATGTTAGTGGAAAAGTCGATGCCTGTACAAAATAGGATTTCTTTGTATGGTAATGTAATTGACATTTTTAATAAATATATCGACAGAAGAGTGCTAACTCCATGTTATTGTATTATTGAGTTAAATGAGGCTGTTTGTTCAGTCAATCTGATAAAAAAAGATAGATCTTTATTTGAATTATACAAGAGAAATGCTTTCTAAATTAAAGGTGCATTTTAAGATCCAATTCAGTATAATCTTAAAATCAAATGAGGATTGTGCTCTTTGCTGTGTAATCTTCAGTCCTTACACTGTAAGCTTTAAAATGAAGAGTCAAGGGCGGCATGGTGGCACAGTGGTTAGCACTGCTGCCGCAAGGCGCTGAGGATCCTGGTCCAATCCTGGCCCCGGGTCACTGCCCGTGTGGAGTCTGCATAACCATAGAATCACTACAGTACAGAAGGAGCCATTCGGCCCATCGAGTCTACACCAACCCTCTGAAAGAGCAGCCCACCTAGCCCATTTCCCCCGACTGTAACCCCACCTAACCGGCACATCCCTGGACACTCGGGGGGGGGGGGGGGGGGGGGGGGGGGGGGGCAATTTTATCATGGCCAACCCATCTAACTTGCGCATCTTTGGGTATTCTCCCCATGTCTGCATGGGTCTCACCCCCACAACCCAAATATGTGCAGGGTAGGTGGATTTGCCACATTAAATTGCCCCTTAATTGGAAAAAAATGAATTGGTTACTTTAAATTTATTTAAAAAAAGGAAGAGTCCAGTTTTGACACTTCTTTAAAAAAGAGACAAAATTGTGGCACTAATTACTAAAACATTTAATGCAACATGAGAAAAAATAACTTGCAATATTCTCCAACCAGCACAATGAGCACAGTTAATCTACAAAATTGCTAACCTCATTAGAGAAAGCTTCCTTTTGCTTAGAATGGTTTCTGATCATCATTCTGTGTGATACAATTAAATTTACAGCAAAATGGAGTAGAGGGGGCCAGGTTGGTTGGTAATCTTTCAATCCTGCTTTATTACTCTCTCAGCAACTGTTAGTACCATCTTTGAATTGAAGCTGGATTTAGTGTTTTGGATGTGAGGGCCAATCTCAGGAAGCACATGGATAATTTGCATTTATACTCAAAATGATTAGCCATTTCTACCGACCATTATTCTTTCAGGTGGTATTTTGGGAAGATTACTCGAAGAGAATCGGAGCGAATGCTGCTAAGTCCTGAAAATCCTCGAGGTACCTTTTTGGTCCGGGAGAGTGAGACCACAAAAGGTAATCATGACTGAAAATCAAATGATTAAATTCCGTTTGTAAATTGATTGATTGAACCAAATGCCTAGATTCTGCATCTTGCTTGCTCAGACTGTTACAATTGATTTTATTGTTATGAAATGGCATGGTGCACTCAGCTCTTATTAATGAAGTTTGTCAGTGTATTAATGTACCACGGAACAAGTCAACGTAAATCTGCAATTTTCCACTTGTCACGCCATCCGTCTCAACAACGCCTTCAAGGAGTTGAACCCAAATCAGCTGAAATCCATTCATCACAGAAGCCGAAAAATTGGAAATGAGATTGCTTAGGGGTGTTCTCATACATCGACTAGTGGGCGAGTGACTGAAAGATGTCTTGGAGCAGACCTTCTTGGTCTTTGAACAGTGCAATTGCTTGAGGCAATTGTAAGATAAGCAGCTCACTATTGCTGTGGTTTTGCCCATATTTGCAGTGGCCCAGGAAGGTTTCTCATCGATCTTTCTGCAATGTCACTGGTTTAAGGTTTTAATGTGCGAGATTTAAGACCAGCTTGCCAGTTAACACTGTGGCTACTTAGGAACCAATCATAGTTTCAGTAAACGTTGGTGGAGCTGGTAACCAAACAGCCAGCTGGTGACCCAAGTAACAATCAGTTCTAAATAGGACAATATAAGACAGCATAGTCCGGAGGTGGTATTTCTGCTACTTTCAGAGATTGTCATGTTCTCTTTCCTGTGATGTCAATATTTTGACAAATCTTTTTGCAACAAGCTGATGTCAGTGAACTTGCTCGGATTTGCTGAATACAGTTGAGCAGGGCTTGACACTGCCTGAGTTGGGAGAATGACAAAACGGCAGCCAGTGAGGTTGGGGGGGGGGGGGGGGGGGGAGGGGGTTGAGAGGAAGGATGTACATTAATTTGTAGTGTTTTTTTTTTGGTGGGTGATCCACCAATATTTGTGATCACAAACCTGATTTTAAGTGATTTATGCCTTTTGTACCTCGTAAGTAAATGTTACCAATTTGCTGCAACAACCTGAAATACATTTGGTCTTCTCTGAATGAAGGGTGTGGAGGAATTCTTTGCAAGTAGCGTGCAGAATCGTAGGATGTGGAAAGTGGTGTCCTCAGGCTATGTGTTCACTACTTCCTTTCTCTGCATTCCTTTTACTTCAATATTGCTTTGTAAAGTGCGGCTGTGGTATAATATAGTGATAAAATTATCAATGTTACGCAGAAAGTGTCCATCGTGAAAACAAAAAGCTTCTCTGTGTGGGATAGGTCCCGTTTTATAAACGTTTATGTAACAATTTACAAATTGCCTAAATGAAGATAGTTGGTTTGAGATGAGGCTTGAAATTGGCCATTGAATATGGGCAACTTATCTAGACAACAACATGAGGACAAAATTCATGGGAAGGAGGCCTAATTACACTCTCTTCTCAATAGAGCACTGTCATTTGATGCTACACAAAATGTAGTTACAGAGCATGCTTCTAATGCTGAGGAGCCCCAAACAATGTGGGTTTTATGTTTAAATTTGGGATGTAACTGAGTAATGGTGGAGCAAAGAGATGGGAAAATTGCAAAGTCTGTATGAGCGTCTCACCGTCTCGATTGCACCATTGTTTTAAGAGATGCGCCTTTCTGAAGTTGCTTCACTGAAGTTTTGAAGCAGCAAAGCTGTAGTTAACCACGATTGATTGACTATTATAATGACTTCATCGATTTAGAACAAAACGGAAACCACTAGTTCATAGCCATCATCATGCTTTTTAAATATTCAATCCTGGGTAAAAATCCTAGATTCTTTGGATGAGATTCAGAGGGTTTCTTTATCAGAATTAAGTGGCTTTTATTTAAAAAGAAAGATGAAAGTGAAAGGCATAGGTCATTAGTGAAAATGCTGAAGTTGTTAGTTAAGGTCAGACATCTGTATCTGAGAGAGGGGGATCGTGAGACACAGTCAGAATGAAAAATCCCACTGTGGCCAGAGGCAGAGCAGTGTGAAAAGTAGGTCACTGAATAGATAAAAGCTACTTCTTTTCCATGCTCTCAAGACAGTAACACAGCAGTCAGGCTTCAGATCCCAGCAGTACATTCAGTTATCAGAACCTAATAAATGCCACACTCAAATACTGTGAAAATAGCTAAGTAAGTTAGATAGTTAATTTAATGCAGCATTGCAGCTTTATCTTCAGCTCAGGCGAATGGGAGATTTTCAGTCCAGTGTTCGATGTTGCATTTCTGAATTAAATATAAAAATTTATATTCATGCTGATTACTTATAGATAACATCCTGCTGACCGAAGGCACCATGTTAAGATCATTAACCCGAAGGCACCATTTTAAGATCATTAACAGGAGTCTCTATGGAAGCTACATGCTGAGCATCTGGAATAAGACTCAGTACCACCCATTGTTTGAATGACAAAGGTGCTGTTTGGGGATCAAAATGGTGTAAACTTTACACGCAAATACACCTGCCATGATTTGCACTGTTGTGAATTGCGCCGCGTGCCATAATGGTGGTGGCATTTGCGTGTGTGCAGGTACCGTTCATTGGAAGTACGCAAAGTAGGTGGATCGTGACCTCATTGGGCAATGCCATTTGGAGAGCAATGTTCCAGCCGACACCCTCTCTTAACCTGAGGCAGCTGAATATGTTAAACAGCAGGAAGGAAGGAACCCTGCCGACAAGAGATATTTAATGGGATCGTCTACCACTTCTAGTTTAGTTGCTGCTTGATATCTTTTGGCTGTTGATTTGATTTGATTCCACAAGTATTTGGTGCTTTCTCCACACAACACCGAGGGCACTTAATGTTGTGGGGGTGAATGCTGTGCTGTCATCCTGAGAGATTTTCTACAAAACCTCTGTCACTCCCTGGGGGGGTGGAGGGGACCTGAGTAAGCCTAGTAATCGGTTCTGCTTGAGCTGAATTGGAAGCTAAGACATTGGTCACCATGGCCACGTTTGCAAGTGTGCTGAAGGTGTTGGCTGTCAGGTCTGTGCTGAAAAGAATGGGCTCTGAGCTCTGCATTTCGCCCTTTAGACAGGCCTGGTAATCAGCAAACATTCCACTGTGCATACCTGTCAGCCGCCTTCTAAGCCTGCCCAAGTGAGGTATATTTTTAAAATGTATTTATACGATGCGGGCATTGCTGGCTAGGCCAGCAATTATTGCCCATCATTAATTGCCCTTGAGAAGGTGGTGGTGGCCTGTCTTCTTGATACACCCGGAGTGTTGTTAGGAAAGCGGTTACAGGATTTTAATCCAGCAACAGTGAAAGAATGGTCGATATATTTCCAAGTCAGGATGGAGGGGAACTTCCAAGTGGTAGTGACTAGTCTGTGGGATAGCTCTCCCAACAGTTGGGCTTACCGTTGTCAATTCCGGTGCCGAGGTAGGGTGATCCATCCAATTTCATTCCTCTGTATTGTCTTGGTAACAGTTGGATGCGACTGTGTGGTTTGCTAGGCCATGTCTGAAGGCATTTAAGAGTCACTCACATTGCTATGGTTCTGGAATCACATGTAGGCCAGGTCAGGCAAGGGTGGAAGGTTGCGTTCCCTGAAGGATACCAGTGAACCAGGGTGGGCTTCAGAATGGGTTCATAGCCATCGTTACACTTTTACTTTTTAATTTCGAACCCGGATCCCGAGAGCATTACCCTGGGTCCCTGGATTAGAATTCCAGTAACAGTATCGCTACGCCACTGCCTCGCTGTACTCATCTGGTTGCTCTCCAGCAGACCATGTGTACGGCCATGTTTCAAGCTAGCTGGTGCCTGTGTTTCTCTTGCCCCCTGCCGGAGCTTCAGACCACTCGTGCCCAGTGTCTCACCATATCCAACAGATTGCTGGGGCGGGTACGAATGTGAAACTGCGTGATGGTGTGTCTTCGTCATCACATCTTGCTATTGCTCCACTGCATGACCAGGTTGCACTTCTTGGCCCATTTGAAAGGAGGCATGTGCAAGGGTAAAGTTGTGGTGAGGGATTGGGAGGGAGCAGTGGTTGTTTACACCATACGAAGTCTTACAACACCAGGTTAAAGTCCCAACAGGTTTGGTTCAAACATGAGCTTTCGGAGCACTGCTCCTTCCTCAGGTGAATAGGCCATTCTTACTGTGCTCACCCCAGTCCAACGCCGGCATCTCCACATCATCGTTGTTTACACCATCTGCAGTTCGGAGGTCCGATGAGATTTTGGAATGAGGAGGAAGTGAGGTGTGAGCAGGATGATTAGATGTGAGGAAATGTCCTCTTCAGTTGATTCAGTCTTGTTACTGACCATGGGTTCAGCAGTTGTCATCCTAATAATGGCCAATTCCAACTCCTGCTTAGGGGTGAGGATACACAGACGCACCTGTTCTCCTCCGGTTAGCTCCTGTAGCCTCCCATTGATCCACTACCTTCTCCTGCAAGAGAGAGAGAGAAATGTGTCAGTGTGTGGGTGCATTGTATTTGGGTGACGTGGCTGTCTTGGTTGTATAACTAGCAGTGTGTTCAAGCTGTGAGATGTGGATATGAGACTTGCAGCAGTGCTAAACGTGGGCGGGTGAAGTGATACATATGAATGCTATGAGTCCTGATTGATAGAGATTGTTGCTGGGTGAGTGATAAGGGTGTGGTGATTAGCTGAGAATATGCAGCTAATTGTATAGTTGATTGAAAAAAGAAGTTGAAGGTGTATTCAATGACCGTGAATATTTGTACGGAGTCAGTGATCTCTTTGTTACTGCTTCCGGATCCTCAGGGTTAGAGTTTGGCACTGACCTCCATGGCTATCTGTTCCCACTGTCTTTTTGATAACATAGAGATATAGAAAATAGGAGCAGCAAGAGGCTGTTTGGCCTTTCAAACCCACCATGCCATACATTATGATCATGGCTGATCATCCAACTCAATAGCCTAATCCCGGTTCCCCCCCCCCTTATACTTTGATCTCCTTCTCCCTAAGTGCTATATCTACCTGCTTCCTGAAAATATACAAGCACGATAGCACTATTGCTTCACTGTTCCAGGGGCCCAGGTTCGATTCCCGACTTGGGTCACTGTTGTGCGGTGTTTGTCTGTTGGAAACTGTCAAGAATGATCCTCTGGCTGATTCATGATGTGCAGGGGAAAAGTCTTCTTTTCCTTGGCTGGGAATCCTGGCTCAATTGGGACACCCGTAAGTTATTTTCTGGCTCTTTTTTACCAATGGGAACTTCTGGTCCTACCAAAAGTGACCCCTCCCCTCCCCCAAATGGCAGGTACCTTGGCAGCGGGATGGGCGAGCCATACAAAACATTGTAGACTTTGGCGAGACGGGAAGATCCTGCGGGGGGCCAATGAAGAGCTGTCTCCATCTGCAGTAAACACGGCCAATTATGCGGGGTTGTGGGTTGGGAGGGGTGGGGGGGGGGTTTCATGCATGCGTGGAAAATCCCTACCACAGTATGAGCTGCATTCGAATGGTGGCTGCAGAGGTGAAAGGATAATGGATTTTTGCATTGTTGTTTGACAGAACAATGTACTGATCCTTGATATTCTCCCGAACGACATGTTAACTTTTTTTGCTGATCGTTCTCCTACATTGGCACTGTCAGCCTCATCCTCAGAAGTTCGGTAAAGTAATTAAAAAAAAATAATAATTGCTCTCGGCATAAAAAAGCAGGATGTCACTTTTGCAGCACAATAAATGTATTAGCATTAATAGCAGTGTCACTAAGTGCAGCAAACAAAGGAAAAAGGCTTTGCTGTAAGAATGTGCCCTATTAATTTTATATATGAGAATATATCAAAGAATGGAGCAAACTAAATTATCCCAACGATCATTTAGATTCTGAATGCAAATTAAATTATTATTGCGTGTTATTAAAATTAATTATTTAAATCATTAAAACTCTGTCATGTACCACAGACTGCCGTGTTCCATATCTCAAAGGCTGCACACTATCCATGAGGCAAAAAACAAAGGGTGGGATTTTCTCACCCCGCCTGCACCCGGATCGCCCGGTCCCGCCAAAGGGCAATAGATTTTTGATGTGGCGGGTCCCACCTTAACTGGGCTAGAAAATGCAGCCTCAGTATATTAAACTAACCATGTTGATTGCTTTGCATTCAGGGTGTTTTTTAAAATAAATTTAGAGTACCCAATTCATTTTTTCCAGTTAAGGGGCAATTTAGCGTGGCCAATCCGCCTACCCTGCACATTTTTTTGGGTTGACACGGGGAGAATGTGCAAACTCCACACGGACAGTGACCCAGAGCCAGGATCGAACCTGGGACCTCGGAGCCGTGCGGCAGCAGGGCTAACCCTCTGCGCCACTGTGCTGCTCTTGCATTCAATGTGTTGCTCACGCAATCAACAAAGGAACAATTGGCAAACACCATTGCCCAAGCAACCACATCTCTCAAAAAGTTTCCCAAAGCTGTTCTGGCGGCTATATTTCTCATCAACGTTTGCCTTTATATACTGCTGACAGTTCTCTCCAAGAAGAGAGAATCTAACCATCTCCCCTTCACTCAAAGACATTACCAATGCTCGTTCTCCAACTATCAGCATCCTGGGCTGTTACCATTGACCAGCAATCGAACTGGACCAGCCAGATAAATACAATGGCTACAAGAGCAGATCCAAGGCTGGCAATTCTGTTGACAGTAACTTACCTCCAGACTCCTCAAAACTTGTCCACCATCTACAAGGCAAAAGTCAGCAGCATAATTTTTTTTTATTCGTTCATGGGATGTGGGCTTCGCTAGCTGGTCATCCCTGAGGATAACTAAGAGTGAGCCACATTGCTGAGGATCTAGAGTCACCTGTAGGTGACACCAGGTAAGGAGAACAGATTTCCTTCCCTAAAGGACATTGCTGAACCAGATGGGTTTTCTTACGACAATCAACACTGCTTTCATGGTCATCAGGTTTCCTTTTATTGAATTCAAATTTCATCATCGTTAGGGTGGGATTCGAACCCGAGTCCCCAGAGCATGAATCTGGGTCTCTGAATTACTAGTCTAGCAACAATACCCCCCCCCCGCCACTGACTCTCCACTGTAATGCAATACTCTCAGTTTGCCTGGATGAATGCAGCGCCAACAGCACTCGAGAATCTTGATGCCATTCAGGACAAAGCAACCCGCTTGATTTGGAATCTATCACCTTAACATTCACTCCTTCAACTGCCAGTACACAGTAGCAGCAGTGTATACCATCTACAAGTTGCATTGCAGCAACTCACCAAACTTCCTTCAACAGCAGCAGTTGCAAGAGAACACCACCACATGCAAATGCCCCTCTAAGCCACACACCCTGCTGACTTGGATCAATACCAACATTCCTTCACTGTCACTGACGTCAACATCCTGGAACTCCCTTCCTAACAACACTGTGGATGTACCTACACCATACGGACTGCAGTGGTTCAAGAGGATGGCTCACGATTATCTTCTCAAGGGCAATTAGGGATGGACAACAAATGCAGACTTTGCCAACGATACCCATATCCCATGGAAGAATGAAAGAAAAATAGCATTGAACGAATACATTTTAAAATGGTACAATTGTTTTAATAGAAATCCTCCACACCATCTTTCCCCTGCACAGGCACATCTCTTCCTAATTCTAGGTCTTCATCTTCCCACTTTGTCTCAGCTTCGTTTGTCGAGGCATTTGTCTTTTATTCTTTTTAATGTTATGTTTATTAAAATTTTCCAGACACGGTAGCACAGTTAGCTTCATAGCTAAAATGGTCCCAGGTTCAATTCCCGCCTTGGGTCTGTGCGGATTCTGCACGTTCTCCCCTTGTCTGTGTGAGTTTCCTCCGGGTGCTCCGGTTTCCTCCCAAAGGTGCGCAGATTAGGTGGATAGCCATGCTAAATTGCCCTTCGTGTCCTAAAAGGGGTGGGGTTGCTGGTTTACGGGGATAGGGTGGAGATGTCGGCTTAGGTAGGGTTCTCTTTCCAGGGGCCGGTACAGACTCGGTGGGCCAAATTGTCTCCGTCTGCACTGTAGATTCTATGAAAAGCACCAGGTTGCATTAATGAGAGGAGAGAGAACAGTATAAATTCAGTTATCATAGAGAAGAATCAACTATACAACGCCCCCTCCAAACAAAATGAAATGAAAATCGCGTATTGTCACGAGTAGGCTTCAATGAAGTTACTGTGAAAAGCCCCTACTCGCCACATTCTGGCGCCTGTTCGGGGAGGCTGGTACAGGAATTGAACCGTGCTGCTGGCCTGCTTGGTCTGCTTTAAAAGCCAGCGATTTAGCCCAGTGAGCTAAACCAGCCCCTAATAACATATGCACATTCTGGAGAAGAGAGAAAAATAAAACATGCATGCTGGTTTTAGTAAACAAACAGAAAAATAAAATGGGAATTTGGGTTAATGAAATAAGATTTTTAATGAAAAAAGAAAACGAAAGTCAATCTATTGTGGTGTGGGGGTGGGTTGTAATTTCTCTACAGGTGCTAAAAATGGCTGCCAATTCTTGCAAAAGTTTGTAGTGGAGCCACTTAGCGTTCACCTTATTTTTTTCCAATTGAATGAAATGTAACACATCTTTAATCCAATGGGAGAGATATGGAGGAGCTTCCATCGAAGTAATTTAGAATAGCCAATCCAATAACAGTGGGAAGATGGACCAGTGCTTTCATTTTGTTTTTGTCCTTGAGGGGGCAGTTAAGAGAAAATCACATTGCCATGGGTCTGGAGTCACATGTAGGCCAGACCGGGTAAGGATGGCAGATTTTGGGAAGCACGGTGGCGCAGTGGGTGAGCCTTGTTGCCTCACGGCACCGAGGTCCCAGGTTCGATCCCGGCTCTGGGTCACTGTCCGTGTGGAGTTTGCACATTCTCCCCATGTTTACGTGGGTTTCGCCCCCACAACCCAAAGGTGTGCAGACTAGATGGATTGGCCACGCTAAATTGCCCCTTAATTGGAAAAAAAAAATAATTGGATACTCTAAATTTATTTTTAAAAAGTGGGCCTTCAAGGAAGCTCATAGAATAGAGGCAGAGATATCAGAGGTATCGTTAATAGCTATAAAATCCTGACAGAAAGTTAAGAAAGGCATCATCTGAGAGCATATGTGTATTAAATCAGCAGGGTGAACGTGATTCAGCCATGCCACAAAGTAATAAATCCATTGTCAGAGGAGCATGATCAGAAACAATTATGGCGTTGAATGAACAAGAGAGGACAGCCGCAAGAGGTTTATTATTTAATTTAAAATAATCAATAAGTGTGTGTGTATGATGAACAGAGAAGAAGAAGTGGTACTCCTCTGCTAGTTGGTGTGAAGAAATGCCATGTGTCTGAGACTATACTCCTGAAGGAATGATTTAATAATCTCAGCAGATTTCAAAGGTGTGCTGGTTTTAGTGGAGGATCGGGCCAGGGTAGGATTCAGCCAGTAATTATAGTCACCCCCTAAAATAAGTAAATGTCAGCCCATACCTGGCAAGGGATGATAAAAATGAGTGAAGTAAAATGTCACTGTCCCAATTAGGGGTATCTCCATCAGCAAGAATTAAAGGAGCATTATATATCCTGCCTGTAACGATAACGTATCGGCCATTTGCGCCAGTCATAACATTTGAAACTACGAACGGTAAGGGCTTGTATATTGAAATTTCTCCCCCCCCCCCCCCCCCGTTGCTTTGCTGTGAGGAGTTGCATGATAAAGTTAACCCGCCCACTCTTTGCAAAGACTAAAGTGATCTGAGGCTCTGTGAGGTGGGATTTCTGGAGGAAAACAACTTGTGCACCCAAGTGTTGAAGATGCTGTAAGACTCTGTTATGCTTGACAGGCTGATTCAACCCTTTAACATTCCAGCTAGCATTCCTCAGCATGTCCCCCAGACTGTTGTGACGTTTTAGATTGAATCATATTTCTTTGGAAAAAACATGACTTCAGCTATTGTCAAGGGGGGAGGGGGGTAGAGGAGAAGAGTAGGGGGGGGGCGGGGAGTGCGTATTGTGGCAGTGATATGGCAAGTGCTAAGTGACGTAATGCTCAAACAGATTTTATAAAACAATAGAACACCAAACATGAGAAAACGAAAAGGAGAAACAATAGAAATATTAGGAACACATCCCCCACCCCTCAAAGCATCTCCTCAAACAAGATGCATGTAGTTTCAACTCTTAACCTCTACATGACACTCCTCACAAAATGTAGCTTATCTACTCAGTCCCTTCGTTAAGAGAGGTTGAGTGACATTAACAAATCAAACCGAGTAAGGCATACTAACAATGACCGGTCGGCACGGCGGCACAGTGGTTAACGCTGCTGCCTCGCAGCGCCAGGGATCCGGGTTCAATTCCGGCCTTGGATGACCCCATGTGTTAAGTTTGCATTTTCTCCCCATGTCTGCGTGGGTCCCGCCGGGTGCTCCGGTTTCCTCCCATAATCCAAAGATATGTAGGTTAGGTGGATTGGCTATGCTAAATTGCCCTTTAGTGTCCAAAACGGTCAGGTGGGGTTACTAGGTTATGGGAATAGGTCGGGTGCGGGCCTCGATGGGGAGATTCTTCGGCGGGTCGGAGCAGACCTCATGGGCCGAACAGCCTCCTTTTGCACTGTAAGGCCAAGCCTAATGAAAATTACGTGGTTGATGAACATTGCAATCGCAGATGGGTCTTCAAACAAGTAGTAGGCTCCATGTGATAGTGTGATTCTCAATCAGGTGGGGAAGTGGAGTTGCTTCACACTGCCAAAGGCAGCTTTTATTTTGGCTAGAGCAGCGGTGAAGTCTGGAAATATGGACAATTTCTTGCCCTGGTAGAGTAGGGGAACAGCTTTCCCGACTTGGCAGAGGATCTAGTTGTGAGTACGGTAGTGGTAAACCTGTAGATAAATCCTGGCCATCCTTGTATCTCACCCACAGTGACCTGTGTGGACAGTCCAATCCTCCAGCTTTAGCGTGTCTTATGTGTGACAAACTCCGTAGAGTGAGGGCCCTCCACCCCCTCATCCACACCAAATAGGCCTCTGCCGACCCTCCACAGCAGGTCACATGGGTCGCTCAGTAAAATTTGTTGTACCTGGGTAACTCTCAGACCCGAGCACTCTGGTCATGGGAGCTTTGCAAAGACAGTATGAATACAATTTTAGCAGAGGTTCCTTCATTACGTTTTCACAGGGTTTTCCTTTTGTAAATGACATTTCAAATTAATCTTAAAAGTAAGAAGAAATAGGGCAGCACGGTGGTGCAAGTGGTTAGCACAGTTGCCTCATGGCGCCAAGGTCCCAGGTTCGATCCCGGCTCTGGGTCACTGTCCGTGTGGAGTTTGCACGTTCTCCCCGTGTTTGCGTGGGTTTCGCCCCCACAACTCAAAAGATGTGCAGGGTAGATTGACTGGCCACACTAAATTGCTCCTTGATTGGAAAAAGTTAATTGGATACACTAAATTTATTTTAAAAAAGGGAAAAAAAGTAAGAAGAAACAAAGAACAAAGAAAAGTACAGCACAGGAACAGGCCCTTCGGCCCTCCACGCCTGTGCCGACCATGCTGCCCATCTAAACTAAAATCTTCTACACTTCCTGGGTCCGTATCCCTCTATTCGCATCCTATTCATGTATTTGTCAAGATGCACCTTAAATGTCACTATCGTCCCTGCTTCCACCGCCACCTCTGGCAGCGAGTTCCAGGCACCCACTACCCTCTGTGTAAAAAACTTGCCTTGTACATCTCCTGTAAACCTTGCCCCTCGTACCTTAAACCTATGCTCCCTAGTAATTGACCCCTTTACTCTGGGGAAAAAGCCTCTGATTATCCGTAACAGTAATGGAGGAGAGGTAGCAGGGTGGCACAGTGGTCAACACTGCTGCCTTACGTTGCCGAGAACCCGGATACGATCACTATCTGTGTGGAGTTTGCACATTCTCCCCATGTCTGCCTGGATCTCACCCCCACAACCCAAAGATGTACCGAAGGGTAGATGAATTGGCCACGCTAAATTGCCCCTTAATTGGAAAAAAAGAATTGGGTACTCTAAATTTACTTTTAGAAAGGAAATAAATATAACATTAATGGGAGAAATTAGGAGCATGCTGCTTAAGTTTCATATGTTGCAAGATGTATGCATGTTGCATCAAGTGTTAAATGGTAGTATACTAAGCATTCTAAAACAGAATTTTGTGTTGCTTGCAGTGACATTGAACACTGATTCCTTCTTAACAACCAAGACGCAAGTCACATAATTCTTAGATTCCTGACAAGCCTTCTCACTGATGCAGCTTATTGATTTTTTTTTTAGACCAAATTAGTTCAGCCTCCAAAGCAACACAGGATGAAATTCAGCATTTCAGGCCTCTGAACTGTTGAAGAATGCAGAGGCCGTCGATTCAACTGTGCACTCAATTAGTATGCAAGTCAAGTCCCAGTCTGGATCAAAAGTTTATCCAAGTCCCAGTTTATTTTATGGTATTGTGAGGCAGTTCCTCCTGTATGTGAGTCTTGCCTGTCCATAAATTTGTTTCAGTCTTGCATAGATGTTACTAATGGGCCTTAACTTTGCGGGACTTTAGGTTGGATTTGTTTTTTGAAGAATGTTGGAACATTTCAGCCATAAGTACCTGAGTTAAGCATTTTTATTTAGCTTGGTTACCTGATGAAGATTTCTCTCAGCTCCTCAAATGCCCCTTTGCTATCGCAGAGACACCTAACGCTGCAATGCTGTGAAATGTATGATGCTTGGCACTATTAGGACTGTGATGCACGCAGATGTTCAACCGGTTTACTTCCCTGGTCTTCTCGCCTCCCCGGGTCAGTTACTCTCACTGGGATATGCATCTTCGGTTGTGAAAAGTGCCATACCTAAGTGGCCACTGTACACGTGCGAACCTAGACATCATCACATCCAAATTCCGCAACATCCTGATTTGACACCACATCTGCCTGTCCCCCGTAAATGGTATAGTCCCAGATGACCATAGGCTGCTTTCCCCTTTGAAGAGGAGAGCTGACTGGTGTGGTTTAATCAGACGGCAGCCACACCTCAGGCGAGGGGGCAGGTTTGAGGAGGCGGGGCCTTCATGAATAACCTCAGCCGGTACAGGAATTGAACCGGTGCTGCTGGTTTTGCTCTGCATCACAAACCAGCTGTCTAGCCAACTGAGCTAAACCGGCCCCCTGTCCCCAGGATTGGTCGATTGAAAGAGGTTAATTGACTTGTTTAGCTCCAGCCTCATCCGCCCTCCCCCCCCCCCCCCCCCCCCCTCACCCCCAACAACCTCCCTAACGCACTACATCCCTTTTCTTACCCTAATTCTTTCCTCTCTCAATGGCTCAGTGAAATTGAGTCATTGGCAGGGGGTAATTAATGTAATACATTTGATTGAGAGCTGTGCATGGTTCCATTTTAAAAATATTGATAGTGGGGACCTGTGTGCGGATTGCAATTTGCACAACAAAATTAGCTCTCAAATCGATCAGGGGTAAGTTTGACTTGGGGCGTACGAGTACCAGCGTGCAGTAGTTTTCATGTATTTCCCATCCTCACATGTGAATCACTGATTGGCAGGATTCTATGTGTGACGCGCAAAGCTTCACGCATTAAAACTTTGGCGCATTCTGGGGGCGATATTGACAAAAAGGGCCGCGGGGTGCAAAAGTCTGGTTTCCTAGCGCCACTGCTGACACCTCTATCAGTGGTTGGCATGGATGCAATGAAGCCTCAAAGCAACAGGCTTTGTATCACTCAATAACTTTTGTGGTTTGGCAAAATTCAAAAAACTTTTAATTTGTGTAAATATTCAGTGAGTGCCCACAGGGATGTTTTTTTCATGTACAATCTCATGAATTTCAGTGTTTAGTTAGAACCTTCTGTGCATATTCTATTTTGTGGTGGCTCTTAGTTACAGGTTCTGTTTTCTGTTGCCGAAACCCCCAGATATCCCAAGGTTAGTTTATTTCGCAGTCAGAAAAGGTCAAGAATGGGGCAGCATGGAGGCGCAGTGGGTTAGCACTGCGGCCTTACAGCGCCGAGGTCCCAGGTTCGATCCTGGCTCTGGGCCACTGTCCGTGTGGAGTTTGCACATTCTCTCATTGTTTGCATGGGTTTCGCCCCCACAACCCAAAAATGTGCAGGGTAGGTGGATTGGCCACGCTACATTGCCCCCTAATTGGAAAAAAAATTGGGTGCTCTAAAATTTAGAAAAAAAAAAAGAAAAGGCCAAGAATTACAATTGTACAGCGCAGAACAAGGCCATTCAGCCCATCGTGTTGCTGTCAATTATTTGTCGGAGTGATCCAGATCTCTTTCTGATTTCTCCCCCGGGAATTCTGGCTTGCTCCACTTCAAATGTTTCATCCAATTTTCCCTTAAAAGCGAAAACTATGTCCGTCGCAGCCATTTCTTTTGGCAAATGATTCCTTGTTGTGGCAGCTTTGAGAAAATCGGTTTCTTCTAACCTCTCTCCAGACACAAAAATCCATGTTGCGTTCATACCCAGTTCACTGTCATCAGTTATTTGCGGAGAGAGATTTAAAATGAATTCAGTTTTTCTGTGCAGTCATTTGCATTGCCCTCTAGACATATTCATTGAGCATCCTTCCCTCCCATTAGCCGGTTGCACTGCCAGTATGGTAGCAAGCCATACCAACCTGGAAGAGCCCTGGTTCTGTACCTGGACTATGCTGAGACAACTGACCTACAGTTGGGTCTGGGCGAGAAAACAAATCATCCAGGTTCTAACTCCTGATTACTGTCTATGCTGGAGGTATAGATGAGTGGGTGTCTGATGAGTACATGGACAGGATCAGCTCTGAAGACCTCCATGGTGAAATAGTTTTGTTAGTGTACACTTTCTATGCTCACTCATAAGGAGTGCTCGTTACTGTTAAGGTGTTGGGCATTGTTAGTTCGGTCTTATTAAGCTCTTTACAGCCTTAGGCAGTTTGATTGCAAGTATTCATTCACAAAACCTCTATTCATGATACAGCTCTGTCTAACATTGCACTGACCTCCAGGTGCGGGTCATGTGTTCTCTTACATCATTGTGTGGGTGGTACTGTACACAGTCCTACACACTGGCAGCACGGTAGCACAGTGGTTATCACTATTGTTTCACAGCTCCAGGGTCCCAGGTTTGATTCCTGGCTTGTGTCACTGTCTGTGTGGAGTCTGCACGTTCACCCCATGTCTGCGTGTGTTTCCTCCGGGTGCTCCAGTTTCCTCCCACAGTCCAAAGATGTGCAGGTTAGGTGGATTGGCCACACTGAATTGCCCCTTAGAGGGCAGCTCGGTGGCGCAGTGGTTAGCACTGCTGCCTCACAGCGCCGAGATCCCAAGTTCCATACCAGCTCGGTCACCGTGTGGAGTTCGCACATTCTCCCCATGTTTGCGTAGGTTTCACTCCCACAACCCCAAAGATGTGCAGGGTAGGTGGATGGACGATGCTAAATTGCCCCTTAATTGGGAAGAGATGAAGTGGGTAGTCTTTTTTTAAAATAAATTTAGAGTAGCCAATTCATTTTTTCCAATTATGCGGCAATTTAGCGTGGCCAATCCACCTACCCTGCACATCTTTGGGTTGTGGGGGTGAAACCCACGCTAACACAGGCAGAATGTGCAAACTCCACACGGACAGTGACCCAGAGCCGGGATCGAACCTAGGACTTCGGCGCCGTGAGGTAGCAATGCTAACCACTGTGCCACCATGCTGCCCCAAGTGGGTACTCTAAATTTACTTTTTTTTAAATTATCTTTAGTGTCCAAAAAATGTTAGGTGGGGTTACTGGGTTACTGGGATGGGGTGGAGATGTGTGTTTAAGTAAGGTGCTCTTTCCAAGGGCTGGGGCATACTTGATGGGCCAAATGGCCTCCTTCTGCAGTGTAGTTTCTATGATTCAATGATTATCTCTACATGTGCCAGACCCTGATACTATCCGTCTCCTGTCTCCCCACCCAAATCTTTATCTAATGTATTTACAAGTTACCCCAGTTTACCTTATGTATTTACATCATTATTACTACCCCTCTATTTCCCCCAGGACTCTTGAGTTCATGGTTTAGGTGGCGGGAGGCCTTGTAAACCTTCCATACCTTGTTCTTACTATTGTTGGAGGAGTGGAAACTCTGTCACTGCAGGTAAACGTTGTTGAATCGGAGGTTATTCTGGCATCTAGGTGTCTTTTCAACCTCTTTTCCTGTTCCTTGGCTTTGAATCTCACTTTGTCGATTCCCCAGTTGCAGCGATGGATGCTGGTTGATTTATCCTGCTCTTTATGGGGCGGTTGAACTCTGGGCTTATCTCTATAGTTTAAAAAATATATATTTCTTCCTGCATTCCGCCATGATGCATGCTAGGATGAAAGATGTCTCTTCCTGTTATGAGGGTGTGACTTGGTAGTAAGCTCACCTTGGTGTTTGGCCGCGTGTTGCCATCAATGAATGCATACTATTCAGTTGCTACATCATTTATGGCACAGGGGCTCCTGGCACCTGTAACAAACGTAGACACACCTGCTCTGCAAAGAGCGAAGACAATTCATTGCTGAAGTCCCAGTTGAGAGAATCTTTCTTGTTTGAGCTCTCAGGAATTTGCAGTTCTGTACCATTCACGACAGTGGTTGTCTTCACACCTTGTGCTGTTTTGAGGCGATTCAGGGTTACACAGACACTTCTGCTCAAAAGAGAAGACAAGTGGTTACAGGTGATGTACATCAGCTGGAAGATTTGTTTGCCAGCCAACCATGGTGGTTCCAGAACCATGGGCGGGATTCTCCGACCCCCCTGCCGGGTCGGAGAATCGTCCAGGGCCGGCGTCAATCCCGCCCCCACCGTGTCCCGAATTCTCCGCCACCCGAGATTCGGCGGGGGCGGGAATCGAGCCACGCCGGTCGGCGGACCTCCGCGGCGATTCTCCGGCCCGCGATGGGCCGAAGTCCCGCCGCTGACAAGCCTCTCCCGCCGGCATGGATTAAACCAACTACCTTACCGGCTGGATTGGTGGCACGGGCAGGCGCCGGGGTCCTGGGGGGGGGGGGGGGGGGGGGGCGTGGGGCGATCTGACCCCGGGGGGGTGCCCCGATCGATGGCCTGGCCTGCGATCGGGGCCCACCGATCGGCGGGTGGGCCTGTGCCGTGGGGGCACTCTTTGTCTTCCACCTTCGCCATGGTCTTCACCATGGCGGAGGCTGAAGAGACCCCCTCCACTGTGCATGTGCCGGTATGATGTCAGCAGCCGCTGACGCTCTGGCGCACGTGCGGACTTACGCCGGCCGGCAAAGTCCTTTCGGCCCCGGCTGGCGTGGCGCCAAAGGCTGTTCACACCAGCTGGCAGAGCGGGAACCACTCTGGAGTGGGCCTAGCCCCTCAATGTGAGGGCTTGGCCCGTAAAGGTGCGGAGACTTCCTCACCTTTGGGGTGGCTTGACGCCGGAGTGGTTCACGCCACTCCATCACGCCGGGAACCCCACCCCACCGGGTAGGCGAGAATCCCGGCCCATGTCTATGACTGGAAGTCTGATTTCTCTGTGCCCATAGTGTGATGTGTCTGTTGTTCATAGCCAGGGGGGCTCGGCCACGCTTCTTTGTCCAATAGGACCATAACACTGGCTTCCATGCCCAACTTAAAGTTTGTAAGATGCTATTGACCCAGATATCCGCTTTCCAGAATGTAAATCCAGAATCTTTCCCCTCTTGGTGTGCCCTCTTGGTGTGCTCTCTTGGTGTGCCCTCTTGGTGTGCCCTCTTGGTGTGCCCTCTTGGTGTGCCTTCTTGGTGTGCCCTCTTGGTGTGCCCTCTTGGTGTGCCCTCTTGGTGTGCCCTCTTGGTGTGCCTGCTTGGTGTGCCCTCTTGGTGTGCCCTCTTGGTGTGCCCTCTTGGTGTGCCTTCTTGACCTCGGGAATCCTCTTGGGATCTTCTGTGCATTTTGATTTTTTTGGCTTTGTGCAATTTCCTGAATCGGGAACTTTAAAATCCCAGAAAAGGCTGTCCTTTGATTAAATTGAAAACATTGGGCTGAAATCTCCAGGCATTGATCACACGGGTTGGGGCGCTTTGCTCCACATGGTGGCTCCACTGGTTGGTTCGAGTATTTCTTCCCTTAGCCTGGAGTGTCTCTGTTTCTGTGCTGCTTCACTAATTGGAGAGCGTAGTTTTCTTCGTAGCAGAGTATGCTTTCTTCCCTTAATATGGGTCCGTGCTGCAAACTGATTTCAGATTGCCTGACAATCTAGATGGCCTTCTTCGCTCTAGATGGAGAATCTTCCTTTGCTTGAAGTATGTCCGAAAGAGCATTGTCTGCCAACCCTACAACTATTCTACCTCTGGATTAGCTCAGATCTCCGGGCACTGGAAACTCAGCATTCAGACATTCTGTACCACTCAGTAACGAAGGAGTCAGCAGTTATTATATCATCGGCTATTGGGCCTACCGAATTAAGCAGTGTGTTAACTTGTTCAGTGTCTGTCTTTTTATCCAGACCTGAAGCAATCATGTATCTAAAGAGTCTCTTTCACTAAAGTTCACAATTTTGTGATTGATATAGACCTTGGATAAGTCCAAATTGATATAGAAGAGTGGATTTCTGATCCATGGTTGACATTTTAAAATTACAGGTTCAGCTTTAAACTTTATGGTGCCACCATACACTTCTTCACAAAGGGTTTTTGCACACTTGCTGGTTTTGGTGGGCTCTGCAGAAATGATGCTCACAATCTCAACATTTATATTTGTCAACAATGACTGACCGGGTCCAATAGTTAAAGTCTTCCCCGCTCAAAGATCAAAGAACAAAGAAAAGTACAGCACAGGAACAGGCCCGTCAGCCCTCCAAGCCTGTGCTGACCATGCGGCCCATTGAAACTAAAATCTTCCACACTTCCGGGATCCGTAACCCTCTAGTCCCATCCTATTCATGTATTTGTCAAGATGCCCCTTAAACGTCACTATCGTCCCTGCTTCCACCACCTCTAGAACAATGTTCTCAGCCCTTAGAAGCGTTGAATCCCAGCCTTTTCTGGGATCTTAAAGTTGCCTACTCAGTTTAGTATTTTTATTATTTTGTTTTTTTTTTAGTGCGCTTCAAGAGGAGGGGGGAAGAAGTGAAATGAAGCTTAAGCTTTTGGTTATATAATGCTCCAGGTCATTTTTTAAAAAGATCTGTGTAACTTCAAAGTGTTTCCCCCACCCCAAACCTCCAGACATAGAACATAGAACAGTACAGCACAGAACAGGCCCTTCAGCCCTCAATGTTGTGCCGAGCCATGATCACCCTACTCAAACCCACGTATCCACCCTATACCCGTAACCCAACAACATCCCCCTTAACCTTACTTTTATTAGGACACTACGGGCAATTTAGCATGGCCAATCCACCTAACCCGCACATCTTTGGACTGTGGGAGGAAACCGGAGCACCCGGAGGAAACCCACGCACACAGGGGGAGGACGTGCAGACTCCACACAGACAGTGACCCAGCCGGGAATCGAACCTGGGACCCTGGAGCTGTGAAGCATTTATGCTAACCACCATGCTACCCTGCGGAACAATGCGGAACCCTGCAGCTCCCTTCTCAAAGCTGATTGATATTCCCAGTGGACATTCTGAGATGTTGAGCACAGAGAAATAAGAAGGTTAGGCAACTTTGCTGGAGAATATTTGAAAGGAAGCCTTTCTCTCAGCCTTCGTTTCTCGAGGAAATAAAAATGATCCAACATCCATGGAATGACAACAGCTGCGAAAGCACTAAAAGAATGTTTGGAATCACAAACCTGGTGGGCAAAGAGCCTTGTGCTGTCACGAATTCTGGCTTAAGAATTGGATTCTGCAATAATCCCGGGAAAGCTATCAACAGGATGACATAAAATATGGCAGCAGACCGATTCAGTCTGTAGTGATCTTTACACTGAAACCAATTTAATTCTCTTGAGAACAGCTTCTTTATTAAGTATATGCCAGCTTGAAAATGCTGCTTTAAAAGCAAAGCATTGTTCACCATAACAATGAATTACCCAATTCCATGACGTCTCCTTATAAACCTCATATTCTTTAATGAGCAATTTAGTGATGGGACATGCTCTGTCTGAGTTAGAGATGAGGAATCACAGCTGGGGCATTGGGTGGGGGGGCGAGGGGGATATAATTTATTCTTATTATTTGGGGAACTGCTCACCACCACCTTCTCAGAGGCAGTTAGGGGTGGGCAGGGGCAGAACGGCGGCACAATGGTTAGCACTGCTGCCTCACGGATCCTGGTTCGATCCCAGCCCTGGGTCACCGTCCATGTGGAGTTTTCGCATTCTCCCTGTGTCTGCGTGGGTCTCACCTGCACAACCCAAAAAGATGTGCAGGGTAGGTGGATTGGCCACACTAAATTGCCCCTTAATTGGAAAAAAAGAATTGGGCACTCTAAATTTAAAAATAGGGGGGATGGGCAATAAATGCTGGCCAAGCCTTGAATGAATGGGGGGAAAACAATGTCCAATAATAATATTTATTAGTGTCACAAGTAGGCCTATTTTAACACTGCAATGAAGTTACTGTGAAAATCCCCCAATTCGCCACACTCAGGCAACTGTTCGGGTACACGGAGGGAGAATTCAGAATGTCCAATTCACCTGACAAGCACGTCTTTCGGGACTTGTGGGAGGAAACCGGAGCACCCAGAGGAAACCCACGCAGACAATGGGGAGAACGTGCAGACTCTGCACAGACAGTGACTCAAGCCAGGAATCGAACATGGGTGTCTGGCGCTGTGAAGCAACAGTGCTAACCACTGTGCTATCCTGCCACCCCGGTACTGTCCTTGCAGGAGGTTTCAGGCGATAAACAGAAAAAACTGTGCAGATAGTTAATCTGGAATTTGGATCAAGCAGGCACCTGCTGAAAATGATTCCAAAGTATAATTATAGTATTTAACCAGTTATATTCAGAAACAAAAGCGCTTTAATAAGCGTGTAGCCTCTTCCGTTCTTAAATTGTAATGTTAACCGGCATGAAATGCATTTCAGTGAGGCAGACAGGTGGATTATTGGGCAGCCTGTGCAAGGCTGAAGGTTTTATGTTCAAAACTAACTGGCAGGTAGTGCATGGGGTAGCTTGGGTACCTCATTACTGCGTGCAGGTAAATATTTCATTCGATAACAGCACATAGTAAGTCTGGGATCTCCACGTGAGGTATAGATGAGGAATTCATCATTTGGATGGGAGAAGAACTACAGCAAGTTGCAAATGATCAGGTGCAGCAAGAATACTAACAATAAAGAAAGACTTCTGTTGATCTCGATAAAATACGTCCGTGCACTCTGCATAACTTTGAAATGCAGTGAGTATTCTGCATAACAACAATGAAAGTTTGGAGGACGTGCAATAAATAAATAAGAGTTTCTTCGCAAATTGGCAGATTCCTTTATTCCTTAGCACGGCCAAACAGGAAGTTAAATTGCCCCAGGCCATCTGCTGTGTTGGTCCCTGGCGCTCAAGAGTGCTGGCTGTCTGCAGCTGGTGATGACAACTCAATGTACTCTCTGGATTTTTTTAAAAGAGCAGAATGGTAGCATTGTGGTTAGCACAATTACTTCACAGCTCCAGAGTCCCAGGTTCGATTCCCGGCTTGGGTCACTGTCTGTGCGGAGTCTGCATGTTCTCCCCGTGTCTGCGTGGGTTTCCTCCGGGTGCTTCAGTTTCCTCCCACAGTCCAAAGATGTGCAGGTTAGGTGGATTGGCCATGATAAATTGCCCTTCGTGTCCAGAATTGCCCTTAGTGTTGGGTGGGGTACTGGGTTATGGGGATAGGGTGGAGGTATGGGCTTGGGTAGGGTGCTCTTTCCAAGAGCCGGTGCAGACTCGATGGGCCGAATGGCCTCCTTCTGCACTGTAAATTCTATGAAATTCTTTATTACTAGGAATTCTCGAAGGCAACTAGCCTTCCTGGGACCTGTCAACTCACTATTGTGTAGGGATGGTATGACAACAGCACACACACTTAACCGTTCTTTCTGCGTGAGCACATGTTACCACTTTAAGGCATGAACATTAGGTCAGAATCCAGACTGGACGGCAAGGTGGCGCAGTGGTTAGCAGTGTTGCCTCATGGCACCAATGGCCCGGGTTCGATCCCGGCCCCAGGTCACTGACCGTGTGGCGTTTGCATATTCTCGCCGTGACAGCGTGGGTCTGCCCCCCCACAACCCAAAGATGTGCAAGGTAGGTGCATTGGCCACGTTAAATTGCTCCTTAATTGGAATTTGTTTTTTAAAAAGTTAAGGATACATGCAATCTACATTCACAAAGAATGGTTAAATGCTGGGTTAAATGCCCAGTCCATCTATTTTACAGTAAGAAGTCTTACAACACCAGGTTAAAGTCCAACAGGTGCAGCAGGGTAGCATGGTGGTTAGCATAAATGCTTCACAGCTCCAGAGTCCCAGGTTCGATTCCCGGCTGGGTCACTGTCTGTGTGGAGTCTGCACGTCCTCCCCCTGTGTGCGTGGGTTTCCTCCGGGTGCTCCGGTTTCCTCCCACAGTCCAAAGATGTGCGGGTTAGGTGGATTGGCCATGCTAAATTGCCCGTAGTGTCCTAATAAAAGTAAGATTAAGGGGGATGTTGTTGGGTTACGGGTATAGGGTGGATACGTGGGTTTGAGTAGGGTGATCATGGCTCGGCACAACATTGAGGGCCGAAGGGCCTGTTCTGTGCTGTACTGTTCTATGTTCTATGTTCTAGGTTTGTTTCAAACATGAGCTTTCGGAGCGCAGCTCCTTCTTCAGGTGACTGAACCTTCAGGTACCTCTCCAGTCACCTGAAGAAGGAGCTGCGCTCCGAAAGCTCGTGTTTGAAACAAACCTGTTGGACTTTAACCTGGTGTTGTAAGACTTCTTACTGTGCTCACCCCAGTCCAACGTCGGCATCTCCACATCACATCTATTTTATGTCTGGTTGTATTATCCACAACTACAGGAGAGTGGTTCTGTTAAGTCACTCTTCGAAGACCTCAGCTGCAATATAATATCAGCTGCACAAATGACCAGCCAGAAACCCATTGTGTATAAAATGGGAAAATCAAGTGTTTTTATCTGTTTCAGCTCAAATTGGTAACTACAATGACTTCAAACAGGTGTCTCAAGAGAATTAAGCAGGATGTGTAGGGTTATATAAAGCTCTTCTAAGCTTGTAGAGTAATATTCCACTTCCTTTTATCCAGGTGCTTATTGCCTCTCTGTCTCTGACTACGACAATGCAAAAGGACTGAATGTGAAACACTACAAAATTCGTAAACTGGATAAAGGTGGTTTCTACATTACCTCCCGAACACAGTTTGAAAACCTGCAGCAGCTGGTCCTCCACTATTCAAGTAAGTACTGCACAAATCAAGAACAGTAAGAAGTCTTGCAACACCAGGTTAAAGTCCAACAGGTTTGTTTCAAACACCAGCTTTCAGAGCACTGATCCTTCCTCAGGTGAAGCTCAAGCTCATTCACCTGAGGAAGGAGCAGTGCTCCGAAAGCTGGTGTTTGAAACAAACCTGTTGGACTTTAACCTGGTGTTGCCAGACTTCTTACTGTGCTCACCCCAGTCCAACGCCGGCATCTCCACACCACTAATAAAGAGATGGAGATGCCCTTCCATGCTACATTGCAATCCTGAATGGAGTGATTATTTTTAGTGTTAGAAATTTATTGCAGATGGCTGGTTAGCTCAGCTGGCGAGTCAAATAGTGTGTGGTTCAGGAATAACGGTAAGCAGCAGTCAAAATAGAATATTGCACCAGTCTGGTGCACCTCGGACTCTGGCACCACAGACTGTTGACACCAAAACAGTTCCTAATCCCTGCCTGTAGTAGGTTATTTTAATATTGGTGCTACATTGTAAAAAAAAAATCACTCTGGATTGCATCTTCAGATATGTTCAGTTTTCAATTCACAGTTTGCTAACAATTTAAAAATCAGTAAAGGGAAGTAAGAAATCATAATGCGGAAGTGAAACTCCCATGAAGCCCACCCTCCAGAATCGTGTTTCAAGATGTCGAAGTATGAAGTTACTGTGAAAAGCCCCTAGTCGCCACATTCCGGCGCCTGTCCAGATAAGCTGGTGCGGGAATTGAGCCCGCGCTGCTGGCCTTGTTCTGCATTACAAACCAGCTGTTTAGCCCAGTGAGCTAAACCAACCACAGTACATATGTAAACAAAATGAGCTGATCTGAGCCTTACCATCTACCCATCCTCTGAGAATATGGGCTGGCGTCAATCCCGCCCCCGCCGTGTCCCGAATTCTCTGCCCCCCGAGATTCGGCGTGGGCGGAAATCACGCTGCGCCGGTTGGCGGGCCCGCGATGAGCCGAAGTCCCGCCACTGACAGGCCTCTCCCGCCGCCGTGGTTTAAACCACCTACCTGACCGGTGGGATTGGCGGCGCGGGCGTGCTCCAGGGTCCTGGGGGGGGGGGGGGGGGCGCGTGCGGGGCGATCTGACCTCAGGGGGTGCCCCCACGGTGGCCTGGCCCGCGATCGGGGCCCACCGATCAGCGGGTGGGCCTGTGCCGTGGGGACACTCTTTCTTCCGCCTTCGCCATGGTCTTCACCATGCGCATGCACCGGTATAAAGTCAGCAGCCGCTGACGCTCCGGCACATGACTTACGCCGGCCGGCGAAGTCCTTTCGGCCCATGCTGGCATGGCGCCAAAGACCGGCGGAGTGGGAACCACTCCCCCGTGGGCCTAGCCCCTCAATGTGAGGGCATGGCCCCTAAAGGTGCGGAGAATTCCGCACCTTGGGGCAGCCCGACACCAGAGTGGTTCACGCCACTCCGACACGCCGGGACCCCCCGCCCCGCCGGGTAGGGGAGAATCCCGGCCATGGATGGAATTGAATGCTCTCCCCATGGTGAGTTTGGGGGGGGGGGCATTTAATTGGTGAGGAGGGTAACCGATGGGCTATCGTTGGTTTCCCACCACTACTCCGATTAATGCCCACTTAAGAGCCTCATTTTTCCGCTGCAGGGGCTTCCCATGCGTAGGTGTGAGAAGCAAAGCTGCACGAGGTTGCTTGCACCGAGGGGGGGGGGGGGGGGTTTATTCAAATGCACTCAGTGGCAGATCGAGGGACCCAAAATCGGGAAGGATGTTTGCTGCTGAGAGCCCCCCCCCCCCGCCCCCCACCCCAGCCTTTGAAGACATTGACAGAGAAACGAACGCAAGATTTTCCATTTCCAAGAGCCACTGAGTGTGAAAGATAGAAGTGTGCATTGAATTGTGAACCTGCATATCTTTCACTGCAGAGATAAATGTGCTCTTTTTTAAACATAATGAGAACATTGCAGAAATTGTAAACAGAGCCTTTTGTTACATTCTTCTGGCAAGAGGTTTTGTTTCCTGAGTAAATATACTGGAAATTTGGTGGCATAGAGCATGGTGTACATCCAAACCTCCGCTCCTGCGCTGCCAACAGGTTAGACTCCCTGCTGTAATTACAAAGCCAGGAAATCCCCCCCTCCTGTGCATACATCTGTCACTGAAGGAACGTTGCTTTAAGAAAAAGAATGCCATGGCAGCTTATCTCTCATTTCAAACACTTGCATTTCCCAACAATTAAACCTTTAGGAGGGCATCGTTTCCTGCCCCTGCATGGGTCATGTGGGATCATCTGTGTGCAGGTGGATAGAAGAGAGCCCCTTGCCACCCGAGTTTCCTCTACCCACCACATTACTTAGTGCAATTATGCCCTGGCGCAAGAGCAGGAAATCTGCCCTGGTTTCCTTACCTTGTAAGAATACTTTACTTTTTGTTATGCTAAAGGAAGGTTGACTAAGCTATAAAATGGAGTTGGTGGTATGCAGTCCATGATGCCTGGTAATCTAGCCCACGTAGCCCAGGAGTAAATGTTCTGACTTAACATTCCAGGCACTGAGCATTCAGTGACGGGAAACTTAATTGGGAACTCTGGTGCTGAGGGTAGCAGGCCCGATTCGCCTGATTTTGCCAATCCGTGTGAATTTATCTCCGGTACTTTTTGTGTCAGATTGTAAATTGATTTTATGGAAGCTAACAAATGAACATAATTTTGGACGCAATGACTTCCTGGCCTGAATTCCCGCTTTGAGCCCCTGCCTGCAGAGAGCACTAAATCGGAAAAATCATGCCCATATTTCTTTCTTGGAGTTTTGTTCCATTTGAATTTCATGGGCCTTCAGGGTTTGGAGGTCCAGTTGCATTGGGAGATAGACCTTGCCATAGTATTTTTGGCTCTATCAGTCGCCGCAGTTTGATATATATGGAAATCAATGGCAACAGTAATTTTAAATTTTACACGTGGTCTGTGAAATCTCTCCATAAAATCCGAAACGGCCCACAGAGTTGAAAAGCTTGGCCACACTGATGGGAGACGGGCTGGATTAGCAAAACATGTGCTGGGCCAAGTGCCTTGAAGGCTAATCAGATGTTTACGCCAGATTATGATCTTTCTTTGCAGAGCATGCTGATGGCTTGTGTCATCGGTTGACAACCGTTTGTCCGACTGTGAGACCACAGACACAGGGATTAGCTAAAGATGCTTGGGAGATCCCACGGGAATCCTTGAGATTGGAAGTGAGGCTTGGACAGGGTTGCTTTGGAGAGGTGTGGATGGGTAAGTGAACAGACATTCTGTCTAATAATAGAGATGGTGTATGTAATTATCGCTGTGAAGATTCTGCTGATGGGGAAATATAAACAACAATTCAACTTCATTGTTGTCTCAGTCACAGATTTTAATTAAATCACTTTGGAATATTATAATGCCAATATCTATCTGCTTTACTTCTGTTTTTGTGGTTCGATGCTTCAATTTCTGAATTTAGCGTATCTTCACATGCACACCTTGTCCCTTTTGGGAAATAATGGGGAATTGGCAGAAGAATTCCCGAACTGATTATCAGCCCATTGAACCGTGTTGTGGGGCCTCGTAGTGGTTAGCACTGCTGTCTCAAGGCACCGAGGTCCCAGGTTCGATCCTGGGCCTGGGTCAATGTCCATATGGAGTTTTCACATTCTCCCCGTGTTTGCATGTGTCTCACCCCCACAACCCAAGGATCGGCCATGCTAAATTTCCCCTTAATTGGAAAAATGAATTGGGTACTCTTAAAAATCATGTTGTGAACGCTCCTTCTATGACCAACATGTCCCGGGGTTGGACTTGATCTTGGAACCTCTGATCCAGAGGGACATGTGCCACAAGACAATCTGATATTGCAATGCTGTTACATCTCTGGGGACCTTTGGGTCAGAGTGTAACATAAGTTTAATGCCTGCACATTTTATAGAGCTTTTCATATTCCCAGTGGGAATTATGCTCCATCTCAGACTTTACTTTTTATTTGTGCTGACTGAGTTGATGTAAAAAGTTATTTGCAAATGCTGGACATTTAAAAAGACAACAGGAGCATACAGGGAAATGTACTTCGGGCCTATTAGTGTTGGAGAGAAAAGGCAAGTTTCAACAGTGGTTTCCAGTTATGATGAATCTACACCCAAAATTCTTACCTGTTCTCACCAGTTCCAAATAATGACTGTGCTGTAGTGTATTTCCAAAACTTTCATTTTTCCCATTTCATCTTCATCAGCCGTTTTTATGCCAGAAGATTTTACTTTTCCTAATTTGACAGGACCTGGTAAATCTTTGGTTTATTTATACATTATCAGGAATAGTTTCTTTTGTGCCCTCACTTGGTATTCAGATTCAGAAAAACATGAAATCTTCTACAATACAGAAGCACAATACTACAGATGCTGGACATCTGAAGTAAAAACAGAAAATGCTGGAAAAACCCATCAGGTCAGGTAGCATCTGTGGAAAGAGAACAGAGTTAACGCTTCAAGTCCAAATTACTCTTTTTTTTTGGGGGGGGATCTTTTTTGTCCAAATTACTCTTTTTTTTGGGGGGGGGGGGGCACGGTGCCACAGGGACCCGGGTTGAATTCCGGCCTCTGGTGACTGTCTGTGTGGAGTTTGCACATTCTCCCCGTGTCTGCGTGGGTTTTCTCTGGGTTCTCCGATTTCCTCCCACAGTCCAAAGATGTGCAGGTTAGGTGGATTGGCCATGCTAAATTGCCCCTTAGTGTCCAAAAGGTTAGGTGGGTTACTGGGACAGAATCGGGGAGTGAGCCAAGGTAGGGTACACTTTCCAAGGGTTGTTGCAGACTTGATGGGCCGAATGGCCTCCTTCTGCACTGTAGAGATTCTATGATGTGATGCCTTCATTTCAGATTGGGTTGTCAGTGTTACAGAGTGAGCTAAAAATGTGCATCACATTGTGCAAGAACATTGCACCTTTATAAGAGATTCCAATATCTATAAAGCTTTGTAGTATTAAGGGTGCTTGCTTAATAAATGGATGGCTCTGAGTTGGTGCCCTATAATTGCTTGATAATCAAGTTTTCTTTTGCTTAGGCAAGAACAGAGAATGCTGGAAAAACTCAGCAGGTCTGGCAACATCTGTAAGGAGAAAAAACAGAGTTAACATTTCGAGTCCTTTGGCTCTTCATCAGAACGGAAGGGAGGGAGAATGTGTTAGATATTAAAGTGTAGCTATGAGAGGTTGCAACAAAAAGTAGCAACTTTTAAGAACAAAAGACAGATGACCATGAAAGGGAGGGGATTGCATTGAGGCACTACATGTGTGGGAAATTTAAAACATTTTAAAGATTTTGCTTAGTTTTCACTAGACCACTAAGTGGAGGGCTGTCAGACTTCATTGAAGAGAGGATATCATTGAAAAAGTATAGTGACTGAATATGAAATTCCAATTTAAACACATGGCCTGGGTGTGTGCGATTTTCAGCCCGCCATCGCCATCGGATAGAACAGCGATGCGGGCAGAGAATCGGGAGAGAATCGCGTGTCTCAATTTTTCTCCGCCACTTGCCAGCAATGTCACAAAGGGCATTAACCTCATTTAAATAGATTATTGTAGTAGATGTGCAGAGTAGGTGGATTGGCCAAGGTAAATTGTTTCTTCATTGGAAAAAAGAGAATTGGGTACTCTAAATTTAGGGGGGGGGGGGAGAGAGAGAGAGAGAATACCGGAGATACCTCCATGGTGGGGGCGTGGGAGTCTCCTGATGATTGTCCTGTGGTGGCGGAGGGAGGCAGCTCCGATACCGCCGTGGGGGTGAAAGAGTTAAACTTCAGTTCTGATTGGGATGCCCTTTAAAGATCTCTGTGAAACCGAGTGCGGACTCCATCAGGCCCTGCCCCACCATGTGCTGACTCTTATCTACCCCCGCCCCACCAGAGTGATGGTGTGAACCACGTCCACTCATTCTTCTTTCCTCAGAGAGGCTCAAGATCTGGGGAGAAAACTGTTCTGTGCAATGGGAGAGCTACACGCCGGATTGTAATCTGAGCCTGACACTTTTGGAAAAAATATGGAATGACTCCATGGGATTCTATGATTTGTGTTTACCGGTGGTTTGGGGATCGCAAACTCTGAATCTGTCCATTCAATGTTAATGGCCTGCTCATGGTCATTCACTCAGTCACTTAGAATGGTTGAAGTGAAGTCTCCGGACTGCCTACACCACTCATCATGCAAGAAGTCCTTGTGATTGGCAAAGACAGGAGATGCTGTGCAATACTGCATAGTTTTAGGTGCAAGGAGATAGGAGACTAAGGGTTAGAGGTGAATAAAGAGCACAAAATATGAGTCGATGTTCGGTCTGTGCCAACCCTTCACACATGCTCTGCCATGCTCTAGGAACCTGGAACGGAACAACAAAAGTCGCAATTAAGACTTTAAAACCTGGTACGATGTCGCCAGAAGCTTTCCTGCAAGAGGCCCAGATCATGAAAAAGCTACGGCATGACAAACTGGTCCAGCTGTATGCGGTCGTCTCCGAAGAACCGATCTACATTGTTACCGAGTACATGAGCAAAGGTAACTATATATCAAACTGGATGGGATGTTGATCAGTAAATGTTAAACACTGGTGCATTTGGCATCAGTGGAATAAGACCGAGCCTCTTTAAAAAACCATTGTAAAACCTGAAGTAAATATGGAGTCTGAGACTAAAATGTTAAATTGCTCCATCGGATTGGAATAATGTTGTATGTATTTCGATGAAAAATCAAGCTTTTGCTTATATAGAAACCCACTGGAAAATGGACATGGTTATCTAGACTTTGGTGCATTTTGAAATGATGCTTCTTGGTAGTGACTAATTGGCCAGGATTATGTTTATCATTTTGCTGTAAGGTATTTTTTTCATATGAATTCCACATAGGACGAACAATGTGATTGACTCATAAATGTCCTCAGGGATGGGCAATAAATATTGGCCCAGCCAGTGACACCTACCGCCTGTGAACAAATTAAAATTTTAAAAAACTTATGGATGGGGTTCATCTGCTTCTATGTAGTTGCATTGTTGTTGTATCATCTTTGTGTTCCTGGCACTGTGTTTCACTCATGTGGAGGCCAGAGTAAAGTAATCTTTTCTGATTCACTCAGGCTGGCAGCTGAGAAAAGTTTGGCTGAAGGTCTTTAAAATTTAAATTGTGTTTTCCTTGTCATCTGCCTTAGCGAATCCAGCAATTTAACTAAGGATTTGGGATTGGCTGCGTGAGAGTAGCCCACAAGCATCAGCGAGGTTGGAACATTATGGAGGGGTCCCCAGTGTTCTTTTCAAACTCTGCACCCCATTTTTTGGTCTTGCGTTGGGCTTGAAACCCAGACATCGCAGTGAGGAGCAAAGGCATTGGAGGAATGGTGCCAGAGACTCTCTGTGGATCAATTTTAATTTGATAACGGGGAAGAAGGGGGGACAACAAAATATTTTTGGCACTGAGAGACCTTTTGCATTCTCCAAATTGGCAAGCTGCTTCTTTTGTAGAGCCTGTACAAATATTATATCTGAATGTGTTTCTGATAATTATGCCAAAGGTTTGGGAAGGATTCTATAATTAAACAACAAGCTATAAAAACCCAGGTTTTACAGACTGCCCGAGAGGGAAATCTAAGACATGAATCAAAATCAATAAAAAACAATTTGATCACTTCAGTCCAAGAAGCAAGATTAATTTCTTGCCATCCTCATTGTCCACGTCCTCTTAATTGGTGATCATCAGCAGTCATAATCTACTTAATGGTATGTTACGGTTGTCTGTTTCTGACAGGCAGAACTCAAAGCTAGCAGAAAATAAACTTGCTGGTTTAACGAAGGTCAGTAGTTGCGATCCATGGTGGTGCTTGTGCCTCATTAAGTCCAATGCAAAGCAACTTTAATTTTTATTTGTTGAACATATATGTGAAATATTTCTGTATAGAAGTATTTTTGCTGACCTCGGTTGATTTGAAGAACATAATAATTGATTGCAAAAAGAGAGCTTGTGTATTATTGATGCTGGGTCACATGTTGTGGTGAACGGTTCAGAGTAGATTATGACTGCTGATGATCACCAATTAAGAGGACGTGGACAATGAGGATGGCAAGAAATTAATCTTGCTTCTTGGACTGAAGTGATCAAATTGTCTTTTATTGATTTTGATTCATGTCTTAGGTTTCCCTCTCGGGTAGTCTGTAAAACCTGGGTTTTTATAGCTTGTTATATAATTATAGAATCCCTACAGTGCAGAAGGAGGCCTTTCGGCCCATCGAGTATGCATTGACCCTCTGAACAAGCACTCCACCCAAGCCTGCTCCCACTGTCCTATCCCAATAACCCCTTAACCTTTTAAAAAAAATTTAGAGTACCCAATTATTTTTTCCAATTAAGGGGCAATTTAGCGTGGCCAATCCACCTAACCTGCACATCTTTTGGGCTGTGGGGACGAAACCCACGCAGACACAGGGAGAATGTGCAAACTCCACACAGACAGTGACCCAGGGCCGGGATTCGAACCAGGATCCTCAGCGCCGTAGGCAGCAATGCTAACCACTGTGCCACCGTGCTGCCCCATAACCCCTTAACCTAACCTACACATCTTAGGGCAGCACAACGGCACAGTGGTTAGCACTGCTGCCTCACGGTGCCGAGGTCCCAGGTTCGATCCCTACTCCGGGTCACTGTCCGTGTGGAGTTTGCACATTCTCCCCGTGTCTGCGTGGGTCTCACCCCCACGACCCAAAGATGGGCAGGGTAGGTGGATTGGTCAGGCGAAATTGCCTCTTAATTTGAAAAAAGATGAATTGGGTACTCTAAATTTATATAAAAATAACCTAACCTATGCATCTTTTGGACACTAAAGGGAAATTGATCAAGGCCAATCCACCTAATCTGCACGTGTTTGGACTGTGGGAGGAAACCGGAGCAGCCGGAGGAAACACACGCAGACACTGGGAGACTCCACGCAGTTACCCAAGGCTGGAATTGAACTTGGGTCCCTGGCCCTGTGAGGCAACAGTGCTAACCACTGTGCCAACTTTATCAAATTAAACTGGATTTCATATTGATTCAGATTTAAGAAACGCCATGGTTTTACTTTCAGTTTTGAACACGTTAAGTTGTCTATTACTGATCAGCTAAGATATATAGCAGAACTTGCATAGTTAGGCCTGGACTTTTGCTCCTAAGGCAGGTGTGGTGAACTGGGATATCCCCCCCCCCCCCCCCCCCACTGCCACACACTGAAAGCAGCAAGAGAAGGTGGGGCAAAATTTGCATTTATGTATCTCTGCTCATAGCCGAGTCAAAGAATGCGCTCATGCCATGCTGCCGGTTTCCATGCCGACACTTCTGCCGCTGTCTCCTGGAATATGCTGGCCAGAGTTGACGGCCCTACCTGGGTTCTGGGTTCAAATCCAGCCCAGGCTGACAGAATGGAAGTCTTTTTATTCTGGTTTCTGCAAAGGCTTAATGTGAATGCTAATTAGCATCACATTTTTGAGAGGCCAAGATGTTTGGTGCGGGGAATAGAAAAGCATGTTGCAATGGGGCTCTTGAGGTCGAGGGCTGAAGCATATCTGATAGAAAAGTGGAGTGAAACCTGACTCTGCATCTCGATGTATTACTGAGCCTGTCCTGGGAATGCTCGACAGTGACACCCCTCTGAGTATTAAATAAAAATCTACTTTGTTGCCCTATAACATGCTTTTGTCAGTCACAGAGATACAGGATTAGAACATAATATCATCGAAAGTAATTGAGTTGGAGCCGAAGGTTTTACTGCTTTCTTATCTTTTGAATGGTCTGCTATTACAGGAAGTTTATTGGATTTCCTTAAAGGTGAGATGGGAAAATATTTGCGGCTTCCACAGCTGGTTGATATGGCTGCTCAGGTTAGTGCTAACTTATTACAAATAAAACAAAATGCATGATTTCTGAGAGTCCTATAGGTCCTCTTGTTTTTTTTAATGCATAATATTATCACTAGCACGATGCTCTATTGATAAGCATCTCCTAAAATAAACCACAGTGCTTTGGGATCAATCCACCCGTAATGACATCCACCCTGCACATCTGAAAACAGCTGGAGTGCATCTTGGCTCAGTCGCTCTCACTCAGTTTCTGTAACAAAGGAAAAAATACCAATCAACGTGGTTGTGGTTTTCCCTGGATTCAGACACCAATGTTTTTTAAAAACATTTGTATTTGTATTTTAAATTTAAACACAGTAATACTTTACGTTTGATATTTACAGCATGTGTGCTTCTTATATACATTTTGATATTGTCTGTCTTGGTACGTAACCCCCCCCCCCCCCCCCCCCCCCCCCCCCCCCTCCCCGGGTCCCTCCTTGGTATCCCCCTTTTTCGTTCAGGACGTACTGTCCCCTGCACCAATTCCCCCCCCCCCCCCCCCCCCATTCCCTTTATGTTTCCTGCTGCCTGCTTAGCGGGTTGGGGGGCCTTCCGCCCCCCTCCCCATCCCTGCCGTGCTTCTCCCTGTAGTTCCCCTCAGTTCCCTTCTCTCTTCCTCCCCCTCCCCCCAGAGTTGTGTGTTCCTGTCTGTCTTCTTCCATCTCTCACTTTTTCCCCTACTCGCTGTCGGCTTTGAACAGGTCTTAGAACAGACCGACAAATGGCCCTCACGCTTTGAGGAAGCCTTCTTCCGACCCTCGGATGGTGTGTTTGATCTTCTCTAAATTGAGAAATTCCACCAGGTCTGCCAGCCAGTCTGCAGCTGTGGGTGGTGCTGCTGATTGCCAGCTGAGCAGGATTCTCCGGCGTGCGATTAGGGAGGCGAAAGCTAGGGTGTCGGCCCTCTTACCCCTCTTCCCCATGTGTAGTTCAGACACCAATGCTGAGTAGAACACTTTGCTGTAAAGCTTGCTGCGGTCACCATTGTGTATCTGATTTTAAAAAATAAATAAATATAGAGTACCCAATAATTTTTTTCCAATTAAGGGCCGATTTAGCATGGCCAATCCACCTATTCTGCACGTCTTTGAGTTGTGGGGGTGAGACCCACGCAGACACGGGGAGAATGTGAAAACTCCACACGGATAGTGACCCGGGGCGGGATCAAACCCAGGTCCTCAGCGCCACGAGGCAGCAGTGCTAACCACTGTGCCACCGTGCCGCCCATACCAAATATTTCCAAAAGTAATTTGGTATCCTCTTCTGGAACTGGATTTCAGTCTTTCGAAAGAACAGGATCCAGAGTTGCCTCTTGGCATTAATTTAAAATAGCTTTTTCTTCGGTGTTTTCTGGAAACTAACTTTTTCTATCTTTTAAATTGGTGGCCTGTAATGAACTCCAATTGGCTTTATTGGTTGGCCAATTGGAGTATGAGCTCCCTCAATGATAGCTCATTGAGGGGGCCCATATAATCACCTGTGTAGGCTTTGTGAGCCAGTCTTAAGTTGACTGGACTGCTAGCAGCACTGTTTTGTAGCTGCTCCTGTAATATCGTTATTGTAACTAAATATTGGTGTGGTGACAGAACTCCTGCCTCCCGTGGATTACTGCATGGCCTATAGTTAGTGTTGAAACTTGTGAAGTAAGGCAGGCCCCGCAGCTTTTTTGGTCTGTATGATCCGTAGGATTTACCTACTAATGTTTTGGGAGATAATAAATTTCATGTTTTCTGAAATAAATGGACTTGAGCCACTTTGGGATTTCAAAGGGTAAAGCTACCCTCAGATTCACTAATGGGATTAATAAAATCAGCGAGATGCGAACGCGGAAGCAGAAGTGCCACATTTATCCAGTAAATACTGCTGTTCAAAGGGTGATGCGAGACGCATTTAGACACGGCAGAACCCAGCTTTGCTTATGGATTAATCAATTGCCCGTAAGTGCTAAATACTGTCATAAACTGTAGAGCTATAAAATGTTTATTCTCCAGTCCAATAGTTATGCTGAGATGCACCTGTACAAGGATCATAGCAATAATATACAAAATATTCCTCAGTAGAATATATTGTATAAACCAGGGGTGGGCAAACTTTTCCGTGCAAGGGCCGCATTCAGAAATTCACAATTCACAAAGGGCCGCATAGTATATTAAGTAAAATAATTACTTCACCCGGTTATGATTGTGGGCGCCTCATATAGAACATAGAACAGTACAGCACAGAACAGGCCCTTCGGCCCTCGACGTTGTGCCAAGCAATGATCACCCTACTCAAGTCAACGTATCCACCCTATACCAGTAAGTAACCCAACAGCCCCCCCACCCATTAACCTTTAAAAAAAAATTTAAAAAAAAAAAAAAAAAAAATTTTTTTTTAAAACAATTTTTTTTTTTTTTTTTTTTAATGACTTGGTGGGCCGCAGAAATACCTTTGGCGGGCCGCATGCGGCCCGCGGGCCGTAGTTTGCCCACCCCTGGTATAAACAGTGGAGCAATGGGTTAGTTCCTTTTTTTCACTGTGCACCCGAAGCTGGTGGTATTTTCTTTCACCAACACATCATTCTTCTACTTCTTCCATCTAAGCTGGAACTATTTTATACCTTTGCCAAAAGGTTTTGCTGCTTTCCAATACCTGACCAATGCTAAATATATCTAAGAATGGCTTCACTTCCTCCCCACACCTTAATCACTTGCCGGTTGCTCAGTTTTTCTTGTTACTGTTCATGGATGATTGTCTAAAGGAAAGTTATGCACAGCGATAATTGTTTAGAAAGCTTCACACCTTGAGCTGCATGTATTTATGAGCATATTATGAAATCTTGGTGCCTAAAATTTGGTAGCATTTCTTCTTTTGGCACATGGATGCACAGATTAATTTTGCGTCGGGCTTTCCACTTATTTCTCTGTGTCCCCAGTGAGGGAGGGACATTTGGTTTAGGTGCTTCAGGTTTTGGAGCACTGCAGCAGTTGCCACCTCCCTAGAACATAGGAGGCAACACCAGAAAGCAAACAGAAATTTGATTCCCCTCCATCTTCTACATGTCGAATTCCATCATGTTTTTCTCCTGACTTCGCAGATCGCAGCTGGCATGGCATATGTAGAAAGGATGAATTATGTTCACAGAGACCTACGAGCAGCCAACATTCTCGTGGGTGAAAGCCTTGTGTGTAAGGTTGCTGACTTTGGCTTGGCTCGATTGATTGAAGACAATGAATACACAGCTCGGCAAGGTTAGTGCCAGATCATGAAAATTGCGCAACTGAAATATCCTATCAGGATCAAATACTCAGAGTTTATAGGTTTGGATGATTATAGATATATGCAGTGTAACTAATATAGGACTTGACACTCCTGCTTTGAGACATTCATATTTCCTAATACTCAGTTAAGAACCTCCCAAATATTGACACTTGGATTTTATAGTAACACATGATGATGTTTAATTGATCTCATAGAATCCCGACAATGCAGAAGGAGACCATTTGGTCCATCGAGTGTGCATCGACCCTCTGAAAGATCACCCCTCCTAGGCCAATCTCCCATCTTATCCCCGTAACCGTGTAACTCCACCTAACCTTTTGGAGACTAAGGGGCAATTTTAGCATGGCCGATCCACCTAACCTGAACATCTTTTTGGACTGTGGGAGGAAACCGGATCACCCGAGGAGAATGTGCAAACTCCGCACAGTCATCCAAGGCCGGCTTCCAGTCCCCCCCAAAAATCGGCATCAATAAAACCAATGTGAATTTTCCATTGCTCAAATGTGCCTCTTTGACTGAAATTCCCAATTTATTGCTGATAGTCTGTTCCTTGGACAAGTCCAAATCCATTTTTTTGAGGCTGTAAAGTAATCTCGTGTGTGGGTTTAGAAATAGGAAACTTTCACTCATTCCACGAGTCCGGCCTGGATTCGAACTCTGACCCCAGGGGTTTAAACCAATCTTTTCCCATATTGCTTCCTTTCTCAAGGTTTTTCCCTCCCTTCTTTCCACTACAGTTCTTTTGACTGCACTGTGCTTAATCGGATCTGGTTGGTTAATATGCTAGATGGAAAAGCTGTATTTTTATTTCCATTTGCCGCAAGGCTGCAGGCACACTAAACCAGATAAAGTCACACATTGCTTCAAGCCACAATTTCGTCTTGTTCCAATGACCTGATCGTATCAAGATTTCACTGCGTAAAATGAAATGAATTATTTAAAAACCTTGTGGATTCTGCAACTGTATTTCATATAAGCTCATCTAATCTCTCAAAAGAACAGATTATAGTGATTGCTGAAAAAATCATATAGTATTGTATGAAACAACATTACAAATGCTGGTTTCTATTAAGGTGAATCAATAATTGCTACAAAATATGCATTGAGAGTCTGAACAGTATATTGTAGAATTTATTTCTTCCCCAGCTTTGCTGATGTTCTGTATATGCATTTTGATACTTGAATCTTCTGCCCTGAACCAAAAATCTTTACACCCCGCCAACAAATAAACAGGAAAAAAATACAGATCACAAAACGACCTCACCTTTTATATTTAAAAAAAGTAGCTGTATTCCTCTTTCTTGCTACATATCAGCAGTTATCCTTGTTGGCGCACCATAGGTAAAAGAATTGGGCCGGAATTTTCCAGCCATTGGGATTTTCTGTTCCTGCTGGTAATGTCACCCCCCCCCCCCCCCCCCCCCTCCCCCCCCAGCCCGCAGGTTTCAATGGGAAATCCCATTGACAAGCGGCAGGAGCAGAGAATTCCGCCACCAGCGAAAGGTGCGCCCCCCCAAGAAACACGCGGCTGGAGGAACGGAGGATCCAGCCCATATTGTGCTAATTGATTACCTTGTTTCGAGGGCCAGTTTACTGGCTCTTGATGGCAGCAGATTGGCTATCTCTGAGTTGGAAGATCATAGATTCAAACCCCAATCCAGTGCTTGAGCTTGAAAATTAACATATCACTCCAATGTCATAATGATGGGTGCCATCCGAGGCGTCATCCTTTGGGTTAGATGCAAAACCAACGCCTGTCTGTGTATTCTGCTATTTCATCTGGATGTTAAATATCACGTTGGGCAGCATGGTAGCACAGTGGTTAGCTTTGTTGCTTCACAGCGCCAGGATCCTCAGGTTCGATTCCCGGCTTGGGTCACCGTCTGGCCACGCCAAATTGCAACTGGCCACACCAAAAGAATTAAAATCAAATCATGTAGGAGTACGTCTGGCTAACGACAGGCATTGTTAGATGCCCTGCTGAAGCAAACAATGAACACGGCGTAACATGTCTCTCCTCATAAAACCTGTACCTTCTAACATTCAATGCATAACATCTTGGGAAATGTAGGGAAAAATAAGTGAAAGTGATTCCAAGGCTGTAACCTAATTTTAGTGTTCACATGACACAAAGAACTGTTATAGTTAATATTTGGAAGCAAGGTAGTACAGTAGTTAGCACTGTTGCTTCACAGCACCAGGGTCCCAGGTTCGATTCCCGCATTGGGACACTGTTTGTGTGGAGTCTGCACGTTCTCCCCGTGTCTGCGTGGGTTTCCTCCGGGTGCTCCGGTTTCCTCCCACAAGTCCTGAAAGACGTGCTATTAGGTGAATTGGACATTCTGAATTCTCCCTCTGTGTACCCAAACAGGCGCCAGAATGTGGCGGCTAGGGGATTTTCACAGTAACTTCATTGCGGTGTTAATGTAAGCCTACTTGTGACAATAATAAAGATTATCATTATTATTGAAAATACATGTGTGTTCTTAATCATTTTCTTTATTCATTTGGTTTTATTTGGTGCAGGTGCCAAATTCCCAATCAAGTGGACAGCCCCTGAAGCTGCATTGTATGGCCGTTTTACCATCAAGTCAGACGTGTGGTCATTTGGAATTCTAATGACTGAACTAGCTACAAAGGGGAGAGTGCCATATCCAGGTACATTTCAAATTCCAAAATTGCTGACTTCTTATTTTCCTGAAAGCCGCAAGTTGTGATACGCGTCTCCATCACTTGTAGCTGGCATGTTGGTGTTACCATGATTTGCCTGCAATACATGGAGGTTGATGAAACCAAAGGGTAGTACCCAAAATATCTGTAAAAACAAAGCACAAAATCCCACTTAGCTCCCCCCCCTCCTTCTAACTGGTAATAGTTGTAGCCAGAATTTCATCACTAATTTGAACAAGCTGATTGGAACCGCTTGCGACCCAACTTTGCTTCACATGAAATATTTAAATTTGGCAAGTGCATTCATCATTCATTCATCTGTCCAAAATAGTGGCCATGTTTTTTTTAAATTTAGCGTATCCATTTATTTTTTTCCAATTAAGGGGCAATTTAGCGTGGCCAATCCACCTAACCTGTACATCTTTGGGTTGTGGGGGTGAAACCCACGCAGGCATGGGGAGAACGTGCAAACTCCACACGGACAGTGACCCAGGGCCAGGATTCGAACCCGGGTCCTCAGCGCCGTAGGCAGCAATGCTAACCGCTGTGTCACCGTGCTGCCCAAGTTGCCATGTTTAATGCGTTCTAAACAGTGACTGAAATCATCCGGCCGTTCCTGCCAATGGGATCCTCGATTTTGCCGAAGGCAACCCCTTGCCCCTCGTATTTGAGTTGTGTTAGTTTCAGATTTTGCACTTGTTGAATAGTAACTGGCAAAACCATTACTCTGCAATATTCATTGAAACCTGGGTGGCACGTGAACACACTTGAATCAAAGAAAAGCTACTCGGAATCTTGTATATTTTGAGCTCTTTCACTCAGTGGTTTTCAATTACATTCCTTCTATTACTGATTGCTGTTAACACTGACGCACATTTTACGGCAATAAATCTGAAGAGGTAGCATTGTCATTGAAGGGAATGAACGTGTGAGTGACCCCCTCCTCCATGCTGTGCAGGCCAGAATGTTTCCCAACAGCAGTCCCCTCCACTCCGAGTCACACTTAAACTGAATAATCAGAGACCGGAATCTGACATCTCCCAACAACCTTTTCACACCAGCAATGCAACTACATTTTTAACGTGCAAATATTCTTGTGAATCAGGAATGTGTTTCACAAAAGATTCCCGAGGGAAGAGTGGGATGGGTGGTTTAATCTGGTTATACAGTTGGTAAAGTAAGTAAAGATTTACCGTGGGCAGCACGGTAGCACAGTGGTTAGCACAGTTACTTCACAGCTCCAGGATCCCAGGTTCGATTGCTGGCCTGGGTCACTGTCTGCGCGGAGTCTGCACATTCGTGTGATTGCATGGGTTTCCTCCGGTTTCCTCCCACAGTCCAAAGACGTGTAGGTTAGGTGGATTGGCCATGATAAATTGCCCTTAGTGTCCAAAAATGTTGGATGGGGTTACTGGGTTATGGGGCTACGGGGATAGGGTGAAGGCATGGGGTTAAGTGGGGCGCTCTTTCCAAGGGCCAGTGCTGACTCGATGGGCCAAATGGCCTCCTTCTGCATTGTAAATTCTATGATTCTATCAAGTTTTTCAAATGTGTACATTGTGGTCGGAATCTTTTTTTTTTTGCTGGTGGTGAGCTTGCCACAGGAAGGTCGTATAATTAGGCAGGGTGGTAGCACACTAGAACCATGCGGCCAGTTTTCAGCTCCAGGGAGGGGTGGGTTGTCTCGGTCAAAGGCATTCAAAGGTACCTAATTGTAGGGCGTGACATCTGGAAGTGGGGTGGACCTGCTGAGAGCTACACCCCTGCCCTGGTTACTGACCCTCCCTGCTCCCCTCTGCCTGGCCTCCCTGTCTTGTGAACCACCCTTCCCTACCACCCGCCAATTATGGCCTGGCTTGCTCTGCGATCCCAGACTCCAGTGCCCATCTTTGCTGCAGCAACAGGGCCTCCCAGTGGTGCTGTTGAGCACAAGTGTGCAGCTCTCTATAGGCCCATGGCACAGTTTGTGTGATGTTTGTATTATTTAAATTGGTTGTGGAAAGATTGGGTAACATTTCAACGTTAAAGGACCTTTTGGTGTAGCATTAGAGCACAAATGACGCACTCACTGCTCCTCTACACTCCATAATGACTTGGTGCTTTATGCATAGTTTTTGCCAGTGCGCAGGTTCCTCTGTATTACAATTTGAGCTCCCTGCTGACTGTTTCAGCCAATAAACTGTTGTCTTGTTACGTAGTTGACTGAAAATAATTCTTTAGTTGAAGTAGTTTAGTTTAATAATTGAAAGAATATAGTTATTGTTCAATCGCTGATGCAAACTGTTGCTTATTAGGCAGGGTTTTTATACTGCGGATTTGCATTTAGTCATTTCCAGCTTGTGATAAAAAATGAGGGGGTGGGGGGGCGATTTTCAGCACCCCCAGCACAGTGTGCTTTGTGGCAACGGAGACGGCCAGTGAAGATCCAATGAATTATTATTTTGTAAACCAGTCGCTCTTATTTGGATAAGCTCTGCATATTTTCAGTGTGCAGCTGAATTTGTGTACCTGGTTACATCGCTAACTATAAGTGGTCCCACGCCTTACTGCTCCAATCATTGGTTGGAATCTGAACTTCACTTCTTGCCCTTGTAGGTAGACTGAGCTGTGAAGCAGGTGATTCACATCAGTTTAGTGTGAACCTCTGATGGACATCTTTTTATTTTATGAATGAAACAAAACTAAGCACTTTGATGGGCTGGTTATTTTATTGTGTGCGCTGAACTGAATCTGGCGTGGCATTACATACAAACGAGCGTAAAACTCCACATCCTGTGACTGCTGAAGCCAATCTGGCACGACTGTTTGAAAACCAGCTGTCCCTACCTGCAAAATAGCTTAATAGTAACTATTAAGTTACTAACTTAATCAGTTTAGATAAATCATCATGATTCAAGGTGAATGCAGTCTGTATTGAAGGGCAGGGGAGTTGTAGTTTAGTGGTTCCCTGGAACTGCATGAATGAATTATAGAACAATACCCGAGTCTTGCTCAGGGCAAGCTTGCTGTTCTTCCCGCTTAAGACGGATTATTTCCCAAAAGCAGGTTGCTTGACTCTAGAACTCTTATTCTTGTTAATTTCCTTTGGTTGGCAGGAATGGTGAATCGGGAGGTGTTGGATCAGGTGGAACGTGGTTATCGAATGCCATGCCCGCCTGAATGTCCCGACTCTCTTCACGATCTCATGCTCCAGTGTTGGAAGAAGGAGCCAGAAGAGAGGCCGACTTTCGAATACTTACAGTCCTTCCTAGAAGATTACTTCACTTCCACGGAACCTCAGTATCAGCCTGGTGAAAACCTATAGGCCCCGCCGATACATGCAACACCAGAGACATTGTGGGGCTGCAGAATGCAGAAATTTGCTCAGCCTAGCTACACACAGCCCTTAAATCTGCTTAATAACTGGAATTCCTGTACACTGTGCACTAACTCATTCCTGCATTTGTTCCACAGATTGTTTGGATAATGTTGTTGATGAGGCACTCTAGGTATTTAAGTTGCATTTCACCCACCTTTTGATTGGCAGGATTCCGACTAAAGGGGCAATGAAGAGTTTCCTGGTGCGGGCAAAGCAAAGCCACACCAGCAACCGAGAAATTCTGCCTCCGTAATTATTCCCAACTGTATCCCGAGTTTATTAACGGTCCCTTCCGTACTTTAACAACAAAAGCAAGTCAAGTACAATGCAAGTCTTACTTTCCAGTAGTTTTTTAAAAAAAAATTAAGCTTGTAGTCTGAGGAAATATAATAGCTCTGCCTAGGATTTAAACAACCCCGAATTATATCTTGTGCATGTGGTGCTAGGTTAGTTCATCTACAAGTTAACAAAGAACGTATTTATCTACAATTTACTTAACTGGAAATTGCAACCGCGTTCAGATATTTTGCACATTTCCATTTCATTCATTTGTGGTACAATTTGCCATTGGTACCATGCAATATTATTTATATTTTAATCCATTTTATGCGAATCACGTCAAATTAATTCTGATCGGTGCGGTGGTAAAACCTGAACCATTTCAGTGTTTTCTGTTTACTCTGATGTGTATATAATGTTTTGTTTTGATGAGAGGAGCTGAAACACTGGTTAAGTTGCCATCTTTTATGACTTGATATAGCAATAATGTGAACAAGCAAGAGAAAAGTGTTGTGCTTCTTAAGGAAAACGTGGGTAGGTAGGTTACTTTGCTCCTGTTAATATTACTCCTGTTGGTTTATAGAAGGTGAATTTTGCAACCGTATAACGTGCATCACAGTTTCACCTCTACAGTCTTGCACTCAGCCCATTACATTGAGTTGTCCTCATGACCTCCCTCTGGTGGTCATCCAGAATATGAAACAAACTTCTGTTTCCTAGGCTGTTTCCTGTGCCATAACGTATACTTGATACATAACTGATGTCACTGTACAAGTGAGATATTTACAGAGTATTACAGGATAAGCAATCCAGCCTCCAATTATTATTTTGCTTATTTGAAAGCCAAATTTTGTAAAGTTTTGACCACTGGAACATCATTGGGTGAATATTCAAGTACGCATTTGTTTAAAATTCCTTTGTACCACATGTTACGTGGATGAATGGAGATATCAACCACTTTATCTTAAACCAGTTAGAAAAATAATTTTGTATTAATCAGCACTGATATTTACAGTGGAACTTTAAGGCTTTATATTTTAATATGTTAAACCTTTTCACAGGCTCTGTGCACACGATACAAGAATTGTACATCAGGATTTTGCGCCCCCCCCCCCCTCCTATTTCCTGCAGAATGTTCCAACACATGCTTCATTAAGTGATGAGGATTGGTTTCTGCTTGTGATTGTGAGCCTCTTAGATGAGCAATGATAACCTGCTTTTATGATTTCCCACTCAAAGCTGTTAACTGTGAGGTATGGGGAAATTAAAGGGCAGTAAGTCATCATTGGTTTTCCGTACAGAAAAAAATGCATTGGGCTGCATTATGAAAACAAGAATCTTTTATAATGCAACAGTGTAGAGATCTGTTTTAATTCTGTCTCTTTAAAAGATCACCTTCAATTTATTTGATTCTTGTTGCATCATGGCATTTGTATAAGCAACATCTCCACAGTTTTGTTACTATTGGATACTGTGATAATTTAGAAAAAAACATACAAGTTCCGAAAACCTCCCAATAAAAATACTCGAACAGTTTTACAGTCCTAACTACTTGATTCCCATTCACTTTGGTTGCATTAGTTCCTGAATTGCCCCCACCCTTAACTCCTGTTGAGAATGGTGTTGTAACTGTGCCTCTATCAGTGATTTTTACTATTGATAAGTTTGTAACCAGTATCCACACATTGCTTGCATTAACAGCTATCTTCATAAAAATGGAAGATATTTTCAGTAACTTTGTTTGGTTGGGAAGAGCAGACTTTGCCCGTAAGTCTTTAGGTGTGTGTAACATTCACCTCTTCAGTTGTGCAGTAGAGACTTGGCCTAAATGGAAAACTGAGAAAGGATTGATCCCGTTGAAAATGAAAATTCCAAACCTCTCATCTTGTCTTCATATTCACCCACTTCAGCTGAGCAATCTTGCCTGCCAACACATTGAAAGTGAACACTCGCTTACATGCTTCAATATGGGCTTAAGTCTGAACAGCATACAGCCACCTAAATGAATAATGCATTGCCAAGGCTTTTAGTTCACCTTCTGACTGTGAGCGAACATTTATCACTGCATGAGTTTACATTTTGGAAAAGTGGGCGAGAAACTGTAAAACCGAAAATGCTTGTTCATGTCTTCCTGTGAATTCTTGATGAGTGTGAATAATTATTTTGTGCAAAATGAATTTTTTGTTGAACAGCAACTAAGTGTATTTGGTGATGCCTCCTGTTGGGAATCACAGACCTTTTACTTGCCCTTCCTCCATTGTGAATACAAGATCTTGAGTATGTGTACAGAATAAAGTGTGGGAGGAGAAGAAATGATAAAGTTTGTTATGATTAGGGGGTGGAACATGCTTCCTACAAGATCGGGGGAGGATCTGTTGTGCAAATTAATATAAAGACACTGGAGTCGCGGAGTGGAATAGTTTCAATATGTCCTTTCTTTATAATATGCAGTATTAAAAGATTTTAGGGGGAAAATATACGGTTCACAATTTGAACTTTAGGCTGGGTAAACCAACAAAACAGCTCGTAAAATGATCATTTTAATAATTTCTTTCCTTTTGAATCTCTGGTTTTCTATTGCTGACAATATATACTGAATGCCATTTTGTTTTTCGTTTTTAAAAAAATGAATGAATTGCGTACGTTATGCTTTGGTTACTGTGATACTTTCGGCATGGTGTACACATTCCCACAGCCTAAGCAGAGAATATATTGATTTTCAGTTCTGGTTTCTTTTTAGTTATTATTTTTTTTACAAAAGAACGTGCAATCTTTGCATTTTTGAAAACGTTACTAAAACTCACCTTTGTATGTAGGTGCACACATTTCTGCTGTGTATAAATATTAAGTTCAGAATGGAGTCCTTTTTTTTTGTAATTTTGGGGACGGGATGGGGGGAGGGTGGGGAAAGACGTTCATTTTGCAAGTCCGTGTTCCTTTTATTGTGCAATTAAAGAAAAAATGATTAAACTTATTAACGATATTGCTACATTTTTCTACAGGTGAACGCAAGCGCAAATTGTTCCTGTGCTGGATTGTCGAGGTCATTTATTCCGCCCCCCCCCCCCCCAACCCCATCGAATTGCAGTTGTGAATGAAACGCTAATTTGATTGACGTGCTGCATGGTTGCTGTCGGATCAGCCATGATGTTGTTAAACGTGGAGCAGGTTCGAGGGGCCTATTTCCTTTGGTCTTAGCATCTGCTTTCGTTGTACTGCATTTGGCCTCAGTTTTACCCGAGGCCTGAAAAAGAAGCAATTTAAGCGATTGCGTGCAAAGAACAAACAATTGCACAAAATCTTTTGGTTGCTGCACGTTCCTGCCCCTGTCCCCTGCTAAGTTAACTGATCTGAACCAGAATGGCAGCTAGAATCTGACAATTGACTTCAGCGCTTTGATTTCGGGAGAAGAAAATGAAGGGAGGGTAACCAAGTTTGATGATTACCCAGCAATACACTCAAAAGTCTGAGTGTGTGACAACCGAATCAGGATGGGGTTTTTGTAGTCTGCTGGGCCTCAATAGTAAGATTTTTATGTGAATGATGATTATTTCCACGGGGTATTAGAATGTCCTCAATGTTTGTTCAATTCAATGCACTCACAGTGGGCGGAGTGGAGTGAATCAAAATTGATTATGACAACAACTGCTTGCATTTATATGGTTGACAAAATTCCCCGCTGCCGGAAGCGGGGTTTCCGATGTGACAGAGAATCGGGGAGGGGGTGGCAAATGGGATGCTCTGCCCCCTGCTGGCGGGGGGGGGATCGTGGTTTGCGCCCATGCACCAGCGGGAGGATGCAAATGGGTATTAATCAGTCAGTCGCCGTATCCCCCGAGCCCCCGCGATTCTCAGGGCCGGGAAGCACATGGGCGAGAATTATTACTGGTATTTCTGAATGTGGCTCTGACTGGGTGGACCTCGCGGTGGGTGGGTTGCCCCTTAAGCCCATCCGAGGACCACTCTTCAACCCCCCCCCCCACAATGCCAGACATGCCCACCTCACCCCCACCAGAGAAACCCCTGTCAGGAAGCCCCCCAGAAAAGAGACCCCTGACAGGAAGGCCCCCCCCCCAAGAGAGTAGACCCCTGCCAGAAAGCCCCCCCAGAAAGAAGAAACCTATCCAATTAGCCCCCCCCCCCCCCCCCCCCCCCCCGTCACGCTTGATTGATTTTGAAGTGCTCGGCTGGAAATTGATAGCACTTAACTTCATTTGAGGTGGTTGATGTTGGTAAATATTGTGGTGAGAGCACTTCAGAGTTATTGAACCATAAAAAAGATGAATAAAGCAAGTCTCACAGCTGTGTGTGTGAGTGGAAGCTGTCAATCAGAGCCCACTGTGGAAAATGAATGAAAGGTTGTAGCTCAAGGGTCTAAGGGGTTTGAATACAGGGCTTTCTCTTTCCAGGAATTGACACGTGGTATTTCCTCTGCCTGAGCTAGCAGATGTGTTGCCCAGGTGAGTGCTACAACAGTAATTATTTTGACTGCCTTTGTCTGGACTGACTCTAGCTTCCAGACAGGAGTCTTTTTTTTTCTGGACGGCTTCATTTAAAAAAAATGTATGTTATTCCAAACATATTAAAAAATTCAAAAACATAAATAAATCGGAGAACATTTTTCACAACTCACGGTTTGCAGTTTGTACAAGTTTTTCTCCCTTTTCAAATCCCCTGCGACGAACAATTCCTTTAAAATGGTCATGAACAGTCCCCACTGTGTCTCAAAGCCCTCCACTGAGCCCCTCAATGCAAACTTAATCTTCTCCAGCCGGAGGAAGTTGTACAGGTCCCCTAGCCAGGCCGTCACCCCAGGAAACGCTGTTGGCCTTCATTCCAGCAGAATCCTTCGCCGGGCAACTAGAGGTGTGAAAGCCACAATGTTAGCCTTCCTTCCCTTTATCAGTTTCAGCATTTCCAATACCCTAAAAATCGCCACCAGAGGGTCCGGCCCGGCCTCTACCCCCACAATCGTTGCTCGCATCCCGAACACCCCTTTCAGTATCTCTCCAACTTCTCGCAGACCCAGAACATTTGTGCGTGGTTCACTGGTGCTCTCCCACATTTCTCACACTCATCTGCCACTCCCTGGAAGAACCCACTCATCCTCGGCCAAGTCATGTGCATCCTATGTATCACCTTGAACTGTATCAAACTCATCCTCACACACGAAGAGGTTGAATTCACCCTACGCAGTGCCTCACTCCATACTCCCCAGCCTATCTATCCCCCCAACTTATCCTTCCATTTATCCTTGATCCTCACCACCCGCTCTCCCCCCAGCCATCCGTACATAGACCCAATCCTACCTTCCCCTTCCACATCCGGGAGCAGCCACCACTGCAATAAGGTATACTTCAGCAGCTTGGGAAACCCTATCCATAACATCAGCACACAGTCCCTCACTTGCTTCCCTTCGAACGCTCCACCCTTTCCTGCAGCTCTGGTTTAAGGGCTGGTTTAGCTCACTGGGCTAAATTGCTGGCTTTTAAAAGCAAGATCAGCAGCATGGTTCGATTCCCGTACCAGCCTCCCCGGACAGACGCCGGAATGTGGCGACTAGGGGCTTTTCACAGTAACTTCATTGAAGCCTACTTGTGAAAATAAGCGGTTTTCATTTCATTTCATTTTCATTTCTTCCAGACTTGCAAAACTCTCCTCCAGATATAAATCCCTTGCCCTCACCAACTCCACATCCTACATGTGCCATCCGTCTCCCCCGGCTTAAACCCATGGTTCTCACACAGTAGTGTGTTTTTAAAAAAATAATTTTAATTGGAATTTTTTACAAAAAATATAACAACAAACAATGAAATGCAACAAAATAACCCCATAATAACTGTAACACCCCCAAGACTGTATCAACACATGTATCACATCCCACCCCCCCAAACCCAGTGAACAACAAGAGAACTTAAAAATAAATTAAAATTAAATAAACAAACAGTCATCTTCCCCCCCGGGTTGCTGCTCCTGCTGTCCCTGTACCCTATCGTTGAGCCAGAAAGTCGAGGAAAGGATGCCACTGCCTAAAGAACCCTTGTACCGATCCTCTCAGGGCGAATTTGACCTTCTCTAGCTTAATAAAACCCGCCATGTCATTGATCCAGGTCTCCACGCTTGGGGGCCTCACATCCTTCCATTGTAGCAAGATCCTCCGCCGGGCTACTAGGGATGCAAAGGCCAGCACACCGGCCTCTTTCGCCTCCTGCACTCCCGGCTCCACCCCAACCCAAAAATCGCGAGTCCCCAGCCTGGCTTGACCCTGGATCCTGCCACCCTTGACACCGTCCTCGCCACCCCCTTCCAGAACTCCTCCAGTGCCGGGCATGCCCAGAACATATGGGCATGGTTCGCTGGACTCCCCGAACACTTAACACACCTGTCTTCGCCCCCAAAGAACCTACTCATCCTAGACCCGGGCATGTGGGCCCGGTGCAGCACCTTGAATTTGATGAGGCTAAGCCGCGCACATGAGGAGGAAGAGTTAACCCTCTCCAGGACATCAGCCCATGTCCCGTCTTCGATCTGTTCTCCCAGTTCCCCCTCCCACTTAGCTTTCAGCTCCTCTACTGACGCCTCCTCCACCTGCATTACCTTGTAGATATCAGATATCTTCCACTCTCCGACCCAGACCCCCGCAAGCACCCTATCGCTCACTCCCCTCGCGGGAAGCGAAGGGAATCCCTCCACCTGCCGCCAAGCAAACTCCTTTACCTGCAGATACCTGAACATGTTCCCCGGGGGAGCCCAAATTTCTCCTCCAACTACCCCAGGCTCGCAAACCTCCCATCAATGAATAGGTCCCTCAGCTGTCTGCTGCCCGCTCTGTGCCAACCCTGGAACCCCCATCAGTGTTCCCCGGGACGAACCTATGGTTCCCCCTTAACGGAGCCTCCATCGAGCCCCCCACTTCTCCCCTATGTCGCCTCCACTGCCCCCAAATCTTGAGGGTAGCCACCACCACCGGACTCGTGGTATACCTCGTAGGAGGGAGCGGCCACGGCGTCGTTACTACGGCCCCCAGGCTTGAATCTCCACAGGACGCCATCTCCATCCGTTTCCATGCTGCCCCCTCCCCCTCCATCACCCACTTGCGCACCATCAACACATTGGCCGCCCAATAATACCCCGAGAGATTGGGTAACGCCAGCCCACCCCTCCCCCCCATCTCTACCCCGCTCCAAGAAGACCCTCTTCACCCTCGGGGTCCCATGCGCCCAAACAAAGCTCATGATGCTGCTAGTCACTATGTCCCACCTTTTAAATTCCTCCTCCATCTGCTCCACCAGCCTGGTAAAATTAAGCTGATGGAGAGTCCCCCCAACTCCTGGCCACCTGCACCCCCAGGTATCTGAAACTCTTCACTGCCCTCTTAAACGGGAGCCTCCCAATTCCCTCCTCCTGATCACCCGGGTGCACTACAAATACCTCACTCTTGCCTAAATTTAACTTATAGCCCGAGAAGCGCCCAAACTCCGCTAACAGCTCCATCACCCCCGGCATTCCCCCTTCTGGGTCCGCCACATACAACAGCAGGTCGTCCGCATACAGCGATACACGATGTTCCTCCCCACCCCGCACCAGACCCCGCCATCTCCCTGACTCCCTCAATGCCATAGCCAGAGGTTCAAGCGCCAATGCAAAGAGCAAGGGGGACAGGGGGCACCCCTGCCTGGTCCCACGGTAGAGCCTAAAGTACTCCGATCTCCTTCCATTGGTAACTACACTCGCCATCGGAGCCGGGTAGAGCAACCTCACCCATTTGATGAACCCCTCCCCGAATCCGAACCGCTCCAGCACCTCCCACAGGTACCCCCACTCAAATCTATCAAACGCTTTCTCTGCATCCAGCACCACCATTATCTCCGCCTCCCCCTCCACCGCCGGCATCATAATAACATTTAGCAATCTCCGCACATTCGTGTTGAGCTGCCGTCCCTTGACAAATCCTGTCTGATCCTCGTGTATCACCCCTGGCACACAGTCCTCTACCCTGGTGGCCAGGATCTTCGCCAGCAACTCAGCGTCAACATTGAGGAGCGAGATAGGCCTGTATGATCCACACTGCAAGGGGTCCTTATCCCGCTTCAGGATCAGAGAGATCAGCGCCCGCGACATCGTCGGGGGCAAAGCCCCCCCTTCCCATGCCTCATTGAAGGCTCGCACCAACAGGGGGCCCACCAGATCCGCATACTTTTTATAAAATTCCACCGGGAACCCATTCGGCCCCAGTGCCTTACCTGACTGCATTTGTCCAATCCTCCTGACTAGCTCCTCCAACTCTATCGGTGCCCCCAGACCCTCTACCAGCTCCTCTTGAACCCTTGGGAAACATAGCCTGTTCATGAAGCTCTCCATCCCCCATCTCCCCATCGGAGGTTCCGACCGGTACAGTTCCTCGTAGAAGTCCCTAAAGACCCCATTTACTTCTGTCCCCTTCTGCACTACATTCCCACCCTTATCCGTTACTCCACCAATTTCCCTAGCTGCATCTCGCCTACGGAGCTGATGCGCCAACATCCTGCTCGCCTTCTCCCCGTACTCATATACCGCGCCCTGCGCCCTCCTCCACTGGGTCTCCACCTTTCTAGTGGTCAACAAGTCGAACTTGGCCTGCAAACTACGCCGTTCCTCCAGCAACCCCTCCTCCAGTGCCTCCGCGTACCTCCTATCCACATCCAGGAGCTCCCCCACCAGTCTCTCCCTCTCCTTTCTCTCCCTCCTTTCCCTATGGGCCCAGATGGAGATCAGCTCCCCCCGGATCACTGCTTTCAGAGCCTCCCAGACCACCCCCACCTCCCCCGTGTCGTTGGTATCAAGATACCCCTCAATACTTCCCCGGACCCTCCTACACACCTCCTCATCAGCCAGCATCCCCAGATCCAGGCGCCATAGCGGGGCTCGTCCCGCGCTCCCCCATCTCCAGATCAACCCAGTGCGGAGCATGGTCTGAAATTGCTCTGGCCGAATACTCAGCATCCTGCACCTTCGGGATCAATCCCCTGCTCAGGACGAAAAAATCTATTCGGGAATAAACCCTATGGACATGGGAGAAAAAGGAATACTCCCGCGCCCTCGGCCTCCCAAACCTCCAGGGATCCACCCCTCCCATCTGGTCCATAAACCCCCTCAGCACTTTGGCCGCCGCCGGTCTCCTACCCGTCCTTGAACTGGACCGGTCCAGTGTGGGATCCAACACTGTGTTAAAGTCTCCCCCCATGATCAGGCCCCCTGCCTCCAGGTCCGGAATGCGGCCCAACAAGCGCCTCATGAAGCCGGCATCATCCCAATTCGGGGCATACACATTAACCAGCACCACCTTCTCTCCCTGCAGCCTACCCTTCACCATAATATATCTGCCCTCCTTGTCCGACACCACCTCAGCCGCCTCGAACGCCACCCTCTTCCCCACCAGAATCGCCACCCCCTGGTTCTTCGCGTCCAATCCTGAGTGAAAAACCTGCCCCACCCACCCCTTCCTCAGACGAACCTGGTCCGCCACCTTCAAGTGGGTCTCCTGGAGCATAGCCACGTCCGTCTTCAGCCCCTTCAGATGAGAAAATACCCTAGTTCTCTTAACCGGCCCATTCAGCCCCCTCACGTTCCAGGTGATCAGCCGGATCAGAGGGCAACCTGCCCCTCTCCCCTGCCGGCTAGCCATAGCTTATCGACTGTTCGCATCAGGGCAGCGCGCCCCGCCTGACCCGTTCCCCATGGCAATAGCGCCTCTCCCCTACCCCCCCCCGGCCCACACCAGCTCCTTCTTGGCCATTCCAGCAGCAACCCGGTATCCCCCCCCCCCCCCCCACGCCACCCCCCCCCCCCCCCCCCCCCCAGGCTAGGACCCCTCCTAGCCGCGACGCACCCTCCATGGTACTTCCGTGAGTCAGCTGACTTCTGCTGACCCCGGCAGCTCCCGCCAAAACCCATCCCCTCCCGACATGGGGTCATCCCCCTCTTGCCACACCTCCTTGGCACCGCTTCAGCACGGGAAAGAAAACCAGTAGAGGCCACGCCCCCACCACCAGCTCCACCCCCCCATACCCCACAGCGCGGGAAACCAGAGGAAAGACCGCGCTTTCATACTGCCACACCCCACCCTTCTGACGCAGCTCCCCAAATTCCAGCTCCACCCCATCCCCCAGCCCCGTACAGAAGAGAACATATAAAACACAAACCCCCAACATTCCCCACATAACCCACAACCATACCCAACAGACAGACCCACCCGGAAACAGAGCAAATCCTGAGCAAGAAAAACCAGGATAAAAAACCCATGTCAAAATTGCAAAACAGCAACAGCGAAAACAGCTCCTCCAAGCGGTCTTGCCACTTTTTGTGAAGTGTCTCGCGCAACTCTACTTTCCCCACGAGGACCACGGCAACTCCTGAATGGACACCTCCTGGGCCGCCTGGGTCTCAAGCAGTCTGTTGGTAGTCGCATTCAGGGAGTCCAGCAACTCAGCCTTCAGCTCCGCAAAACAGCGCAGAAGAGAATCTTGCTGCTCCTGCTCCCACTTCCACCAGTCCTCGGGTGTTCCACCGGCCGCCATTTTGTCCTTCTTCCCCCGCTTTTCTTGGGGAGCTGCTGCAGCCTTTTCCCTTGCCTCACTCCGGGTGAGCACCATAAATTGCGGGGAATGCTCCTCCAGACACCTTCCCCCACCGGGATTTGTCGAGACAGCGCCGTTTGGGACCCTCAAATTGGCCCAAAAGTCCTTAAGTAGCGGGAGCTGCCAAACGTGCGGCTTAGCTCCGCATAGCCACAACCGGAAGTGCTCACACAGCAGTGTTAGCACAAACATTCCCTCTATCCTTAAATGTCTCCTCAACTGGTTCCACATCTTTATTGGGCCTATACCACCGGGCTCTCCGTGTACCGCCTCGGTGCCAGCGGTAGCATCACCGACACCATGGCTGTCAGGCTGGACCCCCTACTGTACCCCTCCAGCATCCTAACCCATTCTAACCCTTCTCCTACGCACCACCGCCTCACTTTCTCCACATTCGCTTCCCAATAATAGGGCAGTAGATTCGGGAACGCCAACCACCCCCTTTATTTTTTTATACATTTAGAGTACCCAATTATTTTTTTTTACAATTCAGGGCCAATTTAGTGTGGCCAATCCACCTAACCTGCACATCTATGGGTTGTGGGGGAAATATGGGGACATGGGAAGAATGTGACCCAGGACCAGGATTCGAACCCAGGTCCTCTGCGCCGCAGTCCCAGTGCTAACCACTGTGCCACATGCCGCCCCAACCCCACTTTCTGCCTCTGTAGCAGGGCCCTCTTCACCCTATGTACCTTCCCCGCCCATATAAACTCTGAAATCGCGGCAACCAGTTTCCGGGAAAATGACTTTCAGATGAAGATCAGGAGGGTCTGGAATACAAATAGGAACCTTGGCAGGATGTTTAATTTTACCACCTGGACCCTCCCAGCCAGTGTCAGGTGTAACATATCCCATCTCCTAAACTCCTCCTTTATCTCCTCCACCAACTTTGTTAGGTTCCATTTGTACATCGTCACCCACTACTTCCTCACCTGAACCCCCAAATACCTAAACCTGTCCCGGACAACCCTAAATGGCAACACCCTGAGGTTTGCTCCCCGACCCACCGCATTCGTCTGAAACACCTCACTCTTTCCCACATTCAACTTATAGCCCGAAAAGGCCCCGAACCTCTCTAGTAAGCCCATAATTCTCCTCATACTCTCCGGCGGGTCTGATACGAACAGCAGCAGGTCATCTGCGTACAGCAACACCCGGTGTTCCCTCCTCCCCCTCACAATCACCTGCCACTCTGCTGACCCCTAAGGACTGGATTGGATTGGATTGGATTTGTTTATTGTCACGTGTACCGAGGTACAGTGAAAAGTATTTTTCTGCAAGCAGCTCAACAGATCATTCAGTACATGGGAAGAAAAGGGAATTAAACCAAATTCAAGAAAATACATAATAGGGCAACACAATGTAACTACATAAGCATTGGCATCGGTTGAAGCATACAGGGTGTACTGTTAATGAGGTCAGCCAATAAGAGGGTAATTTAGGAGTCTGGTGACAGTGGGGAAGAAGCTGTTTTTGAGTCTGTTCGTGCGTGTTCTCAGACTTCTGTATACCCTGCCCGATGGAAGAAGTTGGAAAAGTGAGTAAGCCGGGTGGGAGGGATCCTTGATTATGCTGCCCGCTTTCCCCCGGCAGCGGGAGGTGTAGATGGAATCCATGGATGGGAGGCAGGTTTGTGTGATGGACTGGGTGGTATTCACGACTCTCTGAAGTTCCTTGCGGCCCTGGGCCGAGCAGTTCCCATACCAGGCTGTGATGCAGCCCGATAGGATGCTATCTATAGTGCATCTGTAAAAGTTGGTAAGGGTTAATGTGGACATGCCGAATTTCCTTAGTTTCCTGAGGATGTATAGGTGCTGTTGTGCTTTCTTGGAGATAGCGTCGACGTGAGTGGACCAGGACAGATTTTTGGTGATGTGCACCCCTAGGAATTTGAAACTGCTAACCATCTCCACCTCGGCCCCGTTGATGCTGACAGGGGTGTGTACAGTACTTTGCTTCCTGAAGTCGATGACCAGCTCTTTAGTTTTGCTGGTATTGAGGGAGAGATTGTTGTCATTACACCACTCCACTAGGTTCTCTATCTCCCTGCTGTATTCTGACTCGTCGTTATTCGAGATCCGGCCCACTATGGTCGTATCGTCAGCAAACTTGTAGATGGAGTTGGAACCAAGTTTTGCCACGCAGTCGTGTGTGTACAGGGAGTAGAGTAGGGGGCTAAGTACGCAGCCTTGTATTGAGGACTATTGTGGAGGAGGTGTTGTTGTTCATTCTTACTGATTGTGGTCTGTTGGTCAGAAAATCGAGGATCCAGTTGCAGAGTGGAGAGCCAAGTCCTAGGTTTTGGAGCTTTGATATGAGCTTGGCTGGGATTATGGTGTTGAAGGCAGAGCTGTAGTCAATAAATAGGAGTCTGATGTAGGAGTCCTTGTTTTCGAGATGCTCTAGGGATGAGTGGAGGGCCAGGGAAATGGCGTCTGATGTGGACCGGTTGCGACGGTATGCGAATTGAAGTGGGTCAAGGCGTTCCGGAAGTATGGAGGTGATGCGCTTCATGATCAGCCTCTCGAAGCACTTCATTACAACTGACGTCAGGTTCTTTTTTGGTACCGGTATGATGGTGGTCTTCTTGAAGCAGGTGGGGACCTCAGAGTGGAGTAGGGATAGGTTAAAGATGTCTGTGAATACCTCTGCCAGCTGGTCTGCGCAGGCTCGGAGTGCACGACCAGGGATCCCGTCCGGGCCCGTCGCCTTCCGTGGGTTCACTTTCAGGAAGGCCGACCTGACTTCGGAAGCTGTTATGGTGGGTATGGGTGAATTATGGGCTGCTGGGGCACTTGACAGCGGATTGTTGGTTACCTGCTCAAACCGAGCATAGAATGCATTAAGTTCATCGGGGAGGGGTGCGCTGCTGCCAGAGATACTGCTCGGCTTCGCTTTGTAGCCCGTTATGTTGTTTAGTCCTTGCCACAACCACCGAGAGTCTGTCTGTGACCCTAGCTGTTTGATATTCTCTCTTGGCATCTCGGATGGCTTTGCGGAGGACCATCGTCAAGGGTTGTATCATCAGCATGAACAGCAGCGGCGACAGCGAACACCCCTGCCTTGTTCCCCTGTGCAAACCCGTAACTCCACAAGCTCATCTTCTTTGTTCGTACACTCGCCACCGGGATCCCGTACAGCAGACGTACCCAAACCACAAACTTCCGCTTGAATCCAAACCTTCCCAGAACCTTGAACAGGTACAGCCACTCCACCCAGTCGAAAGCCTTCTCTGCGTCCACAGAGACCACTATCTCTGGTACCTATCCCTTTAATGGGGTCATGATCAGATTTAGTAACTGCCTAATGTTACTGGAAAGTTGCCTACTCTTCACGAAACCCGTTTGGTCCTGTGCAACCACCACTGAAATGCATTCTTTCATCCTCCCCGCCACTAACTTAGCCAACACTTTGATATCCATGTTCAACAGTGATATAGGCCTACATGACCCACATTCTAGCAGGCCCTTCCCTTTTTTTGGGATTAGCGTGATCATCGCTTCTTGCGTCAGTGTTTCCAGAAGCTCCCGTTTCTCCAGCGCCACGTTAAACGCCCTCAATAAATGTGGTGCCAACTCCGTCACAAACTTCTTATAGAACTCTGCCGGGTAACCGTCAGGCCTTGCCCGACTTCATCCCTTTTATGCTTTCCATCACCTCTCTCAACCCTAAGGGCTCCTCCAGCACCTGCCTCGTCTGCTCATCCAGCCCATCCAGAAACTGCCCCATGTCCCCTTCCTCACCCCTGGATCAGCTCTATGCAATTTCTGATAACACTCACTCATTTTTCTTCCCCGGCTCCAACTCTATATCATATTGCTGCACTTGCCCTTGGTAGCTGCCCAACAACCTTTCCCATCGTCAGCCTGTCGAACTGCCCCATACCTGCTTTCTCCTCGATAATCCCGCCTTGGTGTGGGCCCTCAATTATTCCCTGTCCACCTCGACTATCTCATCCAATAACCGTCCACGCTCCTTCCTCCTTTTCCTAACTCTGTGCACCTTGAACAAAATAATCTCCCCCGCACCACCACCTTCAATCCCTCCAGAATGTGGCCGCCGATACCTCCCCATTCTGGTTCAGCTTCACATAGTCCTTAATCACTGACCACACCTTGTCACAGAACCCCTCATTCGCAAAGAGCCCCCGGTCTAACTTCCATCCGGCCTCTGCTCCTGCCTCGAGCTAAGTCTAACCTCCAGCCAATGCAGTGCAAGGTCTGAGAATACGATTCCTGCGTACTCCGCCACCACCAACACCTCTCGGCTCACTACAATTTCTGGAATGTACCCCGTACACGTGCGAGAAGAAGTACTCCCCCGCCTCCAGCCCCCCACCAACCGGGTTCCTAAACCTCCACGTACCCATCCCTTCCATAAACCCTCCCAGCTCCTTCGCCATCCTTGACCTTCCCATTGACCTGGGGCTCGGCCTGTCCATCCTCGGCTCCAGCACATAATTAAAATTCCCTCTCATAATCAACTGATGCGAGTCCATGTCTGGAATTGCTCCCAGCAGCACACTCACAAATCCCACATCGCCCCAATTCGGTGTGTATACATTCACCAGCACCTCCGGCGTCACCTCCAACACCCCGCTCATTATCACACATCTTCTCTGGATCCTGCAATTCCTTGACCCCTGCAAACCCCGTCCGTTTGCTCAGGGGGATGGGCCAACCCCCCATGACTTTAAACTGAACATCGAGTGAAATAACTGACCTGACCCTTCACCCGAAGATGCTTCTCCTGCAGCATGACCACACCCGCCCTCAAGAGTGCAAAGCCCAGGGCAGCATGGTGGCACAGTGGTTAGAACTGCTGCCTCACGGCGTCGAGGCCCCAGGTTCGATCCCGGCTCTGGGTCACTGTCCATGTGGAGTTTGCACATTCTCCCTGTGTTTGCGTGGGTTTCACCCCCATAACCCAAAGATGTGCAGGGTAGGTGGATTGGCCACGCTAAATTGCCCCTTAATTGGAGAAATGAATTGGATACTCTAAATTTATTTAATAAGAGCGCAAAGACCCTCGGTCTCTTCAACGGCCCGTTCAGCCCCCCATAGTTCCATGTTACGAACCTTACTGGAGGCTTGTACCTCCATTCCCCTCTACTGTCCACCATCCTCCCCTTCCAATTCTGTCCCCGTTAAGTTCACCCAAAATTGGGCCCTTTTCCATCCATGCTCCTACGCCAACTGCCACTTCGCATCCCCCCCTGCCCCCCCTTGGCCAACCTGCAAACGGCTCCCCGTGGACCTCCCCTCCCCCATACAAACAAAGACACATCCAAAGGCACAGGTCAGCTCCTCCAAAAATAAACACGACCGTGGAGGGGGGTCGGGTTTCTTGCTTACAAGCTTCTTTTTTTTAAATAAAGTGCCCAATTATTTTTCTCCGATTAAGGGGCAATTTAGTGTGGCCAATCTACCTACCCTGCACATCTTTGGATTGTGGGGGCGAAACCCACGCAGACACGGGGAGAATGTGAAAACTCCACACGGATAGTGACCCTGGGCTGGGACTGAACCTGGGTCCTCAGCGTCGTAGGCAGCAGTGCTAACCACTGTGCCACCATGCTGGCCACCCATACAAACATATTATTCCTTAACAACAATCACTTTTTAAAAAAATTTAGAGTACCCAGTTATTTTTTGCCAAATAAAGGGTAATTTAGCGTGGCCAATCCACCTACTCTGCACATCTTTGGGTTGTGGGGGCGAAACCCACGAAAACACGGGAAGAATGTGCAAACTCCACAAGGACAGTGACCCAGAGCCGGGATCGAACCTGGGACCTCAGCGTCGTGAGGCTGCAGGGCTAACCCACTGTGCCACCATGCTGCTTCCTAACAACAATCACAGCAACAACAGCACCCAACCTGAGAAGCTCCCACCTTCCAGCCCCCATACTACCCGCATCTTCCAAACTCCATTGTTCTAACTCCACTGTCTCCCGTCAACATGCAGCTCTCCCCAGTTTGTGGCCTCCTCTGAAGTTTTGAAATCGTACTCCTGCCCTTCAATAGTCACCCACAGTTTCGCTGGGTACAGCACCCCAAACTTGATCTGCCTTTGTAAAGAGCTCCTTGGCCCTGTTTTTTTTAAAATTTAGAGTTCCCAATTCATTTTTTCCAATTAAGGGCCAATTCAGCGTGGCCAATCCACCTATCCTGCACATCTTTGGGTTGTGGGGGTGAGACCCATGCAGACACGGGGAGAATGTGCAAACTCCACACAGACAGTGACCCAGAGCCGGGATCGAACCTGGGAACTCGGTGCCGTGAGGCAACAGGGCTAACCCACTGTGCCACCGTGCTGCCCTTCCTTGGCCCTGTTGAACCCGACACCTTTTCGTCAGTGCCGTTCTAATGTCCTGGTAGATTCGGACCCTGTTCCCCTCCCATTCACAGTTCCACTTCTCCCTGGCCCACCGCAAGGTCTTCTCCTTCTCCACAGTCCTACGATCACTGCCCACCCCCGCTGTAGGCTTCTGCCTTCGGGACCTGTGTGCTCAATCTACCTCTGGGGCCTTGTCCAGCAACACCTCCGCCATCAGCCCCGCCAGAATCCTCGAGACGTATCTCCAGGCACTCATGCCTTCCATTCCTTCAGGCAGGCCGACGAAACGCAGATCCTGCCTTCTAGCCCTATTCTCCTGCTTCTCTACCTTTGCCCTTAACAACTTGCCCCACCTCTGCCTCAAAGCCACCACCTGATCTCTGTAATTGGACATCACTTTCTCCATCTCCTGGATCTGCGACTCCTGTACCTCCGAGCACTTCTCAACTCTCTCATTTGAGCTTTTCAAGGGTGCTACCGCTCCTTCGATTGCGTCCTGCATCAATCTTCCTGTATCTCCTTTTGCTGCCAACGGAACTCCTCTCTGATGAACAACATCAACTGATCCATCTGGGATTTTCCAGCATGCGACAACCCTTCCCCTCCGCCATCTTTCCAATTGTTGCAGGAGAACAGAATTTCACCCAGTGTTTTTTAATGGGAGGCCATTCGGCCTGTCTAGCTTACCGTTGCACAAACAATATGACTGCATTATTCACAACATTTACTTTGTTTCTTGCACAATTCTGGAGATTGTGTCTCCATTAATCCACCTCGTAAATCATTACAGATATTAAGCACCCTTTGACTGAAGAAGTGCCTCAGTTCTCAACTTGTTCTTTACCAATCTGTTTTCTCAGTCTACAGACTTGGCTTGACATTAAATAGTGATCGACATTAACCTTTTCTCACACACTTTGTATTTTGCATTCCTCAATAAGATGCCACCCTCCTTCATGGCTTCCCTCATCAATTCAGTCTCCTGAGACCAGGGGCGGGGTTCTCCCATGCCCGGCAGGGTGGGGGGGTCCCGGCGGGACGGAGTGGCGTGAACCACTCTGGCGTCAGCCCACCCCAAAGGTGCAGAATCCTCTGCACCTTCAGGGGCTAGGCCAGCACCGGAGTGGTTTGCGCCCCGCCGGGTGGCGTGGAAGGCCTTTGGCGCCACGCCAGCTGGGGCCAAAGGGACTCCGCCGGCTGCCGAGAGTCCGCGCTTGTGCGGGAGCGTCAGCGGCTGCTGACGTCATCCCCGTGCATGCGCGGGAGGGGGGGGGGGGGAGATCATGTACGCGTTGGCCATCGTGGAGGCTGGCACGGCCGACGCATAGGGAAAGAGTACCCCTACGGCACAGGCCCGCCCGCGGATCAGTGGCCCCGAACGCGGGGCAGGCCACCGTGGGGGCACCCCCTGGGGCCAGATTGGTCCTGGTCTCCACAAACAGGGACGAGACAGAACATACTCATGGGGGTCTCCCAGGGAATTGGAGGCCACCAGGTGTATGCCCTCTGGGCAGGGTAGCACCCTGGCACTGTTGGTGTTACCTTGGCACTGGCACCCTGGCACTGCGAGCTTGGCATCCCTGACAGTGCCATCTATAGGCCAGCCTGGCAGTGCCAAGCTGGCACTTTTCATAAGGCGGTGATCGGACCGGGGGATGCACTGTGTGGTTGTTGGGGGCGGGGGGGGGGTTTCGGGGTTTGCATTGGGAGATTGGGACCCCATTTAAAAAACACGCTCGCTGTGGGAATCTGTTCCCACTCGCTTAGATCGTGCCCCCCTATATCTGTTCATGTCAATGTAGAACATTCTAAAGTACTCACATTCAAAGGAAAGTCCTTTGGTGTTCAAGCCAACTCTTATCACATAACCGATTATCATTAACACAGATTAACTGATAAATCGTTGAATTGTTACAGTGCAGAAGGAACCTATGCAGCCATAATGGCTACACTGGCTCTCCAAGTAAGCATTTCACTCAATGTTAGTCTCCTGAGTTCTCCCCGTAACCCTGAACAATGTTTCTTTTCAAATAAATCGATTAAAATAATCAATCAAATTATTAATAACTATCCTATCCTATTGTGGTTCGTGGAGCCAAGCTGTGAGCAAATTAGTTGCCCTGTTTCCCTACAGAAACCAGTAACTAAATAAATAATTCATGGCCTGTGAGGTGTGATGTGTTGGGTGCTCTGGATCTGTGGAATACATACAGGCCACCAACACTTAAAATAGTACACTATTTTATTAAACTATAAACTGTTGAACATACTCTTGCTGTGGGTTAACACGATGTTAGATTAACTAAAGACCTGTGCCTGTCCTAACCAGTCTAATCACTCAGCACATGGTGAGGATCTGTGCTGTAAACTGTAATCTCTTGTGCTTCTGAAAGGCTACATCCCGAATGAGTGGGAAAACTGATGCCCTCTGTCTTTATAGTGAGTGTGCTCTAACCGGTGATTGGCTGCGGTGTTATGCATGTTGATTGGTCCTATTGTATGTCCATCAGTGTGTGTGTCTGCACCATGATATGCTGGTGTATATTATGACAAGGTGTTATGGAGCATCCTGTGAGTGTTGTATTAATCCCTTGCTCCTCCCCCCCAATGAGGAAAGAAAAGAGATAGTTTGTATTCAACAAAAGCACCGGAAGAGGAACCAAATCTGATTTCTTTATTTGTATTGAAGATTTTAAGGCCAATGTTTTGGCACCAATGTACAGTGGAAATCACTGCAACGATGGCCGAATGAGCTGATTTTGATTCTTCCTTGACATACACACCAGTGGCACAGTGGCACTGCTGCCTCACAGCGCCAAGGACCCAGGTTTGATTCCGGCCTTGGGTGACTGTCTGTGAGGAGTTTGCACATTCTCCCTGTGTGTTCATGGGTTTCCTCCAGGTGCTCCTGTTTCCTCCCACAGTCCAAAGGTGTGCAGGTCAGATGGATTGGCCATGATAAATTGCCCCGTAGTGTTCAAACATTAGATAGGGTCGTGGGGATAGGATGGGGGAGTAGGTCTAGGTCGAGCGCTCTTACTGAGGTGCAGACATGATGGGCTGAATGGCCTCCTTCTGCACTGTAGGGATTCTATGGCTCTATATGCAACATATAGGCAGCACGGTAGCATTGTGGCTAGCACAATCGCTTCACAGCTCCAGGGTCCCAGGTTCGATTCCGGCTTGGGTCACTGTCTGTGCGGAGTCTGCACATCCTCCCCATGTGTGCGTGGGTTTCCTCCGGGTGCTCCGGTTTCCTCCCACAGTCCAAAGATGTGCAGGTTAGGTGGATTGGCCATGATAAATTGCCCCTAGTGTCCAAAATTGCCCTTAGTGTTGGGTGGGGTTACTGGGTTATGGGGATAGGGTGGAGGTGTTAACCTTGGGTAGGGTGCTCTTTCCAGAAGCTGGTGCAGACTCGATGGGCCGAATGGCCTCCTTCTGCACTGTAAATTCTATGTAAATTCTATGTCTAACGTGACTTTGAATTGCATTTTTAAACCTATTTCGGGCATCTTCATATTACAAGGACCAGATTACTTTCCATAACACCCGCAAGAGGCCTATGTTTTTAAAAACCCGTAACTGTCTTACTATAGATGTCACAATGTAAATTGCCAAAATAATATATTTTGATAGAACTGTCGTTTCCTGCCAGTTTCTTTTGACCTAAAACCTGAATCTTTCCAGTCTGCAAAATTCTCACATTAACCTCTAATCGATCTCAGGGTTAACAGTAATTAAACTTGGTGGCCTGAAAGGGACAGGCCACCTTTAGGAATGACCTCCGTTTTGGCAGCAGAATAATTCATTGCTCATTGCATTGTTTTATGTATTGTCATCTTAAAACCAACATTTCCTCCAATTGACAGTGAGAAAATCAATGAGATTTAATTATGTTTTTTGAGTAATTTAAGACATTTTATTGCTAAATTCTTGCGTACGGATTTAATTCTGTTTGTAATTTTCACAAGTTGCAACCCTTGGCTAGTTGTTAGATTTCCTAAACTTCGGGGACAGCAGGATGGTGCAGTGGTGAGCACAGTTGCTTCACAGCTCCAGGGCCAGGGTCCCAGGTTCGATTCCCGGCTTGCGTCACTGTCTGTGTGGTCTGCACGTTCTCCCCGTGTCTGCGTGGGTTTCCTCCGGGTGCTCCGGTTTCCTCCCACAGCCCAAAGATGTGCAGGTTAGTGGATTGGCCATGCTAAATTGTCCTTAGTGTCAAAAAAGGTTTGGGGTTACGGGGATAGGGTGGAGGCGTGGGCTTGATAGGGTGCTCTTTCCAAGGGCCGGTGCAGACTCGATGGGCCGAATGGCCTCCTTCTGCACTGTAAATTCTATGATTCTATGCTGCCTCACTGCGTCGAGGACTCAGGTTCGATCCTAGCCCTGGGTCACTGTCCGTGCGAAGTTTGCACATTCTCCCCGTGTCTGCGTGGGTCTCACCCCCACTACCCAAAACGGTGTGCAGGGTAGATGAATTGGGCATGCTACATTGCCCATTAATTGGAAAAAAAAGAAAAGGGTAATTAAAAATAAAGATTTCCTAAACTTTGTTATTGCTCATGAGGTATGTTTTTGTGCACCTGATCCAGCTGAAGGGTGCGCAGTATCGCATCAGCTCTTTCCCAACACATTGTGAAAAGTTAAGTTACGAGCAATAACAAACTTAAAATTAAATTTGAAAGTTAGTGAACTTTAGATTTAAACAAAGACACAGATTATATTTTGCAAAAAGAAAAGACTTGCATTTATATGGCACTTCTTACAACCAGCATTCTGAAAAATCCCAGCGCACCCCACATTTTCGTTCCCATTTGGATTTAATTTTCTGAAATGACGGCTTAAAAATCTCTAAGAAATGCTTTAAGAATCAACAATGCAAAAGTTTTTTTAAAATCTGTTTAGATCAAGCAAGCTAAAACTAATAATTGATTTAAATAATATCTCTCATGTAATTATCCTTTCCCACAAAATGCTGGGTTTCCAACTGCAGTTGCTTCCCAGAGACTTCCCAGAGTTTTTCAACACTGATTTGACCTTTTTTTTTTGCATGGTTGACTTATTATGTTCTGAATATTTTTAGGAGAAATATTCTTTGGCTGAACCATATAGACTAGGAAGCTCCTGGACTCAATGCTCAGTCTGTCTAAGTTAGCTAACTTCTCGTGGGACTGGATTCTCCGTTCACGAGACAAAGTGTTGATGCTGGGGCAGGATTCATGGACTATCATGACAGCAAAACTGGCACCAAACCTAGAATGATTCAGTAACTGTGGAGGGACTAGCACTGACATACCTGGAACACAATTGATTCCAGTGATAAATGGTGCGGGATTCGCCGGGTCTGTGATTGACACTCGGGAGGCTGACAAGCTGCAGCCGCATATACAATCCCCACGAACACTCATTCCAGTGGCACTGGTTATGCCACTCGTACAACTGATGGGTCAGCTGGGACCAGAGGGCATCTGGGGAGGGGGGGGGGGGGGGGGGAGGCCTGGGGGGACACCTATATGACCCATGGCCCTAAGTTCACAGTGGGCAGTCAGCGGTGTGCATAGCTGCATGGCTGTCTTTCCAGCTGTGGAAATGGTGTTCCGTGCCCATCCACCCCGACCCCACTACCCACCTCCGAGCCACTTTCTGCTACTCCCCCCTGGCCCTGGCAGAAGCCCCCGCACCCCCGGCCAGCGGCACAACTGTCAGCAAACTATGGCGATGTTGGACACTTTCCATACCCCCTCTCTCTCCCTCAGCAGCCACGGCGCCGCTTTCATGGTTTTTAAAAGCACAATTGTACCGTGCCATCGGGAACACGGCCCATTGGAGGCGGAGAATCGCGGAGGCCTCGGATCAGGTCAGGCCCGCCAATGATATGCAAACGGTGTCTACAGTACGTGCGATCCAGACCGCTTTGACGCCACTGTCGTGATAACGGAGAATTGTGATTTGCCGTCAAATCGATGCCCGCCGCGATTTTGGTGTCGGAACCTATTCTCCGCCCAATTGCATTTCCCGATTTCGCCGTCAGCCATCGGAGAATCCTGCCCCTGAGGTTTTGCTAGAATTGCTACATTTGGCTTCAGTGACTTTCGATTGGGGGGAAGAAAACCATTCAATTATCATTCTCGATTGCAGAAAACATGACTGCATGGACGTTTGAAGAAGACAGGATCCAGCTCTGCTGAATGCTAACTTAATGAGTAGATTGTTACCTGCTGTCTGTGCTGACATGAAAATGGTCTTTTTGGTCAAGTACAATAGGTGCATGGTATCTTGGCACTGTGCCTGAGCAAGGGGTCAATGGCCTTAGGAGGGGGCAAAAATTGGCAGGGAAACAAAATCGCTAAAACAAATGGAGAACATATGTAATGTTTCCCAAGACAACGTGGAAATGGACTTTGCCCATTAACAGACAAATAAACAAAAGTGTTTTGTTTTCTCTGCTCACAAACAAGAAATATCCATGTTTCAACTTTGATTGGCATCTGTTCTATCCTGTGACTAACTGATGAAAATCCCTGCTCCTGCCAAACAAAACTGCAGTTCCAATGATGGTCATTGAGTTTTGTCCTTTAGGTTTTAACACACATCGTCAGCATAAAGCTGAACCTCATTAATGGTCTTAACTAATGATGTTGCCCATTTTGATTGGTCTATTTTGTGTTGGGACAAACAGACAGATGGTTGGGTGGCTGGTTCATGATCAGGGGGTGACCCCAACCGCGGCTTCCATTGCTAACTGAGGTTATTCATGAAGGCCCCACCTTCTCAATTTTGTTCCTCGCCTGAGGTGTGGTGACCCTCAGGTTAATCACCACCAGTTAGTTCTCACTCTCTGTCAAAAAGAGGGAGAGCAGCCTATGGCCCTCTGGGACTGTGGCAACTTTCACTTCAATACGTAGAAAACATATTTCATTATGTTTGGCTAATCAATGGACAGGGAATAGTTGCACATGTTTTCCCACATTAGTTCCTAATCTTAGCAGGATCATTGGGAAGGGATTAACTGGAGGCATTTGTTGGGAGCCAAGAGCCGTTTGACTTTACTGCCACCTTATTACCCCACGGAAACCTGGAAAACACTTCACATGTGGTAGTTACAACTAATTGTATTAAATCATCTCACTAACACTTTTTTTGTGGAGAATTCAGTTGAAGCTCATTATGAAAACAGTTAGGGAAATAAGAGGACTGCTAGAGAGTTTAATCTCTACCTTAAATTATGTTGGAATAGGAGGACAACAAATCATAGGTTAAATCTGGTTTAATGAATGTAGAGAACTGCTGTCCGGAAGAACTTGTAAAACAAATAATGATGAATTGGTCTGATGTTCTGATGGTTATTGGAAGCAAAAGCATTAAATTAAAAAAGGGGGGGATGTAATGATATGTATGTAGGCAAGTTAGTGAAGGATTAATTATTACATCTCTGTATAATTCAAACACCAAAGGGCACCACCATATCTCTATATAAATCAGAACTCAATAACCTGTTGAGGAATGTACACTTTATGAGACCAGGAAGCGATCAGCCATGATCTGATTGGCGGAGCAGGCTCGATGGGCTGAATTGCCTACTTCTGCTCCTGATTCCTATGTTCCTATAAATGAGCTCAGATTGGATCCCTCATCTGAATCTACCTTGTGACCATTATCAGTTATGGTGAAGATTCAACCAGGACTAGGTGTAAAGTTTGAAACAAGGTTTGAAATAGCAATGTATCACCCATTCTTTATTTTGAAGAATTCTAATTATAGTATGCAATGATCTCATCATATTAATGTTAATGAGTTTAAATTATTCACTCGCATTAGCCAGGGAAGGGCTGCACATCCAAGGCTCCGGCTCATCTGAAGACATTGGGCTGGATTCTCCGATTTGAAGACTAAGTGCTGACGGCGGCATGGGAACAGTGGCGTTTTATGAGTGAAAAATCGGTGCCGAAGTTGCACCGATCTTCCATCTGGTAGGGGGCTAGCAGGCACACAGTGTAAAGCCCCCAGCTTTACCTGCGGATACAGTCGGAGAATTGCTGGGTCCGCGGCCCTGCAGCATGGAGCCGGCTGCGGGCAGACCCAGCATGCCAAAAACTGTCCCCCTTTGACAAGGCTCACCACCCCCGGACCACCCCCTTGACCAGTGCCCCCAGCCCTGCCAAAGCCCCCCCTGCCCGTTGAACGGCTCCCACCCAACTGTGGCAGCGCTGGACTCAATCCGCAGCTGCCACACCGGGTTCACAAAAATAAAAAGGACAAGTGTTCCACACCGTCGGGAACCCGGCCCCTCGGGGGCGGAGCATCGGGTAGGGCCTCAGGTGGCGTTTTTCAGGGGACGGAGCATTGCAAAAGCGGCACTGCCCTTTATTTTGGCGCAAACGGTGATTCTCCGGCCGATCGCCGAATACAATTTCGCCATTGGCGACCGGAAAATCCTGCCCATTACTTTAGGTGCACAACACTCAAATTATGGGTGCGATCTAATGGCCCTGATGCGCCCGTAAAGTGGAGTGGCCGATAGATGCTGGAGGTTCCCTCTTCCAAGATCTACCTGGCTCGCCATGCATCGCAGGATCTGTTGTGTTTATGCTTCTTCACGTAGCATAAGCTGCTTCCTTGATGTATACTCTGACAAAGGAAGGTTCAGACTTGGAGATAGGTTTAACACATTTCTTGAACAGTTAACAAATCTCCTACTTGGGTTCAACTCTCCTGCTGATCTTGCTATAATAACTAGATCTAACTAACCAGTCTGCTCTAATCCATGCGGTGGCTGTGATGCTTCCTGATCTGTCCCTCTGTCTCTGAGTGTTGCCTATGGAAAGAGAAAGAGCATGTGTGTCCTGTCCTTTTATATGGGTAGTCTCCTTGTGGTAGTGTCACCTCTGGGTATCTCTTGACTGCCCATTGGTCGTGTCCTATCTTACTGACCTATTGATTGAATATCTGTGTGTCATGATGTCTCTGGTGCTCCCTCTAGTGTTTATTTAGTTCTAGTGTATTTACATTAACCCCTTGTGTTTTTACAGTGCCCTAGTATATCTACATTAACCCCTTGTGTATTTACAGTGATGCATGTCACCACATCCCCCTTTTATCGTGTTACATATTTTCTGTACAGTGTTAAAGAAAATTGAACAAAATAGGTAGATAAGTGATGACATGTACAAATCATGATGAGTGATGATTACACAATAAGTCCAAATCATATGTACGAGTCCAAAGTTCGTTAATTAATATAGTTGAGTAGCTTTCGTGTTTTGTTGGTAAGGTGGTGATGTTGATGGTGGCATGTCCTTGTGAACGCTGTTAATGTCCCTGAGCTTAAGGAACCAAGAAGTGGTCAAATCACTTCGTTGTCTGATTTGGACTCTTTTTTTTTTCTTTTGATGCTTGTGGTAGCGATGTATGTAATCTGTGTCGGCCTGCCATGGTATGCCATTGTACTAAGCTGAGCAGTAGCAGTGAACCGTATTTGCACAGTTGTACCATGTCGTACCAGTCGTAGTTCCAATGTTGTTGTTGTTGTTGTCGTGCTTGTTGTCGACCTTGTTGCCTCTAGTACGCTTCTTGATGTTGTCTTCGTTGTTGGATTTGTAGGTTTTGTTATTGTGTTTGTTGCGCTCAACGACCCACCCTCTGTGGATAATACGAGTCCTTCACACAGTTACTCGTGTCAGCGTCCTTTGTGGCATCTGCTGTTTCCTTGAGCGTGCCGTCACTGAGTCCGCAGCGCTCCCCATCTGGAATCATGTTCGGCTTACTTGAATCAGTTTTGGCTTGTTGATGCTCCCCATCTGGAGCCCTTTCTGGTTCACTTGAGTCAGCTGAGATTTCTTGATGCTCTCCGTCCGGAGTCATTTCAGGTTCACTTGAGTCAGCTGAGGTTTCATGATGCTCCCCGTCCGGAGTCAAAACGTTTAGAAATGCATGTGCTTGTGGAGAGGCTCAAGCGGATGAGGTGGGAATTAACGTGGTGTCAACAGAGTCACCAGCAGTCTCACTGTGATTGTCGAGTACCTCTGTACACACTAGCTGAGGTCTGTCACGTTGCACATGTGGTATGGGAAGTTGGGAAGTGGGATGCCATCGTCACTGGTTGCACATACAGTGGGTAGAGCCTCAGTGTCTTCTTGTCGGTTAATTGAGCTGGGTAGACTGTCAGAGTCTTCTTCTGGTGGCTCAAATAATCTGGCTCGATTGTCATAGTCACTTTATTGTTCACGTGAGCGTGGTAGACATGCATCGTCTGCTGCTGGTTGCTCATATGAGGTTGCTAGACCTTCATGGTCTTGTTCATGCAAGGACTGCGCTCTGGAGTCTTGCGTTGCTTCTATCGTGGAGTCTGTCCACGAGCTTGCCATGGAGGCTCGTGTCACTCTCTCTGTGGAGTCTTGCAGCGTTCCCTATGTGGAATCGTGCATTGGTCTCACTGTGGAGACTGTCATCACTTCTTGTGTGGAGACTGGGAGCCTTCGTGGTGCATGGACCACTCTCTGTGTGGCATGTACCGCTCTCTGTCTCTTGGCATGAGGCTGCAGCATAATCCTGCACTCACGAGTCGGGATGTCATATATGCTGGGCTGAAGATCCTCAAATCCAAAGAACTTGTCCATATCTGTGTTGAATTCTTCACTGTCCAACACATCGCGTTGCGGTTCGGATTTGGTACTGGGGTCGCCATCTCCAAAGTCTTCAAGGACCATATCATCACTTTTTGTGTCGGAGCTGTCATTGTGCTCGCGATGTTTAAAGAAGTAATCAACATCTGAGTCGTAGTCGTCAAGGACTAAATCATCTTAGGGATGTGTTAACTGCTTGTTGCAAGGTTCTGGAGCTTACTTTCAGCTACTGGTCGAAGTTCAGGCATTGTGCTGTCGTTCCAGGCGAAAGAATTGTATTTTGCGGCTCAAAATTTTTTTTTCTTATTTTCGGGCATTTCCCCTTTAAGTGGGCGTGGTACAAGGGCCTCTGATGTCATGACGCTAGTGACATAGAGCGTAGGAATCGATTGTGCATACGCAGATCGCTGTTGCTTTACTTGGTGTCTTTTTCGCAAATGCGCATGTGCGGCTCCTTTCCCAAGATGGCTGCCATTCAAAACTACCGTTTTCTGCATTTGCAGGCCTACCTTCACCTCGTGGTGCGTATTGGCACCTCTTTTGCCGTTCTCTCTTGTGTGTTCCTTGCAGTATTCTTGAAACTTGTCCAGGACTGCCTGGAAGTCGCTCTTTTCTTGCCCTTTGGAGTACTTGAATGTCTCAAAGATTTCTGCTGCTCTTGCATCCGCGATGGTGAGTAGCAGCTTTATTTTCTCCGCATCCACCACGCCATCTAGGTCGGACGCTACCAGGCAGATCTCAAATCTCTGCCTGAACACATGCCAGTTTGCACTGAGATTGCCGTGGTACCTGAGCCGCTGTGGAACCGGAATCTTGAACATCTTGCCTGGGTGCTGTTGCTGGTTGTCACAGATTTGTTGAGTTGAACTATAGGGATTCAACAGGTCACTCACTGGTATCATGTTGCGTTATGCTTCTTCAAGTAGCATAGGCTTCTTCCTTGATGTATACTCTGACAAAGGAAGATAGACTTGGAGATAGGTTTAACACATTTATTGAACAATTAACAATTCTCCTACTTGGGTTCAACTCTCCTGCTCATCTTACTATAGTAACACGATCTAACTAACCAGTCTGCTCTAATCCATGCGGTTGGTGTGATGCTTCCTGATCTGTCTCTGTGTCTCTGAGTGTCGCCTATGGAAAGAGAAAGAGCATGTGTGCCCTTTTATATGGATAGCCCCCTTGAGGTAGTGTCACCTCTGGGTATTTCTTGACTGCCCATTGGTCGTGTCCTATCTTACTGACCTACTGGTTGAATGTCTGTATGCCATGATGTCTCTGGTGCTCCCTCTAGTGTCTATTTAGTTCTAGTGCCTGATGAATGGGTCAGTCTGTCATTTAAAAAAAAATTTAGAGCACCCAATTATTTTTTTCCAATTAATGAGCAATTTAGCGTAGCCAATCCACCTAACCTGCACATCTTTGTGGGGTTGTGGGGGTGAAACCCACGCAGACATGGGAGAATGTGCAAACTCCACACGGACAGTGACCCAGGGCCGGGATTCGAACCTGGGTCCTCAGTGCCGTCGTCCCAGTGCTAACCATTGAGCCACTTGCCGCCCTCTCTGTAACTATTTTTGATGGTTGAATGGCCAGTCAGCTGTGGTGATCTGTCTTTTTGTTCCATTTTTGACCATAAAATACTGCCTGTCGGGCATTTTAAAGCCAAACTTCATCATTAACTATAACTGGACTTGGCAAATGTGCCAGAAGCAGATTGCACTTTGTTCTCCTGTTTGCTAGACCTTGTGAAAAATGTGTTGGGAGAATCCCCTTTGTTTCTCCCTCCTTTTTACAAGCCCTGGTCCTGCCTGGCCCCTGTAAATTTATCAATTACAACCAGCTCTCTGGTGATTTCCAAACGTTCTATTTTCATTTCAAGAGGAAAATTATTAGAGTTTTAAAAATTACATTTCAACAAAGTTAAGGGGAAAAATACAAAGAAAGATCAGCACTAGAAAGATAATGGGAAAATGCAAATTAAATTAATTATATTAAAATAGCATTTAATTTTCCCTTTATGAGCTATATTACAAATGCTGATTACCTCAAAGACCAATTTAGATGGGCAAGCAGAATGCACAGCAGAGTCTGAATTTTACTTCTGGCTGTGTCTTACATCAATTTAATTGATCACTGGTTAAGTTAGGCTGTCATGCACTTCATGTGACGTTTATGCCACAGGGTCATTCCAGCAGGTGACATTGGTGACATCTCTTGATTTGCTGCTCACCTTTGTATCAGGGAGGTCACCATAGCGCTCGATGACAGGAGGAACAGCTAGATTACTTTCACAATAGGCAGGCTGAATTAGGATTAGGTAGCTTGTTGCAAAAATGTCTCATTTCATGATTCATTGGTTGTAAGAATATAACATTTAATTTGGGGATTGAAGTTTTTAAAAGTACGGTTACGAAAGTCACTGGTGAGAAGCTAGTAAACAGATGTGAAGTAACTGCAATGCAAGATTGGCCTGGTTTTATTTAGTAAGTTCGGAGTTAGAAATGGAAGAACATTAAACAATGGACCGTGCCATTTTGAGTCTTGGTAGAGACAAGATGATGACTGTTGTTTTCATAGGGGGTTTAAATTATTCATGTGGGTTCTTGAATCAAAAGGTTGCTTTGAAGGTAAAGTTAGTTAATCAAAATCTCTATCTGGGACATCCCAGGTGTGCAACATTGCCATGGGGATAGATTGCAAGGGGGGATTTTACTTTTGGGTCCATGTGCTTTATCACGGGCACAGGGGACAGGACTTTTTGTTCCCCTCAGCGGCCTGCCTTGTGACGGTAGAGGTGGATCTTCCAGTCTTTCCAATGTCAATGGTGTTTCCCATTGTTTGCACCCTCTGCCGCCGGGGAACCTGTAGTGGGGAGTTGTCATTGAGGGAATGGCTGGAAAATCCAGCCCAGGCAGTTTATCTCTGCAACTGGAACAGCTTGAAAATGAGAGAGAGAAAGCTGCCAGCAGCGGGTACTTGGATGAGCTATCAGAAACACAGAGGGTATTTTGTGATTTTGGACGTACACAATAGGGAAGTGCTGAAAGAGAGTTGGAGGGCAGCCGAGCTGGCTGCTCGTAGAAGGAGTGGGACCACGGGAAATCTCAGACCTTGGAGAATAGCAGGAACGCTGAGGGGAATCAGTGTATTCCTGAAAACTGTGGCATACCTTAGCTTGATCCCAGGAGAAGTGAAAGGACCCTCAAAATCCTGAAAAGTATAGGGGATTCTGGAGCGGCACTGTAGCACAGTGGTTAGCACTGTTGCTTCACAGCGCCAGGATCCCAGGTTCGATTCCCGGCTTGGGTCATAGTCTGTGCGGAGTCTGCATGCTCTCCCCTTGTTTGCGTGGGTTTCCTTCGGGTGCTCCGGTTTCATCCCACAAGTCCCGAAAGACGTGCATGAGTTGGACATTCCAAATTCTCCCTCAGTGTACCCGAACAGGTGCCGGAATGTGGCGAGTCGGGGCTTTTCACAGTAACTTCATTGTAGTGTTAATGTAAGCCTACTCGTGACACTAATAAAGATTAAATTAAATGTTGAAATAAAAATAGAATGGGGAGTGACCCATTAGGATTTTGGGCTTAACACTATACTTCGTACACACTTATTCTTTAAGGTAGTAGCACTTGTTTTATTTAATTCTTGTGCAATAAATACTTTTAAACCTGAAATCTTGAGGCATGGCTCTTTCAGTTAATTTCTGGAGATTGCTTTTCTTTTTCAAGGTTGGAGGCCTCCCTCGAGATAATACGTTCTGGTCTGCATCGGCATTGCAGGATTCCCATGATTGGCCATGGCCGTAGAGTTCCCCACCACCAGCTGAGCATCATTCTGAATAGAAAGGGATTCCACTTCCTCGATGTCCAGTGTGTTTGCGTAGACACGAAGAGCCATCTTCCATCCTAGTATACGTCATGGTGGACTGCAAGCGGAAGTATATAGTCTTTAAACTATAGAGACAAGACCAGAGTTCATCCGCCGCATAAAGAGCAGAATAAACCAACCAGCATCTATCGCTGCAACTGGGGAATCGACAAAGTGAGATTCAAAGCTAAGGAACAGGAAAAGAGGTTGAAAAGGTACCCAGGTGCCAGAATAACCTCTGATTCAACAACGTTTACCTGCAAGTGACAGAGCCTCCACTCCTCCAATAATAGTAAGAACAAGGGCCGGGATTCTCCGCTACCCGGCGGGGCGGGGGGTCCTGGCGGGATGGAGTGGCGTGAACCACTCTGGCGTTGGGCCGCCCCGAAGGTGCGGAAGTCTCCGCACCTTTAGGGGCCAAGCCCTCACATTGAGGTGCTAGGCCCACGCCGGAGTGGTTCCTGCTCCGCCGGCTGGCGGGAACGGCCTATGGCACCACGCCAGCCGGGGCTGAAAGGACTTCGCTGGCCGGCATAAGTCCGCGCATGCGCCGGAGCATCAGCGGCTGCTGACGCATACCGGTGCAAGCGCAGGGGAGGGGGTCTGTTCCGCCTCTGCCATGGTGAAGAGAAGGGAGAAGCAGACTAGCCAAGTTTCCAGCTAACAGCCTCAAAGTCCTGGAGCCTGGGCAGTGCAGAAAACCTTCGTTAACGCAGTCTGAATATCTTCACTGGACCAGAACAAAAAATTTCCCAGACTGGATTATCATCTCTGTGTTGTGGGGTAATTACAAGCTGGTTTTTAACTGTACATTCATTTAATTTGGACGTTGTTTGAAGGAATGGGCAAGTGAAAAGTAGTTCAGGCATCGTAGATAGATTTTGGAACAAGGGGTACATTCACATAAACTGTGCGCGCATTTAGTACCGTATACCGTAATTGAGAGTAGATTAGTCCAGTTCATGTCTATTTGTCTTTTCTTTCACTGTAATAAATAGTTTTAAAATAATTGTTACAGGGTGACTGGGTTCTACTTGTCCCTTCACTCTGAAACAAAACTATGCACCCCCCCATGAACCAGTGTCCCAAGTTGGGATACATTCACAGATAACAGAAGCCTGCTTCCTGACTATTAGAAAAAAACACGCAATCAGAAACCTGCGTTGAAAAAGACTGCTGCTTTTACAACCCTCTAATAGGCATTCCTCAACTTTATGATGTTCCGGTTATGACAAACGTCACTTGCAATGTTTCAAAATATAAAAATAGAGGCCCTGTTTCAAATGTACAGCATTGGTTTTGTCTTTACTACACCACACCAGCTCAGTTTTTATATTATTATATATATGGTTCGTATATTTGGTACATTTTGAACAAGCCTGAGGAAGTTGAGAAATCTCCTTCTGAAACATCCCCCCCCCCCACACTCCCGGGCCTGAAAGTTGTTAAGGAGATGATTGCTATGGCCCATCAGCGGTGTGTTGCGTAGCCAAGCTAAAGGTTATAAACCGGAAAAACATTTTAATAAATGAGGCCACAATGTTCTGGTGCCTTGGCTGCTCTCCCATTGAAGGATTTTGCTCAGCCAGCTGTGGAGAACAGTCACTGTGGCCAGGCTGGCGGAGGTCTGAGTGCGTCAGGGTGGTCGCTGTGGCCCGCTGGCAGAGGCAATTCCATCAAAGCAAATACTCCACTGCAGCCCGTGAAAACAGGCTCCCTGTTGACCTAATTCATCAGTGAGTTTTGGGGCTCAGCTAAGCATTCATAACAAGGCCACCTGGAGCAATAGATGTCCAGCCATCGGTTTCCATTGATACAATGTCTGTTTACTGTATTTTGTTTACTTCTCCTTATGATTCAGCAAAATGGATTCCCAGTCGCTACCGTTTGGGAGGTGAAAACTGATGAGCTTGAATTGAGAACACCTCAGGTGGCTATAGGGGCACCTTTCGTATCTCTGGGCATTAAGGCACCGGTTGCAAACTTTTACATTTCCCTGATCTCTTGCTGTGGAAAGTTGTTGGAAATCCAGCCCGTTGGGAACTGAAATCAATGGGTGGGATTCGCCGTCGGCCAACGGCAGAATCGGAAGACAATTGGGCGGAGTATCAGTTCCAATGCCGAAATCGTGGCAGGCGCCGATTTCAAGCCAAATCGAGATTGTCCGTCGCCTCGACAAAGGCGTCAATGCGTTCCAGAGCACACGTACAGTAAACACCCGTGGCATATGATTAGCGGGCCTGACCCGGTACTCTGGAAAGCCTCCACGATTCTCCCCCTCCAATGGGCCAGGTTCCCAATGGTGAGGTTCACTTGTGCTTTGAAAAATCGTGAATCTGGCGTTGTGGCTGCTGAGGGAGAGAGAGTGGGTACGGAAAGTGTCCAACATCGCCATAATTTGCTGACAGTTGTGCCGCTGGCCGGGGGGGGGGGGGGGGGGGGGGGGGCCTCTGTCTGGGCCGGGGTGGTCAGGAGGTGGGCTGTGGGGTCGGGGTGGACAGGGGTCAGAAATGCATTGCCGCTGCCGGCAAGGCAGCCATGCAGAATCCCGCCGAATATCTTTATGAGACATCAAATTCCCACCATGATTGTTACTATGTAGCACTTTCCGTCTTCGCTTTTCGCGTCATTTTGCGCTGTTATTTATACCTTTATCCTACACTGGTGGAATACATTTTTAATGTGCTTTTTTTTTTGGTTTAGGGTAACATTCTAACTTCTGAATGAAACATGATGCAAACAGATGGTAGAATAAGAACTTCTGTTAATATAACAGAATGATGATTGGAGGAATTAGTGCTCGAGGCTGCTCTACCAGTGCCAGTCAGTTTTACATCAGTGATTTCAACTGTCCTTTTGTTCTGTGTTTTATCTGATAAAGGGCTTGTCTTTTGTTGCTGTATACTTTCATTGCAATATTATTCAATCTATAATATATCCCAGCCAGGCAATTTCAATGAAATTGTATATTTGTTTTCACAAAACAGAGCTGATAATTAGTCTCGACAAATGTCTTTCCCCATATTGTAAAGCTCGGGATTACTGGTATTTTTAGTGCTGCTGTTATGGATTTTAAGTACACGAATTAGTATTTGACAAAGATGGATTATTTATAGTAAAATGTCAAATTGAACAATAAATCATCCCTGTATTAACATTTTACATGATACCTCTAGCTAAATCGTTGCAGTTGACAGTCACGCCAAGTAAAAAGCAACAATTCTCCAGGGTGTTGTTTCAACAGCACATTCTACATACAGTCAAGCTCTCTCTATTATTTACCCTCCAAAAATCTAATTTGTTGGCTCATTATGATTGGATTTTCAGAATGTTGGCAACAGTTGGTTAAATAGATTAACATAATATCAGATGGCTTCTCCCAATTTTAGTGGCATCTGTTTGTAATTTTCTGTTTTTCTAATTGGTTGTGCAGCACTTTAATGAACTGTCCCCAGGGCGGTGTCCAGCTGCGTGAATGTGACAGACGGAGGGCGAGAAATTGGTGTGCCCGGTTTTTGGGTGCGGGGGAGATGGGGGGGGGGGGGAGGGGGAGGAGGCGATTTGTGACGTGCCTGTTCCCATTCACATCGAGGTTGGTACCACGCAAAGCTGGTGCACTTGATTGTAACATTGGCTTGTGTGCTGCCTCTGCCTCTTCCGCGTTGCTGGGGGGCCCAGGCAGAGTTGTCTGTGGACCATATGGTACAAGCAACCTACTTCTCTTGAAGGCTCACCTCCTCCTGTTAAAGGCAGAGTGCACACCTGAACTGAAGGCTGCTAGATAACTTGAAAGAGCGCAAGAAGGGCGATGGCGCAACAGACTGGGTGTTCCCTGGTTCGGCCACACGGCCTTGGAGGCTCCGGTGAGTAGGTTGACCTTAGAAATGAAGCCCTGGTCCTGGAGGTCTTGCAGCTGCTGCTTGTGGCGGTCCTTAAGAGGTGCCGGTACCCGACGGGGTGCATGAACCACAGGTTTCAGAAGAATCTTGTATGTGTAGGGGAGTGTGCCCATACCCTCGAAGATGCTGTAGTATCGTGCTATGATGTCATTTAATTGGATTTGGAAGTTGGCATCTGGCGAGGCTGATGCCTCAGCGGGCGACACGGACTGAACCCGCTGCACAAGATTCAGGATTTTGCAGGCCTGAGCACTGAGCAAGGAAGCTTTGTTGGACCCTACAATTTTGAAACGCAGGGTGGCTCTTGAAGAATGATGAGATACCACAAGCTGCCATGAGCCACTGGCAGCAATGGCATTGCCATTGTAGTCAAGAAGCTGGCAGGCCGATGGAAGGATGTTCGGCTTGACGTGGATGGTATTCAGGTCAGACTGCGAAATGAGGTTAGCTGAAGCGCCGGTGTTCAGCCTGAAGCGTATGCGAGATTTGTTGACCATAAGGGTAGCACACCACTCGTCGTCCAGATCAATGCTCATCACTGGGAGTGTGGAAAGCATCGTATGCTTGGTGATGATGCCCATCCGGAATGGGGATGTGAGATCCTTGGTGTCGGGATCTGGAACCGTGTCGGAGTCTGCAACGGGTTGCTGCACTGACCGGACGTTCCTGCGCTGCGGCTGGTATCGCTGTGTGGTGGACAATTGAGCAGATCTGCACAGGGCTGCGTAGTGGCCAAGCTTGCCACACTGGAGACAACATCTAGATTTCGCGAGACATTGCCGCTTTAAGTGCCACAGTTGTTGCACGTCATGGCGCCGACATCAGGACGCTCCGTGCGCCACCATGCATGCGCGGTGCGGCGGAACGATGTGCGCACCTGCGCAGTTCGGTCCTCGGCCTCGCCGTCTCCTCGGTCGTTGCACGCATGCGCAGGAACCCGGGAAAAGCACGCAAAATGGCTGCCCTCATCCAGACTCAGGCCCTGGAGCTGTTTTACGGCCTCCACCCGCTCGCTCCGTATCGTGGGGGCCTTGCTATGCCATCTCTACCGTCTTGATATGGGAGTACCGGTTATTAGCGTGCTCATGTAGGACGCAGGTCTCGATGGCGATGGTAAGGGTGAGCTGCTTTACTTTAAGGAGCTGCTGGCGAAGGGGATTGGAGTGGACCCTGAAAACGATCTGGTCGTGGATCATGGAGTCGGAAGTGGAGTCATAGTTGCAGGATTGCGCGAGGATACGGAGATGGGTTAAGGAGGACTGAAAAGGTTCATCCTTACCCTGAAGCCTCTGCTGGAACACATAGCGTTCAAAGCTCGCGTTGACTTCGATGTCACAGTGGCTGTCAAACTTCAGCAGGACTGTTTTGAACTTTGTCTTGTCCTCACCTTCAGCAAAGGTAAGGGAGTTAAAAATGTGGATAGCGTGGTCCCCGGCTGTAGAGAGGAAGAGAGCAATTTTTCTGCCATCCAATGCGGCTTCGAGGTCGGTGGCTTCAAGATACAGCTGAAACTTCTGCTTGAAAATCTTCCAGTTGGCACCGAGGTTGCTGGCGATGCGGAGCGGCGGGGGAGGGCGGACGCTGTCCATGTTACCGGATGGCTGATCGCTGGTCAAAGGCAGACTATCTCAAGGTAGGTCCGTCAAACTCTAACATGACTCACTGGTGCCATGATGTGTTGGGTATGCTGGGTCTGCGAGGACTGCATTTACTATAGCAGTGATAGAGACAGGCTTCCAACACTTGAAGAAATGCTCTATTTTATTGAACTCTTAACTATTAAACATACTTTAAATGTGGGTTGACACTATGCTGAGTTGACTGGAGACCTGAGGCTAACCTGACCAGACTATCTTACTACCACATGGTGGATGTTCTAGTTGTTGCTCACGGGCTCTGACTGTCTCAGAGGCTGCATGCCAAGAGAGCGGGAAAACTAGTGCCCTCTGGCTTTATCGTGGCCGTGTCCTGTCTGGCGATTGGCTGCTGTGTTCTGTGTGTTCGTTGGTCATCCTGTGTGTCAATCAATGTCTGTCTGTGCACCATCATATACTTGTGTGTATATTATGACAATGAACATACAACTTTCACTACCATCTTTAGCCGCCTTCACTGACCTCCAGCTATGCAGCTAAGACAGGTACATCCCCCAAGCAGAGTGCCACAAAATAACTAACAGTCTGCCTGCCCCCCCCCCCCCCCCCCCCCCCCCCCCCCCTACCACCACCACTACCACCTATGCAGGAAAAGGTAACTCATAGAATTTACAATGCAGAAGGAGGTCGTCCAGCCCATTGAGTCTGCACCGCCCCCTGGAAAGAGCATCCTATTTAAGCCCATGCCTCCACTTTATCCCCATAGCCCAGCAACCCCACCTAGCTTTTCGGACACTAAGGGGCAATTTAGCATGTCCAATCCACCTAACATGCACATCTTTGGGCTGTGGGAAGGAACTGGAGCACCTGAGGAAACCCACACAGACACACGGAGAAAGTGCAAACTCCACACAGACAGTCACCCGACATGGGAATTGAACCCAGGTCCCTGGAGCTGTGAGGTAGCAGTGCTAACTATTGAGTCACCATGCCACCCTCATAACAACTCGGAGACTCAGAGAAAGAGATAGGGATGACAGGCAGATTTGAGGGAAAGGGGATTGTAAGTGGGGCGTCCTTGGGATGCTCCAATGCCTGAATCCTCTGGAGAAGATGGTTCCCGAGAACTGAACCTGGAACATAGGAACTAGGAGCAGGAGTCAGCCATCAGGCCCTTCGAACCTGCTCCGCCATTCAATAAGATCACGGCTGATCTTTTTGTGGACTCAGCTCCACTTACCTGAATAACCCTTAATTCCATTACTGTTCCAAAATCTATCTATCTTTGACTTAATTATCTAATGTAGTTCTGAGCTACCTCCTCACTATCATTCTGGGAGTTGTCATTGAGTGGAAGCTGCAGATGATATCACTGTTGAACTCTTACTTGTGTCCCCCCCCCACCCCAATCCTTGCACCACCCCAGCCCCCCCCCTCTCCCTTCTCTTCATCTGCTTTCAAATACCCAACAGTTGCTGCCTGAAGAGCCTCACAGAACCAGGAGAGGAAACCCCACAACATTTCCCAGGAGACCCTCTGATGCCCCCAGTCACAATCTCAGATACTGACATACTGTAAGCATTAGAGGCCAGTATAAGGTTGACGGGCTGGATTTTCCGATTGTGAGGCTATGTCCTCACGCCGGAGTGTGTACGGTGGCGTTTTACACTTGGTGCGAAACGGTCACCGATCCTCCGTTTGGCTGGGGGCTGCCATGCCGGCAGCGTGGAGCACCCAGCTCTAACTGCCGATATGGCTCAGAGAATTTAAAACAAGGCGCAGGCTGCTCGCGGACCCGGCCTGCAAAATAGTGCCCCCCCCCCCCCCCTTTGGCCAGCTTGCGCGCCTCGGACCCCCCCCTCCCCCGTGCCCCCAGTCCCTGCCTCAGTCACCCCTGCCCACAGATCGGCCCTCCCCCGACTGTGTCATGGACTCAGTCCGCAGCCGCCATGCCAAGTTCCTGACGGGTGAGACCGTGAGAGACCCACGCCATCGGGAACTCGGCCGGTCGGGGGCGGAGCATCGGGGGGAGGGGGGGGGGGGGGCAGGCCTAAGGCAATGTCCTGAGGCCGTCGGCTCGCCGCTTTGGAGGGGCGGAGCATCGCAAAAGTAACCCAATTTGGTCGGGAACCTTGATTCGCCTGTCGATCGCCGAACGCGATTTCGGGGTCGATGACCGGACTATCCAGCCCGAGATGTTTAAATCATTGGGCATGATGGGCTGCAGCCAGGCCAGGGAGATAGGCCAGCTGCCCTAAGGGTAAGGTCTGTCTTCTAATGAAGGGGAAACAGATGAGGACTTTGAATGAGCAAAATACATGAGTGCACTGATGAACATATTGAGATGCTTGGGGCATTGGCTGACTTGCAAATCAGTTTCCTGTCGTTGCCTGAGACTAGGGAGTAGGCCAGCTCCAATGCTGCAGAGGCACATAGCTTGGAGCCCATCAATTCCAATGTTGAAGGGGTGACCAACTCCAGGGCAGAACTTGTGGAGCAATCCATGATGGAGTGTCCAGTGGCCACTGTCTCAGTGTTCAGTGCAACACAGACAGAATCCTCACAATATCTCAGTGCTGCAGTGGGAGCTCAGTCAGAGATGATGAGATTCAAGCTTGTTGCCGTGCAGGCTGACTGCTGCTATTGTGTTGTGTTCAGCAGCCTGGCAGCTTCCAGCTCACAGCAGGCCAGCAATCTGTCCTCCGACACATTATTTGGATAGCTAAAGCAATGCTCTTAGGAGTGTAAGTGGCCCCAAAACCTGCTGTCTTCTTATGACGACAGCATCTGACCTGTCGGTTTGCCACTGCCCTCTCAGCTAGCTAAATCGAGTTAACTCACCTGGCTCCATTTCTCTCACCACAGTTGCTGCCAGGCCTGCTGAATATTCCCAGCACCTTCTGTCTCTATTTCACACTTTCACCATTCGCCTATTTTGTTTTTGTGCTGTGATAGGATCTGCAATTGTTAATGTCTTCCGCTGACGAACTGAAATTCTTAGGGACACCATCATCACTGGGCTTGTAGAGAACCTAGTCAATGAGAACATAAGCAGGGGTCATAACCAATGCACTTAGACACAAACCTACACGGAAGCTTCCTACATCCACCCCCACCCCCGCACTGGCCCATTCATACACCTCCACACTTTTTTGATGTTCACCGCACAGTAATAGAACATCAGATTTGGTCGCAGCAGCCCTCCTGATTGCCTCTCCCTCTGTAGGAAGGGTCTTCAAAGCCTGGGGGTCTTACTAGCTCAGATAAAGGCCAAAATTAACTTATCGACCCTAATGAACAACAACTCAGGGAGGAAGATTGGGAGACACTGGAACACCAATAAGAACCTCGGGAGAACGTTCATTTTGACCGTCTGCACTCTCCTTGCCAAGGACAACAGGAGGGCATCTCATCTCTTCAGGGTCCTCCTTCACCAGACTGACCAGGTTCAATTTATGTAGCAAGGCCTAGTCATGAGCCACCCGTATCCCTAAATACCTGAACTTCGTCCTGGCCAGCCCCCCCCGGAATCTGCTCCCTTCCCCAGGGAGTTCACTGGGAAGATCTCATTCTTCCTCACATTCAATTTGTATCCCGCGAAGAAGCCAAACCTCCTCAACAACTCCATTATCCTCCCCACACTACGAGAGGGTCTGAAACATATAGTGACACACTGTCCGCATACAGGAACGCCCTATGATTCACAGTCCCTTCTCTATATCCCTCCTTCAGCCTGACAACCAAAGTGAGATGGCCTGTGACTCAATTGTCAGCACAAACAGTAACGGGGACAGCGGGCATCCCTGCCTTGTACCTCTGTACAACCAGAACTGCCCTGAATTCACCGGGTTGGTTCAATAACTAGCTGCAGGGGCACTGTACAGTAGTCTCATCTGGGAGATAAATATTGGATCAAACCCAAATCACTCAAAAGTCTCAAAGAGGTACCTCCACTCCATCCAATCAAATACCTTCTCTACATCCATGGAGATAATTACCTCTGGATCAGTCCTCAAGGAGGGCGATAAGACCACATTTAAAAGTCTCCTGATATTGGCTGACAACTGTCGTCCTTTGACAAACCCCGTCTGGTCCTCAGAGCTCACCTCCAGCAAGCACCCATCCACACTCGTCAACAGCACCTTAGCTCACACCTTTGCATCGGTGTTCAACAATCAGATAGGCCTGTAAGACCCACGCCCAAGGGATCTTTGTCCTTTATCCCCACTCCGTTCCCGTTAGCTAGTATAACTGCCAGCATCGTGACACCCACTTGGGGAACAAAAGAAAAAAACAAACACCCCCCCCCCCCTTTCCCAATCCCACTTTTAATATTGTACAATCTGGAAAGAAAGAACCTCCCCCACCTTCGAGAAAACAAGAAACCCCATACTACCATGGAAAAGGCAAAACAGAAATACAGAAACACTGGGCCACCGTGCTGCCTGCCCCATGTCTGCCTTCACAACACGAGCTGAACTTCAAATTCATTAATTGTGTGTGAGACATTCTTGGATAATTCTGCGGACCGGAGTTTACTTCTCCAACACTTTAAGTAAGATTCTATTTGTGCGGCGTAGGAGGCAAGTCCTCATTGCAAACATCAGTGCTTAAAAGAACTTTAAATAAATGGCAAATTAATGACATTATGACTGTAAATGTGATTCCTTTTTCTGTAATAATGCTGATGGTTCCGATGGAGAATTAGGGATTAAAGGATATTACCATCAGGGTGGTTTGCTAACAGACGCGGGCCTGATGCCTGGAAGGTCATGTAGCCAACCTGGGACCATTTTAAAACCCTGACTTCATTAGCATAATCACAGGAAACACCCAAGATCATAGCACCAGTATCTGGGTGGCAAACATTGAATGAGAGAAAAAAAACACAAGAAGGAAGTTGATCATGACAAAAAACAAACCTATGGTTTATAAGTTAGTAAATCCTGTTGGTAAAGCTCCCTCTTCAATTAACAAGTAGCTTGCGAATTGATAATGTTACAGTAACTGGGTTTATGAAGAACAGAGCACAATTTAAATCACCGACAATCATTCCCACTTGAACTCCCTGTGTTGGATCTTGAATCAGGCCTAGTTAAGAGGAAGACTATTGGTTTGGGGCTGAGGTGAGAGCTGCGTTGGGGAATGTGGGATTGCAGAGAAAGGGATAGATAAGTCAACATTGCTCAATGATGCCTCCTTCTGTCTGTCTTTAAAACTGCAGAAAAGCAGATCCTGGTTGTTAAACAGAAAAGCTGAAGCTATTTCAAAATTATCACCAGAATTCATATCACTGCCAATAATAAATATTGAAATTTCAACATAATTCTAGTTAAATTTGGACACACAATGTCTAACTATAGAATAAATTGCTAGTATATATACGTGAAACAAAGTTGACTGAAGTTTCTCTTCTTCAGCAGAACACATCTATGGTGATTGAGAAATGACAGGACGTTTCCTAAACAATGGAAGTGATGGAAAAGAGTTTCCGTGTTCTAATAATCAAACAAGCATTTATGTCCTGTGGGGGGGATTTTCTGCCCCCATTTTCTGCCCTCCGTTTTCAGCGGGAAAGCCGAGAAGTTGGAGAATCCCATGGGAGCCTCAAAGTACGTTCCCATTGAGATCGTCCCCGCCTCTCACCAATGGCATAATCGGGTTCCCGCCATGAAAGTTCTCATTAACATCCACTGAGTGGATGTTAATAGAATATCATTCTATTCAACACTCCCCCATACTGGCATGACTTCACGTTGGCGGGGTTTACAACAGGTCTTCACAAGCGGGAACCTGGTGAACAGACCCCACTGGGGGTGCACATACGGTGCCTGGGGGAAAGGGTTATGCCTGGGAAGAACCCTGCCCCTGTCCCTGGCAGTGCCCTAGGGGGCAGTGTTGTGGGGGCTTCCTGGTAGGGGTGTATGCGTGTGTGCACCAATTTATCCTGCGGCAAGTGAATAAGGGCAAGATCAGCAATTGATGAGTGTGTGCCAAATAGGGTTGGTAAGGTGAAACGGCAGGTTTATGATGCTGTTGAAACAGAGGAAACTGTTTTAGGGTTTGAATATCATTAGTTGTTGTGGGGGGGGGGGGGGGGGGTTGCTACAAGAGGGTGTAGAGTGCACCAGGGCCCAGATTAACCTGATGAAGGAGCTGCGCTCCGAAAACTAGTGATTTGAAAGATACCGGTTGGACTTTAATCTGGTGTTGTAGTGCGATATGTTATTTGCCTGTCCTGATGAGAAACTAGATTGTTCTGCAGTGCTGAGATTTTGGGAATTGCATTAAGTGCCAGTGTATTTGTCCCCCAGTGTGTTGTTGAATTGTGTGCGCTGAACTTTCTCCTCGTGCACCGGCTGTACACCGGGGTCCAGGCAATTCAATCACTTTGCCTTATTTTGTTCAGGTTTTACACCAATGACTGAACCAATTGAAATTCAAATAGTCTACACATCTTAACCAATGGCCCTCAAGGAACAAATGGAAGCCTTTCAATTGGATGTAAAGGATCCCAGGACAGAGTTACAAAGATGAACAAAGGATTTCTCCTAATCTCCTGACTAATCTTTATCCCTGAGCCAACATTACTAAAGCAGACTACGCAATCACAAACACATTGTTATTTGCAGGTGCTTACAGCATGTGTGGAGTTTGCACTTTCTCTCTGCGTCTGCGTGGGTTTCCTCTGGGTGCTCCGGTTTCCTCACACACTCCCAAGATGTGTAGTTTAGGTGGATTGGTCATGATCAATGCGCGTGGTTATGGAGATAGGGTAGGGGAGTTGGTCAAGGTAGGGCGCTCTTCCGCAGGTTCGATGCAGATTCGATGGGCTGAATAGCCACCTTCTGTGCTGTTGGGATTCAAGAAATTCTATGAAACTAGGGGACAATTTAGCTTGGCCAATCCCCCTAACCTGCACACCTTTGGACTGTGTGAGGAAACCGGAAGAAACCCACTCAGACACGGGGAGAATGTGCAAACTCCACACAGTCACCCAGTGTTGGGGCTGTGAGGCAGCAGTGCTTGCCAATGTGCCACCGTGCACTTTTGCACAGCCTGGATAAGGGTGTTAATCATTTGTACAAAATGTTAAATAGTGTAAATGAACTCCCACTAATGCCATCCTCTCTATGGCTCCTTGTTATCATAAGCAGTGTTCCTGGCTGTCTGAAGCGAATGCTTCGTTCCTGCACAAGATAAAGACATTTCTCAGTTCAGGGCCTCCTCCCTGTGCTGCGTGCAACCTTCCCAGTCACTCGGCCCATCAGTCATTCCTGCATCTCAATGGGACTTATCGTTGCTGCCAGAGTGTCCTGGGCTGGGGTCACAGAGTTTAGTCATTCTCCCTGTGACTCTCAGCACCTTTGAGGTGTGGCTGCCCGCCCCATCCCATCAGGGTCCGTGTCCAGTGACACTGTGGTCCTGAAGGATTCAGCTGACAAAAGATGCCATCGGGTCAGGAGAAATTAAACTTTTCACATTGCAACCTCATGATTTGACCCCGTTCACTGAGGGTGAGTGAGCTGCCATCAGCCAAGCAGAAGTCAGACACTCATCAAGCTCTGAGGATTTATGGATTGTCGCCATTGCATATTGTCATCATCCTCCTAGAATGCAGGGACTATGGGCAACCTCTGTATCTCCATGACAGGAGCCTTATCACAGCCGGTATGGGCGGTGCACTCAGTCAGATGGGGTCCAACAATTACCGATGCAATGCGAGGATCTATGGAGCATCCTCACTGCATGTCATCATCTTCCATAAACTGGCGACTATGAGCACGTCCGGAGTGTGCCTGCCTCATCTGGACATCGCTATGTCCTCATAACTGACATCTTGAGGATCTGCTCACCCGTATCCCTGGTGACGTTTTCTTCACCAGAGCAGACATGCCACTCCTCCATCTCATAGTCATGCAGCACGGTAGTATAGTGGACATCATGGTAGCATAGTGGGCAGCATGGTAGCATAGTGGTTAGCACAATTGCTTCACACTCCATGGTCCCAGATTCGATTCCCGGTTTGGGTCATATTTCTTGAAACCTGGAGGTTCCCCTCCAAGTCACTCACCACCTTGATTTGGAAACATATCGCTGTTCCTTCAGTTCACTGGGTCAAATTACTGAACTCCCTCCCTGACAACACTGCGGGTATACCTACTGCAGCGGCTCAAGAAGGCAGCTCAACACCAGCTCCTTAAGGGCAACTCGGAATGGGCAATAAACGCTGGCCTAGCCAGAGACGTCTACATTCCGCAAATTACATTTGAAAAAAACAATTCATTTCGAGGAAATCTTAGCTGATTCTTCAAGAAATAAAACCCCATTTCAGTTGATTAGTTAGAGTAGTCTCTTTGATAGGAGTCATTGCCAACCAGTAGGTTGCTGCCCAGTTGCATGACTCCAGAAAGCATGCGCAATAAGCTGAATTAAACTGCTGTTCGGAAAAGGTACGTCGTTCAAATTTTAACAACGTGGTCACTTTCTTTTTTTAAATAAATTTAGAATACCCAATTCATTTTTTCCAATTAAGGGGCAATTTAGCATTGTCAATCCACCTACCCTGCACACCTTTGGGTTGTGGGGGCAAAACGTACGTAAACACAGGGGGAATGTCCACACGGGCAGTGACGCAGAGCTGGAATTGAACCTGGGACCTTGGCGCTGTGAGGCAGGAGGGCAAACCGACTACGCCACCGTGCTGCCCTAGGAAGAAGTAGTTGAAGCAACAGCAGTTACACATTTTGCTTCAAGAGGGAAAATAATGTTAACTGGTTGTTCAATGCGTTTAGTAAGCATAGCACATGTTTAGAACAGACAAATAGTCAGTAATACTGTCAACCAAAACTGCAATTGGCCACCACTGCATTCTCTCTACTCCCTTCTCTCACAGGTGCCCAAGATGCACCCACAAGCACCAGTAATGCTATTGGAATTAGGGGACTACACGCAGAGGTTATTAGCGGCCATTCGACATTCTTAAGGAATTTAGCTTAGATTGCAGTGATACATCATGGTGAACTATAGGCTCCCATACTACTGGTGGTGGCAATGTGCTGAACAGTCGCACGAAAGGTGGTTCTCCCTTGGGAACTTCGATTTAAGCCCTTTTGACGGGGAAATAGGACACTGGAACAGTAAAAAAAAACTACTTCACCTTAAAACAACAACCTACCGAGGAAATGCCCTCAAACTAGCCATAGAGCTGGAAAAACGTTGAGAGTAGGAGAGCAAGAACCAGACTGCAGATAGGCGCATCGAAGTAGGATATCGCAGGCCAAGGGGTCAGCAGTATGAACGACGGCCCACCCTATGATGAAGCAGTGGATGGAGCTCCTTACAAAGAGCTCCAAAAACGCAGGGACTCCATCAAGGAAGACCTCATGTCAGCCATGAGGTCAGCCATAGAAATCGTGCTGGCCCCCTCCAAAGATGCGCTGGAATGAATGGAGCGGAGACTGGAGACCCAGGAGGCGACAATACAGGAACTGGAGAAAGCGGCCACAGACCAGAGTAATCGGATCACCTCACTCGAGGCAGAAGTGGCAAGGTTGGTGATGACCCAGAGAGCGCTCAAGGGGAATGTGGAAGATCAGGAGAACAGATCTCGCCACCAGAACTCAAGGATTGTCGGACTACAGGAAGTCACAGAGGGCAGAGACCTGACGGAGTACGTCGCCCAGATGCTTGGAAAGCTGGTCTGTGGGGAAAACCTCCTAAGCCTCGGGGGTAGACCGGGCCCACAGGTCGCTCTGACAAAGGCCCAAAGCCGGAGAACCCCCAGGGCAATTATCACCAAGCTCCACAAATATCAGGTCAAGGAGCAAATTCTGAACTGGGCAGGAAGCATGTGATCCTGGAGATGGGAGGGACAGTTAATCCGGCACAGTTTTGGTAACCAATCACTGGGGGCCCAAAGTGAGGACCCGCATCTGTAATATTTTTCATTTTCTTTCTGCCTCATAAACCCACTCTGTAAATATCTCGGTATAACTGTTTGATGCCCGTATCTAAGGAAGGATGTGCTGGCCTTGGAAAGGGTCCAAAGGAAGTTCACAAGAATGAGGAACGGTTGAGGATTCTGGGTCTGTACTCATTGGAGTTTAGCAGCATGAGGTGGGATCTTATTGAAACTTACAGGATACTGCGAGGCCTGGATTGAATGGACATGGAGAGGATATTTCCACTTGTAGGCAAAACTATAACCAGAGGACACAACCTCAGACTAAAGGGACGATTCTTTAAAACAGAAATGAGGAGGAATTTCTTCAGCCAGAGGGTGGTGAATCTGTGGAACTCTTTGCTACAGAAGGCTGTGGAGGCCAAATAACTGAGTTTCCTTAATACGGAGATAGATAGGTTCTTAATTAATAAGGGGATCAGGGGTTATGGGGAGAAGGCAGGAGAATGGGGATGAGAAAAATATCAGCCATGATTGAATGGCGGAGCAGACTCGATGGGCCGAGTGGCCTAATTCTGCTCCTATATCTTATGGTCTTATGTTCCTTGCAATGAAAAAAACTGCGGTCTCCTGCAGTAAGATTGATTTGGGTTGGAAGCCAAGGAGGAATGTTACAGACTTTAAAAACTGGCAAAAGAGGTTTTCGCCACATTTGCAGAAATAATTGGGGAAGAGATTGCCAAGGCTGCAAGATCTATTTCCGTTGGATGAAAATGCATGTACCCGATGGACATTTTGGCACATATTTGTGTACATCTGCAGGACAAAATACCCAAGGAAATCAGAATTGGCACTTTGTTTTACAAAAGCTGAGGGCTGCCTGGAAAACAATGCAGCAATAGCAAAATGAAATATAAATAAAATAAACCTGGACTGAGCTAGTCTTCGAATTACATCATTAATTTTGTCACTCTTGTTTGGTGTATACTTTACCACTTACTTGCTTCTGACAGCAAGACTCAAATGAGTCTACATCCCTTGACAGATTTTGGCAAAAACTAAATGGGCCGATCCAGGATTTCCGATGTCTGTGTTCTCATGCCTGGGCACTCAAGTCTGCACTATCATCCAAGAATTTAAAATCCTAAATTTTAAACAAATAAGTGAAATCCTCCACCAAGTCTACTGAACTGCAAATAACAATGCCTTGGTACAAATTCAGCTCCTAACGTTGAAATACTGTGGGAACGGTTGATGTGAACCACAGTGACCTGCGTTGCTCTGTTAAGCCATTTAAATCCCCAAATCTAATTACTTATATTAATTGGCTTCCAATCGAAATGCAAGTGAAGCCAGCACAATCTTATAAGGGATTTCAGAGACCCTAGTGCACATGTTATAATGTTTGTTGAATTGTACAATATTCAGAAGGGTGTGTGTGATGGGGTCAGACACAGGCCTACGTTGAATCCAATGTTGCAATAAGGTGTCAAAAACATGCATATCTTACGATGTTTAAAAAGGGATTAGGTGATGCTGATAGGGTTTAGACATTGGTCTGACACCGCAAGGAACTGGATTTAAGAATTGTACACAAAATAGCATGATTAAAGTATTTATTGCTGTCCTTTGCATTTGTTTTCCACACAAAAGATGCTGTAAAACTGCATTTTGACTTGAGTGGATTTGTCCAAGTTTTCCTGCCTTAAAGTAAAATATCTGAAAAATAACATGAAATAATCCATATACAATATAGTTGAGATTATTTTCCCAGTAAAATTAAAAACTGAGAACCTTAAAATGGTTGCACTGAACATACTTACCCCAATCTAGATAACTGAAAGTACCAAGGGATGGAAACTGATTCTATTTAATGAGAATTCTAAAAAATGGCATTTCCATAATTAGATTATAAAAGGAACTTTTGTTTCAACATCTTTAGTGAAAGTGCAATAATGAGGGCTGGAAATGAAGCACATACGTTTTCCTTACACTACAACAATCAACAAGAAAAACTAGACCAGGCTTGTCCAACCATTTCACCCCGGGGCCATGTTTGCATCATTTTCTTACTCGAGGATTGATGCGCAAATTTCAGAAAGATAACAGGTGGATTCCCGATGCGTTCCCCGATGGGATGGAGAATTGGCCGTCAGAGGGAAGAAGCGGGACTGGTACCTGCCGTGATGCCCCGGCTCTCCCCAATGGTGCGAGAACAAGTTCCACGCCGCATACCAGCGGGAGCATGTAAATAAATGCAACCGGATCTTAATGATTCATTTGAATCTAGTTAGCGGGCTCGGGGCCCTCTGCCCCGGCCTCCTGTGATTCTCTGGTCCCCATGGCTGTGCGTCACGGGGTGAGGATCACTTGTGGTCTCTACCAGCATGGCACTGGCATGGGGGACCTCACGGTGGGCCAAGGGGGAAACTGCTGCTTCACAGGGACCCCTGCAATAGGGGGAACCCCCCCAACGGGGCCCCTGCAATATGGGTTAACCTCCCCCACCGGGACTCCTGCCATGGGGGAACCCCCACCGGGACCCCTGTCATAACGGACCCCCCCCCCCCCCCGCTGGGACCTCTGTCATAAAGGAACCCCCCCACCGGGACCCCTGTCATAAAGGACCCCCAGCCACCACCAGGACCTATGCCAAGGGCGAACCCCCTAGTGGGGACCCTTCAAATGGGTAAACTCCCCCTCCCCCCTGGGGCTCGCCATAAGGGGAACCCACCCACCGGGAGCCCTGCAATATGAGGAAACACCCCATTGGGACCCCTTCCATAGGGGGAACCCACCCACCGGGACCCCTGCAATATGGGGAAACCCCCCACTGTGACCCCTGCAATAGGCAGAACCCCCCCCCCCCCCACCGGGACCTATGTCATAGGGGAGACCCCCCATGGGACCCTTGCAATAGGGGGAAATGACCGCTCAAGAGGGACCCCTGCAATAGGGCGACATACCTAATGGCCCCCACCCCCCAGAAAAGAGACCTCTGGCTGGAAGCTGGCGAGCTCTCCAGACAGGGCAGTGAGAATATTTACAGCAGTAACATTTACCTTGCAGCTGTGACCTGCTACTGGTGCCCACAGATCCACTCGCTGCAAGCCATTGATCGGTTTCTAGTAGTGGTCTGTGAGTGACAGCTTCTCCAAACCATCAACAGCTTTCATTCATTCACCTCTGAGAATCGAACACTGAATTACTTACCGGTTTACGATCCCAGGGGTCTGAACAATAGATCACCATAGAATTTACAGTGCAGATGTAATGCGATGTTGTAGCAAGAAAATTGTTGAGTTAACAAGCAAGCAATAAATATCACCAGAATGTTGGAGAGTCAGTGTATGTGGGTGGGAGCGTGTGGGTGCGTGTGTGTGTGTATGTATCGGTGTGTGGCCGTGAGAGTGAATGAAAAAACTGAGACTGAGCACAAGAACGACTCACCCCCACCATCACACACGCCACACCCTCACCTCCCACTCGGTCTGTCACTCACCCCAAACCCGGTCAGTCAACCCCTCCCACACCCTCACCCGGTCAGTCAGAATTTTCACTCAGTCTTTCTACTCACTCAAGGGGCTAATGAGAAAAATGTGGAAAGATAATATTTGGCTCCACGATAAACTGAACATCAAAAAAAGTCAACGTGTGAAAGAAGGTAATAATTTCTGAGAAATTGTAAAGCAATGTCAGAACATTAATTTCAAAACTTAAAAAGGAATCTACAATAAAAATGACCAGGCGAGAGGGTCATAATGTGTGCAAGCGTCTGGCTCACTCACAGTCCAGGTTGCTCACTGACTCTCAAACCACAGTGAATGGGTGGGTGCGTGTTGGTGTGGAGTGGAGAGAGGTTCCTGAGACTGGGAGCAAGCACACAGTCTCACCCACACACACTGCCATCCCCCCTACATTCCGTAACCCTGTCTACCCACAATAGAAGGTGGAATTGAAACGTAAGCCCACTCATACAAACACCTTTCTCCAGCATGAATATAACTATAGGCTTTATCTTTCCAGGCACATAAACATTAAATTAAACTCACCTTAAAACTATACCATGTTTCTAATGTTTACCAATACAAATATAAATCCCTTAAAACTACCTGAGTTTTCCTAACATTTGGCAATAGAACATAGAACATTACAGCACAGTACAGGCCCTTCGGTCCTCGATGTTGCACAGACCTGTGAAACCACTCTAAAGCCCACCTACACTATTCCCTTATCATCCATATGTTTATCCAATGACCATTTAATAGAACACAGACATTCACTTTCCTCATCCAAGTTACTAATATAGTAGCGGCGGACTGGATGGACCCCCGGGTGTGGTGAATTAGAAATACTAATAATCCACACTGTATTGTACAACATGTGTTGAGCCTGTATATTGTATTGGATCACGTGTAGTTGCGTGGCTCTAGCCATAGGCGGAGATAAGGAGCTTGTACTGGGCTCCACCCTTGGCTCCGCCCATGGCTCCACCCATGGCTCCTCCCCTTAACCGGATGTAAAAAGGTTGATGCTGACAGCCTGCCTGCCAGCTCATCTGGAGTTCATCTCGTCACAGGCAGGCTCTGTTGTAAGACGATTAAAACTACTGTTCACTTCTAACCACGTGTCGCGTGAATTGATGGTCTCATCAATTTAATCATCTTAAGAAACAGTAAGGAACGACTATGGAATCAGCCCTCAAACCTGATCGACTGGAACTCGACCCACAGGATGCAGAGGCGAAAGAAATCTTTTCACACTGGCTCCGATATTTTAAGGCCTACCTGGCTGAAGCAAGCACCACAGAAACGACGGAGGAGCAGAAATTCAGCCTACTGCACCCAAGGGTGAGCCATCGTATATCTACTCAGTTAAATTGTACCGGCTCATATACAGAGGCCCTGGCCCTACTCGACAGAATGTACGTGAGGCCCGTCAATGAGGTCTACGTGCGCCACGATTTTATTACACGCCGCCAGCGCCCCACAGAATTGCTAGAAGAATTTCTAAGAGACTTAAAAGCCTTATCCCGGGACTGTAATTACCAGGCTGTAAATGCTGCTGAACATAGGGAACTTGCTGTCCGCGATGTCTTTGTTGCAGGCCTCAGATCCAATTACGCGTGCCAGCGACTGCTTGAGAAGGGGGCCTCAAATTTAGAAGACACTGTTGAACTCGCTACTACTATGGAGGTCTCGTTTCGCAGCCTCACCTCGTTCCCTGCGGACTCCGTGACCCTGTCATGGGCCCCCGACCAGCGACGGCCCCAGACCTGCGCCGCGTGACCACCCAGCCACTATGCTGCCCCAGCCTGCCACTTTTGTGGCCAGCCCCAGCACCCGCTGTAGCACTGCCCGGCCCGCAACGCGACCTGCAGCAGCTGCGGTCGCAAAGGACACTATGCCAAAGTGTGTCTGGCGAAGAAAGCCCCAGTCTTTAACCCTCCCGCGGCTCAAAGCACTCGTTCTCTGAATTCGCAGGCCCGCAGGCCCTGTAACGCTGCGGCCTATACCTCGACTCCGCCCCCACCCACCACGTGCGACCCATGGGGACCGCCATCTTGGATGCCATCTTCCACGCCGCCCGCCACGTGCGATCCACGGGGGCTGCCATCTTGGGCTCCATCCTCTCCAAATTCAGAAAATCTGATCGAAGACTGCGACCTCAGCAGGCATTCACCACGGGGCCACCCAAACACAGCGGAGTGAGCCACCGACTACCCGCAACTCGGCGCAGTCACGTTGGACCAGTCGCGTCCAAAACACCTCCGCAACTCAATGACGACCGTTCAAGTCAACGAGCACCGAGAGCTTTGTACACCCAGATCTGGTAAGACGCTGTTTGCTCCCTGTTTTTCCTGCACGGCAAACTATCTCCCTCGCTTTGGGCTCCCACTCTGTTCACATCCAAGGGCGCACTGTCGCGTCCCTAACGATCCAAGGTGCTAGTTACTCTAATTTTCAACTATACGTCCTGCCCGAACTCTGCGCCCCACTCTTACTGGGACTCGACTTCCAGTGTAACCTCAAAAGTCGCACCCTCAGCTTCGGCGGACCCCTACCCCCACTCACCATCTGCAGCCTAGCCACACTGCGAATCTCCCCCCCTCCACTCTTTGCCAATCTCACTCTGGATTGCAAACCCGTAGCCACTCGCAGCAGGCGGTACAGCCTGCAGGACAGGGTGTTTTTTCAGAACCCTGGTCTGGAGGCTCCTACATGAGGGGATCAAAGAGGCCAGTAACAGCCCCTGGTGAGATCAGGTGGTGGTCGTCAAGACCGGGGAAAAATTCTGCATGGTCGTAGACTATAGTCAGACCATTAATCGGTTTACGCTCCTCGATGCGTACCCCCTCCCCACGATTGCAGACATGGTGAATCAGATCGCCCAGTATCGTATTTTCTCCACAGTGGATCTGAAGTCTGCATACCACCAGCTCCCAATCCGCCCAGAGGACTGCCACTACACGGCATTCGAGGCCGATGGCCGCCTCTTCCATTTCCTCCGGGTTCCCTTTGGCGTCACGAACGGGGTCTCGGTGTTCCAACGAGCAATGGACCGAATGGTGGACCAGTACGGGCTGCGGGCCACGTTTCCGTACTTGGATAACGTCACCATCTGCGGCTATGACCAGCAGGACCACGATCCCAACCTCCATCGATTTCTCCAGACGGCCCAGAAACTCAACCTCAAACGGTGCCTGGGATTCTTTTCATACTATGCCCAGTGGGTCCCTCAATATGCGGACAAAGCCCGCCCACTATTTAAGGCCACACGTTTCCCCTTGTCGGCTGAGGCTCGCCAGGCCTTCAACTGCATCAAGGAGGACATCGCCAAGGCGGCCATGTGGGCGGTGGATGAATCCGTCCCCTTTCAGGTTGAGAGTGGTGCCTCTTTCAGCCACATTAAATCAGGCAGGGAGACAAGTCGCATTTTTCTCCCGAACCCTCTCCGCTTCAGAACTTCGACATTCATCGGTCGAAAAAGAAGCACAAGCCATTGTGGAGGCTATACGTCACTGGAGGCACTACCTCGCAGGTAAGAGGTTCACCCTCATCACCGACCAAACATCGGTTGCCTTCATGGTTAACAACTCGCAAAGGGGCAAAATTAAAAATGATAAAATTCTGAGGTGGAGGATCGAGCTCTCCACCTACAAATATGATATTATGTATCGACCGGGAAAGTTCAACATGTCCCCAGATGCACTGTCCCGCGGCACGTGCGCCAGCACGCAGAGCGACCGCTTAAAAGCCATCCACAATGACCTCTGCCACTCGAGGGTCACCAGGATCGCCAACTACATTAAAGCCCGAAATCTGCCTTTCGCCACTGAGGTAAAAGCCGTCACCAGGGATTGCCCGATCTGTGCGGAGTGCAAACCGCACTTCTACAGACCAGACAGGGCCCACCTGGTCAAGGCTTCTAGGCCGTTTGAACGCCTCGCTATCGATTTCAAAGGGCCACTCCCCTCGACGAATCGAAATGTGTACTTCAAATGTGTCATCAACGAGTTCCCTTTTGCTATCCCGTGCCCCGATATGACCACCCACACAGTCATTAGGGCCCTGCATAGTATCTTCACCCTGTTTGGTTTCCCCAGCTATGTACATAGCGACTGGGGTTCGTCCTTTATGAGCGACGAGCTGCGTCAGTACCTGCTCGACAAGGGCATCGCCTCGAGCAGGACTACCAGCTATAACCCCAGGAGGAACGGGCAGGTAGAGAGGGAGAATGTGAAGATCTGGAAGACTGTCCTACTGACCCTCTGGTCCAGGAATCTCCCGATCTCCCATTGGCAGGAAGTCCTCCCAGACGCGCTCCACGCTATTAGGTCCCTCGTATGTACCGCCACCAACCAGACCCCTCACGAGCAGCTCTTTATTTTTTCCAGGGGCACCACCACAGGGGCTTCGCTCCCGGCGTGGTTGAAGACACCGGGCCCAGCACTCCTCCGGAAGCACCTCAGGGCACACAAAACGGACCCACTCGTAGAGAAAGTGCTTCTACTGCACTCAAACCCCCAATACGCCTTCATAGAGTACCCTGACGGCCGTCAGGACACCGTATCCCTCCGGGACATAGCGCCTGCAGGATCAAACCCCACCACTACCACCGCCGAGGTACCCCTCACACTACTTCCCACCCAACTCGCCGCGCCCCACGCCCCCGCGCCTACCAGTTCGCTATACATGTTCCACGCACCCGCACTTGCAAGCTTCCACTCCCCAGTCGAACCAGACGGGTACGAAGCTCGGACAGAATCGCCCCCGGAGTCCGCCATCGTACCCCAACCGACCGTGATCATCCAGCCACCAGAAGGGGCTGCAACACCGGTGCTCCGCTGATCACAACGGACAACTCGACCACCGGACAGACTCAATCTGTAAACCATCACCCCCGCCGAACTTGATTTTTTTGCAGGGAGTGAATGTGGTGAATTATAAATACTAATACTCCACACTGTATTGTACATGTGTTGAGCCTGTATATTGTATTGGATCACGTGTAGTTGCACGGCTCTACCCATAGGGGGAGATGAGGAGCTTGTACTGGGCTCCACCCATGGCTCCTCCCCTTAACTGGATGTATAAAGGTTGATGCTGAGAGCCTGCCTGCCAGTTCATCTGGAGTTCATCTCGTCACAGGCAGGCTCTGTTGTAAGACGATCAAAACCACTGTTCACTTCTAACCACGTGTCGCGTGAAATGATGGTCTCATCACCGGGAAGGGCCAAATGCGATGGGCTCGAGAAGGACATGGTGGGAATAGAGAGTTAAAGCAATTGTGAACAGTCTGTACAGCAGTCAAGGCAAATAAATCCTAAAGGGAGTAGTGTATAATTCTGGACTGGATTCACTGTTAAAAGTGTGAGTGGAAGCTTTGTTGAAAAGTGTAACTTGGAAATTCTGGCCTGGGTTTCGGAATGCAAACCGCTGAGGGAAAGCATTATTATGAGATGTTGTAGCGGGGTTTTGGGAATGGAGTTTTGAAACTCTCATGGGACAATCATCGGGGGGGGGGGGGGGGGAATCCACAGCCACTACATTGGGTTCAGAGCGGAGTGTGTGTATTTGATCACAGCCAATCCACGTGCTTAAAGGGTCTGTGTGGTAATTAGACCATTGTATCTTAAGGGAATGGAGTATAAATTAGGAAGTCCTGCTAAAACTATACAACATTGTAATTAGTCCACACCTGGAATACTATGAATAGTTTTGATCCCCTTATCCAAGGAAAGATATACTGGCATTGGAGGCCCCAGATTCTGTCCCGGCTCTGGGTCACTGTCTGTGTGGAGTTTGCACATTCTCCCTATGTTTGCGTGGGTCTTATTCCCACAACCCAAAGATGGGCAGGTTAGGTGGATTGGCCACGCTAAACTGCCCCTTAATTGGAAAAAATGAATTGGGTGGTGGTGATCTGCTGAGCGGAAGCACATCAGGTGGCTCTCCTCTCAATCGGACCCAAAATAGCACATTTTCCAGGATTCTTGGCTCAAAAAGCCACCCAAAACTCCTAAAAACCCAAAAGGCATTAGTAGCGAAGAAGCAGAAGAGAAGATGCCGGCAAACGGTAGTTCAAAGGGCCGGCGAGAAGGCAGAAGTGGCGGCAAGGAGCAGGAGCAACAAGCAGATGGACCAGCGTACACATGAGGCGAGGCGGAGGCCCGGGTGAGTCAAGAGAGGGGGGTGACCGCCGAACCGAACAGAAGAACATGAACAGGCAGCGACGCCCCGCACCACGCCGGGGGATGGATGGCAGACATTCCTAAAAAAAGAACTGGCTGCCATGAGGGAGGTGATCGGGATGGAACTCCAGGTGGTGGTGGAAGAGGTGGTGAAGGAGGTAGCGACGGAAGCAAAATGGCTGCCCTTCAGCACATGACAGATGGTCTGGGAAAGAAGGTGGAAGCCCAGGAAAGGACGATCCTGGACTGGAAAGGGCAGCAACCGACCAGAGTGATAGGATCGTGGCTCTTGAGACTGAGGCGAAGAGTTTGGTGGCAGCCGAAGGGAACCCGAGGGGAAAGGCAGAGGACCAGGAAAGCAGGTCCAGGCGACAGAACATCCGTATTGTGGGTCTGCCAGAGGGGGTGGAGGGAAGGGACCCAATGGCCTACATCGCCCACATGCTGGGCAACTTGGTCGGGAGGAACAGCTTCCCAAACCCCCCAGAGCTTGACAGGGCACACAGGTCGCTCCGGCCAAAACCCATGACTGGGGAGCAGCCGAGTGTGATCACTGCCAAGCTGTACTGGTACCAGGACCGGGAAAAAATCCTGAGGTGGGCCGACAGACAAAGTTGTGCTCGTGGGAAGGATACAGAATAAGGATCTATCAGGACACTGGGGCTGACCTCGTGAAAAAAGGGCCAAATTTAATAAGGCAAAATCGGCACACTACAAGAGCAGGGCGAGGTTCGGCAAGCTGTTCCCAGCCAGAGTCTGGGTAACTTATAAAGGGAAAGAACATTTCTTCGGCATCCCAATGGAGGCCGAGGAGCTCGTGAAAACCAACAATCTAGAGAAGGAAAGACGCAGCAACGGTGAGGGCCGTAGGGAAAATGACAGAAGGTGGAGGAAGAAACGGAACCAAGATCTGCTGTATGGACTCTGTGTTTGCGAGGGACTGGGCTGCCTCATTCTCAGACTAAAGTAGGAGGATAGAGAGTGCGAAGCGAGGATAGGGGAAACAGGTGAGGGGGCGAGGAAGGAAATGGAGACGGGCAGACAGAACAGAGTCAGTTCGAGACCAGCCCAGGGAGGGGAGCCACCATACTAGCAGGGAAGACTAGCACGGGAAAACAAGCAGTCAAGGGGGCCGCGGCACGCCTCTTAGAGGAGAGGGAGCTTCTGGTTAGGGGGCAGTGGGAAGGAGCAGGGTCTCACAGAACAGAAAAGGACAGAAGGATATGAAAGGGTTGGCAGCGAGACAGACACAGGCCTCAGCAGGCATGGAGCAGGCGGAGGAATCAAGATGGTGCCACAAGCAGCCACTTTGGAGGGTCCCTAAACAAAGGGAGACCTCGGAGTACAGGGGCACACCCACGTGGCGTACACATAGTTGGCGGCCATGTTAGGTGCCCCAGGACAAAGGGAAACCCTGGAGCGCAGGGCTCCGACCTCATGGTGAGAACGGCGACTGTGGCCATTTTGGACGGCCCCCTAACAAAGGGAAATCCCGGAGTGCAAGGGCACATCCACCAGGTAAGTATGGTTGATCCCGCAGGACCAGGTGATCAGAAACTACACACCACGATAGTCACCTGGAACGTAAAGGGACTTAACGGCCCAGTGAAAAGATCCAGAGTCTTCGCCTATCTGAGAAGCCTGAAGGTGGACATAGTCTACCTACAGGGTACACACCTGAGGGAGCAGGACAGATTACTGACAAGGAAGGGCTGGGTGGGACAGTCGTACCATTCATGCTACGGGACGAGGGCTAGGGGAGTGGCCATACTGATTAGCAAGAGGACAAGATTTACTGAGACCAGGACGATTACGGACCCAGGGGGACGGTACGTCATGGTCAGCGGTGTCCTGGAAGGGGCGTCGGTAGTCCTGGTAAATGTGTACGCCCCCAACTGGGATGACACAGACTTTATTGAAAAAACCATGGCGGAAATCCCCGACATTGACATGCGCCAACTGATGATGGGGGGTCACTTTAACTGCGTACAGGAGCCGCTGATCAACCGATCAAACCCTAGGACAGGGAAAAAGACAGGCATGGCTAAGGAACTGGGAGCATTTATGGGGTGATGGACCCCTGGAGGTTCCTGCAGCTGGGAGAAAAAAAATTCTCGTTTTTTTTTTGCAAGTTCCTGTATCTGCTGTGGGGAAATCGGTGCTTCCAGGAATTACAGGCGCAGAGTGCTCCATGACAGTGATTTCCGACCACGCTGCGCACTATGTGGCTGTGAGGTTGGAGACAGGCCGTGCCCAGCGCCCCACATGGAGGCTGGACATGGACCACCTGGCCGATAAGGCCTTCTGCCAGAAAACATCACAGGCCACAGGCAACTTCGTGATTAACAACCGGAACAGGGAACTCTCTCCTTCCACGTTCTGGGAGGCACTGAAGGCTGTGTTCAGAGGGGAAACAATAGCCTATAAGGCACACAGAGATAGGGAAGAGAGGGAGGCCAGGCATCAGCTGATCAACTCTATGTTGGAAGTAGATAGAAAGTACTCGGAGGCCCTGACCGTAGAACTGCTGGCAGAGAGGAAAAAGCTACTTCAACCTGCTATCCACTAGGAAAGCAGTGTACCAACTCTGCCAGACACGGGGTACCTTTTACAAACACGGAGACAAGGCTGGCCGCCTATTGGCTCACCAGCTGAGAAAGCAGGCAGTCATGAGGGAAATAGCACAGGTAAAGTGCTATTTCTCAGGGGCTGGTTTAGCTCACCAAGCTAAATCACTGGCTTTTAAAGCAGGCCAGCAGCACGGTTCGATTCCCGTACCAGCCTCCCTGGACAGGCGCCGGAATGTGGCGACTAGGGGCTTTTCACAGTAACTTCATTGAAGCCTACTCGTGACAATAAGCGATTTTCTATTTCTATTTTCTTTCTAAAGGTTGGCAGAGACAGACTGGTAGCGGAACCCAAAATGGTCAATCAAGCATTTGAGACCATCTACCGAGGACTGTACACCTCTGAACCCTCCGATGGGGACGCGGGGATGAAACAGCTCCTCGAGGGACTGGAAATGCCAGTTGTTGGAGAGGACAGACAGGGGGAGCTGGAAGTACCAATCGATCTCAAGGTACTGAACGGTTTGGGCTAGGAGCACTATTCACCACCTAGGCGAGACTCCTGTACAACGCTCCTAAGGCGAGCTTTCAAACTAACACCACCAGCTCTGAATACATCCAGCTACAAAGAGGCACAAGGCAACGATGCCCACTGTCCCCGCTCCTGTTTGCATTAGCAATCGAACCCCTGGCAATAGCCCTAGGGGGTGCGAAAAGCTGGAGGGGCATTCAAAGAGGAGACAGTAAGCACAGAGTCTCACTCTATGCGGATGACCTGCCCCTGTACGTCTCAAAACCACAGGAAGGACTGAAAGCAATCATGTGGATCCAAAAAGAGTTCGGAACCTTCTCGGGTTACAAACTCAACCTGGGCAAAAGTGAGGCATTCCCAGTGAACCCAAACGGGGGAGAGACAGAACTGGAGGAACTCCCGTTCAAAATAACCCAAAACAGATTCTGATACCTGGGGATCCAAATAGCCAAACTGCCCACAGATCCACAAGTGGAACCTGACCAGCCTGATAGAGGAAGTCAAAAAGGATCTACAGAGGTGGGACACACTCCCACTCTCCCTGGTGGGGGAAGAATGCAGACGATCAAAACAAACGTGCTGTCGAGGTTCCTCTTTCTGTTTAAGTCTATACCAATCTTCATCCCCAAGGCCTTCTTCCAGAACCTAAATAGCTTAATTATGGCTTTTATGTGTGTGTGTGTGTGTGTGTTTTTTTTTGGGTGGGGGGGGGGCAAGAATCCAAGAAATCAACACTGCAAAGGAGGAAAATCAAAGGAGGCCTGGCACTATTACCACTGGGCAGCAACTGCAGAAAGAGTGAGGGGATGGGTGCGAGAGCTCAACTCAAGAGTGGGTACAGATGTAGGAGACTTCCTGGCCACGGCAGCACTCCCACCCCCAACGAAATACGCATCGAGACCAGTGGTAATGGCCACACTGAAAATGTGGGGCCAGCTAAGACAGCATTTCAGGCTGACCGGGATGTCCCACATCTGCGGTAAGCACAGATTCCCACCAGCTATGCTAGTAGATGCAACGTTTAAAAAATTGAGACAGGACAGGGGAACGCTGACAGTCAGGGAGTTGTAGGACACAGACTAGCGCCGCTGAACGGGCTAACGGTGGAATGGGAATTGCCGACAGGACAGGAAATGAGACATCTACAAATAAAACATTTCTTCCGCAGAAACAATAGGATACCCGGAGACTACACTATTAGAGGATCTGATGCCCATAGACAGTAAGGGGGGGGGGGGGGGAAGAGACTCTGTGGGAAAATATATGGACAGCTACTGGGCAGACCCCGAATACCTCTGGACGAGACCAGATGGAAATGGGGGGGATGAACTGGGGCCAGAGGTGGGGTGGGGACTCTGGAGCGAAGTACTGAGCAGGGCCAACTCCACCTCCTCCTGAGCAAGGCTCAGCTTCATGCAGCTCTAAGTGTTGCAGAGCACAGCTAACCAGAACCCGATTGAGCAGGTTCTTCCCGGATGTGGAGGATAAATGTGAAAGGTCCCAGAGGGGCCCAACCAACTGTTCTGGACTTGTTTCAAGCTTGCTGGGTTCTGGACTGCCTCCTCCGAGGCAATGTCCAAGGTTGTGGGGGTGAGGGTGAAGCCATGCCCAAATGTGGCAATCTTCAGGGTATCAGAGCAGCCAGAGCTACACATGGGGAAGAGGGCTGACGCCCTAGCTTTCGCTTCCCTAATCGCACACCGGAGAATCCTGCTTGGCTGGCGATCAGCAGCACCACCCACTGCTTCAGACTGGCTCGCTGACCTTTCGGAATTTCTCCACCTGGAGAAGATAAAATACGCCATCCAAGGGTCGGAGGAAGATTTCCTCACTGCATGGGGGCAATTTGTCGGTCTGTTCAAACCCGTTTGAGGCCAGCAACAGCCAGTAAGGCGGGGGGGGGGGGGGGGGGGGGGGGGGGGGGGGGGTAACTGGAGGCAGAGAGTCTGAGACGGACAAAGAGGGACAACATGGGGGGATGGGACACCTCCACCATCCACAAAAAAAAAACAACACAGGTGAAGCCGACAAAGGGAGAAGAGAAAGGGGAGGGGGGAGCAAGGAGAAGGGGCAGCACACACCCTTATCGAGCAGGTAGGGGTTAGGGATGGGGGACTGGGGGTGGGGTGCGAGGACACGCCGAACTAGATGGCAGCAGTCTGTAAACAAAGTAAAGTAAGATAAAGTCCTTTTTGCGTTACACTGTACAATAAATAAACACGAACGACTGTACATAATGTTGAAAATGCTAATAAACCTGGTGGGGGGAATGCCAGAGGTGATGGAGATTCTTGTTGAGTTCGGGAGTTTCTCGGGATATAAATTGAACCTGGGCAAGAGTGAGCTGTTTGTCGTGCACCCGGGATATCAGGAGGAGGGGATTGGTAGGCTCCCGCTAAAGAGGGCAGTGAGGAGTTTTAGGTACCTGGGGGTTCAGGTGGCTAGGAGCTGGGGGACTCTGCACAAGCTCAATTTTACTAGGTTGGTGGAGCAGATGGAGGAGGAATTAAAACGGTGGGACATGCTGCCTTTGTCGTTGGCGGGTAGAGTACAGTCCGTTAAAATGACGGTGCTCCCGAGGTTTTTGCTTTTGTTTCAGTGCCTCCCCATTTTTGTTCCGAGGGCCTTTTTTAGGAGGGTGAACAGCAGCATTCTGGGATTTGTTTGGGCGCACGGGACTTCGAGGGTAAGGAGGGTCTTTTTGGAGCGGGGCAGGGATTGAGGGGGGCTGGCACTGCCCAACCTCTCTGGGTACTATTGGGCGGCTAATGTCTCGATGGTACGCAAATGGGTAATGGAGGGGGAGGGGGCAGCATGGAAAAGGATGGAGATGGCGTCCTGCGGAGGCACGAGACTGAAGGCACTGGTAACGGCTCCGTTGCTGCTCCCTCCGACGAGGTACACCACGAGCCCGGTGCTGGCGGCCACCCTCAAAATTTGGGGACAGTGGAGGCGACACAGGGGGGAAGTGGGGGGCTCGGTGGAGGCCCCGCTGTGGGGGAACCACTGGTTTGTCCCAGGGAACATGGATGGTGGGTTCCTGGGGTGGCACAGGGCGGGCATTCGGAAGTTGGGAGACCTGTTTATTGACAGGAGGTTCGCGAGCCTTGGTGAACTGGAGGAGAAGTTTGAGCTCCCCCCGGGGAATATGTTCAGGTACCTTCAGGTCAAGGCGTTTGCTAGGCGACAGGTGGAGGGGTTCCCTTTGCTGCCCCCGCAGGGGGTAAGGGATAGGGTGCTTTCGGGGGTGTGGGTCGGGGATGGGAAGGTGTCTGACATCTACCAGGTAATGCAGGAGGTGGGGGAGGCCTTGGTAGAGGAGCTGAAGGCTAAGTGGGAGGTGGAGCTGGGGGAGCAGATTGAGCAGGGGACATGGGCGGACGCACTGGAGAGGGTGAACTCCTCCTCTTCATGTGCGAGGCTGAGTCTCATCCAGTTCAAGGTGCTGCACCGGGCCCACATGTCCGGATCTAGGATGAGTAGGTTCTTTGGGGGCGAAGACAGGTGCGTCAGGTGTTCGGGGAATCATGCCCATATGTTCTGGGCATGCCCGGCACTGGAGGAGTTCTGTAAGGGGGTGGCGGGGACGGTGTCGAGGGTGGTGGGATCCAGGGTCAAGCCAGGTTGGGGACTCGCGATATTTGGGGTTGGGGTGGAGCCGGGAGTGCAGGAGGCGAAAGAAGTCGATGTCTTGGCCTTTGCGTCCCTAGTAGCCCGGCGGAGGATCTTGCTGCAGTGGAAAGATGCGAGACCTCCGAGTGTGGAGACCTGGATTAATGACATGGCGGGATTCATTAAGTTGGAAAGGGTCAAGTTCGCCCTGAGGGGGTCGATATAAGGGTTCTTTAGGAGGTGGCAGCCTTTCCTCGACTTTGTGGCTCAACGATAAGGTACTAGGTCAGCAGCAGCAGCAACCCAGGGGGGTGGGGGGGTTTAGGGGTATAGTGTTTAAGTTAATTTGCTTATTGTTAATTTATTCTGTTGTTTATTGGGGTTGGGAGGGGGTGGGGGTTTGTTATATGCGTAGTTACGGGTGCCAGGGGGAGGGGGTTTATTATTGTATTGTTTTGTTGATATATTTTCAAAAAATTATTAAAAAAAAGAAAATGCTAATAAAAAGATTTTAAAAATAACGAAAAAAGAACTTCCTGCATTCCGCTGGAGCAGTAGCTGCACAATTCATGAACATGGGTTTGTTAATCCTCCCCAACTGAATAAACACATTTGAACTTAAATATTGCCTGGGGTCAGCACATCTTCATAACACTTTACAGTTGGAAGTACTTTTGAGATATAGACACGGCTGTAATGCTCAAAAATGTGATCGAACATTTCCACACATAATCCCAATAGCAACAAAATGCCACCAAGATAATCTTTTTTGCCAGCTGATACTTATCTCAAAAATAATTAGGTATTTTTCATCTGAATTGGGCAAACTGGGACTTGGATTAATGTTTCTCCAGAATACAGCAGTTCCAACAGTGCTACACTCCCATGCCTAGATTACCTACTCACGTTCTTGGAGTGGGACTCAAATCCACAACGATCAGACTCAGAGATGGGAGACATATCACTGAGCCAAGGTTGACATCCCAAATTGTGGGACAAAGGGAGTGGAGGATACAGAAGAGGCCAGAATTATAAGAAGCCAGAGTTCTGGGAGTTAGAAGCTGGAGAAATTAACTGAGAGAGAAGTAAGGAAAGAATGAGATTGGAACTCAAGGATGGTTCACTAGGGGTCAACGTAGATTGGCAAGCATTGGGGCAAGGGGTGAGGCTATAGGCTGCAGAGTTTGGAATTAATTGAAGTTGGTGGAAGGGAGATGGGATGTCAGCCAGGAATGTCCGATGAGTGTGTGTGTGAGTGAGAGAGACTTATATTTGACATGTATCTAGAATTTTATTTTTTTTAAAAGTAGTGAGTTGGTGGCTATCACGAAATACACCAGAAGTTGTCATGAGAGCATTATCAGTGTATTGTTTTGGTGCCAATATGCTCCCTTCCCCTTCTGAAAGCATCTATTACTTTCAGAGCCCCTTGAGCTTCATGCAAGTGACTATCTAATCACATGAGGCTAGGCAGTGGCCACTGGCAAGCTAGTCAGATGCAAGGCTTCACAAAAACATTATCTTGTCTTTCATAGAATTAAATCATATAATTTACAGTGCAGGAGGCCATTCGGCCCATCAAGTCTGCACCGACTCTTGGAAAGGGCACCCAAGCCCACCCTATTACCGTAACTCAGTAACCCCACCCAACCTTTTGGACACTTAGGACAATTTGTCATGGCCAATCCACCTGACCTACACATCTTTGGACTGTGGGAGGAAATCAGAGCACCTGGAGGAAACCCACAGAGACACGGGGAGAACGTGCAGACTCCGCACAGACAGTAACCCAAGCCGGGAATCGAACCTGGAGCCGTGAAGCAACTATGCTAACCACTGTGCTACCATGCTTCCCGTTAAAATTTATTAATATTTAAAAAAAATTTAGAGTACCCAATTATTTTTTCCAATTAAGGGGCAATTTAGAGTGGCCAATCTATCTATCCTGCATATCTTTGGGTTGTGGGGGTGAAACCCACGCAGACACGGGGAGAATGTGCAAACTCCACACCGACAGTGACCCAGAGCCAGGATTCGAACCCAGGTCCTCAAGTGCCGAAATTTATTAATATTTTTTTAAATTCAGAAGCCAAGATAAAAGCATTAGGGATCATAGTATGGTGCACTAAATAGTTTGTAAAGGTTGAAAGAGACAAAGTACATCAGGAAGTACTGAATGGATAAGCTTGAAAGTGAACAGGACTAATTGTTTACCTTGTTTGACTCAGCACTACTGTGAGAGCAGCTAACTCAACAGGAGTAGAATCAAAGCTGAAACGTGTTGATTTATACGGCTCAGCTGACTGCGTAGCCATTGAAAAAATAACCTTTATTTCATGTACTGGCCAGGTTACATTCAAAGCTTCAATTCCACAAACAGCCCTCTGTGTTGTGCACCAATTCAAAATCATCTCCACAATTTGCAACCAAAGTGTTTTGCTCGTATTTGGATTGGTTCCAGGTCTGCTTTGAACCCTCTTGACAGACTGTACAAATTGACCAAAATGCCTCCACACATCCACATTTGTGCTTGCAGCACTTATCTTCCCTTCTGTGCATTCCACGTCACGCTGAAAAGATCAAAGGTGCACAGCAAGCAGATACGCTGGAGAAAAACACATGCTTCAGATAAGAAAAGGTCATAGCCGTTGATGCTCAGTAACTGCAATAAAATAATTTTTATTCTGAGAAAGTAGATGAAAAGACTTTGGAGGCAAGTCCATAAGGCATCAGAAACCAGAAATTTAGTCTCCAATTAAAAACGCTCTACCCTACATTTCCTGGGGTAGATGCTTCATCTTTTTGGAACAGAGAATGCATGAATGAGTACAGGCAGCACCCACGTTGGCACTTGTAAACTACTGTACATTATACAGATATCACCGAGGGAGAAAAATGGCAGGAAACGTCCAAGTAACAAGTTAATTCCTCTAGAGGAAAAAATCCATCCCACTGCCAACACACAACACATTCCAATTTATGACGCATGAATGATTCATGTTGAAAACATATCAACATTCTTTGTACGAGACAACTACCTCCTTCCTTTGCACAGTCAAATCTTTTATTTCATGAAGCAGTCGAAGCTAGACTACAACACGAGCTCTACCTACAATTCTTCCCCACATGGATGGTTATTTTACAAAGTGTAGCCAGGTTGAAGAGGGTAAGGCACTTCCATGAAAGAAGTGAAAAACTGGCAGTAGGTAACCTCTACTCGTCATCTGAATGGACACAAGTGACAAGTGTACATAACAATTCTATAAATTTGGTTGGGTGCATTTGCAGCTTCAAAAAAATATTTACCAGTTTGGAAATGGTACAGCTATCACACTGCCAGGGTCAACAACCACATCAATGTAACTGGATATATTGATGGCAGTATTAAATCTTGAAACACGAGCAGTCTGCTCAACAATACAATTTTACTTTGAGATGAGATGACAATGAGAACTGGTGAAATATTAAAGCTGCAAAATTGCATTATATATTGATCATAGAAACATACAAGATAGGAGGCCATTTTCCCCTTCGAGCCTGCTCCCCCATTCATTATCATGGCAGATCAGCCAACTCAGTAGCCTAATCCCACCTTCCTCCATATCCTTTGACCCCCTTCATCCCAAGTGCTATATCTAACTGCTTCTTGAAAATATACAATGTTTTGGCTTCAATTACTTCCTGCGGTAACAAATTCCACAGGCTCACCACTCTCTAGGTGAAGAAATGTCTACTAATCTCAGTCCTGAATGGTCTACCCTGTATCCTCAAACTGTGACCCCCTGGTTCTGGACACTTCCACCATCGGGACTACCTACCCTGTCTAGTCCTGTTAGAATTTTGTAGGTTTCTAGATCCCCGCTCATTCTTCTGAACTCCACACATTACAGGTGTGGCCTCACCAAGGCATAACTCCAGCAAGACATTCTTGCTCCTGTACTCTAATCCTCTCGCAATGAAGGCTAGCATATCATTTGTCTTTACTCTCTGCTGTACCTGCAAGCTCACCTTCAGTGAACCTTTAACTTGTTCCTCAATTTGTAATTTTAAATAGAGGCATTTGAATTGGTTAATGCTCTTAAATACAAGGACACCAAGACCAATTGACTGCTTTAAAGGTTCCCCCTTCATACAGCAAATCTCAGGTGCTATATATTCCCTACCACCTTGCATATTCTGGATGCTAAATGCTTCCAGCAGGTAAACCGGCACCATATTTTACCTTTTTACCACAGGCCTTAAATGTTCATCATCTTTAGATAGGTTGTTGATCATGACTGTACTATTGGATGCAATTGTCTCATTCCTTCAATCTACTGAGCCAGTCACTTATGGATCATTTGGCATTATCAGTAAAAAGAGATGTCACTCCTTTTGTCACAGTAAAGCTGAGAGCTGTCACTGGGCACTCTAATGGAATTTAGCAGTTGAGAAATTCAATTTGCATCTAAATGCATGTAACTATCAGGAGAGTCATGTCTCTTCAGACCAGATATGGCTTTGTATCGAGACATTGCCAGTAAACTGCAAGTAGATTACCTCTCGTTTCAGAGAAAGGAGGGAGTCAGCTGGTTCCTACACTAAGCTGGCTACTAAGTTGGATGTGATGGGGCGAGAAGTGAAAGTAACTCTAGGAGGACCCCAAATGCACTGGCAGTGGAGCAGGCTGCAGCACATTGACTTGGAAAGACGGATTTTCAATTCACCTCAGGACATTCCGAAGCCCTTTACAGTCAAGTAAGTACTTTTCAAGAGTAATCCTTGTTGTAAATATAGAGAAATGTGACAAGCAATGTGCACATTAAGGTCTTCCAGACTTTAACGTGATAATGATTAGAGAGACATTGGGAGAGAATTCCTCTGTCCTTTTTAAAAGGTCCTGAAGTCCACCTGAGGGAGCAGACATGGCTTCAGTTTAAAATTTTATCTGAAAGACAGCTCCTCTAAAAACGCAGCACTACCTCAGCCACCTACATTATCCGTTTAAGTCTCCAGCATGGGACATGAACCTACAGCCTTCAATTTAGGAGAGATTATTAGCACTGAGCCACGGCAAACAACTGCTGCGTCTCTTGGGAGCACAAAAATAACAAAGTTTACCTGGCCAACTTTTGAGCTCCTCTAGTAGATCCCTTAAGGATTGGTGGCTAAGCTGCTCAAGCAGGTCCAACTACGCAAAGCATGCACACTGCAAATACAGCCCATTTGTTAGCAAATTTTAGCATTTGGGACTTACCAATGGGCATTAGACCCAGAGTTGCATTTTTAAAAAGGGAGACAGCACCCTGAGCAACCCAAGTCAATATTTCAACATTCACACTACTGGTGTGACTCAGAGGTTTTAAGCTTCAAATTTTTTAAAGATTTGCATTTCTCCCACTGCAACTTGGAAAAATAAAATAAATCATAGCAGCCACAGTTTCCTAAACTTAAAAAGCACAATTCCTCTTCTAGTCAGTCATTCATTTACATTTTTCAATCATGCCATCATAATTGAATTGAGAGCAGTTATAAGGAGCAACCGGATTAAACTTGCTCTGATGTTTTTCCTGCCAGGATATTGATAAACTGTGAACAGGATCAAAGCATATATCGTGGAAACATGCTATTCCAGCCGTATGTATTCTGTACATTTTGAAGTTACTGACTAAAGCTTAAAATTGTTTTCTTGATCAAAGTTTAATTTAATGACTTGCTCCACAATTTGAGTGGCAAATACTCTGATTATAAAAGGATACAACTGAGCTCATATTGCAAATCAGAGGAAAAAATACTAAATAAAATTGGATTTAACCTAGAAGACCAGCATTTCTAATTCAAATCATTAAAAAAAAATTACATTTAAATAGCACTTTCACAATTACCAGATGTCTCAAAGCTCCTTATAGCTGATGATGTATGTTTGAAGTGTTGACACAGTTGTAGGATCTATGGTAGCCAAGATGCACACAGCAAATCCCACAACCAGCAATGTGATAGTGATTAGATGATTTGCCCTTATGATGATGATTGAGCAATCAATATTGACCAGGTCACCAGGGATAACTCCCCTCCTTTTTTTGTGAAATAGGCAGGCAGAGGAGGTCTTGATGTAACATTTCATTCAAAAGATAGCACCTCGCATTGTTCACTTAGCATTGCATGAAGCGTCAGCCTCAACGTTTTTATAAATTTAGAGTACCCAATTATTTTTTCTTCCAATTAAGGGACAATTTAGCGTGTTCAATCCACCTACCTTGCACATCTTTGTCTTGGGGGGGCGAAACCCAAGTAAACACAAGGAGAATGTGACAACTCCACACGGACAGTGACCCAGAGCCGGAATCGAACCTGGGACCTCGGCGCCGTGAGACTGCAGTACCACTGCGCCACACTGCTGCCCATCAGCCTCAACTTTTATGTTCAAGCCCTGAATGGGACTTGAACCCTAAACCTTCAGATGAGTGTTGCAAACTGAACCATAGCTGACATTAGATATTAACTGACATTAAAACAAAAGACAGTCTCTGTTGATTAAAAAGTCAGAATCCATTGAAACACAATTATTAAAATGTGAATCAGAAGTTCTGTAACTTATCACCAGTTACCTGATCTCAGATAGGGAAGTGATGTAGCATTTACACTTTGCCTCATTCTCCCCCCAAGAAAGGGTTTTTAAAAATTCAGTCATAGTTCTTACTCAAGCAAGATTGCTAGCATGCACATTGGGAAAGTACATTTACAGGAACACTGGACGAGGACATGCTTGGTTCTGATGGCATTCCATAATGGGTTTAGCCTGTCAACTTTCATTGTTTGTCATGGGAGGTAAGAATGGTGACTTTTTAGACAAAGGATGGCAGAAAAAATTGGAAAAAAGTAACCCACTACATCGCTGTCAAACTGCCTTCACCATGAATCATGTAATCTAATTTAGAAACACAGATTATTAAACGGGGACAATTCAGACAGAGGAGCAAGAAAACAATCCATCTGGCTAAACAAAATGTGCTACTTTTTAAACCACAAGGTAGATGGTTACTGGGTTTAGTAAGCAGAAGCTTACTCAATAGCCACACCATTGATCAAACTTATGGGATAGGCCAGCCTGAATAAAACTGAACATAGCATGTACATATATCAACCATTTCTTCAAAATTACTGACAAATCAGAAAAAGAGTTCAAATAATGCTGTAAACCCGTTTTATTTTCTGAAGCTCACTTTAAAAACATTTGGTGCTATAGACTGCATCATGCAACACGCTTGCACATCACAGACGCAGATGGAAGGGCACTAGTGGGTTCAAACATGATCAAAGAGTGAAATGGAAATATCACATCTGAACAGATAATTTATCCTGTAGTTTGTTTTCTTTATAATCATGAAAGACCCAAGATATCAATTAATGAATGGGCTTTGTGCTGCCATCAAGAAAAGACAATCAGCTGGGAGATTGAATACCTGTATTACTAAGTTTTTGTATTATCTGATCAATACTTATGACTGGCGTAAAATCGCAAACCCACTGTGCAAAAATAAACTAGATATGTAAACTGTGAAACATTTGCATATTTAATCACATCCTACACTAAAATCCCTGCATTTTAAACACAAAAGCGATACTATTTCAGCTACCAAAATTGTGCAGAAATAGCATCCTTCTCATAAAGACCAGGAAACAAAGGAACACCCAAAAAATACATCGGTATGTTGCCCTAAATTAACCACAACAAACACTAAGACCTCCCAATTGAATGAAGTCACACACATTATTAGCCATAAGGTACTTTCCAAGTCATCCTCAAGACAGGGGATAAACAGTAGGTCTCTGTTGCAGAGGTTCATTATTTACGACTTAAGTTTGAAAGCCGATACCAAAAGTTTCCACTGTTCAAGGGGGTGCTGAATAAAGGCCTCTTCTTTCGCAGGGCTTGTGGGTGGGGAAGTGGAAATACTGAATTTCGTTCCTGTGATCATACGCAACGCAGGCTCCAAAATATAAATCCATGCAGCACTTCTGGCTCCACGTCCGCAAGCACGTTATCCTTTGCGATGGAAGCTGCCGACCAAATGCCACCTCCTCTGACTTCTGAATGCGACAGAACGCAGAGATAAAGGATCCCCTCATTTTGGTTGCTTTTGAATAGAGTCAGCTGCCAAATCGCGTCCGCTTGACCGGAGGGAGGAGGGGATGGAAAATAACTTAAGCAGGAGGTGGGAGACGGCGGCAGGCAGCCGGGTTGATGGAGATGGTCCGGGCAGAGGGCTCGCCATTAGGTGCCCACGATGCCGGGGTCGTGCGCCGAGTCAGGGAGCGGGGCCCCGCCGCAGTGGTAGAGGAAGCAGTTGCCCCAGCAGCTGTAGCAGATGAGGAAGAGGGCGGCCAGGAAGACCAGGGCGCAGATGGTGCAGGGTTTCCTCTCCAGCAGGAAGCTCAGCAGGTAGAAGCCCATGAACATGGAGTGGTTGAACCACAGCGCCGGGTTCAGGGGCTTGGGGATGAGCAGGACGGGCAGCAGCCACTGCAGACAGTACATGGCGGATCCGGGGAGAGAGCGCGGCTCCCCGCCCGCCCGCCCGCCCCCCGGGGGCGGGGGAAAGACAGCGGCTCACACCGGCCCGGCTCCGAATAAAGCGGCCAAACCCCCCGCCCGCAGAGACACTCTCTCCGGGCTGCTCTCGGACACTTCCCCCTGGGCTGCTCTCCGACTCTCCCCCGGCCTCCTCTCTCTCGGGCTCTCCCCGTGTCTCCAGGCCCGCCTTCTCCCTCCCACTCCACTGCGCAGCCGCATCCAGCCCGCAGGACCCCCCTCCCTGCTCACAGGTGGCCACACTCCTCGCCTGCACACCCCACCCACCCCATATCATTGTAAACGTTTACGTCCTCCTGCTGCTTGTCATTTTTTTTCTTTTTATGTTTCTGAATAAAGGAAGTCAGATGGACGCCGATCCCTGGTCGCCCCCCCCCCCCAGGCGCACTTTGGTTGCCTCGCATGAGGGGGCCTCGTGGTGCTGCTCGCACAGCGGGATGGGGTAACCATGGAAACGGGAGGAGGGCGGGGGGGGGCTTTAGTGGTCCTCACTGACTCCATCAGCATTTATTGCCTTTCAGAAGGTAGCGTTGAGCTGCCTTCTTGGACCGCTGCAGGTGTAGATACCCCATTGCGCTATTAGAACATAGAACAGTACAGCACAGAACAGGCCCTTCGGCCCTCGATGTTGTGCCGAGCAATGATCACCCTACTTAAACCCACATAACCCGTATACCCGTAACCCAACAATCCCCCCATTAACCTTACACTACGGGCAATTTAGCATGGCCAATCCACCTAACCCGCACATCTTTGGACTGTGGGAGGAAACCGGAGCACCCGGAGGAAACCCACGCACACACGGGGAGGACGTGCAGACTCCACACAGACAGTGACCCAGCCGGGAATCGAACCTGGGACCCTGGAGCTGTGAAGCATTGATGCTAACCACCATGCTACCGTGAGGCCCCAAATTAGGGAGGGAATTCCAGGGTTTTGTCCCACTCAGGGTAGTGAGTGACTTGGAGGGGAACCTCCAGGTGGTGGCATTCCCAGGTATCTGCCGCTCTTGTCCTTCTGGGTTTAGAGATCCCAGATTCAGAAGGTGCTGTGGAAGGAGCCTTGGTGAGTTCCTGCAGTGCATCTTGTAGATGGTCCACATGACTGCCGCTGTACGTCGGTGGTGGAGGGTTTGAATGTTTAAGGGGGAGCAATCAAGCGAGATGCTTTGTCCTGGATGGTGTTGACCTTCTTGAGTGATGTTGGAGCTGCACGCATCCATGCAAGTGGAGAGTTCTCCATTACCTGTGCTTTTTAGATGATGGACAACTTTTTGGGGAGGCAGGAGGCGAGTCACTTGGCACTTATAATTCCCAGCCTCAGTTTCTGGTCAACAGTAACCCCATGGATCCGTCCCCAGGGCGAGGTTGGCTCTTTGTCGCAACAATATTGCAAGCAGGGCCCGGACCCAATTATTCCCTTCCTGCAACATAGCTTTAGCTGGGCTGTTTTTTAAGGTCCGGTTCATCCGCGCTACCATTCCCGAGCTCTGATGATATGGGATGTGGAATCTTTGCTGGATTCCAAAAAACGTACAAGCCTCCTTTATGACTTTTCCCGTGAAATGGGCCCCGTGGTCAGAATCCAGTCTGAGGAGCATCCCTCATCTTGGTATTATTTCGTTAGCCAATATCACAGCCACGGCACTAGCGATGACGTCCTTACACGGGAATGCTTCCACCCACCATGTGAATTGATCTATAATTCACCCTGTTCCCGAGGCAAAGGCCCATAAAATCTAGTTGCAAATTGTCCCATGGTCTCTTGGGCTGGGGCTAACTTCCCATTTTTATCTTGCAGGGACGGCCTGGTTCCACCAGGGCACCCTGTATGCATCGCTGGCAGAATGTGGCCCCATCACTGCCCATTCTCTTCCACCACCAACATTCCTTTAATAGTTTGATCATATTTTCTCTCCCTGTGTGCGTTTGTCCATGGTATATGTCTAACAGGGGTTGTTGCACGGCCTCGGGGGCTATTATCTCTCCTCCATATTCCATTATGGCATATCTGTCCCCTGTTATTTCTCCACCCCATCCTTTTCCTCCACTAGTGCTTGTTCTTGCACCTGCCTTACATCAATATCTGCCTTGCCTGCGGTCTTCACAGCTGCTATTCCTGGAGTCTGCATCCCCACCCGTTCCTGCTCAAATAGATCTTTCGAGGCCTGATCGGCCCAACTGTTACCTTGCTGCGCATAATTCTCAATTCTCCGATGGGCTTGGACCTTAATCATGGCTGCTTCTAAGGGCTGCCGGGGGCCAGGATCAAGTCCTTGATTAAATTCTCATGCTGTATGTGACCTCCACTGGAGGTCACAAACTCTCGCCTACTCCAAGCTGTCATATAGTCATGAACTATGCCAAAAACGTACCTACTGTCAGTGCACACATTGATTCGCTTTCCCCTGCCCCATTCCTGGGCCTTCAATTCAGCTATTTGTGCTGAGTGGTTCCCGGTATCAGGTTTCCAAATCGGTCCAGATGGCTGGGATATGATGTGGTGCAGTCAGAGCGGAGCTTGGGCGTGCTGGAGTGGAGCACAAGGTAGCAGGAGCTATAGTGAGTGACTGGAGACTGAGTGAGGGAGAGCATGGGGTGGGGGGGGGGGGGGGGGGGGGGGGGGGGTCGAGAGAGAGAGAGAGAGTGTAAGAGGGGAAGAAAGTATAGGGGAGACAATAGCGTATGAGAGTGAGTAGAGAAGAGTGTGAAGGTGGTGGTAGAGCACGTGTGAGGTGGGGCAGGCTGAGGAGGGTGAGAGTGTGAGGGAGGGGAGAGTCTGGGGGATTTAAGTGTGAGGAGGGTAAGAGTACATGTGAGAGGACGAGTGCGAGGGAGGAAAGGAAACACTTGTGGGGTGAGCGTGTGTGGGGCAGAATGTCTCCATAAGTCTGGTTCACACCCGGAATCAGGGGTATCATTCACCTTACCTACACAATCATGTACTCTCCTCCACTCTCACAGTGGGCAAGGGTGACGGTGAGTGAGCACCCTGAACTGCGAATGAAGCATGAATAACATACCCTATTACACTCTAATACTGTGCTTTACTTACTACTTATTGTTTTATTTGCTCAGCAAATTGTTTCTTTTAAGACCTCATTTATTTTTTAAAATTCATATTTAATATTGAGCCAAACTTTATCTTTCCAAAATGTGCTCATCGGCCCCTTGAGTGGGAAAAAAAATCAAAATGTGGCCACCCCATGTGGGTTGGACAAGCCTGTTGTAGAAGGACAGCATAGTCATTGCGTTGACCATAAATCATTTGAGGTCTGTACACTAAAATATTCAGATTTCCCTTTCTCCATTTGCTTATTTTCCTGAAACCTGTATGAATGTTCAGCATTCACTCTGTCCATGTATAGAATTTGGACTTTCCTGGGTAAAATGCATTTGCCAGTCATGGGCTCAATCGTCCACTGAATTTAGTTGAGCTTGTCAAGGTGTCCTCAGCCTAACCATCCTCAGCAGCTCCATCAATGACCTTTCCTCCACCATAAGGTCTGAAGTGTGGAATGTTCTCTGATGATTGCACAGTGTTCCGCACCATTTATTACTCCTCAGACACTGAAGCAGTCTGAACACCATTCAGGCTCAGGCTGATAAATGGCAAGTAACGTGTGCCCTCAGCCCCAGGCAATGAAAATCTCCCAACAAGCTCTCAGTCTTGAACTGAGCCTCCACAGCCCTCCCAGGCAGAGACTAAAGACCCAATCTGTTTAATTTTTCACCTTGGACAATCCCTCTATCCCAGGAATTGATTTATTGAGCCTTTGTTGTACTCCTTCTATCTGGGTGTCCTGGTACATGAATCACAAGTGGCATACAGGTACAGCAAGTGATTAGGAATCCAAATGGAATGTTGTCGTTTATTGCAAAGGAATGAAATATATAAACAGGAACATTTTGTTGTAGTTGTGTAGAGTTTTGGTCCCCTCATATAATTGAATGAGAAGCAATGAAGAAAAGGCCTACATGACTGCTTCCTTGGATATGAGTAAAGGTCGGATAGATTGGGTCTGTATCCATTGAAGTTTAGAAGAGTGGGAAGTGACCAGATTGCAATGTGTAAAATCCTGAGGGGACTTGACAGGATGATGGCTGAGGTGATGTTTCCCCTTATGGGAGAGATTAGAACTCTGGGATACAGCTTAAAATAAGGGGTCTCTCATATCAGATGGAGTTGGGGAGAATTTCTTTCTCTCGAGAGGATTGTTAGTCGATGGAATCTTTTTTCCCCAGAGGGCAGTGGAGGCAGGGTCATTGAATGTTTTAAAGGTTAAATTAGGTAGATTCTTGACTGACGAGAGAGTTAGAGGGTATAGGAGGTAGTCAGAAGAACAAACTTGCGGCCACAAATGACAGAGCAGGCTCAAATGGTTGAGTAGCCTACTCCTGCTCTTAATTTGTATGTTTGTAGATATGGATGTCAGGAGTGTGATGGAATGCTCTCTACTTGCCTGGATGAATGAAATTCCCAACAACATTTAAGAGGCTCAACATCATCCATGACAAAGCAGTCTCCTGGATTGGCACCCTATCCACCGTCTTTAACAGTCACTCCCTCTCCTACCGACAAGATGCACAGCAGCAACTCACCCAGCCTCCTTCAACAAGCACCTTCAAACCTGCAGCCTCTATTAACTAGAGGGGCAAGGGTAGGGGATGAATGGGAACACTACCACCCTTCAAGCTACACATCATCTTGACTTGGAACTATATCACCCTTCCTTCACTGTCGCGGAGTCAGAATCCTGGAACACCCTTGCAGCACAGCTGACGTGCCTACACCACATAGACTGCAATGGCTCACCCACCACGATCTCTAGTGCAATTAGGAATGGGCAATGCATGCTGACCTAGCCTGAAATGCCCACATCCCATGAAGGAATTTTTAAAATGCAGTGAGTGAGCGTCATATACATCCCATACTCTCACACAAATCTTAATATCACCTGCAAATTGCTGAAAAGAAAAATTGTTGAAAATCTTTGTCTTGCACCCATCAGCAATTGCAGGGATATCAATGTTGGTACAACCACTTTATACTGTACGAGAGGAGAATATTGATTGGTTGGGAAGTAGACTCTGATTGATATAGGCCTTGCCATGGAGAATGCACCAGTTTATGATGAGTGAAAGTTAACTGCCAAGCATTGTTTGAAAATTTCAACCAGGTAACTTAACTCACCATTAACTGTTATATTCTCCATGGCAACACTTCTACAAATCAGAGTCCATTTGCCAACCAACCAGCACCCTCTTGGGCAGCAGGGTAGCATGGTGGTTAGCATAAATACTTCACAGCTCCAGGGTCCCAGGTTCAATTCCCGGCTGGGTCACTGTCTGTGTGGAGTCTGCACGTCCTCCCCCTGTGTGCGTGGGTTTCCGCCGGGTACTCCGGTTTCCTCCCACAGTCCAAAGATGTGCGGGTTAGGTGGATTGGCCATGCTAAATTGCCCATAGTGTCCTAATAAAAGTAAGGTTAGGGGGGGGGGGTTGTTGGGTTACGGGTATAGGGTGGATACGTGGGTTTGAGTAGGGTGATCATGGCTCGGCACAACATTGAGGGCCGAAGGGCCTGTTCTGTGCTGTACTGTTCTATGTTCTATGTTCTTCTCATAATATATAAAGTTGTTTCCCTAACACTGGTGTTCTTGCGATTGTCCTGATGAGTGTGAGATGAAAAAGACAAGTGTCTTTTTTCAGCAATGCTCAAGTTGTGTAATACTAAATGGGTACTATCTGCAAACCTGAAGACCATTCTCCTAGCACCTGGAGCTAGATCATTATGAAAATAGCAAAGGCCCTCGTGGGACCCCATCTCCGAACAGATCTAAAATCATCAACAACCATTTTCTGCGTATGCGTAATTGGCCAATTCTCAATCTAGCGTGGCAGATTGCCACTAATAGCTCAGCTTTCAGCTTTCAGTATTGGTAACCACTATCTTGATGACTTCAAAAAATAGAACTAAATTAGTAAGACAAGAGCTCCTTTATCTGAAGCAATGTACAGTGAATCTGGTTCACCTTTCCCTGTCAACTTCGTGTCAATTTTTGATTACACTTCTGTGAAACAGCTTGGGACAGTTTTTAATGTAAGTGCTAGATGAATCAAAGTTGTTGTAAAGTTGACAGATGACCACAAAGAAATGCATCATAATGTAACTTAATTACAACTGTTTTGTTATGCAAAGAGAATGGCACAAGGCACTTGTGGTCCCATATTACAATCAAAATGCATTTTACAGCTATTATGTGATTTGCAGAATTTAGAATTCAGAAGAGCCCTGGAAGGGATGGATTTGATGAATCTGTGATGCGAATGGGCAGGTATGAGAGCATTTGTGCAACATGAAGAACCACTTCAATTGGAATAGCTTCTGCAACATAAATGGTATATGCATGTTTTCACCTGCATCGAGGAGGACCAATTGTACAAGTGCTGGCTAGTTGCAGGGCTGTTGAAATACAAATTGTCCCTGTTGATTTGTCTTGCTGATTTTAAAACCATGTCACTTATAGTACAGAAAAATCTTATTAGCTTTAGTCTCGGTGGTTTAAGACCACTGCTGCTCTTCAATAATGGTTACCCAATTTAGGTTCTGAGCAGGCCGTCAGGCCAATTTGTTAAAAAAGTTGACCACATACCAAAGTTTTGTTTTTGTAAACAATTGTGAAGATATCGTCTGTCAAGATTTACAAGTGTGTTAAAACTTTTGAGGGGTAATCAGACAGAATTCTGCTATTTGGCTTGTGAGTCAGTAATCAAATGTCATAAATTTAAGATCGTCACCAAAAAAGAGGAAGATAGAAGAACAATTGTGTTGGTGACTGGGTGCCTGTAGATTTGCAGCCATGAGGTGTGAGTTATTGCTGCCAGCGCCACTTATGGCTGATTGTAGTGTGGGCTGGACAGTGTAACACCCTTTAGCATTGAAATTTAAAGTTGTAATCGTTTGCTGGCCCCATCCAGCGTTTTGCTGGAGATCTAATTAAACCTGGCCTCGCACTGAGATGCAGTTACATGGCAACCAGAATGAAGCCTCACAACCACAAGCCTGATTGCTTACGTGGCTCATGAGAAGTGCCTTTGAAACCACGTGGCACCGATGCAAAAGCGGGACCATAAGTAAATAAATAATGGGATAAAAGAATATGAGACAGCAGCCAATTCCAATCTGGGACATCTTCAGCAGGCCCAATGAATCAGCCAATATCAGTAATCTGAACTGGTCCTGCATCAACACATGACCTGTATCAAATTTAGAAGCATGACTATACATAACCCCAAACAAACGTCAAATGTTGTCGCACCAGTAGCCACTGATGGCTTGGTCCATTTCACTCATGCAAAACAAAAAAGCACCTCAAAATTATGCTCAAATTCACTCAGGAACTCCATGTTGCTGTGACAACATGCACTCTTTTTACATGCATGTTGTAACCTGGAGCTATGGTATCACATGGCTGACTAGGAATCTCTCCCACTCATACCTCCAGCCACTTGGCAGATTTTGGAGGGATTTGCAGATTGGCACTCAACCTGCTTGGCAGCATTAGGAACACACATTCCTGGGTCATTGCTTCCTGGGGTGGAACTCAAACCCAGTGCTTCAGAGGTTGTGATATTACTCACAACGCCACAAGATCTCCAACGGTGATGTACATCCACTAACACATTGTTTATATGTTAAGACATAATATTCTGGTTACATCACAATCTATCCAGTCAAACTGGCATCCAGAGATTTGCCATTTACACCAACAGATCTCATAATACCACAGTGTTATAGTATGACTAGAGGTATTACGGTAACTAGCAATACCGAGACACCATTGGTGGAGAAGGCTCGCTGCTCATTGGCCCAATGGTATGTAACACTAGTCACCCATTGTTTAGAGCTGTAAGGTAGCTTTGCCTTGTAAGGCGGGGTATAAGAGCCCGTGTGTTCCCCACAGCTTCCTTTTCTGTACCTGAGCTGCTGGGGAAACATCTTGTCTATTAAAGTCTTCAGTTTCGGACTACAACTTCGCTTCTGTGGTCAATTGATAGTGCATCAGACAGTTACACAGAGTATTTGAACATAAAACAACTTCTGCTGAATCTGGAAAATTGGATTTTTGATGATTAGCCTGGATTACAGTAGCCCTGCAAAACCTTTGATGAAAATAGATTGTGCATGCGCCCCCAATTTCAGCAACGAAGACACTGAAGCCAACCTCTAGCACCATCCAAGTCAGGACCTGCATTTGGCTGCATGATCTTAGCTGGGAACATCTTTTCTACCATCTGGCCGCTGTATGCTCCATATTCCCAGACAGATCAGCCACTGCTTCTGCTTTCCCTCTCGGCTGTGGGTCTATGCAACAAATTTCAGGTCTGATTTAGGGATGGGTTCAGTGGCCACTTCCATGAGTGGGCTCTGCATCCTTTATGATCGGGAGTTATTTTAAAAATTTAACTTAGGATGTAAGCATTGCCGCCAGGGCCAACATTTTATTGTCCATTCGTAATCGCTCTTGAAAAGGTTGCGGTGTGCTGGGCTAGCAGGTTGATTAATGTTTGCTTTTGGCCTGGAAACTTGAGGTTTCCGCAGATTGTTTGGCACTGCTCTTAAAATAGACTATCTACCTTTCTAGTTTTATACTCTGTTTCTGACATTTCCACCTCCGTTCAAAATAAATGAAGAGTTTATAAGCCCTTGGCAAAGAAAGTTACTGTTTTGACTTCAGCCTTTAGAAAATAAAATGGTGGAAGCTATGGGCCCAGTCCATTGCTAATCATCCAGTCATATCCACCTGTGGTAGCAATCAATAATGTACCGCTGAAGCTGACAATAAAATTCCACGACCTAGGGTAATGTTCTCTCTCTCAGAATGGCATTATCAACAATTCTGCCTTGAGCACAGACTCTGGCAGATCTGTTCATCAAAAATTATGTACTAAACTAGTCTCATCATTCTGCATTATGGATTGGAATCATGCATCTGCTACTGCTGTACCATTAAGAAATGTGACCATTTACATTTGCCCTGTCAATGACTTATGGCTGCATTTGTACCTGTAATAACATAGGTCGGCAGATGAAACATTGTTTTTTTTTAACAAACAATTTTATTGAGGTAGTTTTTTGGCATTGTAAACAGTTACAAACATCAACAGAAAGAAAGCAAAAAAAGGCAAAAATGTGCAAACATCCACGTACATTCAATACTTCAGTCGTAAAATACTGCACAAGCCCGGTCCTCTCCCACCGGTACTACCCGCCAATTTATCCCTCCTATTCTACTCTACCCCCCCCCCGCGCTGACGCTCACTCTCCTGCAAAGAAGTCAATGAATGGTTGCCACATTCGGGCGAACCCTGTACAGATCCCCTCAAGGCGAACTTAATTTTTTCCATACCCAGGAAACTTGACATGTCCGTAAAGCACAACTCAGTCTTCGGGGGCTTTGAGTCTCTCCATGCCAATAATATTCGTCGCCGGGCTATCAGGGAAGCAAAGGCCAAAACATCGGCCTCTTTCTCATCCTGGACTCCCGGGTCTTCCGAAACCCCAAAAATTGCCACCCCTGGACCCATCGCCACCCTTGTTTTTAGCACCCGCGACATGATCCCCGCAAATCCCTCCCAGTATCCCCTAAGCATCGGGCATGCCCAAAACATGTGTACGTGGCTCGCTGGTCCTCCTGCGCACCTAGCACATTTGTCCTCTACCCCAAAGAATTTGCTCATCCGAGCCACCGTCATGTGGGCCCGGTGAACGACCTCAAATTGAATCAGGCCGAGCCTGGCACATGTTGCGGTCGAATGTACCCTACTCAGGGCTTCTGCCCACAGCCCGTCCTTCATTTCCCCGCCTAGCTCCTCCTCCTATTTGAGTTTCAGTTCCTCCGTCAGGGACCCTTCCTCCATCATGAGCACCTTATAAATATAAGAGACTCTACCATCCCCTCCTTCCCCCCCTAGAGACTATTCTGTCCTGAATCCCCAATGGCGGGAGGCGTGGGAAGGATGGGACCTGTCTACGGACAAAGTCCCGCAACTGTAGGTACCTAAAATCATTTCCCCTTACCAGACCAAATTTCTCCTCCAAGCTCCTCAAACTCGCAAAGCTCCCTTCCAGGAACATATCGGCCACCCTCCCCACCCCCGCCCGCCGCCATGCCCGAAGCAGATGAAACATTGTTGAGACACTTTTAAAGACCTCTTTAAGATGTTGCCAAGTTTACCCCAACACCTGAGTTGGTACAGCCACCATGCCAATTACGATGGCATTGCATTTGTTGTGTCACCTTAAATGAATGTGTCCAAAGATGCGCAGGTTAGATGGATTAGCCATCTAAAATTGCCCCTTAGTGTCCAAGGAATTGCAGGTTAGGTGGGGTTACGGAGATAGGGTGGGGGAGTGTGCCCAGGTAGGGTCTTCTTTCAGAGGGTGCAGACTCGATGGGCCAAATGGTTTTCTTGCTGCTCTGTAGGAATTCTTTATTTTTAATATAAATTTAGAGTACCCAATTATTTTTTTCCAATTAATGGGCAATTTAGTGTGGCCAATCCACCCTAACCCTTTGCATTTGATAAGGTTCCCCATGGTAGGCTTATGCAGAAAGTAAGGAGGCATGGGATAGTGGGAAATTTGGCTAGTTGGATAACGAACTGGCTAACCAATAGAAGACAGAGAGTGGTGGTGGATGGCAAATATTCACCCTGGAGCCCAGTTACTAGTGGCGTACCACAGGGATCAGTTCTGGGTCCTCTGCTGTTTGTGATTTTCATTAATGACTTGGATGAGGGAGTTGAAGGGTGGGTCAGTAAATTTGCAGACGATACGAAGATTGGTGGAGTTGTGGATAGTGAGGAGGGCTGTTGTCGGCTGCAAAGAGACATAGATAGGATGCAGAGTTGGGCTGAAAAGTGGCAGATGGAGTTTAACCCTGAGAAGTGTGAGGTTGTCCATTTTGGAAGGAAAAATATGAATGCGGAATACAGGGTTAACGGTAGGGTTCTTGGCAATGTGGAGGAGCAGAGAGATCTTGGGGTCTATGTTCATAGATCTTTGAAAGTTGCCACTCAAGTGGATAGAGCTCTGAAGAAGGCCTATGGTGTGCTCGCGTTCATTAGCAGAGGGATTGAATTTAAGAGCCGTGAGGTGATGGTGCAGCTGTACAAAACCTTGGTAAGGCCACATTTAGAGTACCGTGTGCAGTTCTGGTCGCCTCATTTTAGGAAGGATGTGGAAGCTTTGGAAAAGGTCTACCAGGATGTTGCGTGGAATGGAGAGTAGGTCTTACGAGGAAAGGTTGAGGGTGCTAGGCCTTTTCTCATTAGAACGGAGAAGGATGAGGGGCGACTTGATAGAGGTTTATAAGATGATCAGGGAATAGATAGAGTAGACAGTCAGAGACTTTTTCCCCAGGTGGAACAAACCATTACAAGGGGACATAAATTTAAGGTGAATGGTGGAAGATATAGGGGAGATGTCAGAGGTAGGTTCTTTACCCAGAGAGTAGTGGGGGCATGGAATGCACTGCCTGTGGAAGTAGTTGAGTCGGAAACATTAGGGACCTTCAAGCGGCTATTGGACAGATACATGGATTACGGTAGAATAATGGGGTGTAGATTAATTTGTTCTTAATCTAGGACAAAAGTTCGGCACAACATTGTGGGCTGAAGGGCCTGTTCCGTGCTGTATTTTTCTATGTTCTATGTTCTAACCTGCACATCTTTGGGTTGTGTGGGTGAAACTCACGCAGACAGGGGAGAATGTGTAAACTCCACAGACAGTGACCCGGGGCTGGGATCAAACCCACGTCCTCAGCGCTGTAGGCAGCAGTGCTAATCGCTGCGCCACCGTGCCTCCCCCACACTGTACGACTTCTATGGAAGCTTCAAATACTGGTGGTTAAATGCCTGATACGCAAAGCAATTAATCTCTACCTCATTGAGCTCCCAAAGCCTGGTATAGGTAAGGTATTCTGTGTTTGGCGCCCACAAATCCAGAAGAACCCAAAAGGTGATTCCATTCACAACTGCACCCTGGGTAGCCATTTGAATAAAGCCCTTCTATTCTTTATTTTCCACACATTATTCTATTTATTAGAGGGACATGCTAGGCCTAGGACCCCAAATCCATAAAACCCCAAATGTGCCACATGTTGGTCCAGGGGCTGGATTATTTGCACCCCGATGCCGAAATCGCGTCCAGCACCGGGGCAGAGAATCCACTTTTGCACATGGAATTGGGACCGGCGGTAGTTCCTCGATTCTCCGGCCCCCGAAAATTGACGTACCCGGGAAGTACGCTGCGTCGCGTATCCCCTACCTGTGGCCATTGCTGGAGGCCTGCCCTGCCATTCTCCACCCCTGACGGGCCGAAGTCCTGATGGCGTGGACCACTCATTGTCCTGCCGTTCGGGATACTTGCCCGCAGCCGCCATGGTCGGGGGAGGGCCGATCAGAGGGTAGCGGGGGCCTCATACGCGACCGGGCTATTTTTGGGCAGGCAGTCTGGGTCGGGTGGGCGACTGATCGGGAACACTATTTACGAGGTCCTCCTCCGCGGTCTGAGTCCACCATGGAGCACAGCGCAGCCGCTGGAGACCACCGCCGTGCGAATGTGCGGCCTCTGACATGGAAGTGCGGGGGCCCGTATCACAGTTTGTATGACGACGTGGGGATATAGTCCCTGAAACGGAAAATCCAGCCCCAGAGCTCCCCGGATCCAGGACTTCGGCCCGTCGGGGGTGGAGAATGGCAGGGCAGGCCTCCAGCAATGGCCACAGGTAGGGGATACGCGACGCAGCGTATTTCCCGGGTACGCCAATTATCGGGAGCCGGAGAATCGAGGAACCGGCGGCAGTCCCAATTCCATGTGCAAAAGTGGATTCTCTGCCCCGGTGCTGGACGCGATTTCGGCATCGGGGTGCAAATAATCCAGCCCCTGGACCGAGTGTGACCTTGGATGGGATCTTCAACAATTAGCGCACACACAGTAACTGTGACTCATCCACAAACTCCATTTTCACTGCCTTGAAATCAATGAGTATTTAGAGTTTTATGTCTCATTCCTTTTAAAAAACAAAATAATTTTTATTGAAAAATTTTGAATTTACACAACATCAAACCATACTAAAATACCAACGATAACAGTAACAACAACAATCATAGCCCCTCCTCAATGAACAACCCAACATATTAACAACAACTTAAGTTAACCCAGTGTTAAGTTACATAACCGTAGCAAAAAAATTATAGAAACTATAGTTAGGAACGCCCCCCCCCTTGCGCGCCCCCCCCCCCCCCCCCCCCCAGGGTTGCTGCTGCTATTGACCAAGACACCTATCTTTGAGCCAGGAAGTCCAGAAAAGGCTGCCACCGTTTATAGAACCCTTGTACTGATCCTCTCAGGGCAAATTTGACCCTCTCCAATTTTATAAATCCCGCCATGTCATTGATCCAGGTCTCCACACTTGGGGGCCTCGCATCCATCCACTGCAGCAAGATCCTCCGCCGGGCTACTAGGGATGCAAAGGCCAGGACACCAGCCTCTTTCGCCTCCTGCACTCCCGGCTCCACCGCAACTCCAAAAATCGCGAGTCCCCACCCTGGTTTGACCCTGGATCCAACCACCCTCGACACCGTCCCCGCCACCCCCTTCCAGAATTCTTCCAGTGCCGGGCATGCCCAGAACATATGGGCATGATTCGCTGGGCTCCCCGAACACCTGGTGCACCTGTCCTCACCCCCAAAGAACCTACTCATCCTAGTCCCGGACATGTGGGTCCGTGCAACACCTTAAATTGGATGAGGCTAAGCCTCGCACATGAAGAGGAAGAGTTGACTCTCTCCAAGGCATCCGCTCAAGTCCCGTCCTCTATCTGCTCCCCAAGTTCCCCCTCCCATTTAGCCTTCAGCTCCTCCACTGACGACTCCTCCACCTCCTGCATTACCTTATAGATGTCAGACACCTTCCCCTCTCCGACCCACACCCCCGAAAGCACTCTGTCCATCGTCCCCCGCGAGGGAAGCAAAGGGAATCCTTCTACCTGTCGCCTAACAAACGCCTTTACCTGCAAGTATCTGAACATGTTCCCTTGGGGAAGCCCAAATTTATCTTCCAGTTCCCCCAGGCCCGCAAACCTCCCGCCAATAAACAGGTCCCTCAATTTACTGATGCCTGCCCTTTGCCACCTCCTAAATCCCCCATCCTTGTTCCCCGGGATGAACCGATGATTGCCACCCAGTGGCGCCTCCATCGAGCCCCCTGTTTCCCCCCGATGCCGTCTCCACTGTCCCCAGATTCTTAGGGTCGCCGCCACCACCGGGCTCGTGGTAAACCTCTTAGGGGAGAGCGGCAGCGGCGCCGTTACCATGGCACCCAGGCTCGTACCTCTACATGACGCCATCTCCATTCTTTTCCACGCCGCCCCTCCCCCCTCCATCACCCATTTACGCACCATTGACACATTGGCCGTCCAATAGTACCCCAAAAGGTTGGGCAGCACCAGCCTGCCTCTATCCCTCCCTCGCTCCAGGAAAACCCTCTTCACTCTCGGAGTCCCATGTGCCCACATAAAGCTCAAGATACTGCTAGTCACTCTCCTAAAGAAGGCCCTGGGGATAAAGATGGGCAGGTACTGAAAGAGGAACAAGAATCTCGGAAGCACCGTCATTTTGACGGACTGCACCATCCCCGCCAACGGCAATGGCAACATGTCCCACCTCTTGAACTCCTCCTCCATTTGATCTACAAGTCTGGTGAAATTATGTTTGTGAAAAGTCCCCCAGTCCCTGGCCACCTGCACCCCCAGGTACCTAAAGCTCTCCCCTGCCCGCCTAAGCGGGAGCCTACCAATTCCTTCCTCCTGGTCTCCAGGGTGCACCACAAACACCTCACTCTTGTCTAAATTTAGTTTATAACCTGAAAAGGTCCCAAACTCAGCTAGCAGCTCCATCACCCCCGGCATCCCTCCCACCGGGTCCGCCACATACAGTAACAGGTCATCGGCATACAACGACACCCTATGTTCCTCCCCACCTCGCACTAAACCTCTCCACCTCTCTGAATCCCTCAACGCCATTGCCAGCGGCTCGATTGCCAATGCAAACAACAAGGGGGATGGGGGCAACCCTGCCTGGTCCCTCGGTAAAGCCGGAAGTACTCCAACCTCCTCCCATTCATGGCCACGCACGCCATCGTGGCCTTATATAGCAGCCTCACCCATCTAACAATCCCTTCACCAAATCCAAACCTCCCCAACACCTCCCATAAGTACCCCCACTCCACTCTATCGAAGTCCTTCTCCGCATCCAGCGCCACCACTATCTCTGCCTCCCCCTCAATCGCCGGCATCAGGGTGACATTCAACAATCCCCCCATATTCGTGTTCAGCTGCCTTCCCTTCACAAAACCTGTCTGGTCCTCGTGTACAACCCCGGCACACAGTCCTCTATCCTGGTGGCCAGGAATTTTGCCAGCATCTTGGCATTTACGTTAAGGAGAGATATGGGCCCGTATGAACCACACTGCTGGGGGTCCTTGTCCTTCTTTAAGATTAACGAGATCAGCGCCCGCGACATCGTCGGGGGCAAAGTACCCCCTTCCTATGGGGCAGCATGGTAGCATGGTGGTTAGCATAAATGCTTCACAGCTCCAGGGTCCCAGGTTCGATTCCCGGCTGGGTCACTGTCTGTGCGGAGTCTGCATGTCCTCCCCATGTGTGCGTGGGTTTCCTCCGGGTGCTCCGGTTTCCTCCCACAGTCCAAAGATGTGCGGGTTAGGTGGATTGGCCATGCTAAAATTGCCCGTCGTGTCCTAAAAAGTAAGGTTAAGGGGGGGGTTGTTGGGTTACGGGTATAGGGTGGATACGTGGGTTTGAGTAGGGTGATCATTGCTCGGCACAACATTGAGGGCCGAAGGGCCTGTTCTGTGCTGTACTGTTCTAAGTTCTAAGTTATTCTAAGTTTCCCACGCTTTATTAAGTGTCTGCACCAGTAAAGGGCCCACTAGGTCCACAAACTTTTTATAAAATTCCACCGGGAACCCATCCGGCCCCGGTGCCTTCCCTGACTGCATCTGCCCGATCCCCTTAACTAGCTCCTCCAGTTCAATCGGCACACCCAACCCCTCCACCTGCTCCTTCTGCACCTTCGGGAAAGAAAGCCCGTCGAGGAACCTCTTCATTCCCCTTGAAGACCACATTCAACTCTACCCCCTTCCGCACCACATTCCCACTCTTGTCTCTCAGTCCAGCAATTTCCTTTGCCGCATCCCGCTTGCGGAGCTGAAGAGCCAGCATCCTACTCGCCTTTTCACCATGTTCGTACACTGCCCCTTGTGCCTTCCTCCACTGTGCGTCCGCCTTTCTAGTGGTCAGCAAATCAAATTTAGCCGGCAGGCTGTGCCTCTCCCCAACAGTCCCTCCTCTGGTGTCTCTGCGTACCTCCTGTCTACCTCCAGCATCCTTCCCACCAGTCTATCCCTCTCACTCCTCTCGCTTCTCTCCTTGCGTGCCCGGATGGATATCAGCTCCCCACGAATCACTGCTTTCAGGGCTTCCCAGACCACCCCCACCTGAACCTCCCCCGTATCATTCACCTCAAGGTACCCCTCAATACTTGCCCGGACCCTCCTACACACCTCCTCCTCCGCCAACAACCCCACATCCAACCGCCACAACGGACGCTGGTCCCGCACCTCCCCCATCACCAACTCCATCCAATGCGGAGCGTGGTCGGAGATTGCAATGGCCGAATACTCGGCCTCCTCCACTCTCGGAATCAGTCCCCTACTCACCACGAAGAAGTCTATCCGAGAGTAGACCCTATGTACGCGGGAGAAGAAAGAGTACTCCCGTGCCTTCGGCCTCACAAACCTCCATGGATCCACCCCACCCATCTGGTCCATAACCCCTCTCAGTACCTTGGCCGCCGGCGGCCTCCTACCCATCCTAGAGCTGGACCGATCCAGTGAAGGATCCAACACCGTATTGAAGTCCGTCCCCCCCCCCCCCCCCCCCCCCCCCCCCCAATGATCAGACCTCCCGCCTCTAGATCCGGGACCCATCCCAACATACGCCTCATAAAGCCCGCGTCGTCCCAATTTGGGGCATACACACTAGCAAGTACCACCTTCTCACCTTGTAGCCTGCCCCTAACCATAACATATCTACCCCCCTTATCCGCCACCACCTCCGATGCCTCAAACGACACATTTTTCCCCACCAGAATCGCCACTCCCCGGTTCTTCACATCCAACCCGGAGTGGAAAACCTGCCCCACCCATCCCTTCCTCAGACGGACCTGGTCCGCCACCTTCAGGTGGATCTCCTGAAGCATTGACGCATCTGCCTTTAGCCCCCTCAGATGAGCAAGTACCCTCGACCGCTTCGCCGGCCCATTCAATCCTCTCGCATTCCAGGTGACCAACCGGATCCGAGGGCGTCCCACCCCCCTCCCCCGTCGACTAGCCATAGCCCGTCGACTGCCCGCCCCAGGTCAGCACCCCCTGCCCAACCCAGTCCCCACAGCGACAACACCTCACCTCTGTCCCCCCAGCCCCCACCAGCTCCTTCCTGACCCTGCCAGCAGCAACCCGGTATTCCTCTTCCCCCCCACCCTCCCCCCCCAGGCCAGGAACCCTCCTAGCCGCGAACCGTCCTCCATTGTACTTCCGTGGGTCAGCTAACTTCTGCTGACCCCGGAAACTCCCGCCAATAACCCGACCCCTCCCAAAGTGGGATCATCCCCCATCCTATCCCTCCTCCAGGCACCGCTCCTCCAGCGCGGGGAAGAACCAGTTAAGGCCCCGCCTCCCCCATCATCGTCTCCACTCCCCAGCCCCGCAGTGCGGGAAACCGGAGGAAAGCCCGCGCTTTCGCACTGCCCCACCACACCCTTCTGACGCAGCGCCCAAATACCAGCCCCACTCCATACCCCCAACCCAACATAGAATACAACAAACACCCCCAACCCTCCCCGCAAGATACAAAACTCAAACAATGCCCCACAGCAAAAAACATAACAGAACAACACCCCCATAAATAACTATATCAAAATTGTATAAGTGCAGAAAAAGAGAACACAGCAACAGCAGAATCCAGCAATAAAGTATTACAACCGACCCCGCAACCCCCAACCCCTAGTTCAAGTCCAGTGTCTCCGTCCGCACGAAGGCCCACGCCTCCTCCGGGGAATCGAAATAATAATGCCGGTCCGAATAAGTTACCCACAGGCGTGCAGGCTGCAACATTCCAAACTTAATCTTCTTCTTGTAAAGCACCTCTTTCATCCGATTAAACCTGGACCGCCGCTTAGCCACCTCCGCACTCCAATCCTGGTAGATCCGTACTACCCCATTCTCCCAGTTGCTGCTCTTCACCCTCTTGGCCCAGCGCAGCACACACTCCCGATCACTGAACCGGTGGAACCTCACCAGCACCGCACGCGGGGGTTCATTCTCCTTAGGCCTCCTGGCCAGTACTCTGTGTGCTCCCTCCAGCTCCAAGGGCAGATGGAAAGACCCGGCCCCCACTAGTGAGTTCAGCATCGCAGCCACGTAGGTTGTCAGGTCTGACCCCTCCAGCCCCTCCGCAAGGCCCATGATCTGCAGATTTTTCTGCCTCATGCGGTGATCAAGCTCCTCGAAGCGTTCCTGCCACTTCTTGTGGAGCACCTCATGTCCCTCCACCTTACTCATGAGGATCGCGGCCTCTTCCTCTCGTTCAGTGGCCTGCGTCTGCAACTCCTTGATAGCAGCACCCTGGGTCGTCTGAATCTCCGAGAGCCTTTTGTTCATTTCCTGCAGAGAGCTCAGTACCTCAGCCTTGATGTCTGCAAAACAGCGCAGGAGAGCAGCTTGTTGCTCCAGGGCCCACTGCTTCCACTCCTCTGGAGCTCCGTGGCCGCCATCTTGGATTCCTTCCCCCGTTTTTTCTGGGGAGCTGCTGCCGTTTTTTCCCCCTTTCCACTCCGAGTTCGAGTCATGAACTGCGGGGAAAGTCGATCAGCACACCTTCTCCCACTGGGAGACGTCGAAAAATTTCCGTTTTGGGCTCTAAAAAGAGCCGAGAAGTCAGTTTGAAACGGGAGCTCCCAAATGTGCGGCTTCCTACGTCATCGCCGCCACCGGAAATCGTCAGTTTTATGTCTCATTCCTAATGGTACATTTCTGCCTTTGGGATTGAGTTGGAAATGTTACCAGACCTTTGGTTCCTGAGGACTTCTGAATGCTAGAGATTTCCAGCTGATGCTGACAAATTTCCTGTGTATGCTTGTGCTAAAGAAAGGCACAGAAAAATAAGAGGTGGGATCCCTCAATAATGGGGCTATGTCCCCACGCCAGCGTCACAACACGGGCGTTTCACTCTGTACTTTCCTTAAGCAAGTCCAGAGTGATTCTCCAATTAGCAGGGGGCTAGCAAGGCCCCGGAATGATTCTCGCAGCTCTGGCTGCCAATACGGGGCCCCGCACATCCGGTCGGGACTCCGCACATGCGCACGGCGGCGACCTGCAGCGGCCGCCCTGTGCTACACGGCGGACTCAGCCCGTAGAGCAGCACCAGTCATGTAGGTCCCCCAAGATCGCGCGCGCCCGCAGATTGGTGCCGCCCGATCGATTGCCTGGCCGTCTATGAGGCCCCCCCCCCGGTGAAGGATTCCCATGCCCCCCCAGCAGGGCGGCCGTGGACTGAGTCCGCAGCCGCCACCGGCCGTTCCTGACAGGCAAAACGTGGTTAGAACCCGCCGTCAGGAGCTTGGCCCATTGTCAGCGGAGAATCGCCGTGGGGGCCTCTGTCAATGGCCCCATACCCGTAGACCGCACGCGATCAGCGGCGATTCTCCGGGGAACAAAGAATCGCAGGGGCGGCGTTGTTCTGGATTTTGGCATCTACGCCTATTCTCCACCCCCGCGCCAGTACGATTTTGGCGTGGAGAGTCGGAGAATCCCGCCCAAGGTTTCAGTTAAATTTAAAAGAGTTTGATTCAGGGCTAATTTTAGGTCTAGATTCAAAATTGCCTGATGTGTAGAAAACAACTTTTTAAGGAGATCCATTTGAACAAATAATAAAGAACAAAGAAAAGTACAGCACAGGAACAGGCCCTTCAGCCCTCCAAGCCTGCGCCGACCATGCTGCCTGTCTAAACTAAAATCTTCTACACTTTCTGGGTCCGTATCCCTCTATTCCCATCCTATTCACGTATTTATCAACATGCCCCTTAAATGTCAATATCGTCCTTGCTTCCGCCACCTCCTCCGGCAGCTGGTTCCAGGCACCCACTACCCTCTGTGTAAAAACTTGCCTTGTACATCTACTCTAAACCTTGCCCCTCGCACCTTAAACCTATGCCCCCTAGTAATTGACCCCTCGACCCTGGGGAAAAGCCTCTTACTATCCACTCTGTCTATGCCCCTCATAATTTTGTAGACCTCTATCAGGTCGCCCCTCAACCTACGTCATTCCAGTGAGAACAAACCGAGTTTATTCAACCTCTCGTCATAGCTATTGCCCTCCATACCAGGCAACATTCTGGTAAATCTCTTCTGAACCCTCTCTAAAGCCTCCACATCCATCTGGTAGTGTGGCGACCAGAATTGAACACTATACTCCAAGTGTGGCCTAACTAAGGTTCTATACAGCTGCAACATGACTTGCCAATTCTTATACTCAATGCCCCGGCCAATGAAGGAAAGCATGCCGTATGCCTTCTTGACTACCTTCTCCACCTGTGTTGCCCCTTTCAGTGACCTGTGGACCTGTACACCTAGATCTCTCTGACTTTCAATACTCTCGAGAGTTCTACCATTCACAGTATAAACATTATGCAATGTAAACACTACTAGTTAACTGCACCTATCGACTAAGACAACCTGTACTTAACTTCAGGCACCCGGCTTAGGTCAGAGGAACAGTGGCCGCTAATCGATTCTGGATCTATCGAGTCTGTAGAAGTAACTGCTGCTCAGCTAGGCTCATCCATCTGGTAGCGAGCGTTGAACTTGGACTTGCTTCTGGTGGTGCTGCATTTGGAGATGGACGTTGCCAGGGTGCCAGGACCAAAAGAGGATGAACATATGGCAAACTCTCTTCTTATACTTGGGGGTTTTCATGCTCTTTTGGGCGGTCCTTCAGTTTGGGCCCCATTAATTGGGTGATCCCTCATCACCATCCGGAGTGCGTCCTGTCCCACCAACAGGACAGAACCATGAAAGGTGGCGACGGCATGGTGATATGCAGCTGGGTTGGAATTGCCCTGGGTGTCTTCAGCGTCAATTCTGAACCTCATGAAGCCTCATGGCATCAGGGCAAACATGGACAAGGAGACCTGCTAGTTATCCCCAACCACCTCCAGGGCCAGGGAGAGAAATCATGGGCCACATGCTTCTCCTGTTTCCTGGCTCCTCATTCCCACACTCCCAACCGTCTCCCTCAATCTTGCATTATATTATTTCCTTTTCAAGATTCACCAATCAATTCGGCAAACAGTCGCAGATAGTTCCTAATAAAATGATAATGCCCATTGCTGGCATCTGGTTATAAATATCATCTGCCATGTATGCAGCGTGAATCATTAAAGGGCGTGAGCAAACGGCCACACTGTGGCAGAAAGATAGAAGCCGGGATACCCCGCTCCCGGGATCTACCCGGCTCCCGGGATCTACCCGGCTCCGGGATCTACCCAGCTCCCGGGATCTACCCCGCTCCCAGGATCTACCCGGCTCCCGGGATCTACCCCGCTCCTGGGATCTACCCTGCTCCTGGGATCTACCAGGCTCCCGGGATCTACCCCGCTCCCGGGATCTACCCCGCTCCCGGGATCTACCCGGCACGCAACACCTCACGAGATCTAACGCAATCTCATGAGATATTGCGATGTAAATCCCTCCCATTGTGGAGGGGATCCCAGGGGATTCGAGGGCCCCCAGGTGCATGTCCTTTGGGCAGGGTGATACCCTGACACTGCTGGTGTCACCCAAACACCCTGGCAGTCAGCCTGGCACCCTGGGTGTGTCATCTGGGTGGCAGCCTGACACTGCCAATTTGCCCAGGTGGCACTGCCTGCTGCTCTAACATTTGATAACATCGCCTACATTATACCAGTGACTACAACTTAAAAGTACTGAATTGGCTGTAAAGTGAATGGTGCCAATCAATTGTAGGTTTTGTCTTTCTTTAATAGTAGCATGTAGTAGGTGGAGTGACTGAAGCAATGGTGAAATGGAGGCTCAGTGTTGAGTGTCTGAGGATAATTAATCACAGAGTAATCAACTATTAGGAAAGTAGCTACATGGAAATCACTACATTTACAAATGTATGGTCATACTCCCGGCACTCACAGGCACCAGCACCTCATCCTACTTTTTAAATTTTTTAGTTAGTAGCCAATTATTTTTTCCAATTAAAGGAGAATTTAGCATGGCCAATCCGCCTTTCCTGCACATCTTAGGGTTGCGGGAGTGAAACCCACGCAGACACGGGGAGAATGTGCAAATTCCACACGGACAGTGACCCAGGTCCGGGATTCGAACCTGGGTCCTCAGCGCCGTAGGCAGCAATGCTAACCACTGTGCCACCTCCGCCAGCTCATCCTAGGCAGCACTGGCTGCCCTATGGCTGACCGTCCGGGACCCTCGGGGGAACAGGACATCCCTCCTGGCCTCCACACATTTAACAGTCTCCCCAGGCCAGCGTTCCCGAATCTTAGGGCCGGCCTCCTCGGTGCCATAAGACCATAAGACATAGGAGTGGAAGTAAGGCCATTCGGCCCATCGAGTCCACTCCACCATTCAATCATGGTTGATTTCAACTCCATTTACCCGCTCTCTCCCCATAGCCCTTAATTCCTCGAGAAATCAAGAATTTATCAATTTCTGTCTTAAAGACACTCAATGTCCCGGCCTCCACCGCCCTCTGTGGCAATGAATTCCACAGACCTACCACTCTCTGGCTGAAGAAATTTCTCCTCATCTCTGTTCTAAAGTGACTCCCTTTTATTCTAAGGCTGTGCCCCCGCGTCCTAGTCTCCCCTGCTAATGGAAACAACTTCCCTACGTCCATCCTATCCAAGCCATTCATTATCTTGTACGTTTCTATTAGATCTCCCCTCAACCTCCTAAACTCCAATGAATATAATCCCACGATCCTCAGACGTTCATCGTATGTTAGGCCTACCATTCCTGGGATAATCCGTGTGAATCTCCGCTGGACCCGCTCCAGTGCCAGTATGTCCTTCCTGAGGTATGGGGCCCAAAATTGCTCACAGTATTCTAAATGGGGCCTAACTAGTGCTTTATAAAGCCTCAGAAGTACATCCCTGCTTTTATATTCCAAGCCTCTTGAGATAAATGACAACATTACATTGTTGCGAGCTGGCTGGGGTTGGCTGAACAAGTGCTACTCAAGAGCTGCGCCACCTTGTTAGCAGGGGGCTGGCGCGCGTGGTCCCGGCAAATGAGCTGGCGAGCCTTCATTTGTGGCGAGAAACCCGCGAGGCCTCGTTAAGAGGACCAATTAATGCTGGACAGCGTTGCCGGCCTCGCTAGGCTGTGTGCTGGGAAGCTTGCGGCATTTCCCGCTCGCTAACAAACTTAGAAATCCTTCCGGAGAATCGTGCCTTGTGTTGAACACTGTGAATCACAGCCTATTTGGGGTGCATCAAGGACAGAGTAGAGATTTGTAAAACATCAAGTAAGCAATCGCCTCGTGATAAATAGGGATTTCTTTCACAGACTTTGCAAAAGTAGGAGAGCGGGCGATAATGAGTCACACCATGTTCTCCATCGCTCCCAGTTTGAAGTTTCTGAATTTATTTTGAGGAGGCCCAAGGTGCTCAGCATGTCATCAGAATTGTGCCTACTTTCAGGATAAAGTCTTGAGGATAAAATTGTAGACTGATATTTATGCTGGTTTAAATTCACAAGAGAATTTTGCGACGTGTCCAGTATTTAATTCTGTGATACTAAACATTAAAAGTGACTCCCCCAACCCCCACCAGCCCAAGCCCCACCATCATACTACCTGCCACCTGCTCATCCCCCCACCACACAGACCCCTTTCCCCACCCCCACAGTAAAAGTATTACAGGGATTTCACTGACCACCTTTCAAGCCGATATTCAACCAAGGGCTCTCTCATGACAGTATCTGCGAATAGGAAGTGCTGCTGATCTCCAGGCAGCTTCATGGTTTTCTGGTGGGCTTTTCAGAAGGAATTGGAAGCAGGAAGGTGCCCGAAGGTCACCTCAGTGAAAGTAACCTGAAGAAACGGCTTTTAAATCATAGGAACAGTCGGGCTGAACGTTCTGATTGTTTTTAAAGCCGGCCTCGTGGTCTGCACCTCTGGCTGGATGATGAGGAACTTCATTTACAACACTGATCCCGGGCCCCTCTCGGCCGCTAGGCCACGGTGTTTGGCACCGACTGTAGCCCACTCACTTGGGCTCTGACCACTTCCCCTCAGCTGATGAACCGGTACTCCTCCATGTTGAACACCAATTGGAAGAAACACTGAGCGTGGCAAGGGCACAGAATGCACTCTTCAGTGTCTATCACCAAGTGTGGCTTGGTAGCACCACTTCTGACCAAGCTGGCCGATTCTTTAAGGACAAAGTTGCTCGACTGGATCTGCAGCAGGTGGTGAGGCAACCAACAAGTGGGAGAAACCTACTGGACCTCATCCTCACTAATCTACCTGTTGCAGATGCATCTCACCATGACAGTATCGGTAGGAGTGACCCCCGTTCAGTCCTTGTGAACAGGAGGCTCTGTCTTCACATTGAGGGTACCCTCCATCGTGTCGTGTGGCACTAGTGCTGTCCAAAATGGGACAGATTTCAAACAGATCCAGCAACTCAAGACTGGACATCCATGAAGCGCTATGGGCCATCAGCAGCAGCAGAATGGTGTTCAATCACAACCTGTAACCTCATGGGCTGGCATTTCCTCCACTCTGCCATTATCACCAAGTTGGTGGCACATTCTGCAGTGAATGTTGGTGGGCAATTAAACAACTAACTGGGGAATAACTTTCCAAAAATATCCTCAGCCTCACTGATGGGGGAGGTCAGCAAACTAGTGCCAAAGTCAAGGTTAAAATATTTGCAACAATCTTCAGCCAGAAGTGTCAAGTGGATGATCCATCTCAGCTTCCTCTGGTGGACCCCAGCGTTACAGCTGCCAGACTTAAGCCAATCCGATCCACTCCACATGATATCTAGAAATAGCTGAAGGAACTGGATACCACAAAGATTAGGCACCTTGGCAACATTCCTGCAATATTACTGAAGATTTCAACTCAAAACTGTGCTCCTCGCCAAACTACTCCAGTACAGCTAAAACACTGTCATCTACCTGGCAGTGTGGACAATTGTCCAGGCATGTCCTGTCAACCACAATCAGGACAAATTCAACCTGGCCAACTACTGCTCCATCAATCTACTCCTGATCATCAGCAAGGTGATGGAAGATGCCATCAACAGTGTTATTGAGCGGCACTTTAACCTGCTCACTGATGATTGATTTCAGTTCTAAGAGGACCAGTTAATAATAATAATCGCTTATTGTCACAAGTAGGCTTCAATGAAGTTACTGTGAAAAGCCCCTAGTCGCCACATTCTGGCGCCTGTTTGGGGAGGCTGGTACGGGAATTGAACCTGCGCTGTTGGCCTTGTTCTGCATTACAAGCCAGCTCTTTAGCCCACTGTGCTAAACCAGCCCCTCGGTTAGCCCCTAGGTCAGCCCAGCACCTAACCTCATTGCAGCCTTGGTCCAAACATGGACAAAAGAATTGAACTCTAGAGGTGAGGTGAGAATGACTGCCCTTGACATCAAGGCAGCATCTGACCAAGTGTAGCATCAAGGAACCCCAGCTAAACTGGAGTCAATAGGAATCAGGGGGAAAACTCTCAACTGGTTGGCGCCATACCCAGCACAAAGGAAGATTGTCGCGGTTGGTGGAGGTCAACTATCTCAGTCCCAAGACATCACTTCAGGGGTTCTTCAGAACAATGTCCAAGGCCCAGCCACCATTAGCTGCTTCATCAATGACCTCCCCTCCAGCATAAAGTCGGAAATGAGGATATTCATGAATGATTGCGCAATGTTCAGCACTGCTTGACTCATCAGATATCGAAGCAGTCCATGTTTATATACAGCAAGACCTGAACAATGTTCAGGCTTGAGCTGATAAGTAATAAATAATATTCAAGCTATAAGTGCCAGGCAATGGCCATCTCCAATAAGAGGGAATCCAATCATCGCCCCTTGACATTCAATGGCTATCGCTAAATCCCCCACTATCAACATCCTGGTGGCTACCATTAACGAGAAACTAAGCTGGAGGAGCCATATAAACACTGTGGCTGCAAGAACAGGTAGAGGCTGGGGATTCTGCAGACAGTATCTCACCTCCTGCCTTCCCAAAGCCTGTCCACCATCTGCAAGGCACAAGTCAGGATTGTGATGGAATACTCTCCACTTGCCTGGATGAATGCAGCTCCAATAACACTCAAGAAGCTTGGCAGCATACAAGACAAAGCAGCCCAGTTAATAGGCACACCCACCAACAACCTGTCCCTCCGCCATTGACACACATTTGCGGCAGTGTGTACCACCTGCACGTTACAGTGCTGCAACTCACCAAGGCTCTTTCGACAGCCCCTTCCAAACTTGTGACTCCTACCACCAAAACATTCAAGGGCAACAGATACATGGGAACAGCACCATGTGCAAGTTTCTCTCTGAGCCACGCACAATCCTGACTTGAAACACCGTTCCTTCACCGTCACTGGGTGAAAATCCCGTAACCCCCTCCCAAACAGGGATGGGTGTACCTACATCACGTGGACTGCATGGATTCAAGAAGATGGTTCATCGTGCCCTTCCCGAGCGCAATTATGAATGGGGAATAAATGCTGGCCAACAATACCCAACATCCCATGAATGAATAAAAAAATTGGTTGTGTTACATTCCGCATGGAGTGCAGAGACATCTGAATCATTCAAATTCATAACTCCAGCCTTTTAAACATTTATTTCTGCTTCTATTTTCCTGCATCGGTTTTTCACCTGCAGTCATCATAATATCCTCTAATGAAATTCACTCTGTTGGTTGACAATCTTTCTCAAAATTAAAAGTAACAGTCTAGCTTGGTCTGACATGTACTATAATGAAAGACGATTCATGTGTGTAAAGGCTGCAGGGTGTCAGATTAACCCTGCACAAAAACAAGAACTGCCAGATGGAAAACTCTTTACTCTTGTAATGATGGCTCATTCTTGAAATTATCAAATGTCTCACTCTATTGTTTTTTTGCCTGTGGATCATGTCTTGCTAGGGGCCATTTAGAATTTTTGTCGTTTACTCCTGATGGCAAAGTGTATTAATTATTTCCCCCTTCACGTCCAAAAGTGCACTGCAAAACTGCCTTTGAATAATTAAACTATTATTTTTATGTTATATTTTTTAATAGATTTGTGGTTCATGTAATTTCAATGCATTTTTAAAAAGAGACCGAGGCCATTGCAAATGTAATCCTGAACAAGTATTTGTGAAATTAAATACATCATATAATGATTTAGAATGATTTAGAATGCTTTATGACACAGAAGCTGGCCATTCGGCCCATTGACTCTATGCCAGTTGAATGCAAACTGTGCAAAGAGATGTAACTGATTTTTTTTTGGAAATATCTTTATTGGTTTTCGTATGTATTTGTGACAACAAAGAAAGGACACAAAAAAAGGAGAATAAATGGGTAGGAACACATAGAAAACATATACACAGATGAGGCATATTAACATCAATTGATTGTTACAACCATACTATTACAATATACATGATGCTCCTTGGTATTAAAACATATCTGGGGTGTGTTTGAGGCCACCAAGGCGTACCATGTTATTCTTTGCTGTGGCCGCCTCCTTGGGTATTCTTTCCCTCCATACCCTTTGGTTTCTCTGTACCTACTTACTTTGCTCTCTCTGTGTGACCCTTCCATCCTTCCCTCCCCACCTTTACCTACCCCCATCGTTCCCCCCCTTTTCTGCTTCATTTCCCCCTCTCCCCACAACCCTCACAACCCTCACCCCCCCCCCCCCCCCCTCCCCACCCCCCCCTTCCCCCCCACACACTCCCTTATTGGTCTCTGGTCAAACATGCTGGTAAATTTCCATGTATTGCGGAAGCCTTCTTCCGATCCTCGAATTTTAGCTTCTCGAATTGGAGGAATTCTGCTAAGTCAGACAGCCAGTCTGTGGCCTTGGGTGGTGCTCCTCACCCCCCCCCCCCCCCCCCCCCACCCGATCCCACACACAGCCCCCCACAAAACCGTCATGATTATTTAGTCTATTTTGGTGAAGAAGGCTTTGGGAATGAAGGTCAGAAGGGATCTGAACAGGAAGAGGAATCTTGGCAGCACGATTGTTTTGATTGATGGCACTCTTCCCACCAGGGAGAGGGGGAACGAGTCCCACCTCCACAGGACTCTCTTTACCTCTTCCACCAGACTTGATAGATTTCACTGATGGTTCCGTGTCCAGTCGAGGGATATTTGGATCCCCAGGTATCGGAATTTGGTTTGGGCCAACTTGTATGGCAGCTTCTCCAGCTCTGATTCCCCCCCCCCCCCCCCCACCCCCCTGCAGGTTCACCCATGAGGTGAACCCTGGCCCAAACCGGTCCAGTACCTCCGGTACCTCCATTCAACTCTGTTGAAGGCCTTCTCTGAGAATAGGGTGGTGATCGCTTCTGGTGTCTTCTCCCCGGGAGGGGTCATGCTCACATTCAACAGGCGTCTGATGTCTGCTGTTAGCTGTCTGCCCTTGATAAAGTCTGTCTGACGTTCTGCGACTACCTCCAACACACAACTCTCCATTCGCCTTGCCAAGGCCTTTGACAGAACTTTGGCGTCACCAGGACTGAGATGGGTCTATATGACCCGCACTCTGTCGGGTCTTTGTCTTTTTTAGGGATCAGCAATATCGAGGCCTGTGCCAGCGTGGGTGGCAGGGTCCCTCTCAACAGTGAGTCATTGAACATCTCTCGCAGGTGGGGGCCATTACTGGCGCAAACATTTTATAGAAATCCACCTGGACCCGATGCCTCCCCCAGCTGCACAGAGTTGATGCTCTGCATGACGTTCCCCCAGTTCTATCGGTTCTTCCAGTCCCGTTTCTTTTCCTTCCCCACAGCTGTTATGTCCAGCCCATTAAGAAACTGTTTCATCCTCGAGTCCCCCTCCATGGATCTGGAGGTGTACAGTTCCCAGTAGAAGGTCGCCAAGGTCTCGTTGATCTTAGCTGGCGCTGTGACTAGTTTACCTTTCCTGACCTTGTCTCTGTGCTCATTAAAGATTCCCTGTGTCTGGCGGAGTTGGTTCACTGCTTTCCCGGTGGAGAGGAAGTCAATTTTACATTTGTTATTTTTTTCCCTCTCCGCCAGCAACTCCGCAGTGGGGGCGGTGGAGTACTGCCGATCCACCTTAAATATATAATTATTTCTCCCCTTAACACCACCTTTAGTGCCTCCCAGAATGTAGAGGGTGAGATCTCCCAATTTTGATTGCAGGTTACATACCTATCGATGGCTTGTGACATTCTTTCGCAGAATGCTTTGTCGGTGAGAAGGGCTGTGTCCAGCCTCCATGGGGTTGCTGGGCCATGCCCATCGCCAATCTCACATCCCACATCATGTGCTGCGTGGTCTGAGATTACTATAGCAGAGTATTCCGCCCCTACTATCCCTGGAAGCACCAATTTGCCAACTATAAAGTAGTACATGCAGGAGTATACCTAGTGAACCTGGGAGAACAAGGAGAATTCCTTCTCCCTCGGATGGCTGAACCTCCATGGGCCCACCCCCTCCATCTGCTCCATAACTGTTCAGTTCCTTTGCCAATTTTTTCCTGATTTTGGGCTGGATTTGTCTGTCTGTCATTGGGTGCTACACACAGTTGAAGTCTTCCCCATAATGAGTTGGTGGGAATCGAGGTTGGGATCTCCCCCTTGTTTTTTTTAATGAAGTCCGCGTCATCCCAGTTATGGGTTTATATGTTTCCAAGAACCACCGGTGCCCCTTCCAGGACACCGCTAACCGTTATGTACCGTCAACCCCCCCGTGTTTTTCACCGTTTTTGTCACTGTAAAGGTAATCCTTTTGCTCAACAGTATGACCAAACCCCTCCCCCTCGTACTGAAGCATACTTGGTAAGTCTGTCCTATCCAGCCCTTCCTTACCATCAGTCAGTCCTTCTCCCTCAGGTGTATCTACTGGAGGAAGACTATGCCCAGATGGGCCAAGAGTCTGGATCTTTTCACCGGGCAGTTAAGACCCTTCATGTTCCAGGTGACTATTCTGATGGGGAGTTTCTGTCCCCCCCCCCCTTGCTGTGGGGTCAGCCATACTTACCATGTGGGCGTGCCTTTCCACGCTGGGGTTTCCCTTTGTTTGTGGGCCATCCAAGGTGGCCACCGCTGTCTTCTTTGTTCCTGTCGTCCCCATATGCGACCTGTTGTAACCAGCATTCTATCCTCCCCCTCCCCCACTTAATCCCCAGCGTGCACCCTCCTCCTCCCCCGGGCCTATCTATCCTTGCCAGCCTTTCTTCCCTTTTCCTGCACCCCTATTTCCTCCCCCTCATTACCTACCCCCCCTTTACCCCTTGCCCCCTCCTCTCCCAGACTTGTTTTGCGCCCCCCCCCCCCCCACCCCCCACTACTGCCAGCCACTCTTTCCCCTTTGGGAGCTGCGCCATGCACCCCACCCCTCTTTTTACTCCTTTGCACTAGTGGTGGCTCCTCCCTGGGAGCAGCTCTTTTTGCACTCAGACCGTTTTGTTACCCCTCCCCCCCGCACCCCCTTCCCATTTCAGTGAACCTCTGTACCCCCCCCCCTCCCCTGATCAGAAAATCAGAAAGAAAGTCTAATTGCTGTTTTCTCAGTCCGTTTTTCCAGATGAATTTGTTAATTCCTCCGCTGCGTTAAAATCATGCCATTCTTGTTTGCCGTACGTTACCCATACTCTCCTTGGGTCCAATGTGCCAAAGCCACTTTGTCCCCATTAAACTTCGCCTGGTGCTTGGTCTGGTCGGCTCCAATGTCCTGGTAGATGCGATTTGTATGCCCTTCCCATCTACACAACTGAGTGCTCCTCGCCCTGTTTCAGCACCCGCTCTTTGTCCTGAAGCTTATGTAGTTTTCCAATTATCGCCCGCGGTAGTTCGCCTGATTTGGTCCATTGCCGGAGTGACCTGTGGGCCCAATCCACCTGTGGGGGTTTAGAAAAACCCTCCCCTCCAACTAGCTTCCCGAGCATCTTCGTGACATACTCTGCCAGGTTTCTGACGGCTGTTTCAATGGCATTTCTTTGATTGGTTGTTAGTTAGGGGTGAGGATGGAGGAGATTTTGTTGCATTTTGTACCCGCTTGATGGGTTAAATGGGCCTATATTGAGGATTCCAAGAGAGAGCCGCCTTTCGTGCGACCGCTCAGCTCATAGCTGCCCCGGAAGTCAAGAGGTAACTGATTTTGTTATTAGGAAACTCAGATCAGTAGAGGTGGAGTGTTATTGGGAGGTAAACAGCTGGACTGGCTTGACCAACCTGTTCCTCTACTGTCTTTTTTTTAGATGTGCATTACAAATTAGGTCCATTTATTAATGCCATTCAAAAGGGCAGCACAGTGGCACAGCGGTTAACACTGCTGCTTCAGAGCTCCAGGAACCCGGGTTCAATTCCGGCCTTGGGTGACTGTGTGGAGTTTGTACATTCTCCCCGTGTCTGCGTGGGTTTCCCCTGGGTGCTCCGGTTTCCTCCCACAGTCCAAAGATGTGCAGGTTTGTTGGATTAGCCATGCTAAATTTCCCCTTCATGCCCAAAACAGGTTAGATGGGGTTACTGGGCTACGGGGCTAAGGTGGAAGCATGGGCCTAAGTGGGGTGCTCTTTCTAAGGGTTGTTGCAGACTTGATGGGCTGAATGGGCTCCTTCTGCACTGTAGATATTCTAATATCATGCTGCCTGCTATAACTCCTTCGGTGAAGACAATGGGACTAATATTGACTTTGGCCCTCAGAGTAAATTGCACAATATCTGATCAACCACCTGAGTACAACTCTCAAGATTTAACTTTGTCAACGGATGCTGGGAGAGATGTATATATAATAGATGACTAGTGAGAAATCACTGATTTCACACGACCATCCAAATTCAAAATGACTCCCGGAAGATCCAAAATCTCTGGGGCTCTGCTCCCTGTTCAAATGCAGTGAATTCTGGTCACCGTCTGTTGCGGCGCTGACACCCATTCGAACTCCTGGAGATTTTCAGATGAATTGGTTGTGTAGGGACTGAAAGCCATATCGCACTCAGCATGGAAGGGGCTGTTGGAACACGAAGCCGGGAATCCCGCAATGGTAACTTACTGTTGCACCTCAGAACTGACCATTCCAGTCAGAGAAGATTTAGATTTAAATAACAACATTCAAATCGATAGTTGCTAATTTACCAATGACATTTGATGCAGCAATTGCATTTTGCTTCTACAGGGGGGGGTCTACCTGATTCTCGGCCATTGGCTTTCCAATGGCAAGCTATTGGGGATGGAACTGTGTGTCCATCCACCATTACCATATCTTCCGATGAGACTGGCAAAAGCTTAAAAGGTTCATCCCCACTTCCAGCACAATCTGACAACAGCCAGGAGGAAGCAGTGGCAGAGACCTGAGAGAGACAAATTTAATTTGTTCCAGCCAGCCAAAGTGGGCCACTACATCAACCCCTCTCCCAGGTTCATGAATTTCAAGCCCAGGAATCATATAGTGTTGTGTGCTAATACTTTTCGTATCGTGAGCAGGTATTACCTCAGCATCATTTATCTATGTGAACGATCCTCGATTGGAGCTCTAGTGGAAACATTATAAAGCCCTTTTAGCATTAATCGCGGCTCAGTTGGCAGCACTCCAGCTTCTGAGTGACAAGATTCTGGGGATTCAAGTCCCACTCAAGGGCTTGTGCACAAACAACTGGGCTGACACTGCAGTGCAGTATTGAAGGAATGCTGCACTGTCAGGAGTGCTCTCTTTTGATGTTAAACCCCTCGGTCCATCCGGGTAGATATTGAAGAACCCACGGCATTATTTTGAAAAATAACAGGGGTGCTTTCCCCAGCGTCCTGGTCAATGTTTATCCCTCAAAGTCATAAAAACAGATTATCCGGTCATTATCACATTGTTATTCATGGAAGATTGCCGTGCGTCAACTGACTTCCGTCTTTCCTATAATATAACAGTTGCTACACCTCACAAGTACATCAACAGCTGTGAAAAGCTTTTGGATGTCACGGGGTCCTGAAAGGCACTATATAAATGCAAAATTTCCACCCCCCCACCCCCACCTTAAGACTGGCAATTACAATCAAAACCCTGTCAAATGAAAATAACTAGTGAAAACATTTCTTCACATGTAGCTAATCCAAGACTTTCCAAGCCTTGCCTTTTATTTCAGAAGCCTCCACTGAATGATGCAAGGCAGATACTCGCTCTATTCTGCAGTACCACAAGGTGGCGGCAAAGACAAACCTCATGATATTTTCCGAAATAGAGAATTGTCCTGGTTGCTGAGTGGGGACAAAAAGATTCCCAATTGCAATGTAAAATTTGAGACTAAAATTTGATGAATGATAAACTTTGAGAGATTTAACCTTGTGTTTTTAAATTTAGTTTTCTGTTTTTTTTCTGACAAGGAAGGGGTTTCCTCCCCATTTTGGGTACCCATTTTGGGTAAATTTGACAAGTGTGCATTCAGAGGCAACATGGAGTACAGAATCACTCCCGATATTGTTAAAGCTGCTTCGCTGGCCCAAGTTTTCTAACGAGGCTCCTCATTGAGAGTATGGCTTTTTGGAATTTGCCTCTTAGTGTCAGTTGTTCAAGGCTGGGATCGATAGAAATTTAGATTCTATTTTTGGAAATGAATTTTATAAAAATTTTAAACATTTTATACAGAAGTTAAAAAAGACGAAAACAAAAACTTTCACAAAGTACCAGCCCCCACCCCCAACGCCCCTCCCAACAGTTAACAATCACCAATTCACTAAAGTACAATATAAACAGCGGCCATTTTTAATAGACCGCTCAATCCACCCCCTCACGGTGTAACCTTCATAGAGTCATAGAACAGTACAGCACAGAACAGGCCCTTCGGCCCTCGATGTTGTGCCGAGCAATGATCACCCTACTTAAACCCACGTAACCCGTATACCCGTAACCCAACAATCCCCCCATTAACCTTACACTACGGGCAATTTAGCATGGCCAATCCACCTAACCCGCACATCTTTGGACTGTGGGAAGAAACCGGAGCACCCGGAGGAAACCCACGCACACACGGGGAGGACGTGCAGACTCCACACAGACAGTGACCCAGCTGGGAATCGAACCTGGGACCCTGGAGCTGTGAAGCATTGATGCTAACCACCATGCTACCTCGAGGTGCAAAACCTCCATCAAGTCCCCTAGCCACGCCGAAGCACTCGGCGGTTCCCCAGCCTCCAGCCCAATAGGATCCACCTCCTTGCCACCAACAAGGCGAAGGCCACGACTTCTGCCCCTGCTCCATCCGTAGTTCTGACACCTCAGAGACCCCCAAAACTCCCGCCACTGAGCAGCGTTCCAACTCCACGTTCAGGATCGGCAACATAGTGTCAAAAAAGGACCTCCAAATACCTCATAGAGGTACTGGAGCGGTTCGGGATTGGAACAAGGTTCACCTCCTGGGTAAAGCTCCTATACAACGCTCCCATGGCGAGTGTACGGATCAACAACACCAACTCCTGATACTTGCAGCTGCACAGGGGCACCGGTCAAGGATGCGCACTGTCCCCGCTGCTGTTTGCTCTAGCGATCGAACCACCAGCAATCGCGCTCAGAGCAGTAAAACGCTGGAGGGGGATCCGAAGGGGAGGCAGAGAGCACAGAGTCTCACTCTATGCAGATGACCTGCTCCTCTACATTTCGGACCCACAAAGCAGCATGGACGAAATCATCGCACTCCTGAAAAGTTTGGCGCCTTCTCGGGCTACAAACTCAACATGAGAAAAAGCGAGATCTTCCCGGTACACCCACAAGTAGGAGTAGCAGCACTAAAGGGGCTGCCGTTTAAACAAGCCCGACACAAATTCCGCTACCTGGGGATCCAAATAGCCCATGACTGGAAAGGGATCTACAAATGGAACCTCACCAGTCTGACGGAGGAAGTAAAAAGGGATCTGCAAAGATGGAACACACTCCCACTCTCCCTCGCGGAGGGAGTCCAGACGATCAAAATGAACGTACTGCCCAGGTACCTCTTCCTACTTAGATTCATTCCGATCTACATCCCCAAGGCCTTTTTCAAAGCACTGGACAAACTAATCATGGCGTTCGTATGTGGGGGGAGGTGGGGGGGGGGAAGAATGCTAGGATCCCAAAGAAGGTCTACAAAAAACAAAATCCGGGGGGGGTGGGGTTGGGGGGGAGGGGGGATAGCCCTCCCAAACATACAATTCTACCACTGGGCAGCGACGACCGAGCGAATAAGGGGATGGATCAAGGAGCTAGAAGCTGAGTGGGTGCGCGCGGAAGAGGCCTCCTGCATGGGGACCTCCCTCCAGGCTCTCGCCATGGCAGCACTCCCATCCCCACCCAAAAAACACTCCAGCAGCCCAGTGGTGACAGTCACCATCCAATCCTGGAACCAACTATGGCAGCAATTTGGCCTGACCAAAATGTCGGACAAAGCTCCCTCTGCAATAACCATAGGGTCACACCAGCACTGACTGACACTATCTTCAAAAGGTGGGGGCATGACGGAGGGACACTGACAGTCAGGGACCTATGCACAGACGGCAGGATCGCACCACTGGACGAACTGATAGAGAAATTCCAGCTAGCCAGGGGGAACGAACTAAGGTATCTACAGCTCAAAAACTTCCTATGAAAGGAGATAAGGACGTACCCACAACCGCCACGACAGACATTACTGGAAGAGTTACTGGACGCAAGCATCCTAGATAAAGAAAACTGTGGCGACATGTATGACCGACTGTAGAGAGGGCCGACACCGTACTGGACGCAACAAGAAAGAAATAGGAGGAAGACCTGGGGATTGAGATAGGGTCTGGAGCAAAGCATTGCATAGGGTCAACTCCTATTCCACGTGCGCAAGGCTCAGCCTGACGCAGCTAAAAGTGGCAGCTAAAAGTAGAGCCCACTTAACAAGATCCCGTATGAGTAGGTTCTTCCCGGAGGTAGAGGATAGATGCGAACGGTGCCAAGGAGGCCCGGCCAACCACGCCCACATGTTCTGGTCTTGCCCCAGACTTGTGGAGTACTGGACAGCCTTCTTTGAGGCAATGCCCAAATTGGTGGGGATGAGGGTAGAGCCACGCCCGAAAGTGGCGGTCTTCGGGGTTTCAGACGAGCCGGATCTATTCCTAGGGAGAAGGGCGGATGCCCTTGCCTTTGCCTCCCTGATCGCCCACCGTAGAATCCTGTTCAGCTGGCGGTCAGCAGCACCGCCCAGAGCTGCAGACTGGCTGTCCGACCTCTCGGAATCTCTCCAAATGGAGAAAATCAAATTTGCCATCTGAAGGTCAGACGACAGCTTCCACAGAAGGTGGGAGCCATTTACCCAATTGTTCCGGGACCTGTTTGTGGCCAACGAACAAGCAGAAGAATAGCCAGGTAGCCAGGAATCAGGGGAAAGTGGCCAAAGCATGAGAGGGAGAGATAGAAGTGGAGAGGGGGAGTGGGGTAGAGCTAAACCTAAGAGGAAAGAAAGGCAAACCCCAGAAGGGGGGGGGGGGGGAGAGAGGAAAGGGACAGGGAACAAGAGAGGAGAACCAGGGAGGTGGGGGGGAGGCAGGGAAATGACAGTCGGAAGGAGGGCACGGGATACGATAACAAACTTGGCATCTCCAGGAACAGGGAGAATACAGGCGAAAGACGGGGAGGCTTGGCTGAAGCAGAGGTGAGCGCGAGACGACAACGGCAGCGAGATCCGTCCGGGAGAAGCAAGTGACAACACCAACACCAAACCCATTCAAGTATTGCCCACTGTAATTGCTTCTCCGGCACCCGAATGTATATTTACCTCCACAGTCTCCACCCCCCCCCCCCCCCCCCCCCCCCCCCCCCCACACACCACACAAACAAACAGACGCCTACTTATGTGTTGCAAATAATTTTGCCAGTTGTACAGAGTTGCTGCTGTTAACCCTACCAATTATTCTATTTTATTTTTTATTATTACTTTTTTTTGGTATGTTTGGGTGTGCCCTTCTCTTCTATATATGTATATATATATATTTCTTATTCTGTGTACATAACAGTAAATATACTTTGTTCAAAAACTCTATAAAAACATTTATTAAAAAAAAGGACTTCCAGAACCCCACCAGCTTGGGACACAGCCAGAACATGTGTGTGTGTGTGGTGGGCGGGCCCCCTCAAGCAGCGCTCGACCTGCCCTCCACTGCTTCGGAAAAATGGCTCATCTTCGCTTTTGTGAGGTGCACTCGAAATACCGCCTTCAACTGAATAAGGCTCAGTCTTGCGCAGGACGTTGCCACGTTCACTCTCCTCAGTGCCTCACTCCACACCTCTTCCTCCAGTGTCGTCCCCAACTCCTCGACCCATTTTGTCTTCATCCCCGAACCAAACTCAAAGCCTCCCCTCCCTGCTATTCGCTGCTACGTGCTGGACATACTGTCCCCTTCTGATCCTGCGCAGGTAGAATCCGCTCCAACAAGGCGGATGGTTGGACCAGCAGGAAAGACAAAAATCTCCTTCACCTAGCTCCGCACCCGGAGGTACTTAAGCACGCCCGCATTCATGAGACCAAAATTCTCCTTTAACTCCTCCAAGCTGGCAAACCGCCCCTCCAAAAATAGATTGCACACCTTCTCCAACCCTCGCCCCTCCCATGCACCAACGTGACATTTAGCTTTGCTGGCTCGAATAGGTGGTGTGCACAAACCGGAGTCAGTCGTCAAGCTGCCCCCAATTTGAAACTCTGGCGGGGTTGCCTCCAGATTTTTAACGTGGCCACCATCACTGGATGTGTTCAGTACTTCGTCAGCGCCACTGGAAGTGGCCCTGTTACCAGCGCCCCCAGGCTCGTCTCCCTAACTGATTCCGACTCTATCTGGAGTCTAAGCGCTCCTGGATCCCGCACCACCCCAGCACCTTCTCCGCACACATGCTCTGGCTGTGTCCCAAGCTGGTGGGGTTCTGGAAGTCCTTTTTTTTAATATAAGTTTTAATTGGGTTTTTGAACAAAGTATATTTACCATTATGTACACAGAATAAGAAATATATATATATATATATATATACACATATATAGAGAAGGGCACACCCAAAAATACAAAAAAAAAGATAATAATAAAAAATAAAATAAAAAATAAAGTAGAATAATTGGTAGGGTATCGTGCACCAGCTCAACAGCAGCAACTCTGGGACTGCCCAATAATAGTATAACAAATTTGGCAATGCCAGGCCCCCTACCTGCCTATCCCTCTGAAGCACCCAACCCCCTCTGAATCCTCGGGACCTTGCCCAACTCCTCCCCCAACTTGGGAAACACGAAGAGCTGGATTCTCCGTTTCTGAGACTAAGTGTTGACGCCAGGGCAGGATTCGTGGACTTTCACGACAGCAAAACTGGTGCCGAAGCTGGACCGATTCAGCGACTGTAGAGGGGCTAGCACCAGTGCCTTGTGAATCGCAATCAATTCGCCAGGTCCGTGATTGATACTCGGGAGGCTGACAAGCTGCAGTCGCTCCTCACACACACTCATTCCAGCCAACAAGATGACACTGGTTGTGCTGGAGCACGCCCATCCCACTGATGGGTCGGCCGGGGCCAGAAGGCACCTTGGGGAGTGGCCTGGGGGGGGGACAACTGTACGATCTGTGGCCCTACGTTCACAGTGGGCAGTCAGCGGCGTGTGGGAATTTGGCCCATTGGAGGTGGAGGCCCCGGAGAATACTGGTTCGGGCCCACTAATGATACGCAAACAGTGTTTACTGTACGTGCGTTCTGGAACGCATTGACGTCGGTGTTGAGGCAACAGAGAATTGTGAATTGGCGTAAAATCGGCACTTGCCGCGATTTCGGTATCAGAACTGATTCTCCGCCCATGGATTCTCCATCGCCCGTGTTGGCCGATGGAGAATCCTGCCCCAGATCTCCTAAAAACTCAGACATCCTGCATCCTGCATTCACCCCAACTTGAACAATCTCCCTGACCGGCTCCCGCTACCACAGTTGATGAGTCACGAGCTGACTCGCCTTCTCCCCATATTCGTATACTGCCTCCTTTGTCCGCCTCAGCTGCCGCACCGCCTTGTCCATGGACATCAAGTCAAATTGCATTTGCAGCTTCTTCCTGCCCAACAATAGTTCTGGGGTTGGGTCACTCGCATACCTGCGATCCACACTTAAGATAATCTCCAGCAATTTCTGTCGCTCCTCCTCATCTACATGTGCCTTAAATGCATGACCTCTCATCTGATTACCAGTTTCAATGCCTCCCACAAAATGGAGGATGAGACCTCCCCGTTATCATTGCTTGCAATGTACTCTTGTACTGCCCTTGAGTACCTCACACAGAACCCCAAGTTCGATAAAAACCCTACGTCCAGCTGCCACCTCCTCGGTACTCTTGACCAATGTCCAGCGCCAGCCAGGTCCGTCCAATGCGAGGTGTGATCAGAGACCACCACCATTGAATATTCAGCTTCTCTCACCCTATCTAAGAGCCCGACTCATAATAAAGTAATCAATCCATGAGTACACTTTGTGTATTGTGGAAAAAATTTAAATCTCTCTCTTTCCCGGATGTGTGAACTCCACGAGTCCGCCCCTCCCACCTCCTGCATGAATGCAGACAATACTCTTGCCATCCCAACTGGGGCCAGCCATCTGCCTTCCGTAGCCTAACCTGGCCTCGTTCCTGCATGTCAGTCTCTTGTAAAAACACCACGCCGGCTCCCGCCTTTAGATGGGCGAAAACCTTCATTCTTTTAACTGGTCCCCTCAGGCTCCGCACCGTCCAGGCAACTAACTATATTGGGGGTTTCTCACCACCCCCAATCTTGAGTCAGCCATTACCACCATGAAATGTCGTACACTCGCCGACACTGCCAGGGTCCAGGCCCACCGAAGAAGGCACTCTGCCCCACCCTCTGGGTGAGACAAAGAAAAAGCCCCGCCCTTCACCCCCTCCCTCTCACTCCAGGTCGGCGGGTGGGCTACCTGCCATCTTCATTAACACCCTCCACTTCCCATCCACGCTATAGATCCATTGAGCCTTGCCTAACTGACCGAACAAGTTGCAGCCCCTCCCCCCACATCACATCCGTTAACTAGCCTACCTCCTAGCGCTAGCAAGGTGCTTGCCCCCCCCACAGGTCAACCCCAAAAGACAATCAGAGCAAAGGCTTGTGATCCCCTCCCCCTACCAATGTCTCCTCTTCCCATATTCAAGCCCCAACCGAACACCATGGGTGGGACTCTCGTTTGGGCGATGACAAAATCGCAAACAGTCATTGGGTGGAGAATACGTTCCAACGCCAAAATTGCTGGCGGGGGCCGATTTGACCCCAAATTGCGATCCTCCGACAACGCGTCAATGCGCACCGGAACGCATGTACAGTAGACACTGTTTGCAAATCATTAGCGGGCCACACTTGGTATTCTCCGGGACCTCCACGATGCTCCGTCTCCGATGGGCCGAGTTCCCAATGGTGCGGTTCACTTGTGCTTTTAAAATTCGTGAAACTGACGTTGTGGCTGCTGAGAGAGAGAGGGGGGGGGGGGATACGGAAAGTGTCCAACATCGCCATAGTTTCCTGACAGTTGTGCCGCTGGCCGGAGGGCTTCTGCCAGTGCTGGGAGGACTAGTGAGGGGTGGCCAGGAGGTGGGCTGTACGGTTGGGGTGGACAGGCACCCCCCTGGGTGTCCTCTGGCCCCGGCCGACCCATCAGCTGTATGGGCACACTCCAGCGCAACCAGTGCCATCTTGTTGGCTGGGCTGGTGTGTGTGGGGAGTGTAATGTGTATGTGCAGCTTCAGCTTGTCAGCCTCCCGAGTGTCAATCACAGACTCGACCGATCCTACACCATTTTTCATTGGAATCGATTGTGTTCCCCGTGGCGCAGGTTCAGAATCAATGCAGGTTCAGCGCCAATTTTGCTGTTGTGAAAGTTCACAAATTCTGCGTTGGCGTCAACACTTAGTCTCAGAAAATCCCACCCTATATTTCTCCGTTCCTCCATTTACCGTATCAAAAACCCTCTCAATTCTATCATCCCCCATGGACCTAATCTCTTAAAGAGAAAAGAAAACAATGAACGCCACATGTCTTCCAGGTCGAATGTCAAGGCCACAAAGAGAACAACAAACATAACCCACGATATTACAAAATTTATAATTAACCCAGCTCAACTTGTACAGAGAGAAAAAAGCAGCTCACCAACCCTCCTCAAACCATTCCCAGTCCTTGTTCCTTGACGAAGGGTTTCAGCCTGCTCTGGCGACTAATAGTAATAGTAGAATAATAGTCCTTTGAACCCAACATGACGCTCAGCTTCACTGGATGCAGAATTCCGAACTGCATACCCTTGACGTAAAGCATCACCCTCACTCTGTTAAAGGCTCCTCTGCTTCGCCTGTTCAGTACTGCGGGGGGTGGGGGGCGGGGGGGGTGGGGGGGTGGGGGGGTGGGGGGGGGGGGGGGGGGCGTAACATTCCAGCAAAGCCATAATTCTGAGATCTGATTCTGATGGACCATTTAAGCTCCCTCACCCCCACTCCTCAGACATCAGGACCTTCCCCACCTCCGCGGAGACCGGGAGCATTGGAGGAGGGTTACCCCTCCCGCCAGAGCCAACTTGACATTGCCAGGATGCCATGGGCAATGCCCAGCTTGTTCCTCAACCCCTGGCGCCCCCATCCAAGCACCTCTGCGCCCTGGCCTGGTCACCCCAACTGGTTTTTGCTTTTGAAAATCAGTCGTGACTCGTGCCAGAGTGACGTTATATCGTCAGGGGGGAGGATACATCATGGACAGATGCTATGATGTAAAGCCCTTTAATGACAATAAAATGTATTCCAATTCATAGAAATCAAGGGCATGAACCTAATTACATCTCCGGTTGGTGGGGGCGGGGAAGATCTCAAACCAAGGTCTCAGCGGCGCAAATCCCGTTTTGGCCGTCTCACGAGAATCAGTGGCAATACTGTGATTTTTGCCCGGAGTGAATGGCTGGATCGCATCCAATAGTAATTGGATTAATATTGACTTGGGCAATATGGTAGAATGGGTGACATCGAATCAGCCACTCATTGTACATCACTGCCTATTTTAAATTCCATTGGTGTCTAATAATGATGGAGGGCAGGCTGCTGATTTGATAATGGCCAGAGTCAAAATTATCCCCAGTATCCTCAATCGCCTGTGTCTACTTTGACGAGCATCATTTTTAATAATCTTTATTGTCACAAGTAGACTTACATTAACATTGCAATGAAGTTACTGTGAAAATCTCCTAGTCGCCACATTCTGGCGCCTGTTCGGGTACACAGAGGGAGAATTCAGAATGTCCAAATTACCTAACAGCACGTTTTTCGGGAGGAAACCGGAGCACCCGGAGGAAACCGACACAGACATGGGGAGAGCGTGCAGTCTCCGCACAGACAGTGACCCAAGCCGGGAATTGAACCTGAGACCCTGGAGCTGCGAAGCAACAGTGCTAACCACTGTGCTACCGTGACGTCCATGAAGCCTGACAGACATATTCACGGTATATTAATATTAATTTCTACAGTGGAAGGTGAACCAGATGAGAGACAGAACAAAAAACAGCAATTCTGAATTGTTTCATTAATTAAACAAAATTTCAAAATGGAGTCAAGCATGAACATTGGAGCTTCCTTAAAAATAAAATCATTTCTAGGGGATAGGGGCTTTTCGCAGTAACCTCATTGACGCCTACTTGTGACAATAAGCAATTATTATTATTATGGTTACCAACTGACACAGAGAGGAACAGAAAAACGGAGGGGAAAATAAACATACATTTACCTTGTTTCTACTTTTTCTCCATGAACATTGGCACTTTCAATATTTAGGGGAAAGTGTTGGTGCAGCAAAGATTGTTGAAAACCGTGGGGCAGATGCGGGGCAAATGTTAAATACAGTCATTTGGTAATTCCCTCTTTTCTCTTCCTGAGTCGGAGTGCCGGCTTCTATCCAATTTGTGCAAACTCTCCTGAATTTTATTGCCATAACTAGAATTGCTGCAACATTTCATAAATCCTTTCTGTCTCTATTGGGCACCACTGGGGTAGCTGTACCTCTGTAAAATTAAGGACGACTGGATCTATCTCGTAATGCACATCATTGTGGGTGGGGGTGGGGTGGGGTTCTCTTTTGGCGGGTCTGTGCAAACTTTAAAATAAAATTATTGGTATTTTCAATTTATACACAGTAACATGTTATGTTTAATATTTACAGCTTGTGTGGTTCTCATGTACATATTGATATTGTCAGTCATGGTATGTCTTCCCCCTCTTTCCTTTCTCCCTGCCGCTCCCTACCGACCCCCCCTTGGTTTCCCCTTCTTTGTTCGGGGTGTTCTGTCCCCTAGCACCTATTCTCCCCTTTTCCCTTCCTGTTATGTTTTCTGTTGCTTGCCTTGTGGGTTTGGGGGAGGGGGAGGGGGAGGGGGAGGGGAGGGGGAGGGGGAGGGGGAGGGGGAGGGGGAGGGGGAGGGGGAGGGGGAGGGGGAACCTTCCGCCCCCTCCTCTCCCCTCCCCCACCCCCATGCTTGCCCTTGTAGCTCCCCTCAGTTCCCTCCTCTCTTCCTCCCCCCCTCCCCCCAGAGTTGTGTGTTCCTGTCTGTTTTCCCACCTCTCTCACCTTTTCCCCTAATGCTGTTTGCTTCAAACAGGTCTTGGAACAGGGGTCAGTGCAGAAATGATGGGCCGAATAGCCTCATTCTGCACTGTAGGGATTCTATTTTATTCTATGATTGATCATGAGATTCCACCTTCCCCGTCAGGTTAACACTAACTCGTTCCTGGATCCATGTGTTAGGGAATTCTTGACTTCTGTAATCCAGCCTTTGGGATTATTGGTGGAGGCTGCCTTTCAGGTGTTATCAGTTTGATAATAATAATCTTTATTAGTGTCACAGGTAGCACAGTGGTTAGCACTGTTGATTCACAGCACCAGGGACCTGATTTCGATTCTCGGCTTGGGTCACTGTCTGTGCGGAGTCTACATGTTCTCCCTGTGTTTGTGTGGGTTTCCTCCGGGTGCTCCGGTTTCCTCCCACAAGTCCGGAAAGACGTGCTTGTTGGGTGAATTGGACATTTTGAATTCTCCCTCTGTTTACCCGAACAGGCGCAGTAGAGGGGGGACTAGAGGATTTTCCAGGATTTCCTTACAGTGTTAATGTGACACCAATAAAGATAATTATTATGTTATTTATCTCACAGTTTCTGTCACCTTTTCCACCACTGACATCTTAATTTTAATGAGGAATTTATTTTCTTCAAAATGCATGTATTCTACCTTCCTTAATCCACCTATTATTACAGGAAGCTTCCGGCTTGATGTCCGTCGACACACACAGTGCACTACAAATGCCTTTTGGGTTAAATTGCCATTCAGAGCTGCACTTATCACTGATTCAATTGTTAGGATAACCAGCTGAGGTCATATATCTACCTTTTCAAATCTTACCGTGCTGCCGATTCTAATGAACTGCGCACGTGAGCAGGAAACCTAACGGTATCTATATATGCTGTGGCCTTCTCATTCTAATAGGACTTTTGGCCTTTGCCTATTGTCCTCCCATTCCCTCTCTTGCTTGATTGGTCCTAATAGCCAGGAATCTCTCCGCCATCTCAAATGATAGGCTCCACCTGAAAGTTCAATTTTTTCTTACCAAACGCTGATTACCCTGCTTGTGTGTTTTCAGTGTTTTGCAATTTTTCTTTCCCTCCCTGCAGCAATCAGTAACACTCCAAGCTACCGCCAGCCTCCCGGTTAGCCCTCGCCTGCATTGCAGATAATAGGTTTGTGCGATATTCGTAAAATCATTTTAAAATTGAGTTCTTTCTAATTCTGCCGGCCGTCGCTGTGTTGCCCTGCCACAATCAAGAAGGCGGTATCTTGACTCTCTGCTGCGGTTTAATCAATTAACCTCACCACTTCCATTAAACTGAAAGAACGGACGAAAAGAAATAGAAGTGGTCAAAGCGGATGCAGGGATCTTTCTCTGTCACTGGTTCAAAATGCAGTCACATTCTCTCCAGGCGTCCATCGTAAGCCGGATAATTGTTCATTTGACAGGGTGGAGAAAAGAGGTTTTTCAATTGACTTCAATCTCAGCAGGATAATCGTGGAACCATGTAGAAAATGGTTTGTTGTGCTTCAATTCAAAATGATTTGCTGCGCTTAAAATCGATGGTCGTTTGTTCACTTAAAACACCCGGGGAATCTATTACTTGGCCGAGCCTCTTCATTTAAAGGTGTGAGGGGCGCAGCAGATCTCAAGCCCCAGATTTCAGAAATGGGATAGGATTAATCCAATAGATGAGCATTGATATTGCAATTAAAATGCTCAGTGGATGCATGATCCAACGTGTTCTTGAAGCTGACTTTTCCAATAGAGCAGCCGCCACTTTGTTTTTCTTTTGTTAATGACTCATCTGTTGCTGTAGAAACATGTTATTTGCTGGAAGAAATACATTATACAATGCAAATTGTAGAGCACAAGACTGCCTGGCAAAATAACTGAGAGGAAAAGACAAATGTTTTTCAATCTTCTTCACCACAGAAATCTCATGTAAATTGTTGCATCTTTCTCCAGTGTCTCTCATGTCTGTTTTGTCTGTGAGACGCACCTCCTGCTCGCTTGGCTAGATTCACCAATGTGCTGACCACTAACTTCCCTTCCTGTCCCCCATGTTAGCTGAGAGCGTTCATAGTTTCACCTCCTCAGGAACTGTCCCCATTCCTTCAAATCTCACCTTTGACCCCTCTGTCCTTGTATAAACAGCCTCACCATCTCCTGCCTCACCATCTCCTGCTGCCCTTCCCCGATGTCCATGGAAGTGTTGTCACTTCCCAAATTTGTAGCCATCTTTCCAAGAATGCCATGATGGAATCAGATCAATCATGTTCATCCTTTGCCTTATTGAGAGACAACCTTTATCAAAATCACAAATGACATCCTATGTGACGGAACCATGAGAAACTATCACTCCCATGTCCTCCTCAGCTTTCTGCAACCTTTACGTTGGTTGATAAAAGATTCTGCTCCTCGGCACCATCAGACACAATGGCAGGTTCCAAATGTGCACTGATGATGTGCAATTTCCCCTCACCACGACAACGCCTCTCCATCCCATCACTATCTCTCTCCACCTCATCACATCTCTCTCCACCACGTCACAATCTTCTCCACCTCACCACCATATCTCTCCATCTCATCGCCATCTCTCTCCAACCCATCACCACCTCTCTCCAACCCATCACCACCTCTCTCCACCCCATCACCATCTCCCTCCTCTCCATCACCATCTCTCTCCACCTCACCACCATCACTCTCCACCTCACCACCATCTCTCTCCAACCAATCACCATCTCCCACCCCCTCACCACCATCACTCTCCACCTCATCACCATCTCCCTCCTCTCCATCACCATCTCTCTCCACCCCATCGCCATCTCTCTCCACCTTACCACCATCTCTCTCCACCCTATCGCCATCTCTCTCCACCTCACCACCATCTCTCTCCACCTCACCACCATCTCTCTCCACCTCACCACCATCCCTCTCCACCTCACCACCAACTCTCTCCACCCCACCACCATCTCTCTCCAACCCACCACCATCTCTCTCCAACCCACCACCATCCCTCACCACCATCTCTCTCCACCCCACCACCATCTCTCTCCACCTCACCACCATCTCTCTCCACCTCACCACTATCTCTCTCCATCCCATCGCCATCTCTCTCCACCTCACCACCATCTCTCTCCACCTCACCACCATCTCTCTCTGCCTCACCACCATCTCTCTCCGTCTCACCACCATCTCTCTCCACCTCACCACCATCTCTCTCCACCTCACCACCATCTCTCTCCACTTCACCACCATCTCTCTCCACCTCACCATTATCTCTCTCCACCTCACCACCATCTCTCTCCACCTCACCACCATCTCTTTCCACCTCACCACCATCTCTCTCTGCCTCACCACCATCTCTCTCCACCTCACCACCATCTCTCTCCAACCAATCACCATCTCCCACCCCCTCACCACCATCACTCTCCACCTCTTCACCATCTCCCTCCACCTCACCACTATCTCTCTCCATCCCATCGCCATCTCTCCCCACCTCACCACCATCCCTCTCCACCTCACCACCAACTCTTTCCACCCCACCACCATCTCTCTCCAACCCACCACCATCCCTCACCACCATCTCTCTCCACCCCACCACCATCTCTCTCCACCTCACCACCATCTCTCTCCACCTCACCGCTATCTCTCTCCATCCCATCGCCATCTCTCTCCACCTCACCACCATCTCTCTCCACCTCACCACCATCTCTCTCCGCCTCACCACCATCTCTCTCCACCTCACCATCATCTCTCTCCACCTCACCACCATCTCTCTCCACTTCACCACCATCTCTCTCCACCTCACCATCATCTCTCTCCACCTCACCAACCATCTCTCTCCACCTCACCATCATCTCTCTCCACCTCACCACCATCTCTCTCTGCCTCACCACCATCTCTCTCCACCTCACCACCATCTCTCTCCACCTCACCACCATCTCTCTCCACCTCACCACCATCTCTCTCCACCTCACCACCATCTCTCTCCAACCCACCACCATCTCTCTCCACCTCACCACCATCTCTCTCCAACCCACCACCATCCCTCTCCACCTCACCACCATCTCTCTCCATCCCATCGCCATCTCTCTCCACCTCACCACCATCTCTCTCCACCTCACCACCATCTCTCCACCTCACCGCCATCTCTCTCCACCTCACCGCCATCTCTCTCCACCTCACCACCATCTCTCTCCACCTCACCGCCATCTCTCTCCACCTCACCGCCATCTCTCTCCACCTCACCACCATCTCTCTCCAACCCACCACCATCTCTCTCCACCTCACCACCATCTCTCTCCAACCCACCTCCATCCCTCTCCACCTCACCACCATCTCTCTCCACCTCACCACCATCTCTCTCCACCTCACCGCCATCTCTCTCCACCTCACCACCATCTCTCTCCACCTCACCACCATCTCTCTCCAACCCACCACCATCTCTCTCCACCTCACCACCATCTCTCTCCAACCCACCACCATCCCTCTCCACCTCACCACCATCTCTCTCCACCTCACCACCATCTCTCTCCACCTCACCACCATCTCTCTCCACCCCACCACCATCTCTCTCCACCTCACCACCATCTCTCTCCACCTCACCACCATCTCTCATTGCCTCACCACCATCTCTCTCTGCCTCACCACCATCCCTCTCCACCCCTTCACCATCTCTCTCCAACCCATCAACATCTCTCTCCAACTTACCACCATCTCTCTCCACCTCATCACCATCTCTCTCCACCCCATCACCATCTCTCTCCACCTCACCACCATCTCTTTCCACCTCACCATCATCTCTCTCCACCTCACCACCATCCCTCTCCATCCCATCGCCATCTCTCTCCACCTCACCACTATCTCTCTCCATCCCATCGCCATCTCTCTCCACCTCACCACCATCTCTCTCCACCTCACCACCATCTTTCTCTGCCTCACCACCATCTCTCTCTGCCTCACCACCATCCCTCTCCACCTCACCGCCATCTCTCTCCACCTCACCGCCATCTCTCTCCACCTCACCACCATCTCTCTCCACCTCACCACCATCTCTCTCCACCTCACCGCCATCTCTCTCCACCTCACCGCCATCTCTCTCCACCTCACCACCATCTCTCTCCACCTCACCACCATCTCTCTCCAACCCACCACCATCTCTCTCCACCTCACCACCATCTCTCTCCAACCCACCTCCATCCCTCTCCACCTCACCACCATCTCTCTCCACCTCACCACCATCTCTCTCCACCTCACCACCATCTCTCTCCACCCCACAACCATCTCTCTCCACCTCACCACCATCTCTCTCCACCTCACCACCATCTCTCATTGCCTCACCACCATCTCTCTCTGCCTCACCACCATCCCTCTCCACCCCTTCACCATCTCTCTCCAACCCATCACCATCTCTCTCCAACTTACCACCATCTCTCTCCACCTCATCACCATCTCTCTCCACCCCATCACCATCTCTCTCCACCTCACCACCATCTCTTTCCACCTCACCATCATCTCTCTCCACCTCACCACCATCCCTCTCCATCCCATCGCCATCTCTCTCCACCTCACCACTATCTCTCTCCATCCCATCGCCATCTCTCTCCACCTCACCACCATCTCTCTCCACCTCACCACCATCTTTCTCTGCCTCACCACCATCTCTCTCTGCCTCACCACCATCCCTCTCCACCCCTTCGCCATCTCTCTCCAACCCATCACCATCTCTCTCCAACTCACCACCATCTCTCTCCACCTCATCACCATCTCTCTCCACCCCATCACCATCTCTCTCCACCTCACCACCATCTCTCTCCACCTCACTATCATCCCTCTCCACCTCACCAATGCCTCTGTCCACTCCCCCACTGCTTCTAAATGGTCAGATTGCTTGTTGACATGGGTTTCTGGATGAACTAATATTGGGAAGGCATAAACCATTGTCTTTAGCCCCTGTTACATACTCAATCCCCATCCCTCTCCCTGGCAATCTAACCAGAATGCTCGCAGATCTGCCATTATATTTGCCCTTGAAATGAGTTGCCGACCACATATCTGCTCCATCAACCACACCAGTTACTTTCATCTCTGCAACATTGCTTGAATCTGCCCTGACCCATCTTAGCTGCTGCTGCTGAAACCCTCTCGACCTGACAGGTCCACTTCAAATCCTTTAATAGCTTAATACACACACAGGTGTATAAATGATTCTGCAAGCAAACCCAATTTTTGAATCTGTGGTAATACTTTTGTAGTTAAAAATCTTTCTATTCCTTTTATGACTCGGGTCGCATTAACTCCTTGGGGAAAAAAGGACAATGAAATGCCACAGTAAAAATAAATGTTTATGAGAAATATGTCAATGAGAGGAAATTCTCTTGTTGAGAAGGTGTTGCAACTACGAGGAAGCACTACGCATTCTAGACCCTTCTATCAACATGGTTGGAATATTTTCTATCAGGGACTGAGATTGCTATTGAAAGCCTGGCTCAGCCATCATTGCAGCAGTAGAACATTAACATCATAGAATCCCTACAGTGCAGAAGGAGGCCATTCGGCACTTCGAGTCTGCACTGACTGAAAGAGCACTCTACCTAGGCCCGCTCCCCCGCAATCCCAATGCCCCACCCAATCTTTGGACACTAAGGGGCAATTTAGCATGGCCAATTCACCTAACCTGCATGTCTGTGGACTGTGGGAGGAAACCGGAGCACCCGGAGGAAACCCACGCAGACCCGGGGCGAAGGTGCAACCTCCGCACAGATAGTCATCCAAGGCTGGAATCAAACGCGGGGCCTGGCGCTGTGAGGCAACAGTGCTGATCACTGTGCCACCATGCTGCCCATCCTACACATAGATTCAGTAAAACAGAAACAAGCAGTTTCAATAAACAGAAACAAATAGAAACAAAAAGCTGCAAAGAAGACTGACCAGTAACTGCAAACGTAATGAGGGTTTATTGTTTGGATCACACTATTGGTAGGCAGATGTAGCACATGCATTAGATTTTTGAGTCTTGATATTGTATCTTGGCGACTTTATCACTTATTAAATTTATTTTACCGAGTGGCTTGGAGACAATTTTCTGAAGTAATTGAGCAATCATGACCAGTATCCTTCACTTGAAGGACTTAACTGACTGCCACTTGCTCAGTGTCAGTTGTTGTTAGCCTTTATGACTTAAAATAATGAGATAAATACACTGTTTACACACAATTTCAAACAAAATTCTAGCAGTATAAATGTTGTTACTCAACATATGTTCGTTAAATATTCCATAAGAGACTAGCATAAAGGAGATGTACACCAGGGGAAGCTGGTTAATCAGGTGGCATTGAATTCAAAGGGCGAGATGTGCCGCCTGCGTCACGCTCTCGTTTGAGTGCGACGCAGCTGGTAGATGCCAAGTGAAGCCTCCCGTGGGCTTCCTGGCAGCCATCACAGTCCCTTGGCTGGCCAGGGATACTGCAGGATGGCCCACCGGCCTTCCCCCTGGAACGTGGGCACCTTGGTACTGCCCGGCTGGCACCTTGGCACTGGTGCCTGGGTGGCACTGTCAAGCTGGAAGGAGCACTGCCAGGGTGTCAGGGTGGCAGTGCAAGGGTGCCCAGACACCAGGGTGGCATTTCCAAGGGTCAGGGCCCGATGGGGTCATGCCATGAAAGGAGGGTGGAGAGGAGTATGAATGATGGAGGGGGTGTGTGAAGGATGGGGGGCAGGGGTGCAGGTCAGGTAAGGAGGAGACTCTGGGAGATTTTGGGGGATGACGAGCAGGGTGCCTGGAATGGGGGGGCCTGCAAGAGGGTGTGGGATGGCCTGTAGAGGGGCCTGTCCAGGGACCCCATCCTCACTTGGGGTATGTGGAAGAAAATAATTCTAATGGTGCGATCTAAGGGAAACATTTCTAAGTGTGATTTGTGGCGGGTTTTGCTCGGAGTTTCCCCCTGGCTCTGTCGGCGAGTTGCCCACCGCTATATAATGACGTTCAGGCACCTTTTTGACCTCTGGGGAATTTCTCACCGGTTCAGCCCGAATATTCTTCCTTACTGGGGAACTGAACGCAGAGAATGTGCCGGCAGTTTGAAAGGGTGCCCTGATCTCTGGGTGAACTTGTGGATCCCCCCCCCCCACCCATGAGCACTGTCAACCCCCCCACACATGGACAGAACCCCCCAACCCCCCCAACTGAGGACACCCAGGTATAGGGTCCCTGAGGGCACCCCTTACAGCACCTGTCCTTTCAGGGCCCCCACCCTTCACCTTCCCACAACCTCTTTTCATGGGCATGGCCCCCTCAGGCCCTGGCCCTTGGCAGTGCCACCCTGGCACCCTGGTGAAGGTGCCAGCTGGGCAGTGCCAAGGTGCCCATATTCCAGAGGGAGGACCATCACTATGAAACACCCTGCTATCTGATGCCCATCCACTTAGATACGGGGCCTCATCTGTGAACGCAGCCTGAGACCGCACTCAGCCCTGTTTTCTGCACTGAGGAACTTCGCTCACCGTAATTCCTCAGTGCAGCGAGGGATCGGGACACCATTTTTAAATGGCTTCCCGGTCTCTCAAGCTCCTGATATGACCCCCGAACCAACCCCAGTCTCAACTCACTATAAGGGCGTCCCCAGGCCATCCACAACCCCGGCCCAATCACCGTCACGTGGAAAATGCCAACTTGTTACCCTAGTACTGCCAGGCTGATATACTGGCAGTGCCACCTGGGTACCTTGGCAGTGCCAGGATGGAACCCAGGTGCCACTGCCAGGGTGCCAGAGGGCAAGCACCTGGGGGTCTCCGATCCCCATTTGTGGAGACTAACACTGAACGGCGTTCGCCCGAGGGTCGAAGGTGAAGTGGATAGATCCCAATGGCTTGGTTACCTCAGGAAACGGCATACCAGAGTGAGACCAGCTGTCTCACTCTAATATGCAGATTTGCCAATTGGCAGGCTTCACATCATGACATCTGACAAGATGTGTTAGATCACGTGACGTGTAGCGAGTCGGGTAGATCCTGGGACCGGGCCCTCCCCTCATTTACCGGCTAGGTTGCACCATGGCACGCAGCTTTTTGGGTGCTGCATGACTGGTAGATTGTGCCCTTAGAAACTTTTCTGTTAGATTGCACTCAATATGTTGCAGATGGTTGATTTTACAAGCAGATTATGTCCAGCAGATGGAGCTAAAACATGGCCATATTTAACCTCAAAAATAAATTTGTTTTCTCCGCTGTACCATTATCTTAGTTTGAAATCTTTCCCAGACTAATGGAATAAAATGCACAGTACAGTACCCAGAGGGCACAAGACCACAGCACAAAGGTTTCTATTAATTAAGCTGAATGGACGGTCTCACTTAGAGTGGCTACAATAGTGATTGGTGCAATAGCGGCTGAACCTCTGGGTTTGGTACACCACACAATATTGAATGGAGCAGAGGGAATCTTCCCGCATAGCTAACATCTTTAAAGGTGGGTAAAAATAATCAAATATTTAAAAAATGAACTACGAACAAGAAGTATTAAATGACGAAGCCCGTGTAGCTGCATCTTTTTTAATAAAATATTTTTAGAGAAAATGTTTCATTTATAATGAACACGACATTTACATCAAACAGTCCAGCAAATGAATATCAAATAGCACAATATTGTATAAAAGGAAAGAAAAAGGATAAAAGCAACCAACCCAACTTATAAATCCCACCCAAAGATAGATGAAAATAACCCGCCTTCATAATAATAAATACCCACCCACCCTCTTAACAGCTGATGGTGATTAACTTTTTAAAGGAGAAAATGAATGGTTGCCCCTTCAGGTAGAACCCCTCCAACGATGCCCATAATGGCATACCTGGCCTTTTCCAGATATAAAAGTTCAACAACCAGGCCGAGGCACGGGACGGAGCGGAAGATCGTCATCCCAGCAGAACTCGCATTCGGGCGATCAACGAGGGAAAGGCAAGAACATCCGCCTTCACCCCGGTCTGCGGCCCCGACGGGTCTGACACCTGGAAAATGGCCACCAAAAACACGGCTCCAAATTACTATTTTTTTCTCTTTTTCTTTTCGTTTAGAAATTTAGAATACCCAATTCATTTTTTCCAATTAAGGACCAATGTAGCGTGACCAATCCACCCAGCTGCACATCTTTGAGTTGTGGGGGCGATTATGCAAGCTCCACACGGACAGTGACCCAGAGCCGGATTGAACCTGGGACCTCGGCGCTGTGAGGCAACAGGGCTAACCCACTGTGCCACCGTGCTGCCCTCCAAATCACTGTTAAGAATCGCTGATGTGGTGCTAAAGAAGGAGACCCAAAAGCTTACCATCTTTGGACACGTCCAGAACATGTGAGTGTGATTCGCGGGCCCATGGGCGCTCTGCTCACATTTGTCCTCCACTCCCGCAAAGAACCCACTCAGCCTAGCCTTAGTTAGGTGAGCCCTGTGCACCACCTTGAGCTGCATCAGGTTGAGCTGTGCTCAGGAGGAAGTGGAGTTCGCCCTACGAAGGGCCTCACCCCACACGTCCTCATCCAAAATAGATCCCAGCTCCCCCTCCCACTTCTCCTCACCTGGTCCAATGACACAGCCTCCATTGACATGATCTGCCCATAAATATGTGAAATGCTCCCCCCCAGACCCCGCCAGGAATAGATCCCTCTCCAGCAAAATTGCATAACTGGAAGTAGCGGAATACGTGTGCCCCTGAAAATTGAATTTTCACCGAAAGCTCCGACCAAATAGCAGGCGGTCCCTCCATGAATAGATCCTCACACTACACAAAACCCTTTCCTTCCCGTGACTTAAATGTCAGGGCAAAGAAACAGATAACGACATTGCCCGCCTCAGGAATAAAACAATCCTTACAGTACAGTCCCCATGAGAAAAATTTACCATTCACCCCATGAACAGAAAAACAAATTTTCTCAACAAATATCACCAACTATATACAGGACACCCCAACACCCTTCCCAACCAACCTCCATCAAATATCTTATATAACACACTCAACTAGCCCCAAGTCCATGTTTCTTAATGAAGGTGTCTGCTTCCTCCAGTTCCTCAAAGAAATAGTCCTTTGACTCACATGTGACCCGCAACCTTGCCAGGTATATAACCCTCAACCAAACTCCTTTCTTATACAGCACGGCCGTAACCTTCTTAAAGGCTTCCTCACCAGGTCGGTCCCTGCTTTCTGGTAAATCCTCACAACATTTCCTTCCCACTTCGAATCACAGTGTTCTTTGGCCCACTTCAGGAACCCCTCCTTCTCACTAAAGCAGTGGAAGCGGATAATGATTGCTCGAGGTGCTGTAAGGGGATGCAAGATCATCCTCTTCCACCATATTCCCAAACATCTGTGATAGATATTTGGTGGAATTCAGGCCCTCCACCCCCTCTAGCAGCCACACAACTCTGAGATTCGGCCTTCTTGACTGATTTTCGAGGTCACAGAATGATAGAATCCCTACTGTGCAGAAGGATCATTGATCTTAGCCTTTAATCTCTTCTTCTCATTGGCCATCAACGCCATCTCAGCTTCCAACAACTCAAGCTGCTCACATTGCCTTGTCAACGCCTTCTCCACACCCTCTAGAATCTCACTATGCTTTGGCGGTCTTATCAAGTTTAATCCGGACAGGGCCCAGCGTCGCCTCAACCGATATTTGTAGACTCTCCAATACCAACTTCAATTGCCTGTCAAAGTGTTTTTCAAGCTCCTTTGCGAGCACATCCAAAAGTATGTCTGCTGTTATCAGGGCGGCCGTCATCGACAGCGCCGCCACTGCCATTTTCTCTGCTGGCGAAATGCACAAAGCCTTCGATTCTGCCGAAGATTTACCTGTGGGTTTTTTGCCTCCTCTCCCTTTTCTTTTTGGCACATGCTCAGTGCGGGAACCCTGTATTACCAACCCAGAATGCTTTCCTGGAAAAGTGTCCCATAAAATCAGGCAAAAAGGCCTTACGACTGTGAATGTTGGAGCCACCTAGTTCGCTGTAATGTTCTCTGTATGCACTGATGGCGAGGTCTTTGTAGTTGAAATGATCAGAGAACATACGACTTTGTAAATGAACAAAACTGTTTATTAATTAACTAAAACACAAAAGGGTTTCCACGATGCCTGCTATGATTACAATCAGATATGACGGCTAAATACAAACAAGTATAGTGAACTAGTGCTGATTACTGTTGACTCAGGAGGTGCTCGATATGCGACTGGACTCTGTGCCTGCTGTCCAGGTTCTGTCTCCCATGTGGCTGTCCTCCAGTAACATTCTCCTGTCATCACGCCACCTGTGGTCGGATGCTAGAATACAATCTATACATATAGGCACGAATGTTTATATACAGTTTGGTTGTACACAGTTGATAGTTCATGTACCATCACATACGTGACCTCCCCTCACCTGCCGCCACCAGATGTAGCTGCATCTTTGAGTAACTATATTAGTCTCTAAGTGGAGATACTGCGAGGGATTAAAACAATTTTTCTTCTTCTTTATAAACACAAATTTTAGCCTTAGAAACGAAGTTAACAATGTGACAATTTGATGAAAATAATGATGTTAAGGAGCTGTACGTTACATTGGCAGGAATCGACTAATGGCACCAGGATGAAATCAGGAATGATACGGAGAATCCACCCTTAAACCTTAATCGGTCGTGCATCTCCTCCAGATAAATGAAATGAAAGAGGCACATTCCTCTTCCATCAACTCCATGCAGTGCATTACCTGGGAAAAGAGCGCAGCTTTTCGCAGGAGATCATCAAGCATTGAACCCAAATTCAACTTAATAGGAATCAGTCAGGGTTCCCACTCCTAAGTGATCACTCTTCAGTAACCCTAAGCTGGAAAGACTGCCTGTGGCCACACTGGTTGAAACAAGGACTGGGTTCAGCAGTGATGCCTCCACAGTCAGACAGCCTTGTGCTATTCACCAATGATGCGCACACATGAAGGGCTGGGTAATAAATTAGCGGTCTGTAATTGTGAAATCATAGCCAGCAAGTGTAACCAGCCTGGATTTTCCATCTGACATTTAACTGCTGCTGATTAAGCAATGCCTGACTGGAAAACATAATCTAAAGCCTCGAGGAGGTAAAAAGAAAATGAAGGAATATAACTGGGAAAAGTAAAAAAATAAATTGAATTCTTTCCTCTCACTTGAGAGACCAGGTAAATCTTTTAACATGTTTATAAAAACACCAGCTGTTGTTCTTGTAACTTTTGCCTCGAGGGCAGATAGCCATTCAGCAGTTACATTGAGAAATGATCCACTGAACTGAATTATTTCCAGTGCATCTATGGAGTCATCATGCAGTGGTAAAACTCAAGGTTGTCTCAGATAGATCGAGCACAAGCATTCTTTCTGAATAAACTAGAAATATATCCAACACAGGTCAATTTGAATCACCATAATATTCTGCTGAATGTAACTCAGGGCTATAAATAATTAGATCTCAGGATAAATAAGGCTCACATGGATCCCGTGTGGGTCAAAAATATCACAGATATTATAATGCAAGGTGTCAGTCTTGATGAAGGATCTATACCTGAAAAATTAATGTGTCTTTTCTCCATAGATGCTGCCAGGCTGGCTGTATATTTCATTAAAAAAAATAGTTTAATTAAATTTCAACATTTTATACATAGATTTAAGGATTAAAAAACACAAAAACACAACTCCCCCCCCCCCAACAGCAGCTGATGGAGGCTTGTTCCTTAAAGTGAGAAATAAGCGAGCGTCATCTCTTATGAAACCCGTTCACATTCCCTCTCACAGAATATACAGTGCAGAAGGAGGCCATTCGGCCCATTGAGTCTGCACCGGCCCTTGGAAAGAGCACCCCACCCAAGCCCACGCCTCCACCCTAACCCAGTAACACCACCTAACCTTTTTGGACACTAAGGGGCAATTTATCATGGCCAATCCACCTAACCCGCATCTCTTTGGATCAGGGTGAACTTAACTTTCTTCAAACACAGAAATGACATCAAGTCCCCCAACCACACTGAGGCCGAGGGTGGAGATGCTGACCTCCACCCCAACAGGGTCTGCCTCCGAACCACCAGCGAGGCGAAGGCGAAAACATCTGCCCCCACCCCTGCAGCGCAGCTCCGGCAGGTCTGACACCCCAAATATGGCCCCAAGGGGACTGGGCTCTAAATCCATTTGTGGGATTGCTGACATGGTGCTCGAGGCACGGCCAAAACATACGCAGGTAGTTGGCCGGACCGCTCCCACACTGCTCGCAAATGTCTTCCACCGCCTCAAACTACCTCCTCATCCTCTGCCTTGTCAGGTGCACCCTTTGCACCGCCTTGAACTGCATCAGCCCCAGCCTCACACAAGAGGTCAACGCATTCATCGTCCACAACACCTCGCACAACAACCCCCCCTCCAATATCCCCCCCCAATTCTCCCTCCCACTTGGCCTTTACCCTCTCCAAAGACACCTTATCCTCCTCCATAATCCTCCCATAAATAGCCAAGGTGACTCCCTGCTCCAACCCTGTCACCAACAGCACCCCTTTCCAGCAAAGACGGGGGAGGCAACACCAGAAACATTTGAAAAGTCTTCCTGACAAAATCCCGCCCTTGCATCTAGCAAAAGCTTTGGTCTTTGGAATCCCTGACTTCTCCCTCAACTCTTCCAAACTTGCAAATCTCCCTTCCAGGAATAGATCCTTTAGTGTAACCACCCCCTTCTCCTCCCAGCCCCGAAACTTTGCATCCAATCTAGCCGATTCAAACAAGTGATTCTCCCAGAACACCATCGATTTCAACGCCACCCTTAATTTAAAATGCTGCCCAAATTGCCTCCGTATCTTCAGCATCGCCACCACCACCACCGGGCAACTCGGGTACTTCCCTGGCACGAACGGGAGCGACAGCGTAGCCAACCCCCACAGCCCTGACCGCCTACACGAGCCGGCCTCCATCCTCATCCACACTCCCATACTGCTCTGGCTCCCTACTCCAACCGTGTACCTTCTCGGCATTAGCTGTCCAGTATTGATGCAAGAAATTTGGTAAGTCCAAGGCCCCCTCCCCCCCCCCCCCCCCCACTGTCGTTCCCTCTGAAGCACCACTTTATGAATCCTGACGACCTTCCCCGCCCAAATAAATGACAAGATCAGCCGCTCCATTCCCATGATAAATGGCTTTGGCAAGAAGACCGGAAGACACTGGAATAAAAATATAAACCACGGCAAGATATTAATTTTCACCAATTGCTCTTGTCCCACAAGTGACAAGGGGAGGCTACCCCACTTCTGAATGTCTGCCTTGACCCTACCCAATAGGCTCGTGGAGTTTAATTTATGGAGCCCGGCCCAATCCCGAGCCACCTGCACGCCCAGATACCTGAAATGGGTGGCCGCCACCTAAAAGGGCAACCCCTCGCTCCCCCAAGTTAGTCCCCTTTTCCAGCGGGCAAAATCGAAAAACACTCACTCTTCCCCAAATTTAGTTTGGAACCCGAAAAAGCCCCAAACTGCTTTAGCAGCCCCATTATGTCACCCACCGGAGGAACTGGTTCTGATAATTGCAAAAGAGGGTCTTCAGTGGACAAGAATTCTCTGCTCCGTCCCCGCCGCGCTATACCCTTCCACTTATCCGAGCCCCTCAGCGCAATAGCCAAGGGCTCTATTGGCAAAGCAAACAAGAGCGGGACATGGGACATCCCTGCCTTGTTCCCCTCTGTAGCCGGAGGTACACCGAGCTCGCCTTGTTTGGATTCACGTATAACAACTTGACCTATGCTGCAAACTTATGCCCTCTCCCAAACTGCTCCAGCAAACAAATAGCTCCACTCGACCCTGTCAAATGCCTTTTCCCTGTTCAACGGCATTATGACTTTCTGCTACTCCCCTTCTTCCGGGGACAGAATCACATTCAACAGGCGTGATGGATCTCTATGTCTATTTGGAACCCTGGATATCCATTACCCTTCTCAGTTCCCAAATAATAGAGATCAAGTCAGTGCTTTTTGGCAAAGTCCACGTGTACTTTATTTGTCAGCTGTGCCACTGGTAAACTTATTTTCAATACAAAATTTAGAAAGTTTCCAACTAGCCCTGCAGCAAGCTAGTCAGATTGATTGTCTTTAGCGAATACAAGTAGTTGAATTTTCATTCAATTACAGATCGTGGTAATTCTTCAAATCATAATACACAGGATAAAATAACTAGGTAATTTAAACAAAAGAAATATGGTGATTAGCAAAAGCAAGCATAGGCATAGGTTTCAGAAATAACGATATGGGTGATTCCAGAATTGGGTTTTCCATCCCGGTAAGTGATTCTTAAGGAGATTATTATCTTAAGGTCTAGCCTTCTTTTTACTTCTGATTGGCTTTAACTAATTTATAATTTACTCAATTTGGCCAAAATGCCTGTCCATCAATTTAAGAGGTATATGTATTTAAATGTATTGGTGCAAATTTCCCATTCCATCGCTTGCCAATTTTCCAAATTTTCCACACCTGCATCTAACATTAATGAGAAAAACACAGTTTGCATTAAGACATTATCACCCTTGACTGGCTGTTACCACAGAAACGGGACTACCCATTCTGGGACAGCAGCACCAGTTCTTACAATACAATGGGGCCTTGTAGCTAGTTGACATCACTGACCTTAGAACATAGTACATAGAACATAGAACATAGAACAGTACAGCACAGAACAGGCCCTTCGGCCCTCGATGTTGTGCCGAGCAATGATCATCCTACTCAAACCCACGTATCCACCCTATACCCGTAACCCAACAACCCCCCCCTCCCCCCCCCCCCCCTTAACCTTACTTTTTAGGACACTACGGGCAATTTAGCATGGCCAATCCACCTAACCCGCACATCTTTGGACTGTGGGAGGAAACCGGAGCACCCGGAGGAAACCCACGCCACACGGGGAGGACGTGCAGACTCCACACAGACAGTGACCCAGCCGGGAATCGAACCTGGGACCCTGGAGCTGTGAAGCATTTATGCTAACCACCATGCTACCGTGCTGCTAATCTTGCAGATGTGAAACCTAAGAAATTAAAGAAATTAAAGTGTATGACCTGGATTAACCCTTAGTGGATTCCCAGCTATTGTTGCACTCAAGTAATGCATAATATGATTATAGTTGATTATTCTTAATGAGTTCTCATTTAACCCTTTTACCTCTATCATCTTCCCTTATTCTCATGGTTATAGCTGACTAGAAAAGTCAATTTCCATCAAAGCGCCACACATTTCTTACTGCCTCCCCATTACAAATTCCATTGCGTTCTCACCAACCACCTACAGAAGGCACTTCTCCAGCTGAAGCGCCAATACCTTGGCAAGTACCTTGGCCTCCACATTTAACAGAGATATCTGTCGATATGACACACACTCCACTGGGTCCTCATCTTTCTTTAACAAAAGTGAATAGAACACAGTCCCATTGTTTCTGGAAGCCCCCCTTTGCCACTGCTTCCTGGAACATCTCCACCAGCAACGGTGCCAACTTGTCCACAAACTTCTTAGAAAATTCTACCTGGAACCCATCTGGCCCCGGCGCCTTCCCTCCACATTTTCTCAATCGCCATCCGCACCTCCTCAATCTCTACTGGCTCCTCCAATCTGGCTCTGCCCTCCCCTCCCAGCATGGGACACTCCAATCCATTTAAAAACTGCCGCATATCCGACTCATCCCTTGGGGTCTCTGGCCTATATCAATATTTTACAGAAGTCCTCAAATACCCTATTCACCTGCTCCAACAACCTGCTCCATCCTGAACCTGAACAATCTCCCAGGAGGCCACCTGCTGAGCTGTCCTACAAACAAATGACTGGCCTTCTCCCCACACTCGTACACTGCCCCCTTTGCCCGCCTCATCTGGCATACCGCTTTCCCCGAGGGCAAAAGATCAAACTTTGTCTGCAGCTCCTTCCGCCTAAGCAACAACTCAAGCATGGGATCCTCTGCATACTTCCAGTCCACTTCCAAAATCTTGTCCATCACTCACTGGCATCCCTCCCTAGCCTCCCTGCCAACCTGTGCATTATATAATCTCACCCCGCACCACCGCTTTCAACGCCTCCCATACCACAGCCGGCAAGACCTCCCCGCTGTTATTGAATGTAACATAATCGTCTATGACCCCTGCCATCCTTCCACAGAAACCCAAATCCGCCAGCAACCCCACGTTCATCTGCCATGCTGACCTCTGTGCCGGCCTCCTCTCCAAGACCAAATCCATGAAATGTGCATGATCCAAAATAACAACAGCTGAATATTCAGCTTTGCTCAACCCTGGTAACAACAACCTCCCACAACAAAGAAATTGATCCTCGAATATACATTATCCACCGGAGCAAAAAAGAATGCTCTCGACCTGCACCATCTGGAACCTAACCCTCTTATTCACCAGTATTGCTACCCGATGGGCCTGCTAACAAGGTCCAAGTGGAACATCTGACTCACCCAAAGCCGTACCTGATCTTCACCATCAGATGGATCTCCTGCAGCAGCACCACAACGACTCGCAAGCGTTTCACATGTGAAAGGACTCTTGCCCTCTTCACTGGACCACCCAATTCCCGGACATTCCACGCCACCATTCGGACTGGGGTTCTCTCACCCCCACCCCTCCTCTATCAGTCATAATCACAACACAAGGAATTCCTGCTCCCCCCACCAACATCTGAGGTCCACCATCCACTCAAGACCCCGTGGGGCCTCGTCCCGACCCCAGGCTCCATCAGCTACCCACCCCCCCCATCCCAACCCCCTCCCCCACCCACTTCCTCCTGAAATGGCTCTCCTCCTCCTTCTCCCCCTCCCCTCACCATTCACACCTCCAAGGTACGCCAAAACCTGTCCACACAGCCCCTCCCCCCACCTCGCTCTCATTCATTAGCCAGCCCGTGCTCGCTAGCGAGGTGGCCCCCGCCAATAACCCCTATCCCCACTTATCAAATACAGAGAATCCTCAAACACACTCTCCTCACCCACTCCCTCTACCTTGAACACCAAAACTCCTCTGCCCCTACTCAACTACCTCCCCACACAGGGATACACAAATCAAGTACAGAGCAAAAACAGCCAAAGATGTGAAAAGCAATCAAAAGAAAAACACACAGGGGGAAAGCACAACACAATTGTACACACAATTATGAGGGGAAGAGATAGGGTGGACAGGATAAAGTTGTTTCCCTTGGTGGAGAATTCTAGACATAGATTAAGGTAAGTGACAGAAAAGGGGACATGAAGAAAAACCTTTTTACGCAGAGGGTAGTGGGTGTCTGGAATTTGCTGCTCGAGTTGGTGGAGGAGCAGAGACCCTGAATTATTTTACAAAACACCTGAATCTGCACTTTAAGTGCTTGAAGCTACAAGGCTATGGACCGAGTACTGTAAAGTGGGGTTAGAAAGGGCACCTGGGTGTCCTCGGGCTGGCATGGACAGAATGGGCCGAATGGCTCCCTTCTGTGCTGTAACTTTTCTATGATTCTAAATCCCAATGTCCACAAACAAATCCAACCATAACTTCAGACAACCTAATCTAAACTCAGTTCAGTCCCAGCCCATCAGCCTTCACGAACGCCTCTGCTTTCTCCGCCATAACAAAGAAATGGTCCTTGGAGCTGTACATGATCCACAGCCTCACCGGATAGACCATCCTGAACTGAACACCACTCTTGTAGAGAGAGCGCTGTCTTCACCCTGTTAAAGGCTGTGTGCCTTCTTGCCAGCTCCATCATAATGTCCTGGTATATATGAATACCACTGCCTTCCCGCCTCACCTCCCGGTTCTGCTTGGCCCATCTCAAGACTTTCTCCTTCGTCCGATAGCTGGCTCATTTGCCAAAAAACTGTAAGGTTTGATTGTAAGTAGTTGGAATCAACATAAAAGAGGTAAGTGCAGTACATTCTTTAAGCAAACACGTTGGATTTGGGCTGAAAGGACAACCTTTGCTATTTCTGAGAGCTGCCAAAATGAACCTACACCAACAAGTTACCTCAGGCTAAATGCCCTTTCATTGGAATGTTAATGGAGTATTGAAAAAGTCAATGGGTGTAAAAATATGAGTGCTGCTCGACCCACAATAGTGGTTAGCACTATGACTTCACAGCGCCAGGGTCCCAGGTTCAATTCCCGGCTTGCGTCACTGTCTGTGTGGAATCTGCACGTTCTCCCGTGTCTGCGTGGGTTTCCTCCGGGTGCTCCAGTTTCCTCCCACAAATCCCGAAAGACGTGCTATTTGGACATTCTGATTTCTCCCTCTATGTACTGAACAATGTATTCCAATGCTGGAATGTGGCAACTTGGGGCTTTTCACAGTAATCTCATTGCAGTGTTAATTTAAGCCTACTCGTGACAATAAAGATTACAATAATTCTTCGATAAGTTTTGGAAGAAAAATCCAGTGACTGGTCTATGCGGTTCTAACACTGGCGTGGTGCTGCCTGAAGGTAAACCAATCTTGATGTTACAGGAGCGTCTTCAAGGACTGAGTATTGAGCTCACTTTTATGTGGGGTTCCTCGCTCTTAGTTACAGCTCAGCTGAACACAAAGACGTACAAACACATCAAATCTGGTTAGATGGCTTTATTTCCAAGCTTGATCAACGCACGAGGGAGAGTGATTTGGATAAATGCCAAAACCATTCTACTTTACACTGGTTCAGGTACACCAATTACACAATTTCCCAAAAATCAGCCTCCCCAGACAGGCGCCGGAATTTGGCGACTAGGGGCTTTTCACAGTAACTTAATTGAAGCCTACTCGTGACAATAAAGCCTTTTTCATTTTTTCATTTTTTTTTCAAATCAATCGCCCACCCCAGTTGGACTCGATCCAACCCTTGGTCTATTTTATCTTGACCAATAAAGGGTACTGTAGGCAGCATGGTGACTGTGATCAGCTCATGATTTAACCCCATCCTGCCATCTGTTGTTTTTCCAAGACTCTTTATCCGTTATGTCTTGTTTTTCTTCCATTCCCATGTTGCTTATCTCAGCCAGTTTCTGCCCACCTCATTGTTTGCGTGGGTGCAGGATGTTGAAGTTGGTTCCTCTTTGTGCCATGGTCTATCTGAGACAGGATGGTGGGGCCACTGCTAAGAACTGTTTACTGAGCTGACTGTGTTATTGCTGACCACACTATTTCTGTCTGATCCCGTTTGTCTTAAGAATATGGGCAAGTTAGCTAGCTTAAATCCCATCATACATTGTGGCTACTGCTTGTAGCAAGAGTTGGCAGTGGTGCGATACCAGCTGGAAATGTTAGTGTTCTCCCTGCCTACCACATTGCTAGGCAGTTAGCACTCAAATGTATAAGCCAGAGACATTCCATCCAGCTCTTTAAACCAAATACTGTGAGAACAAGCTTCCAACTGGCTCAGAGAGTTACAGTGCAGAATTGTGGTCAGCCTAAACTAAAATAACTTCCAGGCAGGATGACTCACCACCCAGGAAAGTGTAGCTCGTTCACCGATATGCAAAGATAGGTTGTTATTGATTAAATTAAAGCTTTTGTCTTGTACATTCAGTTACTGCCTGTGAAATCAAGTCATTTAATAGCTTTGCATTTGGCCTCAATTTTACACAGTTTATTTCTTGGCCCACCTTAGAAAAGACTGAAGCGACACACCTGAGCGCAATTGCGATAAACACAGCATCCAGTTTGTAAATAACGGGTGCATGTTGTCATATTTCCTGGGTTATGCCTTTGTATGAGTGGATGTTAAGGAGTGCCAGCCAACTCTGACCTGGACTTAGTCACAGCAGCGATGGGCAGCACGGTGGCGCAGTGGTTGGCACTGTTGCCTCACAGCACCGAGGTCCCGGGTTCGATGCCGGTCCTGAGTCACACTGTCCGTGTGGAGTTTGCACATTCTCCCCGTGTTTGCGTGGGTTTCACCCCCACAACCCAAAGATATTCAGGGTAGGTGGATCGGTCATGTTAAATTGCCCCTTAATTGGAAAAAATGGATTCGGTACTCGAAACTTATATAAAAAGTTACAGCAGCGATAGTTGCTGCCCGAGAAGCTGTCTGTGGCAGCCTGAATTTCTAACATTTTGCAATAGCTAATTTTCACTGCAAATTTGCTTTTTTCTAAGTAAAGTGTAACAACTTTAAACAGCATGGGTTTTGCAGTCAGCAAAGGGATAGAGCTTTCTTATTCCCACAATGGTAAAGTGCATGGAGTTAATCTATTGCCATGTGGATTTGGAATTGACATTTCAGACTGATCAGCTTGAAGAATTCTCATAGACAACAAAGCCGGGAGTTAAGAACAGGGATTACAATTAATCATTGTCTAGAAAGTGAAACTTATTTTTCTGTTATTTTCTGCAGTTTTTTCATGTGTTTCTGGGAGGATTTATTTTTGCGTATCTGCACACACACGCTGTGTTTCCCTTTTTGGGGACTAGTAAGGAAGTGGTGGAAGGATTCCTAAGCTGATTATCAGCCCATTGTTATGAATAAGACCCCACAATTGTAAAATAAGTTTACAGGGCCAGAAATGTTGTTCAGCAGCTGTTCATGCTATGCATCTATTTGCACCATCAAAAAGCCTCCTGGCTGAATAAGACTGAGCATTCTCATTGGTATTTAAGTGACAATAGTACAAATAAAAGTTGAAGTTCATACCAAATCACTGATTCAGCGCTGGTTGCATCTGTGAAAACTGCAACAGTGCCGTCTGTGGAGGAGCAGAGCATCACTCACAGCTGCTTTGCCAATATGAATATTGGTGCTGGTTTTGTACAGTGATAGCTGAAGGCTTGGAGAGATGGGTTGTCTTGGCGACTTACGGGAGGATTTTGGAGGATGGTGCCGTGTCCATGGAGGGGGGTTAAGGCTAAGTGGGAGGAAGAGTTGGGGCGGCGCTGGAGGAGGGATTGTGGTGTGAGGTGCTGTGGAGGGTGAATGCCTTGACTTTGTGTGCGAGGCTAGTGCTGATGCAACTGGAGGTAGTGCACAGGGCGCACCTTTCAAAGTCTAAGATGAGCCGGCTGTTTGAGCGACGTGGAAGGGCCCTGTGAACCATGTACATATGTTTTGGGCCTGCCCGAAGCTGGAAAGGTTTTGGAGGACCGTGTTCAGCACCATCTCGGGCGTTTTACATGTGGAAGTGGAGTCCGTCCCCAAGAAGCCGGAGCTGCAGGCGGGTGCGGGGCCAGATGTTTTAGCCTTTGCCTCGCTGATTGCTTGCAGGGTCTTGTTGGGTGGAGGTCAGCCTCTCCACCCTGTGTCTCGACGGGGTGGGGGGACCTGCTGGAGGTTTTGGCATTGGAGAAGGTGAAAGTTGCTCTAAGGGGGGGTGATGGGTTCTACAATAGTTGGAATTTGTTCATTTTGCATTGGGGAGAGTTGGTTACAGTTGACTGCTGAGGGGGGGGGGGGGAGTGAGGAGTGGGGCTTAATGTGTTGAGGGGGGGGGGGGTTGTGTTCATTGTAACTTGTAAAAATGTTGACAATTTGGAATAAAAATACTTTCGGAAAATGTTTTGTACAGTGATGTGAGTGAACACTGTTGTTTCCTCAACGTTACTAACTGCAAATTCCAGGCCTGTTATTCTGCTTTGATAATCAAAATGCTGAAGAATTGTAGAACCACAGACATTTACAGCACAGAATGGATTCATGTAGCTCATCATGTCTATTCTGGCTCTTTGTTTGAGCAATCCAAAACAAATTCACTGCCCTGCTCTCTCAATATAGTCCTGCATCTTTCCCTTTGCACCAAACAATGCTCTCTGCCTCAATCATTTTCAATTGAAAAACATTCCATACTCTAACAATACTTTTCCCCCTGTTTGTTTCTCTCTTAACCTCTCTCTACATTTTCCTGGTGACGGTATGTTCACTGCCCAAATACAAGAAAAAGATTTCAATGTTCACTCTACCAAAGCACTTCATTTTTCAACCTCTGTAAAAATGTTTGCCTGTTTAGAGGGTAAATATCGGCACGGACTGATCGGAACAAATGGCTTGTTTTTGTGTGTGACTTCTATGTAACGGTGTAAAACTGCTCTTCAATTTTTCCGCTCTAGTGGAAGTTGCTTCAGAATCTAAAGTCTTTCCACGTCAGCTTCATTCTAAGCCTAGTATTAATCATTAACAAATCTACCACTTAAATCAGGCAGTTCGGTTTTGGTATGAAATATAACACTAATCTATTTCCTTCCAGTTGGCTGTTACCATTACACTGCAGGAATTTAAAAGAGGAAGATGAATGTCCAAGAGGCGTGAGTTAATGACTTTCAAACCTATACTTTCAAAATCATAAAATATCGAAGCCTAATGTTGACAGCCAGCTCTTTTGGAAATTAGTTTACATTTGTAAAGTTCTGACTTACTGACCTAGGAACCTGCCGTGCTGAGGGTGAAGTGAGCATTATGCATACCAGCTGAAAATGCCTCGGACATCACTTGCCCTGCAGGTGTGCAGCCTGCATTATCCGCACTACTCATTGGCTCCCTGGCTGTTGGATAAGCTGGATATTGAGGCTACTTTGGGGCAACTTGCTTTTCTTAAACACTTCCGATTGAAGAAATGGCTGAAGGATTTTATGAGGGATCGTCAAGGTTCTGTGGTGCTGTCAATTGAAGGGCCTGGTGTCGGCAGTGGGCAGGAGAGGGTACGGTGGGGGTACTATTCTCTTCCCCATTGAGGGCAGAGAGCACGGCATGGTGACACAGGATAGACATTTCAAAGATTGGTGCATTGCACCTTGGACGTGGCTATCAATAAGCTACAGTCAATTTAATGCGTTTGATTTTATAGTGGAAGGCACACTGTTCATGCCCCCGACTTAAGGCAAGGCCACCCTGCACGGCTGGGACTGCAAAAGGCCAGGAAGAAGTGTCATGGATACCAGAGAAAAGTAAGTCCTGGGCCTTTTGGTAGGGGAGGGATGGGACACCCTCAGGAGGGGCAACGAGTGGGTGAGGACGGTGGGCTTTGGAGGTCAGATGGGGAGGGAAAAAGGGAGGTACGATCTTGGGGTTGCCCTGGCCTGCTGCACACAGGGTAAATACCCAAAAGCATGTACCCTGCCTTCCTTCCTGCCTTTTCACCAACTTGGGTGAAAAAAACAGCCTGCCCACTCTCGCCTGCCTTCCACTGCCCAGTGTTTAGCCGAGGAGGCAGATTGAGAACCTTAAGTGAATAATAATTGGCTACTCACGGGCTTCAATTGTTCTATGGGCAGATGGGCTAGTGGGTGCCTGACTCACTCTCCTGTATTATGAGGCCCAGGTCAAGGCTGGCAGGAAGGAATTGGCTAGCCACCTGCTGAAAAAATGCCCTGCTGGGGGCTCATTTAATCTGGCCCAATGATTTAACTAGAGTTGTTCTCAAAATCTTCTCAGTCCTGTGGAAGTGGCTTTGGAGACGTGGCTGGAAGTAAATTTTTACAGCTGTGCATCTGGTCACTTTTCAGATGTGTTCCTGCCTCTGAAATAGATGTGTTTTGCCAGAGACAGCCTAGCTGCCACCATCTACACATCTGGCACTAGCCAATTAGGGTCAATTAAAGTCCCACTCAGGGCCAGGGTTCAAATGCTGCCAGGATTTTGCCGATGCCAGACTGATGCACTATCAATTACGACGAGATGAGAGTTGAGAGTAATCAAGGCTTTATTACACAGAGATGTGTAGCCTCCTACAGCTGCTGCCGAAATGGCTGCAGTTCGGAGAGTACACACATTTATACTCCGCCTACTGGGCGGAGCCAGCAGGCAGGGATCTACCCCCGTACCTGTAGTACAGGGGCCTTACCGTAATACCCTCGTATGCAGTGCAGTATATGCAATATAATACAACGGTGGTGACTACCACACAGACTCAGCTCCTTCTGCATCAGAAGGCAGTGGCAGGCCGGAGACACAGTGGTTCCTCATTTCACGGGCCCCATTATTGAGCTGCATGAATCCATCAGCCCCAGTCTCAGCCCTGGAATTCCCATGGAGGGATTTCCCCTCCGCACTGATGACCCGAAGAGCTGGGGACTTCCTTCTGTTTAAATCTTCAGCATCCATCTAGAGGCAACCTCATGCTCTCTTCTTCCTGTGACCTGTTGCCCATTCAGTAGTTCCAGGTCTTTCATTTGACCTCCGACCCTGGGAACCCGCCGGCCACCTTTAATTGGATGGTGAAGGCGGAGGCAACCAACCTGTTGGTGCACGTTTGACCCCTGTGGGGGTTGGGACCTGGAAGTAGTCTCAATGTCTGAAGTTTCCAAAGGGCATAATTGATTCCACCCATAATCTTGCCTGCACCACTTAAAGCACTCCCCTTCTCTCCTTCACTCACTTTCACTCTATGCCAATCACTGGGCCACACTTCACAATCACAGCCTTCACTTATACACAATTCACATTTCACACACTGACTCTCAGTTATTCTGTCAAGACAACCACATTCTCCAAGTTCAGGATCCTAATTTCAGTGAATAATTCTGGGCCTTCAACTGTTGTGGATGTGTGCTCCCGCCGCCAATGCAAATTTCAACCAGGTCAGTGCGCTGATGGACAGAAATGTGCATGAGAACATTGCGCCCACCATATTGCAATGTTAGTACTCAGTTAACACTCAAGAAATGCCTGTTGCCCAGCTGAGGTTCGAGGTCATGCATTTTGTTTAGTGCAGGTATACGTTTTCTGAATTATTATGTGACGATCAATGTAATTGGCAGACAGATAAGAATCTGTAGAATCATTACAGTGCAGAGGGAGGCCATTTGGCCTATTGATTCCGCAGAAACCTTCTGAAAGGGCACCCGACCTAGGCCCACTCCTCCCGTCTTATCCAGGTATCCCCGTGCATTGATCATGGCCAATCCACCTGACATCTTTGGACTGTGGGAGGAAACCAGGGGAGCAATCTACCGGCCTCATTGCGCCGGACTCAGGTCGCGATGGGGCCAGTAAATCTCGCGAGAGGCCTCTTGCGAGAATTATGACGCTTGTTACGCCTCACGAGATCGAACGAGATCTCGCGAAACGTTGCGATCTGAATCTCACTCTCGCTGGTCGGGATCCAGGTTTGCATATCGAAGTGAGCATTTCGGCTCAGTTGAATATGTCTGCGCTGGAGTCACCCAAGGCATGGGATCGAATATCCTCAGAGACCTCAACTGGGCGCAGTTTAGCACTGGTCTCCACAATCTAGACCAGGCATAATGGCATTTGGTGTGGTTGATCTCTGGGCAGGGTGGCACCCCGGCACTCCTAATGCCACCTGAGCACAATGGCACTGCCAGCCTGGCACCCTGGCAGTGCCACTCAGGTTCTGGAAATGTGGCAATCAAACAAGTGGCAATGCCACTTGTGCCCAGGTGGCACCTTGCCTGTGCCCGGGATCAGGCCTGGAAATGCCCTGTCTTTATGAGGTGAGTGCGGGGGACTCAATGACCCCCTAATTGGTAAGTTGGGGGTGACCAGGACCTGCTGTGGGAGGTCGAGAGATCTGGTGCCATTCCTCAATGTCTACATTTCTAAATCTCTTCCTGCGCTGGTGAGCTGAGCTCGTTAGTGCAGGAAATGGGTCTCAGTGCAGCTTTGTCGGGGCATTCCTCACCGAGGCCCGAAAAGGAAGCAAGGTCCTTCTCGGCGCTGCAAGCGATGGGAAACAACCTGCTGAACACACCCAAAAGGCACCACAGTTCTTTTTCCATTAAATCACGCCCCGGGCACCTGGTGGAAACTCAGACACGGGGAGAACATGCAAACTCTACAGTCACCCAAGGCCAGAATTGAACCCAGGCCCCCGGCGCTGTGAGGCAGCAGTGCTACCCACCGTGCCACCCTGAACAAAAACGCATAAAGAAACAGAAGGGTAAAAGGATGAGGAGTGGTGGGAGGAGAGTAAATGAGTTGGTTGAACTGGCCTATTTCTGCGCTGTAACGTCTATAAAAAGCTGCACATTAAGTGAAAATACATATGGCGTAGGCGGAGTGCATGATGAGCAACCCCAGGCAACGAGACTGCCCTGTGAAGAGAGATGTAATGAGCAATGTCCAGAAGAAATTAATTTATTTATTCCACTGACTCAATCTCTTTTACATTGTTCAGTGCCTGATTGAGAGTTCAGCAATGTTGGGCACATCAGGAGAAATGCACACTTAGTGCTTTAAAATCTAACTTGGCAATGATGCTGCAATCATGTGTCAGATGTTATGCATCCTAATGACTGTATTACTGACAACTTTACAGCAGCACCTTATTTAACATATTGCGTTTTTTAACAAAATAAGCACACCTCTCCCTTATTTTCTTGACAACATCTACTAATGCAGGCATTTTGTTATCACCTCCTTGTTCTGCTTATCTCTGCAAGAAATGCTACCCATATTTAAGGCTAGATTACTCTCGAAAGAATTTCAGCATATGTTTATAGTGAACTTTAACATTTTTTTCAATTAATAAGGACAACTGATAAAAATACTCCCAGTTATATATCATGATTCACAATATCAGGATGTTCTAAAGTGCTTCACAATTAATGAGGTGCTTCTGAATGATATAGGGCCCAATTTTAACCCATTCAATACCCACCCATTTACACAGAGATAATCCATATGGTCATTGCTGTAATGGGAGGAATCATGATAGTTAATTTACATCACAATAATGACTGAGAACTAATGAGATGAATGAGCAGATAATCCAGTTTAGAGATATTTATGAAGGATAACATTGGCCAGTATCCAGGAGAACTCTATACCTTTTCTTCAAATGGTGCTGTTGAATCTTTTACGTACATCTGTGAAGGCAGTTAATACCTTCGTTTAAAGCCACAACTGGCAGTATAGCACACTCTCAATGCCACAATCAAGTATCGGCTTAGATTATCTTTTCAAGACGTCACTCAGCCAAAGCTCACACCGCCAGGTTCCAGCCCAGGATTTCAGCATTGAATATCGGCTGACACTTAGCTCAGTGCTCTCATTTGGTATCAGGTTTTGTTTCATAAACCTCCTGCGATGTGCAGCAGACATTTTCTCATGGGTGGTATTTAAATGAAAGTGGTTGTTATTTGGGAAGTTGCGGGACTGCTGTGTGACCACCCCACCCGCTTCCTCCACCTTTCCCCACAACCCAACCTCTTAACTGCTCCAGTTAGCTGCAGATGATTAAAATCTACCCTATTGTATCTTATGAATAATTGATGTTGGTGTTTATTTTCACTGTCCATTGAGGCCTTGGACTATATAATTGTCTGTCAAAAATATAGATCCTAGCCACATCACATCAGTTCCAAGCTGATATAAATATGTAGTACTGCAGTCTCTAAGCGAGGCAGACTGATAGCAAAATGAGAAATATGGGGACAGGGAAGGTGGAAATATATAGTTCCAATCACCCAAAAACCAACTGTAACAGATTGAAGAAAGTATTTGTGCGGACATACAGGAAGCAGAACACAAAGTGAGACACTGAGGATTATTTTTAAAATAAATTTAAAGTACCCAAATACTTTATAATGAGGAGGCAATTTAGCTTGGCCAATCCACCTACACTGCACATCTTTGGGTTGTGGGGTTGAGACCCACGCAGACAAGGGGAGAATTTGCAAACTCTGCACGGACAGTGACCCAGGGTCGGGATTGAACCCGGGTCCTTGGCGCCGTGAGGAAGCAGTGCTAACCACTGCACCACCATGACGTCCCGACACTGAGGATTGTTGATGAAAGGTTTGCCTGATGGGGTGTAATGAGTGGCTAGGTAGCATATGACAAAGGCTGGCAGCCTGATTGCGTGTCATGAGTTGTATGGTGGAGTGTAAATAGTCTTGCAGTCACGTAACCAACATTGGAAGGTGGACAGATTTCAATAATATGAATTACCACCAGACTGCCAATTTCACTTACGCTGGTCGCCTGCACAGTAAGCAACCTGGAATGTTCTCACGACTGCATTGGAGTATTTGGGCCCAAAGTCTGAGACGGAATGATTGCTAGACGAACACTTAATTTTCCAACTTTGGTGGGCAGCACGGTGGTGCAGTGGGCTAGCACTGCGGCCTCACGGCGCTGAGGTCCCAGGTTTGATCCCGGCTCTGGGTCACTGTCCATGTGGAGTTTGCACGTTCTTGCCATGTTTGCGTGGGTTTAGCCCCCACAACCCAAAGATGTGCAGGGTAGGTGGATTGGCCACTCTAAATTGCCCTTTAATTGGGAAAAATGAATTGGGTACTCTAAATTTATAAAAAAAAATTTTTTTCCAACTTTAGACTTTTACCTGGAGATCTAGGGCTGAATCCTCTGGTCCCCCAGCCGCATGTTTCCTGGCGACACGCTGTTTGCTGGCGGACGGATTCTATCGTCTCGGCGCTTGTCAATAAGATTTCCCATTGAAGCCACCTGCACCATCGGGAAACCCGTGAACAGTCGTGTGCTGCCAGTGGGAAAAGAGATTCCCAGCGGCCAGAGAATTCCAGCCCTATTCTGCCTGAGGTGCGTTTTGAGAAATTTGAATCTGCACTTCATATAATTTCTATGATAATTTAAATTAATAGCTGGAAAATGATGTGTCGAGTTCACCTGTAGTTCCGATAAATAGAGCAATAGGTAAAGCTTGCCATTGTGAGCACAATTGGAAATGACCCCTCCTCAGTTCATCACCACGGACGAATTAGGAGCCCTTGGATATTGTCACTGTTTTAATGTGATGAATGTAAGAAATTGATATATATATAGTGTTATTTGTATCTGTTGCAGTAATGTTTTTTAAGCCTGGGTTAGGGTTTGTATATATCTGCTGCAATAATATATTTTTAAATCCTGGCTTAAAAGACAGAGAGACCTGGTGGCTGCAAAAGGTGCAATTAATAGGTCGTAAAAGTTAGATCATCATTCTTTCAAACTATGCTTATGTTTCGGGTTAGCATTAATCTGACAGAACTTTCTGCAGGTTGTTTACTGAAAGGGTCTCTCTCCCTCTCAGCAGACCTTCAAAGAAGACTACCCAGAGATTGGCAAGTAATCCTGTGATTGCTCATTTTATTTATAAAGTGCTTTTTCATCTATGATGGGGTTTGCTTGATTGGAGATAGAGATAGGTATCGGTTAGAAGTTAAAGGGTTTTCTTTTATTGTTAAAAATATGGCTTACAATTACCACTTAAACAATGTTTGTGATGTTAAGGTAGTTTAATACTGTGTTAAAATAAAGTTTATTTTAATATAACATATCCCTATTTGTGTGTGGAATAACTCCTGGAAGGACATATATCCTTTCCTCACAGTTTTACAAATTAAAAAAAAAAGTATTGGGACTCCTGTCCAGTATCCTGGCAAAGATTTGGGGTCTTGTCCTGGATAGTAATTTTATATACACAGATTATGAGCAGAGGACTCAATGCCTCACCGTAGGGCTTGCATGAAGGAGCACACAAGCAACTGGTTACCATTATGTACAGGCAGCAGTTGAGCCAGCATGAAGCACTGCCCAAGTGGCAGCATGTATCAACTCTTGAGGGAATGAATGTCTAATGGAGACCCCTGGCATTGATCTAGATCAATCAGTGTTAGTTGCATGTATCTTGTCTTCCACCTGTTGTATTCTCTGAGATAAGAGAACACTCAGTAGTTCTATATATGCCCAAGAACCAACAAAACAGGGACAGGAGAGATTAAACACAAGCTTTGGGAGCATAATGAAAGTAATTCACTTTCTTTTGGTATCTCTCAGTTTATCATTCTTTCATTGTTCAGAAAAATGTCAGCCTTTCAAAGGCGAACAAAGTGCCTGATTCCATTGTTATCCCTCTGGAAGTCTGAAAATACCCGTTGATCAAACCTCAAAGTTAATTCCTTTATTGAACTCACTATTTCCAGGGCTGTAGATATCATATGCTGCATGCACGTTATGATGAGTACATTAGTTGTGGAATAAACCATATGCTAAAAAAAACAAAACATTTGTATCTGCTTCCTTTTCCTGGCCTTTTGTAGTCATTTTTTCAGAAGTAGAAAGCCTCAGCAGAGCCACACATGGCCACATAGGACCCATAATGTGACCCCCAACATATTGTATACTAACTCAGTTAAAGGGCCAAGAACTGATCTCATAGTACAAAGTGAGCTCAGTGAATTTTAATGTACTCTGTGCGCTCCCAGACCTTAGTGCATGATGTGCTTCATGGAGGCAACCACATGATGGCCACACTGTGGCGCAGTGGTTAGCACTGCTGCCTCACAGCGCCAGGGACCTTGGGTTCGATTCCAGCCTCGGGTGTCTGGCTGTGTGGAGTTTGCACCCTCTTCCCCGTGGGTTTCCTCTGGGCGCTCCAGCTCCCTCACACAATCCCAAAATGTGCAGGTTAGGTGGCTTGACCATGATCAATATGCAGGGCTGTGGGCATGGGGCGGAGTAGTGGGCCTGGGTGAAGTGCTCTTTCGGTGGGTCAGTGCAGACTCATTGGGCCGAATGGCCTCCTTCTGCACTGTTGGGTTTCTATGGACTCCAGGTGTTACAGGGAAAAGTGACAATAAAATACAACCATATAAAAAGCCTACTTGCGACACTAATAAAATTATATTATGAGGCATTGGAATTCCTCACTGAGGAAGTCTCAAGGAGGAGAAGGGCCTCTAGAGGAGGAAGGACATGAAGTTAGTACGCAAGTACAGAAGGTGATCGTTTATTGCAAGGGGAATAGAATATAAAAGTAGGGGTGTTTTACTACAGTTGTACAGGGCATTGGTGAGACCACATTGAGCGCACTACGTGCAGTTTTGGTCTCCATATTTAAGAAAGGAGATAATTGAATTAGAAGCCGTTTTGAGAGGGTTCCCTCGACTGATTCCTGGGGTGAGCAGTTATGTAATGAGGGACGGTTGGACAGGTTGGGCCTGTATTGATTGGAGTTCAGAAGAATGGGAGATAATCTTACTGAAACAGATAAAATCCTGAGGGGACTTGACAGGACAGATGATGAAAGGATGCTTCCCCTTGTGTGAGTGGCTGGAACCCTCAGATACAGTTTAAAAGTAAAGGATTGTTCGCTTAAGATGGAGATGAAGAGAAAATCTGTAGAAGCCTTTTCCTTAGAGAACGGTAAAGACAGTGTCATTGAACATTTTTAAGTAAAAGATAGATGGATTCTTCACTAACAAGGGAATTGAAGGTTAATGTGCAGCTGAGGTCAGAATCAGATCAGCCATGATCTCATTGAATGGTGAAATAGGCTCGAGGGGGTGAATAGCCTCTTTACAAATTTAATTCAATTGCTTTTGATAGATTATTAATGTAGTTATGATTCCTTCATAGAGGGGAGCTTTCCGAGTATGAGGGCGCTGGAGGAAATGTTTGGGCTGGCGAGGGGAAACAAATTCAGATACTTGCAGGTGCGGGACTTCCTTCGTAAACAGGTGGCAACCTTCCCACTCCTACCATTGAGGGGAATTCAGGACAAGGTAATTTCCTGAGGGTGGGTAGGGGAGGGAAGCGTCTCAGACATCTATAAGGAGCTTATGGGTCGGAGGAGACGCAGACCGAGGAGTTGAAGCGTAAGTGGGAGGAGGAGCTGGGAGGTGAGATAGAGGATGGTTTATGGGCAGACGCATTGAGTAGAGTCAACACATCTGCAACATTTGCCAGGCTCAGCCTGGTTGTGCACCGGGCTCACAGGACAGTGGCCCGGATGAGCAGATTCTTTGGGGTGGAGGACAGGTGCACAAAATGCACGGGAAGACCAGCGAACCATGTCCACATGTTTTGGACATGTCCAAAGCTTCGGGGATTTTGGCAGGGGTTTGCGGACGTCATGTCCAAGGTTTTAGAAACAAGGGTGGTGCTGGGTCCAGAGGTGCCAATTTCGGGGTGTCGGAAGATCCGGGTATCCAGGAGGAGAAAGAGGCAGATGTTCTGGCCTTTGCTTCCCTGGTAGCCCAGAGACGGATACTATTGGCATGGAGGGACTCAAAGCCCCCGAAGTCGGAGACCTGGCTATCGGACATGGCTAGCTTTCTCTGTATAGAGAAAATTAAGTTCGCCTTGAGAAGTTCATTGCTAGGGTTCACCCGGAGGTGGCAACCGTTCGTCGACTTCCTTGGGAAAATTAATCATCAGCAGACGGAAGATGGGGGGGGGGGGGGGGGGGGGGGGGGGGGGGAGAGGAGTAGGGGGTAATAAGGGTGGGACCTGTACAAAAGATAAACAGTCTTAGCAGTATGTTTATGGTTTCATGTATATTGTCTATTTTGTTGTTGTTTCTGTACCAAAAGTACCTCAATTAAATGTTTATTAAAAAAAAACGTAGTTAAAATTCCACAACAAGGGCAGCCCAGTGGTTCGCATGACTGCCTACGGCGCCAAGGACCCGGGTTCGAAACCCGGCCCTGGGTCGCTGTCTATGTAGAATTTGCACGTTCTCCCCGTGTCTGCGTGGGTTTCACCCCCACAACCCAAAAGACGTGCAGGATAGGTGGATTGGCCACACTAAATGACCCCTTAATTGGAAAAAATAATTGGGTACTCTAAATTTAAAAGAAAAAAAAAGAAAAAAAATTCCACAACAGAAGGAAGCCATTGGATGGCCTTGGTTAAGCAATGGCTCCATGTACGGTCTTCTCCTGGATGAAAGAGAAAGGTGTAAGGTATTCTTCCCAAGAGATGAGAATCCGCCCCCTGGCTGCATCAATGATCTCTGCTCCATGAGGGTGGGTGTTCTATGCCACAGTCCTCTTTGGAACTCACATCTGTCCATATGAGTGGATGCACATAGTTGGGGGGAGATCGACACAGATAATGAGAAACGGGAGTTAGGAGTTAGCAGGATATTCTGTCAGATGCACATCTGCATTTTAGCTAGAGGTGGCCATCTATCATTGATGATGCCCAAAAGGCTCGTCGAGACCACCTGTATGGAAGAGGCACTCGTGGGCCCCATTGGTCAGCATTGATTTTCACGGGGAAAGTAACAGTGATTCTCTTTGTGTTTGCACCAGAAGCAGGTGGGTAACACTAAAGAGAAGGCCAAAATGGGTGGAGGGGTTCCAGACCTGCATGTCCTCACCTCAACAGTGAAGGAGGCCCTGGAACTGGCTGCATCTTAGGGTGGCTGAACGGTAACTGATGGAAAAACAGGAATGTCATCGTATGAGAGTGAGCGAACAGGTGCAGAGCCACAATGATGCTCCTGACCCACACAGGACGTACAGTACTCATTTGTCCACACCAGGCATGGCTGAGATGAGGAAATGGCAAACTCCTTTCACCTAAATATTTATGTTCTCTCAGAGTCAAGATAATGGTCCAATGGATGTTGAGAGATGAGGGGCCAGCAAACTGGCTCTGAGGAGGCAGAGGTATCCTCAGATGGTGCAGCATCACATCATTCCCTCATACTTTCCATCAGCGCCGTAACACTCATGTTCGTGGGTAAGCTTTTGCAATTGGACGCGGAGTCACAATTTGCTAACAGTTGTATGCAATCAGCTGTCAGAGGCAGCGGACACATGGGAACACCACCACCACCTGGAAGTTCCCCTCCAAGCCACTCACCATCCTGACTTAGAAATATATTGCCGTTCCTTCACAATCACTGGGTCAAAATCCTGGAACCCCCTCCCCTAACAGCAATGTGGGAAGGAGAAATGGAGGCATTTTGTTGCCCTCTGGATCGGTCAGTGATACCGCCGCCCCTCCCCCGCCCCCCATTTGCTTCAGCACCCTTCCTCTTCTCTGGTGGTCTCTCCACCTTCCTTCCGCGGCCCCCCCCCCCCCCCCCCCCCCCCCCGGGGACCAATCCAGAGGGCAACAAAAAGTACATAGAGTTAGTTACATGAAGGACAAAACAAACGTCTCTGTAAAATAAAGTAAATTAGTCGGGCAAGAAAAATGCAATGTATAGAAGCAACAACTGTTTATAAATTTGAGAAAAGCCAATAAAAAAGATTTTTTAAAAAAAGTGGACAATTAATGTCCATTTAAGACCCTCACCCCTTGCACTGGTATTCACCCAATAGGGCGGCACGGTGATATAGTGGTTAGCACCGCCGCCTCACAGCTCCAGGGACCCGGGTTCAATTCCAGTCTGGGGTGAGTCTGTGTGGAGTTTACACGTTCTCCCCGTGTCTGTGTGGGTTTCCTCCGGGGGCTCCGGTTTCCTCCCAGAGTCCAAAGATGCGCAGGTTAGGTGGATTGGTCATGCTAAATTGCCCCTTAGTGTCCAAAAGATAGTGGGGTTACTGGGTTATAGGGATAGGGTGGAGGTGTGGGCTTAAGTAGGGTGCTCTTTCCAAGGGCTGCTGCAGACCCGATAGGCTAAATGGCTCCTTCTGTACTGTAAATAATATGAATAGCGGGCAGAGGATTGGCCATGCTGGAAGCTCAAAAAGAAATTCTGGTCAGGCCTGTTTGTTGACTTCCAGGGATGTCCCTTTTTCAAAGGTACTCAGTTCTTGATTGAGGGATCCAGCATCGGGAAGGTGAGTTCACCTGAGTCAACCCCCTCTTCCATAAGACCACAAGACACAGGAGCAGAATTAGGCCACTCGGCCCATCGAGTCTGCTCCGCCATTCAATCATGGCTGATATTTTTCTAATTTCCATTCTCCTGCCTTCTCCCCATAACCCCTGATCCCCTTATTAATCAAGAACCTATCTATCTCTGTCTTAAAGTAACTCAGTGATTTAGCCTCCACAGCCTTCTGCGGCAAAGAGTTCAACAGATTCACCACCCTCTGGCTGAAGAAATTCCTCCTCATCTCTGTTTTAAAGGATCGTCCCTTTCGTCTGAGATTGTGTCCTCTGTTTCTAGTTTTTCCTACAAGTGGAAACATTCTCTTCACATCCACTCTATCCAGGCCTCGCAGTGTTCTGTAAATTTCAATAAGATCCCCCCTCATCCTTCTAAACTCCAATGAGTACAGACCCATAGTCGTCAACCATTCCTCATATGACAAGCTCTTCATTCCAGGGATCATTCTTGTGAACTTCCTCTGGACCCTTTCCAAGGCCAACACATCCTTCCTTAGATCTGGGGCCCACAACTGTTCACGATGCTCCAAATGGGGTCTGAGCAGAGTCTTATATAGCCTCAGAAGGACATCCCTGCTCTTGTATTCTAGCCCTCTCGACAGGAATGCTAACATTGCATTTGCCTTCGTAATGCTTCCTAATTAACCTGCATGTTAACCTTAAGAGAATCATGAACAAGGACTCCGAAGTCCCTTTGTGCTTCTGATTTCCTAAGCATTTCCCATTTAGAAAATAGTCTATGCCTCCATTTCTCCTTCCAGAGTGCATAATCTCACACTTTTCCACATTGTATTCCATCTGCCACTTCTTTGCCCACTCTCCTAGCCTGTCCAAGTCTTTCTGCAGCCTGCCTGCTTCCTCAATACTACCTTCCCTTGCTGCCGACACCCCCTCCTACTTTCTCCCAAGACTCCCCAATCTCCAATCGCTCTCCTGCCTTGATTCACCTGTGGCCTGTAGCCAGCGATCCAGGGCATTGGGCAGGTGTATTTCTGGCAGCAGCCACTGCCTCCAATGTGGTGCACAGTCCTTTGGTTCCTCATCTTTTTGGAACAGGCCGACGAACTTCCCCCAGAGGAAGCCTTCCTCTGACCCTTGGATGGCGTACTTAATCTTCTTCAGGTGGAGAAATTCCGAGAGGTCAGCGAGCCAGTCTACAGCTGTGGGCTGTGCTGCCGATCGCCAGCTGAGCAGGATACTCCGGCGCGCGACTAGGGAAGCGAAAGCAAGGGCGTTTGCCCCCTTCCCCATGTGTAACTCTGGCTGCTTCAATACCTTGAAGATTGCCACTATTGGGCATGGCTTCACCCTCACCCCCACAACCTTGGACATTGCCTCGGAGAAGGCTGTCCAGAACCCAGGTGTGGTTGGCCGGGCCCCTCTGGCACCACTCACATTTGTCCTCCACCTCCGGGAAGAACCTGCTCATTTGGGTTCTGGTCAGGTGCGCTCTGTGCACCACTTTGAGCTGCATTAGGCTTAGCCTTGCACAGGAGGAGGTGGAGTTCACCCTGCTCAGTGCTTCGCTCCAGAGTCCCCATCCTACCTCTGTCCCCAGTTCGTCCTCCCATTTTTGTCTGGTAATTGCCGACTTAAAAGCCTCAGTTGGGGTGGGATGGGAAGACCAACCGCACATCTTCCTGTCTTGGGCTTAATCGGAGCAGAGGAGGTGGCAGGGTCCCCATTTGCCATCTTTCCATGTATGTACGCTGTGGTGATATGCATCATTGTAAATGCACCAGAGGTTAATATAGATACACTAGGACTGAATAAACACTAGAGGGAGCACCAGAGACATCATGACACACAGACATTCGACCAATAGGTCAGGAAGATAGGACACAACCAATGGGCAGTCAAGACACACCCAGAGGTGACACTACCACAAGGGGGCTACCCATATAAAAGGACAGGGCACACATGCTCTTTCTCTTTCCATAGGCGACACTCAGAGAGACAGGGGCAGATCAGGAAACATCACACCTACCGTATGGATTAGAGCAGACTGGTTAGTTAGATTGAGTTACTATAGTAAGATTAGCAGGAGAGTCGAACTCCAGTAGGAGAATTGTTAACTGTTCAATAAATGTGTTAAACCTATCTCCAAGTCTGAACCTTCCTTTGTCAGAGTATACATCAAGGAAGCAGCTTATGCTACATGAAGAAGCATAACACAACATACGCCATTAAACTCTCCTCAGGGTAGGGAATTCAATTCTGATTGTAGCTATAATACAATACATCAAACGTTGTCTGACTGGTGATTTACTGTGCACCAAGTCAGGATAATTTGTATTGTCTCAGAGTGATGTATGTTAGAGAAGTATCCCTGATAGTTAATAGATTTTGGTGATAACAGCTTCATGCTGACCATTCATATCACTCTTCTAATCTCCAATGGTCTGCAGTGAACCTGCATATCAATGATACTGTGATTTATGACCAATTGACCTATTGCACTCACTGTAAACTCATATGTACAGTTAGCATCACCAAGAATCGTGGCTTATCTTGAGCAAACACCTTGCTTTGTTTCTGTATGTGTGTTTAATAGACTTTCACTGATATTTCAATTTCCTTCTTTGCTTCCTGACATAGAAGCAATCACAGACCACGCCCCTACTTAAAAAAATTTAGAGTACCCAATTCTTTTCTTTCCAATTAAGGGGGAATTTAGCGTGGCCAATTCACCTACCCTGCACATCTTTGGGTTGTAGTGGTGAGACCCACGCAGATACAGGGAGAATGTGCAATGGAAATGACCAAATGGAAATGTCTCCACACGGACAGTAAGCTGGGGCCGGGATTGAACCTGGGTCCTCGGCACCGTGAGGCAGCAGTTTCAAAGATGAATTTAAACTTATGTCTGGCTCTTTCCATTTGCTTTTTCTATAACGCTATACATCGGGCAGAGACACAAAGTCTACTAGGACAATGACTACATAAAACGTGTTGATATGTTCTTCCTAGCTCATCACAGGGAACAATGATCTCTTCATAAGTGATGGCTGGGACATGAAAGAAATTAATCACCGGGGCCATAAAGCAGTAGCCAAGGCTTGTCCAGACATGAGCTAATATTACCTTCTGTGGAATACTTTACATTGAGAGGGGTGATATGACAAGAATTGCCAATTTGAAATGTATCTTATCACAACACCCTGGTTGCGTTTGGCAATCTGGAAGAAAAGACTTGTAAACGGACAAGTAAATCATCTCTCCCCCTTCTCTCTCAAATTCAGATTCCTATCTCTGTTGCGATGTGGAATCCATCACGGAGATAGAGAACTTCAATCAAAAGGCATTTCAGGTGCAAAAGCACAACTTTTGGAAAAGATGGATTACGGTTTAAAAGAGACCGTCTCCAGAAATGGCAGATTACATCGACCTCAGGTCCATTGGAATTTCAAGATTAAGGTGAGAGAAAAAACTGCCTTAGCCACAAACTGCGATGAACTCTCTGTTTATTACTTTGAATCTACCTATGTGCAATGCCATAACGGGGGGGAGGGGGGGGGCAACCTCTGGCTTTAGAGCTGCATGTTGCTCATGAACACAAGTCATCCAAGCCATAAGGATAGCACAGTGGCACAGTGGTTATCACTATTGCCTCACAGTGCCAGGGATCCAGGCTCAATTCCTGTCTTCGGTGACTGTCCACGTTGAATTTGCATGTTTGCTCTGTGTCTGCATGGGGTTTCCTCCGGGTGCTCCCATTTCCTCCCACAGTCCAAAGATGTGCAGATTAGGTGGATTGGCCACGCTAAATTGCCCCTTAGTGCAGGTTAGGTTATGGGGGTTGGGATGGATGGGTGAACCTGGGTGGAGTGCTCTTTTTCGGAGGTTCGGTGCAGACACAATGGACTGAATGGCCTCCTTCTGCACTTTAGAGGTTCTATGTTTTGTACAGCCCTTTTTTGTCCTTTTTTAAGTGGGACAAGGCTTATTTTGAATGCTGTTTACCTCATCCGTGGAAAAGCTTAAAGCACAGAATCCAAGGAGCAACTGGAGATCTCTGCAAGTTTAAATGTCGTTAATTTGAACCTCTGCCAGGATCTATGCTGTGAACCCCCGTGGTACATAAAGACAAAAGATTGACACTGTTAAGATAAATTGTCATGGAATATTCAAAAATGTGGTTATTATTTTTCAGTACATCCCTAAATTATGAGTCACATTCTGTTTTTGTGTGACAGGCGTGGTTGGTCATATTTTTACATTTTTTTGTATATGTAATGTTGAGATCGCTTTCTTATTTTTGAGTCCGAGCTAACACGACCCCAGTGATTCTGCAAAGTGCTCATTGATCCCAGGCCCTGCCTGTGTTTGAGTTAGTCAGCAGTGGATCAGCCTGATAGGGCAGGAGTAAAACCAGTAAACATCAGGGAAAAAAGTCAGAAAGCAACATGCTTGCAATTAATTATTGCCCAGGAACTGGCTGAAAGATATTCTCTGCAAAGGTAACTAGAGGCTGAATACCTGTTCTTCATGATTAATGAGAGTCTTGAGTGGTTAGCAAATAAATTTGATAAATAAATAATCTCCCGTGTCTGCGTGGGTTTCACCCTCACAACCCAAAGATGTGCAGGGTGGGTGGATTGGCCACACTGACATTGCCCCTTAATTAGGTACTGCTTTAAATTCAATGTGAACTATAAAGGGCCACTCCTCGTGAGGATTGCTGCATATTGTATTGTAAAAGTACCTGTCTGTATTGATCTCTGTATGTGCATGTACATAAGGGGTTAATGTGTAATCAGTAGCACCACATGATCACTAGAGGGCCGGACCAACAGGGGTATAAAATAAACCACATTGGGTCTCTCTTTTGGATGGACTGTGACCAGGACAGGGGTATCAGATTAGCTCAGATGGTTAGTATATTTACACATAGTTACTGTAGTTAGATCTTGTTAACCTTATCACTAGTATCAATGTTAAAGTAAAGAACTCACGCAATTATTGTTATAGTTACTCAATAAACCTTAGGTTACTACTGGACGAGTTTGAGTCTTCTTCATCGAGATTCAGAAGACCTCATCAGTAACCAAGGTTTGAGTAACACATATTACACTCCGTAGTATATCCACACACACAGAGAAGTGGAATAAAAGATAATACAGTAGCGTGATAAAAGACTGTCTATGTTTGTGTTTTAATCTTGATATTTTCATAATTTTTTCTCTTCAGAGAACAGATGCATCTCAACACATGGGTACAGTAGCTAAATACCAGATTTGAAATAAATTGGAATAATCAATTCAGTAATTCAAAAACAAATCTGCACTGATTATTTCTAAAAGGAGGTAAACCAAGAATGCATTTTTAAAAATAAATTTAGAGTACTCAATTCTTTTCTTTTCCAATTAAGGGGCAATTTAGCATGGCCAATCCACCTACCCTGCACATCTTTGGGTTGGGGGGGTGAAACCCACGCAGACACGGGGAGAATGTGCAAACTCCACATGGACAGTGACCCAGGGCCGGGATTCGAACCCGGGTCCTCGGCGCCGTGAGTCAGCAGTGCTAACTGCTGCGCCACCGTGCCGCCCCACCCATAGAATGCATTTATGGCTATTTTATTGACTAACACTTTCATAGAGTAGAATCACTACAGTGCAGAAGCCATTCAGCCCATCGAGTCTGGACCGACTCTCTGGAAGAGCAGGTCAATTCAACCCCCCCCCCCCCCCCCCCCCCCCCCCCCCCCCCCCCCCCCCCCCCCCCCCAACCCTGCCCTATCCCTGTAACCCCACCTAACCTGAACATTTTAATATTAAGGGGAAATTTTATCATGGCCAATCTACCTAATCTGCACATCTTTGGGCTGTGAGAGGAAACCGGAGCACCCGGGGGAAACCCATGCAGACACAGCAAGAAAACGCAAACTCCACACAGACAGTCGCCCAAGGCTGGAAACGAACCCGGGACCCTGCAGCTGTGAGGCAGCCGTGCTAACCATTGTGTCACTGACCTGCTTGAAGCTGGTAGCTTGTTAAAGCTGGGGAATCAGGTAACCAATGTCGACATCATGCACATCCACACACAGTATATTTCAAGCAGATGGCTAAATTCTCCGCCTCGCGCTACCAGTACGATGAGGCGGAAAATCAGGCGTCATGGAGGCGCTGATCCTTTTCTGATGCTCCAGCCCCTTCCGCAGGTGGCTGGATTGAGGTTCACGCCCCGTGCCAGCGGGAGGATGCAAATGGATCATTAAGACCTAATTCTGTCCAATTACTGGGCTGGGCACCGTATTTTTCAGGCCCGCGTGGTTCTTCGGTCCTTTGGGCCGGGAATCATGTGGACGAGAATTACTACTGGTCCTGACAAACCTGGCCCTGACGTGGCGGACCTTGCGGTGGGCCAAGGGGGTAACTCTTTAAGAGGGTTGTCGTCTGGAGCAATTCTCCAGGTCGTTGATCTTGGCCTTCAATATTTTTTGCTCCTCCACCATCATCATCACCTGCAAGGAGGCAATCCGATCCTGATGATCTGAGACCGTCACCTCCACCTTCTGGATCGATGAGTTCTGCGCCTCCAACTTCTGCGCCACCCTTTCCAGAGCTTCCCCAATTGGTTCAGTTACTCTCGCCAGATAGTCCGGGACCACCTGCCTTTGCTTTTTAAACTCTCACGACAGAAACTCCACCAACTTCTCAGCCGTCCACTGCGCGGGCAACGATGTCACAGGTCCCTCCACCATGATTTCCCCTCCTGCACCACATGTGTCTTCTGAATCCGAAGAGAGCCCTTTACTCGAAAAAATCCTCATTAAGCATCCCGCTCCGGCGGAGGAATCCTAACTCTCCCACTATATCACTTTTTCACCTGCATTGCACCTGCTAAGCAGGCAAATAGGAACAAAACCAAGTCCTCAGGCAGGAACCATCTTATGTGCGACCTCTCACCTTCATGGCCGCCACGGGAAGTCCTTCTCTGCCATGACACCATGCCTCAGTCAAAGCAAAGAATTTTTGTTTCATGGAGTCAATTTGAGCCCAGGTCCCAGAGGCTAAAGCCAGCGTTTAAGCTGCTGCATTTACGCAGTGCATCTATACTCTCCAGAATTATTTCCTTTTTCATTTCTTTTATTTTAATCAACACCCCATAATAGTTTATTTGTTCAAATAGCCACGCATGAATAGTTGAATTAATAACAGATGGCGGCCAAAGAATTCAATGTTGCTGTGCCTATTTTTCAGGTGCTAAATGTGAACCTAAACTTCCGTTATGACAGGACACAAGCAGACTATCAGCCAGAAGTGCGGCATCTGCAGTGTTGGTAAAGCCAATAAAGCTTGCACCCAGAAACATGTGGCTGGAACCGGCAGATACAAATCTGATCCTTCGGTCAAAGTTTCCAGCAAAGTTTTAAATTGTTTCCAACAACATGGCTGAAATGGCTAAATTGGTATGATTTGTCGTATTCATTAACACAATCATAGAATTTACAGTGCAGAAGGAGGCCATTCGGCCCATCGAGTCTGCACCGGCTCTTGGAAAGAGCACTCTACCCAAGGTCAACACCTCCACCCTATCCCCATAACCCAGTAACCCCACCCAACACTAAGGGAAATTTTGGACACTAAGGAAAATTTATCATGGCCAATCCACCTAACCTACACATCTTTGGATTGTGGGAGGAAACCGGAGCACCCGGAGGAAACCCACGCACACACGGGGAGGATGTGCAGACTCCGCACAGACAGTGACCCAAGCCGGAATCGAACCTAGGACCCTGGAGCTGTGAAGCAATTGTGCTATCCACAATGCTACCATGCTGCCCCACGGTAGTTGGTGGCACTTTAACTTAGAAAACCAGTACTACCAAAAACAGAACATAATCAATCATTCATTTGCTATTTGTGGGATCTTTTGCCACAATCGCCTGGGCCGGTGCGTGGTCAATTCCAACCCCACTTAACCCGGAGTTGCGACACAAGTGAAATTAGATGTTATAGTAAAATACCTGAGGACCTTGGCTGAGTCCCCAATAAACTGCAGTCACCAGGGTTGTAAATTTCAAACACAAATAACTTTTCATTTACTTAACAGTAATATAATTAAACTGACAAAAATGTAACTGAATACCTAATACCCCTTTCCAACTCACCCCACTCTATACACACACGCCCAGACAACAGAGGTAAAGGGTGGTGGAGAGGGAAGAAAATAATGATCAAATAAAGATAAAGAATCTCTGATGCACTAGGATGGCTTCCAGTTAAAGTCTTTCAGGGGTTCAAGCATACATTTCGATCCTTCTTCCTTTCCGGCTTGGGATGGCTTTCTCTGTCAAGGCTGTCTACTTTCTTTTTGGATTCAAGATAATTTCGAATATATAGTAAAGATGTGCCAGGCACTCACTGGCTTTAGAACAATGAAGCAATTCTGTACTTCGGCAGCAAGAAAGAGAGAGGTTAGAGAGTCCCTTTCTCTTTCAAGGCTTAATCACTGCTCTCAAGCTCTCTCAGCAGAATCACGCAGCAACCAATCACTGACTGTTGTCAGGTTGAACACTGCCCCTGGCCAACCTACAGGTTTCTCGCCAGCTAATCGAATCAACTTCCTCCAAAGCTGGTACCGAAGATTCACCCAGCGCCGACGAGCCTGTTTTCTCCTCTCCAAGAAATACAAATCCTGGAACACATTGTCTTGACAGGCATGCTGCTTCAGCTTCTGTCCACTATTTAAAGGCACATTACGATTAACACAGGCCAAAAATAATCAAATCAAATCAATCGCAACAAAGGGAAATCAAAAAGGACTCTAACACTTGCTGTGCCCAAATTGGCTGCTGTGTTCGTTGCATTAATAAAAAAATTACTTTATTGCCATGGATTTCTTTCGGATAAGGTGCTATTTAAATGCAAATTGTAGAGCAGAACGGTGGCGCAGTGATTAGCACTGCTGTCTCACAGCGTCAAGGTCCCAGGTTCGATCCCGACTTTGAGTCACTGTCCATGTGGAGTTTGCACATTCTCCCCGTGTTTCCGTGGATCTCGCCCCCTCAATCTAAAGATGTGCTGGTTAGGTGGATTAGCCACACTAAATTGCCCCTTAATTGGAAAAAATGAATTGGGTACTCTAAATTTATGAAAAAAAAAGCAAATTATTTCTTTACAATGTCGAGGTCAATTTACTGACTTAACCATTCCAATGTTGTATATTCCTCTGTCCCTATTTGTACTCTGTGAGACAATGCACGTAATTGATGAAAATGATCACTCTTTGTATAGAGTCATCAAAACTGGTCCGAAACATTTTCATTAAAATTATTGTTCTCTGCGTTTTGACAAAATGTCATTAACAGGAATTCTGGGATCGCAGTAAATCTCTTCCTTTTAAGATACTTCACTGAATAGTTTTCCAACTGTGTGCTGTTTCTCTACGAACCATTAAGTCGTTTGTACTAGATTTCTGTGCTTCTGCTGTGGTCATCATAGCGGAATCCGTTTTCATTCCTTCCCACCTCTTAATGTCTGAAAGCAAAACAATAAATTTAAACTGCGGAATGGTGACAAAACCGCCCGCCACATTTATTCATCTACAAATTAATGGTCGAGAGTTTCGTCATGGCAGACAGGCTCTCTGTTATAGCAAAAATCCGGCAAAATTGCGAAAGCTTCTAAATCCCACCGCTGAACACGGCATTTCCCACCTTGGAGGTGAACAGGAGTGGGATCGGGCTGGGTGAGGGGGGTGGAGGGGAGAGGGGGCGGCACCGTCGGGAGAATGGGGAATTGTTAACACCTTGTGCACAACCAGTATGATGCCTCTGTCATTTTCTTCTGTAATGCTGGTCGACCTCCGAACCCTTGGCCCATCTCTCCAGGCAGCACCCCCTCCCCCAACACACCGCATGCAGGTGATGGGTGTGAGCAAGCACTTACCAGACAGGCAAGAGTCAGACTATGGCATAGACTGAGGAGCTCTCTGCAGATTATTATCACCCCCACTTACCACGACAGTGACCCGCTGACGGTGCTGACATAGTCCCAGTACCCTAGAATGATGCGACACATACCCTGGGAGGGTGGGAGATGGGGGTAGGCGGTGGGTAAGGTAGTAGTGACAGACCAGGCCTCGTCCCAAGTGAATTGGGCGAGGGTGAGGCCTCCTTGGCCTCCGGGCCTGCCGGACCCTCGCTCCTGCCGCCTGTCCAGCAGCCTCCCGCTGGTCCTCAGGTTCCTCCCTGGGCTCATCCTCCAGCCCCTGCTGGTCCGGTTCCTCCTCATCATCCTTGTCCCCCTTATCATCCTCCTCGGAGATGTCCACATGTTCCTCATCACCAACCTTCATATCGTCACCCCGCTGCTGTGCAAGATTGTGGAGGACACAGCAGACCACCACAAAGTAGGTGAACCTCTGGGTGGTGTACTGCAGGTCACCATAGGAGGGTTTGAGGCATTGGAACATCACCTTGAGGAGTCCGATGCATTGCTCAATCACGGTCCAGTTGGCCACATGGGCCTCGTTGTACCGGGTCTCTGCTTCGGTCTCCAGTCTCCATACTGAAATAATTAGCCAGGTCCTCAGCGGGTACCCCTTACCCCCAATAGCCATCCGCCCATCCTGGTGGTCCTCAAAGAGGTTGGAGATGACCGACTGCCCCAGGATATCGCTGTCATGGATGCTTCCCGGGAAGCATGCCCACATGTGCATGATCTTCATGTGGTGGTCACACATGGGCTAGATGTTGAGGGAGTGGAACCCCTTCCTGTTGGCGTAGGACATTCCCAGATGGCCCGGTAAGCGCAGGGCAACACGCGTGCAGCCCATGACCTGTGGCATCCCAGCGATGGTGGAGACAATCGCTGCCCGGACATCCTGCTGGGCTTGGTCCATGTCAAGATGATGTAGTTTTCCGCCCGGGCATAAAGGGCTTCCGTGACCTGACGGATGCACCTGTGGGCTGTGGCTTGTGAGATGCCAGCCAGGTCTACTTGAGCCCTGGAATGACCCCGAGGTGTAAAGGTTCAGAGCTGCGATGACATTGACCGCCATCAGGGGTGGGCGTCCTCCTCCTCAATGTGGTGCCAAGTCCGCGAGGACATGGCACAGATGCCACACCATCTCTTTGTTGAGACAGAGCCTTCTCTGGCACGCACTGTCTGTCACCTGTTAGAATGACCAGCGATGCCTGTACAGCCTGGGACCCTCTCTGGGTCCCTCCCTGGCCTGATGGTCGGCAGGGGCCTCAGGGTGTGGGGCGAGATCCGGCATGTGGGCAGCCGCCTCATGTATCTGCATCTGATTGCCAGGCCGCAGCACCACTAGGGCAAGTTCTGGGTCCAAAATCCTTGCCGTAGGCATTGGGAGAGGGAGAGGGTGTTCGACTGACAAACAGAGCTCTGCCCATGCACTCCCAGTCGCAGCGGACCCCCTTACCGGATCCCAAACCCTGTCCCCCAGACAACCACTCATAATGAGGGGCTGTTCCCCTCTCTGTGGCACTCACCCACCCTCCGGCTGTCGACCCGGAGTTGTGTCCCACCCCCTGGGTGTTCGGTTCTTGGCTGCTGCGTGTGAGGTGATACCTCCCGCTGTGTTCAGACAGTGTCCAGGCATCACTGTCTGATTGGGATACTAGGCAATGACTCCCACATGCCACACTGCCCGTCCACCCACGGGAATCTACTTGGACTGTGTAAAGTGCTCACTTAACCACGATTGCCAATTCCCTATTCGCAATAGCCTTCAGCTGCATGGCCAGAGGGATCGGCAGTCGGTGGGGTTGTGGGTGGTTGATGGGGCAGACAGGCAGGGACAAGGGTTGGCCCCAGAATGGATTCACACAATCCACAGGTTGGCATGGTGGTTTCACGCATGGTTTCCCCCCCCACCCCCCCCCCCCCCCCCACCCCCCACCCCAGCCGAAGGTCTCCCAACCCCGCCGAGCACTGGGTGGCAAGCCCAGTGCCCCCGGGCTCTTTGCCTGTGAGCAAAGATGGCTACTCACCTCCTCAGCTCCCCACAGAAGCCCTTCCACTAGATTCACATTTTTCAAAAGGAGAACTAATCGGCGCCAGCGTGACTACTTGCTGGGAGGCCAATGAATCACGGGAGGCCGTTGGATATGAGGTGGTTCCAGTTAATTTTATGGAAGTAGGGTTTAAGTGGTGGTAACTGGTTTCTCGTCACGCTCGGGCGAGATCCTGATTTAGCCTCTGGGAGTGGGTCAGTTGCATCGTTCGATGCCTGGCACGGTTCTTGTTTACGGCCTCTCCCACTATTCACTGGTCTCTTTCGCTTGAACGAGAGCGCAACGAGGCCAGAGAATCTCGCCCAGTCACCTGAGGCTGGAATTGAACCCGGGTCCCTGGTGCTGCGAGGCCGCTGTGCTAGCCACTATGCCACCGAGCCACCCCATTCTACAACTATTTGTTGTATCTGTAAGATCTCTGTAACTTTGACCAGTATTTTAATCAAATTCAGATGTCTTTATTAGCGGAGTTAACAAAGGACAACACAAGTATAAAAATAAATGAATTTTTCTTAACAACAATAATATTAAGTTAAATTAACCCAAACCATATACTAAAGACCCTCAAGATTTGTTATACTATCCGTAAAGATGTCTTGGGTTGACACGTGGGTCCGATTCTTTGAGCCTCTCAGGCCGATGTTGCGAAGATGGGTCTCGTTGGTATGTTCCTTCCTTCTCTGGTCAGTCTTTGAATGGCCAAAGTCACCTCCCACATTGAGTATTCGCTGGGGTGTGTCTTGGGTGTCTACCTTTATCCCCCTCCCTTCACACCTTTCCAGAAACTTCTCTGGCTTTCCGCCAATGAGGCATCGGGGGTGGGGGGGGGGGTGGGGGGTGTCCCAACACCCCAATGGATGAGGTGATGACCGCTTGACAAGATATCTGGGCCCGCCCTTAGGTGTCCATCTCCGGTGGTGTTGGTGGCATGTAACCTGTTGCCTCATGAGGTAATGGCGGGAAGTCTGGGCGACCAAAAGTCTGGCTCGCTCCGGGCGACCCAAAACAAATTGGTGCATATCAATCAAATCGATGTTCTCCTCGTACGTGACTGACAATGCAGATCCAGACAGTGCAGATCCAGACAGCGCAGATCCAGACAGCGCAGATCCAGACATGTTCTGGCAGTCTGACATGTGGGTTGTGTATTTGACTTTTTGGTCAAGCTTGAATTCTCATCAGCCTGCCTGAGGTTGGACTGCAGTTTGATTTAAAGTGCCCAATTCTTTAACTTAATATATCCAATTTAATCGGGCCTAGAACCAGGCCACGCCAGGTAACAACATATTAAACTGTCAGTGCCGTGTCAATTAACAGGGAGAGCTGGATGAATGGCTGAATGAAGCAACAACTTGCATTTCTTCAACACCAGTTAAATTCAAAGAGACATCTCCGAGTGCTTCGGAATGCGCTGAATAGCAAGTAGCATTGAACTTGCATTGAGGGCTATGAGGATAAATACAATTTAAGATAATTATCATTGAGCAATCTTTTGAATGTATACATTTGAAATTATAATATATATCTTCTATTGGTGCTGATGAATTTGTACATTCACAGAGTTCAATTTTTAATTTCAGTTTTCCACCATTTAGCTGTTTTGTTTCTCATTTTTATACTTCAGTGGGTTTTTTTTAGCAGCGAAGAATGAGCCGCTGACTGTGCCTTTATTAACCCATGATGTGGAGATGCCGGCGTTGGACTGGGGTGAGCACAGTAAGAAGTCTTACAACACCAGGTTAAAGTCCAACAGGTTTGTTTCAAACACGAGCTTTCGGAGCACGGCTCCTTCTTCAGGTGAATTCACCTGAAGAAGGAGCCGTGCTCCGAAAGCTCGTGTTTGAAACAAACCTGTTGGACTTTAACCTGGTGTTGTAAGACTTCTTACTTTATTAACCCAGAAAACCTACCCACTGGTTCTGTGCGGACCTTTTATGATAGTTCTTCTTACTCACTATCAAGCTCAGTAATTCTTCAAGTTAATTTCCCCTTTAAAAAATCAGTAGGAACTATTTAAAACAAAATTTTAAATCACCCTGTAATAAGGGAAAATAGGTGAGAAATTTGCATCATAACTATGTTTAATGGGTTGATTTTTAGAAGCGCTTTTGGATGTTCAATTGCAAACTTGAGTGAGACGTTGGGGATAATGGGTGGAATCTTTGCCTCCTGTCCTAACATCTGTCTGTGACTCCACCAGCTCCAGCTACTCAAGGTGGCAGGCGAACCAAAGCACGCTGGGGCCCACCATGTCTTGGACTACACACTCCGCTGGCCAAAGTCATCACAGACAACAGGGCATAGTCAAAGGGGCAGCCCGGTAGCATTGTGGATAGCACAATTTCTTCACAACTCCAGGGTCCCAGGTTCGATTCCGGCTTGGGTCACTGTCTGTGTGGAGTCTGCACATCCTCCCCGTGTGTGCGTGGGTTTCCTCCGGGTGCTCCGGTTTCCTCCCACAGTCCAAAGATGTGCCGGTTAGGTGGATTGGCCATGATAAATTGCCCTTAGTGTCCAAAATTACCCGTAGTGTTGGGTGGGGTTACTGGGTTATGGGGATAGGGTGGAGGTGTTGACCTTGGGTAGGGTGCTCTTTCCAAGAGCCGGTGCAGACTCGATGGGCCGAATGGCCCTGTAAAAATTCTATCAACGGGCTGCCTCCACCTCTGCTTGTGGATGTCGGGGATGCACCTCGACGCAGTGGTAGAGTTCGGACAAGTAAGAAATATTGAATTAGCACTGGTGTACAATCATTCCTCACAGTTTTGGCCACTTCTAAACACACACTATCTTGCACTAATTGGAAGTCTCCTGGATTCATTCTTGCTGTTAGTGGTTTTAATGGTCATACGCACTTCAATCCTTCCGGGTGGGGGGTATCCAAGGGTGGGTCTTCCTCCTCCGAATGCATGGCTGTGCATGGAGATATCACTCTTTGACAAGGCTGATGATTGCCTTGTGTGAGAGCGCCCCCCCCAATGTTACACTATTCCACTTGCCTCCACTGTCCTCAAGAGTTTATGTCGCAATGGAAAGACTAACCACAGGGACATCTGTCAGGCAGGTCCATTCCCCTGGGAGGATGGAGATTTACTGTTGTGACATGACTGCCATTCATCCGCATACCCCTTGAAGGCATCCTCCTGCCACCCTCTCCCTGTTCTTCCCTAACTCTGCCTAACGATGACAAATGGCTCAGAGAGAATGGCAGCTCTCTCTTGTTGTAGTGAGAAGCCTTTGTGTCAGACCCATTGCCGTATGACCTTCACCAGATAGTGAGTATTTGCAAAGCAAGACGCTCTCATACAGTGTCCATATGGTTGTTAAGACTTCCCTTTAGTTGTCCAGTTGTCCTGACCTTCAGTTCAACACGTCTGAGAAGCCCTTCCCCACCTTGATGTTTTACAGATTGACATTGAGGGTGTTGCCTTGGATTTGAGCTGCCTCTGTCTCAGGATGGTGCGTGTCTCATATCAGACTGTCACCTTTTACCCTCCCCATGTCATCCATCAACTCCCCGCCCCCCCCCCCCCAATCAATGCCGACCCCCAACAATGTCACCTTTACTCTTCCCTCGATAACCTTTGAGCACCCCCACCCCCCATCACCTTGGATCCTATCATGGTCAACTTGGATGTGCATTCCCTCCCCACTGAGCCAACAGCAGGCACCGTTTCTATGCCCACTCTGATCCTCCCCGCTCCTGTAATCCATGTCACCATCCTTGTCCCCTCAATGACACCCTGAATGGGAACTCGGCACGCCATACCCAAATCTTGACCCTGGCACCGCACTGCATCCTACTTCATCCTTTCACTGTTCCTCCTGTAACCAACATCCCCGGTTCTCCTCCCCCAGGATTCCAACATTGACTCGAACAACCCTCCTTCTGGAACACTTGAGCCCCACCCACCCCTCGCTCTGTCCCCTACCCCTTCATGCCTTCCATTTCCCTCTCACTCCACCCACATCCCCTTTCTTCTCACTTGGCCTCCCCTTCTTACCCAGCATCCCACTCCTTTTTGTCAGCTGGCTGACCTTCGCATCTGCCCCCCCCCCCCCCCCCCCCCTCCATACTTGCGGTCACCTCTTGTGGTGCAGCCAGTGGGTGAATTCTGCATGTGTGCGGTGCGATATCAGAGGGGCGTAAATTCCCGCTGGCGGGGTGGACGATTTGACGGAAGCGATTGAGTCTGGTCTGCTAGGGGTTTTGCAAGCATTTGTGAATTGTAAAATGGGTTCCCACCGAGATTCAGAAGGGGACTTGACCTCCCGGTTAATATTGGGAGGGGAAGATCGAGACCCAATTCCCAATGTTGGAAAAACAACTTTTTCCATCCCGCCATATCTTCCGCCCCCACCCACCACGAATCCCACGAATGCTGGGCGGGGAGGATTCCACCCGGTGACGTGAAAAATGCTAGAAAGACGAGCAGTGGCCTCAGCTCTCAGAACCCTGTATATTATGTGAATAGTAACATACTGATCTTCATTTTATTGGAAATAGCACATTTGACCTGGCAATATAACAGCTTGTTCACTGAACAAATCGCTTTGAACAAATAAATTAACTATCTTTATACCTGGCAGGGAATCCAGCATGTGCATATTGCAACTACTCTTGGAATGAATTATGGCATTGGCTATTTGCCAGGTTTGATTATTCTATTTCATATTATGCGAAATATGGATCAGGTCTATTCAGCCTCTGGGACTAATAGATTATTTTGTCAACAACTGTGCATAGAAACATAACAATTGCTATATGGAAGGAAATCTAACTTCCAAACAACATTGTTCTATTGTAAGCATGATATTTTCTGCATGGTTAATTGCTGCCAACAATTCTGAACTTAATGACTACAACCCTGTAGTAACCATAATGAGGTGTGAGTGCTTCCAACACTCTGCTTGTATCCCAGAAATAACAAATCCAAAAGCCTTTGTGAGCTGTCCACATTCACTGGCAAACGTCCATGACCAGAGGACTACTTGGATGAGTGCAGCTCCATCAACACTCCAGAAGCTTGACACCATCCAGGACGAAGCAGCCCGCTTGATTGGTACACCACCACCTCCAACACCACTTCCTCTCCCACCGGCGCACTGCAGGAACTCACCAAGCTTTCCCAGGCCGCACCTTCCAAACCCACTACCTCTATCATCTAGAAGGATGAGGGCAGCAGCTGCAAGGGAGCGCCACCACCTGCAAATTCCCCTCCAAGCCACACCGCAGCGGCCTGACCTGGAAATATTTTGCCGTTCCTTCACTGCCACTGGGTCAAAATGCTGGAGCTCCCTCCCTAACAGCACTGTGGGTGTACCTGCATCATATGGTCTGCAGGGGTCCAAGAAGTTGGCCCCGCCACCACCTTCCCAAGGGAAATTAAGGATGGGCAACAAGGGCTGCACGTGACACAGTGGTTAGCACTGCTGCCTACGGCGCTGAGGACCCGGGTCCGAATCCCGGTCGTGGGTCACTGTTCGTGTGGAGTTTGCACATTCTCCTCGTGTCTGCGTGGGTTTCACCCCCACAACCCAAAATATGTGCAGCAGGTTAGGGGTAGCAGGGTAGCATGGTGGTTAGCATAAATGCTTCACAGCTCCAGGGTCCCAGGTTCGATTCCCGGCTGGGTCACTGTCTGTGTGGAGTCTGCACGTCCTCCCCCTGTGTACGTGGGTTTCCTCCGGGTGCTCCGGTTTCCTCCCACAGTCCAAAGATGTGCGGGTTAGGTGGATTGGCCATGCTAAATTGCCCGTAGTGTCCTAATAAAAGTAAGGTTAAGGGGGGGGGGGGGTTGTTGGGTTACGGGTATAGGGTGGATAAGTGGGTTTGAGTAGGGTGATCATGGCTTGGCACAACATTGAGGGCCGAAGGGCCTGTTCTGTGCTGTACTGTTCTATGTTCTATGTTCTATGTTAGGTGAATTGGCCATGCTAAATTTCTCCTTAATTGGAAGAAAAAAATAATTGGGTGCTCTAGATTTATTAGCAAAAAGGCTGGGTAACAAAAATCCAGGCCTAGCCAACATCGGCCCACATCCCATGTAAGAATAAAACAAAGGACTACACGTGCAATTACTTTTGCGTTGCACCAACACTGTGAATGTGGACCAGGCGGAATGGCATCACGGGGGGTTCTCACGGCCATTGGAGGCCGCTGGGTGGTTAGGCACCTGGCAGGGTGGCACCCTGACTATCCCCCTGGCACCTGGGCACCTTGCCACTACCAGGCTGACACCTTGGCACTGCCACCCTGGCCTCTGAAAGGAGGGATACGTTCAGGTATGAAGGGTGGGGGGATAAGGGCGGGTATGGAGGATCCTCCGGAAGGTTGAGGAGGTGAAGAGTAGGGGTTCTGGAAGGGGTGGCCCGAAACGGGGCTTGGGAAGGTCTGAAAGGGGGGGCCATCAGTAACCCCATAGTGGGGTGTCCTCACTTGGAGGGCTTGTGGGGTAATGCCCATGTTGTGGAGGGTGACATTGCGTGTGAGCGGGGCTGTGGGGGACCTTCAAACGCATTTAGAGATCAGGGCACACTTTCAAAATGGTGGCCCGGGGGGAAATTTTCCAGTCACGCTGTGCCCGAAAAGCAGCTCGCCATGGTGCAGCATGACCGACACGGCTCGCAACGTCTCGTGAGATTTAACACAATCCTACAAGATGTTGCGATGTGGGCGGGATCACCTTTTAGCAAATCTGCATGTTAAAGCGAGACAGCTAGTCTCACTTTAATGTACAGATTCCTGAGGTACCTGACGTGTGGGATCTATCTCCTTTGTCTCAGGCACCTCGAGCGAGCGCTGTTCAGTGCTGCTCTCCAGAAATGGGGACCAGATGGAATGGCACTCATGGGGGTCTCCCAGGGGATGTAACACTTTTGGGTAGGGGTGTTCCCTGCACTGCTGGTGCCACCTGGGCGCCCTGGCAGAGCCAACCTGACACTGCCAAGGTGCCAAGTTGGCATTTCCTTGCACGGTGGCAATCTGGCCGGTGGTGCCCTATGTGGGTCTTGGTGTTTTGGGGGGGGTGTCAGGGTTTGGCCCAGAGGCTCCAATAAATGCTGTCCCGATCTCTCATTACACTGAGGCATTCTGGCGAGTGGAGCTCCTCAGTGCACAAAACAGGGCTATGTGCGGCCTTGGCCACCTGATCCCCGCTCAGGCCCCCTATCTAATGTGAGTGCCATTTTATAGCGTTATGTTTCTTGACGCTGCGAGTGCCGGGAAACACGCGGCTAAACAGGCTCGCGATGGGACTTTGTTCCCATTTAGTTAAATCCCACCCCCGATCTCTGAGGAGCCGGTCTGGCCAGGGAGTTCAGTTTCCCAGTGATGAAAACAATTCAAAGTTTGGGTTAGCCTGGAGAGAAATGCCCCAGAGTTCAAAAACGTGACATGTGGGGATTATGACACAGGTCAATGAACTTTCAGCAGAATTGGAAAAAGCTGAAGATGTAACAGGTGTTAAGTATGTTTGCTATAAAGGCAGGGAAAGGGGATGGGGAGGATAGAATGGAAGGGAAAGTTTGTAATGGGGTGGAGGGCAGGAGAGATTAAATGACATGAACAATGACGGGCAAGGACCAGTTACGTGTTAATGGACCTACGGGGGGAGAGGAGGGGGACATGGGGGGGTTTCTGGACAGGCTGGAGTTCCCCCAGGTGGAGGAAGCAGGGAGCACTGGAGGAGCCCCTGGGGCTGAGGGAGGTGCTGGATAGCATCGGGGTGTGAAGTCGGGGAAGGCTCCTGGGACGGATGAGTGTCCGCCGGAATTTTATAGGGAGATCGCGACAGACCTGCCGCCACATTAGTTGGGGGCGGTTGGTGGGACACTGGAGAGGGGGGAGTTGCCGGAGACTCTGCCGCAGGCAGTGATCACACACCGAGGGGGGGGGGGGGGGCGTCCGGTGGAATGTGGGTTGTAGCGACCCATGTCGTTGTTATTTTTAAATCTTTTTTATTCTCCTACTTTTTCGCATTTTTTCTCAAATTTACACCCAACAATGAACAATAATCAGTGACGAATGTAATGTCAATCCCCATATCAATAACAAAGATCCCATCCTCCCACCAAATCCCAGACATTAGCCCGTATGTTAACATAAACAAATGACAAAAAGGAATCGGGAATCACCCATCGTCACCATTAATACATACAGTCCGCCTCCCCCCAACAGCGCGGCCCTAGGGTTGCTGGCGCCCCGGGCAAGCTGAACTTCGGCGCCCTTGGGGGGGGGGGGGGGGGCGAGAGGGGGGGGGGGGGGGCCGAGAGGGGGGAGGGGGACGGGGCCGAGAGGCGGGGCGGGGCCGAGGGGGGGCGGACCCGGGGGGGCGGACCCGAGGGGAGGGGCGGACCGAGGGGGGGCGGACCAAGCGGGGGGGGGGGGCGGACCGAGCGGGGGCGGGGCGGGGGGGGGCGGGGCGGGGGGGGGGGCGGACCGAGCAGGGGCGGGGGGGGCGGACCCGAGGGGGGGGGGGGGGGGGCGTCCGGTGGAATGTGGGTTGTAGCGACCCATGTCGTTGTTATTTTTAAATCTTTTTTATTCTCCTACTTTTTCGCATTTTTTCTCAAATTTACACCCAACAATGAACAATAATCAGTGACGAATGTAATGTCAATCCCCATATCAATAACAAAGATCCCATCCTCCCACCAAATCCCAGACATTAGCCCGCATGTTAACATAAACAAATGACAAAAAGGAATCGGGAATCACCCATCGTCACCATTAATACATACAGTCCGCCTCCCCCCCAACCCTTCCAGCCCCCAACACACCTAATGTTCGATGTGATCTAATTCTCGAAAGTGCATAATGAATAACGGCTCTCTTAGTTTCAGATTCCAGCATCCGCAGTAATTTGCTTTTATCCAGTGTTATTGAGAGCTGCTGTCCCCAAAAAATGGAAACAATGGTATTGAGTCCACAGAGGAGTCACCTGAGAGGTAAAGAGGAATTGTTTGTTTATTCAACAAGAAAATATTTACATGTTGTGCACAGGTCCCAGCCAGGACAACTCTGCTCGGCTCCCACTTGGGCTGAACATTTGGAATGTGGCAACGAGAGGAGTAACTTCATTGCAGTGTTAATGTAAGCCTACTTGGGACACTAATAAAGATTGTGATTATTATTATACACAGTGTCCATGGCTCCGCTGATGGGGGATGTCATAATATACACCAGTATATCATGGTGCAGACACACACTTATGGACACACACAGGGACCAATCAACATGTACAAACACCGCAGCCAATCACCAGTTAGAATACACACACTATGAAGGCAGAGGGCACCACAGTTCCCGCTCATTCTGGGTGCTGCCTCTGAGTGTAACAAGAACTCATCCAGCCCAGCACAGATTTACAATATGTGCTGAGAGAATCAACTGGTTTGGACAAGGCTTAGGTCTCTAGTTTAAGTTAGCATCATTTAGACCCACAGTCATCGTGTGTTAGTTAGTTAGAAGTAGTTAATAAAATTGAGTTGAACCTTCATCAGTGTTGGAAGTGTCTGTTCATCTCTCAAGTCTATACTAGCCAACACTTCATCGTGTTTGTCTTCTGAGGAGGTCGGTGCGGTTTTTTGCTGTGGCGCGTTGGAACTGTTGATCGATGAGTCGAGCGCCACATCTCATTTGTACGAGGGCAGGGCATCTTTCAGCGTCTGTAAATGTTTGTTACACTCCTCCTCGTTTGAGCAGATCCTGTGGAAACGGAGGGCTTCTGTAATGTGTTTAGGGCGGAAGGATAAGTGGAGCATCGTGAGGTTATCTGTGGGCTTGCAGTAAAGCGAAGAGGTGACCATCCTTGATGGAGATGAGTGTGTCCAAGAATGCAACCGATTCTGGAGAGTAGTCCATGGTGAGTCTGATAGTGGGATGGAACTTATAGATGTCATCGTGTAGTCGTGTAAAAGCAAAGCTGAGGTGGGTCAAATGTCTGTGGCCCATCAGAGGTGGGTTCTCCCCGTGTCTGCATGGGTTTCTTCCGGGTGCTCCGGTTTCCTCCCACAAGTCCCGAAAGACGTGCTGGTAGGTGAATTAGACATTCTGAATTCTTCCTCAATGTACCCTGTAGCCATCTAAGATGGCCACCTGCAAAGGGCCATGAGAATTATGGCCAACCCAGGATTCAGACAGATACACAGCCTATGTCTATCTAAAACACAGGTAACTAGATCTGACCGATACCCCCGCTTGTTTACATTTCACTGGCCCATTTTCCCAGGACAATAGAACTCCAATCAAGCAACCGGTACAGCCACAGACTGATCGGCGCCACTCCCCTCGCTCAAAAAGCACAACTGCCAAGGTCAATGACCGCTAAGGACCCGCCCAGCTACCAAGGCACCCGCCCCTTTATTGGCCAAAATCGAAGAGAGTGATCACAGCCCTGTCAAACTATTGGGTCCAAGGTTAAGGACTGCCCCAAAGAGCGCAAAATCCCAGGGGGATAAAAGTGAGTGCAGCCATGTGTTCTGTCTCTCTTTGATCCGGCCTGTGCCTACCCAATTGCAGCAGGAACAGCCAGTTAAGTTCAAGACCAACAATCGCTACCTGACGGATGAGCCCAGCAGAGACAGAGCCACTTTCTTCGAACCAGCCAAGTGAAATCCAGGTAAAGGCCTTATCCATTTGCACAGTGCCGGTCACCCTGAAGTTAAGTACAGGTTATTGTAGCTGATAGGTGTAGTTTTACTCGTAGTAGATATTGTGTTTGCATGTTGAGATAATTCTTGTGTCTGTAAATAAACCATCTTTTGAACTAACTAACTGGTTCTGTGGTCATTGATCGATATAAAGGAAAGGCTTGTGGTTCACCGAGATAAAGAAATGATCAACAACCCGAACTGGCGCCAGAGTGTGGCGACTAGGGGCTTTTCACAATAACTTCATTGCAGTGTTAATATAAGCCTACCTGGGAGACTAATGAAGATTATCTATAGTGGACCTCCAGCTATTTTGAATGCATGTCGATTACGATCAGGAACATGGAGCTTTGAAAGGAATCGGCAACGTCAGCATGAAGCCATACCCAAGGCCTTCCCGGCAACTCCCAGGGATGAAGAGGTGCAGCCGGCAGGAGTTTCTGCAGTTCTTGGCACACACTACATTATTGGGCCAGTCGCTTTATCTCCGCGTCCAGGCCCGGCCACCAGACATGGCTGCGGGCGAGTGTTTTCATTTTGGACACTCCTGGGTATCTATGTTGAAGGTCCCTCAGTATGGGGTCCTGACCTTTATATGGGATCTCAGCGTGAGTTCCCCACGAGGAGGATGCCGTAACTGACAACATACCCACGAAGTGCATCGCAGTTGTGACTTAATCGGCTCTGGGTGGGTGTCGATAGTTTCGTTGGCAGTGGGAGACTGCTCAACACATCCGCTTTCACAATTAGTGTCCCCGGCCAATGCTCCAAAGTGCACGCGTATGCCGCCAGTAGGGGGGCCTCCTGCTGGATGCTGGGCTCTATGGGCGGAATGGCCTTATCTTCTTTGAAGAGACACAACAGTGGCTTGTGGTCAGTTGACACTGTGAAACGACGCTCAGACACATACTGATAGAATTTCTTTACATCAAATACTTCAGCTAAACCCTCTTTCTGGATTTGGGCATAATTGAGTTCCCCTGTGGCCAGTGTCCTCGATGCAAATGCAGTCGGACGTTCCCTACCGTCGTCCATCCGATGTGAGAGGACGACATCGATGCCGCACAGCGAGGAATCACATGTGATGAGGAGTGGTTTGGCGGGGTCGTAGTGCGTCAGCAGGCCGGATGAAGTCAGCTGCCGTTTCTCGTTAGCAAAAGCTTCTTCCTGCAGCACTCACCATGCACACTCCTTATTTATTTTAAACAGGGCGTGCAGGAGCGCCAGAATGGTGGCGAGGTACAGAATGAATTTGGAGTACAAGTCTACTAGTCCCAGAAATGTTCGCAGTTCGGTTGTATTTTCCGGCGTGGGAGCTTGTTTGATGCCACATATCTTTTCCTCCACTGGATGTCGACCCTCACGGTCTACCCGATGCGCCAGATAAACAATCTCTTTGTCATGAAAAACGCACTTCTCTCTCTTGAGGCGTTCACCCGTCTCTGAAAAGCGGCGGAGTATCTCATCTAGATTGCTCAGGTGCTCACATTCTGTTGTGCCTGTGACCAAAATATCATCCAGATAGATAGACCACCACAAGTGGCAAAACCCGCAGAATACTTTCCATAGCTCGCTGGAAAATGGCAAAAGCCGATGATACCCCGAATGTCAGTCTCGTATACTCATACAGCCCCCTGTGAGTATTTATCGTCACATACCGCCGTCATTCAGGGTTCAATTCCAATTGTTGGTATGCATGACTCATATTGAGCTTCGTGAAAGAGTAACCTCCAGCCGATTTTGCATGTAAGTCCTCGATCCGTGACGTTGGGTATTTGTCCAATCTGGAGGCCCTATTCACAGTTAGTTTATTATCACCAGAAGGCAAACAGTTTTATCTGGCTTCAGGATGGTGAGTACCGATACTGTCCAGTCTGTGAATTTAACCGGCCTAATGATCCCCAGGTCTTCTAGCCATCCGAGTTCAGCCTCAACTTTTGGTAGCAGTGCATAGGGAACTGGGCGAGCTTGAAAATATTTTGGTTGTGCATCAGGGCCTCCATGAGCTTTTGCCTTGGCTCCTTTTATTTTCTTAAAGCCGACCTGTAAAATCTCAGAACACATCCCCAGTATCTCATAGAAGCGTCTGGAGCCCATCTGGAAAACTCGCTGCCAATCAAGGCAGAGACGCTGTAGCCAAACACATCCTAGTAAACTGGGACCATGTCCTTTTACTATAATGAGCAGTAACCATACAGACCGCTGTCCATAGATTACTGAGGTCATCGTAGTCCTTGCTATGGCCAGTGGTTCTCCCATAAAGGTTGCCAAGCTTGCCTCAGTATCCCGTAACGGCAGGCATTACACTCCCGATTTAATTTTCTCAAATGTTTGCCTGCCAATGACCAAGATGGTGGCTCCCATGTCCAATTCTATTTCCAAGGAATGGTCCTTTGCTTGAACGGTGATTCTCGTGGGGGCCACTTTAGGTGCTGCGATGTAATTTAGTTGCATATACTGGCTACTCTAAGAGAAAGGTGGGAGGTTAATGCCTACGTCCAGTGGAGTGGTTTCTGCTGCTTGCGGCTTCTCCGGCTGCACGCCCCACATTGCCAAGAGTCTTCCTCTTTGGTTTCGAGGGACAGGTCCTGCCTGGTTGATGTGGCCCTAGACTGTCATCCCTGATCTTGGTGGTGTTCCATCCAGGCTGGGGTTTCAGGGGTTCCCATTATAGGGGGCACCGGATGCCAGGAGGGGCACGCCCTAAACAACTGACTTGCATTCTCTGCAACTCTTGCACTCCATTCTCTGCACAATCTCTTTGACAGAGAGATTTCCACGGCCTTCTTTAAGTCTAGCAGTAGCTCAGCGAGCAATTTCTGCTCAGTCGCCCTATTATTCAACCCACAGACTAATCAGTTCCATAGAATTTCGGACAAAGAAGGGACATACTCAGAAAACACAGCCAGCTCCCTTAGACATGGCAAAAACGTGGTTACAGATGCCCAAGGCGTTCTCTCAGCCATATTAAGGTAGTATTTTTGCAGATAACCGACTGCTTGGGGTCGTAAGGGCCTGCCGCTAGCGTTCCCAACTTCCCAAACGTCTTAATAAATTTAGAGTACCAGGACTTCCGGTGGCGGCTATGAAGGAGTAAGTCGCACATTTAGTGGCTCCCGCTCGGGTTGGATTTTTGGACCTTTTCCCCCGATTTTCTACCGGACTTGAATTGAAAAATTGATGACAAGAGGCAATTGTGTACTGACTTCTCACATGAGTGCATGGAGAGGGGGACGAGAAATGCTCGTAAAGGCAGAAACAGAAAGACAGAGAAGGCTTGGGCTGAAGCTGCAGCGGGAGACAGCATGGTGGAGGACCGGACCTCTGGCTTGTCGAACCAGCGGTCAACGGAGCAGCTGATGCAAGTTATCCAGGAAGGCTTTGCTAAGCAGAAACGGGACTGCTTGGACCCGATAAAAGAGTCAATTGAGCGGCTGGAGCTTATATTGGATGCCCAAGATCAGGCGATCCAGAAAGTAGAGAAGGCGCTGACTGAGTAGGAGGAACATCAAACTGCGGTGGAGTTGGAGGTGGGGATGCTGAGAGACCAGCAGAAAAGCTCCTGGAGAAGGTGGAGGACCTAGAGACTAGGTCCCGCCAGCAGAACGTGAGAATTGTTGAGCTCCAGGAGGGGTCCGAAGGAGCAGACGCTGGGGCATACATCGCGGACATGTTTGAGAAGCCGCTGGGGGATTGGGCATTCTCCCGACCCTTGGAGGTGGAAAGAGCAGAGCAGGCGAGAGGAAGTCGCGAATGGGAGACCCCCTGAGGGAAATTCCACAGGTACTTGGACAAGGAGCACATTCTACAGTGGGCCAAGCAGACACGGAGCTGTAAATGGGACAACAGTATCCTGCGGATCTACCAAGACCTGAGTGCGCAGGTGGCCAGGAGAAGAATGGGCTTCAACCAGATCAGGTCGATCCTTTTTAAGAAAAGGTGAAGTTCGGACTGTTGTATCCGGCCCGTCTCTGGGTCACGTATGAGGACCAGCACTTTTATTTCGAGTCGCCTGAGGACGCGCTGGACTTCGCAAAAAAGAAAGGACTGGTGGTGGACTGAGAACTTTTGAACTTTGCTGCAATGTTCATGTTTTGTTTTTGTAAAAAAAAGTTTCTAGTTTTTCGTTTTGTGGAAGCTCTCTGTAATGCCTTCATTATCCTAGTCGGAGATTCCACGAGGAAAATGAGTCCCCTCTTAATCAGTGTGTTCGAATGACAGGGCAGAACTCATGTCACCATCATGGGGATTAGATAATTCATATGGTTTGATGACTAAAACACCACATGTGACTGTATAAGAGATCAGAATAAGCTACTGAAATGATCAATTTGAAAGTGAAATGGCAAATGTATTCACAGTGTTTTTAATGGACATTATGATTATTCAGGATATTCAAGTAGCTGCTTTGCTTTTCTTTTGTGGAGCCTGGCAATTGAACTTGATGCATGAAGGCAAAGCAGCCATCATAATATGGCAGGCATGGGTTTCTATTCGTCTTTGTAATGCTAAATATAAAGCACTTAATAAAATACATGTTGTTTATCCTGATGATAGATTATTTCTGCCCATGATAGCTGGTTAAAGTCAGTATTACTTCTTCAGGCTTTCAACATGTTCACGAAAGGACAATTGTTTGGAGTTGCTTCAATAACTCTTGGATATAACGGCCCTCTGCATGCTTCTTCCCTTTCATTTTCTGCTCACCCCATGCTTCCTTCCAGCCTCGCTCTTTAACATATTTTAACTATCCCTTCTAAACTCCCCCCCCACACTAACCCTAAATGATCTGTCCTCAACAAAGGCCTCAGCTTCATCACCTCACACCCCCAATGAATTCTGAGCTTGATGCAACATTGCGCTCTTCTTTCATCACCTTCACTTTTATACGCTTCATCCTCACCCACAGCGGACCTCTGTCCCACCTTCTGAATTCTCGTTCCACCTGGACGCCCTCCTTCTGGCATCTACCCTCTCTCGATCTTTTCACTGGGAGGTAGAAGCAGGGTTGGATGACATCAATTTCTCAACTCAATTTTTTTCCTCCCCTTGCCCAGTTTCTGCGACTCTTCCGAAACACTCCTCCAACTTTAACAATTGCCAGTTTCCTGACCGTAACTGTCTCCTTTTCACCATAAACACCCATTTCCTCTACACCTGTGGGCGGCACAGCAGCACAGTGGTTAGCGCTGTTGCTTCACAGCTCCAGGGTCCCAGGTTCAATTCCCAGCTTGGGTCACAGCCTGTGCGGAGTCTGCACATTTTCCTTGTGTCTGTGTGGGTTTCCTCCGGGAGCTCCAGTTTCCTCCCACAGTCGAAAGATGTGCAGGTTAGGTGGATTGGCCATGCTAAATTGCCCTTAGTGTCCAAAGAGGTTGGGTGGGGTTGCTGGGTTACGGGTATGGGGCGGAGGTGTGGGCTGAAGTGGGGTGCTCTTTCCAAGGGGCGGTGCAGACTTGATGGGCCAAATGGCCTCCTTCTGCACTGTAAATTCTATGTCTATGCCTGCATTCACCACAGGGGTAGTCTGAGGCCCCTCCAAACCTTTCTTGAGCAAAGGCTCAAACAGTCCCCCATCTATCACCGTCTTCATCCACCTGTTCGTCCATTAAACAAATTCTCTTTTGACTCTATTGGGTCCGATGCCTGCCTTTTGTTTGTTTCAGACTTACTTTGTTCCACTCCTTCCCCTCTATTTCCAATACATGGATGGCTGTTACAGTGCCATTTTCTTGTTCTCATTGAAATATTGCATACACTTTGTTCCAATTTCCACCTTCCCTCATCTTGGTTCATCTCGGTTTCTTCGTCATCATTTTAATTCCTCACCCCACTCCCGTTTTGACTTCTCTGTCCTTGGCCTTCACGAGGCTCAATGTGCAGCCCAGCAACAGCACATCGTCTTTCAATAAACAGTTTACAGATTTCCAAACTCAACATTGAGTTCAACAATTTGAGATCATAACCACTTGTTATGACCAGCACGAGACCTACGGGGGTCGGACCAATTAGTTCCCCCATGAGTTTCGTTGAGTATGAGCTTCTGCACTGGAGAGCGGGGACCCTTCAGCAGAGCCATAGACACTATACATAAAAGCTCAGCCTGAGTGGGAGCCGAGCAGAGAAGCCCCGACAGGGATCTGTGTACAACATGTAAACATTTACTTGTTCAATAAACAAACAGTTTCTTTTAGCCTTTCATGGGAACTCATCTGTGGAAACAATACTGGCGATGAGGATGAAGTGGAGCTGTAGACGGTGCCACTAGCCATTGGAAACCAGGCCATTTCTATTTGTACTCCTGGGAAAAAGTTTGTACTACTTTCAAAATGCCGTTCTTCAGGAGATTGGATGTACTTGATGCGTGCATGGATGATTGGATGCAATGCGCAGAGTAAGGGACACCTTGCCTCCAATGCTAGCACAAGCCACTATATCGCTGCTGCCCAAGAAAGACAAAGAGCCAACAGAATTAGCATCCTACAGACACGTCTCGCTGCTCAATGTAGATGCAAAAATCTGGTCAAGCGACTGGAGAACAGAGTACCAGAGGTGACCGCAGAAGACCAGATGGGCTTTATCAAGTGTAGACAACTAACACTGAACATCAGGTGCCTGCTGAACATGATAATGACCTTGTCCAGGGAGAGAACACCAAAGGTGATCATCTCCCCCGGATGCGGAAAAGGCCTTCGACAGAGTTGAGTGGAAGTTCCTCATTGAGGTACTAGAGCAGCATAACGCAGATTTACAAAAATGATACCTGGACTTCAGGGGTTAAGTAATGAGGAGAGATCAAACAAATTAGGCCTGTTTTCCCTAGAATTCAGAAAGTTAAAGGTGATCTGATCGAAGATTTCAAGATATTAACAGGAAAGGGTAGAAAAAGATCAACCATTTCCACTGGTTGGAGATTCCAGAACTAGGGGCACGTCTAAAAATTAGGGTTAGACTGTTCGGAAGAGATGTTCAGAAGCACTTCCATACACAAGGTTTGGAATTCTCTTCCATAAACGGCAAGTGATGTTGGAACAGTCGTTAATTTTAAATGTGAGATAAATACATTTTTGTAAGCAAAGATAGTAAGGGATGTGGGCCAAAAGCAGGTATATGGTCACAGATCAGCCATGATCTCATTTAATTGGCAGGACAGGCTCGACGGGCCAAATGACTTACTCCTGTTCCTATGTACACCCTCCTGACTGATCGCAGCCCATCTCGGACTGACACCACCCCCCCACCACTCACCCCCCCCCCCCCCCACGGCCCACCCTCCAGACTGACCGCAGCCCATCTCAGACTGACACCACCCCCCCACCACTCACCCCCCCCCCCCCCCACGGCCCACCCTCCTGACTAACCGCAGCCCATCTCGGACTGACACCACCCCCCCACCACTCACCCCCCCCCCCCCCACCACGCCCCACCCTCCTGACTGACCGCAGCCCATCTCGGACTGACACCACCCCCCACCATTCACCCCCCCCAACACCCCCCGGACTGATCCTGCCAACCCGGACTGACTCGCACTTCTGGTCTGGCCCCTCTGACCCGACCTGTGCCCTGGCTTGACCCCACCCACTCTCCCAGTGCGACCTGATCCTGCAGCACCCCTCAGCCTAGTCTGACCACTCGCCCCAGCCCAAATTGACCTCCTCCCGGTGTAATACAGTCTGACCCCTGCACTCCTGGACTGACCCCCCCCCCCCCCCCCCCCCCGGACTGACTAGTCCTCTGCTCCAAGTCCCCCTCCTCGACTGAGGTCCAGCCCCTGCCTCTCGGACTTAAACCCTCCCTCCGTTATGACCTACCCTCTCCGGTCTGATCCCCACTTCCCAGACTGTCTGCTTCCCCACCTCCTGGACGGAACCACCCCTCCCAACCTATCATTCCTCTAGAACTGACCTCCCTCCAGTTCAAACCCCCACCCCCCCATCCTTGACTGATCCCCCTCTTGTTCTGACCCCCATATTCCTCGTCTGACGCCCCCACTCCAGGACCGACCCTCCCAGAATGACCCCCCTCTGCCCGGACTGACCCCTCCACACCCCCCACCTCTCCTGGACTGACCCTACCCTCCCAGACTGCCCAGACTGAATCCATCCCCTGCCCCCGAACTGACCCCCTCCGGTTGGCACCCCCCCTTCCCAGACTGATCCGTCCCACAAGTCTGAACCCCCCCACTCTCTCTGGTCCGATCTGATCCACCCCTCCTTTCCAGTCAGATGCCCCACCCCCACATGGTCTGACCAAGCCCCCCCCTTCTATTGTGTGAACCCATTACCTTTTAATGGTCCCTTTAAACAGCTAGTGAGCTTTGCTGCTCCTGTCTCACCCCGCCTGAGTGAGGAAGGTTGGGCGAGACGGGCTTTCAAATCCCAGCGAATGTAATTCCGTCGAGGGTGGAAATCTGCTGAAAATGACCACTCTGAGGAAGTTACGGACCATTAATGTCCTGAAGGCATCTATGACAAAATCTATTTGGTTTGAGTTAAGAAATTCTATTGCTCCTCCAGCAGTAAGCCCCATCTCAGTCGCTGTGACAAACGTCCGACAATTGCTACCTCCCACTGATCACTGACCCCCTCTAATTGTCCAAATTTGAGCTGGGCCGAATTTCTATGCCATTTTTGTCTGATGCAGTTAATCATATTTTTGTGGCATCCTATGGTTTCAACTCTTTCGTTTTGTTATTTCCTGGATATTATTTAAGAGAAAAAGCTACGGTTTCAGGTTGACACCTGTCTTCACATTGGACTCCTGAGCCAAGTTGTATTGTCAATTTTGGCAGTGAAAAGACACCTTCTGTTTGTCCAGAGAGTGAAAGAATGAGTTAAAGAACTCTTGAGTCTTCTGTACCTTCCAGGGTCTGATCAATCAGCAGTTTCAGGACCTAGAAGCAAGACATCTGTGTTTTGTTATGCTCTTGACGTAGCATAAGCTGCTTCCTTGATGAGCACTCTGACAAAGGAAGGTTCAGACGTGGAGATAGCTTTAACACATTTATTAAACTGTTAACAATTCTCCTACTTGGATTCGACTCTCCTGTTAATCCTGCTATAGCTACTCAGACTGACGAACCAGTCTGCTCCAATCCACGTGGTGGGTGTGATGTGTTTCAAATCAACCCTGTGTACTCACTGAGTGTCTCCACTGGAAAGAGGAAGATCATGTGTGCTGTGTCCTTTTATATGGGTTGGTGTAATGCCCTCTAGTGTCTAGCTAGTCTACGTGTACTTACATTAACCCCTTGTGTATTTACAGTGATGCATATCACCACAATCTCACTCTCCTGGTTAATAAACACCGTGTAACTTGCGAGATTTAAGAGTTCAATTGTCAAGGATTTCCAATCTGATTAAAATTAATGAACTCTGCCTGTACCATAAGCAAAAATTATGCAGCTCAGTTTACAAAATCCGTTTGTATTTAACAGCCACAGATTAAATTCAATATGGTATTGTTATGGCCAGGGTTTAGAAAACTCCAAAGTATATCATGGAGTTCACCTGACCTACAACTGTTTAATGATTTTTGTTACGATAAGCACAAGAGCCTGCCTTTCATGTGTTATTCAACGGAGTTCTTAGATGCTTTTAATCAAAAAACAAGCTTTATTCTACGAATTTAGTTAATTTAGAATTTAGAACAGTACAGCACCCGGAGGAAACCCACGCACACACGGGGAGGTCGTGCAGACTCCACACAGACAGTGACCCAGCCGGGAATCGAACCTGGGACCCTGGAGCTGTGAAGCATTTATGCTAACCACCATGCTACCGTGCTGCACATTTGTATAAACACACACAGTAAGAATTATTATCAACTGCAAACATAAAGACCCGACACAGCTACATTAATCTATTTATAACCCTTAATAAATTCCCCCTTAACAGTTCCAATTCAATATCAAGATCCCATAAACGAAAACCCCCTTTTACCAAAACAGTAGGTAACTATAATAATTGGGTTTCTTTCTTCCAGCTCCAAACCCAAACCGAAAGTAAGACACTCCCATGACAATATACAAATAGGAATAAACTTGTGTGTATACCTTTTGATCATTTGGATATGCTCCAATGAATGCTGTTCAGATTAACTTGTGACACTGGGGTAGTGGGGTGAGTTTGGGGCTCAGTGCGGGGGGGGGGGGGGTTCTGGTAGGCAGGGAGTAGTGGGGGGCATGGCCCAAAGAGAGGGCCACAGGCAGGTAAGGCAGACCTGGCAGCCCCAGTATTGGCCACCCCCCCCCCCTCCCCCCCGTGGAAGGGCTTCCCCTACAATTGACAAGGTTTTTCTGCCTTTGGCCATCCTTAATTTATCATTGTTACTTACACATCTGAGGATGAGGCACCGGGGGGAGGGGGGTGGTCTCTGATCTCCTTCAGTAGCAACCTGTCTGCGTGGGTTTCCTCCGGGTGCTCCGGTTTCCTCCTACAATCCAAAGATGTGCAGGCTAGGTGGATTGGTCATGCTAAATTGCTGCTTATTGTCCAAAGATGTGCAGGTTGGGTGGGGTTGTGGGGATAAGGCGGGGGTGTGCGCCAAGGTGGGGTGCTCTTTTAGAGGGTTGGTGCAGACTCAATGGGCCGAATGGCCTCCTTCTGCACTGTAGGGATTCTGCAATTCTATGATTAGTTCTCCAATTCTGAATGGGTTTCCTCCGGGTCCTCTGGTTTCCTCCCACAGTCCAAAGATGTGTGGGTTTGGTGGATTTACCATGCTAAATTGCCCTTAGTGTCCAAAAAGTTTAAGTGGGGGTTACTGGGTTACGGGGTAGGGTAGAGACGTGGGTTTGAGTAGGGTGCTCTTTGTAAGGGCCGGTGAAGACTCGATGGGCCGAATGGCTTCCTTCTGCACTGTAAATTCTATGATTCCCTTTCGGGGTAATGGTTGACAGGATTATACAATATGCCTGCAAAGCCGTTCACTATCTTGGATACATAAAATATTAAAAACTGTTTTAAACTTTAGAGATTAATTCATGAGCTGTGCAATTGAATTTGGTAGTGTGTATGTCACTGAAGGACTGTAGATGAAGCTGAGAAACAAGGTTATGGACAGAAAAGGTCAGGTCAGAGTTATGACAGGAAGATCGTTATAAAACTGATAAAATAGCTAAAGTGAAACGTTGAAATTTATTGCTTGCCTTCTCGACAAATGGAATGAGAAATAGCTTTAGCAGTTCTTTATGCATCAATTAATACTTGTCAGGTTGAAACATTCTTTACAATATTAATTTCATATGCTTTAATGAGCATGAGGGTAATGTACCTATCCCCTATTTTACCAAAAGAGTTAACCTTGCCGAAGTGTGTACAGTTTCATTTAATGAATGTCACATTTCACACAAACTAGTGTCAATGAGATATTGGCCTGAATGTTAACTGGGATGGGTAATGTTGGTGTGTGGGAGGGTGTGCTGGGGTTTCAGTTGGGAAATCGAGAGGTTTAGCTTTCCTTGCATGCGGTGAAGCTAAATTTTGTGTATTGCAAAGAATCTCAAAATAAGTGCTTGACAGACATTATCAGAACATGTTAAGGACGGTCCTGCCAGGGGCATTGAAGATGATCACGACCCTGAATTTCTTCAAGTCAGTATCTTTCCAGGCTGGGACACGAAACATTGCCAACTTCTCCCAGTTTGTCATCCACTGTTGTGCAAAGGGAGGTGACCAATTGTTAGGAAATTGAGATAGTTTAAGTAATTTATATTTGCATTGTGTGTATTAGAAATAAGGCCGCCATTTAAGCTTAATTGGTGATTCTTTATTGGCGGGCTAAGAAAGGCTTAAAACTTCAGTTAGCTTCATGTTAAACAAAGATACCTGCAAGTCCATTGATTTTAGTTTCACTTAAAACTTTGCATGGATTTTAATTAATGGTTTACAGTGTAAAAGCAATTACAGGTTAAAAAAATAAACTAAGCTCTTGCTAAGGCCCACACAGAACAGCCATTTGAGTTCAGTCTGAAACTAGGTAACCTAGAATCAAGATGTTTTTCATAGGAGCTGCCAGTATAAGGAGGACAATAAAGTGAGGAGCAGAAAGAAAGTCACAGAAACCAAAGAACAATAAGTTCCAGAAACATGGGAAGTAAAAGAAGAGTCCCAGGAACACTGAAATCAAAGAGACAAGGAACCAGAATCTGAACAAGGCACTGTTGACAGTAGTTGAAGGGGCAGAGAGAGGATCCCGGTTAAAGGCAGAACTGCAAGGTGCAGGCCTGGAGAAGGCATCAAATTTTGCCACTTTAATGATGGTCAGTATTGAATCCCTATTGGGGATGAGGTATTGCAACTGTTCCTGCCACTTGATGGTTAGGGGCCTCTGTCTGTGTTTTTGCACTACCTTATGTTGAAAGGGAGAGCAGAGTGTGTCAATCAGTGTGTTCCAATGTGCTTGAGTGATGTGCAATGCGTGCAAGCTGTGACATGCGGGTGTAAAGCTTCTGGCAGTGCTAAGTGTGTGAGAGTGAGGTAAAGCGATGAATGTGAAGCATGAGTCATGTTTGACAGAGGATCGTGCTTGGCCAACAATGGGGTGGGGGTGCAAGGTTGAGGGGGCGGGGTGTCGGAGTGAATGGAGCAGCGTGTAAGGCTAATGGTTCATTTGCAAGGATATGGCATTTGACTTTGCATTCACTAACTTTGATTACTCACATGAGATAATTGAACTTCTTGCAACCCTGCGTCAAAGTCCTTGGAGTTTTAGGATTAGACTGCTGGCATTGACTAATGCCAATCTGCTCCTCTGTCTTCATAGTGTCTGAAAAGCCTATTACTCCCCTGTGGGTACAGCACCTCTCTAGTCTGTCTACTTACTGCACCAAGGTTTCTAATGCTGTGTGACAGAACCTTGGAGCCCTTCCCCTGCCGCTTGCACATTTTCGTTCTTCTTGCAGGTCAGACATTTGTCTCCAGTTGCAGCCTGATTTCACCTCCATTTTAAGAAATACAGGTTGGCTTTCAGTAGCCGGCCAATCTGTCTACTCTTAATCATCAGTAAAATGATGGAAAGGGTCAACAACATTGCTGTCATGTGGCACTTAACTGCTCACCGACGTTGAGTTTGAGTTCCATCAGGGTCACTCAGCTCCTGACCTCATTACAGCCTTTGTTCAAACATGGACAAAAGAGCTGAACTCCGCAGCTGAGGTGAGAATGACTCCCTTTGACATCAAGGCAGCATTTGACCGAGTATGACACCAAGGAGCCCTAGCAAAACTGAGTCAATGGGAATCAGGAGGGAAACTCTCAACTGGTTGGAGTCGTACCTGGCACAAAGGAAGATGGTTGTGCTGTTTGGAGGTCAATCATCTCATTCCCGGGACTTCACTGCAGGAGTTCCTCAGGATAGTATCCTCGGCCCAACCATCTTCAGCTCCTTCATCAATGTCAGATGGGGGGATGGTCGCTGATGATTGTACAATGTTCAGCAACAAACACGACTCCTCGGATAATGAAGCAGTGCATGTGCAAAGGCAGCAAGCCCTAGACAATTTCCAGGCTTGGGCTGACAAGTGGCAAGTAACATTTGTGCCACACAAGTGCCAGACAATGATCATCTCCAATAAGAAAGAATCACACCATCGCCCCTTGACATTCTTGACTACTTTTCCCCTTAGAATAATAGAATCCCTGTAATGCAGAAGGAGGCCATTTGGCCCATCGAGTCTGCACTGACCCACCTAGGCCCAATTCCCCGTTCAATCTCACCTAACCTTTGGACACTGGGGACAATTTTAGCATGGCCAGTCCACCTAACTTGCACATCTTTGGACTGTGGGAGGAAACTGGAGCACCCAGAGGAAACCTATGGAGACACAGGAAGAACGTACAAACTCCATTCAGACAGTCACCCATGGGTTGAATTGAACCTGGATCCGTGGCGCTGTGAAGCAGCAGTGCCACCATGCCTCCCACTTAGTTGAAGGGTCAGTCACAAGGGGACACAAGCTCAAGGTGAGGGACAGGAGGTTTATGAGGGATGTGAGGAACAATGGGCGGGATTCTCTGATCCTGAGGCTAAGTGTTGATGCCGTCGTAAACGCCATTGTGTTTTACAATGGCATCAGCAGGCCCCCAGGAGCAGCTCGTCCGAGCCCTACAGGAGGCCATCACAACACTGTAGTGACCCACGCCGCTCCAGCTGCCGATACTGGCCTCAAATGGGCGTCGCGGGTTTGCTCATGCGCGCCGCGACCAGCGCAACTGCACGCATGCGTGGTGGCTTCCTTCTCCGCTTCGGCCCCGACCCAATACAGCACAGGGCTACAGGGGCCGTCGTGGAGCAAAAGAGGCCCCCAGCCCGAGAGGCTGGCAAGCCGATCGATAGGCCCCGATCGTGGGCCAGGCCACAGCAGAGGCCCCCCCGGGGTCGGACCCACTCTTCCCTCACACCCGGCCGCCCCCGAAAGGATGCACGACGAGGTCCCGCCGGGTAAGACCACACGTGGACGGCACCGGCGGGACCCGGATTTTTATTCTGGCCACTCAACCCATCCCGGGTGGAGAATCGCCAGGCCGGCGCTGCGGCGGCCACGCCGGCACCAATGTCGCCGATTCTCCGCTCACTGGAGAATCGATGGATCAGCATTGGGGTGGCGTTGCGCGATTCGCGCCCAGCCTGGCAATTCTCCGGCCCGACGTGGGCTGAGAGAATCCCACCTAATGTTTATACCAAGAGGGTGGTGATAGTCTGGAACGCACTGCCTGGGAGCATGGTAGAGGTGGGTTGCCTCACATACTTTTAAAAAGTACCTGGATGAGCGTTGGCACATTCAAAGCAAATGGCATTAGATAGGTCAGTTGATTTTCAGTGCAGACTCGATGGGCTGAAGGGCTTCTTCTGCACTGTATTTTATGTAATTCTGTGATTTTGATTCAGTGGCATTACCCCACTGCATCTTCCACAAACTGAACTGGACTAGCCATATAAATACTGTGGCTACAATAGCAGGTCAGAGGACAGAAGTTCTGCGGTGGGTATCTCACCTCATGACACCCCAGAGCCTGTCCACCAAGGCACCAGTCAGGGGTGTGATGGAACACTCTTCACTTGCCTGGATGAGTGCAGCTCCAACAACATTCAAGCAGCTCGAAAATCGTCCAGAACAAAGCAGCCCGCTTGATTGGCACCCCTTCCGCAAACATTTGTCCCTCCACCACTGACGCTGTGTCAGCCGTGTGTACCATCTACAAAATGTACTGCAGGAACTCACAAGGGCTTCTTAGGCAGCACCTTCTGAACCCACGACCACTACCATCTAGAAGGACAAGTGCAGCAGATACCTGGGAACCTCACCACCTGCAGCTTCCCTTCCAAGTCTCTCGCCACCCTGACTTGGAAATATATCGCCGTTCCTTCACTGTCACTAGGTCAAAATCCTGCAACTCCCTCTCTAACATCACAGTGGGTGTACCTACACCACATAGATTCCAGCGATTCAAGAAGGCAACTCACCACCATCTTCTGAAGGGCAATTATGGATGGGTAACAAATGCTGGCCGAGCCAGCGAAGCACACATCCTGTAAAAATGAATTTTTAACAAATATGACAAATGGCTTGTGGGAAATTGGCAGCCTATACACTGGGCCTGTTTTTATTTCCACTGGCTTAAAAGATATTGCCAACATTTTCAATTTCAATCAAGTGAAAATGACAGTGAACCTGGAAATGAGTCTCCAAAATGATAGGTTCTTTGAAGGGGAGTGTAAAGCAGATCATATACGGTGAATTATCGGGAATGGGACGTTTCGGCGTGGCCAGTTCGGCGTGGCCCATTTGGCGTAGCCGATTCGACGGAGGAATTTTTCGGCAGAGGGACGTTTCGGCGTCAAATTAGTCGTTATAGTCGTTTTCTGCCAAATAGTCCAGTTCTATTTAGCTCTCTCTCTCGTTCAAATTAGCTATTCTAATTGCCAAATTGTCCAATTATAAGCTTCAGTGCAGCTTCCTTCAGTGATTTCCTTCAGTGCAACTTCTCTCTCTCCCTCTCTCGTTCAAATGAGCTATTCTAGTCGTAATAGTTCTAATTGCCAAATAGTCCAATTAGCTCTCATATGAGTCCAAATAGTCCAATTATAAGCTTCAGTGCAGCTTCCTTCAGTGATTTCCTTCAGTGCAGCTTAATATTTTTCAGTCGTCTAAACCCTTTTATTCCAAATGGAAGCAAATATTTTATCAAAACGTGGAAGAAACAAAGTGGTACACGATGGATACCTTTTTATTTTTGACGCAACGAGCAAAGGTGATCCTGAATTAAAGTTTTGGCGATGTGAACAGAAAGATCGATGCAAAGTGAGATTGCATATGAAGGATGGAAAAATTATTCGCCAGTTGAATGAACACACCCATGAAGCATCTGCCGCAAAAATAGAGGTTGAAAAGATAAAAACTGTTAAACAAAGAAGTGTTGAAACTCTCGAGCCACCAACCGTTGTGGTAAATTAATGTTTGGCTGGCGCTTCTCAAGCTAGTTTAGCCTTAGCTCCAGACTTGCCTGCAATGCGAAAACTTATAGCTAGGAATCGAAAATTATTAAACAAGGCACCAGCTAATCCAACTGATTTGGAGCATTTAGTTATACCTGAGTCCTATACAGTATATGTTCCCCAACTGGGTGTGGAAGAGAAATTCTTATTGGGAGACACTGGAGAAAGCAATAATAGGATATTAGTATTTGGAAGAATAAGCTAGCTGCAACATTTAGTCTACTCAGAAATTTGGTTTGTTGACGGGACTTTCATTATTGCGCCTAGTCTTTTTCATCAGGTGTATGTTATATCGGCTAAGAAGCGTGATGGAGTTAATCCTATAGTTTATGCTCTGCTTCCTAACAAACAAAGAGTAACTTATTTTTGTTTATTTGAGTTACTTAAAACCATCGAACTTAATTTGAGACCGACTCCTATAATTTGTGACTTTGAACAAGCTGCCATTCTTGCTCTGCAAGATGCATTTCCCACCGTTCGCATTAAGGGATGCTTTTTCCATCTAGCCCAAAACATGCGCAGACATCTTATTTCATGGGGTTTATCTAATCGCTATAAAACCGATTCTGACTTTGCGTTATGGGTTAAAATGATTATAGCACTCGCCTTCGTTCCATTAGAAAAGATGGATGAATACATGGATACATTAGCAGCAGTTCTTCCTGATGAACTAATAGTCTTGTTCCATTGGTTTGAGGATACTTATATTGGACGACTGAATAGGCGTCGAAATGCAAGGATGACCCCTCTTTTCGCTCCCGAGATATGGAACCTTGATGAGCGAACTCTAAATAATGAAGATCGCACCAACAATCACGCCGAAGCTGCCAATCGACGTTTGCAATATGAGCTAGGAATGCATCATCCTTCAATCTGGAAATTTATTGATGCCTTACGGAAAGTTCAGAAAGGACGTGATGCATTTCTCGGAAAGTTGACAGCTGGATATCCGCCCCCCAAAAATCTAAAATAATATAGAGATGCTGATGAACGGATCAAAAAAGTCATATTGGAAGTTGAATCATTAGATCCTATTGAATTCCTGAGGGGTATTGCTCATAATTACGAAATGAAGAAGTAATTTCTAAGATTAAATAGCTTTACTAGGTTTTTTAATTAATTGTTTTTTATCATACAGTATTTGCAAAATTTTAAAGACAGTTTAAATATTTTAAATATAGAGATGCTGATGACGTCGAAATGTCCTGGCGCCTAAACGGCTGCGCCGAATAGTCCAATTATTTCCCTGACGCCGAATCGGCCACGCCGAATCAGCTACGCCAAATGGGCTACGCCGAAACGTACCAAACCCTGAATTATCGGCTGCCCATTCACTAGGGCTGCACATGATTCGCTCGCCTGCTGATGGGTCTGAAAGTGGGAGGCTGTCCCGATTGGATAATCTATGAGATCTAGGGCAGCATCCTATCAGTGGCAGTCAGCTAATTGGCTGTCACCAGGCTGGCTGCCTTTATTAAGGTTTGTCACCTGACCCCGGAACTGTCAGAGTAAAAGAAGGCTGGCAGCTCATCAGTCTCAGCAGCCAATGGGAGTGTTGGCTGCTGCTGTGACTGGGCCTGGAAGAAAAGGATGCCCTCATCAGCAGGTAATTGGGATTTGTGGAATTTGCCAGGCAGGCAGACAGACCCTGACCAAGATGGGGAGGGGGTGTTGGGGGAGTTGGTGAGAGCAGACATTGCTGTCGCTGCTGGAGCAGCCTTCCCAAGGCCTAAGAGTACCATAAATAGGAGAGCACACATGGAGCCCACCCGGGTTTACTTGCCAGTCTCCCCACATAACGGAAGACCCGCCTGCCACTAATAAAATATCAGTGGTGGCTGGAAGAGGTGTTGATTGGTTTCTCAAGTGGCTGAATGGACCTCTGGGTGGGAAGGTTGCCCTTTCATGGCAGTGGGGACAAGGTGGGCACAACACCCTTCATCCGTGTCAGGTTGCCACCTCACTTTAAAATTCCCTGAACTTGATGCTGCTCTGAGTTTCTTTTGGGACCTCCCGAGCCCGGTGTTTCCAGAAATGTGGTGCGCAGCTGCCCTGGAGAGCTCCGACAAAGTGGAATAGAATCTGGTGGAAGACAGGACCCCGCGCCCCCCAACCTCCCTCATTTTTACAACACCAGCTACCATGTGCCAAGTTTAAATGTCCAGTTTAAACGTGAGTGAATGTATGAGGGAGTGAGTGGATGGATGAGTGAATGGGTAGGTTGGTGAGGTAAGTAGATCAGTGCATAGGGTGACTGAGGTAAATGGGGAGGAGGAAAGATGGGTAAGTGGGTAGGGATGGGAGGTTTATTTTGTGGATAAAGGGTAGGTGAGGGGGAGGTTGCAGGTGGGTGAGGTGGTTGGTTGGGTGGTTGAGGGGTTGTTGGGTCGGGGGGGTGTATTTGGCTGGTCACAGCAGGTGGTCAGGGGATCAAGGGGATAGTTGCGTGGGGTCAGTGTGAGTAATTGGTGGGAGTTTAGTGATGTGTTTGTTCTGATGGTTGACTAGGTTTTATTCTATCCAACATTTCCTGGATAACTGTCCACAACTGGCCAAAGTCTCTGACTCTAACTCAGAAGCCTCCCAGACAACTCCCACATAGGTCCCCACATCCACAGGGACCCGTCATGTATCTTCAATCGTACACCTGGCCTCCAATGATCTGGACCATTTGTCCTCATAATCACTGGGGGGGATTTCCAACTCACACAACTGCCCCAGTTGGTCCCGTCACTGTCAATGGGATTTCCCATTGAATCCACCCCACGCCATCGGGAAACCCGTGGCGGAGGTTCACCATCGCGGGACTGGAAGATCCTGTTGGAGAGAGCGGCCGGAAAACCCCACCCTCACTGTATTTGACAAAAGATAATTTTACAGGATACTCTTAAACTAAATTAGTGAATTAATTCTCATAACATTTTTCAAAAAAGTTAACTGTAGACAAATACACATCTTAACAAAATGATGGGTCGGAGTCTGCACGTTCGCCCCATGTCTGCGTGGGTTTCCTCCCGGTGCTCTGGTTTCCTCCCACAGTCCAGAGATCTGCAGGTTAGGTGGATTGGCCATGCTAAATTGCCCCTTAGTGTCCACAAAGGTTAGGTGGGGTTACTGGGATATGGTGGAAGCATGGGCTTAAGTAGGGTGCTCTTTCCAAGAGCTGGTGCAGACTCGATCGGCCGAATGGCCTCCTTCTGCACTGTAAATTCTATGATGGTTCTATGAATATCAGCTCCCTATAAACACCAACTAAAGTTATCTACTTCTTCTGCTGCAAGAGCTAAACAGCAACCTTACAGCTTTCCCCTCACAGCTCTCTGACAATGTAAGATCCCTGGGGAACATGAAAAATGATTGCTGCTGCTGGAGCCAACTGCTTAAAGGGACAGACATCCTGGAAAACAAATTGCAGTCTTCGAATGAGTCTCATGGAATAAGAAGTGTTCGAGTTACCTTGGGTGAAAAATTGGCTTAATGACAGGATACAGCGAGTAATGGGGAGGGGAGGCAAATGAATAGGATTTATTCACATCGATTCATCAGGGCAATCAACAATTATTCTTCGGGATTTTTCAATTTATATAGTGTAGTGTGGTATGCTGAAACAGGAGAGGATAATTTTACAAGGATGTCAACTGCTAATATGCTGATGTGGCAAAGGGACACAAACGATGCTGAGATGTGGCTACATCTCCAAGTGGTCCGAATAAGGGTCAACAATATGTTTTCTAATTTAACCCATAGACCAGACACAGCCAACAAGGAAAGAGATTGGGGAAAGGGTCATGGAAAGATGAGGGTGGACAATGCTCACTCTGCCCGAGTACACATCTGCAACTTGTTGAAAATGTAGAGTTGAACCAGACACGGTGGTGGCACTGCTGCCTCACAACTCCAGGGTCCCAGGTTCAATTCTGGCCTCGGGTTGCTGTCTGTGTGGGTTTGCTCCAGTTTACTCCCACTGTCCAAAGAAGTGCAGGTTAGGTGGATTGGCTATGCTAAATTGCCCTTACTGTCCAAAAGGTTAAATCAGGTTATTGGATTACGGGGACAGGGTGGAGGCGTAGGCTTAAGTAGGGTGCTCTTTCCAAGGGCTGGTGCAGATTCAATGGGCTGAATGGCCTCCTTCTGCACTAAATTTTATGATTTTTTTTATTGGCATTTTCAGATTATACAGTAACACTTTACGTTCAATGTTTACAGCACGTGTGGTTCTTATATACATATTACCAATCTTGGTGTTTTGATTCAATGATTCCGATGCTGAAATGGAAACAATGCCTTTGCCACATGATCGGCAATGTATAAATGATATGTGATTTCGTAGTTGGGGGAGTCAGTGCCGGAGATCCTTCTCCAGGGTGGAGCTCCCCCAAGGCGTTTGCTAATAAACGATCGTTCTGTACCCAAGTCTCCTATGATTATTTTGTCAGGAAGACGAATACTATAACAATGGTAAATGGTTAGTTTCAGACCCCTGGATGGCAGACAGTGGTGTTCCTCAAGATTCAACACTAGTTTATAAATATATATGGCTTGAATATTGGAAAAGAAAGTGGATTTTCACAGTAACTTCATTGCAGTGTTAATGTAAGCCTAATGTAAGCCTATTGTTACAAAATAAAAGCTGCTGATGATGCCTAACCTGGAGGTGTGGCAAACATTGAAGATGATACAAATCAAGTGCAACAGGACACAGATAGGCTCCCGCAATATGCGGGGCTATTGAGAGATGAAATTAAGTAGTGTTGCTGTCTGTACCCTGATTTCACTGGGCCATCGAGATTCCCTCCGCTTGGGAATGGCCTCGCAGAATCCCAGCCACTATCTGGCTCACAAGGACCTGCGTCCACAATGTGCACACTCTCTCACTCACAATACACACTCACAACATACTCTTTCACTCACAACACACTTTTTCACTCACAACACACTCTCACTTACAACACACTCCCTTCTCACAGCTCACTCATAACACTTTCTCTCATTCACAACACACTCACTCACAACACACACTCTTTCACTCACAACACACACTCTCTCACTCACAACTCTCTCTCTCACAACACACAATCTCTCTCACAACACACATTCTCTCACTCACAACTCTCACTCACAACATTCTCTCCCACTCACAACACACACACTCTCACTCACAACTCTCTCTCACTCACAGCACACACTCTCACTCAACTCACACTCTCTCACTTACAACACTCTCTCACTCACAACACACTCTCACAACACACAATCTCTCTCACTCACAACTCTCTCACTCAACACACACTCTCTCTCTCTCATAACACACTCTCTCACAAAACACACACTCTCTCACTCAACACACACTAACTCACTCAACACACACACTCTCTCACTCACATCACACACACTCACAACACACTCTCACAACACACAATCTCTCTCACTCACAACTCTCACTCACAACTCTCTCACTCGACACACACACTCTCTCACAAAACACACACTCTCTCACAAAACACACACTCTCTCACTCAACACACACTCTCTCACTCAACACACACTCTCTCACTCACAACACACACACACTCAGCCACATCACACACTCTCTCACTCACAACACACACTCTCACTCACAACACACACACTCTCAGCCACATCACACACTCTCTCACTCACAACACGCAATCTCTCACTCACAACACACACACTCTCAGCCACATCACACACTCTCTCACTCACAACACACACTCTCTCACTCACAACACACACTCTCTCACTCAACACACACTCTCTCACTCACGACACGCAATCTCTCACTCACAACACACACTCTCTCACTCAACACACACTCTCTCACTCACAACACACACTCTCTCACTCACAACACGCAATCTCTCACTCACAACACACACTCTCACTCAACACACACTCTCTCAGCCACAACATACACTCTCTCACAACACACACTGGGTGGGATTCTCTCACAGCAACATTCACCACTCCCAGTCATCACTTAGAGTCTTACCCCCATCCCAAAAGCCTCCCGACTCATCAGCAGACTCACCACTGCCCACCCGCCATATTATCAGGCCTCAGAATGAAGAATGCTGCTCCTCCAATCAGAGGCTGGTTCTCTCCCACATCTGCTACTGATTGGCTTACCAGTGATCCTAGCAACAGCGAAGGCAGAAAGCTGGTGATTGGATGGGCAGTTCTTCAAAACATCTTCAGATCCACTCAATGGCAGTTTGTACGCAGGCCCGCAGGTTGAGTAGAGAGGCCTGGCAGGCCTGATAGATAGGCCCGGCAGGACGGGTAGAAAGGCTGGGTAGAGAGGCTGGGTAGGCCGGATAGAGAGGCGTGGCAGGCAGTGGCGTGCAGAGGGGGGGGGCCGACGGTGCATTGGCCCCGGGCATCCATTGGATGGGGGCATCCAATCAGAGAAGGAAAAAAAATTTTTTATTTTTTTTTTAAATTTTTTTTTTTTTAAATTTAGATTACCCAATTATTTTTTTCAATTAAGGGGCAATTTAGCGTGGCCAATCCACCTACTCTGCACATTTTTTGGGTTGTGGGGGCGAAACCAACGCAGACACGGGGAGAATGTGCAAACTCCACACGGACATTGACCCAGAGCCGGGATCGAACCTGGGACCTCAGTTCCGTGAGGTGGTTGTGCTAACCACTAGGCCACCGTGCTGCCCCAGAGAAGGAAATAAGATAGTAATTTTAAAATTTCAGCAACCATCAAAAGCAACAAGCAGACGTGGCTGTTCGTTCCTGCGTTTCCTCGAGTCATAACTCGTCTTTTCTTCAGCTTTTTGTGCATCTAGATTAGTTCTTTTACCTACTCAGGTCAGTGAATAGCTCTAGAACAGGTGCAACTACGGTTGTTATAGGTTTTTTGGCGATATTTAATGAAATATTTATGTGGGATGTAGTAAGAGTGAAGCCTGGATGATCAGAGGACTGCTATGGCATTTAATCTCGGAATAGGAGACATTTATTCCTTAACATGCTAATATTCGAATACAGATACCACTAATTTGCAAGTCTATGATATAAATTGCACAAAATTATCAGTGGAGAATCAGTGTGAAATAATTTGATACGAAGGAACAAAGAAATGAAATATGGTTTATCCGTCTGCAACTGACCGATTGTTTACCATTTTCTTCCCATTTTCTCATGCGTCTTACGGTTTTTGAGATAGAAAATGAAATGTTACGAGTATTTCGTGTACAACCGAGTGGAGCACAGAACAGGAAAAAAAAGAGGGCCAGAGTCGAAGAAGAGTCCCATCAAAGAGGGGCATTAGATGCATGGATAAAAAGAAGTAAAGAAGAAGTAGGAGAACCTGGAGAAGTAAAAGATGATGTGGGTGCAGAGAAGGATTTTTCTGATACAGATTCAGCTCGGTCAGAACATAATACTCTCTCTCCTCAGTCTCGTTGTCAGGATGATGATCCATGTGAAGAAAATAAAGAAGATATTTGCATATCTTTGCAAAGAAGCGATTTTGGCTGTTTGAAGAAACCGATTCCAGATCATTTGAAGATGACAATATTACAACATGGCCCTGAAAGATATCAGAATAAAAGTGGTCCATTTGCTGAGAAGGATGGGAGATCATTTTCCAAACAGTGGTTTGATAAAGTTTCCACAAACGGAGAAATTGTGGAGAGAAAATGGTTGTTATACTCTCCATATCGGAAAGCATGCTACTGTTTTGTTTGCTTTTTGTTTTCAAAGGAGCATTTGTCGTCTGTGTCAAACTTTGGAAAGGAAGACGGTTTCTCCACTTGGAGAAAATTAAATCCAACAATACCTGACCATGAGAAAAGCCCTTCTCATAGAGCTCACATGAGGGAATACCTGAACCTTGTAGTTCGACTCCATCATTCAACTACGATAGATGCTGAACTTCAACACCAAATGTCTGCTGAAAAGAAAAGATGGAAAGCTATAACTGAACGGATTGTCGAGGTTATATCTTTTCTGGCAAAACAGAACCTGGCCTATCGTGGACATCGAGGAGAAGGAATATCTGGGTTATCAGAGCCAGGGGAGACAGTCAGTGAAAATACAGGAAACTTTCTAGCAACAATCAGACTTTTGGCCAAATATGATGACATCTTAGCAAAACACTTGCAGAGAGGGAAAGAGAAACCAAAAAGTGTCACCTATTTGTCCAACAGAATTCAAAACGAAATAATCAATCTTCTTGGTGAAACTGTCAAGAAAAATATAATTTCCGAAATTAAGGACGCAAAATATTTTAGCATAATGCTGGATTCAACTCCAGATATTGCCCATGAAGATCAGGTTTCTGAAATTCTGCGTTACGTTCATATTGATGAAAACAGAAAAGTAGAAATAAAGGAGACATTTCTGGGATTTTTTCAAGTCAACAAGAAAGATGCAGTCAGCCTGGTAAATAAAATTCAGGAAAAATTGTAAGAAGACAAAATTTCCATGAATGACTGTCGTGGTCAAGCATATGATAACGCAGCAGTTATGGTTGGAGTGAGAGGAGGTGTTCAACAAAAAATTCTTGAAGTTAACCCAAAAGCTGTGTTTGTGAACTGCGAGAACCACAGCCTCAATTTGGCCTGTGTCCATGCAAGTGAGGTGCAACCTGTTGTTGTTACATTTTTTGGCATTCTAGAAAAACTCTTTACTTTTTTTTCTTCATCTACTTCTCGTTGGGAAGTGTTAAAATCATTTGTCACTCGGACTGTGAAAAGACAGTGTGACACAAGATGGAGTTCCAGCCATGATGCTGTGCAAGTAATCCACGAAGAGTGTGACAACGTTATTGCAAGCCTTCAACACCTGCTGGAAGGAGAATTTTCAAGGGAAACTAAATCTGATGCAGGATCGCTACTTAACTCTATTCAACAGTTCCCGTTTATAGCTTTATTAAATTTTTGGTACTCAGTTTTATCATCAGTGGAGAAAGTTTCAAAACGTTTGCAGGATCCGAAAATGGAGTTCCATGAAGCTTCTTGTGATCTGAGAGGACTTATTCATATCTTGAATTTGAAGAATGACGAAATTATCCACAATGCAATAGATTTAGCCAATGAATATTGTGAAAATTGGGGAATACCAATTGCACGAACAAGGAGAAGAAGAAGAATGCCTGGAGAGTCAGCAAGAGATAGTGGACTGACGGCACAAGAAGAAATGAATAGAGTAATGGTAGAGATTGTGAACAGATTAAAAACTGAAATTGAAGACCGCAGTGTCCGTCTTCAAAGACTCAGTGACCGATTTTCTTTTCTTCTGAACTTGAATTCAGTAGTGATTGAAGATGAACAAGAAAGAGAGAAATTAAAAAAGGAATGTTCAGACTTTGCAAATTATTATGACAATGATGTGGTTGCAATTCAGTTATATGACAAAATTATTGATTTTGTGATGCTCCTTCGAGCTGGAGGGAATAGAGTTCCCCCTGATCCTAAAGATGCTCTGGAGTCTTTACTGCAGTATGGGAGGGATGTCTTTCCGACGCTGTGTGTTTCATACAGATTACTGCTTACAATTGCATTTTCAGTCGCAAGCTGTGAAAGGTCATTTTCAAAACTGAAATTAATAAAAACATATCTGAGGTCTTCTATGTCACAGGAGCGACTGACCAACTTGGCTTTAATAAGCATTGAAAAAAAATTTCTCACAGCTGATGTAAAAAGTGAAGTAGTTCAGGTGTTTTGTGACAGGAGGTATCATTTGGGGAAAATAACTTAATAAATTTGATTGATTAATATTAAAATCGAATAAAGCGTTTATTTCATGTTTCATCTGTGTTTATATATTCAAAATGTTTTCCTTTCTCATAATATTTCTCAGTATATTAGGCCTTATACTTGAGTCTTTGGGGCATACAATCAAGATTGGCCCCGGGCATCACCAGACCTCTGCACGCCGCTGGTGGCAGGCCTGATAGATAGTCCTGGCAGGACGGGTAGAGAGGCTGGGTAGGCTGGGTAGTGAGCCTGGCAGGCTGGGTGGAGAGGGTTCACAGGCTGGGTAGAGAGGGTTGGCAGGCCGGGTAGAGAGGGTTGGCAGGCCGGGTAGAGAGGGTTGGCAGGCTGGGTAGAGAGGGTTGGCAGGCCGGGTAGAGATGGTTGGCAGGCCGGGTAGAGAGGGTTGGCAGGCCGGGTAGTGAGGCCCATGGACTGCATGTTGGGACAAGCCTGCTTTAAACGGCACAGGGTGGCACACTGGCACAGTGGTTCACACTGCTGTCTCATAGCGCCAGGGACCTGGATTCAATTCCGACATCAGTTTGCACTTTCTCCCCGTGTCTGCGCGGATTTTCTCAGGGTGCTCTGGTTTTCTCCCACAGTCCAAATATGTGCAGGTTAGGTGGCTAGGGTATGCTAAACTGCCCCGGGTGTGGTTGCGGGGACAGGGTGGCGGATTGGGCTGAGGCAGCGTGCTCTTTCAGAGAGGGGGGGGATCAATGCGGACTCAATGGGCTGAATGGCCTCATTCTGCACTGTAGGGATTCTATAAACTGTTGAATAGATTGCAGCAAGACCTTAACTGGCATTTTTGGGCAGAGTTGAGATGTTTAGCAGTGGTGTCCCTCAGAGTTCAGTTTTGGGTCCATTGCTTTTGTCAATCTTTATGAGTGTCCTAGGTTTAGGTGTAGGGAGCGATACAAAATTTGGCAACATTACTGATAGTGATGTGGATCATTATAATCTCCGGACGACAAGGTGAAAGTAGCAGAATCATGGAGGAAGAAGATGAATGTAGAGAAGTATTAAGTGACGTGCTTCGTGATTAAGTGATGGAAATATAGTATACCATGAATGCCACAATTTAGAAAATTCTAGGTGAGCAGGTATCCATTCACACAAATCCTTGACAGTAACAGGGGGAGACATTCTGCTGACTTGGATTTAAAAATAGAGGCATAGAATATAAAGGCAAAAAAACGATTATGCGGGAACTTTATAAATCATTGATTCAACCTCAGCTGGAGAATTGTGTATAGTTCTGGGCACCACACCTCAGGAAAGATATAAAGGTATAGAGGTGGATTCGCAGAATACTAGCAGAGATTAGGGACTTCAGTCCTGGGGAGAGCTTGTAAAATTTATGACTCCTCGCCTTGGAACACTTAACAAAGGTTTTCAAGATGATGAAGGGCTTAGACAGAATAGATAGAGAAAAACTATTCCCTCTGGCCCATGGGTCAGTAACCAGAGGTCATAGATTTTATATCATTGGGCAAGCATAAGACATAGGAGCAGAATTAGGCTACACGGCCTATCGAGTCTGCTCCTCCATTCAATCATGGCTGATATTTTTCTCATCCTCATTCTCCTGCCTTTTCCCCATAACCCCGATCCCCTTATTAATCAAGAACCTATCTATCTCTGTCTTAAAGTGATCTGGCCTCCACACCCTTCTGCAGCAAAGAGTTCCACTGATTCAGTACCCTCTGGCTGAAGAAATTCCTCCTCATCTCAGTTTCATCTCAGTGGAATATGGGACGATCTGATTTGAAAGGTGGTAGGGGGCTGATTTTATAAATAATTTTAAAAGGGGGTAAAATGGGGACTTGAGGATGAAGAACTTACAGGATTATGGACAGAAAACGAGGCGATTGGACTAAAAATGGTTGCACTTTCAAAGAGACAGCACAGACATGTCAGGCTGCTGGCCTGTTTCTGTGCTTTAAAGGGTGGCACGGTGACACAGTGGTTAGCACCGCTGTCTCACAGCGCCAGGGATTCGGGTTCGATTCCTGCCTTGGGTGACTGTGCAGAGCTTGCATGTTCCCCCAGTGTCTGTGTGGGTTTCCTCCAGATGCTCCGGTTTCCTCTCACAGTCCAAAGATGTGCAAGTTAGGTGGATGGGCCTTGCTACATTCCCCTTTAGTGTCCAAAGATGTGTAGGTTCAGTGGGGTTAACAAGATGTGGCGGGGTTGGGGGGGGTGGGCCTAGGTAGGGTGCTCTTTCGGAGGGTCGGTGCAGACCCGACGGGCTGAATGGCCTCCATCTGCACTGTAGTGATTCTATGAATTTCTCGTGATTCGATGATCTTGGAAATTTTAGTTATTCATCATTGGCTGAGGTCAATTTCCAGATCAGTGCTGGTTTTCTTTAACATAAAAAATCTATTTACGTACAATAAAACAATTGGGTAGATTTTCCTCAGTGTATTTTTTTGGTGGCACAATGGCAGAGTATGCTGTCTGGCAGCTAGATGGCGCCAATATGACCAACTCAAACGTGCAAGGGCCTACCACTGGCAGCTGGGGTAACCGACTGAGTAGTGACTTGTAAAAATGTAAATCGTCGCCCTGTACACGAGACTCTGACTTCCCGACTGGGTAATGCATACACCATGTTGCTCTGCACAGTCTCAGATGAAGATTGAGCCAAAGGGCAGCTCGGGGTGTTATTAAGCTGTGGCTTTTTTTTTTTGCGGGACCAGATGGAGCCTGAGGACCTTTCTTGGAGCGAAAGAAAGGAAAGAGTCTGGACTACCGCTGCAACAGGATCCTCCCCCCCCTGCCCGAGAGAAGGCCATCCAACTTACCTTTTCCCAGACTGGAGACATGCTGCCATCGCCACTCAATCAAGATTGCAGTGGCTCAGAGCTGAAGGGTCGACCCAAAGGGTTCATTACCCACCCACAGCCATTTGATAATAGGCCTCCTCTTGGCTGTGCCTGGCGGATGACTGGCTGCCCGAACATCAGACTGAGGGACATCCTACTCCAAAGAGTTTGAGGGAAGGTTGCTATACATTTGTTTCTTATGGCAGATATTCTCCAGAGATACTGTCTGACCTACTGAGTATTTCTCTTTTCTTTAAGGTTCCCAGAATTCACAATATTTTGTTTCTGATGGTATATATTTGTCATGCTTCTTGTTATTCCCCTCTCGGCACTTCAGGAATGGCTCTCCATTATGTTTGCAGTCTCGCAGCTACTTCAGTTTCATGGTCTTGTCAAGAGCCATCGGAATCTACATTCCTATGGCAACCATTGTTTTAAGATTACAGGATGGCAATCTGAGCCTTTTATACAGATTGTGACATATCCATGGAAGGAACTCGTTTTGGATGAAAAATAAAACTCACTGTCAAAATTGAAAATCCAAATCCCAGAAATAAACGACAAAATCTGGAGACATAACAGATTGATTAACATTTTGGGCGCAGACCCTTCCACCATTTTATCGCTTTTAAATGACAATCTGTATTTTTGCATTCTCGACGGCGAAAGAACAGGGCCGAGCATCCATCACACTTGCAATTGCCCACAGACCCTCCAGGAGTTTATGCACTGGAACTTGCTGCAATTAAAAATCTATTCCAGTTTGACGGATTTGGGACCTCTGCTAACACTTAAAATAAAATTGTTCATGGGAGGTGAACATTACTGGCACTCATTGCCCACTCATAATTGCCCTTGAGCAGATAGATGGTGCTGGGCCAACTATACCTGAGTGGTTTTGCTGGGCCATTTCAGAATCAAACACATCGCTGTTGGTCCGGAGGTTGGCCAGACCAAGGAGGGATGGCAGGAAGGATGTCCAGCAGGACATGAAAGAGCGACGTGGGTTTTTGGTTGTTTCATGATTCCGTCATCATGAATGAGACCAACAGTGTACCCCACATTTGTTCACTGAATTAAAATTTGCCCAGCTGCCATGGTGAGCTTTGAACCCGCGCCTCCAGAGGATTAGTACAGCCCTCTGGATTACGAGTGTACTAACTTTATCTTTATCCGACTGTTGAATCCGCGGTAAGTAGAAATCACAGACTATAGTAGAAATCACGAACAAGGTTTATTTCGATACAATTCAAATACTGGTGCATTTACAGAGCTGGGCTCTCCACTCCCTTAAAGGGAAAGTCCCCCCCCCCCCCCCCCCCCCCCCCCCCAAGGGGATTTTCATATTTCGGTGAGGTCATGGGTGTCGTGCTAGGTACACTGGTCTAACACTGGATGCAGCTTAGATCAGAAAGATGCTCCAGACCTTGAAGTTAGTTCAATCAGGGTTATTGAACTAAGAGCACAGTTAGCACAGTTCTCTGTGAGTTCGACTCTCTGCTAACTTAAGTGTGGTTACTCTGTCTGACTGAACCAGACTGGCTCTTAGCCTCGTGGTGGAGGTGTGAGATTGTAACAACACCCTTGACTGACTCTCTAGATGTTCATCAGTGGAAAGAGGCCTCGTGTGAGTGCCTCGTGTCTTTTATAGTGAGACACCACCCTTGAGTGTCCTGCCTGCTTATTGGTCATGTCCTGTTCTCTGTGTCCATTAGCTGCTTGTCTGTATATCATTATGTGTGTGTCTGCATATCATGACAATGGGAAGTCGTATTATCCTGATCCTGGGACCTCCGTTGGGGTTACAACAACTCCATTCTGAGCTGTGAGTCTCCTTAATCAATTAGACTGGAATCCTGACTGAGTCAGGCAGTATACAAGCCAAGAAGTGTTAGTTAGAATATAAAATCTAATTTAATGCCAAATTTTGTAGAGAAAGCAAAATAAAGAGAGGGAGAGGAGATAAAATTAAGGGAGAGAAAAGAAAGAGACAAAGAGAAAAAGTTTAAAAACATGTACTTTTGACTTCCGGTGGCGGCGATGTCCGAGTGAGCCGCACATTCGGTGGGCTCTCACTCCGGCGGGTCTGAACAGCTGTTTCCCCGCGATAGCGGGACCACGGAGGCGGCAGAAAGGCTGCCGGGAATAGTAGAGGAGAGCGGGCTGCAGAAAATGAAAGTGTGGGAGGCCAGCAGGTGAGGAAGAAAGAGAGAGAGACGGAGGCAAGGAGGAAGCTGACCTGAAGGGTAAGATGGCGGACCCACGGACCTTCCTTCCTCCAGGACAAAGGGAAAAAAAAGTTTGGAGTTGCTGAGGAGGGACAGCTTGGACCCACTTCAGATGCCCAGGAGGGGGGAAAAATTTAAGGTGCTGGGCAAAGGAAAGCGGCAGCGAAGGCGCTGAGGAGCGGGCTGTGCATATGGAACAGCGGGATTCCAGAAGGCAGAAGAAGAAGGAGAAAAAGGGACAGAGACAAGGACCTGAAGAAAATTACCTGGGACCTAAGATGGCGGACACACGGACCCCGGACTCAGCAATCCAGTTGGCGCTGGATAACATGCTCCAGGTAATGAAGTCCAGTTTTGAAGCGCTGAAGCGGGACAGCTTGGACCCAATCCAGAAAGCGGTGGATCAGCTGAACCAGAGGATGGACGCCCAGGATGTTAAAGTTAAGGAGTTGGGAGAGGCGGTGGAGGAGCAGGCGGATGCGCAAACGGTTGCAGCGGTAGAAGTGGACGGCCTGAAAGAGCGGCAGAGAAGACTGCTGGACAGAGTGGAGGAGCTGGAGAATAGAATCCGCAGGAACAATCTGAGGATGGTCGGCCTCCCGGAGGGGGCGGAGGGAGCTGATGCTGCAGCGTTTGTAGCAGACCTGCTGAAGCAGCTGATGGGAGCCGAAGCCTTTCCACGACCGTTGGAGCTGGAGGGGGCACACAGAGTGCAGGCAAGGCAGGGGCGGCCGGGCGGACCCCCCCGCCCGATGGTGATTAGGTTCCACAGGTTCGTGGACAAGGAGCGGGTGCTGCAGTGGGCAAAGAGCGCCAGGAGCAGCACGTGGAACAACAGTGTTCTCCGCATTTATCAGGATCTAAGCCAGGAGGTGGCTCGGCGGCGAGCAGCCTTTAAGAATGTCAAGGAGGTGCTGTTCAAGAAGCACGTGAAGTTTGGTCTGCTGTTCCCAGCCCGGCTATGGGTCACGCACCAGGGTCAACACCACTACTTCTCCGAGCCCGAAGAAGCGATGGATTTTGTGAGGGACCTGGGGCTGGTCCCGAAAGGAGGCCCCAAGGACGCGAGTTAGGGCCCGAGGATTTTTGTGGGAAGGAACGGCGAATGTGCCTGGACCGCTGCTCAACGGTTTGCTGGGCCAAAGGGGCCAAGCGGAACATTTGAGACTCTTTCCTTTGTTCATGGACATTTATGTGCTTTTTCTCTTTTTTCTGTGGTTTTTTCCCTTTTTATGTTTTTTTTTTCCTGTTTGGGCTTTTTGTGCAGCTCGTGGAAGACACTGGAACCGGCTTGCCCCAGTGGGGGGGGGGGGGGAGGAGGACGGGGGAACAAGGGGAATGGGACAGGAAGGCGCCGGAGTGTTGAGTCACCGGGCTAGCAGATTGGCTAGTCAAGGAAGTCAGATGGGGGGGGAAGTAACAGCCAGTAGATGGCGGGGGTGGGGGTATCGGGGGATGGGGTTAGGGGAGGGGGGGGGGGTTGTTCTGCTGACGGGAGAGGGACTTGAAATAGGCACTGGAAAGGAGGTCGAGGGTGGAGGCAGCCAAAGGGCGGGCCAGGAATGACGCGACGCACGGGCCAGGGGCCGGCCCGAGAAAGGCTATGGCTGACCGGCGGGGTGGGGGGGGGGTGGGATGTGCCCCCCGACCAGGCTGATCACCTGGAACGTCAAGGGACTGAATGGGCCGGTTAAGAGGGCGCGGGTGTTCGCGCACTTGCGGGCCCTGAGGGCGGACGTAATTATGTTGCAGGAGACACATCTGAAAGTGTCAGACCAGACCAGGCTAAGGAAGGGCTGGATTAGCCAGGTCTTCCACTCGGACTTGGACTCGAAGTCCAGAGGGGTGGCAATCATGATCAACAAGCGCGTGCAATTTGAGGCAGAGGGCATATCTGCAGACAGGGGGGGCAGATACCTGATGGTACGGGGCAGACTGGAGGGGAGAAGGGTGGTGCTGGTGAATATATATGCCCCGAACTGGGATGACGTGGACTTTATTAAAAGAGTGCTGGGGAAGATCCCGGACTTGGATTCTCGCAAGCTAATAATGGGAGGGGACTTTAACATGGTCCTTGACCCGACTTTGGATCGGTCGTGTCCCAGAACGGGTAGACTCTCAGCAATGGCAAGGGAGCTGAAAGGGTTTATGGGGCAAATGGGGGCAGTGGACCCCTGGAGAGAGGGACAGCCAACAGGAAGGGGCTACTCGTTTTACTCGCACGTCCATAAAGTATATTCCAGGACAGATTTCTTTGTAATAAGCAGGGACTGTATGGGGGAGGTAAAGAACACGGAATACTCAGCAATTACCATTTCAGACCATGCCCCGCATTGGGTGGACCTGCAGTTCGGGGGAGCGAGTTATCAACGCCCGCAATGGAGGCTAGATGTGGGACTGCTGTCGGAGGAGGGGATCTGCGAGAGGCTTCGGAAATGTATAAAAAATTACCTGCAGGTGAATGACACTGGGGAGGTCTCAGCGGCGACCGTGTGGGAGGCGCTAAAGGCAGTAGTTCGGGGGGAGCTGATTTCAATTGGGGCCCACAAAGCCAAGGCAGACCGGGCAGAGATGGATAGATTGGTCAGGGAAATGGGCCGGATAGATGAAGAGCACGCGGAGTCCCCGGGGGAGGTTTTACTCAGGGAAAGGCGGAGGCTACAGGCGGAACTGGGGGCACTATCCACGAGCAGGGCCGTGGAACAGCTTAGGAAGGCGAGGGGAGTGGTGTACGAGAATGGGGAAAAGGCTAGCAGACTGTTAGCGCAGCAACTCAGGGGGAGGGAGGCGGCCAGGGAAATAGGTAGAGTGAGGGACGAGGGGGGGCGCAAAATGGAGGATCCGGCAGAATTGAATAGGGTATTCCGGGACTTCTATCGTAAGCTGTATACTTCGGAGCCGCCGGAAGAACCGGAGGGGATGAAAAGGTTTCTGGACGGGTTAACATTCCCAACAGTTGGGGGGGGGCAAGTGGAAGAGCTGGGCGCCCCGATTAGAGTAGAGGAGGTATTGGGGGGGCCTAAAGGCCATGCAGTCGGGGAAGTCCCCGGGGCCGGATGGATACCCAGTAGAGTTTTATAGGAAGTTCTCTGAGCTGGTGGGCCCGGTCTTGGCGAGGGTTTTCAATGAGGCAAGGGACAGAGGGACCCTGCCGCCGACAATGTCACAAGCCACCATATCTCTGATATTGAAGCGGGGTAAAGACCCGGAGGTGTGCGGGTCCTACAGGCCAATCTCCCTGATTAATGTAGACGCCAAGCTCCTGGCAAAGGTACTGGCGGGGAGAATGGAGGACTGTGTACCGGAGGTGATTGGGGAGGATCAAACTGGGTTCGTGAAAGGTCGGCAGCTGGCGGCCAATCTGAGGAGATTGCTCAACGTGATAATGATGCCCCCGGCGGGTAGAGAGGTGGAGGTAGTGGTGGCAATGGACGCCGAGAAGGCCTTTGACCGGGTAGAGTGGGACTATCTATGGGAGGTGCTCGGACGGTTTGGGTTCGGGGAGGGATTGGTGGATTGGATCAAATTATTATATCAGGCCCCGAGGGCCAGCGTCAGGACCAACAGAGAAGTGTCGGAGTACTTTAGGTTGTACCGAGGGACCAGGCAGGGCTGCCCGCTCTCCCCGCTGCTGTTTGCGCTGGCCATAGAGCCGCTGGCGATGGCGCTGAGAGCCGCAGAGGGTTGGAAGGGGATGGTGAGGGGCGGGGTTGAACACAGGGTTTCTCTTTATGCAGACGACCTGCTCCTGTACGTGTCGGACCCAGTGGCCGGGATGGGAACTATACTGGGAATGCTGAGGGAGTTCGGCCAGTTCTCAGGATACAAATTAGATACGGTCAAGAGTGAAATGTTTGTGGTCCAGGCAAGGGGCCAGGAGAACAGATTGAGAGGGCTACCGTTTAGGCTGGTTGAGGAAAATTTCCGGTATTTGGGAATCCAGGTGGCACGAGACTGGGGCAGGCTGCATAAGTTAAATTTGGCCAGGGTGGTGGAGCAAATGAAGGGAGAGTTTCGGAGATGGGATGCACTCCCGCTGTCGCTGGCAGGGAGGGTGCAGACTGTAAAGATGACAATCCTCCCTCGATTTTTGTTTATTTTTCAGTGCCTCCCGATCTTTATCCCACAGTCCTTCTTCAAAAGAGTTAACGGGCTGATCATGAGCTTTGTCTGGGCGGGAAAGTCTCCGCGGGTAAAGAAGGCGATGTTGGAGAGGAACCGCAGCGAGGGAGGGCTGGCTTTGCCGAGTCTGGTCAATTATTACTGGGCGGCCAACATCGCTATGATAAGGAAGTGGATGGTGGGTACGGGGTCTATTTGGGAGCGGGTGGAGGCGGCTTCGTGCAGGGGCTCCAGTTTGGAAGCCCTGGTCACGGCTCCTCTACCGCTGCCGCCGGCCAAGTACACCACCAGCCCGGTAGTGGTGGCGACCCTGCGGATATGGGGCCAGTGGAGGAGGCATGTGGGGGAGATGGGGACGTCTGTCTGGGCGCCAATCTGCGACAACCATCGGTTTGCCCCCGGCAGTATGGATGGGGGGTTCCGAGTATGGCGGCGAGCAGGGGCGGGAAGGGTGGGTGATATGTTTCTGGAAGGGAGCTTCGCGAGTTTGAGGAGCTTGGAGGAGAAATTTGGGGTGGTAAGGGGAAATGATTTTAGATACCTACAGTTGCGGGACTTTGTTCGTAGACAGGTCCCATCTTTCCCGCGCCTCCCGCCAATGGGGATCCTAGACAGAATAGTCTCTGGGAGGGATGAAGGGGAGGGTAGAGTCTCGGGTATTTATAAGGTGCTCATGAGGGAGGAAGGGTCCCAGACAGAGGAACTGAAACTTAAATGGGAGGAGGAGCTAGGCGGGGAAATGGAGGATGGGCTGTGGGCAGAGGCCCTGAGTAGGGTAAACTCGACCGCGACATGTGCTAGGCTCGGGCTGATCCAATTTAAGGTCGTTCACCGGGCCCATATGACGGTGGCTCGGATGAGCAAATTTTTCGGGATAGAGGACAAATGCGCTAGGTGCGCGGGAGGACCAGCGAACCATGTTCACATGTTTTGGGCATGCCCTGAGCTGAGGGGGTACTGGGAGGGATTTGCGGGGGTCATGTCCCAGGTGCTAAAAACAAGGGTGGTGATGAGCCCAGGGGTGGCAATTTTTGGGATTTCGGAAGACCCGGGCGTCCAGGGGGAGAAAGAGGCCGATGTGCTGGCCTTTGCTTCCCTGATAGCCCGGCGACGAATATTATTGGCGTGGAGGGACTCAAAGCCCCCGAAGACGGAGTGGTGGCTTGCGGACATGTCGAGTTTCCTGGGGATGGAAAAAATCAAGTTCGCCTTGAGGGGTTCTGTGCAGGGGTTCACCCGGAGGTGGCAACCATTTATTGACTTCTTTGCGGGAGAGTGAGCGTCAGCAGGGGAGGCGGGGGGGGGGGGGGGGGGGGCGGGGTTAGAGTAGAGTAGGAGGGAAAATATGGCGGGTAGTACCGGTGGGAGGGGAGCAGGCTTGTGCAATATGTTACGGTGGAAGTATTGAAAGTACGTGGATGTTTGCACATTTTTGCCTTTTTTGCTTCCTTTCTGATGATGTCTGTAACTGTTTATAAAGCCAAAAACTACCTCAATAAAATTGTTTATTAAAAAAAAACATGTACTTTTATTTTTTTTTAAATCTCCAACAAAATAATTAAAATCTGATGAATTGACTCAGCCCCATGTTAATTTTCAAAATGTTGATTGTCAGTAATTATGACTTATCATGCCATTAAACATTCACTTATACCAGAATGGATAAGTGCTACCTTTATCTGGTGAAGTTAATGGGTTGTTGTTTCTCATCCCGCATCTAGAGATGCGCAAGGCAAACTTTCATCTGATTCCATAGCGAGTTTTACCTAGAACAGGTAGCTAGCCTGTCACAAGAGGCTTGGGGGTGGGGGAGCACTTCATATCAGGCATGGCTGACCGGGAGTCTCTCCCAGTCTTACCTCCTGCAATTGGTGTATTGGAAGGATTTTGCAATTTATGCTCAACCTGCCATCAAGTCCTGAGATGGGTTATGAACCCAAAGTTTCTGGTTTAGAGGGAGGGGTGCTCCTCACTGCACCCCAGAACCACCTAGCGTAATGGGTATTTGTCACATATATATGGCAACTTCATGATATTCTATTGGGCGGGATTCTCCGTCCCGCCGCACCCTCGCTGGCGGTGGGATTTTCCGTCCAGCCAGCTGGCCAAATGGGGTTTCCCATTGTGGGCAGCCCCAGACTGCTGGGAAATCCCTGAGGGTGGACGCGGTGCCGGTGCAACGGAGAATGCCGCCAGCGGAGATTCTAGCCCATTGTGTTTCAATGGCAAGTCTCATAGCAACAAACAATTGTAGCACAACTTCTTGAGGAGCAGGATAACTCGTGCAGCAACTTCCTGGTTTCCACAGTTAACTCTGTGCACGCCATTGCTAGAGGTTGTTGAGCTGTCACCCTTTAATAACAGTGAGTGTTACAGTCTCACTGTTACTTTTACTGCAAAGTCTGAGCCATTATGCGTTATTACACAGGACCCCAAAGATCAAAATTAAAATTAATTGTTCAAAAAGATGAGCCTTGGATTTTGGCAGGAATTGACCGAATTGTTTGCTGTGATTGTGATGGAACATCACAAATATATTGAATGTACTGCAAACAACTGGGAGAAGCTGTACAGAAATATTATTCTCTGATCTTAAGCACAAAATAACGATTGATAATTGCATAATGTTTAGTCCCATTTGCAATGGAAGCAGTTTGGGTTGGCACGTGGCAAGACCCAGACACATCCAGGCTGGGGCTCATAAATGGCAATTCACTCCACACAAGTGCCAGGTAATGACCACCTCCAGCAAGATAGAATTTAACCATCTTCCCTTGACATTCAATGACATTCGTATTGCTGAATCCTTCACCGTCAATAATTTAACTGGACCAGCCATATAAATACTGCAGTTTCAGGTCTGAGGCTGGGAATTCTGCTGTGAGTAATTCACCTCCTGACTTCCCAAAGCCTGTCCACCATCTACAAGGCACAAGTCAGGAGTATGGTGGAATACTCTCCACTTGCCCGGATGGGTGCAGCTCCAGCAAAGCTCAAGAAGCTCAAAGTAGCCCATTTAATTGACAGCCCATCCTCCACCTTATGCATTCCATTCTTCTACCATCAATGCATATTGGCAGTAGTGTGTACCAGTTATAAGATGCATTGTGATATGCGAGTGTCCTTTTTAAGAAAAGTTTAATCTCTTATCATGTGACTTGTAGCACATTGGGCTGTCAGACGAGAGGGTTTTTTTTTAGGTTTCAGTTTCAGTTTGACTGCTTTGGACTGCAGAAGGAGAAAGAAGTGTTTTCCCTGTTTTTCTCTGTTTTCATTTTCAAAGCTGTTCCAGTAAAAAGCACATTGGTTGTGGCTAACTGCCTTGGTAACTTTAAAGATATGGTTGCTTTCCGGAAGGAGTTACGATCGGCTGGCTGGAACTGGATCAGAATTTCAGGAAAAGGACCAGCCCCATTCAAGTGAGAATACAGTGTGCTGGGCCACGCCCTTGAAAAGGGGTTTTGATTTAATTAGATTTTGTTATTCAATTGGAACAGCTAAGGGGGAATTAAGTGTTATATGCTTAGATTACTGTAGCTGTGTGGTGTCTTTATGTTTGTAACTGATAAAACACATGGGGCATGATTCAGCGACCGCATTACGCCTGGCACAGATCCGGGTGCACTGTGTAAAGATCGAGAGAGAACAAAATCGATATTCATGCCAAGCGCAAATTATTTTGCAATTCACCTGACCTGCTCTCGATGGCACCCTCATTTGCATTCATTAACAAGATTGAAGTCGAATGCAGCAACCTCTCAGGAATTACTCAGCACCTCCAGGTCACGTGGGCGCAACGGAGAATCCCAACAGTGGAGAATCCAGCCCGGGATCTATTTGGGTTTCCAGATAGCTTTTGACAAGGTGCCATACAGGTGGCTGCTAAATAAGATAAGAACCCATGGTGGTTGGGGAAAGGTACTGGAATGGATAAAGGATTGGCTGACTGGCTGAGGGCAGAGAGTGGGGATAAAGGTTTTTTTTGGGATGGCAGCTGGTGACTGTGGTGTTCCGTAGGGGTCTGTGTTGGGACCACAACAATTCACGATATATATTAATGGTCTGGAAGAAGGAACTGAGAGCATTGTTGCTAAGTTTGCAGATGATACAAAGATATGTAGAGGGACAGGGAGTGTAGAGGAAGCGAGGAGGCTGCAGAAGGACTTGAACAAGCTGGGAGACTGGGCAAAGAAGTGGCAGGTGGAATACATTGTGGAAAACTATGAGGTGATGCATTTTGGTACAAAGGGTAGTGACACAGACTATTTTCATAAATGGGGAAAGGCTTCAGAAATCTGCAGCACAAAGGGACTGAGGAGTCCTCGCTCAGGATTCTCTTAACATGTAGGCTCAGTTGGCAGTTAAGAAGGCAAATGTATGTTAGCATTCATGTCAAGAGGGCTAGAATACAAGAGCAGGGATGTACTGCTGAGGCTGAATGGGGCTCTGGTCAAACCTCATTTGGAGTATTGTGAGCAGTTTTGGGCCCCATATCTAAGGAAGGGTGTGCTGGTCTTGAAGGGGGGGCAAAAGGAAATTCACAAGAATAATCCAGGGAATGAAGAGCTTGTCATATGAGGAACAGTTGAGGACTCTAGGTCTCATAAGAACATAAGAACTAGGAGCAGGAGTAGGCCATCTGGCCTCTCGAGCCTGCTCCGCCATTCAATTAGATCATGGCTGATCTTTTGTGGACTCAGCTCCACTTTCCGGCCCAAACACCATAACCCTTAATCCCTTTATTCTTCAAAAAACTATCTATCTTTACCTTAAAAACATGTAATGAAGGAGCCTCAACTGCTTCACTGGGCAAGGAATTCCATAGATTCACAACCCTTTGGGTGAAGAAGTTCCTCCTAAACTCAGTCCTAAATCTACTTCCCCTTATTTTGAGGCTATGTCCCCTAGTTCTGCTGTCACCCGCCAGTAGAAACAACCTGCCCGCATCTATCCTGTCTATTCCCTTCATAATTTTAAATGTTTCTATAAGATCCCCCCTCATCCTTCTAAATTCCAACGAGTACAGTCCCAGTCTACTCAACCTCACCTCATAATCCAACCCCTTCAGCTCTGGGATTAACCTAGTGAATCTCCTCTGCACACCCTCCAGCGCCAGTACGTCCTTTCTCAAGTAAGGAGACCAAAACTGAACACAATACTCCAGGTGTGGCCTCACTAACACCTTATACAATTGCGACATAACCTCCCTAGTCTTAAACTCCATCCCTCTAGCAATGAAGGACAAAATTCCATTTGCCTTCTTAATCACCTGTTGCACTTGTAAACCAACCTTCTGTGACTCATGCACTAGCACACCCAAGTCTCTCTGAACAGCGGCATGCTTTAATATTTTATCGTTTAAATAATAATCCCGTTTGCTGTTATTCCTACCAAAATGGATAACCTCACATTTGTCAACATTGTATTCCATCTGCCAGACCCTAGCCCATTCACTTAACCTATCCAAATCCCTCTGCAAACTTCCAGTATCCTCTGCACTTTTCGCTTTACCACTCATCTTAGTGTCATCTGCAAACTTGGACACATTGCCCTTGGTCCCCAACTCCAAATCATCTATGTAAATTGTGAACAATTGTGGGCCCAACACGGATCCCTGAGGGACACCACTAGCTACTGATTGCCAACCAGAGAAACACCCATTAATCCCAACTCTTTGCTTTCTATTAATTAACCAATCCTCTATCCATGCTACTACTTTACCCTTAATGCCATGCATCTTTATCTTATGCAGCAACCTTTTGTGTGGCACCTTGTCAAAGGCTTTCTGGAAATCTAGATATACCACATCCATTGGCTCCCCGTTATCTACTGTACTGGTAATGTCCTCAAAAAATTCCACTAAATTAGTTAGGCATGACCTGCCCTTTACGAATCCATGCTGCGTCTGCCCAATGGGACAATTTCTATCCAGATGCCTCGCAATTTCTTCCTTGATGATAGATTCCAGCATCTTCCCTATTACCGAAGTTAAACTCACTGGCCTATAATTTCCTGCTTTCTGCCTACCTCCTTTTTTAAACAGTGGCGTCACGTTTGCTAATTTCCAATCCACCGGGACCACCCCAGAGTCTAGTGAATTTCGGTAAATTATCACTAGTGCATCTGCAATTTCCCTCGCCATCTCTTTTAGCACTCTGGGATGCATTCCATCAGGGCCAGGAGACTTGTCTACCTTTAGCCCCATTAGCTTGCCCATCACTACCTCCTTAGTGATAACAATCCTCTCATGGTCCTCACCTGTCATAGCCTCATTTCTAACTGTCGCTGGCATGTTATTTGTGTCTTCCACTGTGAAGACCGACCCAAAAAACCTGTTCAGTTCCTCAGCCATTTCTTCATTTCCCATTATTAAAACTCCCTTCTCATCCTCTAAAGGACCAATATTTACCTTAGCCACTCTTTTTTGTTTTATATATTTGTAAAAACTTTTACTGTCTGTTTTTATATTCTGAGCAAGTTTACTCTCATACTCTACCTTACTCTTCTTTATAGCTTTTTTAGTAGCTTTCTGTTGCCCCCTAAAGATTTCCCAGTCCTCTAATCTCCCAGCAATCTTTGCCACTTTATATGCTTTTTCCTTCAATTTGATACTCTCCCTTATTTCCTTAGATATCCACGGTCGATTTTCCCTCTTTCTACCGTCCTTCCTTTTTGTTGGTATAAACCTTTGCTGAGCACTGTGAAAAATCGCTCATTGTCTCAACTCATTGGAGTTTAGAAGGATGAGGGGGGATCTTATTGAAACTTACAGAATATAGAGAGGCCTAGATAGAGTGGAGCTGGAGAAGATATTTCAGGGGCAGCACGGTGGCATGGTGGTTAGCATAAATGCTTCACAGCTCCAGGGTCCCAGGTTCGATTCCCGGCTGGGTCACTGTCTGTGCGGAGTCTGCACGTCCTCCCTGTGTGTGCGTGGGTTTCCTCCGGGTGCTCCGGTTTCCTCCCACAGTCCAAAGATGTGCGGGTTAGGTGGATTGGCCACGCTAAATTGCCCGTAGTGTCCTAAAAAGTAAGGTTAAGAGGGGGGGGGGGGGTTGTTGGGTTACGGGTATAGGGTGGATACGTGGGTTTGAGTAGGGTGATCATGGCTCGGCACAACATTGAGGGCCGAAGGGCCTGTTCTGTGCTGTACTGTTCTAAGATAACTTGGAGAAACTAGAACCTGAGGGCACAGCCTCAGACTGAAGGAACAATCCTTTAAAAATGAGATGAGGAGGAATTTTTTCAGCCAGATGGTGTTGTATATGTGGATCTCATTGCCAAAGAAAGCTGTGGAGGCCAAGCCACTGAGTGTCGTTAAGGCAGAGATAGATAGGTTCTTGATTAATAAGGGCACCAGGGATTATGGGGAGAAGGCAGGAGAATGGTTTGAGAAACTTATCAGCCATGAACAAGGATAGAGGACTGTGCCCCAGGGGTGATAGGGGAAGACCAGATGGGATTTGTTAAGGGCAGGCAACTCAAGGACAATGTTTGAAGGCTTCTAAATGTTATTATGATGCCCTCAGAAGGAACGGACGCGGAGGTGGTGGTAGCGATGGATGCGGAGAAGGCTTTTGATTGGGTGGAGTGGAATTACCTGTGGGAGGCACTGGGAAGGTTTGGGTTTGGTGAGGGCTTTATTGACTGGGTGCGGTTGCTCTATCAGGCACCAGTAGTGAGTGTATGTACGAACCAGCTGAGGTTGGGGTATTTTGAACTACACTGTGGGACGAGGCAAGGGTGCCCCCTCTCCCCGTTACTGTTTGCTCTGGCCATAGAGCCATTGGCCATGGCGTTAAGAGCCTCTTGGAACTGGAAAGGGCTGGTTCTGGGGGGGGGGGGGGGGGGTTGGTGGAGCAACGGGTCTCGCTCTGCGCAGATGACCTGCTCTTGTACATTTCGGACCCGTTGGAGGGGATGGGGGAAGTAATGCGAATCTTGGGGGAATTTGGCAAGTTTTTGGGGTATAAATTGCACATGGGAAAAGTAAGATGTTTGCGATCCAGGCAAGAGGACAGGAGAAGAGACTGGGAGAGTTGGCGCTTAGAATGGTAGGGAAGAGCTTTCGATATCTGGGAATCCAGGTGGCCCGGAAATGGGAGGTACTATACAAGTTAAACCTATCCCGGTTGGTAGAACAAATGGAAGGGGACTTTAAGAGATGGGACATGCTCCCGCTATCACTGGCGTGGAGGGTACAGACCGTGAAAATGACGGTGCCCACCAGATTTCTGTTTGTCTTTCAGTGCCTCCCCATCTTGATCCTGAAGGCCTTTATCAAGCGGGTGAATAAGATTAATTTGGGCTTCGTGTAGGCGAGTAAAACCCCGCGAGTGAAGGAAGTGTTGCTGGAGCGCAGTCGGGGGGAGGGTGGGTTGGCGCTGCCGAACTTCTGCAATTACTACTGGGCGGCTAATATAGCCATGATTAGGAAGTGGGCATTGGGGGAGGGGTCGGCATGGGAGCGGATGGAGGCGGCGTCATGTAAAGACACCAGTCTGGGAGCATTGGTAACGGCACCTCTGCCGTTCTCGCCGGCCCAATACTCCACAAGGTGGTAGTGGCGGCTCTGAGGATCTGGGGGCAATGGAGGAGATATAAGAGAGTGGAGGGAGCATCGATTTGGACCCCAATTTATAATCACCACAGGTTTGTACCGGGTAGGCTAGATGGCGGGTTCCGGAGGTGGCAGAGGGCAGGAATTAGAAGGACAGAGGATTTATTTATAGACGGGAGCTTTCCCAGCTTGAAAGCTTTGGAGGATAAATTTAAATTGCCAGCAGGGAACGGTTTTAGGTATTTACAGGTGCGAGACTCCCTGAGAAAACAGGTGCCGGCCTTTCAGCTGCTGCCGCCACGGGAGATACAGGATAGAGTTGTTTCCAGTACCCGGGTGGGAGAAGGGAAGGTATCGGATATTTACCAGGAACTTTCGGAGGCAGAGGAAACTCCGGTGGAGGAGCTTAAGGGCAAGTGGGATGACGAGCTAGGAGGAGAGATAGAGGCGGCGCTATGGGCAGATGTCCTAAGCAGGGTTAATACCTCCTCATCCTGTGCTAGGCTTAGCCTGATACAATTTAAGGTAGTCCACCGGGCACACATGACAGCGGCGAGGATGAGTTAGTTCTTCAGGGTTGAGGATAGGTGTGCGAGGTGCGCGGGAAGCCCAGAAAATCATGTCCACATGTTTTGGGCATGCCCGAAGCTGAGAGAGTTTCGGCAGGATTTTGCGAAGGCAATGTCCACATAGCTAAAAACACGGTTGGGGCCGAGTCCGGAGGTAGCGATCTTTGGAGTGTCGGAAGATCCGGGAGTTCAGGGGGCGAAAGAGGCCGACATCTTGGCCTTTGCCCCCCCTGGTAGCCCGGAGACGGATCTTGTTAATGTGGAGGGACTCGAAGCCCCTGAGTGTAGAGACCTGGGTTAGTGACATGGCTGGGTTTCTCAGTCTCAAGAAAATAAAGTTTGCCTTAAGAGGGTCACTGTTAGGATTCTCCCGGAGGTGGCAGCCGTTCGTTGACTTTCTCAGGGAAAATTAAAATGTCAGCAGATGCAGTATTCCAAAGGGGTTGGGGGTGGGCGGATTGTTGCTGTATGGTTTTTTTTTTTTCTTTATAAATTTAGATTAGCCAATTATTTTTTCTAATTAAGGGGCAATTTAGCATGGCCAATCCACCTAATCTGCACATTTTTGGGGTTTGGGGGCGAAACCCACGCAGATACGGGGAGAATGTGCAAACTCCACACGGACAGTGACCCAGAGCCGGGATCGAACCTGGGACCTCAGCGCCGTGAGGCGGTTGTGCTAACCACTAGGCCACCGTGCTGCCCTGTTGCTGTATGGTTGAGGTGCGTGAAGATTGGGCTGGGGGTGGGGGGGGGAAATGTTTATTTTACCATGTTGATGTCATTGTTTATGTTGCTGTTATAAAAATTTTCAAATACCTTAATAAAATATTATTAAAATAAACAAACATATCAGCCATGATCGAATAGCGAATTCGATGAGCCGAATGACCTAATTCTACTCCTACATCTTATGGTTCTCTGGTGGAGATCCTGCAAGACAATGGACATGTGGTCAGTGAGAGGCCAGGATCATTTTTTGACATGAAAAACTCACTTCAGATAGGGCATCTGGGTGAAGGGGCAGTGGATCCTCACCTCTGCGGCGCAGGCCAATCTTGCTGTCAGTGACTGCTCCCTCTCCTCGGGCAGCCCCGCAATTTCCAGGGCCTGTTCCTCACAAGGAGTGAGGACTCCAATCTCTGGGATTCCTCCCCCCACTGTCTTGGCCCTTTCCCATTTATCAAAGGCTATCTACTCCTGCGGGGACAAAGAGAGTGCATTGTGAGCTGCACGCTTGATGGGTCTAGAGGGTGCATAGCAGGTGGCATGTGTGGGCACCACACCTGGACATGAAGGGGTTGTGCTGGTGGGTGCCAGGAAGTTATGATGAACCAGCACGAAGATCAGATGTGCGAAGGGTGCGAGTTGTCAGCCAGTAAATTGTGTGTGTTGTGGGGGGGGGGGGGGGGGGGGGAGATTTGAAAATTTGAGGGATGGCAGGTGGAACTGATGCCAGGAGAGAGGTGGGAACTTACCCTTGCAGTTCAAGGTCATTGATCGTCTTCCATCTTGTTCCGTCAATTTCTAGCTGAACACTTCAAAATCACTCAAACTTTTTTTTTCTTTTATAATTTTTTCAATTAAGGAGCAGTTTAGAGTGGCCAATCCACCTACCCTGCTAATTTTTGGGTTGTGGGGGCGAAACCCACGCAAACACGGGGAGAATGTACAAACTCCACATGGACAGTAGACCCAGAGCCGGCATCGAACCTGGGACCTCGGCGCTGTGAGGCAGCACTGCTAACCACTGCACCGTCGTGCTGTCCTAAAATCACTCAAACTTGAATGGGGTGATTGGAATGCACTTCACTCTCTTTGAAGTGGTTGATGTTTGTAAATATTGTGGTCAGAGCATTTCAGAGCTACTCAACCATGAAGGAACATGCATGAAGCAAGACTCACAGCTGTGTGTGTGGAAGCTGTCAATCACAGGTCATTAAGGGAAATTAATGAAAAGCTTGCAGCTCAAGGACCTGAGGGGTTTAAACACAGGTCATTGCTTTCTCTTTCCAGGGATCGACATGTGGAGCTTCCTGTGCCTGAGTCAACAGATGTATTGCTCAGGTGAGTGTTACACCAATGATTTTTTTTACTGCTGCTGTCTGAAATGCTATCTAGCTTCCAGACAAGTTTTTCCTTTCTGACGGGTGGGGGCGGCTTCTTGACAGTTTTCTCTGTGGTTTCACAGGGGTCCCTGAAGGGGGTCCCCCTATTTAGGGGGTCTCTGTGGGGGGGTGGGGGGTGGTCTGCCTATTTAGGGTCTATGTGGGTGGTCTCCTTATTGACAGGGTCTCTGTGGGGAATTCCCCTATTTAGGGGTCTCTGTGGAGGGTTCTCCTATTTAGGGATCTCAGGGGGGAGTGGGGGCCGATTGTCTCACACCCATACTTGGGGGAAAGGAGGGTGACCCAGAAAATCCAGGATGGAGGGCCGATTTACAATGCGTGGGACTGGAGGGGGGGGGGGGGGGGGGGTGCGGTGCGGTGGTGACCAGTCGTGGGATCTCGTTATTGGGCCACCCACTCAAAATGGCGACCCGATAGCAGGATTTCCTCTGACTCCTCACTATGCAAAATTTGCATGGCAAAGGATAGTGAATTGCTTCCTGATCTGCGCTCCCAGCTTGAGCACAAATCAGTTGGAAGTCATCTCCCGCAGAAGAACATAGAATATCAACAATGCAGCAGGAGGCAATTTGGCCCATCGAACTTACACTGACCCTCTGAAAGAACACCCTACCTAGGCCCATTCTGCTGCCCTATCCCCATGACCTCACCTAACCTGCACATGCCAGGACACTCGGGGGCAATTTTAGCATGGCCAATCCACCCAACGTGCACATCTTTTGGATTGTGGGAGGAAATTGGAGCACTCGGAACAAACCCACACAGACACAGGGAGAAGCTCCACGCAGACAGTCACCCAAGGCCGGAACCTGGGGCCCTGGTGCTGTGAAGCAGCAGTGCTGACCACTGTGCCACCATGGCACCCTGCATAGTCTCCCAGATGGAGAATCTCACCCGCTGTGTCAGTGATGCCCATGTTAGGGGTGAAAATATTCACACGAAGGCCTGAGTCTAAGTCAGGGGCGGGCAAACTTTTCCGTGCAAGGGCCACATTCAGAAATTCACAATTTTAAAGGGCCGCATAGTATATTAAGTAAAATAATTAATATTTAAAATAGCCAAAATAAAAGGTTTTTTAAAAAAAAGCAATTAATTTTTATTAATTAATATTTTAAAGTAGAAACTTTACATGAAACACATTTATTTGAAAAACAAAGTAACTCAGTTTAAAGAAAAAAAAGCAATTCATTTTTATTAATTAATATTTTAAAGTAGAAACTTCACATGAAACACATTTTGTGCCGAGCAATGATCACCCTACTCAAGTCAACATATCCACCCTATACCAGTAATCCAACAGCCCCCCTATTAACCTTAAAATAAAAAAAAATTTAAAAACAAAATTTTAAAAAAAAATTATTATTTTTTTTTGACTTGATCTTGGTGGGCCACATAAAGACCTTTGGTGGGCCGCATGCGGCCCGCGGGCCGTAGTTTGACCACCCCTGGTCTAAGTAAAAAAAAGCAGTTTATTATGTCAGAATTCTGGGAGAGGAGGTCTCAGACTCCGTAGCCTTTGAAAGCACCTTCTCTCACTTGAGCTAAAGCTCAAATGGGTTAATACAGTATACAGATTCAAGGGGCAGAATTAGTTGTTTTCTCATTGGCATACAATCAATCAACTATATTCGCGTCACACTTATTACATGCAGTCAATCAATTTTCCAAGCATCCCAATTATCACATATATGATTAAAATGGGTGTTATCTTAGCTGCCCCTAACTTCATACAGAAGTCATCAAAACTAACATAATGATGTGTCCTGTCTCCAGCCGTAGACCTTGAGCTTATCAAGGATACATTGCATGCCTTGTTCTGTGAAGCTGTTTGATGTGTTATCTGTGTTGGTCTAACATTGACTGCAACTGGATGCAGCAAAACGAGAAACAGGCTTCCGACACAGGAGATGGTCCAACACTGTTTTATTGAACCTGTTGATTGCTGGACATAATCTGCTGTGGGTTGACACTCTATTAACCTAACTGATAACCTCCTACTGGCTTGACCAGACTAGCTCCCTATCACATGGTGATGATGTTCATTGGCCTGTGCACTGCGACTACCTCCCTGGCCGTGTCCTGTGAGAGAGGGAGAGCCTTAATGCCCCGTGGGCTTTATAGTGGTGGTGTCCTGTCTGGTGATTGGTTGTTCTGTGTCGTGTGTGTTCATTGGTTATCCTGTGTGTCAATCACTGCCTGTCTGCATCTCATGATATACATGAGTGGATATTATGACACTGTTATCAGCGGCTGTTGGGACACTCTCTATACATACCCACGCTTGGGTCTCATGAGACAGTTTACAGGGAATGTGGCTTGTTCAGTCATTTTATATCACAAAATAGCTAACAGACATTTTGTGTATTTTCTGACATTAACAGCATTGTGTATACACAATCTATTTCTACAAATTGCCTCTTCTAAACAGGCATCTAAGCCAAAGTGTACCTTTTGTTTCATCAGAACTATTCAAAAGTAATATAGGAGCACAAATGTAGTTACAGGGCCACCTATAATTTATATCACAGTCCAGTATCACAAGATGCCCTCCAACACCCACATCTTATGAACAAGTAAGAAAGATATCCAGGCTAATACACAAGGGCAGTATTGGGCAGGGCTGCAATGTCGGCAGTGCCATATGTTGGGTGAAACGTTAAACCAAAGGCCAGTCTTCTGTCTCAGGAGAACGGCAGTATTTCAAAGAAGCACCATGGATTTATCTCCAGCATCCAGGCTAACATTTGTCTCACAATCAACATTGCTAAAATCAGATCACCTAGCCAGTATCAGTGTGTTGTTCGAGGGAGCACGCAGTACCATATAAACTGCCATAAAAACTCCTTTATGACAGTGACTACAATTCAAAGCTATTTCACTGAGTGCTTTGGAACTTACTGACGGTTGCAAATGGCACCGTATAAAATGCAATTCTTTCTTTATTTGCACAACAATAGATGGATTGTTGCAATGTGGTGATGGGAGGCTCAGAGTTGCTGAATTCAAAGGAAGGGTGACAAAGGAACCTGTAGCTTATTCGTTTCACTTGAGCAATGAAGTAGTAAGTAGTCAACAATGCTTCTTAACAGTGATCTCATTGATTTATTCTTGCTTCTGCTGGACTTAAAAATAATAAGTATTATTTGCACTGAGGTGAAGTGTAAAAGATGCAAGGGAATACATTCTGGGGCATCACTCCTGCAGACACTTTGTAATCGAGGATCAATCAAATGCTACTTCACTATGGGTGGGGACAGAGAGCGGATTGAACTGAAGTAATGGAAGGGCCAACATTTAAAAATTCTAATTAATAAATGTAGGAACCCCAGTCGGTAAAGGTCAACATCTTGAGGAATTTGTCAATGTTGAGGCGTGCAATTAGCCCTGAATAGAATCGATGTCTATTCTCAGCAGGACTGGGTCTCACCTGGCCAATGCCGGGTTTATCTGGTGGACTTCCCCGGTTATCCTTAAGGCACGCACACAAACTCCTCCCATAGTGCTCTTGCCTCCTCTCTATTGGACTGCTGTTAATTGGGTGGAAAGCTGGTGGATCTGGGTTTCACAAGTAAATTATGATCCACAACTGTGCCGCATGATGGAATGTTATTTCCGTCCTGCTTTGCCTTGCACATAACTGAACGGGATTCAGTGTCTGTGCTCTGGCTCCAAGCCAGTGATTGGGTCCATTGTCTCAGTTCAAAATGAATGGGGTGGAATTCTGGGTTGGTTCTCCCGCTCGAGCTGAATTGCAACTGGCTTACGGTACCCCTGGGAGCGTAAACAGGTCAGCAATTCCGTATTTCTTGCTTTGCCGATTTTATACATGGCGCAGAATATAAGAGATTCCCAGGAATCCCGCTATCGGGCAGCCATCTAGAGTGGGCAGCCCGATTAGTGAGGTCCCATAGCCGGCCAGCCCCCCGCATGCAAATCAGCCTTTAATCCTTGCTCAGCATCGCATATCAGTCCTGAACCACCCCCCCCCCCCCCCCACAGCAGCCCACCATTCCCAGATTGCCTCGGTGCCCCCCCTACCCCCAAGTATGAGGGTGACCCACCCGGCCCCCCGCTTCCCCCCCCCCCACGGTACCCCCCGTAATAGGATGACCCTCCTCAGGGACCCCTGTAATAGGGAGATCCCCACAGGGACCCCTGTAACAGGGGGACTATACACCGGGATCTCTGTAATAAGGAGACTGCCACAGGGACCCCCTGCCTAAAGGAACCCCCATGCCACAGGCTCCCCATATGGACCTCCCCCAGAAAAGAGACCCCTGTCTGGAGGCAAGAGACAAGTTCACACAGGGGCGGTGAGAATAATTACAGCTGTAACACTTCCCTCACTTCCCCAGGTGTCCATTCCTGGAAGGAGAACAGCTGTGATGTGTGTCTGGTTCCCACAGATCCATTAGCTGCCAGTCATTCATAGCTTTCTAGTAGGGGTCTGTGATTGACAGCTTCTGAAAACCATCTGCAGTGTTGATTCATTCATCCATCTCCCTTCATGGTTCAGTGACCTCAGTGGTGAAACCCCAATGTTTGTAAACATTGACCACATCAAAGAGAGGTAAGTGCACTCCAGTCATTCAAGCATGTCATTTCACTGCACTTACCTCTTTTGATCTGGTCAATGTCTCTCCGAGGGTCATTTGGTTTGTGGAATTCCCTTCTCCCGGGAGCAGTGGAGGCAGGGTCATTGAATATATTTAAGGTCGAGTTAGCTAGATTTGACTAGGGAGCCAAAAGGTAAATGGGGTAGACAGATAAATGGAGTTGAGGCCACAGTCGGATCAACCACGATCTTGTCCAATGGTTGAGCAAGCTCAAAGGGCCGAATGGCGTACTCCTGTTCCTAATTCATATGTTTGGCACTTAATGCCAGAATTGGAGCAATTCATAATAGATAAAATAAAATTCTATAACCATGAATAAAATGATGAGTGTTTCTTTCCATTTTTTGCCTTTCCATTATCATCGTTGAATTCTGCTTTTGTTATATCTTCCACAAAAGTTAATGTTCTTCTGGAATACACTATTGCTGTGGATTCAGTCATTATACCGATCGGCTTTAACAATAAATCACTGGGGTTCCTTTGTTGTCAAACCAATGGTTTTACCAACTCCAGCAAATGCTTCCAGTAATTATTAGGAAGCTGAAATTGATCACCACACTGTCAGAAGTTGCAAGTAGTTTCCTGCTTAAATTTGTAACTGGAATCATTCCAACCTGAGTGACAATCATGCTTCCATGGACGCCATGCTCAAGTATTTTGATATAGGCAGGAATAGAACAATGATGGTGATAGGACAATACCCAGCCACTATGATGGCTCTCCTGGTTGGCTCAGTTTATCCGGTTTAGCTCAGTTGGCTGGGCAGCTGATTTGTGATGATGAGTAAGGCCAACAGCATGAGTTCAATTCCCGTACCGGCCTACGTTGTTCATGAAGACCCCACCTTTTCAACCTCTCCTCTCGCCTGAGGTATGGTGATCCTCAGGTTAAATCACCACCAGTCAGCTCTCCCCGTCAAAGGGGAAACCAGAACAGCCTATGGTGATCTGGGACTATGGCGACTCTACTTTAATCACCTGTTCCATTTCTGTGATAGTAGCTAGAGTAACTGGAACATAGAAGATAGATTTTTTGTATTAAAATCAATGGAAACATAATTATGGGGAGATGTAAGCAGGTCACTGAATCGTTATCACCCATTTTACATATCACAGCACATCAAGACCAAACAGTTCTCCTTTTGTCTTCAGCTGTGCTCTGCTGAATGGTCCTTAGGGATCACCCAGTTGGAAAACCAAATTCCAAAATGCTGCACTTCCAGCAGGCAGTTTGACCCATGGGACCACACATCCAAGCTCATTGCAATTCTCTGGTCCAGTGTTACCTGTGAGTGTGGTTACTTACTGAATAATGAATAATCGCTTATTGTCACGAGTAGGCTTCAATGAAGTTACTGTAAAAAGCCCCTAGTCGCCACATTCCGGCGCCTGTTCGGGGAGGCTGGTACGGGAATCAAACCGTGCTGCTGGCCTGCCTTGGTGTGCTTTCAAAGCCAGCGATTTAGCCCAGTTTGCTAAACCAGCCCCAGTGCGAGATTGCGAAACTCGCCCAACGAATTCATTCAGAACAGATCAAAAAAGGTAATAAGAATGTTTGAGTCAATCAGTGATCTTTGACCAACTCTGATATACCAGTGCCAGAGTATTGCTGTCCAATTTTTTACTTGTACCCATCTCCCGTGAATTGGTGCAGTACATGACAATGAGTTAAGGCTACTCTTCAAAAGAGTAATGGTCCACAAACAGCAGTGTTGTATTTAATATATCCTCCACACTGTATCCTAGTTTATAGGAATAAAATGCCAAATTTAACTGTTCAGTGGAGAGAAAGCCTGAATGATGATAATTCACATCATGTTCATTTGCAAGGCGGCCACTCAATGACTGGGATGTGAAATGATCCCAAGATTCCACACATTAATAACAATTGTTTGTGTCTTTCATAATTGTTGAAATCTATATTTATTAAACGTGCTGTGGAATGTAATTAATACTTGGTCTGCAGCAGGTGCAGCTAATATCTATGGCTCGAGCTTCCACTGAGAAAACACATGCAGTGATCCACATTGAACTAATTTAGCATGAAGACTGGCAATCAGATTCTGCTGTGTTTTAACAAATGTAGTGCTTCAGATGAAATGGTTCCTTCCAGACTAAATCATACATATGATTTGAAATTATGCACTTGAGATTCCTTCGCAATATAGGTGGGTACGGCCAAGACAAAATTAAAATGATTATTTTGCTGCAACGTGAAAAATATTAGGTCGATTCAAGTCAGTAAAATGGACTCCTATTCAATTCTTGCTGTTTAGTAGTCGAGCTGTTACAAAGGAAAACAACAGGCGTGATTTTGCAGGTCTGTTAACCGCGGGCACAAATCCCGTTTGATGCGACCATCAATTCACACGAAACCAGGAGTAGATGTAAACTGTGGCTTTAATCGACTAGAACAGTGACTGCCTGTGACTGGTCTGTTAGTGAGAGCCGCCTACAGGGCGACTGCTCTTTATACCTCCCCTCAAGGGGTGGAGTCAGGGGCGGGGCCCACACAGGCCCCAGCATGCTACATTATAGGTAATACCATACAATTGGTCCATAGGTGGAGCCCACATGGATAATAGCGTAATACAGATAAGCACATTGTGAATTGTTACAGCAATATATTCACCACACCGTTATGGCCACAAAATCCCGCAAGGGATCTCAGATTAAGATCTTCCCCTCCATCCTGCCAGTAATGTGATCAGGTTCACACCCAGAAAGGGTGTGAGCTGATTTTCATGATTTGAAATTAATTTGAAATTAACGTAAATGTAATTCAAATGAAATCCATTCAAATGTAATTAGGTGGCTTTAGATCGTAGCGACCGGCCCCATGGAGTGCTCCCCCACGGTCGGTGTGACATATCGCCGGTTGGTTTTCAAAAATGAAAAACAGTCGTGATGACCACGCCGGAGTGCTAAGGTGCCTGGAGGCCCCGGGATTGAGGGCTGAGGCTGGTCATTGCCCCCCAGCACACTGGCAATGCCCATAGCACTTCCCCAGGGGGCAGTCCGGCAGTAAGGTGGGTGTTGAGGTAGGCAATGAGCTTGGTACTGCCAGGGGGATGGCCCATCTCAATTGGGGCGGGGATATCCCTTATGTGCAGTGAGGAGGGAGGGTTCCCCCCCCGCCTGCATACTTATGTGATGGGGGATCTCCCAAAGCTTGTGAAGGGGGGGTGGTGCCCTTCATGGCCTTGGGGGTGGGAGGGAGTTTATATTTTTTACAGACCTGTTTGCTCTTTAAAGATGGCGCCCAGGTTTATGTGGTGCCGGCCTTATTGGCTCTCTCAGGCCTATGGCAGAGTGTCAAATCATGCCCCCCAATTTTGTTTTGACAGCGTGCCAGATGATCTGGGCAGAAAATATGTCTGTGTTTCGGAACCTGACATTGCCCTTTATTTTGTAAAATTTATATGCATTTACATTGTTGATTAAAATGCTGTCGGAACAGCATGCAACTATGCTGTGCCAAGAGCTGGTGTTTATTTTTAAAAATTTGTTCAGGGAATGCTGCTAGTTGGGGCAGCATTTATTGCCCAACCCTAATTCCCCTTGAACTGAGCAGGTTTGGAAGGCAATTCAGAGATGCCCTCTTGCTGGTAAGGACAGCAGATTTCATTTTGTTAGTGTGTTTTTACAACAATGGTTTCATGGTTATTATTAAGCTTTTAATTCCAGATTTTTATTGAATTCAAATTTCACCACCTGCCGTGGTGGGATTTGAACCCAGCTCCCAGAGAATTATCCTGGGATTACTAGCCCACTGATAATACCACTACACCACTGCCTCCCTGTAAAAAAATACATTCTAGGTAGATAGGATGAGAAACAAACTATTTTGCCACAACATGAAAAATAATAGCCCGATTCAAGTCAGCAAAATTGGCTCCTATTCAATTCTTGATGTTTAGTAGCAGTGATGTTACAAAGGAAAATAACATCTCTATTGTTGATTAAAATGCTGTTAGAAAAATTTAGTTATTCATGCTGTGTCAAGAGCTGAAGGTGCTGTTAATGGGGGTGACTTAACCCTTCCCGCTCAGAGGAAATGGTGTGGGTGGGTAGTTAACACTGCATAAGTTCCTAACCAGCTTCTGGATCTTAAAAAAAAAATGAAAATCGCTTATTGTCACGAGTAGGCTTCAATGAAGTTACTGTGAAAAGCCCCTAGTCGCCACATTCCGGCGCCTGTCCGGGGAGGCTGGTATAGGAATCTAACCGTGCTGCTGGCCTGCTTGGTCTGCTTTAAAAGCCAGCGATTTAGCTGAGTGAGCTAAACCAGCCCCATACAAGGAATTGACAGGTTTCCCTTGTTCCCTGCTCTGGGTCACTGTCCGTGTGGAGTTTGCACATGCTTCCGATGTTTGCGTGGGTTTCGCCCCCACAAAGATGTGCAGGGGAGGTGGATTTGCCACACTAAATTGCCCCTTAATTGGAAAAAATTAATTGGTTACTCTAAATTTTTTTAAAGTAGTGGTGAGTTACCTTCTTGAACCGCTGCAGTCCTTCAGGTCTAAGTATACCAACTGTGCTGTTAGGGAGGGAGTTCCAGGACTTTGCCCCAGTGACAGTGAAGGAACGGCAATATATTTCCAAGTAAGGGTGGTGAGTGACTTGGAATGTGCAAACTCCAGATGGACAGTGACCCGGGGCCAGGATTGAACCCGGGTCTTCCGTGCCATAGGCAGCAGTGCTACCACTGTGCCACCGTGCCGCCTAGGAGGTGAGTTACTTGCTGTAGGATTTCTAGACTTTCAATAACCCTGGTGGTCACAGTATTAATATAGCTAGTCCAGTTCAGTTTCTGATCAATGATAACCCCCAGGATGTTGATTGAGGGGGATTCAGCGATGGTAATGCCATTGAATGTCAAGGGCCGATAGTTAGATCCTCTCTTGTCGGAGATGATCATTGCGTGGCACTTGTGGGGTGCGAATGTAATTTGCCACTTGTCAGCCCAAGCCTTGGACATGAACTGCTTCATTATCTGAGGAGTCACGAATGGTGCTGAACATTGTGCAGTCATCTGCAAATATCCCCACTTCTGACCTTATGATGAAAGGAAGGTCATTGATGAAGCAGCTGAAGATGGTTGGGCCATGACACTACCCTGAGGAACTCCTGCAGTGATGTCCTGGAGCTGAGATGTTGGACTGACAACCATCAAAACCTTTTTCCCTTTGTGCCAGGTAGGACTCCAACCAACAAAGAGTTATCCCCCTGATTCCCATTGTCTCCAGTTTAGCTTGGTCTCCTTGAGGCCATACTTGGTCAAATGTTGCCTTGATGTCAAAGGCAGTCACTCTCACCTCACCTCTGGCATTCAGCTCTTTCGTCCATGATTGAACCAAGGCTGTAATGAGGTCAGGAGCTGAGTGACTCTGGTGGAACCCAAACTGAGCGTCCATGAGCAGGTTATTGCTGAGTAAGTGCCACTTGATAGCACTGTTGTTGACTCCTTTCATCACTTTGTTGATGACGTAGATTAGAGTGATAGGGCAATAATTGACTGGGTTGGATTTGTCCTGTTTCTTGTATAAGGACACACCTGAGCAACTTTCCACATTGATGGGTAGATGCCAGTGTTGTAGCTGTACTGGAACAACTTGGCTGGGAGTGTGGCAAGTTCTAGAGCACAAGTCTTCAGGAATATTGCCTGAATACTGTCAGGGTCCATCGGCCTTGCAGTAGCCAGTGCCTTCACCCATTTCTTGATATCATGTGGAGTGAATCGTATTGGCGGAAGACTGACATCTGTGATGCTGGGGACCTCCGGAAGTGACCAAGATGGATCATCCACTTAGCACTTCTGGCTGACGATTGTTGCAAATCCCTCAGCCTTGTCTTTTGCACATATGTGCTGCGCCCCATTGTTGAGGATGGGGATCATAGAATTTACAGTACAGAAGTAGGTTATTTGGCCCATTGAGTCTGCACCAGCCCTGATAAAGAGCACCCTACTCAAGCCCACGTATCTACCCTATCCCCGTAACGCCCACTTAACCTTTTTGGACACTAAGGGCAATTTAGCATGGCCAATCCACCTAACCCACGCATCTTTCGACTGTCGGAGGAAACCGGAGCACCCGGAGGGAGAACGTGCAGACTCTGCACAGACAGGAGCCCAGCCGGGAATCGAACCCAGGTCCCTGGAGCTTAGAAGGAACCATGCTAAGCACTCTGCTACCGTGCCGCTCATATGTGTGCAGCCTCCTCCTCCCATGTGTTGTTTAATTGTCCATCGCCATTCACGGCTGGATATGGCAGGACTGCAGAGCTTGGGTCTGACGCGTTCATTGTGGAATCACTAGCTCTGTCTATTACTTGCTGCTAACTAGTCCTGTGTTGCAGCTTCACCAGGTTGACACCTTATTTTTCGGTATGCCTGATGTTGCCCCTAGCATGCTCTCCTGCACTCTTCATTGAACCAGGGTTGATCCCCTGGGTTGGTGGTAATGGTAGAGTGGGGGATATGCCAGATCATGAGGTTGCAGATTGTGGTTGAGTACAATTCTGCTGCTGATATCCCACAGCGCCTCATGGATGCCCAACCTTAAGGTGCCAGATTTGTGCAAAGTCTATCCCATTTAGCACGATTGTAATGCCACACAACACAATGCAGGGTATCCTCAATGTGAAGTTGGGACTTTGTCTCCACAAGGACTGTGTGGTGGTCACTTCTAACGATACTGTTATGGACAGATGCATCTGCAGCAGACAGATTAGTGAGGATAAGGTCAAGTGTGTTTTTCCCTCTTGTTGGTTCCGTCACCACTTTCTGCAGCCCCAGTATAGCAGCTATGTCCTTCAGGACCCGGCCAGCATGGTCTGTGGTGGTACTATTGAGCCACCCTTGGTGATGGACATTGAAGTCCCCACCCAGAGCATAGTCTGTGCCCTTGCCATCCTCAGCCCTTCCTCCAAGTGGTGTTCAACACAGAGGAATACTGATTCATCAGCTGAGGGTGAACAGGACATGGTAATTAGTAGGAGGTTTCCTTGCCCATGTCTAACCTGAAGCCATGAGACTTCATGGGGTACAGAGTTGATGTTGACGTTGATGCCCAGGGTAACTCCTTCCTGACAGTATACCACTGTGCTGCCACCTCTTCTAGGACTGTCCTGCCGGTGAGACAGGATACACCCAGGAATGGTGATAGTGGTGTCTGCGACATTGTCTCTAACGTATGATTCTGTGAGTATGACTATGTCAGGCTGTTGCTTGACTGGTCTGTGAGACAGCTCTGCAACCTTTGGCACATGCCCCCAGATGTTGGTAAGGAGGACTTGCCGTCAAATTTAGGAGAGGGGCAGATGTTTGTTAAAATCGAATACCCTCAAATTGTATTCATGTAGCATTGCTCTGCAACCAACCTTGCAAAAACATCATCGTGCTGTCTGCCTTACCATTGAAATGCATCAAATGACATGCAGTTGCTTTATTTGCATGGTAGATGTGAGCTAACCTCTCCAAAGTAACTCTTGTCCATGGAGGTGTATCATAGTATCATAGAATTTACAGTGCAGAAGGAGGCCATTCGGCCCATCGAGTCTGCACCGGCTCCTTGAAAGAGCACCCTACCCAAGGTTAACACCTCCACCCTATCCCCATAACCCAGTAACCCTACCCAACACTAAGGGCAATTTTGGACACTAAGGGCAATTTATCATGGCCAATCCACCTAACCTGCACATCTTTGTGACTGTGGGAGGAAACCGGAGCACCCGGAGGAAACCCACACACACACGGGGAGGATGTGCAGACTCCGCACAGACAGTGACCCGAGCCGGAATCGAACCTGGGACCCTGGAGCTGTTAAGTGATTGTGCTATCCACAATGCTACCGTGCTGCCTAATTTTTTCTGGAAATTACACGGGAAACACCATCACTCCAGGTGGCACGGTAGCACAGTGGTTAGCGTTGCTGCCTCACGGCACCAAGGACACGGGTTTGATCCCGGCCCCGGGTCACTGTCTGTGTGGAGTTTACACATTCTCCCCGTGTCTGCGTGGGTCTCACCTCCACAAACCCAAAGATGTGCAGCGTAGATAGATTGGCCACCCTAAATTGCCCCTTAATTGGAAAAAAAACGAATTGGTTACTCTAAATTTTTTTTTTTTAAAGTCCTGTCTATTCAGTAAAAGTGTTAATTACTACAAGACAACTTCCCAGCGACTCAGAATTAACTAATTAACTTAAAATCAATTATTGCAAATCTCTAGCCACATTCCTTCAAGGTTTTGTCTGTTGTTGGAGATTAAACGTAATCCAATTTTCTTTCCTTTTCTCGTTCTGTATCGGATTTCACATTGAATCCATCACTCCAATTTACATTTCTATTAGTTGCTGCTCTATTCTTCTCAATCCTTCAATCTGATTTCTGAAGCAAATGTTCCTGTTGGCTGCCCTGTTCACTCAGGTCCCGGGTGCCCTATTCTCCTCACTACGCTGTAATCTGTTCGTACTTTCAGCAACTGGCCACGCCAAAAGAATTAAAATCAAAACAAGTAGAAGTAAGTCTGACTAACGACAGGTGCTGTTAGGTGCCCTGCTGAAGCAAACAATGAACACGGCGTAACATGCCTCTCCTCATAAAACCTGTACCTTCTAACATTCAATGAATAACATCTTAGGAAATGTAGGGAAAAATAACTGAAAGTGATTCCAAGGCTGTAACCTAATTTTAGTGTTCACATGGCACCAGGAAATGAAATGAAATGAAAATCGCTTATTGTCACGAGTAGGCTTCAATGAAGTTACTATGAAAAGCCCCTAGTCGCCACATTCCGGCGCCTGTCCGGGGAGGCTGGTATGGGAATCGAACCGTGCTGCTGGCCTGCTTGGTCTGCTTTAAAAGCCAGCGATTTAGCCCAGTGAGCTAAACCAGCCCCTGTGAAACCAGGAACTGCGATAGTTAACATTTGGTGGCAAGGTAGCATAGTGGTTAGCACTGTTGCTTCACAGCGCAAGGGTCTCAGGTTCGATTCCCGCATTGGCACACTGTCTGTGCGGAGTCAGCACGTTCTCCCCGTGTCTGCGTGGGTTTTCTCCGGGTGCTCCGATTTCCTCCCACAACTCCTGAAAGACAGGGGGCGCAATTCTCCACACTCACGACGGTGCGGAGAATAGCGGGGTTCGTAAATTTTTACGGCCACGCTAGTCTGACGCCCTCCCGCTATTCTCCCCCCCCCCCCACGCCTGACTCCCAACACGAATCGCTGCCGCTGTTTTTTTACGGCCAGCAGCGATTCTCAGCTGGCCGATGGGCCGAAGTCCAAGCCCTTTACGGCTGTTTTTACGAACGGCAAACACACCTGGTCTGGCCGTTCGTAAAAACGGCCGTAAAGTCCCGATTTTGAAAACCATGGCACCGATTGGCACGGCAGTACCACGGCCGTGCCAAGGGTGCCATGGGCCCGGGTCCGATTCCCGCGCACTCTTTGTCCTTCCGCCGCCCCGCTGTATCACTTCGCGGGGCGGCTGAGGGGCATCCCGGCCCGCGCATGCGCGGGTTTTGCGCAAATGCGCGATGACGTCATGCGTGGGTTGGAGTCTTCCAATCTGCGCATGCGCGGCTGATGTCATGTGACGCATCAGCCGGCGCAAACTCTGGCAATCAGGCTTAACGAAATTCGTTAAGCCCGCGATGCCGGAGTTCACGCGGCATACTAGCCCCGACCAGGGACCTGAATCGGTTCCCGGTCGGGGAGGGGGAGGCTGGCGTCAAACCCGCCCGGATTTGACGTCAGCCTTACGATTTCTCCCTGTCTGGGAGAATCGCGCCCATGCAGTTAGGTGAATTGGACATTCTGAATTCTCCCACTGTGTACCCGAACAGGCGTCGGAATGTGGCGACTACGGGATTTTCACAGTAACTTCATTGCAGTGTTAATGTAAGCCAACTTGTGACAATAATAAAGGTTATTATTATTCATTGTCATCATAGTCCAGGCCAGCATACAGCCTTTGCCACTCCCATGTACTTATCATTATAATGGTTACGTGAAGTTTATGAGGTTATTTTATTTATTATGGTATGATTTGAATGCCAGAAGTATAAACATGACAATACATACACTCTTTGCCTTTGATATAAGAGGACATTTACACAAATTAATTAAAGTTTGTCATGATAATATTGTAGTGGAATACAATACGACGCTTCAGGAATATACACAAATTATGGAGATTTTCTCTAGGCAACTATTTTACTATTTCTTTTCCAATTAAGAGGCAATTTTGTGTGGCCAATCCACCTACCCTGCTCATCTTTGAGTGGTGGGGGTGAGGCCCATGCAAACACAGGGAGAATGTGCAAACTCCACACGGACAGTGTCGCTGGGCGGGGATTGAACCCGGGTCCTCAGCGCCGTGAGGCAGCAGTGCTAACCACTGCAGCACCCTGCATGTTTACTCGTATCTGCTATTCAGGTAATTTGTAAACTTGGAAAGGACCATTCATTTTGGAGAATCAATAATTTGAAGAAATAAAAGGTTTTAAGATCGTTTGGACAGTCAGGTGGGAAATGGAGAATGTTTTTGGCAGTAAGTTGCGATGATGCAAAATCATAGTGTGATGGAGGCAGATGAATTGGTGATTTTCAAAAGAGAATTCAATGTATACTTGAAAAAGAAAATGCTGCAGGGTTATGGGGAAACAGCAGTGGAGTCGCACACGTTGAATATCTCTTTCAAAGCACTGGTAAAGACATGATGGACTGAATGGTCTCCTGTGCTCGATCTATGGAAAGCAGCTGAAGAGAATGGCAATGTTCTGATGAAGGGTTACATGTGAAGCATCAACCTATTTTTCTCTGTCAAATATACATGGTAGTATGACTAGAGGTACTATGGTACCTGGGAGTGTGAGCTACCATTGGTGGAGAAGGCTCGCTGCTCATTGGCCCAAGTGTTTGCATTTCATTATCGGGACGTAAGGTAGCCCCACCCAATGAGGCGGGGTATAAGAACCCGTGTTCCCCAGCAGCCAACTTTCTTTCTGTACTCGAACTGCTGGGGAAACATCTTGTAGATTAAAGCATTCAATTCGGACTACTCCTTCGTTTCAGTAGATATTGATCGCGCATCAATTTACTGTATTTAAATATATATATACTATTTATATAAAATATACCAATCAACCTGCTGTGCTCTTCCAACGTACATATCCTGCTATTAGTTTTCTTTTGAAGCTTGTTATTTGTTCTCGAGTAACATGTTTCCCTTGTCCAGATAGCAACACCATCAAACGGATGAGATTAAATGTATTCAACCTTTTGCACTGCAAGCCACAAAGATTTCATTGTGATTCAGTCTCTGCTGAATAGCAAAGCATTCAGATGTAATAAATCCCTTAATTGTTCATCCTGAGACTGAGGAATGCAAAGTATGCCGAATGCCGCAGAAGGTCATTTGGACTCTGTACCCAACGAAGTGAGGAAACTTCCGAACTGAGAATTTGATCCATGAAATTCAGCCACATGCCAACTTTGTCGCCCCATGATTTCCATGGCAAACCATGAGCCCGCAAGAGGGAATGCGACTAAAGTCCATTATGTGCTTCTAAGGCGGAGGGTGTGATTTGACCACCACATCGCGCCTGGTGCAGATGTGGTGCGCCAGCTAAATAACGGGAAAGACCAAAGGCACAAATCAATTTGCCATCTAACCGGCCCGTGCCCAATAGCGAGTTCTGGATCTCGCCAAATATGGCGAGCAGATCATTAACCCCAATTTGCATTAATTTCCATCTCATTAACGCGATTGAAGTCAAATGTAATGGCCTCCCAGGAATTTACCGGCTTTCCAGTGGGAAATCGTGCGGGTGTCGCTTGGTACTCCTTTTTAACAACGTGAAGCTGGTGCAATGGCTGATGAGGGGAACTGAGGAAGTGAGGAGCAGTTTCCATTGTCTGTAAGGCCTTCAAGCCATCATTTAAATATTGTGGAAACCATTATCTGGAGCAACTACAGCTGCTGCCTGTCTGTCCTACCAAACATTTGCAGGACAAAGCTCTGCTCTTGGTTATATGCTGAAAGTCACTTTAACTTCCTTTGACTGTGAGCAGCCTGTAATACTTACCTGGAAGCATTATGAGCTGAATTCTCTGTTTGGGAGATGATGTGCGCCCGAGAAAACAGTGCAAAACCTCCACCGATCCTCCATCTGGTGGGGGGGGGGGGGGGCTAGCAGGCACGCAGCTTGGAGCACCCGGCTCCGTAGCCGTGCATGCGCATGCCGGCGGCCTGCGGCGGCTGCGCCGTGCAGCAAGGCGCCAGCCGTGCGCGGACCCGGCATGCTAAATAATGCCCCCCTTTGACCACGCTCGACACCCTGGGCCACCCCCCACCGGTGCCCCCAGGCCCCGCCAATGTCCCCCCTGCCCGCGAGTCGGCTCCCCCCCGACTGTGGAGGCGCTGATCTCAGTCCGTAGCCGCGACGCCAGGGTCCCGAACAAAATAGCATGAGTGACCCACGCCGTCGGGAACTTGGCTCATCGGGGGAGGGGGGGGGCGTGGTTTGTGGGGGTTGGGAATCTCAGGAATGACAGGCGGACCTGGTGCCAGGAGAGAGATGGTAACTTACGCTTGCAGCTCGGTAGAGGACATTGGTCTTCTTTTGACATTGGATACTGGTCCTCTGGTCATGCTGCCCGCACTGACAGTCAGTGAAAATTGCCTCACAGGATGGCCCTGCTACTATTTCTTTGATGCCCAAGGGCGAAAAGGATGCCCTGTCTCGCATCCACAGCGTCGATAAGCCTGTCCAGGTCAGCATGCCCAAAGTGAGGAGCTGCGCTCTGCTAGATGTTTGCGTTGACTGGAGTGAGTGGTGAGGGAGCGTTTAAAAGCAGCTCCCCCTTGTTCGCGGTGAAACACGCGGGTCCCGAATCTGGCGTATCAGACAGCGAGACTGCCAGTCACGGCGGGAATCTCATGGGGCTCATTTCCAGCACTAACTACCATTAAATTAAGTTTGCGATCTTGCCAATGCCGCCAACGAGAAACACTGCCAATCATGGCCAAAAAGACACTTTGAAAGTTTCCAGTTGAATTGCGCCCAGAAAGTATTGGCTGGAGGGCAAGTAAAACTAATCATGTGCCACAACTGCACTCTTTTTCTCCATCAATGTTATTTTTTTCAGTATTCCACATGAGCTATCATTACGATCTATCTGATGAAACCATCAATTGATATCACACTGTTGTTAATCTTGCGCTGAGGACCTGTGATGACAAATAAATGACTGACATTCATTATAGACTGCAACCTTATAATAACAACTTGTATGTATATAGCACCTCTAATCGCGAAACTCACCCAAGGGCCTTATAGAGGATAGAAAGTGAAAGTTTATTCAATTTTTCTAGGATTGATTCACAGTTAAACCCCACAGGGTAGAAGGGTTTGCCATTGTATCATCTAGTTTCCTGAATATTTATTCTTCAGAATTTAAGAGATTGGTATTGGCTGTCAGTTTGAGTATATGTGTCTGCTTTCGCAGGATGATCATTAAGATGTCTTCATTACATTTACATTGACATGTATTCTCAAGCCTTGTCCAAGTACATGAATAGATGCAAAAAGAGCCCTGTTTGTTTCTTGGCATGATTTCTCCTTTCTTTAATTTGGCTTATTGTTTGATAATATTCTTCCAAAAACCCTTTGACTTTGAGAAGTATATTTACTCAGAGTTTCATGGTTAATTTAAGTATTTAGTGATTTTCTCATGTCCGTACACATCATGTTGTATGGTGGGTATTGTTTCAGTTACTCTACACCTTTTGATCTCAGTACTGCAACTATTCCATTTGAGTACCTTTTGAGTAGTATTGAGTACAATTGATGTTTGAATTTCATTGACTTTTAAAACGCTAAAAAAAATGAAACAAGTGCAATGCTTAATTAGATATTGTGATTATTTTGTATTAAGTCTTTTAAGTAAGGTCACTTATGTTGGAATTGTTTCCTTGTTCTAATGCTAGGCCGGCATTTGTTGCCCATACCTATTTGCCCTTGAACTAGGCCATTTCAGCAGGGGCAGTTAAAAGTCAACCACATTGCTGTGTGGGTCTGGAGTCACATGCAGGTCAGATCAGGTAAGGACGGCAGATTTCCTTCCCTGAAGGACATTAGTGAACTGGATGGGTGGTTATGACAATCATCAATGCTATTATTTAGAGTACCCAATTTTTCTTTTCCAATTAAGAGGCAATTTAGCATTGCCAGTTCACCTACCTTGCACATCATTTTGGGTTGTGTGGGTGAGGCACATACAGACATGGGGGCCGGGATTCTCCCTTCTGGGGACAAAGTCCCCACGCCGGTGGGAGAACCAGTGGCAACCACTCCGGCGTAAACAGCCCCCGAAAGTGTGGAATTCTCCGCACTTTCATGGGCTAGGTGGACGGCGGAGAGGTTGCCGCCGCTCCAGCTGGCGCCGAAGGGACTGCGCGAATTCGTGCATGCACAGAAGGGCCGGCGTGATCCTGCGCATGCGCGGAACCACCGGCATGATTCCGCGCGTCCGCAGACCGGCCGGCATATTTTGGCGCATGCGCAGGGGGTTCTCTTCTCTGCGCCGGCCGTGGCGGATCCCTTTAGGGGCCAGCGCGGAAGAAAGCAGTGTCCCCACGGAACAAGCCCACCCGCAGTTTGGTGGGCCCCAATCGCGGGCCAGGCCATCGTGGGGGGCCACCCCCCCTGGGGTTGGATCCCCCCGCGACCCCCGAGGACTGCCCCCGACAACTTACTTGCCAGGTCCTATCGGTGCATGAGTTAAGTGATTCACACCGGCGGACTGGCCAAAAATGGATGGCTGCCCAGCCCATCGGGGCCCAGAGAATCGCTGGAGGGGCCGCTGCCAACGGCTCCTGATCAACGTGGCGGGAATCTGGCCCCCGCCCGAAAAACAGCACCAGAGAATACAGCAGCCTGGTGGGATTCGTGCCGCTCCCCCGGGTATTCTCCGACCCTAGATCAGTAAAGTTTTGTGGAACATTTTGTCAATTCGTAAGTGGATAGGCTTTTGCCCATGAAGAATAGTGGGCGCGTTAACTGGATTCTATCATGAATTTAAAAAAAGATGCTTTTGCCTCCAGCAAAATGTACTTTTGGAGACATAAAGATGGAAAATCCCACCTGGGGAAAATGTGCAAACTCCACACGGACAGTGACCCGGGGCTGGGATCGAACCTGTGTCCTCGACACTGTGCGGCAGCAGTGCAAACCACTGCGCCATGTTGCTGGTCCATCATTAGACTTAATTCCAGATTTTCTTTCTTTATTAAATTTAAATACCACCCTCTGCCATGGTGGGATTTGAACCTGGGACCCCAGAGCATTATTACTAATCCAGTGACACTGCCCTCCCACCCCTGTACTTCCTTAATCTTAAAAAGAAGCTTTGTTTTAGGTCAATTTACACAATTATCCCACATTCACCAGGAATCTTTTTAACCCGTTGTAGGCTGTTCCCAGAAACAGCCCAAGGTTCTGAGATACACGGGTAGCATTAGCTGTCATTTTCTTTTTTTTTAATATAAATTTAGAGGACCCAATTCTTTATTTTTCCCAATTAAGGAGCAATTTAGCGTGGCCAATCAATCTATCCTGCACATTTCTTTGATTTGTTGGGGTGAGACCCACGCAAACACGGGACGAATGTGCAAACTCCACACGGACAGTGACGTGGGGCCAGGATCAAATCCGGTCCTCGGAGCCGTGAGGCAGCAGTGCTAACCACTGCGTCCATGTGCCGCACATGAGCTCTCATTTCATCTCTTTCTCTCTCCACCTTTGCGATATTATTCTCAAGCATTGTTCTTTCAGCTAACTGAAGGTAGACTAACAATCCCAGTGATATCGTGAACCAGGCAACATCAAGTCAGTTATCCTTTTTATATCTCTTGATTTTCATTTCCAAACTCCAATGGAAATAAAATTTTTAATAATTGTATAACAAGTGTCTGATCCAATAGCATAATCTATTCACCATTGGCAAAGTCAGAAACAATCCCTTATTAGTCCATGTCCTTTAATATTAATGGCGCTCCATCCTTATGTCTCCAAAAGTACATTTTGCCAGAGGCAAAAGCATCTTTTTTTAAATTCATGATAGAAACCAGTTAACGCGCCCACTATTCCTCATGGGCAAAAATCTATCCGCTTATGAATTGACAAAATGTTCCACAAAACTTTACTGATCTAGGCTGTCTATAATTAGTTGCATTTGGAGCCACCACTGAACATCCAGCAGTATTCAGTCTTTCGGAAGGACAGACATAAATTAAAAGGTGGCGGGGTTGCATTTCTGGTTAAAGAGGAAAATAACGCAACTATGAGGAAAGATACTGGGCGGGATTCTTCATCTGAGAGACTTAAGGGTGGGATTCACCGTTCCCCACCGCCGATATCGTAATCGGCGATCGGGCGGAGAATCTCTTCTGAAGCCCAAATCAGGGGCAGCGCCGGTTTGATGCCAGTTTCCTATCCTTCTTCCCCTCTGAAATGGCGTCATCGCGTTGGAACGGCGTTGGTGGGTCGCATGAATGCCCTCCCCCGATGCTCTGCCCCCGATGGGCTGAGTTCCCACCTGCATGGGGGATGTGTGGTCTTAGAGGTCGGGAACCCGGCGTTGTGGCTGCGGACTATGTCCAGCGCCGCCAGAGCCGCCTGGGAGCAGAGCTGTTGGCCGAGGGGGCTTCCGCGAGGGCTGGGGGGGACTGGTGGGGGGGTGGCCCGGGGTGTGGCGAGGGGGACACTATTTGGCAGGTTGGGTCCGCGCACGGCAAAGGCCATGTTTTACGGCGCTACCGCTGCAGGTCGTCGCCATGCGCAAGCGCGGCCACAGACCCAGCCATTCTCCAGCCGTTTATATCATGGGAGCCGGGAGTTTTACTCAGCGTGGCTGCGAGCGCCCCTCACCAGTTGCAGGATCAGTGAGGATTCGGCGTCAATTTTGGCGTCGTGAAACGCCACAGTTTCCACGCCGATGTTGGCACTTAGCCTGATAACCGGTGAATCCAGCCCTAAGTGCTGACACTGGGACTAACTGGGGGGTGTTCCACGGTCCCGATGGTGGCGCCGATCCTGGAGGAATTCAGGACATGCCAATGGGCCAGCACCCGCGCCACGTGGACCCAGTGCAATTCCAACACACGCTGGTGTCGGATTCGCAGCGGTCGGGAATGGCACTGGAGAGGCTGACAAGCTGCTGCTGCATATATGCACTGCACCTCACCACACACTCTCATTCCAGACAAGAAGATGCCGTAAGGATGCGGAGCACGAGTTACTGCTGGATGCTGCGGAGGAGAGCCAGGGCAACCTGTTCCCCGGGGTGGGAAAGAGGCTGCCACCCACGTATGTCAACCAGGCCTGGGCACAGGTGGCAGAGGCCGTGAGTGCCTTGGGCCCCAACACGAGGACTGGACAGCAGTGCCGGAAAAAGCTGCACAACCTCCTCAGGGTAGCCCGGGCGAGTCACCACCTCCGTGATCCTGGCACCACCCCATCCCACACATCCCTACCCCTCACTTTCCACTTCCCCCCCCCACCCTCCGTCACCCCCATGGACTTCACCAGGTGGACCGCTGGTAGTACTGGGTTAGGATAGGCATCCCCCTAGTCCAGACATAGTGAGTCACCACCTTCCTTCCCCTGGCACCATCCCCGTCCCACCCACCACCTAACCGCACCCCCCTCCCCTCCCCACAGAGGGTGACCACACTTCACCCGCCGGCAGCCCCCTTGCACCCCACCTAGCACCACATGTCAGCACCCATACCATGGCCGTGTTTTACTGCAATTATATAGGGCATTGGTGACGCCACACCTGGAGTATTGTGTGCAGTTTTGGTGTCCTTATCTGAGGAAGGATGTTCTTGCTATGGAGGGAGTGCAGTGAAGGTTTACCAGGCTGATTCCTGGGATGGCAGGACTGTTTTAACGAGGAGAGACTAAATTGGTTAGGATTATATTCATTGGAGTTTAGAAGAGTGAGAGGGGATCTCATCGAAACCAATACAATTCCAACAGGATTAGACATGGTATATTCAGAAAGAATGTTCCCGATAGTGGGAGAATCACATGATCCCGATGTCACATTACACAGTCTGTGTGATTTGCTTCCATCTGGGGTGCATACCAGTTTCCTTTGAATGTACTATGGCCAGAAGAATCTAGCTTTCAGGGGTTCGCCTGACACAGTTTTTAAAATAAATTTAGAGTACCCAATTATTTTTTCCAATTAAGGGGCAATTTAGCATGGCCAATCCACCTAACCTGCACATCTTTTGGGTTGTGGGGGGCGAAACCCACGCAGACACGGGGAGAACGTGCAAACTCCACATGGACAGTGACCCAGGGCCGTGATTCGACCCCGGGTCCTCAGCACCGTAGGCAGCAATGCTAACCACTGTGCCACCGTGCTGCCCTGCCTGACACAGTTAACAACACGAGTGCTGATTCTGGGGGCAGTGGAGGAAGCATATGAGAGTGGAGGGATCTGGGCTCGAATCGGCAATAACCATTGGTTTGTACTGGGAAGGCTGGATTGGGAGTTTCGGAGATGGCAAAGAGCAGGGATTGAGAGGATTGGGAATCTATTTATAGATGGGAGCTTCCCTGTTTGAAGGATGTGGAGGAGAAGTTTGAACTGCCAGCAGGAAATGGGTTCAGATATCTGCAGGTACGGGATTTTTTGCGAAGGCAGGTTTCGACCTTTCCGCTCCTACAGCCACGGGGGATACAGGACAGGACAGAGATTTTGGCAGGGTTTTACAGATGTCATGTCCACGGTGTTAAAAACAAGGGTGTGTTGAGTCCAGATGTGGCGATTTTCGGAGTGTCGGAAGATCTGTGAGTCCAGGGGGTGAGAGAGGCTGATGACTTGACCTTTGCCTCCTTGGTAACCTGGAGACGGATATTGTTAACATGAATGGGCTCGAAGCCCCTGAATTCAGAGATCTGGCTTAGTGACATGGCTTGATTTCTCATACTTTAGAAAATAAAGTTCGCCCTAAGAGGGTCAATGCTCGGATTCGTCCGGAGGTGGCAACCGTTTGTCGACTTCTTTGGAGAAAACTAACTGTCAGAAGAGTGGGGTGGGTGGGGGAGTTAGATTATTGCTTAGAGGAGGTGGGACTTGTGAGGGAGGGAGGCCGTCTTTGCACTACGTTTATATTTGTATTGTACTGTTTACTGTTATTATTATAAAATTATAAATGCCTATAATTTATATTTATATATAGAGAGTGGGTGGAGCACTCTCTCTCCAGGTATAAAACTATTGAGTCTGGGCCTTCGCATCACCCCTGGCTTTTTTCCCTGCTGGGCTGTCTTTAAATGTTTTACATTTGAGTCACTCTGCTGCAGTTCAGTTAACCTCTTTGAACTGAATACATCTGCATCACTCTCTGTGTCTGTCTCATTCTCATTTAGTTTGCTGAAGTTGGTATCGGATAATCTGATCTCACTGGCCTGACCCCGGGCTCGCAACCCCTCCCTCTTTTGTCTTAGTTTATGGGCCGCTGACTGCGTCACCACGTACTCCAGAAATACTCCAGGGCGGTTTGTTTGTAATTTCTCTGTGGTAGGATTCTCTATCGGCTGCTTGACAATAGTAGGCATCACTACCATCTGGGATCCTGCGATATCATTCCCTGGAATAAATTGAATTCCTGCAATTAGCAAGGTTTCTACCAGGCCTACCACTCCTTCCTCTCACTTCAAGCTACTTAGTGAACCTAAAGGAATTTCTTTCCTTTTTTCGAGAAGGCTGCTGACCAGCACATTTTCCTTTAATATCCTTTGTGGACAACAAATACCTTTACCCCACAACCCTAGGGATTGACTCACGCCTGTATGTCATAAATTTTTAATACCTTTTCCCCTTTGACCCTGTCCACTTAGAAGTATTTTACCCTGGCACACAAATTCTTTAAAGGTGTCCGCCACTTGCTGGTCACTCTGCCCCTGTGCAAGTTGTACACATACGTTCCTTCCTAGTGTCTGTTCCTTTACTCTGTGTACAAATTCTATCTCCTTCTCCTGTTCCTGAGCTTCTGACTTCATAACTCCCGTTTTAAGATTTGTAACACCAACTGGCTGGCTACTTAAGCTCCAGCACAGTGATTTGGTGTGGCTCAGTTTATTACAATGAAAATATCTGGGACTGGATTCTCTGCACCCTGATGCCGATATAGCATCCGACTCCGGGACGGAGAATTAATTTCCCCGCACGGAATCGGGACCGGCGTCGGTTCCATGATTCTCTGGCCCCCGAAAAGCTGCGTATTCGGGGAGTACGGCGCACGTCTTTTCCCCTACCTGCGGCCATTGCTGGAGGCCTGCCCCACTATTCTCCGCCACCGACCGGCCGAAGTCCCGATGGCATGGATCTAATGTGGCCCTGCTGTTCTGGATACTCGCGTGTCAGCTGCGGACTCAATCTGCGGCCACCATGGTTGGGGCGGGCTGATCGGAGGGCAGGGGAGGCCTCATCTGGGACCAGGGTATTTTTTGGGTGGGCGGTCTGGGTCGGGCGCGTGGCAGATCGGGGGCACTATTTAGGAAGTCCAGCTCCACGATCTGAGTCCGCCATGGAGCATGGCACGGCCGCTGGAGGCCAGCGCTGTGTGCATGAGCGGCCTTTGACCCGGAAGTGTGGGGTCCTGTATCTGCAGCTAAAGCTGCGAGCTTCCTGACGGGTCCCTGCTAGGGCTGCAGGGCTATGAATATGTTGCCTTTCCATGCCAGTTTTTCCGGTGTGAAGGGCCACACTTTTTACAACTGTGTGGGGACATAGTCCCTGAAACGGAGAACCAGCCTCTGACTTTTTTCATCTCCCTCACCTCTGCAACAGATTCTGTTGTATTTTGAGTTTGAGATGAAACCTCCTTGGAGTTTCTGACCACTCCCTCTCGTGCTGACCTGCCCTCTCTTGCACCTTCCCAATTTCTACCTTTGGCTGATTTAAAATTGGGTCGAAAGAAAGGCTTTGATCGATGAACATAATCATCCACAAGCTCCTCGGCTCATCCGGCAGTTCTACCTTTCTGCTCCTCAACATGAGTTCTAATCATTGTAGGCAATAAATCTTAAAATTTCTCCAGCAGAATGATCTCTCATAGGGTGTCATAGATTTCTCATATTTTCAATGCTTGTACCCACCTCTCAAAATGACTTTGCTCAACCCTTCCGAATTCAAGGTAAGTCTGTTCAGCCTGTTTTCTTATAGCTTGAAATTTCTGCCTGTGTCTGCATGGGCCTCACCCCCGCAATCCAAAAATGTAGAACGTACCACTTATTCCAACAATACTAATGATGCCTGAATTCTGTAAGACTTCCCCTGTTCCCCATACATTATCCAAATTAACTAACCAGCTTATAGCTGCCACACAATGCAGGGTTGATTCTGATGTCTGGGAAAAATATTTTCCTGGTGCAGCGAAGCCATCCGCATGTGAATCTTATCTAAACTGCCTTTTTGAAGGTTTTCAGCATTGCCTTAGCTCTGAGACTTAGAGACTTGTTTGATGTAAGAGGCTGCTAGCTGGAAAACTATCTGTCTGCTTTCTGACACTACTCGGTGTTAACTGCCTCCCTGGAATCTCATCATATGGCCAATTACACCTTTGTTCCTCTTTTATTATGTTTTCTGTGAATTTGGCTGTCTACCCCTATCAACTTCCTTGACTATAGAGTGAGATATGTATACCTCATTGATCTTTCCAAATCATCTATGTAAACTGTTTCTATTCATCAGCCATCCACATGTGATTCTTATCTAAAATGCATCCCAGAAAGCCTTTTGAATACTGACTGCTGCTGTCTCTAGGCAGATTTCTATCTGCTGCTGGGCACCTTGCATCATATTATGTTTTGTTACCTTGTTTTACTGCTTTTTTAAAACATAAATTTAAAGTGCCCAATTCTTTTTGTTTCTAATTAAGGAGCAATTTAGCGTGGTCAATCCACCTATCCTGCACATCCTTGGGTTGTGGGGGTTGCAGACACGGGGAGAATGTGCAAACTCTACACAGACAGTGACCCAGGGCTGGGATCGAACCCCGGTCCTCGGCGCCAGGAGACAGCAGTGCTAACCACTGCGCGAGCCATCGTGTTGCCCCCGGTTTTACTGCTGCTGCTAGGCAATTTCATGAGAACTGACAGCAGTGTTTCTATCCTTTCCAATTTGAGCCAGATTAAGGGCAATCTTCTGCTGTAGCTCCATATCTATAGAAACTGAATTGAAAACATCAAACTCGTTTCACATGCGACCCCTACTTACAGCCTGACATACGATTGGCGACTGAGGGCTCTGCTGTAAAAGCTAGAGGAGCTTTTAAATGCAGGTCAGGTAATCATTAGTTCACAACTGCACAGAACCAGCAACTGGACAGTAAACGATTGTCAACAAATGGCAGCCTTGCCACCAACGCTTAAATCCATAGAATTAATTTTTAAAATATAAATCTATTGAGATCGCAATTGGCCTTTTATCAACAGACCTTGTGAGATCAGAGTCTTTCAGCCCTGCAGCAGAGGCATGAAATATGGTATATATTAGATAATAAATGGCTCCGATACGGAAATATATACTGTGCTGAAAGCACACTTGGGAAGGTAGTTGTCACGTACACATTCGCTGTTTCATCGCAGATGAGGCAGCTTCTTTCCACATTCTGCACATGATAATTGGTTTCAATAATTAGCTTCCAAAGGGATATAATGTTGTCTGTAGTTGGCAGTTACCCTGTGGAGATCTGCAGATAGCTATTATGCTGGAATTACTTATAATTTTCTCCCTGTAGATTAAATAGAACGGCGGGGTCACTCTTATCATGGGCTTACAGGGAGTAAATGGCCTTCTCTCACTCCACACTTTCTCAAGATAATTGAAATGACTGAGAAAGAAATAAATCAATACATTAACCAAACTTGGTTTTTATTAAACGTTTTGAAGTTGGAAACGCGTGACTGCCTGCGAAGGATGGTACGTACTCTAAACCCAAGCTTTCTGTTTATTAAAGAGGAACAAAGGTGTAATTGGCCATATGATGAGATGCTAGGGAGGCACCTCTCAAAATGACTTTGCTCATCCCTTCCGAATTCAAGGTAAGTCTGTTCAGCCTGTTTTCTTATAGCTTGAAATTTCTGCCTGTGTCTTCATGGGCCTCACCCCCACAATCCAAAGATGTAGAATGTACCACTTATTCCAACTAATGATGCCTGAGTTCTGTAAGACTTCCCCTGTTCCCCATTATCCGAATTAACTAACCAGCTTATAGTTGCCACACAATGCAGGGTTGATTCTGATGTCTGGGAAAAATATTTTCCTGGTGCAGCGACGCCATCCGCATGTGATTCTTATCTAAACTGCCTTTTTGAAGGTTTTCAGCATTGCCTTAGCTCTTCAAATAAATGGCTCGGGCTATAACATTTAGCAGTTGGGTATTGAAGTTTTCATATGCTTTGAGCCATCCTGACAAAAATCAAATCTGGATCTGTGAGACATTCTGTGTGCGGCCAGCACTTAGTGCGACCTCAAATGAGTGTGGAGGTTTGATGAGTTGAGGGGAGCTTAAATATCTTTTTAAAAATCTAATATTGTTCGTATTTGTATTTAGCATTTAACTACAAGTACTGGTTAACTTCAAAGTATCATCCAAGAGCCTAAGCAGTGAGATAGAAGCCATCTATCCACTGGTAGCAGGTGGAATAGTTAGAACCAAAGAATCCCGACAGTGCAAAAGGAGGCCATTCGGCCTATTGAGTCTGCCCGGCCCTCTGAAAGAGCACTCTAACTAGGCCAATTAAAGGAAAATTAAGCGTAGCCAACCCATTTACCCTGCACACAGCATTATCTGTGACCCCTCCCACCCAGGTTTTGCCTTCTTCCAGACCCTTCCATCAGGCAGAAGGTACAGAAGTCTGAAGACCCGCACATCCAGACATAGGAACAGCTTCTTCCCCACGGCTATTAGACTCCTCAACGACTCGGACTGATCTGTTCCCTGTACCAACACTATTCACGACACTCTATGCTGCTCTTGCTCATGTATTTACTTTGATTGACCCCTTGTCCCGTACTGTAACCAATCACTGTTTGTCGATGTACCATTTGTCAATGTACACTGTCGATTAATCTCTTTTTTCTACTATGTATGTACTGTGTAGGTTCCTTTAGCAGCAGAAAAATACTTTTCACTGTACTTCGGGACATGTGACAATAAATCAAAATCAATCAACATCTTTGGGTGAGACCCATGCAGACTTCTTTGCTTTTTCTAACTTTTTCACCCTGTAGGAATTGGCTCCTGCTGTGCTACAGGGGAAGAGGTGAACTGTTGGTGACTGTCCAGTAAATGATCAAGGTCTATTTCCCTAATACTGGAATTTGTGTTCATTGAATAAATGTCTAAAAGAAAATAAATAATCAAATAAAATAATTAAGTAATTAATTGAAACTTATATGGCAGGGCAGGTGATATGCCAAGGTTGCAGTATGTAGGAGCTCATGGACACTGGTGTTATCCACAGCAAGCACATCTGCAGAAGTGTGCAGATTGAGGAGCTTCAGCTCAGAGTTCTTGAGCTGGAGGCTGAGCTGCAGACACTGCAACACATCAGGGAGGGCAAGTTTTACCTGGACACTTTGGGTGAAGTTTTCCATTCTTTCCAGTGTCAGGCTCTGACTGATACCCAGTGTGTCGCTTTCCAGCTGCACAGCAAGGTTTTTAGTCCAAAGTTTGAGCCACTCTGAAAGTAAAAATTCAGGGGACAGGGTTTATGCCTCATTGTGGTGGGACGGGGCCTGATGAGCTGGCGTGGCCAGCTCCACCGAGATCACTACGAACTTTAAAAACGGCACAATTTTTAGCACAGAACATAAACCCCACCCAGCATCAGGGCTTTTACACGCCCCCCCCCCCCCCCCCCCCCCCCCCCTCCCAAACACCACCAAAAGCATTGGCATCAGAGCTCTCCCATTACACATATCCACACCTGGGCTCCTACCTCCCAACAAACACAACATAAATCCCACCTCCAATGAGGCTCTACAGAGGTCCATCCCTCGCACTGCCCCAGCACAGATTAGCACTGCCAGATTAACACTGTCAATCCAGAAGTGCCAGCTTGTGCCGGGGCAGCACTGGGGAAGTGCTGGGCATGTTGCTCTCCTCCAGGGATTGTACTTACGTTTGCGCCCCTGGGCTGATTCACATTTTTCCAAACCTGTTGCGAGGGTTCATGTGGAGGGGAATTCATTAATTATATTAAAATGTTTACAAATCTATTAAAATGAGGTTCTTGCTCTTCATGAGCAGGAACTTTGTTACATCACTAGTAAGGGGTGAGTTAAATCAGGAATCGAATGTTGTTTTCCGATTCTCGGGAGATTTTGCACCGTGTCGCTGTTCTCGCTGATGGTGAATGCAGGCACCCAAACACCCCCTTTGTTTCAGGTGATGGTAACACCCCTTACGATAGAGTTTTATAGTTTGGAGAGTGGCCAAGGAAGGAGGGTGTAACTGCAATTGAGGCAGGGAAGAGGACCCAGAGGGCGGGAGTGTAGGACTGTCAGCCGTGGACACTGGCCAACTGATCTGAAATTTTTGCAGGAGGGAAGTGGGGGCTGCAAGTTTGATGAGCAAAAAGACCATGGCACTGTGGAACAGGAAGCCTTTGAAGTTGGGGTAATACATAAGAATGTAATGGTTTTAAGGGACAGTATAGTGAAGGGAAGTTCGCTGTCACAAGAAGAGAGGGCCCAGATGGCCGTGTTGCCTGTCCAGACATCTCAGGGCTGGAGAGGAACTGCAGTGGGAGGGGAGTATTCAGTCACCATGGTCCATGCAGGTACCAATGACATAGGCAGGAGAAGGAAGCAGGTTCTGAATAGTCAATATGAGGACCTCGACAACAAGTTAAGGAACAGAACCTCAAAAGTCTGGATTATTACCTGAGCCATGTAAAAATTGGCATAGGTCAAGTAAGATCAGAGAATTGAATGCATGATGTGGGTGACGTGGATCCTGGTTTGTGGGGCACTGGCACCAGTATTGGAGAAATTGGGAGCGGTATTGTTAACACCTGAACCATGCTGGGGCTGATGTTCTGGTGAGGCACATAACTAGGGAAGAAGAGAGCTTTAAGCAGAATTGTGGGGGCAAAGTGGTGCATTCTTCATGGAAACACCTCTACCAATCAGTGTCTATTTTCCAATCAACCAGCATTCTCTTCTGCACGAATTTACATTACTTTTGGGAATAATTTTGAGGAATATTGTGTTAGTTTATAAAGATGCATGTGTGGGTCTCATCTTAATAAAGGCAGCTTTGTCTGGAGAATTGAGAGATAAAGAAGAATAGAGTGCTAAATGCATGCATTTGTAATGAAGCTATGGCGAAGCGCCTTTCTAAGTAAATAAGTACAGTTTAGACATTTGTATTAGGAGATAGAGAGCAACTTGTTTTTTTTAAGTTGCTAAATTCCAAAGGGGAGTAAAAGCTTCTGCAGCTTGCAAAGGTTTCATAAGTAGACAAAGAAATGTTATGACATTTTATTTGACCCAAAGGTGGGGGCAATAGGAAAAAGCATGAAAGATTTTTATATTTTGGAAAGGTTAAGTTAAGAGGGGTGCTGCGGACAGTGGTAGAGGATAAAAAGGAAAAAGGATACTTAAGACAAGAACCTGAACTAAGTTGTGTTGGTTGTGTGGGAGAAGGCATCCTTGAATCTGCTCTGTGCTGGGAGAAGGTGCAACATTTGAATCAGCTATTTAGTCAGGCCTGGAAAGTCTTGGGTTTCCAATAGTTGTTGTGTTTCCTAAGTTTCCTGGATTTCCATGACAGAGTGGAAGAGAGTTTTAGAGTTCATGTGGTAAACCTTTACAAAAGTGACAGCAGTTTTGCCTTGAATAATTTTACTGGATTTTTACATTTAAATATCAGTAAGGGAGTGTTGCCTGGAAAGTGTTTACTTGTGGGTCTGACCAAGTCAGATTTTTGGGGGGGAATGTTTCACAAGACTATTTTAACTGTGTAACTGTAATCTTGTGTACTTATTCTTTCTTTTCTTGTTGTTAGTAAATCCGTTAATTATTAAAATCCTCAAAATTGTACTGGAATTCTATGCTGCTGAGATCAGTAGGTTTTCTTCTACTTTTCAAAATACAAAAAAAGGGTTAACGTCCATAAGTCAGGCTTATTTCTGTGATTTGGTTTGCTCAGCGCTTAACATCTGCTGTGGTCATAACACTTCTGATACAATATAAATTATTGTTTTTCCCTTATATTAGTGTTATTGTAAAATAATTGGTCATGACTCATACCAGTTTATATTGTAATACTGCCTATTCATCAACTCTGGCATCGAAGTGGAGTAAGACAGAGAAGTAATGATGAAATCAGTCACTTTATTCCATAAAACTGTGCATTCAGCAATGTTCTTTAAATCTGTGCATTCTCTAATTGTACTCTTGAGCAATAAAAGCTTCACTTTTCCAAAGTAGAAGAGAAACAGCTACGCATGTTGAAAGCGCTAGTTGTATTTCAGTGCCCAAAAGATTAATGGCAATTTCCAGACAAGGACAAACCATTTGACAAGTGATACTGATGTACAAGCAACAATTACATTGGTTGGGGGTAATTTGAACCCTTAAATCCCCAAGCTTTACAGCATTTTAACAGAAAATTAAGATTCAGAGATCTTTTGTATCGTTAGTAATAAAATAAAATAATTTTCTATAGTTAGTAACTGATCAGACTGTCTTGTGAATTTAAAAGGTTAACTGAGTCATCAATGAATACAAAGTGCAGAAATTCACATATTGATAATCAGAAATAACATTCATTGAAGATTTTTTTAACAACATTATCATTTGAATAATGCTTACCACCATAAGCTAATACCAAACTTAGATATTCTCAGATAAACGGCAATCTAAAAAAATGTAGACATAATTTGATTTGTTCGACGGAATCATTTCTGTACTCTAACACATTCAGTGCACTGGACATCATTGAACACAATTTTTTTTAAATGACATAGTTATGTAATACTGACACTACATAGCACTCTGATATTCAAACAGGAAATCCGATATAACAGACAGTTTCAAGAACTCTGCATTAGAAAGTTAATATTCAGCATCAGCTAATTGAAAGTTGAAACGCCTTTGCAAACTTAAGAAAATGTACAAGCAACTGGTAAAATGCACACACCCTCATTACAAAAAAGAGACTTAACGAGATATATATAGCAGATATTTATCATACAGGTTTAAATGGGTATATCAATTACATCAAAATCACTGGGATTACTTTGGGTCAATGTTATTCAGCAAAATGATGCAATGTAATGATGAACTTGCACTGTAGACTTATTCTTTGAAATGAAAAATGAAATGAAAATCGCTTATTGTCACAAATAGGCTTCAAATGAAGTTACTGTGAAAAGCCCCTAGTCGCCCAATTCCGGCGCCTGTTCGGGGAGGCTGATACAGGAATTGAACCATGCTGCTGGCCTGCCTTGGTCTGCTTTCAAAGCCAGCGATTTAGCCTTGCGCTAAACAGCCTTTGCAGAAACCTTCTCAGGAATCATGTTGAACAAATTTATTGGAGTTCTTCGAAGGCGTTACATGTGCTGCGGATAAAGGGGAATCAATGGGTATACTGTGTTTTGATTTCCAGAAAGTATTTGATAAGGTGCCGCATCAAAGGTTATTGCGGAAAATAAAGGCTCGTGGTATAGTGGGTAACATGTTGGCACGGAATGAAGATTGGCTAGCTAACAGGAAGCAGAGAGTAGGCATCAATGCGTCTTTTTCTGGTTGGCAGGATGTGACGAGTGGTGTGCCACAGGGATCAGTGCTGGGGCCTCAACTTTTTATATTTTATACAAATGACTTTGATGAAGCGATTGAAGGTACGGTTGCTAAATTTGCAGATGACACAAAGATAGATAGGAAAATCAATTGTGAAGAGGACACAAAGAGGCCACAAAAGGACGTGGATAGGTTAAGTGAGTGGGAAAAAAATCTGGCAAATGGAGTATATTGTGGGAAAATGTGAAATTGTCCATTTTGGCAAGAAGAACGAAAAAGATAATTGTCAAAATGGCAAGAGACTGCAGAGCTCTGAGGCGCAGAGGGATCCAGGTTCCCAAGTGCATGAATCACAAAAGGCTCGGTTACAGGTCCAGAAAGTAATTGGGAAGGCTGATTGAATGTTACCGTTTATTGTGAGGGGGAATTGATTACGAAAGGAGGGAGGTTATGCTTCAGTTGTACATGGTATTGGTGAGACCACATCTGTGTGCAGTACTGGTCTCATTATCTAAGGAAAGATGTAAATGCATTAAAAACAGCTTAAAGAAGGTTTACTAGATTATTACCAGGAGTCAGCAAGTTGTCTACTGAGGAAAGGATGGAGATGTAAGATTTGTACCTACTAAAGTTTAGAAGAATACGAGGCGGCTTGATCAACACCTTTAAGAAGCTGAGGGGCATTGACAGGGTGAATGTGGAGTGAATGTTTCTTCTTGTCAGAGAATCTAGAACTAGGGGGTCACTGTTTAAAAATAATGGGGTCGCTCATTTAAAACGGAGATGAGGAGAAATTTTCTCTCTCTGGAACTCTCCTTCTCAAAAGGCAGTGGAAGCGGAATCTTTGAATATTTTTTGAGGCAGAGCTTGATAGATTCTTGAAAAGCAAGGAGGGTGAAAGGCTATTGTGGGGTGGGGGGGGGGGGGGGGGGGGGGGGAGGGGGAGTGTGGGGTTCAAGTTACAATCAGATCAGCCATGATATTATTGAATGGCGAAGCAGGCTCGAGGGCCCGCTCTGAATTCATATGTCCGTACGAATGTCATTTCACCATTTGTAAAAATTGTTAAATAATATGCACTAATATCATTTATATCACCATCCCCCAGAAGGAGTAAGGGTGTTATTTAATGGCGTGACTACCTTCAGGCTGTTATTTGTTTGGTACAATGTGCAATCTGCGTATCTGAGCGATACTGTTGCATGTTAAAATCTGACCAATCATTTAGGAACTCTTTACATGCCACTTTCTCTGATTCATTAAATATTAACGTCGGTATGGAGCAGACTGACTCAACATTGAAAGTTGCATTTTAAGAAATGGACATACAATTTTACATATTTTTAAATTTATGTTGGAAGGCGTATTAGATTGGGGTTATGGTGCAGAATGTAACATCTGTCACACACCAATAACTACCTTTGCTTTAGGGCCTGGTGCTATCTACCTATATACCTTTCACACATTAGGGCTGATTTTGGCTGGTCTGCTACTCCCAGTGGGCAGCAACAATCATAGTGAATGAATTTCAGTGAATCACTGACACTCCTCTTCATTTTAATTACACAACCTAAGATCTGGGATCTTCAGATTGCAAACTCAATCTTACTCATGTGAGTGTATATTTTCATGCATGTTGTACATTTATATTCATAATATACGTGTATGTGCACATGTACATGTGTGTCCATGCAAGTGTATCCAGTGAACGTGACTGCATGCATGCACCTGAGGGACAGAGAGAGATGCTTCCAGATTATATTCTCATTTCTGATTTTCTGGCCTTATTTTGATTGTGTATTTCAGGTTGAGTGCTGTCTTGATGACATCTCTATTTTTCACCTGATTTGAATCACACATATTTTCGTCCCTTTCACATCAACAACATAATGATGTCGCCCAAGATCCAGGGAAGTACAGTGGTTAAATAAAAACAGAAAATTCTGTAAATACTCATCAGGTCAGGCAGCATCTGTGGAGAGAGAAACAGGGGTTAACGTTTCAGGTCAATGATCTTTCTTCAGAGCTGAGGGGAAATAGAAACGTGATAGGTTTTGAGCAAGTGGAAGCAGTGGATGTTGGGGGGAGGGTGGGTTGTGGGAGGGAATGAGGGGGGGGGGGGAGCGGTGAGGGTGTTAGGAATGAGAGAAAAAGGGAAATTTTGTAATGTGGTGGAGTGTTGTAGAAATTAAATGAGAAAATATTTCAAGGGACAAAAGCCAAAGGGAGTGTTGATGGGTAGAGTTAGGGAAGCACTGGATTTTTCAGCTGTCTGAGTTGGAAGGTGGTGGTGGGGAGCAGTTGTAAAATGGGTTGCATGCCATGGCTGCCACTCCTGATGCCGACGTGACCATCTCTGCCACCCACCTCCCCATAATTTTAACAACGGTGGGAGGCCCATCCATCCATGGACTAATTAAGGTCCTTAAATAGCTACCGAAGGGTCACTAATGAGCCTGCTCCTACTGCCACTGGGGTTTTTGCTCATGGTGGAAGAACACAGGTTTTAGGAGCAGGAAATGAAATGAAAATCGCTTATTGTCACGAGTAGGCTTCAATGAAGTTACTGTGAAAAGCTCCTAGTCGCCACATTCCGGCGCCTGGCCGGGGAGGCTGCTACGGGAATCGAACCGTGCTGCTGGCCTGCTTGGTCTGCTTTAAAAGCCAGCGATTTAGCCAAGTGAGCTAAACCAGCCCCTAAAGTGGATTAAAGTGGAGTGGATTACATGGTCTATTAGGTTGGTAACCAGCAGGAGGGGTGCTTCCTGTCTAGGCCTCCCTATGACCATCGGAGCCCCTCCCTCTGCTCCACTTCAAGGTCTTCCCACCACCCTGTTTCTCCTCCTCCACTGCCCTTTCCACCTTCCTTGCCACCCTCACCAGGGCCTGCTAGCCTGGCCCTGGTGAAGCCCAGTCTTTCCTTAATGTCCGGGTTCCATCGCAGCATGCCTTCTTCGGGACTGGTTGCTTTGGGCACTGCTTCTGCTGGCACTACTGGGGCCAAAGAGCTGTCAGCTATTGGATTGGCCGTCAGCTCTCAGTTGCAGGTCCTCCCCCCCCCCCCCCCCCCCAAGATGGGGGCGACGGTTAGCCCCAAACCATTTAACAGCTGTTAAAATGATTGCACAGCGAACTGGCAAAGTGGGAGATGGGATTGCCCCTGATTTTTACGCTGGCGGGAGGGATCCCACACACCTCCGTCTTTTGTAAAATTCACACCAAAAGATGTGTCCAGAAGGAAATGTGAATGACAGCTGTCGGAAAGCAAAAGACTGAAGTAAGAAATGAGAAAAATAAAAGCCAGAAACAAAAGCACAGGAAATAAAATGGAGGTAGAAGTTATAATGTGAAATTGTGGAACTCAATGTTGCGTCCAGAAGGCTGCCGAGTGCCTCATCACAAAATTAGGTGCTGCGCCTCTTGCTTCATTGGAACATTGCAGCAGGCCAAGGGCAGGAAGGCACAGAGTGGGAGCAAAGTGGAGAAGGGAAATGATAAAAGGGTCACTCTTGCAGACTTCTGAGGCGTTGCAATGTGAATCCCGCCCAATGTGTGTGGATAGTCTCACTCTAATGTGCACTTCCGAGATCTAACCAAGGTGTGGGATCGAACCCCCTCACCTTTGAGACCTCGGGCGAGTGCCGTTCAGTGCTGGTCCTCACAAACGGGGACCAGATGGTATGGCACTCATGGGGTATCCCAGGGGATTGGAGGCTCCCAGGTGCTTGGCCTCTGGGCCTGGAGGTACCCTGGATGCCAGCCTGGCACTGCCAAGGTGCCCAATTGGTGCTGCTCGGGGCACTGCCAGGCTGGCAGTGCCAAGCTGCCATTTTTGTCCCAGGGGCGATTGGGCCAGGATGTGCCCTGCGTGAGTGTGGGGGTGCGGTAGGTCCGGGGTACCGCTCTGTAGTGAGCTGGGGCTCGGGGAGAGTTTGGCGGTCGTGTTGGTGAGCAGAGTTTCTCGGTGCAGAAAATGGGGCTAAGTGCGGCCTCGTCGGGGAGTTCCCCCCCCCCCCCCCCCCCCCCCCCGAGCCCCTCGATCTACCCAGATGGGCATTGGATAGAGGAATTTTTCTTAGCATTCTGAGCGCCGGGAAACACGTGGCTAATCTCGCTCCACAGGACTCTGTTGCCATTTTGATAGTTCGAGCCCATTGTTTTACTGCAGCATCAGCAGTATTTTACTGCAGTTTCAATTGTTCTGTGTTTGACAATGTCAGTATGTTTACATGCTGCTCGATTTGTTATGTCCAGGCGTGGGCTCAAGCAGAAGTAAACAAGCTGCATAGAGAGCTGGAATCCAGAGCTGGAATCCACTGGCATCTACCAAGAAACGGCAACCATTGTATTGGTTGCCGCTACATTTGTAAATTCCGGCTTGCACCACTTTTCCTCTGGCACCTTCTGAGCCTGGCTTTCCCAGAAATGTGAAATGCACTGTCTCTCAGAGAGTGCTGTCACAGTGGAGCAGAGTATGGGGTGCGGTGGTGGGGGGTGCGGGGGGGGGGGGGGGGGGGGAGTGGTAAGAGAGACAGAGCATGTCCCCTATTTTATGGCACTCGCTATAGTATAAGACTACATGTCCAGTTTGAATGTTAGTGAAAGGGTGAATGGATGATGAATGAAAGGTTAGGATGATTTACGTTGGGTGGGTGAGGTAAGTAGGTGGGTGGGTAATTGGGTGAGGCAGATGGGTGGGCGAGGTGGGTCAGGAGGTGGGGTGAGAGGTGGTTGTGGTGACAGGTGGATGAGCAGCAGGTGGGCGAGATGTTAGGTGGTGAGATGGTAGTCAGATCAGGGGTAGTCGGGTGGTTGGTACGGTGGTCGGTTTGGATCGGGGGAAGTTAAGTTGGGTCGAGTAAGTTGGGTGCTCATTGGGACTGGCCGATGGGGCAGTTGGGTCAGATTGGTGGGATATTTGGGTGGTCAGATAGTCATGATGGATCGATAGGGGTAGTTAGGGTCCTGGCAGGGGGATGGGGAGCACAATTGTGTGCTTGCGGCATAGTCAGGTGGTCTTGAGGTAGTCGGATCAAATCCACGGGGGGTTTTAGTCGGATGTTCATGGATGGACGGGAGTCATCAGGTGGTTGGGAGAAGTAGTGGGGACTGGTCGGGTTTCCTCCGGGTGCTCCGGTTTCCTTCCACAAGTCCAGAAAGGCATGCTTGTTAGGTGAATTGGACAATGTGAATTCTCCCTCAGTGTACCCGAACAGGTGCCGTAATGTGGCGACTCGGGGATTTTCACAGTAACTTCATTGCAGTGTTAATGTAAGCCTACTTGTGACACTAATAAAAAATAGTATTATTAGTTGGTTGGGGTCAGATGGTCAGGAGGTAGTCAGATGGTTTGGGGGGGGGGTTATTTAAGTCATGCCAGTGGGGGGGGGGGGGGGGTGTTGTTAGGTGGTTGTGAGGTCATCGAATCAGGTTGGGGGCGGTGTTAGGGTGGCAGTTGGATGGTCGGGGTCGTCAGATTCTGTCTGGAGGATGGTTAGGGAGGTAGACGAGGGTCGGGGGTTGATGGGTGTGGGTGGGGGTAGTATCAGCTGTGCAGTTACCCAGATGTTAGGTTTTAACATGTTTAATATTTCTTAGTAAGTAACCGCGGAACTGTCCAAAGTCTCTAATTCCAGCTCAGAGTCATGAAGCATTTGCAGAGGGTCCCAGAGAGCAGGGGAATTGCACATTAGAAGTTGAAAGTTAAGTTCCAAGAGAATTCCCATGTGGGTTAGTGCATCAGGACTTGCAAAGGGTCCTGATGCACATTTTAGTGCAACGTCCCGTCTCCAAAGTTTTTAAGCGCTGTGATTAAAATCTGTTGCCACTTAAAAACTGTTGTCATCTCTGCATTGATCTGAGATGTAACATTCACAACAGTTGAAACATAGTACTTATTCTCCTGACATAGCTGAAGTCATTATTTACTTACTATAGTCCCAAATATGAGATCTCAGGGCATAGTTTATTCTACCTGATGAATTTAACAAAAAAAGAGATGTGAGTAAACAGGAAACAAAAACCAAATAAAAACAGTAGCAGACTTTTTATTGGACTTTACCAACTATCTTGAGTATTGGCTTCTTTGCAATATCTAAGAATCTGGCCCGTGGTGGGACCCGCTGCAAGTGGCACCAGAGAATCCCAATCGCAAACGAGGATGGAGATTTCCGGTGGTTAGCCAGCGATACTTTGCTAATGTTTGTTAATGAGGTTCGGGGCCAGTTATGATGCTTTTTGGCATGTGTATATCACCTCACTTGACTTATTTTTGTAAGCTATCAAACTGTACTGTGCACAATCTTAGTAACGAAAAGCCATCATTTGAATGCATTGTTGACATGTTATTAAGTCTTAAAGTTGAGATCTTTTTTAAGTGCCATAATACCAAACTGTAGCTTTAAGAAAGAACAGTTAAAGCGCATTTGTACATTTGGGCTCCAGTGAATCTAGCATTAGCAGAAGCCAAAACTGCAATGCTGATTGGCCACAAGGATAGCCTAAGTAATACAATTGTGAGTAAAGGGTGCAAGTTTAAATTAGTTTGTTCTCGGGAAGCACTCTTCCTGTTGGCCAATAATTGCAGACGTTATTAGTCGTGTTGGCACAGGAGCACATGGGCTGAATGTTGCAAAAGCTACCATCAAAAAGAAATCTTTGCTCTTTCCAGGGGATAAAATTTGTTTCATGACACTTGAAAAGGGGGCTCTTCTTGGGAGAGAATTTTCGGATTTAGTAGTAGGGCACTTGCTGAGAAATTAGGATTTCAGGAGGACATTGGCAGTGGATGGGCAACTGTCATAGGTTGGGGATTGCTGTAAGAATCCAAAAGTGACTGAATTGTCATAGGCTGAGGATTTCTGTAATAATCCAGAAGTGACTAACGTTTTTGTCTCCAGGTTGGGGACTGTCGTAAGAACCCAGTATTAAAATCCAATATCGGGGCTTAACTCGTTGCCTTAAGAAAAGGTGAAGTCTTTGGATGGGATTTTCTGGCCCCTCCCCCCACCCCGGCATATTTTGCGGGAACGGAGGCGGGTTTCCCGTTGTTCACACCCTCCATCACCAGGGAACCCGTGGGGGGGTGGGGGTCACTGTTGGTGGAACCGGAAGGTCCCGCCCACGGGAACAGCTGGAAAATCCCATCCTTTGTCAGGAAGCTGCTTTCAACTTGAGAAAGGAGAGAGAGAAAAGCATTCAGCAAGAATCTGTGAAACATGCAATCACAGCAATTAAGGTGGATGAGAAACAGGATTAGAAGTCTTAAAGCTGCAAAGGGGTTTGCATGTATGCTAGAGTTGAGTTGACTAAGTTAAAATCTCTGAAGGATGTCATGAATCAAGAATCAAGAGCAAGGAACAAAGAAGAAGGAAAGACCCTAGAAGTTCTGGTATCCATGGAAACACAATATATTGTGCCATGCCTGGACTCATGGAATGTTAAGTATTAATCCTCTGTCGTTCAATAAACCTTGCTGGTTTGCATTGTAAATGAGTGATTTCCCTTTTTGCAAATAAGGTTATACCTGACAAATATTTTTTACTCTGGGCAGCACGGTGGCGCAGTTGTTAGCATTGCTGTCTCACGGCGCCGAGGCCCCAGGTTCGATCCTGGCTCTGGGTCACTGTCCGTGTGGAGTTTGTACATTCTCTCTGTGTTTGCGTGGGTTTCGCCCCACAACCCAAAGATGTGCAGGGTAGGTGGATTGGCCACGCTAAATTGCCCCTTAATTGGAAAAAATTAATTGGGTACTCTAAATGTTTTTTTTTAAGTATTCTTTTACTCTGGGGTTTAGCATAGAGTACAAATACCCAACAATGTTTTCAGGCTGAATTGCAATACTTCTGTCAGTTTCCTGCCAGGCCTACCCAGCATAGAAATGGATCAGGTACAGGAGAGGTAAGTTTGTGAAAATGCCTCGGTTTCCTTGAGGGGCCATGAGGGGCAAGAATATTCCATCGTGTCCTCTAGGAAATCAGGGGCCGTCTCTGTGAACAATTTCACTTTCCTCCTCCCGATTGTGGGTACCCCAGCTTGATGATCTGGTAGCCAATCTTGTGGACCTATCGACATTGGAAGGCAATGTCCAGTCATGTGATTTTACCCAGGTTCGTACCCGGAACGAGTGGAGGCTCAGCCTTGATATTAGGCCCAGGAATTTAATAACATATTTGAAGAAGAAAAATCTCTGATTGGGTGACATTTGAACTGAAAAATACATTTCCAGACCACAAACTGTGCCCAGTTAAAATCGAAACACAACTTCAATTATGAAGAGGGGCGGCCCTTCAGAAAAAATGCTTTGTAGGAAACCAGCACTGTGCTAATTCTGAGTGACAGGAATTCACGACAGAACAGAGTCATTTACATTGATGATGTTTAAATATTCTCCTGGCACAACAATATGGTAATAAGTTTTCTTTTAAAAGGCTATGTAAGAAGCAGGCCCATCGATAACCATAAAGGATATTATTAAATTATAGAAAGTTACATTATTCACATAAGACATGGATTTATGGGTAGATGCTAGGAATTGTTTCCCTTCAGATTATTGTATTTATCCCTGGTAATGTACAAATGTAAATTTTTTGCAAAGCAATTTTCTCCTGTCTTTATATTTTCAAGTTGCTTTCGGCTATAAATCCTGAAATGCAGCTATTGTGCACAACCTGGATCACTGTGTATGTCTTTAATTTTACCCAAGTAAATGGCCGCTTAGCTACTTGAAAAGTGTAAAAGGATTGTCAGAAGAGTTGGGTTGTGATTGCCTGGTTTCAACAGCCCATTATCAAAAACTGATTTCACAAAATGTAGTGCATTCGTTGCGAAAAACAATATTTCTGCGAAAACGGCACTGAAAGTACATCCCGGACCACTATTTTTCATTTGATCAGCATGGCCCAGGTTTTTGCTCCCGGGTTGGGTGCACAGAGTGAAGAAAATGGCCACCTACACAAACCCAACCTTTAAAAACGGCTGCCCCGCCATTTTATTTTCGTTCTGGGGATGGGTGGGCTGGAATAGTAGTTGGGGAAACTGACCCCAGAAGAAGTGAAAAGGCTGCCAGGTGCGGAGGCGGGATAGGTGGAAGGTTTGCCTCAGGGCTCCAGAATTGTGTCCATAAATAAAAATTAAATTATAAAACATCCCTCTAGCACTCACGTGCTCACACTCCACATGCCCCATCCATACAAAACCCATGCCACCTCATGCCCTGTATCCAATCCCGTGGCACTTTACATCCCCTGTAACAACCTATGACCCTCTACCACGCCATAACCTTTACAGATCTTATGCTTAGTGCCAACATATGTCTTTCACCCAGTACCCTTTGCCCTTACACCTCCCATGGCAATTCACCCACTATACACCATGGGCATACCTCGGAACTCATGCAGAGATTTCTTTTTAAAATTTAGAGTATCCAATTCACTTTTTCCAATTAAGGGGCAATTAGTGTGGCCAATCCATCTACTCTGCACATCTTTGGGTTGTGAGGGTGAAACCCACGCAGACACGGGGAGAATGTGCAAACTCCACAAGGACAGTGACCCAGGGCCGGGATGAAACCTGGGACCTCAGCGCCATGAGGCAGCAGTGATAACCACTGCGCCACTGTGCTGCCAAAAACTCATGCAGAGATGAGATAAAACAATGTTCTCGGAAATAAAATTCGGAGAGTCTACTGTATACTTCACTATACTGAAAAAAGCTCAAAAAACAATTTTCAAAAACCCATAAAACACACCATTTATATTTGCATTCCTTCACTAAATAACGCTTAATAACAAACATTCTATTCAAGTGCACAACTCCTTATAATAAGAAATTTATAATCCCACATCAAAGAGTGTATATAACCACTTGTAGCTGTCAATCAATTTGTGAAATGGAAGGCACCCAACTGTGAAAGTAGATGATTGTGAAGTCATGCAGCACTAATTCAGGCATGGAAAACCGTTGGGTTATGTCAGTAAGCAGAGAGCAGAATAGTAAGCAATCACTTTTTCAACATTCCAGATATCATGTTGGATTTTCCGGCCCTTCCTGCGGCAGGATCTTCCAGTCCCACCTATGGAAAAACCATGCGGTGGATTCCCCGGCACTGGGGCAGGTGAGCCCCGCAAAATGGCGTAGACATTGGCAAGAATGGATGATCGCACCAAAGGCCAATGGCGAGCCACTTGTGCTGCTGGAATACACGCCGTGGGGGGTGGAGGGGGGGGGGGGGGGGGGGGGGGGCTGAAAATCCCACCCATTGTTTTTCAAAGGTTTAAAGGCTGGACACTTAAATGGCCTGACAGCTTGGCAGCCCACTTTGACAGGTGCTTCTGACATGTTTGCCAATTGATTTTGACAGGTCTGTTGACAGTCCCAATGAGCTTGACGGGGGGAAATGGGTTTATGCACTTTTTAAGCACAAAGTATGCCTACTTTTAAAACTTACAAACAACACCTGACCTTCCCTCAAAGCTGTTCTGGGACCAGATCCTAAGGGGAACCTTACCTCTCCTTGGCTACCCAAATGAATCCACAAAGCTCAGACCTGGGTTATGGGGAGAAGCAGGAGAATGGGGATCAGAAAAATATCAGCCATGATTGAATGGCGGAGCAGACTTGATGGGTTGAGTGGCGCAATTCTGCTCCTATGCCTTATGGTCTTAGGTTCTTACCTAGTCTAATCTGCACACTTCGGGGTTCACACTCTTGGCCTATCAAAGACCCACTTCAATGGAGGCAGCTGGTGATTTGAATGGCCACCTGCCTCTGTAAACTGCCTGAAACAGATTGGGAATTTTTTTTTAGGCATTTACGTTATTTTCGGCACAATGGAGAGCCTCTCCGTCATAGCGAACATCTGGACTGATTTTTCCTACTCTGCATTAGGAGGAACAAATATAACTGTTTTCAACGACAAGTCTGATTGTTTTCAGTCCTGAGAAAATAAAACCAAACTGGAATAATGCTCAGTTTAATTTGAGTCAAGTTATTTGGCAGTGACAGATTTGAGATACGCTATCAAGTCTTCCCACACTCTTCTTGAGACCTCCAAAGATCATTTTTGTTCCAGTGTATATTTCTTTGGATTCTCCATGTGAATCCTGAGTGTGGCCTCATCCCCAGGCAATATCTTTGTTTGTGTTTGGTTCAGCGTAAGAAAATCTTTCAGCCTGGCCAGTGTTTCGCCCAAAGCAGACAGGTTTGGCCCACTCTTGTGTTTGCCTCCATTTTTATGTTTTCAAACACATTTGGAGTTGTTTTTTCAAATTGCTGTGTTAGGTTTGAACGGCCTTGTGGCCTGCGAACAAAGGCTGTGCTTAACGGGCTAATTGTGGATCTCGGTCAGTGAAATCGTATGTGGTATACAGGAAAGGTCGGGATTGTACAAAGCTGATCTGTAATGTTTATTTAAGAAAATGTTGAAGTACTGCAATTAGGTTTACCGGTTGTAGTGATATGCATAAGCAATTGTACATGTAAACATGGTTTTTAAAAAAAATTAGAGTACCCAATCATTTTTTCCAATTAAGGGGAAATTTAGCGTGGCCAATCCACCTAGCTTGCACATTTTTGGGTTGTGGGAGCGATACCCACGCAAACATGGGGAGAATGTGCAAACTCCACACGGACAATGACCCAGAACCAGGATCGAAACTGGGACCTCGGCGCCATGAGGCCGCAGTGCTAACCCACTGCGCCACTGTGCTGCCCCTACATGTATATATGTTTGACCTCCGACAACTAGGTGGCAGTTATATCATGTGAGGAGTCTGTCGGAGAAGTCAACATATTTAGTTGTGTTTGTGATTGTTCCAGTTTGTTAGTATTAGTTTCCAACCCACAGTTTGTTGTGCAATAATGAATTTGACGAGTACGCCGATTCAATCATTGTCACAGCATTATTGTTAACTAGCAGGCCCCCTGGTGATCGAGATTTACAACACATTTATTTTTGAATAGGTGGGAATATGGTAAAAGCTTCGGTGACATCAAGAGATTTGATGAGCATTGTACTCTGAAAAGGAACAAAACGTTTGAGCAGTGCATATTTAGAATGCACGCGCAGAAAACGGACGAGACCTTTGATAGCTTTCGTATCGACCTCAAGTTGAAAGCACAAACTTGTAACTTCCCGATGTTGAAATTCTCAATTTTTCGAGATCAGATTGTCTACGGAATTAATAATAATAAGGCGCGTGAACATCTCATACGGGAGAATGAGCTTCAGTTAGAAGATGCGATTAATATTTGCCATGCCAGTGAGCTAGCTGCGCATTATATAGACAGATTGAATGCACAGAGTTTTGCCATGGAAATTTGGACCGATGCCAATGCCATTGATGCTGTGACATACTTGAAAATAAAACGTGGTCTCAACAGTGTTGGCCAGTTTAAGCACAGAAGCAGCCATTACGTGTAAAAGATGTGGAAACAGACGCCTACCGAGGCAATGTCCAGCATATTGCACAATTTTGTACAAAAATTTGCACAAAATGCAAAGGTAAAAACCATTTTGCCAAACAATGTTTTACAAACTAAAAAATTTATCTAGAAACGTCCGTCAATACTATTGGTGATAGTAGCTTAGCGGCCACATTTGTCATCGATGTAGTCTCAAATGAAGACAGGGCCAACGAAGCCAAACAGAGGAAAATGTCGCCTATAGAAACAAATGTTATAAAAATGCTATTTCAATAGTAACAAAGATAACTGGACAGTTCCTTTGTTAATAAATAAATCACTCATCAATGTTAAATTAGACACTGGAGCAAGAGCAAACCTCATCAGCGTTGGTGATATTGAAGCTGTGAAATTAAACCCAGAATATTAGACAAGCCAGTTTTCTTGAATGACTATAATTGTCAGAAAATTAACACATTAGGCATGTAAAAGATAAAGTTCACAAAGTCAAATTCTCCATAGTAGCTAAAGATCTGGCTGCTAGGTGTTGAAGCATGTGAAGCACTGGAGCTTGTTAAAAGAGTGTATAGCACTGACTGTACACTGAGCACACACAGTGAATAGGTGGAGTCCATTGTGCAGGCTTTTCCAGAAATGTTTCAGGGTTTTGGTATTTTACCTTTCACCTACAAGATTCAAGTCAAAAATGATGCTCAACCAGTGATACATCCTCCGAGAAGAGCTCCATTGCGTGACCGTCTAAAAGTTAAATTAGACAGAATGGCATCTTAGTGTGATCAAAAAGATTGAAGAGCCGACAGATTGGGTCAATTCGATGGTATGTGTTAAAAAACAAAATAATGATCTCAGGATATGCATGGATCCTAAAGATCTACATGCAAATATAAAAAGAAACACTGTCTGATACCTAAGAGAGAGGAGATCACAAGTGACATGTATGGTGCGACATATTTTAGCAAACTTGATGCTTCATAAGGGTTCTGGCAGCCTACCTAGATGAAGAAAGTACCAAGTATTGTATGTTTAATACTCCGTTTGGTTGATATTGTTTTTTTCGTATGCCCTTTGGCATAATCTCAGCATTCCCACAGGGAAATGGAACACATTGTTGAAGGTATTCAGGGTGTTCGAGTATATATTAATGACATTATCATTTGGGGTTCCACCCAAGAGGAACTCAATGAAAGGCTACGGCGGCACAGTGGTTAGCACTGCTGCCTCACAGCTCCAGGGACCCCGGTTCAATTCCAGCCTCGGGTGACTACGTGGAGTTTGCACTTTCTCCCAGTGTCTGGGTGGGTTTCCTCCGGATTCCTCCCACAGTCCACAGATGTGCAGTTTAGGTGGATTGTCCATGCTAATTTTCCCTTAGAGTCCAAAGGTTAGGTGGGGTTACTGGGATAGGGTAGAGGCATGAATTTAAGTAGGGTGCTCTTCCAAAGGGCTGGTGCTGACTCAATGAGCTGAATGGCCTCCTTCTGCACTGTAAATTTTATGATTCTATGATTCTAATGAGAGTATTGCAGAATGTCAAGAAAAATGGTCTACACCTCACCAAGGCCAAATGTCAATTTGGTGCGGAGGAAATAATGTTCCAAGGAGACAGGTTGCCTGCTCAATGAATAAAGCCTGATGACATGAAGATGCAAGCCATTATGTATATGCCTCGACCAACAGACCCTAAGAATACTAGGCCTGATTAACTTTATTGGTAAATTTATTCCAAACCTCTCAGTGAAGACAGCATGTGTTAGAGAAGTTCTAAAAAAGGTCAATAACTTCACTTGGATAGACAAACATGAACAAGAGTGGATCACATTAAAAACAGCTCTGATGACAACTCCAATTCTGACATTTTTTTGATCCAACCAAATAAACCAAGAATTCAACAGATGCATCGAAGGATGCTCTAGGTGCAATTTTGCTCCAACAGGAAAATGGTAGTGATTGAAAACCAGTAACATATGCTTCCAGATCAATGACAGAATCTGAATTTCATTATGCTCAAATAGAAAAATGTCTCAGGTTAGTCAATGGATTAGAAAAATTCCACAGTTATGTATATGGTCTACCTACTTTCATTGTAGAGACAGATCACAGACCGTTGGTGGCCACTGTCAAGAAAAATCTCAGTGCATTGTCACCTAGCTGTCAATGGATGATGATGAAACTTCCGAGGTATGACTTTGAATTGATCTCTACACCAGGCAAGCACATTGTAGCAGCAGATGTGCTGTCCAGAGCTAAAGCAGCACTAGATGACAATTCCATGGGTGAAGATGTGCAAGTTCACTTGGATATGATCAGAGACTCTACCAATGTCAGGTGCAATACCAAGACTGATTGTTGAAGAAGCAGAGAAAGATGAAGCATTGCAAATGGTGATACACAATCTCAACAATGGATGGCTGAAAGTTTCATGTTACAAGTATCATCATATAAGATCAGAACTAAGTGTAGCAAATGGGTTGTTACTGAGACAAGAGAGGATCGTTATTCAACAGTCTCTGCGCAAAGAAATACTGCAAAAGATTCATGAGGGTCACCTTGGAATCGGAAAATGCAAGAGAAGAGCCCAAGATGCTGTATATTGGCCAGGAATAAATAAAGATATATGGACAATGGTGGAAAAATGTATCATTTGTCAATGATATCAATATCAACAGGCAAAGGAACCAATGGAGATGGGCAAAATTGTGTCAGTTCCTTTGCAAAAGGTTGGGATAGACTTATTCTTCCTCGAGGGTAAAGAATATTTGCTAATAGTGGACTACTATTCAAACTATCCTGAAGTAGCATAGTTGTCAAGCTCGTCAGCCACTTGTGTTATTATGCACATTGAAGCAATGCTTGCACTTCATAGCACCCCTCAGGTCGTTATGGGTGATAATGGACCGAGTTACAATTGTAAAGAATTGAAGGCATTTGCACAGCATTATGACTTGGGACATGTAATGTCAAGTCCATTGTATCCTCAGTCTAATGGCAAAGTGGAAAAAGGTGTGCAGATAGTCAAACAACTACTGAAAAAAATCCATGGACAGTCAATATGATCCATATCTAGCAGTGCTCAGCTATCGAGCATCTCCTTTAAGTTGTGGTTTGCCATCAGAACTGTTGATGAGTCGAAAGCTATGAACAACTCTGCCACGCTATAACAAACAGCAAGTAAATGACAAGATAAGGGATCAGTTGCAATCTCAAAAGAAGAAGTAGGAGAGGTACTATGACAAGTCAACCAGGGCTCTGAAACCTTTAAATCCAAAAGATGTAGTGAGAGTGGAGGATCCTGATGGCTGGTCAAAATGTGCAACAGTATTATAGAAAATAGGTTCAAGACCTTACACTGTAATCACGGAGCAAGGACAGGTACTAAGGAGAAACCGACGGGCACTCCGAAAAGTTAAACAGCCTGTTGCTCAACTGCAAGTGGACGATGTCTATGAAAACTTACATTCTTCAAAACCAACACAACCAGAGGACGAAGTAAATATCAGTGTACAGTCTGAAGTTGCGAACAGTGATGTGGTCATACCAGTTACATCTACAGAAATGCAAGACTGTCAAGCAGATTCATCGGCTCTAGTGAAGTTAAGAAGATCAACAATGCATAGAAAGAAACCTGAAAGATTGAATCTGTAATTGGACAATCTAACTGTACATGATATAAATTATTGTGCTATGCATATCATATATAATACTTTTTGAAATGATATATACATAGATACATAGAAGATAGGAGCAGGAGGAGGTCTTTTGGCCCTCCGAGCCTGCTCCGCCATTCATCATGATCATGGCTGATCATCCAACTCAATAGCCTAATCCTGCTTTCTCCCCATAGCCTTTGTTCCTATTTTCTTCAAGTGCTCTATCCAACTGCCTCTTGAATATATTCAAAGTTTTAGCATCAACTACTTCCTGTGGTAATGAATTCCACAGGCTCACCACTCTTTGGGTGAAGAAATGTCTCCTTATCTCTGTCCAAAATGGTTTACACTGAATCCTCAGACTGTGACCCCTGGTTTTGGACACACCCATCATTGGTAACATCTTCCCTGCATCTACCCTGTCTAGTCCTCTTAGAATTTTATAAATTTCTATGAGATCCCCCTCATTCTTCTGAACTCCAGCGAGAACAATCCCAACCTAGTCAATCTCTCCTCATATGACAATCCCGCCATCCCCGGAATCAGCCTGGTAAACCTTCACTGCACTCCCTCGAGCACAAGAACATCCTTCCTCAGAGAAGGAGACCAAAACTGCACACAATACTCCAAGTGTGGCCTCATCAAGGCCCTGTACAATTGCAGGAACACATCCCTGCTTCTATACTTGAAACCTCTCGCAATGAAGGCCAACATACCATTAGCCTTCTTTACCGCCTGCTACACCTGCATGCTTACCTTCAGCAAATGGTGCACAAGGACACCCAGGTCCCGCTGCACACTCCCCTGTACCAATTTACAACCATTCAGGTAGTAATCTGCCTTCCAGTTTTTGTTTCCAAAATGAATAACCTTACACTTATCCAAATTATACTGCATCTGCCATTGGTTTGCCCACTCACCCAACCTGTCCAGATCATGCTGTAGGATCCCTGCATCCTCATCACAATTCAGCCTCCGACCTAATTTGGTATCATCTGCAAACTGTGAGATGTTACATTTTGTTCTCTCATTCAAATCATTAATATATATATTGTGAGTAGCTGGGGTCCCAGCACCGATCCCTGTGGTACCCCACTAGTTACTGCCTGCCAATTTGAAAAGGACCTATTAATCATGATGTATATGTGTTCTGTTCAAAATCTCAAGGAAAGGAAAGGGGATGTAGTTATATGCATAAGCAATTGTACATGTAAATATGTTTGACCTCCGACCACTAGGTGGCAGGCAAGTCAAGTTATATCATGTGACCTGGGGGGAGTCTGTAGGAGAAGTTGTGTTTGTGATTGTTCCAGTTTGTTAGTTGTTTTAAAAATAAATTTAGAGTCGCAATTATTTTATTTTTTCCCCAATTAAGGGGCAATTTAGTGTGGCCAATCTACCTACCCTGCACATCTTTGGGTTGTGGGGGTGAGTCTCACGCAGACATGGGTAGAATGTGCAAACCCCACACGGACAGTGACCCGGGCACGGGATCGAATCTGAGTCCTCGGCGTCATGAGGCAGCGGTGCTAACCACTGCGCCACCGTGCCGCCATTCCAGTTTGTTCGTATTAGTTTCCAACCCGCAGTTTGTTGTACAATAAGAAATTCGATTAGTCTAGAACTAGACGGTCTTTGGCACGCCGAGTCAATCATTGTCACAGTACTAGAACATAACACCGGTTCAGAAGCTATATTTTTAAGCAGTCCTATTTTAAAAATTGAATCTTTTGATATTAACAAAGAAAAATTTCAATAGTTCACATGCATTGAAAGGAGAACAATATTTTTGCATTCTGCCATTTTGTCATCTCCTGCTTAAACATAAAAAGAGATCACATTCACTTTGACCAAAGGGAACATTAATTTCCCTTTAGATTCTTAGGGATCCTGAATCATACGTAAAAATTCCTCAACCAATACCAAGAATTTATCGGAGTTCACTGGTGAAAGTGCAAATTGAAGCAAAAATAGGCACCAATACTGGGACTATTATTTTGTCACATTCTGAGTATGTCCATCCTAATGGCACAACAAAGGATGGTACACAGATGGCAGACTGGGATAAAGTTTCTACTTTGTGATCTGCGTCCAAATTGCACCAGTTTTGAGGAGTTTTTTTTTCCTTAAGCGCCTGCCAAAACTTACTTGCATATCGCTGAATGTGAAATCTGCCATCAACCCAGCAGAATAGGGCATTAAACAATATTCCTTGATATTTTTAAGAATGGCAACTTGAAGCAGTTTGTTTGACACCGCTCAAGATGGACTAATCACAAAACTGAGCATTTCAATCAGTCCACTGCCTGTAAGTCAGCTTTAAATAGTTCAAAATGACATTGAAAAAAAAAGAGATACACAATCATTTGCTAGTTTTGTTTCTGTATAGTAGTCAGCTTCTGAGTAGATAACAACATTATACAGAAGCTTTTAAAATAGGCCTATTGGTGCCCTTGTATGCAAAGAAGGTGTCAGTTTAGGTACTTTTTGAACACCCGCAATTAGTGGAAACTCCGAATGATGATTAATTCAAGCTGGGGTAAGGCTGATTTTGTTGAAGTGTGTTGGTTTCTATTGCGATATTTTATAAACTAGCACAAAATATCACAGAAATCTCAATTTGTACTGGACATGATTTGCAACTAAAATCCCTGGTTCACCTGCGCTGATAAAACAATGCAACCTACTGAAAACAGCTGCCACCTTACAATTTTTACAAAGCTCCTCCATGTAATTATTCTCTTTTAAACTCCCAGTGAGTCACCAAACTCCTCACTATTGTGATTGTCTCTAAAAGGCATGATAGTAACTAATTAGTTTGCTACTCACCACCGCCCCCCCCCCCCCCCACCCCCACCCCCCATTTCCATTTCAACTCTTTAACCTCAATTAGGATCTGCTAGTACATGGTTTCCCTGGTGGCATTATTGTTGTAGGTATTGCTGGAAGTGCTGTTTGACTTTCTGCTAAGTGCGGGAGTCTTTGTCTTTTGTCGCCTGGGAAGACATAAAGAGCTAAGCGTTGAGAGGAAGTCCTGCCTGAAGTTTGCAGAGACCAGGTTGTACAGGATCGGGTTGATAGTTGAGCTGACGTAGAAGAGAACATTTGTCACCATGTAGAAGTAATGATAGAAATCGTAGAGAAAACTGGAAGAAGTAACAACAGTGGTTAGGATTTACATAAATGCAGCAAAATTAATCACAAGCACAGCTTAAGAAATAAAAGAAACATGCTGGGAGTATTCAGCACAGTAGGCAACATTGATTGAGAATATACTGTCTCGAATTTTGTTGATGCAAGAATCATTCTTATGACAGAAAGTAGCAAGAGAATTCCTCAAATATAGAGAAATCATCTAAAATTGTAGTCATCTGTAACATGTCAGCTACAAATCATTGAAATGCATAAACATTCTAAAATTATTTTATTGAGATAAAGATAGATTTAAAAAAATAATTAGGTCTGTTGGCTCCCTTCTTCAAGCTTAACTCCTGGGTTAAGCGACGTTCGACTAAACTCAGTGAAACCATAAGGAGCAGAAAACTCTTGACAAATTTCGTCACGGAACCTTGAGCAATTCAAAATGTGACAGGGTTCCCGACTATCGTTACTAAACCCAACATCAGCTATAGTGTTCCATTAGAGCATATGATGACCTCTGCTTGCTATTGGAACCAGGATTGCTACGTTTATCCAAATATCAACTGCTTTCTGGTAGAATTTATTGAAGTGTATTATCTAACTTATGATACTTTATTATCTCTACCGCTCATCTTTAAATGATCAGACTGCCTGTCTGATACCCAGGACTGGATAAGTTGAAGTTTCCGACAAGTAAATATTCAGAAGGCCCAAGCCGTTGGCCTGAATTATCCGCCCATTGGGCGTGCGCACTCCACAGGTCTGGAAGCGGCTGCAAGATGCACTTCTGGCCGCGGTCGGCCCGGGATGCGATTTCTCGCGTTGGCCGGCCAATTAACTGGCATGAAACGCGAGCGTGGAGTAAGGTTCAGCACTGCCGGGGGTGGCGGGAAGAGGGTGGGGCTGAGAAAAGGGAGAGTGCGGGATGGCGTTTATAATGTAATCCCTCAGGGAGCTGCAGATTTGTAAAAAAAAAACAAATAGCAACAGAAAAACTACGGCAGCACATTCACAGCTGTCAGTCCCCAGACACTATTTAAAATTTGATTTCAGCCCTGACATTTCAAACCTCCCTGGATCGAGGTTGAAGCTAAAACGTAAAGGCTCTCTGGCCAATCGGCCCGTCTGGCAGCCGTAAAAGCACACGGGCTACGTAAAATTGCGTCCAATTAGCTCCTTGATATAATTTTTGGCGGGCGTGCTTCTGACACTCGCATGCGCCCAGCAACCGAAGCGGGCGGGACTGGACAATTATGTCTTTAATGTCAGTAAGTGCGTGGTAATACATGATTATGAGAAATAAATGGGCAATGAGAGTACATATACATCGTCTAAGAATTTTCAGAGTGTCAGGTTCAAATTGAAAACCGATGTACATCTATCCGGATTTCCTGGCACTCTGCACACAGAATCTGGGGCCATGGTTTGGTGGGAGGGGCCAGATACAGTCGGCAATGCTGTCTGCACAGAGATTGGGGCGTCAACATAAAAGACAACCTGAGCTGTGCTAAAAATACCACCCCCCTGCCCACTTCCATGGAGGACACTCCAACAAGCATTGGAACGACCCCCTCCCATCTCACCACACAGGCATCAGGGCATCCGCCCTCCCACTCACAGACATTGGGGTGCAACCCTCCTCTACCACACACAAGGGAGTTCCCCCCCAACGGGGATTGCCATTGGACCCGCCCCTGCACTGCCAGGTTAGCACTGCCAGGGGGCAGTGCCAGGGCACTGCCTAGCAGCTCCACACCTTTGCTGCCACCTGTCCTCCATCCTCCACAGACCCCCCTGGTATCCACCAGCACAACTCCTTCATGTCCGGGTGCGGCACCCACACATGCCACCCTCCTGACCCATCAAGCGTCTGGCTCACAATGCCCTCTCTTTGTCCTGCAGGAGAGGATAGCCCATAATTAGCAGGAAAGGGTCCGGGGGGGGGGGGGGGGGGGTTGTGCAGCATGCTAGAGATTTGAGTCCTCACCCCCTATGAGGAGAAGGCCCTGGAAATCGCAGGGTTGACTGAGGAGGGAGCAGCCCCTAGTAGTGAGATTGGTCTGTGCCACAGAGATGAGGATCCCTTCGCCCAGATGACCTGCCTCAAGTGATTAGTTCATGTCAGCCAAAATGATCCTTCTCCCTCACTGACCACATGTCCAATATCTTGCAGGATCTCCATCTGGATGAGTCATCCAGAGTCGTTCCTCCCCTGCCACCCATCAGACCACCTTGGAGATGATCTCCAAGGAGACCACCATTGACGCATCACAGCTAACACTCCCACCTTCCACCAATGCAGATACATGAACCTTGGTGGGCACACAGATACATGAACCATGTTGCACAGTGGGGAGCCGTCAGGACTGGCAGAGCCAGATGATTCAGAGGCCTCTGGAGCTCAGTCATGGAGTCTCCCAGGGCCCTATGGGCATCGTCAGGGAGAAGGAAGTGGTGCAGGCCAACCTGGAGACTGCCACCAAGGAGACAATGGAAGTCTCCAGTTCCTCCACCCCTCCCCCCCTCCTGACACCATCACATCTCAAGGGGAGCGGGCAGAACAGGGTGGCATGGCGACACCTGTGACATTGGTAAGTCAGCCGGGCCCTCCGACTCTCGGTTCTCCTGAGGACATCCGCCAACGGCATCAAAGGCCATAGAACACAGAGAGCAGCAGGCTGCCCCACCTCTGATGTGCATCCTTGGGACACACCTAGACATAGCAGTAGACTATGAAAGATCAAGAAGATTTAGGAGCACTGAGTAGGCACTGGGGGGGGGGGTGGTCACTATCTGTAGATAGGGGGAATGTAAATGTCAAATGTTCACTATTAAAACATGTTGCACGAGATACATGAGAAGCTTCTGTCACATTCATGTTCACAGTGGCCGTGCTTGCACCACCACCCTCTGCTGCCCTCCGCTACCCCCAACCCCTGAACTGCAGGCACAGTGGTCCAAGATCAAAAGCCTCCGATGCTGACCCCATTCAGATGAACACATTGTCAGCAGGGAGAAAGTAGTCAGACTTTTGCAGAAACTGAAGAGCACCAGAGCTTTCCTCACAGCCATTGATCGTCACTCTGCTGCCTTGTATAATGTCCCACTGACAGTGACGACACAGGCCCCTCACCATGGAGTGATGTTATGCAGACCCTGGGAGGGTGGAACAGGGTGGTTGCGGAGGGGGCGGTGTGATGGATTGGAGTATGGATTTGATGTATTGTTACGTGTACTTAGGTACAATGAAAAGCATTGCTCTGCATACAGTCCAGACAGATCGTTCCATACATTCAAAAAAATAGCACATACATAAATACACAATGAAAATAATTGTCCAGGCATTGGGTGAGCATACGGAGTGTAGTACTACTCAGTAGAGAAGATGTGTGAAGAGATCTTTTCATAAGCCCATACAACATCGGAGCACTGGTTTAGCACACGGCTAAATCGCTGGCTTTGAAAGCAGACCAAGGCAGGCCAGCAGCACGGTTCGATTCCCGAACAGGAGCTGGAATGTGGCGACTAGGGGCTTTTCAAAGTAACTTAATTTGAAGCCTACTTGTGACAATAAGTGATTTTCATTTCAGAATTAGGCCACTCGGCCCATCGAGTCTGCTCCGCCATTCAATCATGGCTGATATTTTCTCATCCCCATTCGCCTGCCTTCTCCTCATAACCCCTGATCCCCTCATTAATCATGAACCCATCTACCTCTGTCTTAAATACTCCACAACCTTCTGCAGCAAAGAGTTCCACCGATTCACCACTCTGTGGCTGAAATTCCTCCTCATCTCTGTTTTAAAGGATCGTCCCTTTAGTCTGAGATGGTGTCCTCTGCTTCTAGTTTTTCCTACAAGTGGAAACATCTTCTCCACGTCCACTCTATCCAGGCCTCGCAGTATCTTGTAAGTTTCAATAAGATCCCCTCTCATCCTTCTAAACTCCAACGAGTACAGACCCAGAGTCCTCAAACGTTCCTCATATGACAAGTTCATCATTCCAAGGACCATTCTTGTGAACCTCCCCTGGATCCTTTCCAAGGCCAGCACATCCTTCCTGAGATATGGGCCCCAAAACTGCTCGCAATACTCCAAATGGGGTCTGACCCAGAAGTACATCCCTGGTCTTGTATTCTAGCCCTCTTGACATGAATGCTAACATTGTATTTGCTTTCTTAACTGCCAACTGAACCTGCACATTAACCTTAAGAGAATCGTGAACAAGGACTCTCAAGTCCCTTTGTGCTTATGATTTCCGAAGCATTTCCCCATTTAGAAAATAGTCTATGCCTAAATTCCTCCTTCCAAAGTGCATAAACTCACACTTTACCACATTGTATTTCATTTGCCACTTCATTGCCCATTATCCTAGCTTGTCCAAGCCCTTCTGCAGCCCCTTGCTTTCTCAATACTACCTGTCCCTCGACAGATCTTTGTATCATCTGCAAACTTAGCAACAGTGCCTTCAGTACCGGATCATTAATGTATATTGTGAAATGTTGTGGTCCTAGCACAGACCCCTGAGGCACACCACTAGTCACCGGCTGCCATCCTGAAAAAGACCCCTTTATCCCCAATCTCTGCCTTCTGCCAGTCAGCCAATCCTCTATCCATGCCAGGATCTTACCCTGAACACCATGGGCTTTTAACTTATTTGACAGTCTCCTATGCGGCACCTTGTCAAAGGCCTTCTGGAAATCTAAATAAAGCACACCCACTGGTTCTCCTTTGTCTAACTTCCTTGTTACCTCCTCAAAGAACTCTAACAGATTTGTCCGACACGACCTCCCTTTGACAAAGCCGTGCTGATGCAATCCTATTTTACCATGCACTTCCAAGCACTTTGCAATCTCATCTTTTATAACAGACTCTAAAATCTTATTAATGACCAAAGTTAGACTAACCGGCCTATAATTTCTCGTCTTCTGCTTCCCTCCCTTCTTAAACAGTGGTGTTACATTAGCTACCTTCCAGTCCTCTTGGACGCTTCCTGCCTCCAGTGATTCCTGAAAGACCATCACTAATGTCTCCACAATTTCCTCAGCTATCTCTTTTCCGACCCTGGGGTGTAGTCCATCTGGTCCAGGTGACTTATCAACCTTCAGACCTTTCAGTTTCCCCAGAACCTTCTCCTTAGTAATTGTCACTGCACTCACCTCTGCCCCCTAGTTCTCCGGGAGCTCTGGCATCCCACTGCTGTCTTCCACCATGAAGACTGATGCAAAGTAACTATCCAGTTTGTCTGCCATTTCTTTGATTCCTATTATAACTTCTCCAACCACATTTTCCAGTGGTCCAATGTCTTTTTTTGCCTCTATCTTACCTTTTATATATTGAAAAAATCTCTTCCTATCTTCCTTCATATTACTAGCTAGCTTGCACTCATGCTTCATCTTCTCCCCCCCCCCCCCCCCCCCCCCCCCCCGATTGCTTTTTTAGTTGTCCTCTGCTCGTTTTTAAAGGCTTCCCAATCCTCTGGTTTCCCACCAATCCTTGCCACTTTGTGTGGTTGTCTTTAGCCTTTATGCTGTCCTTGACATCCCTCGTCAGCCATGGATGCCTTGTTCTCCCCTCAGCATGGTTCCTCCTCCTTGGGATGAATTTCTGTTGTGCCTCCCTAATAACCCCCAAAAACTCCTGCCATTGCTGTTCCACTGTCCCACTGTCTCCCCTGCTAGCCTCCTTTTCCAATCAACACTTGCCAGCTCCTCCCTCATGTCTTTGTATATACCCTTATTTAATTGCAATGCCGTTATATCTGATTGCAGCTTGTTCCTCTTAAATTGCAGGAGAAATTCTATGATATTGTGGTTACTGCTCCCTAAGGGTTCCTTCATCTTAAGTTCCCTAATCAAGTCTGCCTCATTACACATCACCAAATCCAGAATTGCCTGTTCCCTAGTAGGCTCTGTCACAAGCTGCTCCAAAAAACCCATCTCTTAGACATTCCACAAATTCCATTTCTTGGGATCCACTACCAACCTGATTTTCCCAGTCCACATGCATATTGAAGACCCCCAGGATTATTTTAATATTGCCTTTTTTACATGCCTTTTCTATCTCCTGATTTATTTTCTGCCCCACATCCTGACTACTGCTAGAGGGCCTGTACATAACACCCATCAGGGTCTTTTTACCTTTGTGATTCCTCAACTCTACCCACAGAGATTCTATGCCTTCTGATCCTATAGCGCTCCTTGCTATCGATTTAATTTCATTCCTTACAAACAAAGCAACCCATCCCCCTTTGCCCATTTGCCTGTCCTTTCAATAGGACATATATCCTTGGATATTTAGATCCCAGCCCTGATCTTGCAGCCACGTCTCTGTGATGCCCACAACATCGTATCGGCCAATTTCAATGTGCGCAACAAGCTCATTTACATTGCTCCATATACTGCACGCATTTAGGTACAACACCCTCAATCCTGCATTGACCACCTTCCGTTTCACACTCTCCCATGTCACTGTACCCTGTACTGTGGCCCTTTTTGATTTTTGACTATGGCTTCTCTGCCTTACACTTTCCCCCCTTACTGCTTTTTGTTTCTGGCCCCGTTTTACTTCTCTCTGACTTCCTGCATCGGTTTCCATCCCCTTGCCACATTAGTTTATAAGAGGGTCAATAAGAGGGTCATTCAGGAGTCTGGTAACAGCGGGGATGAAGCTGTTTTTTAATCTGTTTGCGCATGTTCTCAGACTTTTGTATTTTCTACCCGATGGAAGAAGTTGGAAGAGAGAATAAGCCAAGTGGTTGTGGTCTCTGATTATGCTGCCCGCTTTCCCCAGGCAGCGGGAGGTGTAGATGGAATCAATGGATGGGAGGCGGGCTCGCGTGATGGACTAGGCTGTGTTCACGATTCTCTGTAGTTTCTTATGTGGGGGGGGGGAAGTTTCTGGGGAAGGAGGGAAATGGGGCGAAGGAGGGAAATGTGGTGGAGGGGGTATTGGGGGAAGAAGGAAAATGGGAGGGGGAGGGGGAAAGAGGTTTTTGGGGGAGGAAGGGAAAGTGGGGGGGAGATTGAGCTGATAAACACGACCTCATCCGATGAGAATCTGGTGAGAATGAGGGCATCCCTGGTCCTCCGGCGTGTTGGACCTTTGATGCCACCTGTCTTCCATCCTCCGTCTCCTCCCCGGGCCCGTACTCCAGTTCATCCTGTTTCACCTCCTCCTCCTCAGATGCCACCCCGCTGTTGTACCAGGTTGTGGAGGGCACAGCAGACCACCATAAAGGAGAGATCCTCTGGAGGATATACTGTAGGCACCACCAGAGAGACCAGGCATCAGAACTGTATTTTCAGCTGTGCAATGCACCGCACAATGACAGCTCAGGTGGCAACATGGGCCTCGTTATAATGGGTCTCCACACCGGCGCCATCGGCCAGGACCAGAGCGGGCATCACTGTCCACCAAGAACCAACCCAGCAACCTGAGGTGGTCCACGAAGACACCGGGGATCTTTGAGTGCCCCAGGATGTAGCTTTCATGCACGGCCCGGATATTAGGCACACACATGATACAGAGGCGGTGGTTGCACAGAATCCGCACATTCAGGGAGTGGATCCCCTCTCAGCTAATGCAGGGCTCTCCCCGATGCCCCAGTGCGTGCAGGGCGACATGCGTGCCATCTATTGACCTCTGGAGCTGAGGCATCGCAGCAATGGTGATGAATCCTGTAGCCTGGGCATCTTTGGGCCTGGTCCAGCTCATAAGTGATAAAGTCTGATGACCAGGCATACAGGGTAACAGTGAGCTCCTAGGGGCTGTAGATTATGAAACATTGCACAGGTTTCTAATTGTGCCCTGGAATGAACCGGTGGCATAAAGTTTGAGGGCTGCGGTGAACTTCGCAGCCACCGGGAGCAGGTGTCCTCCTCCTCCTCCAAGGGGAGCCAAGTCTGTGAGTACGTGGCACAGGTGCTGCACTGTCTTTTTTTTAGATGGAGTCTCCTGCAGTACATGCTGTCCATCATCTCATTAAAAGACCAATGATACCTGTACACCTTGGACCATTGCTGACCTCGCCATCCAGGTTCTTTCTCAGCCTGATGGGCAGCTGGGTCTTCAGGGTGTGCGGCGGCCCCCTGCACATGGGGTGCCACCTCCAGTCTGCATCATTGATGCTGCCTCCTCCGGTGTCTGGCCATCGGGGCTGCCACCAGCACCAGCCTCGAGGAGGCACTTGAAAGTTGAGGAGTGTGAAGTGCTCTAAAAACTACCAAGGCTAATTTCTCCTTTGCAATAACCTCCAGCTGTGAATCTAGTGATGGTCACAGTGAAACGGAGTGAAATTAACTTTCAACAGTGAAGCCACAGCAGGGCCTCTGTCCTGGAGAATTTGGTGGGACAGACAGGCTGCAGCGGTGATTGCCCCTGTCATGGATCTCCACAATATCTATAGATGGCTTGAAGGGCTCACACCCGCAAAGCCCCTCACCCCCTCGGCTCAGGTGCGACTCCCGACCTAGAAACCCCAACCAAGCCCGGCCCCTCCCTGGGGGGTTCCCCATCACTCCCACCGAGCACTGGGTCAGCAGCTCCAGTTTCCTTGAGCTGCATACCCGAAAATGGAAATGGCTACTCACCTGTCACTTCCCCTCAGTAGCCATTGCGCCAGCTTCATGTTTTTGAAAAGGAGTACCAAACGATGCCCGTGTGACTTCAATTTTGCTAATGGGATTCAAATGAGTGCAAATGATGGTTAGCGATATGCTCGCCATTTTTGGGTGAGAACCGAAACTCGCCATCGGGAGCAGGCCGGATGAATCGCAAATTGGTTCGTGCATGGCGCAAATCTCGACTTTGGTCTTTCCCATTACTTACCCGGTGCGTCCAGATCCACGCCAGGTACAGTGCGGTCGCACCTTTCAAGTCCAATATGACCCGGCTGCAGAAGAGGCTGATGCCCAAGATGCGAAAATATGGTGATATGAAGTCCTACAACACCAAGTTAAAGTCCAACTGGTTTGTTTTGAATCACTAGCTTTCGGAGCGCAGCTCCTTGCCTGAGCGCATTCACCTGAGGAAGGAGCTGTGCTCTGAAAGCTAATGATTCAAAACAAACTTGTTGGGTTATATAGATAGCATCACTACTTTAATTGGAGCAGATAAGACTAAGAATAAACTTAATAAAAGGTTTGTTAAATTATGAAGGGTTTTGACAGCATGCATATTAAAACACTGTTTTCTCCAACTGGTGAGTCAGTTGTGAATCATCAATTAAAAATGAGGCATAACGAAGGAAAGAAACACTTCTCATCATCAGCACTACACGGAAAAGCAGAAATACTTTGACGAAACGTGGGTCACAACAATATGCTGTATTTTGCTTCAAGGTCAAAGTTTTATCTTCCTCAGCCACCCATTTCCCGGCTGCTCTTAGCATCCACTGGATGCTAGGAATGTCCGCTTCTCCCTTGTAACTGGGCAGTTCCAGAGAGCAAATGGAACTACTTGTGTTATAATTCTTTCATTTCCATGTTACCATGCCTCCATTACCGCCCGGGTATTCTGCCAGGCAGAGTGTTTGGCATATCCAGATCCCCACCCACCCAGAATAAGATGGTTCAATTGAGGAACAGCAGAAATTTAAGACCACGCTTCATTTCTCGCACGTAGTTCCTGAGTGACTAAGGGACTGGAAACGTAGCTTCTTAAATTGAAGAATAATACTGCATGCGCACAGCTGAATGGTGTGACATTTCAGCCTATTTTCATCTCAAAAGAAAATGAGGTCCCAATATTAATGAGTTCTGACTCACGTTAATATGCAGGTCGGAACATGCTAATCTCATGCTGTAAATGGTGAGAAGTCATCACAAAGATGGGAAATACTGGGTGGGTGGGGGAGGCGGAAACGCAGCACAGCAAGGGGAAGGAGAGGAGGGCACTTTGACAGAAACTTTCATTGGACTTGAGAAACAAAAGATCAACATGCATATTAATAGAAACAAAGAGAAATGGGGAGAGTGGGCCTGGGTAAGATGCTCTTTTGAAGGCTCGGTGCAGATTCAATGGGCTGAATGGCCTGCTTCTGCACAGTATGTGTTCTACAGGAAGATCTTCATGCAAATAAAGAACAAAGACAATACAACACAGGAACAGGCCCGTCGGCCCTCCAAGCCTGTACCGGTCACAATACCAACCTTTGCCAAAACCCCCAGCACGTCCCTCTGTACCCATCCTATCCATGGGTTTGTCAAGATGCCTTTTTAACGCCATTAATGTATCTGCTTCCACAACCTCCCCTGGCAACGCGTTCCAGGTACTCGCCACCCACTGTGTAAAAAAACCTGCCTCGCGCATCTCCTCTAAACTTTGTCCCATGGACCTTAAACCTATGCCCCCTGGTGACTGGCCCTGCACCCTGGGAAAGAGTGCCTACTCATCCACTCCATCCATACCCCTCATAATCTTGTACACCTCTATCAGGCCACCCCCTTAATCTCCACCTTTCTAATGAAAACTGTCCGAGTCTATTCAGCCTCTCCACAGAGCTAACACCCTCCAGACCAGGCAACAGCCTGGTAAACCTCCTCTGCACCCTCTCCAAAGCCTCTACATTCCTCTGGCAGTGTGGCGACCAGAATTGTGCACAATATTCCAAGTGCGGCCAGTTTTTATACTCTGTGCCCCGCCCAATGAAGGCAAGCATTCATATGCTTTCTTTGGGCAGCACGGTAGCATGGTGGTTAGCATAAATGCTTCACAGCTCCAGGGTCCCAGGTTCGATTCCCGGCTGGGTCACTGTCTGTGCGGAGTCTGCACGTCCTCCCCGTGTGTGCGTGGGTTTCCTCCGGGTGCTCCGGTTTCCTCCCACAGTCCAAAGATGTGCGTGTTAGGTGGATTGGCCATGCTAAATTGCCCGTAGTGTCCTAAAAAGTAAGGTTAAGGGGGGAGGGGGGGGGGGGTTGTTGGGTTACGGGTATAGGGTGGATATGTGGGTGTGAGTAGGGTGATCATGGCTCGGCACAACATCGAGGGCCGAAGGGCCTGTTCTGTGCTGTACTGTTCTATGTTCTATAACAAATAACTAAAGGCCCACAAAAGGTAAAAAGGTACATTCGCACAATCTAGTAGTGGCTCTGGCAAGGGTGCAGGGATGAACAGTCGGTTGCCGAGTCTTGAGTGTAATTCCAGTGATGCCACAGTACTTTATCTCAACGCCCCTTCAGGTCTGTCTCCACTTCATTGACTTGCTCTGTTTTAAATGGAGCTATCAACCATGACACTGCATAACCTTCCCTCACTGACAATGCCTCCCCAACCCGGCCCCCCTCCCCCCCAACAGTGTTCTCCCCTCTCCCTTCACCCCGCTGACAGCATTGAGCGCTCCGCCTCACACCCCAATGGTATTCTCCCCTCTCTCACCCTCACTGCCATCTCCCTCCCCCCACCGCGGCTAACACTGACCCCCAACAATGCTGACTCTTCTGACATTGACCGGGTCCCAGCTGGTTTTCCATAGGGTGAGCTGAGAGGGGTGGTGTGGGGATGCGGGTGCGGGGGGGGGGGGGGGGGGAGAGTCACTATTGCTGAAGGTGGGGGCGGGGTGGGGGGAAGACGGGGGAGACTTAGAACTTTGCGAGTGCTTTCACATTCCAGCTGATTGACTTATAGACTTATTGGTTTTGTACCTGCCAGGAAAACCTCAAAGTTAATCTGTGTGAAAACCAGGGTAAGTATAGAGTCAACAGTCCCAGTCTCCGTCATTCTGTCCAGCTGATCGCACTGTCAGATGAATCGTGGAGCAATGCAGGCGGGATAAAACTGGAAATCGGACGTTTAAATTTTCTGCCTAGGTACCGTGGATATGCGCATGTCTGGACTTCCTCAGGGCCATGACATGCATCAGCAACGGAAGGAGTCAGAGGCCTCTCCCCATTTTGGAAGATTTTGGCCAAATATCCCACTATACAACAACCTTGCAGTCCATACAGATTCAAGCATCCTTAATTCCCCAGGCACAAAAGCGGAACATGATTAGTTATTTTCACAAGAAAAAATATTTATCATAACTGCTGGTGGAAGCAAATGCCAATCTTGGCAATCAACCATCGCTGAGAGATTCAGTAAGGCTTCCCATCTGTTGCATCGTGAAAATGTTGATTCCCAGTTTATGCTCCAATAATTCACAGCTAGCAGGCTATCCAGAATATTAACAAATGTGCGCAGTTGTGTGAATAAATATTGCATTGACGTTTCTACTGATTGTCATTGCGTCCTCTAATGAGATTTTGCAGGATTTCGGACTCAGAGATGAACATTGGAATTACTTCAATCACGCCAAAGAGCCTATTCTGGCAAGATACAACATACTTCACAAAAATCATTTCACAAGAGAACAGTGAGGGGGAAGAAAGGGCCACTTGCTCAATGGGAGCTCATCTCTTCACCACCCTCACTTTCCCAGCCTGATTGTAAATTGTATTTTGATCTCTTAAGGTGCATTCATACAACAAGACGTGCACGATCATCTTTAGCAAAGTAAAATGTTCCAAGGCAGCTCACGAACGCAGTTATGGATTGGGCAAGTGCTAAAGGTCAGAACATATTTTCAGCTTGCAAATATTTCTTGGCAGGCACAGTGCAGATTTTTACTGGACATCCTATTAATGAATAACCATCCTCAGGTGGCCTGAGCTGGATTTATACAGACTTCCGTCCTCTCAGTCACACTTAAATCCCCACCTTTCACCAACTTTCTGCATCTTCCATAAACATTTGAAGCAAATTAAAGTAAAGGCGGAAAGCCTGGAGTTCCAAGTTTTAGAAACCTGCAAATTTGCAAATCTACAGACGCCTGTTCTACTAGACCCTGGAAGTGATTTAGAGCCCCCGCTCACCGTCCGTGGGTTCGGCAGCACGGGCGGAAAATGCCACCGGAATCAGGAAACATGATTCCCGCCGGAGAGATTGTGTTTCCTGATTTGCCCTGCCCCTCGCAGGCAATGTTGGGAGATTTACGTCCACAAGGGGCGTGAACCTCACTTTAATAGCTTTGCATTGATTTGATTATTATTATATATATAAATGAGCCCCCCCCCTCACTAAATACTCATACCTCGCCGATGTGACGTGATGTCAGCGAGGTTTACAACAGGTTTGGTCAGATGTGAGACAGTCAAGGAGGAACCCTCCAGGAGTGCAGTGCCCTGACACTATCCTCTGGAACAACCTGCGCCCAGGGGGGAGTCCCATGGGAGGGGGGTCGAGATTGATGTGTGGTGCGGGGGAGTGCCAGCTATACTTCTAGGGGCTGGTATAGCACAGTGGGCTAAACAGCTGGCTTGTACTGCAGAACAATGTCAGCAGCGCGGGTTCAATTCCCATACCGGCCTCCCCAAACAGGCGCCGGAATGTTGCGACTAGGGGCTTTCACAGTAACTTCATTGAAGCCTACTTGTGACAAAAAGCAATTATTATTATTATTATTGATGGTCGGGGAGGTTCAATGCTGGCGGTGGATGTGTGGATGGGGTGGGTGGGGGGAAGGTGGAGGGAGTGGACTGCATGAGAAGATTGTCGGGGGGGGGGAGACATAACTCCGTGATGGGGACTGGGTGCTGTCGGGCAGGAGCGTTGATTGGGATGCTCTCTAAAGCTAGCGCCCTGATCTCTTTGGGGCTGGTCGCCGGACTGACGGTGAAATAATGGCCACTCTTTTTTTGCCTAAGAGGCTGAATATTTGGTAAGAAAATTGGTCTGTGCAACTGGACACTTTGACAAATTTTGGTAAGTCAAATACCAAAAAATGGCAAAGTGTCAGTTCTGGTAACAAAACGGTGCATGTTCCAAGATGCCATTGGTGGAAAAACTCACCCATGTGAATCACACTGTGCTCTTGGTGGCCTCCTGCTGATTTGCTCACCCCGGGGAAACCTAATCACTGCAATAACTGGTGAACTCTGTTTAAACGCCTCCCTAATGCTTGTTCCAGATCCATTAGAGGGGAAGGCTGCCAGGAAGCCTGAATCGTGTTTCTTGGAGGGAGCTCTCACCAGACTCCTGGATGAAGTTCAGCAGAGTCAGGACCTCCTACATCCAAATTTAGAAGGCCTCCTTCCAGTAAGGTGACCACCCCCCACCTGGGAATGTATTGCAGCATTAGTAAGTGCCAACTCCCTGCAGAAAGGGAGGGGGCATCAGTGACGGCAGAAATGAATGACTTGCTTCGCGTAGCCACGGTGAGCCAGCCAGCTGCAGTCTCCCACTGCACCCACGTAACTCACCCCTCGCACCTTGATAGAAATTGGCTTTTCTAATCAGCTATAACCATGAGGGTAAGGGAAGATGATAGAGGTTTAATTGAGAGCTCATTAAGAATAATTAACTATAATCATATTAAGCATTACTTAATAGCTGGGCATCCACTGAGGGTTAATCCAGGTAATACTCTTTAATTTTTTGGTCTCACATTTTGCAAGTTGCTTGAGTGAGGTCAGTGACGTCAACTAGCTAAAAGGCCCCATTATCTGGTAAAAACTGGACGGCTGTCCAATACGAGTAGTCCCGTTTCTATAGTAACAGCCAGTCTAGGGCTGCTAATTTCTTAACAAAAACTGTGCTTTTTAATTAAATTGGCAAGTGATGGAATGGGAAATTGGCACCAATGTATTTAAATACATATATCTCTTAAACTGATAGACAGACAGTTTGGCCGAATTGAGTGAATTATAAATTAGTTAAAGCCAATCAGAAGTAAAAAGGCCAGACCTTAAGATAATAATCTCCTTAAGAATCACTCACCGGGATGGAAAAACCCATTCCGGAATCATCCATATCTATATTTTTGAAACCTATGCCTATGCTTGCTTTTGCTAATCGCCATCTTTCTTTTGTTTAAATCACTTAGTTATGTTATCCTGTGTATTATGATTTGAAGAATTACCACGATCTGTAATTGAATGAAAACTCAACTACTGTATTCGCTAAAGACAATCAATCTGACTAGCTTGCTAAAGGGCTAGTCAGAACTCCCTAACTGTTGTATTGAAAACAAGCTTACCAGTGGCACAGCTGACAAATAAAGTACACGTGGACTTCACCAAAAAGTACAGACTTGACCTCTGTTATTTGGGAACTGAGAAGGGATAACAGATATCCAAGGTTCCGAATAGACACAGAGATCCATCACACCTCCAAGGTGATGTCTCACCCAGTCACCTCATGGTTTGCCCTCCTGTCACAATGCCCTTTTCCCCTCCCCCATCCCCAAGGTGCCCCCCCCCCAGTCTTTACTCAGCTCCTCACATCCGTGCTCCCACTCCAGTTCCACGCATGCCACTCCTCAAACGTCTGAATTGGCAGGACTACGGTCCACACTCTCCCCACCTGCCTCTCTGCAGGACAAACTCAAGCACTAGAGGTTTGAGAGGGTAGAGCCACTTGGAGTCATGTGGGAGCTCTGCATGTTCCCCCCCTCCCGGGGCAACAGCCCTTGAGCTGCCGGGGGGAAGCGGAGCTGTGTTGTGTGGATGGTGAAGTGGGGGCAGGGAGAAGTGAGAAGCCGAAGGACAAACAGTCATTCCGCATGTCCCATGTGAGCCAGTTAATTTACCCCCTGCCATGTACTAAGGCCATCTCCCTCCCCTTGCAGGGCAATCAGACGATCAGCACAGACCGCCCTTGCCCCCGCTGGATATCACTGACCCAAGCATCTCAGAGGGATTGACCAGCCATGACCATAGAAGAGGCATAAGAGCTGTCCCCGCACCGTCCAGCAGTGTAGGTACGTACATCTCAGTGAGGCTGGTGGCTGGTCACTCACTGGTGAGCACCTAACAGCTGAAGGTCTGCAGCAGGTGGAGGCAGGGACAGGCCAGGGATTTGGCACCCAGAGGGAAGCCGGTGTTCAGTACACTGCTGAGCCCCAGGATGATGATGTGCCCTTGGTTCCTGTCATCCCAGAGCTGATGGAACTGCAAAGGCAGGGTCACAAGCATAAGGAAGGAATGACAACTTTCCTCCTCGGACTGTAAGGCCGACTGGAGGAGCCTCATCGTCTTCTGTCTGAGAAGATGTCACTCCAATACAATGAGGCCAACACAGCGAGACTGGCATCCGCAGTGGAGACTTTGGTGCAGGAGGTGCACTCGCTGGTGGGGTTGTCCACACCATGGTACAGCTTGTGACCTCCATGGCTGAGGCCATGAGCTCCATGATGCAGGCACTGGTGGGAATCCATGAGTGCCAGTGCCAGAATATGGCGGGGCTTCTGGACCTCACTCCAGCTGCCCCTCTATCCCATGGAGGAGCACCAGTGCCCCCCGACGGGAAAAGGATCAACAGGAGCACAGTTTGGGGAACTCCACCCTGTGAATCCCGGGGTGTCCAGCCCAACTGACACCCCCTTCCTTGTGAGCGACTGACGTCCAGCCCAGCACACTGAGGATGGTAGCACTGCAACACCCATGCTGTTCGAAATTACAACCTGACCATCAAGGTCCAGGTCACCCACTAAAGACAGGCACTCCCTCAGCGCCTATTTGAGAACAAGCCCATCAGGGAGGGCACAGGAAGTGATGCCTGCATGCCAGCCTCCAGACCTCCCTAAAGCAAGGGGCGCCGTGAAGTTAAGAGAAGGTAAGGCTGGTTAGGAACCACCCCGCTCGAGATTGAGAGACTGAACCCCACCCTGGCCCCAAGTTGAACGTATCTGTGCCCTCCAAAACGGTGTCATCATGGCGCACCGCATGCGGTTGGGATGGCCTCAGGATGTCACCTGAAGGCTCTCCCCGATGCTCCGCTCCCGATGGGCTGAGTTCCTGACCATGCGGTTGACGTGTGGTCTCAGTGGGCAAGAACCCGGCATGGTGGCTGCAGACTGTGTCCAGCGCCGCCATAGTCGAGCAGGAGTCGTGCTGCTGGCTGGGGGCTTTGGCCAAGGCTTGGGTGTCTGGTGGGGGTGACAATGGGGTGGCGAGGGGCTGCCCAGGGGGGCACTAACTGGCAGGTCAGGTCCGCGCATGGCCGGCGCCATGTTGTAGGCGCGACCGCTGCAGGTCGTCGCCGTGCGCATGTGCGACCGCGGACTCGGCAATTCTCCGGCCGTTTATTTTGTGGAGGCCGGGTGTTTTACCTGGCACGGCTGCTAGCCCCTCACCAGTTGCAGCATCGGTGGTGAGGAGGCCCCGATTGTTCCCACGTAAAACGCCACATATCCTCCGGAAAATCGGAGAATCCAGCCTTGTGTTTTTCGATGCTCTCCAGATTTGGAACCCGTGCTGCTTTTCAGACTGACCGAGAGTGCGGGCTCAAAATTGCCCCCAAAGTCTTCGACATTTGTTGACTGCGGTGGGGAGCAATGCGAGAGAGTTTGTTTCTGAGCACAACTTATTGGCTCTGTGTTGTAGTGGTATTATAGGCACAATATTTTAAATTGGTACACACAGCATTTCGTGCATTCACCGATATGAAGCTCCTTTGAAAATAAACCTTCTTGTTTCTCTCGAAAATAAAGCAAAGCACAACTGAAATGACGTGTGTGCAGTAAGTGGTTTGGGGCTCGAGAACCATTCATTAGTCCAGCTGCATAGAAGTGAAATACACAGAAGGCAGTCATTTGGCCAACCACGTCTGTCTGGGCTCATTACGATGCAGTTTTGCGACCTGACGTGCTTCTAATTTTGAACATTGTACTTTACGAATGAAAATGAGGCTTGAGTGGATTAGTTCTGAGTTTGGGTTTGGGAAGTTTAACTCAATTTGGATCAATACAATCGATATGGAAACCACCACTGTTTTGCTCCGCACGTTGTATCGTAAACTGAGTAATATGCTGTATAAATCCATATCCATATAAAATAATAAAAAGATTCCTTTGTTTTTTTTATTCAACATTAAGCATGAATATCATCAAATTAGAACTCCCGTCAATCACTAAGCACTCACTCTGTCCACAGATGTTTCGGCACATAACAGAACATAAGTCGGCGCATGTGATATGGAAGCCAGCAGACAACAAAGGCGATGACCACAGCTCCTGTAAGAAAAAAAAAACACATATTTTAACTCTTACCCTAAATGTTATATTACTGTGCGTATTAAATTAATCTTCAGTGAGAAAATAAAGGAAATTGAGGAATTCTGCCAAATTACAAATTCTTTGCGAAAGGATATTTTCTGCTGATTCAAACCAGTAACAATGAGTAAGAGGCTCAATTGTAAAGCACTGGGTGTAATCTCCTCTCCAGTCTGGTGAACAAATGGAAGTCCAGCTTCCAAGTGTGCATTAGCTTGCAAGGAAACCAATTCATTTTGCAAAATTTAACGTTCACTGTTAAAATGTTTACTGTAAATCGGAATCTCTCCAAATGGAGAAAATCAAATTCGCCATCCGAGGGTCAGACGACGGCTTCCACAGAACGTGGGAGCCATTCACGCAATTGTTCCGGCACCTGTTTGTTGCCAACGAACAAGCGGAGGAATAGCCAGGTAGCCAAGAATCAGGGGAAAGTGGCCAAAGCATGAGAGGGAGAGATAGACCGGGAGAGGGGGTGGAGGGGGGGGGGGGGGGGGGGCGGGGTCAGCTAAACCTAAGAGAAAAGAAAGGCTAACCACAGGAGTGGGGGGGGGGAAGGAAAGAGACAGGGAACAAGAGAGGAGAACCAGGGAGGTGGGAGGGAGGCAGGGAAATGAGAGCTGGAAGGAAGGCACGGGATACAATAACGAACATGGCATCTCCAGGAGTAGGGAACGAGGAGAATAAAGACGAAAGACGGGAGGAACGGCCAAAGCAGAGGTGAGCGCAAGACGGCAGCAAGATCCGTCTGGGAGAAGTAAGCGACAACACCAACACCAAACCCATTCTAGTATTGCCCACTGTAATTGTTTCTCCGGCACCCGAATGTATATTCACCTCCCCAGTCTCCACCTCCCCTCCCTCCCACACCCCCCCCCCCCCCCCCCCCCCCCCGCCCCCCCCCCCGCAAACAGTCGCCTACTTATGTGTTGTAAATAATTTAGCCAGGTGTACAGAGTTGCTGCTGTTGAGCTGGTGCACAATACCCTACCAGTTATTCTATTTTATTTTTTATTGTATTTTTTTTTATTATTCACTATTTTCTTTTCTTTGGTATGTTAGGTGTGCCCTACTCTTCTATATATGTACATATATATATATATGTTTCTTATCCTGTGTACATAACGGTAAATATACTTTGTTCAAACATCCAAGAAAAAACATTTTTTTAAATGTGTACTGTAAATTTAGACATTCTGACATTCTGTGATAATTCCTCTTCCCCAAAATTGTTCTCAAATAAGTGATCTGCGACACAGATGCTTGTCCAGCTGTTTGCTTTCAGTCCGAGTCTCTCGACAAAGTGATTGATGCCCCAGGGCCTAGGCAGGCCTCTTCAGGCCCAAGCCCCTCCAGATTGTACGGAATCAGAATCTTTTTCAGATGGAAACAGAACAGCTCTTGAACATAATAAAGGTTTACTTTGGAATGTTGCACTGTGCAAACTCAACAATCTCATTAAGTGAGCCAGAAACGTATGCATAAAGGATCCTTGGTCCTGTTTCATTGCAAGACAGCAACAGATCAGTTAAAAGCATTTCTGTAAATTACTTACAACAAAGGCAAAATACTACAAACACCAGGAGCTGGATTCTCCATTCCTGAGACTAAGTGTTGACGTCGGGGCAGGATTCGTAGACTTTCACGACAGCAAAACTGGCACTGACCCTGGACTGATTCAGTTAATATGGAGGGGCTAGCACCGGCACCAAGTGGAACACAATCGATTCCAATGAAAAACGGTGAGGGATTCGCCGGTCCATGACTGACACTCGGGAGGCTGACAAGCTGCAGCCACATATCATTACAATCCCCACACACACTCGTCCCAGCCAACAAGATGTCACTGATTATGCTGGAGTATGCCCATACAGCTGATGGATTGGCTGGGGCCGGAGTGCGCCGAAGTGGGTGGCCTGGGGGAACACTTATATGACCCGTGGCCCTACATTCACAGTGGGCACTTAGCGGTGTGCGCAGCTGCATGGCTGCCTTGCAGGCCTTGGCGATGATGTTCCATTGTGTCCAACCACCCTGACCCCACAGCCCTCCCTGTGGCCACCCCCAGCCCTGGCAGAAGCCCCCAGGCTATTGGTAGAAGGAATATGATAGATTTAATGGTCAGTTTTAGCATTGGACCAATAGCATATCAAAATGTATGTTTTCTCATTCCCTCCTGTTAGTAAATTTCATTTGTTGTTGCTTTTAGAAGCTGTCCAACTTTCCCAGTCCAAAATAGACATTTTCAGATTTTTTACATCCTTATGCGCTGCGCTGGTCAGGTTTTCAGAATGTAGAATATTTGGGTGTTACAATCTGGAACACTTTGTGAGGTAGCAGACCTGGAATATAAGAATGGAAGAAGGAAATGTTTTTAAATGAGTAATTGCTGAGAGGGTAGGTGCCCAATTTACGGGCAGCACGGTAGCACAAATGATTAGCACTGTGGCTTCACAGCGCCAGGGTCCCAGGTTCGATTCCCTGCTGGGTCACTGTCTGTGCGGAGTCTGCACGTTCTCCCTGTGTTTGCGTGGGTTTCCTCTGGGTGCTCTGGTTTCCTCCCACAGTCCAAAGACGTGCAGGTTAGGTAGATTGGCCATGCTAAATTGCCCGTAGTGACCAAAAAGGTTAGGGTTACGGGGATAGGGTGGAAGAGGGTTGGTGCAGACTCGATGGGCTGAATGGCCTCCACCTGCACTGTGTGTTCTATGTTCTATAAGCCATTGAAGCTAGCTTGAAAAATGATCAAAATGGCGATTGGGATGCTTGGCTTCATCACGAGGTATAGAACATAACAGCATGGAGATGTTACTGCATAGACAGCCATGGTCCGATGAGACAATTTAAAATAGGATACAAGGACAGAGAGAGAGAGACATGTGGGCTTTTGTGCATAAATTCTTGAAGGTGGAAAGACTGGTTAACAAAGCAGTCAATAAAGTAGGTGCGACCCTGGACTTTAAAATAGCGGCATACACTACCAAAGGCAGGACGTGATGGTAAAAAGTTGTAAGGTAAGTTCTGCCCCAGCTGATATGATGTATCCCATCTTGGGCATCGCACTTCAGAAAGGAAAGGACTTGAAGATTTTGGAGCGGGTTACGGGAGGGGTTTGCCAGGAAGTATCCAGGGATGAGGGATTACAGTTACATGGATGGACTGGAGAAGCTTGGATCATTCCTAGAGGAGAGAAGGATGAGGAGAGAATTGATGGTGTTCAAAATCATGACGGCATTAATAAGAATCGCTTATTGTCACGTGTAGGCTTCAATGTAGATCCTGTGAAAAGAAGTCCCTAGTCGCCACATTCCGGCACCTTTTTGGGGAGGCCGGTACGGGATTTGAACCGCGCTGCTGGTATTGTTCTGCATTACAAGTCAGCTGTTTAGCCCACTGTGCTAATCCAGCCCCTAGTCGACCCCTTAGACAAGAGCAGATAAAGAGTAACCGTTTCCAATGTTTAAAGTGCTGAGAACCAATGGGTACACATTTCATGTGATTGGCAAAATAACCAGAGGCAATGTGAGGAGAAATGATTTTATACACAGAGTGGTTAGATTTACACACACTGCCTGTCACAGATTCTACAGTAGCCCTCAAGGGAAATTGGATAAATATTTAGTGGAAAATTACAAGGGAAAGAGCAAGAGGAGTGAGACAAACTTGACTGCTCTTTGAAAGAGCTGGCACAGAATTTATCGGCTGAATGGTCTCCTTCTGTGCTCTACTGTTCTATGATCCTAAGAAAATAAGGTTTTGCACAGGTTATTGAGGAAGAATTGATAGCGGTTAAGATTATTTTCTGTTCCAATCATAATTTTCCTGACAGCAAGTCGGTATGACCGCAGGAAAATAGAGGATCTTGTGGTACTAACTTTGAGCTGGCACAGAGGCAGGAATACATGGCCAGGGAGAGAGGATCTTGTGGTACTGTCTTTGAGCTGGCACAGAGGCAGGAATACATGGCCAGGGAGAGAGGAAAGTTGGACTCAGAAATTAGTATACTGAAAGAGTACAAAGGTGCTACAAAATCGACAAGTCAGATCTGTTGACAAGGACAGGAGCAGAGATGATACACCCGAACCAAGGGCTGGTTTGAGTTGAAGAGAACAGAGGAGTTGGGTTAGACTTGGAAGCAGTCATGGTGAATTGTATGGGACTGAAAAGTGCTTGTCTGGGATGACCCAGGGGAGTACACAGGGCCGCACTTGACAGGACCAAATCAGAGAGAAATTGGGTGGGTCAAGGGAGTACAAGGGACTGGATTGCACTGAGGCCCCACAGGCGAAAGACAACACCGGGTAAGAAGCAAAACTCAAACCGCAGGCCTCTGTGGAAGTATAGGTCTCCAGGACAAATTTGTTGGATTGATTTCCAATGGCAGATGGGTATTTAAAAGATTTTGTGTCATGATTTAAGTTATCATGTGTTTTGTATGTTATAAATTGCATAAAATTAAAAAATACATATGTATTATCAAAAGGAAGTTGGAAAAATGTTTGAGTATTCTGATTAGCTTATGATGCTGCCTGATTGGCAACTTTCAAAACATTAGAATGTCTCAATCAACTAATTTTTGTGTGGGTTGCTTGTACAAGACTGGTAGCTTTTCTAATTGTCCATATTTGTGCGAGTTAGCATGATTAAATGAATAAGTTGATAGTTGTATTTTAGATAATATTTTGTAAAGAGACTAACAATATTTGCAGATTCGTTTTAAAAATAAATTTCGAGTACCCAATTTTTTTTTTGTCCAATTAAGGGGCAATTTAGCCCGACCAATCCACCTAATCTGCAGATTTTTGGGTTGTGGGGGTGAGACCCACGCAGATACAGGGTGAATGTGCAAACTTCACACACAGTGACGCGGGGCCGAGATTCGAACTCGGGTCCTCAGCGCTAGAGGCAGCAGTGCTAACCACTGCACCACCTTGCCGCCCAATATTTGCAGATTCTATGAATAATGGAATAAAGGAAAGGGTTTTCAAATACCAAAAAATGGATTGATTGCTTATTTCAGGATACAGTAAGTAAAACCTCTTGCTTTTCTCTGATAATACCAACAAAGGAAATAGGACAAATTATATAACCAAACACTGAAGGGTTTAGAACTTTTATATAACTCGAACAACAGATTCATGATTTCTTCTGCCCTTTACTATGTGTCTTAATGCCCAACTCAGTCAGAAAGTCACCAGTGGGAAAGCAATATACACTTGAGATTGTAAAACCGAAGAGTTGTTGATTGTTGCTTAAAGTGAAATGATTTTCAGTACCACAAATCCAATTGATCATATTGCTTTCTTTGAGCTCAAGCAATGCCATTCACTGCATTTGTTCCAGAGGGTTAGGCGAGCAATGAAAATATATGTCACCTTAAGTCCCAACCCTTAATATGCAAGGTTATAATGGGGAGATTGCTGAAGAAGTGCATTGGCTCCTGAAATCCAGGTGTTCCAGAAGATTCTGCACAATCTTTGATTCTGAACATTCCTTTTAGTTTTCCAATTAACAACTTGAGTCTTGCTGACATTATCTGCATTTTTATGATTGACAGCACGGATCTTGTTTTTGGAAGAAGTATGGTCGTCTTATTGATTTTACATTTGGTTTCCTGCAACATCCTTATGATTATATCTTTGCAACGGTGGAGATCTCACACATGGCATTGATTATGAACCAGCTGTTCTTTTGTCAGCTTGCGCGACTAATGCTATTGCTGTTTAATTACATCCTCCAAATCCTCTTGGATCTTCTTTTTGGAAGCAGTGTAAGGGTTTGTATTATTGTATTGCTTCTGTAATGAAATTATTATCACTTTGTGAGGAAGAAAGATGTCCATCTTTTGGATGAGACATTACACCAAGGCTTTCGATGCCCTTTAAGATGGGAGTAAAAGATCCCATTCACTATTTTGAAGAGGAGTTGTGGATTCTTATATACTGACCATTATTGATTCTTCAGCCAACTACGATAAAACAGATTATCTAGTCATTATCTCAGCGCCATTTGTGGGCCTTTGTCATCCACAAATTGGATGTTATGTTCTCTACGTTACAGCATGGGGGGGCGGAGGGAGGATCGAGCACCAGGAGCATGCTCAGGAAGGGTCTGGCCCGCGATCGGTGCCCACCGATCATTGGGCCGGCATCTCTGAAAGACGCACTCTTTTCCCTCCACCGCCCCGCAAGATCAATCCTCCATGTCTTGCGGGGCAGCGGAGGGGAAGACGGCAACCGCGCATGCGCGGGTTGGCGCCGGCCAACCTGCGCATGCGCGGGTGACGTCATTTAGGCGCCGCCGGCCGCGTCATTCAGGCCATGCCGCTTTGACGCAAGTGTCAAGTATCGGCGCGCGAGATTGACGCGCCGCCGCTCCTAGCCCCCCAGCGGGGGGAGAACAGGGGGCGAGGAGCGGCCTCCGACGCCGGAGTGAAACACTTCGGGTTTCACTCCGGCTTCGGCACTTAGCTCCCTTTGGGAGAATTTCGCCCTGTATAAATGCAAGACATTCTTTTTTCCCCATAACTAATGTGATAAATGTATACAATATGAAAAGTAATATGACATAAAGAAAGAATGTTGCCCCGTAGGCTCTTGCTGTACAGCCATCACTGTGTTGCCTTAGCCAATTTCTCCCTGTTCTTCTGAAGGAAAAATGAACTCCTGCTGTGCTGTAACAATTCTATTCTGAGGATGTGATACGGTTCCATGGGCCCAGGTCAAAACCCTGATATCTCACATGAATTATCATTGGTAACTTGTGAGCTTTGATAGGAAACACAACTGGATTACATGGCCAGAGGAAAATTAATTTCTGAACCCACTGGTGGCGTTACCTGATATCTATATGTGTGCAAACAAGCCAAAAATATGAAGCTGCGTGTGTACCAGGCTTATGTTTTCAGCAGCCTCCTTTACAGTCATGAAGCACGGACAACTTATGTAAGCCGAGGAAAGTGGCTGTACAGTTTCCACCTTCTCTGCCTCCGGTGAATGTTGAGCACCTTCTGTCAAGACAAAATGCTGAATATGTAAGTGCACCAGTTAGCAGGGACTCCCCAGCATGCTTTCCCTCTTGAGTCAGCGGCGATGGCTCTGTTGGCTAGGTCATGTGAGCCGAATGGATGACGGCTACATCTCCAAAGACATGTTCTGTAGCGAGTTTGTTATCAGCACGGCATCAGCAATAGAAGTAAAGCTCCAGCTGAGATTTCAAGACCGGGATCGGAATCAATGTTGACCACACTGCTGACCGGAGTGCCTGGAGACAGGCAGACAGAAAGGGCATGGAAAGGGTGGCACGGTGGTTAGCACTGCTGCCTCACAGGGATCCAGGGATCCAAGTTGCATTACAATCTATGTGAAGTTTGCATGTTCTCCCCATGCCTGCTCGGGCTTCCTTCCACAGACCGAGGGTGTGTGCAGGTTCGGTGGATTGGCTATGCCAAAAATGCTCTTTAGTTTCCAAAGATGTGCAGGTTAGGTGGGGTTACCGGGCTAGGGGTAGTGGGCCTAGGTAGGATTTGGAGGATGGGTACAGACTCAATGGGCCAAATGGCCTCCTTCTGCACTGTGGTTCTATGGGTTCAGTGGAAAAAACAGAGGACAAAAAGAGATGACCAGATGGCACAGGAAAGAAAACCCGCTGGAAGAGAAAAACACCTGTCAAACTCGGGCCAAGGCTGTACATCTGAGGCAGATGTAGAAGGGACTGCTACTTGCACATCAGTTAGTCTCTACAGCCACAACAGACAATGTTCAATACAGAAGCAACATCATCTCCCGAGGCAGAGGAATGACAAATAATAATAAAAATTATAATAATATTCAGTGCTCTGTGCAAAACTGTTGTTTGATAACATTCCAGTGTAGTACTTAGGACATCTAACTACATTAAAGACGCGATGTAAATGAAAATGTCAATGTTTCACTCAGACAGTCTCAGTGGGTTTGCTGAACAGGTCACTTTATGTGCTAGATTCTCCGACCAGCGATGCCCGGAGCACGTTTCCCGATGGGATGGAGAATCGGACGTCGGGGGAAAAGTGGGATCGATGCCGACCTGATCACGATGCTCCCTCCGACCACCCCCGCCCGACTGGCACCAGGATCGAGGTTCACAACCGCACACCAGCTGGAAGATGTAAATGAATGTGAATGAGCCTTAATGACCAATTTGCATCTATTCAGTGGCCTGGCGCCCTATGCTCCGGCCCGCCACGATTCTCTGGTCCCCAGGGCCATGAATCAAGTGGGCGTGGATCACTTGTGGTCTCCACCAGCGTATTTCTGCAAGCACTGATTTCCCCACAACAAAGAAGTCGATGCGGGCGTAAGCCTTGTGTACTGGTGAGAAGAATGAGAATTCCTTCTCACCTGGGTGCAGGAACCGCCATGGGGTACAATGCCCCCATCTGCTCCATAAACATTCCCAGTTCCCTAGCCATGCCTGTCGTTTTCCCCGTTATGGGGTTTGATTGGTCCGTCAATGGGCGCTGCATGCAGTTAAAGTCCGTTTCCCCTCCCAAAATGATTAGTTGGTGTGTGTCTATGTCGGGGATTTCCGCCTTGGTCTTCTTTATAAAATCCGTGCCATCCCAGTTGGGCACATAGACATTTACCAGGACTACCGGTGCCTCGTCTAGGACACCGCTGACCATTATGTACTGTCTCCCTTGGTCCATAACCATCTTTGTCGCCGTAAACACCGTCCTCTTTTTTATCAAAATAGCTACACCCTGCGCCCTCGTCCCATAGCAGGAATGTTAGGTCTGTCCCACCCAGCCCTTCCTTACCTGCAGTTGGTCCTTCTCCCTTGGAACAAGACAATGTCGGCTTTCAAACTTCTCAGATGGGCAAAGACTCTGGATCGATTCACTGGGCCATTAAGTCCCCTAATGTTCCAGGTGACTATCCTGGTGGGGGGTTTTCAGTTCCCCCTTTCCAGCGCGATCAACCATACTTACGTGGTGGATGTGCCCCAGCGCTCCGGGGTTTCCCTTTCTTAGGGGGCCATCCAAAATGGTCGTGGTTCCTTCTGTCCCCCTTCCTCCCTTCCCCCACACCACACCCACATGTCCCCCCTCCCTATTCACCTCCCTACCTTCCCCTTCCCTGTCCCTGCGGCACCCCGCCCTGCCTGACGCTCCTTCTCCACTGGGAGATGCGTCGTGGCCCGCTTGTTTTTGTATCTCCTGGCGCTAGCCTCCCCCACTAGTGTGGTGGCTCCCCTCAAACGGCTGATCTTCCCCCCTCCTTCCGCCCGATCAATTGTTGTCCCCTCTGTCTCCTTATCCCCCTGTCCTGCTCTCTGCTGCCCTTGCCCCTTCCTCCCTGTGAGCTGGTGCTCTTGCCCAAAGTGAGACAGTCCTGTCCCACACAAACATTGTTCATGTCCATCACTTTTCTTTCTCCATTCCCACTCTGCATCTTCCTCATCGCTGTTTTGTCTGTTTTTTGTCGGGGCCATTCGTCTGAACAAACTCCCCACCTCTGCCAGGGTGGTGAAATAATGCCCTTTGTTCTGGAATGTCACCCAGAACCTGGCTGGGAATAACATCCCAAAATTTATTCCGTTCTTGTAAAGAGTTGATTTCGCTCGGTTAAGCTCGGCCCTAGGCTTTGCCAGGTCTTCCCTAATGTCTAGGTACACCCGTGTCCCACCCAACTGCTTGCTTTTGTCTGCCAAGCCCAACGCAGGATCCTCGCCTGACCCTGATACATGTGTAGTTTGCACTTGGCTGCTCCCAGGCCTTGGGCTTCGATCGGAGTGACCTGTGTGCCTTATCGATCTCCGGCGCCTTGGGGAAGCTCCCCCTTCCAACCAAGTTGCCCAGCATCCTAGTCTGTCGGGTCCTTCCCTCGATCCCCTCTGGCATGCCCACTATTCAAATATTTTGGCGCAGAAACCGGTTCTCTTGATCCTCAGCGTTCCCCTTCAGGCTTCCCTGGGTCACCTCTCGAGCCACAACCTTGTCGCTCTGGTCAGTTCGATACCGTTTCAAGATCTTGTTTCGTCTTTCCCGAGCCTCTAGCTTCTCCCTGATTCCACAGAGCGTTGTCGGCATGGCGACCAGTGCCTCCGCCACCTGGATCTCCACTTTGAATTCCTCCTTCATCGCGGTCAATTCCTTCGTCAGGAATGTCTTCCATCTTTCTCCAAGTGACGTGGCGGGGGGGAGCCTGTTGTTCGAGTCATCGGTCTCCCTCTCTTGGGGGCCCCTCGCTCGTGGGTCCGCCGACTCGCTCGCTCGCTGTTACTGTCCTTTTCCACCGCTTCTGCCTTCCCTGCGGTCTCGTGAGCTCCCATTTGTTGGCATATTCCTCTTTTCCACTTCCTTTTCTGTTTACGGGTAAAATGAGTCTGGATTTTCGGGCTAAGGGTCCAAAAATGCCTATATTACTGAGTGCTGGAGGTGAGCCACCTGATGTGCAACTGCTCAGCACATCCCCGTCACCGCGAGTCAAACTGATACAAAGTTAATGTCAGCCGTAATCATGATTAATGGAAATTCCGGGCCCTTTGAAGCAAGACAGTGTATTTCCCAGTATAACAGCAGACATAAACAAAGTCCTGGGTCTGCTGAGGACACAAATTCAATTTATTGTAAAACTTTCGAAACAAAAGCTCGTTTAGTAACAAGGTAAACATTTTAAGCATTTATAAGCTCTAGAATGTGGTTTATAATCTTTATGGAATAATGCTGGAACTCCCAGTAATGTCATTCTGTGCACTTCCATCCACAATAAGATTCACATTTGTACTTTGTTAATGCTGTTGCTGGTAAGCATGGGCAGCCACCCCTACAGAGAGAGCTGAAATGTGATGCCATGTGACTCCTAATGACTATGTATTGAGTGACCCTGCAGAGACTACTGGGAAGTGAAAAGGCACAGAGAAACTAAAAGATGCAAAATAACCTAGTGGCAGCAGCTACTTAACTGAGTGTGCTCCTCGTACTACAGATTGTGCAGCCCTTGCCATATTGCTTCTGTCATTATGAAGTTGCTCATCTTCCGAGTGACTGTGAGGAACACTGCAGGAAGCGTGCTAGCGAGTTTTAAAAGCCTGTTTCAGTCAAGATGAAACATCATATCAGAGTTGGTACTATTCAGCCCATCTGGACAAGTCACCAGGGACTAAAAAAGTCAGGTCCAAAAGTCAGTTGTAGTTTCCAACATCAATAATGCATGATTTGCACAGGTTTCAAAGACGTGGCCTACATCAGTGATCACCACCCTTTGTCCTTCCTCTATTTTGTTAACGCAAAGCAACAATTACTAATAGACCAGGAAGCGACTGGATGAAAGGATTCCCACAGCTAAAGTATCTAAAACTCTTCATTTTTAATCCACTTTGAACTTAGATCAAGGCAGAATGCGAGAATGGAAAGTGGTATTATGACATGGCCTTTCTTTTCATCACAATCATGCACATAAAATAATGAGAGAAATTATTCCAGCACAGCATGGATGTCAATGTTCCTTCTCAGGCCTTCTCCCCTTTATATAATCGAATGCTCCACACACACACACACATACCTTTGAGAGCGGCAACAGGGGCATTATAAAAGGTTCAGCAAATCTGAGCTGGGACGTAAAAGGAATCCCACCGCTGCAGGCCTTGATTCATAGTTTGTCTCCTGCTGGAAATGAATGGAACCTAACCGATATCCACCATAGCAACTTACGAGTATTCAAGAAAAAAAAAGAGACATGCAGCCGAAGCTTCTCGTCTTGCACTTTTCAGGCTAGAATGGCAAGAATACCAAATCGCAAAGGGAACAACTGCATTAGTAGAGGATACAAAGTGGACTCAGATTAGTGGAGGCATTGCCAAGGAGAATTAATCAGCGAACAGTTAACTGCTATGCTTTTGTTTAAATTCAAAACACTCTGAATGGCAAGGGATTGCCAAGGGGAATGAACCAGTAAATGGCTGTCCACCAAGCTTTTATTTAGTCGACACCTTGGGCGGGATTCTCCGACCCTCCGCGCCGGAATCTTCGATTGGCACGGGGTCTGAGAATAGCAGTTCATGGCGGAAATCCGGCGCGACGGCGCTTCCGCGATTCTCCGCAGACCTGCCAGTCCCGAGCCCACGGTCGACGCTGCGCCGGTTAGGGGCTGTTGGAACAGGCCCTTGCGGCGACTCTCAGCGGTCGACCGGCTGAGCTCCTGCCGCCGTGGTTTACATGTGGTACCACCCGGCAGGAGATGGGACCCGTGGTCGCGGTGGCGGTCCTGGTGGGAGGGGGCAGGGGTATCTGACTCCGGGGGGGGCCTCAGTGGTGGCCAGGCCCACAATCGGGGGCCACCAATTGGCGGGCCATCGCGATCTGGGAGGGACCTACCTTCCTCCGCGCGGATCCGCTGTGTGGCTCCACCATGTCGGCGGCGCCTGTGCCGAGGTGGGCTGCCGATCACATGCCAGACTCGCTTGCGGCCGCTGTACACATGCGCGGCGGCGCGGTCTGTCTAACAGGGTCCCGCCGGCAGCCAGAGCTGCGGGATGGACGCCAGAGCTCTGCTAGCCCCCTGGAAAATGGAGAATCACCCCAAACCTTTGAGGAAAAAGTCCAGAGTGATTCTCGCCCATTTTCCAGCTGGCGTGGGAACTTTGTCCCCATTTGGGAGAATCCCGCCCCTTCTTTCTGTAAAGGACAGGGCCATGTGTGGGTGAGAATATATGTAACTTCCAGCACATGTAAGTGGGCCACATTGCAAACTCGACTGATAATCGTAAATTGGGCTGTTAGTCTTACCACAATTGTTCAATAATTGTGGGCGGCACGGTGGCACAGTGGTTAGCACTGTGGCTTCACAGCGCTAGGGTCCCTGGTTCGATTCTCGGATTGCGTCACTGTCTGTGCGGAGTCTGCACGTTCTCCCTGTGTCTGCATGGGTTTCCTCTGGGTGCTCCGGTTTCCTCCCACAAGTCCTGAAAGACTCGTTTGTTAGGTAATTTGGACATTCTGAATTCTCCCTCGGTGTACCTGAACAGGTGCCGGAATGTGGGGCTTTTCACAGTAACCTCATTGCAGTGTTAATGTAAGCCTACTTGTGACACTAATAAAGATTATTATTATTGGTAAGTATTGTGCAATTAGTCATCTTGCTGAAAAAGAGACATGCGATTAAAGTTTTTCATCTTGCACTCATCAGGATAGCTCGTAAGAAATTACCAACAGTAATATAATAATATATAATAATCACTTATTGTCATAAGTAGGCTTCAATGAAGTACTGTGAAAAGCCGCTAGTCGGCACATTCTGGCGCGTGTTCGGGGAGGCCGGTACGGGAATTGAACCCGCACTGACGGGGAACAACAATTTTGCTGCATGAAAAGAGCGTGCTGACTGGTTCGCAAATGGACTGTGATTGGTCTGGGGAATGAATCAGGGAATGACTCTTCCTGAAACTTTTGCTTATGTGAAAATGTTGCAAAATGTGCACATGCTCCTTCCATCAGTAAAGGACAGGGTGTGTGAATATATGTGGCAATAGGCGGGTGGCAGGATCTTCTGGTTGCACCGCTGTCAGTGTGGTTTCCTGTTGTTTGCACCCTCCACTGCCGGGAAACACGCAGTGGGGTGAGGTCGCCATCGGCGGGGCCGTGAGATCCCGCCAGTGGGAATGACTGGAAAATCCCAGACTATGTTTTGAGCTTTGCAAGCACAAACTGGTGGAGTACGGTCGGTAGTTTGCCTGCTGTGAATAGCTAAAGAGACATGTTTGATATGCTCGGCACTAATCATTGGGATGTACGGTCGATACACCTGGCATCACACCAGCATTGAAATTCATGTGCCACGTTGCTCATTTCTGTGATAGGCTGCCAATAAAGTTGGCAAGAAGGCCATCCTTACAGTGGCAGCATCCTGATAGTGGAGAATACCACTCAATTTGGTACTGCGTAGTAACAATGTTTGAAGTGGCTTGCTTCACCTGTTACTCAAATGTTTGAGCCGCTTTACTCCTCCAGGGTAACCTGGGGGTATAATGGGCTCTTTTCAGGACCAAAAGTGTCAGGGCCCATTTACGCAGCGAGCCATGATCTGATCGGGTTAACCATTACCCCGCATGATGGCTTTGATGTGCCCTGTTTCAGCACCAGGTTTGCACGGTGAGCAAATGGCTTGGGCCATGCCTATGGGGTTGCCAATCAGGCCACTCTTATCACATGTGGAACTCAAAGAATCCCAATGCATGTGAGCTTGCGATAGACAGGAGTCGAAAGCCCACCGGCAGATCTCTCAATGAGCACATCGAGGAACGGGAGCGCATTTGACTGCTGAACTTCAACGGTGAATTTGAGCACAGGGTGGATCCTTTAAGAAGAAAATTCTTACATGCAGCTGCAGATTCAAATATACAAAATGTATCATCTACATGTCAGAAATATGCGAGGAGTAGGAGGTTTGGGATAAAGAACAAAGAAGAAAGAAAAGTACAGCACAGGAACAGGCCCTTCGGCCTTCCAAGTCTGCGCTGACCATGCTACCCGTCTAAACTAAAATCTTCTACACTTCCGGGGTCCGTATCCCTCTATTCCCATCCTATTCATGTATTTATCAAGATGCCCCTTAAACGTCACTATCGTCCCTGCTTCCACCACCTCCTCCGGCAGTGAGTTCCAGGCACCCACTACCCTCTGTGTAAAAAACTTGCCTCGTACATCTCCTCTAAACCTTGCCCCTTGCACCTTAAACCTATGCCCCCTAGTAATTGACCCCTCTACCCTGGGAAAAACTCTCTGACTATCCATTCTGTCTATGCCCCTCATAATTTTGTAGACCTCTATCAGGTCGCCCCTCAACCTCCTTTATTCCAGTGAGAACAAACCAAGTTTACTCAACCTCTCCTTATAGCTAATGCCCTCCATACCATGCAACATCCTGGTAAATCTCTTCTGCACCCTCTCTAAAGCGTCCACATCCTTCTGGTAGTGTGGTGACCAGAATTGAACACTATACTCCTAGTGTGGCCTAACTAAGGTTCTATACAGCTGCAACATGACTTGCCAATTTTTATACTCAATGCCCAGGCCAATGAAGGCAAGCATGATGTATGCCTTCTTGACTACCTTCGTCACCTGTGTTGCCCCTTTCAGTGACCTGTGGACCTGTACATCAAGATCTCTCTGACTGTCAATACTCTTGAGGGTTCTACCATTTTGGCAGGTTGATGGAAAAAGTGAAGTCGTATGGGGTTCAGGGTGTACTAGCTAGCTGGATAAAGAACTGACTGGGCAACAGGAGGCAGAGAGTAGTGGTGGAAGGGAGTGTCTGAAAATGGAGAAAGGTGACTAGTGGTGTTACACAGGGATCCGTGCTCGGACCATTGTTGTTTGTGATATACATAAATGATCTGGACGAAGGTATAGGTGGTCTGATTAGCAAGTTTGCAGATGATACTAAGATTGGTGGAGTTGCAGATAGCGAGAAGGACTGTCAGAGAATACAGCAAAATACAGATAGATTGGAGAGTTGGGCAGAGAATTGGCAGATGGAATTCAATCCAGGCAAATGCGAGGTGATGCATTTTGGAAGATCTAATTCAAGAGCGAACTACACGGTCAATGGAAGAGTCCTGGAGAAAATTGATGTACAGAGAGATCTGGGAGTTCAGGTCCATTGTACCCTGAAGGTGGCAACGAAGGTCGATAGAGTGGTCAAGAAGGCACACAGCATGCTTGCCTTCATTGGACTGGGTATCGAATACAAGAGTCGGCAGGTCATGTTACAGTTGTACAGGACTTTGGTTAGGCCACATTTGGAATACTGCGTGCAGTTCTGGTCGCCACATTACCAGAAGGATGTGGATGCTTTAGAGAGGATGCAGAGGAGGTTCACCAGGATGTTGCCTCGTATGGAGGGTGCTAGCTCTGAAGAAAGGTTGAGTAGATTAGGATTTTTTTCTTTGGAAAGACGGAGGCTGAGGGGGGACCTGATTGAGGTCTACAAAATTATGAGAGATATGGATAGGATGGATAGCAACAAGCTTTTTCCAAGAGTGGGGGTGTCAATTACAAGGGATCACGATTTCAAGGTGAAAGGGGGAAAGTTTAAGGGAGATGTGCGTGGAAAGTTATTTACGCAGAGGGTGGTGGGTGCCTGGAACGCTTTGCCAGCGGAGGTGGTAGAGGCGGGCACGATAGCATCATTTAAGATGCATCTAGCCAGATATATGAACGGGCGGGGAACAACAGAAGGAAGTAGATCCTTGGAAAATACGCGACAGGTTTAGGCAAAGGATCTGGATCTGCGCAGGCTGGGAGAGCCGAAGGGCCTGTTCCTGTGCTGTAATTTGCTTTGTTCTTTGTTCTTGTTCTTATTCACTGTATATTCCCTAACTGTATTAGATCTTCCAAAATGCATTACCTCACATTTGTCCGGATTAAACTCCATCTGCCATCTTTCCGCCCAAGTCTCCAAACAATCTAAATTCTGCTGTATCTTCTGATAGTCCTCAACGCTATCCGCAATTCCACCAACCTTTGTGTCATCCGCAAACTTACTAATCAGACCAGTTGCATTTTCCTCCAAATCATTCATATATACTACGAACAGCAAAGGTCCCAGCACTGATCCCTGCGGAACACCACTAGTCACAGCCCTTCAATCAGAACTCTCTGCCTTCTATGACCTAGCCAGTTCTGTATCTATCTTGCCAGCTCACCCCTGATCCTGTGTGACTTCACCTTTTGTACCAGCCTGCCATGAGGAACCTTGTCAAAGGCCTTACTGAAGTCCATAGAGACAACATCCACTGCCCTCCCTGCATCAATCATCTTTGTGACCTCCTCATAAAACTATCAAGTTAGTGAGACACGACCTCCCCTTCACAAAACCGTGCTGCCTCTCGCTAATACGACCACTTGCTTCCAAATGGGAGTAGATCCTGTCTCGAAGAATTCTCTCCAATAATTTCCCTACCACTGACATAAGGCTCAATGGCCTGTAGTTCCCTGGATTATCCTTGCTACCCTTCTTAAACAAAGGAACAACATTAGCTACTCTCCAGTCCTCCGGGACATCACCTGAAGACAGTGAAGATCCAAAGATTTCTGTCAAGGCCTGAGCAATTTCCTCTCTTGCCTCCTTCAGTATTCTGGGGTAGATCCCATCAGGCCCTGGGGACTTATCCACCGTAATATTTTTCAAGACGCCCAACACCTCGTCTTTTTGGATCTCAATATGACCCAGGCTATCTATATACCCTTCTCCAGACTCAACAACCACCAATTCCTTCTCTTTGGTGAATACTGATGCAAAGTATCTTTTAGTACCTCACCCATTTCCTCTGGCTCCACACATAGATTCCCTATTCTGTCCTTCAGTGAGCCAACCCTTTCCCTGGCTACCCTCTTGCTTTTTAAGTACGTGTAAAAAGCCTTGGGATTTTCCTTAACTCTATTTGCCAATGACTTTTCGTGACCCCTTTTAGCCCTCCTGACTCCTTGCTTAAGGCTCATTTCATTGAAGACCTACTTCTTGTGGAAAATGACAAGATGTCGATGGAGCTGGATCTAAAGAAATCCCATGGCAACAACGTATATTTGGACATACATATTTGTCGGTAAAACTGAATTCAACTGAATTTGTTCTTCTCATGCAGTACAAATTGTTGTTCCCGTTGTGATTTGGTATTCTTTTGAATGTATCCTGATGAGTGCAGGATGAGCAGCTTCGACAGTACGTCTCTTTTATCTGCAATTGTAAAGTTCGGTTATTCATGTTCCTCATCTCGGTTAATGCTGGCAAAATGCACACTTGGGTGAGATAATGGCAAAGGCCCACTGCCCATGGAACCATACTCAACTATTTAATCAGGGTCACAGGCCAGAAGAAAAGTGAAGTGGAAAGGAGAGAATGAAGGAGTTGCCTTCAAAAGGTCACCAATGGGCGGTGACCACGGCAGAAAGCGGCAGATAGATGAAATGCTGTCTCCAAGATGGGTGGCACACATGGCCGGTACCGCCACCTGACCCTGCGAACAGTTGGACCTCTCCAACTGCACCTGCAGGTGCTGGATGGTTGCTGAAACCCCGTCCTGCAGTCCCTGGGTGCTGGCATGCGGTGCAGTGGTAGGCTATTGATTTATTGGTAACGTTAGGCACTGCTTGAGTGCATAGCGAGAGAATGGTATTATTCAAAAGGGGCGGGACTGTGAAAAGATAGTCATTGTTTCAGATAATGAACAACAAATGTTTCATGAATAGACTATTGTATTCCGCTGCATATAGTAATAAGAATGTATCCATTAAGTAGTTACAGCAAGGTTGATGGCTAGACGTGGCGTGAGAATCCCCTTCTTGTTAGGTGGCGCACATAGACACAAAATTATTCCTGACGGATACCAGTCAATCTTAGGTGATGGCCAATGTTTAATTAATAAATTGCCTTTCAAGTAACAGACATCTATTTGAGTGAACCAGGTTGTCTCAGCTGAGAATTAGGAACCAATGGGAGTAAATGATGGACTGGATCAGGATTCCCTTCAGAGTAAGACATCGTGGTTAAGGTTCGTTCCTGAGTTCCGGCCTTCCTGAATTCTTGAATCACTTCATTTGTTTATTTTAAAGTGATTTCTTTATGTTTTATGATTAATTAGCTCTTTGCCATATGTTTGAACATTTTGTTTTAAGTTTTGATTCAGTACTTATGTAAGTGCGTTGAAGTGAATAATTAGCAATAAAGTTGTATTTTGGACATCTCCAATCAACCGGACAATCGACTCATATTGAAAGGTAGAATAAGAGATCCTACATGCAGGGTGGGAAGCGCGCACACTGTTGGCAGGGTTTGGTTGCCCTCTGGGTGGGGGTGTGTGGCTATGGGTGTATGGGACTGGGGTTGGTGCCAGGGGCACGGTGCTGGTTACTCACCTGGGTCGCCCTGAGGATGTTGTACCGCTTCCTCCTGCACTACTGTCTGGGTCCCGTCAGTGGGGCCCACAGCGCTCACGGCTTCTGCCACCTGCACACGGCCCGGTGTATGGCGGCGGGTGCCAGTCTCCTTCCCACCCCGGGAAACAGGGTGGCCCGCCTCTCCTCCACGTCGTCGATCGGGGTCTCAAGCTGTGCTTCCTGGAATGCTTTGGGAATTTTAAGCACTCGCTGCTTAGCAGGTCAAAGAATGCAAAAGGGCTGCTTTGACTTACATAGAATTTACAGTGCAGAAGGAGGCCATTCGGCCCATCGAGTCTGCACTGGCTCTTGGAAAGAGCACCCTACCCCCTATCCAAGGTCAACACCTCCACCCTATCCCCATTACCCAGTAACCCCACCCAACACTAAGGGCAATTTTGGATACTAAGGGCAATTTATCATGGCCAATCCACCTAACCCGCACATCTTTGGACTGTGGGAGGAAACCGGAGCACCCAGAGGAAACCCACGCACACACGGGGAGGATGTGCAGACTCCGCACAGACAGTGACCCAAGCCGGAATCGAACCTGGGACCCTGGAGCTGTGAAGCGATTGTGCTATCCACAAGGCTACCGTGCTGCCTTGAGTGAAGTAATGTGAGAATTATTGGGAAATATGTGGTCCACAATAAAGCAAGTGGCAGAGGAGATGGTGGGGGCATGGTCGTGTCACTGAATTAGCCTTCAACTGCCCAGGCTAATGCTCTGGGGACATGCGTTTGAATCTGACAGCGGGCGGAATTTAAATTCAATTCATAAAATCTGGAACATTAAACTCGCCTCATTAATAGTGACCAAAAAAATTCTGACTAATTGACATAAAAACCCATCTGTTAACTGATGTCCTTTGGGGAAGGAGGTCTGCCTTCCTTAACTGGTTTGGCCTACATGTGACTCCATACCCACAGCAATGTGGTTAACTCTTCAATGTTCTCAGGGATGGGCCCAAATCCCATGAAAGAATAAACTGAAACAGGGCTAAAGCCAGATACACCTTCACTCATCAATGTTTAGGCATAAGAGTCCAATTTACACAATACAGATCATTTTAGACACGTTGTCGAGGCCATGGAGCCATCCTTCCCTCCCAAATGCCAAAGGCTCTGAGCCTGCCAGTTCCATGTTCCACTAGACTTTAAGCAGAAACATAAGCTTCACCAGGAGGCTGCTCTGTAAAAGCAGACAGCCTTCTTTTCGTGCTCAGGTCAGGGATGGCCTCCTGATCGGACACCTTGTGACCCATGGAGCCCCCATTGAAACACTCCCCCGGCCTTAGCTATGACCCCCACCCTCCGTCTCCACCCCCCTGAGGTCTGCCTGATCTGCAGAGTTACACTTACCTGGGTTCAGGGTCCTCTTCCATTGTTGCTGCATCTGGATGGGTGTAATGCCAGCAGTGGCCATCGCTCCCTGTGGCAGTGCTGGCACTGACGTGCTGTCAACCCTCCAATTGGCTAAAAGGTCCTCACCACAAATTGGCTGCCGGAAGGTTCTCGGGCATTAACGCGCTATTCTGTACTTATGGACTGATGCCACCCACACATTAATGCAACAGATGCCTTTGCTGAATGTATATGCAATGTTATTTTTCAGAGACTTAATGATTGCCTGAGTGCCACCAATGTGGCTCTGAATGTTTGAGGGAGTTGATTCCTGTTAAAGGGACACTCATGTGTTTTTGTAACCTTTGCATTAAAATAGTGATGGAAATATTTCTGCTGATTAGTAAGTCTTCATCACAGCCTTCCTGTCAAGGTGCCTGAATGTACATATAGATTGAACTATTGCACATTTCTACCAAAATAGGTAGAAATGTCAAATATTAAATCAGGAATCACCCTAAAATTTCCTGTTAGGGACATGCTTCAGAACAAAATATTCTTGTGGGTATTTAAATTCTGCAGCAGTTTTGAGATTTCACATTTCAGTGGTGTTAAATATCAAATAAGGTTCACCCGGAGTTATCCCTGAAGGGACATAGTCTTACACCTTTTCATTTTCTTTTTTTTTTAACAGACAATTTTACAGCATTAAGGTATTTTTGGCATTGTAAACAGTAACATTAGTGTGCAAATACCAATCACAAAAAACATAGTGCAAATAACAGTACCACTCTTGTAGATAGACCCGCCTATTCTTCCCCCCTACTCTACACTATTCTACCCCCCCCCCACTGACGATTAGTTCCCCGCAAAGAAGTCGAAGGATGGTTGCCACCTCCGGGCGAACCCCGATAGTGATCCTCGTAAGGCGAACTTGATTTTTTTCCAAGCCGAGAAAGCTTGCCATGTCCGACAGCCATACTTCGGTCTTTGGGGGCTTTGAGTCCCTCCAGGTCAACAGTATTTGTCGCCGGGCTATCAGGGAAGCAAGGGCCACAACATCGGCCTCTATGCCCTCCTGTACTCCCGGGTCTTCCGACACCCCAAAAATCGCCACCTCTGGACCCATCGCCACCCTTGTTTTCAGTAACCGGGATATGACGTCCGCAAATCCCTGCCAGTATTCCCTGAGTTTTGGACACGCCCAGATCATGTGGACATGGTTCGCTGGTCCTCCCCCACATCTAGCACACTTGTCCTCCAGCCCAAAGAATTTGCACATCCGGGCCACCGTCATGTGGGCCCAGTGAACCACCTTGAACTGAATCAGACCGAGCCTGGCACATGTTGCGGTTGCATTTACCCTCCTCAGAGCGTCTGCCCATACGCCTCCCTCCAACTCCCCACCAAGCTCCTCTTCCCACTTAAGTTTCAGTTCCTCAGTCCCTATGTCCTCCGCTCCCATAAGCTCCTTATAAATATCTGAGACTCTCCCCTCTCCTACTTCACCCCTGGAAATTGCCCTGTCCTGGTTCCCCCTTGGTGGAAGGCGTTGAAAGGAAGGGACCTGTCTACATACGAAATCCAGCACCTGCAAGTACCGAAAGTCATTCCCCCTCGCCAGCCTGAACTTCTCCTCCAGCGCCCTCATGTTCGCGAAGCTCCCTTCCAGGAACAAGTCACCCATCCTTCCCACCCCCGCCCTCCGCCACGCTCAAAACCCGCCATCCATCTTCCCCGGGACAAATCGGTGGTTGTCACATATTGGGGACCAGACCGACGCTCCCACTTCCCCTGCATACTTCTTCCATTGGCCCCAAATCCGCAAAGCCGCCATCACTACAGGGCTGGTGGAGTATCTGGCCGGCGGGAGCGGCAGGGGAGCTGTGACCAGGGCTGCCAAGCTGGTGCCCCTGCACGAAGCAGCCTCCACCCGCTCCCAAACCGACCCCGTACCCACCATCCATTTCCTTATCATGGCTATGTTAGGCGCCCAGTAATAGTTGCTGAGGTTCGGATAACACCAGCCCCCCCTCGCTACGGTTCCGTTCCAGCATCCCCCTCTTTACCCGCGGAGATTTCCCCGCCCAAACAAATCCCAGGATGATTTTATTGATTCTTTTAAAGAAGGACCGCGGAATGAAAATAGGGAGACACTGAAAAATAAACAGGAATCTCGGGAGGATCGTCATCTTCACCATCTGTACTCTCCCCGCTAGTGACAGCGGGAGTGCATCCCACCTCCGAAACTCGCTCCTCATTTGCTCCACCAGCCTGGACAAGTTCAACTTATGCATCTTACCCCAGTTGCGCACCACTTGTATCACTAGATACCTAAAACTTTCCCCAACCAGCCTAAATGGTAGCTCCCTCAGCCTATTCTCCTGACCCCTCGCCTACACCACAAACATCTCGCTTTTTGCCATGTTCAACTTGTAGCCCGAAAACCAGCCAAACTCCCCTAGGATTTCCATAATCCCATCCATCCCTGCCGCTGGATCTGACACATACAAAAACAGGTCATCCGCGTAGAGCGAGACCTTATGTTCTATCCCCCCACTAACCATTCCCTTCCATCCCCTTGCCGCTCTCAGAGAAATTGCCAGCGGTTCTATGGCCAGAGCAAACAGTAGTGGAGAGAGGGGGCATCCCTGTCTTGTCCCGCAGTGTATTCTAAAATACTCAGATGTCGTCCTGTTCATCCTTACACTAGCCTCCGGCGCCTGATATAGCAGTTTAACCCAGTCCACAAAGCCCTCTCCAAACCCAAACCGTCCCAGCACCTCCCATAAATAGTCCCACTCCACCCGGTCAAAAGCCTTTTTGGCATCCATTGCCACCACTACCTCCACCTCTCTGCCCTCCGGGGGCATCATAATCACATTGAGTGGCCTTCTTAGATTGGCTACCAGCTGCCTGCCCTTAACAAACCCCGTTTGGTCCTCCACAATCACGTCTGGTACGCATTCTTCGATTCTGGACGCCAGGATCTTGGCCAGCAGTTTAGCGTCTACATTAATCAGGGAGATTGGCCTATTGGACCCACAGACCTCCGGATCCTTATCCCGTTTTAATATCAGCAAGATGGTGGCTTGCTACATCGTCGGAGGTAGCACCCCATTGTCCCTCGCCTCGTTAAACACCGGCCCCAGTATACCCGCAAACTTTTTGCAGAACTCCACTGGATACCCATCCGGCCCCGGGGCTTTACCCGACTGCATGGCCTTCAGGCCCCCCATTACGTCTTCAGCTCTAATTGGGGCCCCCAGCCCTTCTACCATCCCCCTGCCCACCTTTGGGAAGGTCAGCCCATCTAAGAAGCGCCTCATCCCCTCCGGCCCTGTGGGGGGGGGAGGGGGGGGGGGGTTGGGGGGGGGGAGTTCCGAGGTATACAGCTTACTGTAAAAGTCCCTGAATACCCTGTTCAATCCTGCCTTGTCTCCTACCCGGTTCCCTGCCCCATCCACTACCGTCCCTATCTCCCTGGCCGCCTCCCCCTTCCTAAGTTGCTGTGCAAGCATTCTGCTGGCTTTCTCCCCATACTCATACACCGCACCCCTGGCCTTTCTGAGTTGCTCTACGGCCTTCCCAGTGGATAGCGCTCCCAGCTCTGCCTGCAGTCTCCGTCGTTCCCCAAGTAGCTCTGCCCTCGGGGAGTCTGCATATTCCCTATCCGTCCGTGTCATCTCCTGCACCAGTCTGTCCATCTCCGCCCTGTCTGTTCTGTCCCTATGGGCTCGGATTGAGATCAGTTCCCCTCTCACCACCGCCTTCAGCGCCTCCCAGAGCACCGCTGCTGAGACTTCCCCTGTATCGTTGACCTGCAGGTAGTCCTGCATGCATTTCCCCACTCTCTCACACACCCTCTCCTCTGCCAACAATCCCACCTCTAACCTCCATTGTAGGCGCTGGTAACTTTCTTTGCAGAGCAGCAGGTCGACCCAATGTGGAGCATGGTCCGAAATAATGATCGCCGAGTATTCAGTATCCCTCATCCCCTCCAAAAAGTCCCTACTCATAATAAAGAAGTCAATACGAGAATATACCTTGTGAACATGTGAATAGAACGAGAACTCCTTCCCCGTCGGCCGGCGGATACTCCAGGGGTCCACGTAACCCCCCCCCATTTGTTCCATGAACCCTCTCAGTTCTCTTGCCATTGCCGGGACCCTGCCCGTTCTGGAGCACGACCGGTCGAGGTCTGGGTCGAGGAGTGTATTAAAGTCCCCACCCATAATCAACTTGTGCGAATCCAAGTGTCGGGGATTTTCCCCAGCAGCCTTTTGATGAAATCTACATCATCCCAGTTTGGAGCGTAAACATTCACTAGGACCACCTTCACCCCCTCAAGCTTGCCCCTGGACCATGAGAAATCTACCCCCCCCCCCATCCGCAACCATGCTGTCCGCCTCAAACTTAACCCGTTTGTTAATCATGATCACGACCCCTCTGGTCTTAGCATCAAGCCCCGAATGGAAGACCTGGCTAACCCAGCCCTTCCGTAATCTAATCTGGTCCGCCACTTTCAAATGCGTCACCTGCAGCGACATTACATCCGCCTTCAGAGCCCGTAAGTGCGCGAACACACGTGTCCTCTTGACCGTCCCGTTTACTCCTCTAACATTCCAGGTGATCAGCCTGGTTGGCGGGCACCCTGCCCCCCCCCCCACCCCCCCCCCCCCCCCACCCCCCGCCCTACGCCGATCAGCTATCCCCCTTCTTGGGCCCACCACCTGCCCGTGTGCCGTGCCTCCCCAGTCCGCCTCTTGGCAGCTCCCACCCCGACCCCTTCCCTGTAACCTGGTTCAGTTCCCTCCCTCATCAGCAGATCATCTTCCCCCCTCCCTCCCACAGCAACAACCCCTTGTGACCTAACCCCTGCCACATACTGGCTGTATACACACCCCCCCACCTTGCTCCCGTTGACTTGCTCAAAGCAGCTAGCCTGGTGGCTCTCAACTCCGGCGCCACCACGTCTCACACCTATTGTTCCCCCCCTCCCCCACCCCCTGCCCATCAACACCACCTCCCCAGGACAGCCCTGTTCGAGCAATCGCTCTGGGACCGAGACAGAGAGAAAACAAACAAAGAACAAAGCAACATTCCTAGAAGAAAAAAAAGCAAAGAGAACCTAAACAGCCCCCCAGCACCCAGCAACTTAAACTTTAACTATCACTTTGGCTTTAACTTTAAAACTTTCAAACAGGCCAACACAAACACAAGAACACCCCCAATTCTAAATAAAAGAGCATGCCGAACGACATCGCTAACACGAAGGGCAATCTGTGAACAACTGCAGACATCCCTTAATACACTCTAACTTGAGTCCATGGGTCCTCAGTTCGGCACCAGTCCATGCCCCTTAGCGAAGTCCATCGCTTCCTCCGGGTCGTCAAAACAGCTAGCCTGGTGGCTCCCGTTGCTGTTCCCGGTATGTGACCCAAAGCCGCGCCGGGAAAAGTAGCCCAAACTTGACCTTCTTTTTAAACAGAATCTCTTTAATTTGTCTGTAGGCTGCCCTCCTTCTGGCCACCTCCTGGCTCAGGTCCTGGTAGATGCGCAGGACACTGTTGTTCCATGAGCAGCTCCTCGTGCTCTTGGCGCACTGTAGAACCCACTCCTTGTCCACGAACCTATGGAACCTGACCACCATCGCCCGGGGAGGCCCCCCCCTCGTGGCTGCCTCGCCTGCACTTTGTGTGCCATGTCCAGCTCCAACGGACGCGGGAAGAAATCATCCTCCACCAGCTTCTGCAGCATGTCTGCCACATATGCCGTGGCATCCACTCCCTCGGCCCCCTCTGGGAGCCCAATGATTCTCAGATTCTGCCGGCGAGACCTGTTTTCCAGGTCCTCCAGCTTGTTCATCAGCCTTGCGTGCTGCTCCTTCAACTTACTAATTTCCACGTCTGCTACCGTTTGGAAATCCGCCTGCTCTTCCACTGTCTTCTCCAGTGCCTGGACCTTCTTATCCTGAGCATCCAGCCTCTGGTCAAGTCGCTCCACCGCTTTCTGGAGTGGTTCCAAATTATCCCGCTTCAGTGCTGCGAAGCTCTCTTTCATGACCTGCAGCATGTTGTCCAGTGCTGCCTGGGCCGTCCTTTCCGTGGTCCGTTCATCGGCCATCTTTCCTCCCACTTGAGCTTCCACACCACCTTTGTTCAGCCCCTTCTTCGCCTGTTTTCGCTTCCTTCTGCTCCTTAAGTCCATACAACTCTGTATGGATTCAGATCTAGAGTGCTATTGCTTTTCACTCCAGCACTCAAAAGTTCAGAAAAGTCGGGGAAAAAGGTCTTAAAGTCAGACCGGAGCGAGAGCCTCCAAATGTGCGATTTACTCCCTCATCGCCGCCACCGGAAGTCCCACCTTTTCATTTTCAAAGATCTCATCATATGTTTTGATTCAATTCGCCAGTTCCTGTGGTTAAAAATCATAGTATATTACTGTGAGGCTGCTAGACCTGCAGTCTCCCAGCTGCAATAACACTGGACAAGAGGCCTCTTTGATAACACACGGGAGGGCCGTAACCACATACCATTGCTGTACAGATAACAGCTCAGGACTGCAAATGTGTCCAGATTGGAGCAATAACTCACTCCTTAAGGGCCAGACACTCAAGGACGACAGACATGTGCTTATTGATAAGATAGCTATGTGTATGTGCCTTGTTAACCATTGGATTACAAAATTAGGCAAATATAGATTTTTCTGTAATTGGTCAGATACTACTGTGAGAAACCAATGAAGTAATTAAACCTATTAATTGCGATTGATTATGTTCGAGGATGTAACTAGTACTGTTGCCAAGGGGAAGCCAATGGATGTGGTATATTTGGACTTTCAGAAGGCTTTTGACAAAGTCCTGCCTAAGAGATTACCGTGTAAAATTAAAGCACATGGGGTTAGGTGTAGTGTGTTGAGATGGATAGAAAATGGGCAGACAAGAAACAAAGAGCAGGAATGAATGGGTCTTTTTCAAATTGGCAGGCAGTGAATTATGGGGTACTGCTGGGATGGGTGCTAGGATGCTAGGACTTCAGCAATTCACAGTATATATTCATTTAGATGAGGGAACAAAATATAATATCTCCAAATTTGCAGATGACACCAAGTTGGGTGGGAGGGTGAGCTGTGAGGAGGATGCAGAAATCCTTCTGTGTGATTTGGACAAGTTAAGTAAGTGGGCAAATGAATGGCAGATGCAGTATAATTTGGAGAAATGCAAGGTTATCCACTTTGGTAGTGAAAATGAGAAGGCAGATTATTATCTGAATGGTCATAAATTAAGAAAGGTAATGTGCAACGAGACCTGGATGTCCTCGTACACCAGCCACTGAACATACGCATGCAGGTCCAGCAGGTGGTAAAGAAGGCAAATGGTATGTTGGTCTTCATAGCGAGAGGATTCGAGTACAGCAGCAGGGATGTCTTGCTGAAATTATACAGGGCCTTAGTGAGGCTACACATGGAATACCGTGTGCAGTTTATGACTCCTTATCTGACGAAGGATGTTCTTGCTCAAGAGCGAGGGCAGCAAAAGTTTGCCAGACCGATGCCTGGGACGGTGAGACCGACATATGAGGAGAGATTGAATCAGTTAGGATTGTATTCGCTGGAGATCGGAAGAATGAGGAGGGATCTCATAGAAACCTATACAATTCTAACAGGACTAGTTCGGGGAGATACAGGAAGGATGTTCCCAATGACGGGTGTGTTTAGAACAAGGGGGTCACAGTCCGAGGATACGGGGTAGGCCATTCAGGACAGAGATGAGGAGAAATGTCTTCACCCAGAGAGTGGTTGGCCTGTGGAATTCGTTACCACAGGAAGTAGTTGAGGCCAAAACAGTATGTGTTCAAGAAACAGTTAGATAGAGCACTTAGGGTGAAGGGGATCAAGGATATGAGGGGAATGTTGGATTAGGCTATTGAGTTGGGTGATCAGCCATGATCATAATAAAGGTGGAGCAGTCTTAAGGGACTGAATGGCCTCTTCCTGCTCCTATTTGCTATGTTTCTATATGTGCAATTTCGATTGGTGAATGCAAATTACTTGTAACTGAAAATGAAAGGTGTAATTGCTGCTGTATTCCTTTGTTCAGGGAACTTGATGTCACAATATGTGGATATTGTAAGGAATATAAAGGGTTAGTGTAATGCAACTACTCTAGTCACTAGATGGTGCTATAGAGCAACCATATAAATATCACATGCCTCCTTGACTCCTGGGAGAGAGTGTAAGGGAGCCAGACTGAGTAGATGTGAGATAATTTTCTGATAGGATAGTTTAGTGTTGTAGAAGTGTAGTGTATTCTTTACTTATCCAATTCCTTCGTAAATGTTTGAATCTAATTAAGTGTGGTGTAATAAATGAGCTTTGTTTGTTAAATATTGCTTGCTGTTCTTTGTCAATACTACAACTTCATCATCCTGAAGGACAACACAAAGAACACAACACTTGTGAGCTACGTGTTGGCAGACAAGATCCCTAGGTTTTGCTTGAATAAAGATCTTAAACTAACACTGCCTCATTTGGTCGCTCAAGTGGAGCAAGGTACTTCATAGCTGACTAGCTATATAAAAACCCACAACAATTTCAGTGAAGTAACTTCACCTCACCTCAGTCATAAATGATCGGCCCCCTTATGCCAAGAATGTGCCCCTGTGTTTTAGATTCCCTGACCAGTGGAGACAGCTCTCAGCATCCACCCTAACAAGCCCCTTCAGAATCTTGCATGTCTGAATGAGATTGTCTCTCGTTCTTCTAAGCCCCAGAGAATATTAGCCCAATTTACTCAGCCTCTCATCATAGGGTAACCCCCTACTCAGGGAACAATTTAGTGAACATTGCTTCCCATGCAAGTGTATCCTTTCTTAAATATGGAGACCAAAACAGCGTACAGTACTCAAGATGAGATCTCAAGAAAACCTGGTACAATTATAGCAGGCCTTCTTTATTCCTGTACCTCCAGTTTTGTTGCAATAAAGGCCAACATGTCATTTTGTTCCTAATTGCTTGCTCCATGTGCACTCTAGCTTCTTGCATTCCTTGTATGAGCATACCCAAGTATTTTTGAAAATCAATACCTACAAGGTTTTCACATTAAAAAAAGAATGGCTTTTGTATTCTTAAAAGTTGCCCATCCTGTCCATATCTTTTTGCAGCCTCTCTATGTCCTCTCCACAGCTTACCTTTCTGCCTAGCTTTGTATCATCATCAAACTTAGATATATTACTCTCTGCTTCTTCACCTAAGTTATTTATATAGATTGCAAATAGCTGAGGCTCCAGAACTGCTCCTTGCGGCATTCCGCTATTCACTGCCTGCAAATTTGAAAAAGCTCCGTGAATGCTCATTCTTTGCTTCCTGTTCATTAACCATCCTCTATCCATGCTAATATTTTAGCCACCTCTCCACGGGCCCCTATCTTGCCTATTAACCTCTTGTGTGGCACCTTATCAAATGCCTTTAAAAATCCATGATGTGGAGATGCCGGCATTGGACTAGGGGTGAGCACAGTAAGAAGCCTTACAACACCAGGTTAAAGTCCAACATGTTTGTTTCGCATCACTAGCTTTCGGAGCGCAGCTGGGGGCGAATCATATGATTCACCTGAGGAAAAAGCTGTGCTCCGAAAGCTAGTGATTTGAAATAAATCTGTTGAACTTCAACCTGGTGTTGCAAGACTTCTTACTTTAAAAATCCAGGTATACTACATCTATTGGTTCCTCTTTATCTGGCCGATGGATCACATCTTCAAAAAACTCTGATCAATTTGTCAAACAGGATTTCCCTTTACTAAAACCATGTGGACTTTTTCTAAGGCCGTTGTTGAGATTTCCTTCATAATAAATTCCAACATATTCCCAACAACTGATTTCACGCTAACTGACCTGTAGTTCATTATTTCTCTTCCCTCTTTCTTAAAAGGCGCTGTAACAACTTTCAACCTGATGGGACCATTCCCTAATCTAAGGAATTTTGGAAAATCATAGCTCCCCCATTAAGTTAATGTTAATAGGCTTCTACCGTTATTAGAATTCTTGGGAATGTGGTTCCTTCCCTATTTAGATTTTGGTGTTTCCGTTGAACCAACTCAGCCGACAGTTCTGTAAAATTGAGTTGGCACTACTGCCATACATTCTAATCTGTATTTGGAATGTGCTCCAAGAGAACAATTCAATTCTTGCTCACTGCCGTTAAGAGCTCCTTTGAGCAGTTGATTTTTATTCAGTTCTACATTGGCAGGAGCTTCCTCTGCTTCTCCCAATTAGATGTTATGATTTCTGCAGAGGATTGGTGGAAACCTGTTTAGACGCTGTGTATCAAGGCTAGCCAGTGCTTCTGGAGTTTCCACTGAACTCTGTTCTAATGTACAGCGGCCGAGCAAGGGAATTGCTGGTGTCATTTGGCATGTGCGGCACACAGCTCATATTAACTCGCCATAACCACACTCGCCACTGGTCGCGTGCCGCCGGAGTGATATAGAGGAAGGCTGCCTGGCTTCTACAAATGGTCACACATACAAAGTTTTTTCTGAAGGATGCATTTTTCTGTTCATGAATAAACAATGAAAGGGTGATACATACTGAGAACCTTGACTCCATGGCGAAGAGACTGGATACGACTTGGCTCCACTGAAATGCTCAGCGTGGCCTGCTGCCCCTCAATTGTGCATACCCGGCTGTCTTGATCTGCTTGCTTGAACATTGCTATTAGCTGATTGGCGATGATTGTGTTCAAGACTGAAATTATTACCATGGGTACAACAAAGGAGAGAAATGCATTCACCTACAAATAAGACAAATGGGTTCAATTAGAAAGCAGAAAAATGGCTGTAATTATCAGCGACATAGCTATAGAATGTCCCTGCAAACCCATGAGTTGTGCTTCTTGCAGTTACGACAGCAACAATAACTTACATTTAAATAGCACCTTCAACATAATTAAATGAAGTCCCCAGATGCTTCACAGGAGCGCTATAGAAGAAATTGTGACAGCAAGCCACATAAGGAGATGCAAGGTCAGATGACAAAAAGCTTGGTTGCAGAACCTGCTGGGTTGCATACACTGAACACAAGGGAATAATAAGCAGAATGGTTTATGCATCAATCTGAGAAGCTCTTACGTGTTGTTTGCCTGCCCTTGCTGGAGAACTCTCTCCTTCAGGAGCAAGGTCTACTAAATCATCACTTCCTGTGTCCACGTCATCATGATGTACACGTACATGTACACATATATGATGTACACATACATCTCCCCTGTTTAAGTTAGGACAACCAGTACTACAGGCATATGGCAATGTAGGGCAGCAGTGACAGTTTACAATGTACAAAGCACAAATTTGGGCAACAGTACAAATGCTATTTCTAATCTGCAGAGCACTGACCTGGGCTGCTGCACCTGGCGCAAGGCCCTTCGCCTTTTTACCCATCATCTCACCCATGCCTTTTTAAAAAACCACGATCCATACATAGACGAGATCAGTACTTAGTCCTTGAACTTTACATTCGACCTGCTCAGGTGCCCTGAGCATGTGATTGTGCCATTTGTTTGTGCTTGGGATTTCCTTGTGTTGTTTTCCTCAGGATGGATGGCCCCAAGTTTCCTTGTGGTGTGCCCAGTGGCTGCAGGGCTTGTTTCATTGGCCTCGGGAGGAGCCTCCATTTCCAACGGTGCAGAGGGTGCAGATTACAGGTGTGTTGCACACTGTGGTGGTTGGTGGTGCTGGTTCGGACACTGGCAACAATTGGCGGCAGTTCCTACTGTAGAGAGCATCGTCCGAATCAACCACAAAGCTGTTTGGTTGTGAGCCGGCCTGTGTACCACCGCTGGTTTGCCGTGGCCGCATGTGGTTTGGATCCTGACTGTTTGGCCTGGTTCTAGAGTGCAGGGTCTGTGGGCATTGCGGTTATAGTACCTTTTACCTCTTTGTCGCTGCTTCACGAGCGTGGCACCCACATTTGTCTCTACCTTTGGCTGCAGAAGGGCCTTGGCGAGAGGGATCATGGTTCTGGTATGCCTCTGTGCTGACGAGGGCAGGCCCTGTCTTGACACATTTCGCAGGTTAAGTAGTGCAGCATAAAAGTCCGTGTTATCGCAGACACATTTCTCAAGGAGACACTTTACTGAGCATGCCGCCTGTTTTCCCAGACCATTCGATTGTGGGTAGAGGGGGTTACTTGTGTTCAAAGTCCCATGTTTGCGCAAAGTCCTTGCACTCCCTGGAGATGAATGCTGAGCATTGTCTGTCATTATCATCTGGGTGATGCCATGTGAGGTGAATAGCCTCTTCAGCTGGGTAATGGCTGTGTTGCTCCTCAGATCAGGCAGATAATCAATTTCATTCCAACCAGAGTATGGGTGAGCCAGGACCAAGTCTGTTTTCTGTTCCATCTGAATGTGCCACGAGTAGCACGGGAGGTCTGGGACCTCATGTAGGTGCAGTGGTTCTTTGAGGCTTTATGTGGTTTGAGAGTGTTGCACGGTGCACATCTGGACTCTTCCCTCTCTATGTCTGCATACATGGACGGCTAGTGCAAAGATTCTGTTTTTCTTTGTGGCTTCCAATCCTGAGTGCCCTTGGTGGAGTTGCTGGATATAGTGCCTCTGCAGAGAGGTGGGGATTAATCGCTGGCTATGCAGTATCAGTCTGTCTTGCATTGTTAACTCCTCTCTCAAACCGAAGAAGGTGCGGAGCTCCTTTGATGACTCGGGCCAGCCTTTTAAAATGATGTCATGAAGATGCCTGCAGGTGCGATCTGCCTGTTGGGCAGCTTGGAGTTTGGCAGTACTTGAGTCGTCATGATGTCAATGTCCTTCTCATTAACTGCCTGGTCAGTGGTGGAAAGGACATCAGCTAGGTACAGCTCCTTAGCAAGCTATATAGCTTATAGCTATGTAGCTTATAGCTATATAGCCTTGGCATCATACGCTGCCAGTGTGGTGACGCAGTGTGAAGAGGCTTTTTGAGAATAGACATGAGTGGCTGGTGGTCAGTTTCAGCATTGGCAAGACGGCCATGGATGAAGCTCTGACATTTCTGGCAACCTTCTCAATCTGGGCATAACAAGTTTTGATGATATGAAGGCTCCTGGTCTGGAGCCATCTGCTGAAAATGGTCCTCGAATGTCAAAGTGGCTGACAGTGCCTGAGTGGCCAAGACATTGCAGCACTTCCCTCCAGTGTCAATTTTGACTTTATTTTTATTTGTTCCTGGGATGTGTGTGTCGGTTCTGGGGCAGAACTCCTTGGCTTGCTATTTCAGAAGGGGGCAGTTAAGTGTCAACCATAATGGGTAAGGATGGCAGATTTCCTTCCCTTAAGGACATTAGTGAACCAGCGACAATTGGCAATGGTTCTGCGGTCATCATTAGACTTTTAATCCAGATTTTTTATGGAATTCAGATTTCACCATCTGCCATGGTGGGATTCGAACCCGCAACCTCAGAGCATTAACCTGTGTCTCTGGATTACTATTCTAGTGACAATACCACAACGCCACCACTGCCTCCCCTTTGAGTTAAGCATTGCTGCAGGCAATGTTTAATGTAGTGAGGATTTCACCTTTCCCCACTTTAATTAACTTGGATAAATAATTAGTCATGCAAGGAAGTGCTGCAAGGTATGCTTGTCCTTGGGAATGGACGTTTGCCACATTGCCTTGTCTGGATCTGACTTCACACCATTGGCTGTGAGCAGATGACTCAAGTATGGAACCTGGTTGTCCCTTAATCTGCGTTCAGCTAGGTTGAGCTTCAACTGTATGGTCCTGATGTTGCCGAGGACCAAACTCAAACATGCATCATGTTCTTGCAGTGTACAACCCCAGACCATAATGTCATTGACAATGATTTCACAGGGTTGTCCTGCAAAGAGTTGCTCCAAGGACCATTGTAAGTCCTCACTGCCAGTGGAACCACCATAGGGCATGCGGAGCTACCATCTTCCCAATGGAGACATGAATAGAGTGAACTTCAAAGACTCTTCATCCAGCAGGATTTGCCAAAATTCTCACTTTGCATCCAGGATGCTAAAAGCCTTCGCATTGGGCATGTCAGCTATGACCTTTTCAACCATTGTCATGGGATGGTGGGGTCTCAGAAATGCTTTATTCAGGTGAACTGGGCCGATGCAGATCCTGACTGTGCCATCTTCCTTTACCACAGCTACCGGTGGGGTTGTTTAGCACACTGGGCTAAATCGCTGGCTTTGCAAGCAGACCAAGGCAGGCCAGCAGCACGGTTCGATTCCCGTAACAGCGTCCCGAACAGGCGCCGGAATGTGGCGACTAGGGGCTTTTCACAGTAACTTAATTGAAGCCTACTCGTGACAATAAGCGATTTTCATTTTCATTTTCATTTAATTTAATTGCAGAAGTCCACTCTGTGACCTTGCCTACAGGGGTTATAGATCGGGGTCATCATGGGACTACATGATGATGCAGTCATGCTGGGCAGCACGTAATCACATGGCAGGAGCGCACCAGGATTCCCCAGGACCTCGGGCAAAGCAGAAGTGTTTCTTACACCTGCAGAATTTGTTAAATAAATTAACTGTTACCACAGTCCTTGTTGCAGTCAGAGTTTCAGCGAAATACCGAAAATGACATGGTGTCAGGGCTGGCAGCGTGGGCGCAGGGACATCACACACTTGTCTCATTTATAACAAAGAACAAAGGACAAAGAAAAGTATAGCACAGGAACAGGCCCTTCAGCCCTCCAAGCCTGTGCCGACCATGCTGCCCGTCTGAACTAAAATCTTCTACACTTCCTGTGTCCGTATCCCTCTATTCCCATCCTATTCATGTATTTGTCAAGATGCCCCTTAAATGTCACTATTGTCCCTGCTTCCACCACCTCCTCTGGCAGCGAGTTCCAGGCACTCACTACCCTCTGTGTAAAAAAACTTGCCTCGTACATCTCCTCTAAACCTTGCCCCACGCACCTTAAACCTATGCCCCCTAGTAATTGACCCATCTACCCTGGGAAAAAGCCTCTGAGCCTCTGAAGAAGACTTCACCTTTAATGAAAATGTGGCAGACAACTGGGAGAAGTTTAAACAGGAGTGGCTCATATTCGGCAGTTCAGTGCTCTACGACAAGCCAAAAAAGATGCAGGTGCACACTTTAGTGAATTTAGCGGGTCCCAAAGCGGTGGCAACATTTCAATCATTTGCCTTCCAATTCGACGACAAGAAAGAAGGCCCTGAAATAATTTTGAACAAATTCAAGCCATATGCCTCCTGGATCACCATATTCTTCATTCCACCAACCAAATCACACGAGTCCAGTTAAACTTATTTTGCCACTTTGAAAATTTTAGCAACTAAATGTGCATTTGTAAACTTCACAGATGAGTTTGTTAGGGACCGTCTGGTTTGTGGAATAAACAGTGATGCGGTCCGGAATCAACTCCTGCAGCAAAAAGATCAACTGCCAGGTCATCGGTAAACTACCAGTCATGTATCACAGGCGATTAAATGACTGTTTCACACAAGGTTTGTGCTCCCAGAAGAGTACCGGTAGCCATGAGGCAAAAGGTCATCGATGAGTTGCATTGCACGACAGTGCTGGGCGTAATCACCCCAGTAAAAGAGGCCATAGAACGGGTCTCAGCACAGGTGCACGGTCAGAGTATGCATTGGCCCAGTACATCGGAACATAGCAGTCAGACCACTTTACCCCATGAAGACAGCGGAACAGGTGATATCTCAAATGTCACAGTCAAAACTATTCAGTGTGCTTGAAGCTAAATGCGGATTTTGGCAGATCCCGTCCGATCTGGCATCTTCAAACTGACCACATTCATCTGCCCAGCCGGCAGATATCGTTTTCTGTCTATGCCATATGGTATCTGCACTGGCAGTGAGGTTTTCTAGTGCTGCATGGAGCAACTATTCGTGGGTTAGATCATAGTCAATGATATCCTGGTCTGAGGTCATAATGAGGATAAAGTAAGGGATCTCCAATTGTAGCTTAACCACACCAAATGTAAATTCAGCGTAAACCAGGTTGCATATGGAGACCGTCTATTCTTGCCTGATGGCGTGAAGTCTGATCCCGAAAAGACCAAAGCCATACGAGAAATGGATATTCCAGTGGACAAGCACGTTCTACTGTGCTTTCTGGGCATGACAAACCATCCATATTATACTGAGGTCATTGGACCACTTTGCCAACTCTCCTCCAGAACGTGGAATGGTGTTGAATAGAAAACCACACGGCATCTTTCAAAGGCTCAAATTAGCATTAACAACCCCACCACACTACAGTACTTTGATGTTCAAGCAACTGTAATGTGGAGAAGTGTGAGGTGATTCACTTTGGAAAGAATAACAGGAATGCGGAATATTTGGCTAATGGTAAAATTCTTGGTAGTGTGGATGAGCAGAGGGATCTCGGTGTCCATGTACATAGATCTCTGAAAGTTGCCACCCAGGTTGATAGGGTTGTGAAGAAGGCCTATGGTGTGTTGGCCTTTATTGGTAGAGGGATTGAGTTCCGGAGCCATGAGGTCATGTTGCAGTTGTACAAAACTCTAGTACGGCCGCATTTGGAGTATTGCGCACAGTTCTGGTCGCCTCATTATAGGAAGGACGTGGAAGCTTTGGAACGGGTGCAGAGGAGATTTACCAGGATGTTGCCTGGTATGGAGGGAAAATCTTATGAGGAAAGGCTGATGGACTTGAGGTTGTTTTCGTTAGAGAGAAGAAGGTTAAGAGGTGACTTAATAGAGGCATACAAAATGATCAGAGGGTTAGATAGGGTGGACAGCGAGAGCCTTCTCCCGCGGATGGAGGTGGCTAGCACGAGGGGACATAGCCTTAAATTGAGGGGTAATAGATATAGGACAGAGGTCAGAGGTGGGTTTTTTACGCAAAGAGTGGTGAGGCCGTGGAATGCCCTACCTGCAACAGTAGTGAACTCGCCAACATTGAGGGCATTAAAAAATTTATTGGATAAGCATATGGATGATAAGAGCATAGTGTAGGTTAGATGGCCTTTAGATTTTTTCCATGTCGGTGCAACATCGAGGGCCGAAGGGCCTGTACTGCACTGTATCATTCTATGTTCTATGTTCTATGTACGAATTTCAACAGGTGCCTCTCAGCATACACTCGGTATAGTATGTATACAAAATGGCAGACCAATAGCCTTTGTGCCAAGTGTTGTCTCGGACATTGAGACTCACTATGTGAAAATTGAGAAGGAATTCCCTCCTTGCCCTCGTTTTTGCATGTCAGAAATTTCACAGTTTCATATTTGGCCATCCTGTAACCCTCGAGACAGACCATCAACCATTCATTGCCTTCCTGAAGATGCATCTTCACACTGCACCTGGACAGCTGCAACGTGTGATGTTAGCATTATAACATCAGCATCATATACAAACACAGAAAGGAACTCTAACTGCATGGTGCCCTTTTCATAACATTCCTATCCTCCACGGACCAGGCTAATCGTGGGGTTGAACTGGGCATAATGGTCCAGGTGCCTAAGCAGGCTCTACAAGCGGACATCCCATGACATAATAACAAAAGGTTGTCCAGAATCCTCCAGGAAGCTTCCACACAATGCCCACTTATTTCTTTCCTTCAGAGGCGAACTGACCATTCCAGATGGCTTAGTATTGCGTGGTTAACGATTTGTCATTCCGCCTGCCCTCCAGTAGTACTACATCCAACAGCTGCTCCAAGGGCACCCTGGGTTAGAAGCAACTAAAGCCAGGGTCAATGAAGTGCTGTACTATCCCCTATGTACACTGTGTTATGGACGCCTGGTCAACAATGTCTGAGATACTGACATTAAAACTGTGCAGAAAGATCGATTCATTCGGGAGTGATAATATAAGAAATAGGGTTTGGTTATTTTATAAACAAACTTTAATAATACAAATAAAAACAATATTTAAACTTTTACTTCATACTTCGCTATACTAACATTAATGGATTACATGCAGTTTCTTAACCTTAACACTAGTTCCCATCAAATGACACTTTGCATGAAAATATAGCTCCTGTTCCACTTATACATACAGCAAAAGTCAATCTCTGTATTTAGGAAACAACCTTTCTTCTGTTGGGGACATTCGTTCAGACCCCTTTTCCAAAGCCTTCTCTGTGAACAGCTTTTTCCATGACTTCTCTCTGTGGCTTTTGTCATGACTTCTTCAATGGCTGCTTACATCCTTTATTCTTTCCTGTTCCAAAATGATTCTCTCTCTCTCTCTCTAAGCTCTGCCCAGCCCTTCAAACAAAGGTCCTCCTCTGGAATGTTCAGACTGGAACTTATCAATTGTAAGTTGCTTGCTTGCCGACTCTTGTTTACACAAAAGGCCAGAGCTATGCCATTCATATGCAACTAACGTTTCATTGACGGACAAATGGGCCATCAGATTCTGTAATAGGATAATGGCTGGTCATGTAAGAATGTCCCGAAAGCCAATAGATCTCAGGTGAATCACCTTATGCATTCCCTAACGAGTTTAAGTCTGAATGGGACCATGTGACTCAGGCAGGTGTGGGTGTATCCTTTGAGTCGGGGCTAACAGTGTTTTCTTTCAGTCTATTTACCCCCTAAATTGCCTACTACATCTTGGACCTCATTTCTGGACCCAAGTTCCTAATAGTAAAGTCTCCCCATCATGATTTCATAGAATTTACAGTGCAGAAGAAGGCCATTCGGCCCATCGAGTCTGCACTGGCTCCTGGAAAGAGCACCCTACCCAAGGTTAACACCTCCACCCTATCCCCATAACCCAGTAACCCCACCCAACACTAAGGGCAATTTTGGACACTAAGGGCAATTTATCATGGCCAATCCACCTAACCTGCACATCTTTGGACTGTGGGAGGAAACCAGAGCACCCGGAGGAAACCCACGCACACACGGGGAGGATGTGCAGACTCCGCACAGACAGTGACCCAAGCCGGAATCGAACCTGGGACCCTGGAGCTGTGAAGCGATTGTGCTATCCATAATGCTACCGTGCTGCCTAAAATAATAATGATAACTGACTTAGAAAGGGATTTATCAAGATGTGCAGTAAAGCCGCACCAAACGAAAGTATCATTGCATCAGCATGAAGTCCCTGTGGGCGTTCATCGCGACTGATATTTTTCAGTGGAAAGATCAACAGAATTTGGTCCTCATTGACTCATATTCCAGTGGGTTCGAACTAGACTACCTTCTGAACACAAGCAGCATTTCGGTGGGCGGCACTGTAACACAATGGTTAGCATTTCTGCCTCACAGCACCAGGGACCCAGGTTCCATTCTGACCTTGGGTGACTGTGTAGTGTTTGCACTTTCTCCCTGTGTCTGCGTGGGTTTCCTCTGGGTGCTCTGGTTATCTCCCACTATCCAAAGATGTGCAATTTAGGTGGATAGGCCATGCTAAACTGCCCCTCGTGTCCAAAACGTTAGGTGGGGTTACTAGATTATGGAGGTAGGGTGGGGGCAAGGGGGGCTCTTTCAGTGGGCTAGTGCAAACTCGGGCAGCACAGTAGCGTAGTGGTTAGCACAGTTGCTTCACAGCTCCAGGGTCCCAGGTTCAATTCCCGGCTTGGGTCACTGTCTGGGCGGAGTCTGCACGTTCTCCCCGTGTGTGTGTGGGTTTTCTCCGGGTGCTCCGGTTTCCTCCCACAGTCCAAAGATGTGCAGGTTAGGTGGATTGGTTATGCTAAATTGCCTTTAGTGTCCAAAAAAGGTTAGGTGGGATTACAGGGATAGGGTGGAGGTATGGACTTGGGTAGGGTGCTCTTTCCAAGGGCCGGTGCAGACTCGATGGGCCAAATGGCCTCCTTCTGCACTGTAAATTCTATGATTCTATGATTCCGTGACATAATGGGCTAAATGGCCTCCTTTTGCATGTAGTTATTCTCTGATTATATGATCATAAAGCTCAAGAAACACTTTGCAACACATGGCTTCCTTGGAGAAAATCATGGTGGACAATGCTTGATAATTCATCACTGCTGAGATACAGAATTGTGCACCTAGCTGGGATTTTGAGCACATCACCAATAGCGCCGTCCACTCATAAGAAACGGGCCATCAGAAAGAAAGGTACACTCAGCCAAACACCTCTTGGAAAACTATGCACGAGACCACACCGATTACTACGCTACGTTACTTAGTCTGCATAATCTTCTGTGACGGGGTCTACCATCGGCAGTACAATGCCTTTTCTCCAGGCACACTAGGTGAATTATATCCACTGCCAAGGCTCTGCTGCAGCCTAAAATTGAATCCTCTGTACAAGATGCACTGATGCAATGCAGACTGCACACCAAGGCACAGTATGATTGACATTCTCACCACATTAGCCCCCTAGCACTAGGCCAAACCATGCAGATCCAGACTGCAGGTGGCCATGGCACAACCCACAACTCGAGTCCCAGGCTAGCCACACGGATCCTCGCCGTCTATGACAAGGTCTGCAGTCATAACAGGCTACAAAATGAAGGCGTGTAAAATCGTCGGCTCCAACAGACCCCTCCCTGATGAGTTCAACGCATTCTATGCCCGCTTTGAGCAACAGGTCCGCGAAAGCAAGCCCTCCACCCCAGAAGCCACGGATGAGCTTGTATCTAAGATCACCACTGTAGACTTCAGAGCAGCCTTCTCGAAGGTAAATCCATGGAAAGCCACTGGCCCCGATGCGATACCCGGACGAGCACTCAGGTCTTGCGCGGATCAGCTGGCAGGGGTATTCGCAGACATCTTCAACCTCTCTTTACAACAATCTGAGGTCCCTATCTGCTTCAAGAAGACGACCATCATCCCTGTACCAAAAAATAGTCAAGCAGCGTGCCTTAATGACTATCGTCCAGTGGCTCTGCCATCCATCATCATAAAGTTCTTCAAAAGGTTAGTCATGGCACAAGTCAACTCCAGCCTCACAGATTGCCTTGAACCACTACAGTTGACCAACCGCTACAACAGGTCCACAGCAGATGCCATCTCCATGGCCCTGCACTCTACCCTAGATAACAAAGACACCTATGTCAGACTCCTATTTAGCGACTACTGCTCAGCCTTCAACACCATCATTCCTACGAAACTCATCTCCAAATACCATGGCCTTGGTTTCGGCTCCTCCCTCTGTGACTGGATCCTGAACTTTCTAACCCACAGGCCACAATCAGTAAAGATAGGCAACAACACCTCCTCCACAATCATCCTCAGCACCGGTGCCCCACAAGGCTGTGTCTTCAGCCCCCACTATACTCCTTATCCACCTATGACTGTGTGGCCAAATTCCCCTCTAACTTTATTTTCAAATTTGCTGATGACACCACTGTAGTGGGTTGGATTTCAAACAATGATGAGACAGAGTACAGGAATGAGATAGAGAATCTGGTAAACTGGTGCGACAACAACAATCTGTCCCTCAATGTCAACAAAACGAAGGAGATTGTCATTGACTTCAGGAAGCGTAGTGGAGAACATGCCCCTGTCTACATTAATGGGAACGAAGTGGAAAGGGTCGAAAGCTTCAAGTTTTTAGGTGTACAGATCACCAACAACCTGTCCTGGTCCCCCCATGCTGACACTATAGTCAAGAAAGCCCACCAATGACTACTTTCTCAGAAGACTAAGGAAATTTGGCATGTCAGCTACGACCCTCACCAACTTCTACAGGTGCACCATATAAAGCATTCTTTTTGGTTGTATCACAGCTTGGTATGGAGCCTGCTCTGCCCAAGACCGCAGGAAACTACAAAAGGTTGTGAATGTAACCCAATCCATCACGCAAACCAGCCTCCCATCCATTGACTCTACCTATAATTCCCGCTGCCTCAAAAAGGCAGCCAGCATAATTAAGGACACCACGCACCCCGGACATACTCTCTTCCACCTTCTTCCGTCAGGAAAAAGATACCAAAGTTTTATGTCACGTACCAACCGACTCAGGAACAGCTTCTTCCTTACTGCCATCAGACTTTTGAATGGACCTACCTCGTATTAAGTTGATCTTTTCTCTACACCTTGCTATAACTGTAATATTATATTCTGCAGTCTCTCCTTCCTTCCCTATGTACGGTATGCATTGTTTGTACAGCATGCAAGAAACAATACTTTTCACTGTATACTAATACATGTGACAATAATAAATCAAATCAAATCAGCTCTGTGGTAGGTTCCAATGGCAATCAGTATGTGCAGTTAAAGTCCAACAGGTTTCTTTGGAATCACTAGCTTTCGGAGCATAGCTCCTTCGTCAGGTGAGTGAAGAGGTAGGTTACACAAACACAGCATATAAAGACAAAGCCAATGATGCAAGATGATGCTTTGAATGCGAGTCTTTGCAGGTAATTAAGTCTTTCCAAGGTCCAGACGGTGCGACTAGAGAGAGGGATAATCACAGTTTAAAGAGGTGTAAATTGTCTCAAGCCAGGAGGAACATAACAGACATCTACAGACGCTGAAAGATGCTCTCGTAAGAACGGGATATGGCGCTCTACTCATCGATTGACAGTTCCAACTCGCCACAGCAAAAAACGCACTAACCTCCTCAGAAGACAAACACGGGACACAACGGATAGTGTGCCCTTCGTCGTCCAGTACTTCCCCGGAGCGGAGAAACTATGTCATGTTCTTTGGAGACTTCAATATGTCATCGATCAAGATGAACATCCCCAGCCCCCACTACTTGCCTTCAAACAACCACACAACCTCAAACAGACCATTGTTTGCAGCAAACTACCCAGCCTTCAGGAGAACAGTGATCACGACACCACACAACCGTGCCATGGCAAACTCTGCAAGATATGCCAGATCATCAACATGGATAGCACCATTAGACATGAGAACACCACCCACCAGATACGCGGTACATACTCGTGCGACTCGGCCAACGTTGTCTACCTCATACGCTGCAGGATAGGAGGCCGCGAGGCGTGGAATATTGCGAGACGAGGCAGATGTTGCAACAATGGATGAACGGACATCACGTGACAATCACCAGGCAGGAATGTTCCCTTCTTGTCAGGAAACACTCAGCAGTTAAGGGCATTCAGCCTCTGATCTTTGGGTAAGCGTTCTCCAAGGCGGCCTTCAGGACGCACAACAACGGAGAATTGCCGAGCAGAAACTGATAGCCAAGTTCAGCAGGTTTGAATATGGTCTCAACCAGGACCTTGCATTCAAGTCTCACTACATTTAACTACATTTTAATCCCTCACCATCTGGCCTGGGTATGCAAAATCCTACCAACTGTCCTAGTTTGAGACAATTCACACTTTTTAAACCTGGGATTATCCCTCTCCCCATTCACACTGAAAGCTAGTGATTCCAAATAAACCTGTTGGACTTTAACATGGTGTTTTAAACTTCTTACTGTGCCCACCACAGTCCAACGCTGGCATCTCCACATCATGACAATCAGTATGTACGCACTGGCCACTAATGAAATGAAAATTGCTTATTGTCACGAGTAGGCTTCAATGAAGTTACTGTGAAAAGCCCCTAGTCGCCACATTCCGGCGCCTGTCCGGGGAGGCTGGTATGGGAATTGAACCGTGCTGCTGGTCTGCTTGGTCTGCTTTAAAAGCCAGCGATTTAGCCGAGTGAGCTAAACCAGCCCCTACCTCTTGTGAATGGCAGAGCCATCAGTAGCAGCTGATTGCAGGCCCTCTACACGTACAATCATGCAGACCCCATTGGAGTCCAATGCTTTGGATCCTACGCCTGTACAACAAAGATACCATGGACTGGATTCTCCAATTTTGAGCCCAGGTGTGGAGGATCTGTGGAGTTTTGCATCAAAATAACCAGCATCGCCTCATCACTGATCCTGCGACGGGTGATGGGCTAGCAGCCGGGTCGCATAAAACTCCCGGCTCCCATGGTATAAACTGCTGGAGAATGGCCAGGTCCGTGGCTTCGCATGTGGTCGCGCCGTAAAACATGGCGCCAGTGATGTGCAGACTTGACCTGCCAGATAGTGCCCTCATCACCACCCCCCGGCCACCCCTCACCAATCCCCCAACCCTCGCCAAAGCCCCCCCCCCCCACCCCCCCCCCCCCGGCCAGAAGCACGACTCCCGCGCAACTGTGGCGGCGCTATACAGGGTCTGTAGCTACCACGCTGGGTTCCCAACGACTGAGACCACATGTCAACCACATGGCCGGGAACTCAGCCCAGGTGAGCTCAGTCAGAGAAAGCTGAGCACTGGGCCTCTGAAAGCACTACATTGTGAGAGTGCCAACTCCATCACAGGGAACGGTGAAATCTCTGCTATCACTCCCAACAAGGCCAACAGTGTGTATGGTTGTATATTTTTTGATTTATCAGAGGGCTGGCACAAGAGTGGATGTGCCAATATTTTTTAACTTGGTCCAGTTGTCTGCGATGTTTTCATGGAAGACAAGTAGATCCATGCAGCAAAGTCCCTGTGCCATCTCGGCCAGCTCCTGACACCATGTAGAAGCTGCTCAGTTGTATAGACTGAGGACAAAAGACTAACAAGCAGAAGGGTTTCTTCTCCGACCTTGGCAGCTTTTATATGCTGTGTGTCTGCCCGTGCTGAGGGAGACACGCCGCATCCTGTGTCCACGTCATCTCGATGTACACATGACCACCCAGTCTAGGGGTAAGTTTCAAGAAGTGTATTTCAGTGAGGTAGGGAGGCAGAGGGCTTTGGGAAGGAAATTTGAGTGCTTGGGATCTATGAGGTGAAGGCAGGGCAACCAATATTGGGCCAATTAGAATTTTTAATATATAAAATGCCAGATTTAGGGGAGCGCAGCTAGCTCAGAGGGTTGTGGGGTTGGAGGAGGTCAAAGAGATAGAAGGGGTGAGGCCATGAAGGGATTTGAAAACAAGAATGAGAATTATAAAATCAAGGCGTTGCTTGACTGGGAGTCAATGTTAGTCAGTGAGTGCAGTGATGGGTGAATGGGACTTTGTGCGTTAAGACACAGGCAGCAGAGTTTTGGAGGATCTCAAATCATTAAGAATGTGTCCAGTGGTGCTTCATTTTCCACTGGGGTGCATATATAACACTTGCTTGCTATCTGAGGAGATGCCGACATCTGGCCCCGCTGTTGAGAAGTTCAAGGAGATCCTCTCTGTTTCTTCAGAGATGGGGAGAGGGCGGTCGGCGAGGATTCGGCCGATGGTCTTCCTGGCAATGTAGAGGAGGGGGATCCTCAATCGTTCCCACTGTTCACCTTGCCTCCTTTCTTAAGAATGGTGGCAATGACGGAATCCCTGAAATCAGCAGGAATTTCTTCTCTGTTCCAGGAACAGCTGATAGAAAAAAGGGGTGATCTCTTCTCAAGGTTTGAAAATCTCCTTTGGAAACCGGTCCACACGTGCTGCTTTTCCATTCTTCATGGGTTTAATGGCAGCTTCGACTTCGTCCATGCTTGGTGGGAGTGCAAGATCATCTTTGATATGGAGTTGGGGAATTTCCTCATCTATGATTATATCACAGTTCAGAAGTCCTTTGAAATCTTTTCTCCACCAAGGTTGATGTTTTCTCTGTCTCACAAGAGGGTTCCATCCTTACTCTGCACTGGTGTGAAGCCTAGTTGGATCCATATGTGGCCTTGGTGGCACTGAAGAACGCCTATATGCCATGCGTGTCAGTGAGGAGCTGTAGCTCCTTAGCTTTCTCAGTCCACAATTTGTTCTTGATTTCCCTACTTCTTCCTTGTACCTCTGCCTTGGCTGGTCATTCGTATCGAACTGGACTTGGTCTTCGTTGATCAATTGATCAAACACCTCTTCACAGATGTTGATTATGGAGATCTGGAGGACAGGCCAAGCATTGTAGACACTGTGGGGGCGAATCTCCGAGCCCTGCGCCGGAGAATCGCCGCAACCGTGCCATGACGCCCTGACGCCAGCACGCGATTCTCTGAGGTGCGGCAAATCGGCGCCATTTGCGCCGGCATGTTTGACAGGGCGCCGGCTGTGGCCCGCTGGAATCGCGTGGGCGCCGATTCTCCGTCACGGATGGGCCAAGCGGCCGCGCGAATACGACAGAGTCCGCCGGCGCCGTTCACCCCTGGTAGCTGCTGGCAGGAACTCTGTGCGAAGGGCCAGGGGGCGGCCTGTGGGGTGGGGAAAAGTGATCCTTCACCAGTGGGACCTCTGATGGGGTCTGGCCCGCGATTGGGGCCCACCGATTGTCGGGACGCCCCCCCCCCCACCCCCGGGCCTACTTTGTTGCGCGGCTGGCCCCTGAACACCGTCTCCATGTTGAGTCCCCCGCAGCTGCGCAGGTTGGCGTGGCCCAACTGCGCAAGCGCGGGTTGGCGCGGCACCTATTTGGCACCGGGGAGAGAGGCTGGAGAGGCGTGAACCGCTCCAGCGTCATGCTGGCCCCCTGTGCCCGTTTCACACCGTCGTGAAACGGGACGGCGTTCATGCCAGATCGAACACTTGGGCTCCATTTTGGAGAATCGCCCCCTGTGTCTCTGGGAGCTGTCAGGTTCACAGTGAGGTGTTGCCTTAATCGGACTCTCTTGTCAGGGATTTTGAGTGCCTCAGCATTGATTTTCCTGCAGCATTGTTTCCGTTGCTGCTGCTGCTTTGGAGCTTCATTGATGTTGCTCAAGTGGATTAGACGGCTGTCAGTCTAGCAGTGGGTGATACACACGTCCTTGTGGTCCCTTGGTTGGACAATGACAGAGTTGAACGAGTATCAGTGCTTGGAGCGAGCGTATTGCCATGAGGCCTTGTCTGTGTCTCTCTGACGGAAGAATGTGTTGGTTATGATGAGGCCGTTTCTAGGCATTTTCTCAGGAGCAGGGCACTGTCAGCATTGGATTTCCCTATCCCCTCTCTGCCGATTATACCTCCCTGGAGGTCTGTCTCCTTTCCAATACTGGTGCTGAAGTTGTCCGTTGGGACTCAGGCGAAAGATTGTTCAAGACAGGAATCAATTTTCTTTTTGGACACGTCTGTGGCTTCCAATGTTGCGGCGTACGCGCTGAGGACAGTAGCGCAGCGGTCTGGGCTGGGGCGAGATGGTAATAGCCCCACTGCTCCTCTCTCACTGTTAATGGCCTTACTGCTCCTCTCTCACTGTTAATGGTCTTATTGCTCCTCTCTCACTGTTAATGGCCTTATTGCTCCTCTCTCACTGTTAATGGTCTTATTGCTCCTCTCTCACTGTTAATGGTCTTATTGCTCCTCTCTCACTGTTAATGGTCTTATTGCTCCTCTCTCACTGTTAATGGTCTTATTGCTCCTCTCTCACTGTTAATGGTCTTATTGCTCCTCTCTCACTGTTAATGGTCTTATTGCTCCTCTCTCACTGTTAATGGTCTTATTGCTCCTCTCTCACTGTTAATGGTCTTATTGCTCCTCTCTCACTGTTAATGGTCTTATTGCTCCTCTCTCACTGTTAATGGTCTTATTGCTCCTCTCTCACTGTTAATGGTCTTATTGCTCCTCTCTCACTGTTAATGGTCTCATTGCCCCTCTCTCACTGTTAATGGTCTCATTGCTCCTCTCTCACTGTTAATGGTCTTATTGCTCCTTTCTCACTGTTAATGGTCTTATTGCTCCTCTCTCACTGTTAATGGCCTTACTGCCCCTCTCTCACTGTGAATGGCCGCACTGCTCCTATCTTGCTGTTAATTGCTCCACTTCTCCTCTCTCACTTTTCTAGGTGGTGATATCTGCCTCCGATTCCTCTTTTCACACACTACCCTCAGACCGTAAGACCATAGGAATAAAATTAGAACACCGACCTATCGAGCCTGCTCTGTCATTCAATCATGGCTGATATGTTTCTCATCCCCTCCCCATCCTTCTAAACTCCATCGAGTACAGATCCCAGACCTTTATTCCGTGGATCATTCTTGTAAACCTCCTCTGGACCCCCTCCAAGGCCAGCACATCTTTCCTTTGATTTGAGGCCCAAAACTGCTCACAATATTCCAAATGAGGTGTGACTAGAGACCTTTACATCCTCAACAATACATCCCTGCTCTTGTATTCTCACCCTCTCAACATGAATGTGAACACTGCATTTACCTTCCTAACTGCCAGCTGAGCCTGCATGTTAACCTTAAGAGAATCCTGAACGAGAACTCCTAAGTCCCTTTGTGCTTTTGATTTCCGAAGTCTTTTCCCATTCAGAAAACAGTCTACACCTCCATTCTTCCTATCGAAGTGCACAACCTCACACTATTATATGTTGTATTTCATCTCCCACTTATTTGTCCACTCTTCTAGCCTGTCCAGGGCCTTCTCCAGCTTCTCTGCTTCTTAGGCCTTTGCCAGACCCCGGCATTTAAAAGCCCGGACAGTCACTTTCCTGGAACAGCCTGGCAGGTTTTGCCTCTGCAGTCAGGACCTAACCAGCAAGATGGAGTGGGCCTGGCAGCTATGATGGGCCAGCGGTGGTTAAAGACCCTTCACGTCCAGGCAACAGGAGATGTTTCTCACATCAGTCAGTCGATAAGTCCATCACTAATATTCTCTCTGCTCAGGCCAATGTGTCAATTAGGTGTACTCACACCTCCCTGCTCGATGACAGCTAAATAGATTTCCCCAGACTTTAACCCAGCACCTATGGCTATGCATCTGCAGCACACAATATAATCCGACGTCAGCCACAGTGACGTTCTGCTGAACCTTTGCAAATCACCGCTCAATTCTGAACGCCACGCTTTAGTTCGGCCGTCAAAACCTTAGATTGGAATACCATCAGGAAGAAGGAATGCTAATGCTGCAGAGCGAAGAGAAAAACTGAGTTTATTCTCCTGAGGGCAAAGAGTTTGAGAGGTGTTGAAAATCAGCAAGGGTTTTGGAAGTGCAGTGCTCCAGCGTATTCTGAATTTCAAACTAACTTTTATATTTTAAAACTGAGGCTGCAAAACATCAGATCACCTGATTCCTTTTGTCAATTGAGACCTGTCTCAAGAGGGAACAAAAGGAACACTCCTGACTGATGTTGAATCAATGCCTTTTCCTGAAACTAATTCAGAAGGATATTGTCAATTGAATGGTGTAAGAGTCCTTCCTGTGTATTTCCTTTGTTTCTCATCCTCTGATCGGGAGGAGTGGAATTATCTGGTGTACACACTGTGGGAATTTGGATTGGGTGAGTATGGTCGCGTGGTGGTCTGCTGGCGAAGTGCGAGTTGGCAGTTGACTCACAGAGTGGTGGAGCTCGGGTCCAAACTTGCAGAGTGGCAGCTGATTGGTTGACTCACAGAGCGACAGACAAAGGGTTAAAACCCGCGGAGCGGCAGGTGGAGCGACGGTTGACCCCTGGCTAGTATTGATAATATTGTCAACTGTGAGGAGGACAACAATAGACTTTAGGAGGGCACAGGCAGACTGATGCAATGGGCATCAACCTGCCTGTGCCCTCCCACAGTCTATTAGCGTCCTCACGGTTTACAATATTTTCAATCTTGCATTATTTTCAAATTTTGAAATAGTGCCTTGTATAACCAGGCCTAGGTTATAAATATCAATCAAGAAAGGCAGTATCCCTTCCATATACCATTCTCCAGACGAAAGTAACAAAATTATTCTGTAATCCATGTTTTTAATGGGCAGACACATCGCACATGAAATTTTATGTACAGACGTGTGGAGTGATGCATTTTGGTCCAGAGAGCTAGAGAAGTGATTCAAAATAAAAGGTACAATTCTAAAGGAAATGCAGGAGCAGAGGGACCTAGGTGTATATGTGCATAAATCATTGAAGGTGGCAGGACAGGTTGAGGAGGCTGTTAATCAATTACACTAAACCTTGTGTTTTATACACAGCGGCGCAGAGTATAAAAACAAGTAAGTTCTAAACTTTCAGAAAAGACTGGTTCAGTCTCAACGGGAAGGATGTGAGGGTTTTAGAAAGGGAGCAGTAAAGATTTACGGGAATGGTCCCGAGGATGAGAGACTCCACTTATGTGGACAGATTGGCGAAGCTGGGGCTGTTTCCTTGGAGGAGAGAAGACAAGAGGAGATTTATTAGACGTGTTCAAAATTATGAGGGATCTGGAGATGGTAAATGGGCAGAAATTGTTCACATCGGCAGGAGATCGAGAACCCTAAAGTGGTTAAGAAAGCAACCAGCCTGTGATTGAATCTGAACGGCCTTACAGCATTTTTCAAAGATCAGTCACGTTTGGCAGGCGAGAATGAGTTTATAATCTGCTTGAAATAGAAGGTGCACTCTGGCAGCACTACACCACTGCAAGATTGGGAACTGACTATTCAAGGATATTTAGCATTTAGGAAGGGCAGGTAAATAGGAAATGAAGCTGGTGTAGGGCTGATAACAAGAGATGGGATGAATACATTAGTAAATGAGGATCTCCGATTCAAGGACAAAATGTAGAATCTGTTTGGGTGGAATTGAGAAACAGCAAGGGTTGTTTTTTTTTGTAAATAATTTTTATTGGAATTTTTGAAAAATAAATATCAACAGAACAATAATAGCAATAACAATAATAAACACCCCCCGGCACCAGTTACAACGCATATAACAAACCCCCCCACACGGCCTCTTTCGCCTCCTGCACTCCCGGCTCCACCCCAACCCCAAATATCGCGAGTCCCCAGCCTGGCTTGACCCTGGATCCTACCACCCTCAAAACCGTCCTCGCCACCCCCTTCCAGAACTCCTCCAGTGCCGGGCATGCCCAGAACATATGGGCATGGTTTGTTGGTAGATGTCAGACACCTTCCCATCCCCGACCCACACCCCCGAAAGTACCCTATCCCTTACCCCCTGCAGGGGCAGCGAAGGGAATCCCTCCACCTGCCGCCCAGCAAATGCCTTGACCTGAAGGTACCTGAACATATTCCCCGGGGGGAGCTCAAAATTCTCCTCCAATTCACCAAGGCTCGCAAACCTCCCGTCAATGAACAGGTCTCCCAACTTCCTAATGCCCGCCCTGTGCCACCCCAGAAACCTGCCATCCATGTTCCCTGGGACAAACCGGTGGTTCCCCCGCAGCGGGGCCTCCACCGGGCCCCCCACTTCCCCCCTGTGTCGCCTCTACTGCCCCCAAATTTTGAGGGCTCGTAGTGTACCTCGTTGGAGGGAGCGGCAGCGGCGCCATTACCAGGGCCTTCAGGCTCGTGCCTCCACAGGCTCGTGATCTCCATCCGTTGCCATGCTGCCCCCTCCCCATCCATTACCCACTTACCTACCATTGAGACGTTAGCCGCCCAATAGTACCCAGAGAGGTTGGGCAGCGCCAGCCCCCCTCTATCCCTGCCCCGCTCCAAAAAGACCCTCCTTACCCTCGAAGTCCCGTGCGCCCAAACAAATCCCAGAATACTGCTGTTCACCCTCCTAAAAAATCCCTCGGAATGAAAATGGGGAGGCACTGAAACAAAAACAAGAACCTCAGGAGCACCATCATTTTAACGGATTGTACTCTACCCGCCAACGACAACGGCAGCATGTCCCACCGTTTAAATTCCTCCTCCATCTGCTCCACCAACCTAGTAAAATTGAGCTTGTGCAGAGTCCCCCAGCTCCTAGCCACCTGAACCCCCAGGTACCTAAAACTCCTCACTGCCCTCTTTAGCGGGAGCCTACCAATCCCCTCCTCCTGATCTCCCGGGTGTACAACAAACAGCTCACTCTTGCCCAGGTTCAATTTATAGCCCGAGAAACTCCCAAACTCAGCAAGAATCTCCATCACCTCGGGCATTCCCCCCACCGGGTCTGCTACATACAGCAGCAGGTCGTCCGCATACAGCGACACTCGGTGCTCCTCCCCACCTCGCACCAAACCCCTCCACCTCCTCGACTCCCTGAGAGCCATGGCAAGAGGCTCAATTGCCAACGCAAAAAGCAAGGGGGACAGGGGGCACCCCTGCCTCATCCCACGGTGGAGCCTGAAGTACTCGGACCTCCTCCCATTTGTCGCTACACTCGCCATTGGGGCCTCGTACAGCAACCTCACCCATTTAATAAACCCCACCCCAAACCCGAACCTCTCCAACACCTCCCACAAGTACCCCCACTCAACCCTGTCAAAGGCCTTCTCCGCATCCAATGCCACCACAATCTCCGCCTCTCCTTCTGCTGCCCGCATCATTATCACATTTAGCAGCCTTCACACGTTAGTGTTCAGCTGCCTCCCCTTCACAAAACCCGTCTGATCTTCATGTACCACCCCCGGCACCCAGTCCTCTATTCTAGTGGCCAAGATCTTCGCCAGCAACTTGGCGTCTACATTCAGCAGTGAAATTGGCCTGTATGATCCGCACTGCAAGGGGTCCTTATCACGCTTCAGGATCAGGGAAATCAGCGCCCGAGACATCGTCGGGGGCAAAACACCCCCCTCCCATGCCTCGTTGAAGGTCCTAACCAACAGGGGGCCCAGCAGGTCCGTGTATTTCTTATAAAATTCAACCGGGAACCCATACGGTCCCGGCACCTTCCCCGACTGCATGTGGCCAATCCCACTGACCAGCTCCTCCAGCTCGATTGGCACCCCCAGTCCCTCCAACTGCTCCTCTTGCACCCTTGGAAATTGCAGCCTGTCCAAACAACTCTCCATTCCCCCTCCCACCGCCCGCGACTCCGACCGGTACGGTTCCCTGTAAAAGTCCCTAAAGACCTCATTGACCTTTGCCCCCTGCCGCACCACATTCCCACCCCTATCCTTCACTCCACCAATCTCCCTAGCCGCGTCCCACTTACGAAGCTGATGCGCCAGCATCCTGCTCGCCTTCTCTCCATACTCATAGACCGCTCCCTGCGCCTTCCTCCACTGTGTCTCCGCCTTTCTGGTGGTCAATAAATCAAACTTGGCCTGCAAACTACGCCACTCCCCCAACAATCCCTCCTCCGGGGCCTCCGCGTACCTTCTATCCACACTCAACAGCTCCCCCACCAGTCTCTCCCTCTCCCTCCTCTCCCCCCTCTCCCTATGGGCTCGGATGGAGATCAGCTCCCCCCTAATCAATGCCTTCAGAGCCTCCCACACCATCCCCACCTGGACCTCCCCAGTATCATTGACCTCGAGGTGCCTCTCGATACATCCCCGAACCCTCCTACACACCTCCTCATCAGCCAACAACCCCACGTCCAGACGCCAAAGCAGGCGCTGGGCCCGCACCTGCCCCATCTCCAGATCCACCCAATGCGGAGCATGGTCCGAATTGCGATAGCCGAATATTCGGCCTTCTCCACCCTCGGGACCAGTCCCCTACTCAAAACAAAGAAATCAATGCGGGAATAAACCCTGTGCACATGGGAGAAAAAAGAGTATTCCCGAGCCCTCGGCCTCCCGAAACTCCAGGGATCCACTCCTCCCATCTGGTCCATAAGCCCCCTCAACACCTTGGCCGCCGGCCTCCTGCCTGTCCTTGAGCTAGAACGATCCAGTAGGGGATCCAGCACCGTATTGAAGTCCCCCCCCCCCCATGATCAAGCCCCCCACCTCCAGGCCTCATGAAACCAGCATCATCCCAATTTGGGGCGTACACATTTACCAACACCACCCTCTCCCCCTGCAGCTTACCGCTCAGCATCACATATCTACCGTCACTATCAGCCACAACCTCAGACGCCTCAAATGCCACCCTCTTCCCCACCAGGATCGCCACCCCCTGGTTCTTCGAGTCGAGCCCTGAATGGAAAACCTGCCCCACCCACCCCTTCCTCAGACGGACCTGGTCCGCCACCTTCAGGTGGGTCTCCTGGAGCATGGCCACGTCCGCCTTCAGCCCCTTCAGATTCGAAAACAGCCGGGCCCGCTTAACCGGCCCATTCAACCCCCTCACGTTCCACGTATTCAGCCGGATCAGGGGGCACCCCGCCCCCCCTCCCCCATCGTCTAGCCATAACCCATCGACTGCTCGCCCCTGGCCAGCACCCTTTCGGCCCGTTTCCCACGGCGATAGAACCTCACCCTAACCCCCCCGACCCGCACCAACTCCTCCCTGGCCAATCCAGCAGCAACCCGGTATCCCCCCCCCCCAGGCTAGGACCCCTCCTAGCCGCGACGCTCCCTCCACAGTACTCCCGTGAGCCAGCTGACTTCTGCTGACCCCGGCAGCTCCCGCCCTAGCTCCGACCCCTCCCGATATGAGGTCCCCCCTCCTCCCCTGCATCAGCTCCTTGGCACCGCTTCGGCACGGGAAAACGGATCTGATAACCACGCCCCTCGCCACCAGCTCCACCCCACTCGTCTTGCAGCGCAGGAAACCAGAGAAAAGCCCGCGCTTTCACACTGCCCCACCCCACCAACGCAGCTCCCAAACAGCAGTCCCAACCCATCCACCAACTCCGTACAAACACACAGATCCACCACAAACCTCAATACCCCCCCTTAAAACACAAAACCATAACCCACATCATCCGAAAATGAGAGAAAAAACAGAAACAAACAGAATAACCAGCAACAGCATAAACAGTGATACAGAAATAGAAAAACTCCCACAGCCCCCAATCTCTAGTTCGAGTCCAACTTTTCAGCCTGCACAAAGGCCCACGCTTCCTCCGGCGCTCAAAGTAGTAATGCCGGTCCTTGTAGGTGACCCACAGGCATGCAGGCGGCAACATGCCGAACTTCACCTGCTTTCCGTGGAGCACCGCCTTCGTCCGGTTAAACCCGGCTCTCCGCTTGGCCACCTCCGCACTCCAGTCCTGGTAGATATGCACTACCGAATTCTCCCACTTGCTATTCCTCACCTTCTTGGCCCATCGCAGAACACACTCCCGGTCACTGAACTGGTGGAACCGCACCAGCATCGCCCGCGGGGGTTCATTCGCCTTAGGCCGCCTGGCTAGTACTCTGTGGGCCCCCTCCAGCTCCAGGGGCAGATGGAAGGATCCTGCCACCACCAGCGAGTTCAGCATCACGGCCACATAGGCCGACAGGTCCGACCCCTCCAGCCCCTCCGCGAGGCCCAGGATCCGCAGGTTCTTCCTCCGTGACCGAAGCTCCATCTCCTCGAACCGATCTTGCCACTTTTTATGAAGCGCCTCATGTATCTCCACCTTCCCCACGAGGGCCGAAACCTCCTCCTTGCGCTCAGAGGCCTGCTGCTGCAACTCAAGTATCGCTGCACCCTAGGTTGTATGGGTCTCCAGCCAGCGCCGGCCCTAGGGTTGCTGGCGCCCCGGGCAAGCTGAACTTCGGCGCCCTTGGGGGGGGCGGGGCGGGGCCGGGGGGGGGGGGCCGAGAGGGGGCGGGGCCGAGAGGGGGGCGGACCCGGGGGGGGGGGGGCGGACCCGAGGGGGTGGGGGGGCGGGGGGGCGGACCCGAGGGGGTGGGGGGCGGGGGGGGACCGAGGGGTGGGGGCGGACCGAGGGTGGGGGCGGGGGGAACGGACGGAGCGGGGGGGCGGACCGAGGGCGGGGGGCCGCCCTGGGGAGGGCGGCCACCGCGCATGCGCTGGTTGGCACCGGCCCAGCTGCGCATGCGCGGGACCCGAGTCTCTGGCGCCCCCTAGCACATGGCGCCCCGGGCGACTGCCCAAGTTGCCGGTGCCTTGAGCCGGCCCTGTCTCCAGCAGCTTACTAGTCGTCACTTTCAGGGATTCCAACAACTCCCCTTTCAGCTCTGTAAAATAGCGCAGAAGGGCCGCCTGCTGCTCCTCCGCCCACTGCCTCCACTCCTCAGGGGCTCCACCGGCCGCCATTTTGGCCACTTTCCCCCGCTTTTCCAGGGGAGCTGCTGCCGTTTTTCTCCTCGCCCCACTCCGAGTCCGCACCATAAATCCTGGGGGGTTTTGCTCCAGACCCCTTTATCCACCGGGAATCGTCGAATCAGCGCCGTTTGGGGCCCTTAAAAGAGCCCACAAGTCCTATTAAAGCGGGAGCTGCCAAACATGCGGCTTAGCTCCGCATAGCCGCAACCGGAAGTCATTGGTCGGAGTTGTGTTGGTGATTGGTGTAGGGCATTGGATGAGAGAAGCATGTCACATGGATAATACAGTAATCATGGATGACTTGAATCTGCCTACAGACTGCATAAACCTAATGAGCGCTAACGCTGTGGGGGTTGAGTTCCTAGAGTGTGTTACGAACGGTTTTGAAGAGCAGTGTGTTGAGCAACCAACTAGAGAACAGGTTTATTTTAGACCTAGTAATTATATAATGATAAAATAGAAATTAGTAACCTTTAGGGATGAGTGACCATAATATGATAGAATTTCACATTTGAAAGTGAGGCAGTTCAATCTGAAGCAGAAACATAGAAAGTAGGCGAAGGAGGAGGTCATTAGGTCCTTTGAGCCTGCTCCACCATTCAATATGATGATCATGTCTATCCCTGCGTTCCCCCAATATCCTTTGATCCCCTTCGCCCTAAATGCTATATCAAATTGCTTCTTGAAAACATACAATACTTTGGCCTCAACTATTCCCTGTGGTCACAAATTCCTTGGCTCACCACTCTCAGGGTGAACAAATTTCTTCTCTGTCCTAAATGTTCTACCCCATATCCTCAGACTGTGACCCCTGGTTCTGGACTCTCCCACCATCAGGAACATCCTTTTTGCATCTACCCTGTCCAGTCCTGTTAGAATTTTATTGGTGTCTATGAGATCGCCCTTCATTCTTCTGAACTCCAGTGAATACAATCCTAACCAACACAATCTTTTCTCATACGTCAGTCCCGTCATCCCAGGAATTAGTCCAGCAAACTTTTGCTGCACTCCCTCGAGAGCAAGAACATCCTTCCTCAGATAAGGAGACAAAAACTGCATAAAATATCCCAGATGTGGCCTTACCAAGGCTCTGTATGACTGCAGCAAGACATCCCTGCTCCTGTACTTGAATCCTCTTGCTCTGAAGGCCAACATACTATTTGCCTTTTTACTGCCTGCTATACCTGCATGCTTACCTTCAGTGACTGTTATACGAGGAAACCCAGGTCTCATTGCACATTCCCCTTTCCTAATTTATGACCATTCAGATAATAATTGCGGGTTTCCTCCGGGTGCTCCGGTTTCCTCCCACAGGTCGCGAAAGACGTGCTTGTTAGGTGATTTGGACTTTCTGAATTCTCCCTCAGTGTACCCAAACAAGCGGTGGAGTGTGGCGACTAGAGGATTTTCACAGTAACTTCATTGCAGTGTTAATGTAAGCCTACCTGTGACACTAATATAGATTACTATTATTATTGTAAATCATTAATAAATTGTGAATAGCTGGGGTCCGAGCACCGATCCCAGCCACTAGTCACTGCCTGCCAATTTGAAAAGAGCCCATTAATTCCTACTCTTTGTTTCTGGCTGCCAACCAGTTTTCTATCCATTTCAATACACTATCTCTATAGTGTATACACTATCTCCTATGCGCTTTAATTTTACACACTAATCTCTTAAGCGGGACTTTGTCTGAAGCCTTCTGAAAGTCCAAATATACCACATCCACTGGTTCCCCCTCGGTAACTCTACTAGTTACATCCTCGAAGAATTCCAGTAGACTTGTCAAGTATGATTTCCCCTTCATGAATCCATGCTGACTCTGTCCAATCCTGCCACTATTTTCTGAGTGCTTCGCTATAAAATCTTTGCTCCCCTACTACTGACATCAGGCTTACTGATCTATAATTCCCTAGTTTCTCTCTAACTCTCTTTTTAAATAGTGGAGTTACATTAGCTACCCTCCAATCTGAAGAAACTGTTCCAGAGTTGATAGAATCCTGGAAGAGGGCAGCACGGTGGTGCAGTGTTCGCATTGCAGTCTCACGGCACCGAGGTCCCAGGTTCGATCCCAGCTCTGGGTCACTGTCCGTGTGGAGTTTGCACATTCTCCCCGTGTTTGCGTGGGTTTCGCCCCCACAACCCAAAGATGTGCAGGGTAGGTGGATTGAAGACGCTAAATTGCCCCTCAATTGGAAAAAAATAAATGGGTACTCTAAATTTATTATAAAAAAGAATCCTGGAAGATGATCACCAACGCATCGACTATTTCTAGAGCCACTTCCTTATGGGCAGCACGGTAGCACAGTGGTTAGTGATTCTATGGTTCTTAAGTACTGTGGGATGTAGATTATCAGACACTGGGGATTATCAGCCTTCAATCCCATAAATTTTCCCAACACCATTTCTCTACTAATATTGATTGCCTTCAGTTACTCCCTCTAACTAAACCCTACATTTCCCGACATTTCTGGTATCTGATTTGTGTCATCGTTTGTGAAGACACAAAGTAAGTGTTTAGTTACATTAAAAGGCATGGATGTGCTTAGGCAATGGATTATGTTTAAATAATTATTACATAGTTTACAACAACTATTCCTTCGTGGCAGACCCCTCCTGCCAAAAAAAGGCAGTCAACCATGGCTAACAAAGGAAGTTATGGATTGTATAAGATTAACAGAAGAGGCTTATAAAGTTTCCAGATATAGTGGTAAACCTGAAGGTTGGGAGGATGTTAGAATATAGCAAAGGAGGACCAAGAAAATGATAAAGAAAGCAAAAATAGAATACAAATGTAAACTATCAGAAAGCATAAAGACAGACTAAAAGCTTCTGTAGGTACATAAAAAGGAAATGTTTGTCAGACAAAACTAGGGCCATTACATTATTCCCATACCCCTTTATGTCACTGATCCGCCATGATCATATTGAATGGCGGAGTAGGCTCACTGGGCTGAATGGCCTACTCCTGTTTCTGTCTTCACGTGCTCAAGGTGTTAAACGCACAAGAGGGGAGGGGTGCACTCAACATAACCACCACCTTGTGTTTGGAAAGACTTTGAACTTGTGGAAGTCACATGATGTGAGAACCATTTTGTTTTCTGCTTTTAAAAGCAACAATAAGCTGTTTGCAAAGCCATCAACTGAGCTGAATGCTGTCAAGCAACCAAGGTAATAATCAGCAATACCCTGAACGTGGGAGATCATACCGAAAGATTCCCCAACTTGTTCCAGTTGGAGATCACCTGAGAACCAAAATCCTAGAAATTCAAAAACCTCACAGCTTGCTGAGAATCCTTTGCTTTATAAGACCTTCCCTTCAACTAAGACCTCAACTTCATCAAGATCATTACAGGCATGTTATGAAAGAGACTGAGATAATTATATAACTTTCAACGGTGTCTAATCACTGTCTGTGTGAGACGTGCGAATGAAGCATTGAATTAAATCCGGGGCAAGTGTCTGATAATAACTAGCCTTCGATATTTTTAAACTCACAAAAAGCTTGCTGCTGGAATTATTTAATTGGGTCACTGACTCTGAGGAGAAAACGCACACCTCTTATGTGAACATTTTAAAAGGATGTTGCTAGTGTGTGGCTCAGTCCCTGTGCGGCACATTCTTAACTCTGCATTGCAACGCATCCATGTAGCCTACAGGGAATTTACATATTAGGATTATTCAGTTATATATTAGATTATAACACACTATCTGACCCTGTATGGTATTATCTATTGGAAGCAACAGGTAGATGAAGGCATTGGGGATACTTTCCTTTATTAGTCAATAAATAAACAATCAAAACAGAGAGGCTATTCTAGAACTGCATAGAACATTAAGTAGGCTATAGCCAGACAATGACTGCATTGTAGAAAGGATGTGATTGCACAAGAACAAATACTTAGAAGATTTACCTGGATGTTTTCAGCAATGGAGAATTTCAACTATGAGGAAACATTGAATAGGTGAGGAATTTCCCTATTTCTGGGGAATAGGGAAGGTGAAGTGGAGATTTAATTGAGGCATATAAAATTATGAGGGGCCGAGACTTAGTTGGCAAGAAGGTCCATTTCCCCCAGCAGAGCTGTCAGTGACCAGGCGGTATTGATTTAAAAGAATTTTCAGAATGATGACAGGGTATTTTTCACACAAAGGGTGTTGGGGCCTGGAACACTCTGTATAAAAGGATAGAAGAGGCAGGAACATTAAAAAGGAAACTTGGCTATGCGTTTCAACTGCCATAATCCAAAAAAGGCTGGCTAGCTTTTTTCCAGCCAGGCGGACATAATGGGCCAAAAGTTCCTCTCCTACCCCATGCCGTACGTTTTGTTTCTCCGCTTTTCAAGCTTTTCCATACACATATCGCTTTCTGGAGAAAAGACGGGGAAAAAAATAAGGTCCAAAAATCGGACCATGTGGGGACTAAAGTTCTAAAAGCCTTTCTGGAAATATAAATCAAATCTCACTGCAGTGTCAGTTATTGTGCAAACATATGACTTAGAAAAAGTATAGTTTTCAAGACGGACTTGTGGCACGGTGGTACTATCCCCATCTCTGGGCCAGTAGTTCCAAGATTCAAGTTCGACTTCCGGACTTGATGGCCATAAAAGGTGGTCAGGCAGGGCAATTATCAGCCTGAAACTCCATCCAATGTGCCTGATGTCAGGTGATAAAGCACAGGAGAGTTTCCTGGTCAGTCACACTTTATCTTTTGGAAAACTATGCTGTATTCATCAAATATCTAAACAAACATTTGCAAGAATTTCAAAATGGTCACGAGGAGGTGCAATACTATTCAAATTTTCTACATAGATTATGTCACACTCTGAGGGACGTCATTGCAATTGTGACCCATGTACTACTTACTGTACACATTCAATGCGAGGTGTATAGCCTGAGGGGTTCTATACTATTTCCAGCCCCTCAGTGTACTATGGCTGAAAATTTTAAAACATTTTCTTTTCCTCCATTCTTAAAGTTACAAAGCCAATATGCAGAGTGGACAGGGCAAGCAAGCCCTTAATCCATCTCATTGCTTGCTCCAAAAACCAATTCAGATTGAATCCAATTCATGGTCGGCACCTGATCTGACGCTTGATCTTAGCCATAAGGTGGAGCTGACAGGTCTCAGGTGGCAAACCTTTGCAATACCCTGCCAAGCACAATTGTGGATCAATCCAATGGAAGTCCATGATCCCTAACACCCACATTGGGCTTGGTGCCTGAAGGAGGAGGTGCATGATTCTCAACCCAGTTGTAAAAGCAATGTCATTCTGAATAATGCCACCTGGTGGCAGAGATGTGATCACGGAACAACTCAGTACCGTGCCATCAGATACTCTGCTCCTGGAATGAATTAAAGACATGATTTGCATGTTTGTGGGTAAGTGATGGATTCAAAGTGGGCAATAAGAACAGGTCACAATGGATTTATATTCAGCCCTTTTTGTCGATTGAGTATGCACATCCAGAAATTAGCTTGAATAATGTTATCATAGAAACATACATGTTCATAGCTAATTCCTCTCTGTTATTATAACAGCAGTGCTAATCAATTTATTTTAAATAAGCTAATGACTCCATTAAAATGTTGGTGACAGGAATATGATGTGAGTTTGTTAAACATTCATAACATTGCACTCTGCTTATAATATTGTAGCCTGAATTCGCTAGCCTGTGCTAATGTACAGTCAAGCCACATTCCAACAGCAGTGATATGCAATGAATCAAATGATTTGGAGATAAGGAACTGTTGTGTAGATAGTATAGGAATCGCAATACATACTAATTATTAAGTTGGAGATTGGGGAAGTGGAGTTGAATAAAGTACTGTTGTTAGTATCCGAACCTACTCTCGTGGTCTCCTAATATACCATCAAAATCAGGCTTTTAATTTAATGGGCTGTATTTAATTTAGTTTATTGACATGCCTCTGGAAAAACTCTGAACAGATACCAATTGGATATTGAATTAAGTGAGTAGTTTTCTCAAATTGAGAACTAACTTCCATGCATGGAAAATGTTGTTTTATTTATCATATTTCAATAAACAGGCAAACAAAGACAAAGAACAAAGAAAAGTACAGCACAGGAACAGGCCCTTCAGCCCTCCAAGCCTGTGCCGACCATGCTGCCCGTCTAAACTAAAATCTTCAGCACTTCTGGGATCCGTATCCCTCTATTCCCAGCCTATTCATGTATTTGTCAAGATGCCCCTTAAACGTCACTGTCGTCCCTGCTTCCACGGCCTCCTCCGGCAGCGAGTTCCAGGCACCCACTATCCTCTGTGTAAAAAACTTGCCTCATACATCTACTCTAAGCCTTGCCCCTCGCACCTTAAACCTATGCTCCCTAGTAATTGACCCCTCAACCCTGGGAAAAAGCCTATCACTATCCACTCTGTCTATGCCCCTCATAATTTTGTAGACCTCTATCAGGTCGCCCCTCAACCTCCGGCGTTCCAGTGAGAACAAACCGAGTTTATTCAACCTCTCCTCATAGCTAATGTCCTCCATACCAGGCAACATCCTGCTAAATCTCTTCTGCACACTCTCTAAAGCCTCCACATCCTTCTGGTAGTGTGGCAAACAGAATTGAACACTATACTCCAAGTGTGGCCCAGCTAAGGTTCTATACAGCTGCAACATGACTTGCCAATTTTTATACTCAATGCCCTGGCCAATGAAGACAAGCATGCCATATGCTTTCTTGACTACCTTCTCCACCTGTGTTGCCCATTTCAGTGACTTGTGGACCTGTACACCTAGATCTCTCTGACCGTCAATACTCTTGAGGGTTCTACCATTCACTGTATATTCCCTACCTGCATTAGACCTTCCAAAATGCATTACCTCACATTTGTTCGGATTAAATTCCATCTGCCATCTCTCCGCCCAAGTCTCCAAACAATCTAAATCCTGCTGTATCCTCCGACAGTCCTCATCGCTATCCGCAATTCTACCAACCTTTGTGTTGTCTGCAAACTTACTAATCAGACCAGTTACATTTTCCTCCAAATCATTTATATATACTATGAACAGCAAAGGTCCCAGCACTGATCCCTGCGGAACAACACTAGTCACAGCCCTCCAATCAGAAAAGCACCCTTCCATTGCTACTCTCTGCCTTCTATGACCTAGCCTCACATC